>NC_142435.1:41981428-43244285 GCF_059453495.1 Arachis ipaensis | reverse complement strand
TCCATCGTCCTTCCCCCAAAAGAACCTCCGTTGCAATGAAATTAATTTCTCCGCTACCGCAACTGGCATTTTATACAAACTCAGATAGTATATAGGTAGGCTATTGATAACAGACTTTATGAGGACCAGCTTCCTTGCTTTACTGAGAGTTTTTGCATTCCATAAGCTAAGTTTCTCCTCTACTTTATCGATAACCGGCTTCCATATTTTTACCAGTCTTGGGTTTGCTCCTAGGTTAATACCCAGATACTTCACCGGTAGAGCCGCCGCCTGGCACCCTAGTAACCCGCATATCCGATCCACCCACTCCTGACTGCAATTTACTGGAATCAAGCTGGACTTCTCAAAATTAATGCTCAAACCGGACATCACTTCAAAACACCTCAATAGTCTCTTGTAATTTCTCACTATTTCCTCCTCCGATGGACAGAACAATATAGTGTCATCAGCAAATTGCAGATGCGATAACTCTATATTATCATTTCCGACTAGAAGAGGGGAGATTCTCCTATTCCTTACCGCCTCCCCAATCATCCTATTCAACACATCTACAACAAGAATGAATAGGAAGGGTGATAAAGGATCGCCTTGCCGCAGCCCCCTTTTCATCTTGAACGGTTTCGACGGTGACCCATTGACCATTATGGAGATAGACGCTGTCCTCATACACTTTGTAACCCATGCTCTCCATCTTCTGCCGAACCCCATCTTTTCTAGCACAATATCAACAAAGTTCTACTTGACTCTGTCATAGGCTTTTTGGAAGTTCAGTTTGATGATTGCTGACGCCCTTCTTCTCAATTTTAACCACTGTACAGTTTCATATGCTATTAACGCTCCATTGTGTATCTTCCTGCCCTTGACAAAAGCATTCTGTGATTCTCCAACTAATCCTGGCATTACATTCCTCATTCTTCTTGTCAACACTTTTGATATTGCCTTATAAATGCATCCAACCATACTGATCGGTCTAAGATCCTTCATGTCCTTCGCACCCACAAACTTCGGTGCCAACGCAACCCAAGTGACATTGAATTCTGCTGGCAGCCTTGCTGTCTGAAAGAATGTCATCACAGCTTTAGTAAATTCCCCTCCAATCTCCTTTCAGCACCTTTTCATAAAGTTCATGTTATATCCATCGCTTCCCGGCGCCTTTGATGATTCACAATCCCAAACTGCATCCTTCACCTCTTCCTCCGACGGTAACACCTCTAACACTTGAGCTTCCTTCGTCTCCAATCGATTGACTAGACCATCTCGAAAGCTGATATTCGGCGAAGCTTCCTGTTGGAATAGTTTCCTATAGAAATCTCTAGTGGCGACTTTAATCCTTGCATGATTCCTTACCAATCTCCCATTGATTACCAAAGCCTTAATCCGGTTGTTCCTTCTTCTTGCTGATGCAATGTTGTGGAAAAATCTGGTGTTCCTGTCCATCTCCTTGGCATGGTGAGGTCTGGACATTTGTTTCCAGTGTATGTCTTGCCTCGTATACCATACCTCACAACATCTTACTAACGCCTTCCTTCTTACTTCTACTGTACCATCATAAACCCCAGAACTGACCATGTCGTCCACTTTCTTGATCTCATCCTCAAACTTTTTTTATCTTCTCAGGTATATTTCTAAAATGTTGCTTGTGCCATCTACCCAGCGATTTTGACAATGCCTTCAGCTTATCCAAAAACCGTGCATCTCCCAACCCCCTCCATTCTTCCTTCACCATCCTTAGGAAGCCGTCGTGCGTGAACCATGAGTCTAGGCTGTAAAACGGTCTTGGGCCCTGAACCATTCTTGTATCTTCCACTATCAATGGGCAATGATCTGATGACTGATAGGCCTCTTAGTTCTCCTCTAAGACGAGTATTCGGGTAAGCGTCCAGCCACTCCAAGCTCATTTATAGATATATAATATTATTATATAATTTTAATGAGCAAATAAATTAAAAATTTAATATAAACCGCAAAATTATTCTACAAACAATACAATCGTCCCAATATCGCATAAACAATATAACTATCAAATGTTTAATTCTACATAAAAAATTTTTGCTTAAATTAATAACACACAAATAAAATGTTATAATATAATATTATATTTATATATCACTAAAATAGAATTGATTTTTATATAAAAAAAGTATTATATTATTAATTGATATTTTGACTCAATAGTAAAGACTATTTTAAAATTAAATTTTTAATAATGAAAGTATAAATTATGAATAAAATTAAATATCTAAGAAAAAAAATAATTATATTAATGATTCTAACTAATACTAATTTAAATAACACTAAATTTTTTAAATTAATATAAAATATTTTTTTAATTTTAATTTTACAATAAATTTTATTTAAAAAATTCAAAAATAAATAAGAATTACTAGATTAAAAATAGAATAATTAATAATAAAAATTATTAGATTAAAATATAAATCTTTAAAAATTTATAAAAATATAAAAAATTATAAAAATTGTAAATAAAAATTTAACTCGTAAAAATTATTAAATTTGTAAAATAAAAAATATCAAAATGATGATAAAATAAAATTAGAAATAATATTACAAAATTTATAAAAAAATAAAAATAAAACAATTCTCTAATAAGATTTTTGTTAACAATTTAAATTTTAAATAACTAAAAAATTGGTATCTGAATTAAATTAATGATTTCAAAAATATTACAATACTTTTTAATAAAAATAATACTTTAATTTATGCTACATATTAAAATTTTAATAGATGATAATTCTTTTTTTTTTTTTTGGTATTTAATAGATGATAATGATAATTTATTCAAGGGACTAGATGACAATTTTTTTTTTTTTTGGTCCGAGTTTACGCCATTGTAAATTCCGTCAACGCAGTGCACAAGGCGAGTGGTGTTGTCACTTGTCACCTCTTTTCTTTGAATTTCCACCAACCCTTCCACTCTGTCTTTGAGTTTGACTCTCACAACAGAAAAAAACAAGAACCATGGTGGACCATTTCATTGTTTGCATTGATCGTATAATACCTTCCACCTCTTGTTTACCATCACCGCCGCACCATGATCATGTTCCAGAACAAGAACAAGCCTGCTCCTCCTCCAATTCTTCCTCTTCAAATTACAAGCGTCACGATGATGATGTGGTTGTGGAGTGTAGAATATGTCAGGAGGAAGATCAAATCCATTTCATGGAGGCCCCTTGTTCCTGTAATGGCACTCTCAAGGTATACTATAGTATATTACATTATTACCCTCTCGTTTTTCAAGTTACTCCCTTTTTACTCACATTCTGACGTTGCCTCTCCTTTTGTTATGTTCTGTCACATTGTGGAATGAAAAGTATAGTGAGCAACTCGTAGTGGATTGTGCCATGTTAATTGTTAAACTCGTATACTTATATACTTTCATTTGAATTGAATTGGTACCCTTAATTACCTAGAGAGTTCTTGGTATTATGTGGTCTTGTGATATTTAGTGTAAGTGGCCACTTTAAGGAGGAAAAAGGAAAGAATAGAAAGTTGTATGTCATTCTCTCATGTTACACTACTCTTGGAGAGTAAAAAAATGAGGCCTTTAAGTGTGGCAAGGGAGAGGCACATGGCCTCTTCTTAACCCTCGCATTCAGTCTGCTATTATGGTGTCTCACATAATCCATTAGTTTCAAGTGTTAGTTGGCTTTCAGTTAGTTACTCTCCCCAACATGTTGCAATCTTTGCATATCTTTTGGATACTCGTTGTCTTAAATAGAGACTGGATCATGAACATGGTGGTTCACTATTTCTTGGCGTGCAGTTTGCTCATAGAAAGTGCATCCAAAAGTGGTGCAACAAGAAAGGAAATACAATATGTGAAATCTGCAATCAGGTTGAAGTTTTTAACTCGTTCACTGTTTTTTTTTTCTTTGTTAAAAGATTGGAATTATGATCTCTCTATCTTTCACTCTTTCTAGGTATTTTCACCAAACTATTCTCTTCCAATAGTCAGAAGCAACGACATTATAGCAATTGATCTAAGGTAAGTTTGAGCTTGTATTAGATATCTGATTTTAACTAGTGTACCATTCCAAATGCATTTGAAAGGTTTTCTTATTGTCTGGATTACTGTAGCAGTGTAGCTGTTGTGTAAGCCTGGGAATTGATTGCTTATTCTTCATATAACTATTCTTTAGTTCTAAAATATGGCAAGAAAAGTAATCTTGTGCAGTTAGAAGCTTCTTTGAATATGGTAACAAAATTGTAGAAGTTGGACTCTCCATTAGTGAGGGAACAAATTGGAAATAAAAGCATAAATCAATTTGGAATGTTTGGTACTGAATAGTAGTTATGTTGGCCTTAATTCACTTTTGAATGATGGTGCTAAAATTTGTGTATCACCAAATGATCAGGATGATCAAAATTTAACCACCTTATTTTAAAGATTTTAATGCATACTTCCATTCGAGCATCTGAGAAGTTAGCTAGCCTTAACATCAATATTTTCATTGCCTAAATATAGTACCCTTGTAAACTTTGATCATTCAGATTTCATAAGGGATGTTGTTAATATGATACAAAGCTCGATGGACACTCCCTGAAGGCTAGAACTTAATTCATACACTTCTATAATTTCGTTACTATTGTGCTATTTGTAGTAATAGCTTTAATAGGAATGACTTTTTTTTCCCAGAAAGATTTATCTTGTTTCTATATACCAGGCAAGAATGGGAGCGTAATACAGATCTTCGTGTTGCTCTAACATCAGCAGAGAACCAGTTAATGCAAAGAGAATATGAAGAATATGCTATCACACAAACCAGTAGCATCGCTTGCGTCCGCTGTGCCACTCTCATTGTAAGGAAATAGTTATGATAAAGCTTTTTCTACATTCTTTATTTCGGGTATCATCTTTCGCTGAGGATTAATGTGACTGATGATTTATACAGTTGCTGATAGTCTTGCTTGTACGCCAAGCCTTAATGGTTACAACGAACTCTGCAACCAGGCGCGATTCATCAAGAATGTTTGATGTAAGTAGCATGTCAATTTACATATACAAGTATTTGGAACATAGTTTGTTGTACCAATTGACATGAGTTTTGAAATATCACTGTATCTGGATACGATGAAGGATGTACACAAAGGTGATAGATCAAAGAGTTCAAAAGAAGGATATATACGAAATTAAAGAAGAATTGAATGCTTTTTGTCCTTTTCAGCCAAATTGTTTAGCCTTTAGTAGTTTGTGTCGATGTGTGTCGTGACAAATTGATAATAGGACAGGCACAGAACAGCTTCAAGTTCCGAAATAGTAAAGTGATATTAAGGTTTAGAGTTTAGACACCGGTTAATTTAGTAATTTGAACTTGAATTGAATGATGTGCTAGTTGCTAACATGGAATGGTGAATGGCAGTTTGAGATGTCACTTCTTCAATTTGCCGGCATTCTTTTCCCGTGTTGCGCAATGGCACGTTCCTGGTATCTCATACAGAACAGAAGAAGACAGGTATGGCCTCGTATCACATACATAGAACATAGTTAATCTACGTATTAAAAATACTTGAAAAGAGTCAAATTCTAAATAGAATCCAAGCATTACATATGTTGAAAAGAAAGTTAAATAGTATAACATGATCTTTCTATCTTTTGTAGGGGTAAGCAAGGGAAGAGTACACAGATGCTGATAATTTCCTTTTCTTTTTTTGGGTCAACATTTTCCTTGGTTATCAGAGAAAAATTGTAGAAGTTACATATAGAAGCTACATGGCTTTTTGTATGTCAAATACTCAAATGTATTGAATTTGTACATTGTGTTAGATGATTAAAAAAATAAATAATAATGTGATGGGATCTTTATGGGAAATGAGCAAATAGCTAATTTCAGTGTGGCATTTAAGCCATGGAGCAACCTTACGCGATTGCTGAATCTTTGAACTTTAGTTAGAACAATTGTTGTTCTTGATGGCAATGCCAGAGAGGATCAAGCAGGGTGGCCTTCTCTTCATGGCTTGATGGCAATGCCGATGGGATGTTTGGGTGGGTTAATTATTTTAGTTAAGGTCAATGGTAAGTTAAAGTTTACTGCCCAAAATGTTAAGGAAAGTGAGAATTTCAAAATTTATATATCTATATATAATAGTATAAAAGATCATCACTTTGATCATATAGTAAGTAGGAACGATGCAAATTAAAACCTTCAAACATTTTAGCTTTGGGAGTTTGGTACATCATTACTCGCGCTTTCTTATAGTGATAATTTAGATATTATCTGATGCATAATATTTTAGTGTTAATAGTTGTTCTTATTATTTGCCGTTGTTCTAAGAAGTTTTTCACATTGCAACTCTGGTTTAGTGACTTGGGTGGTAGACTGATAGGAGTGGCAATGGATTGAGGTAGGAAAGGATTTAGACTCAATCCTAATTTTATTAGTGGTTTAATTTTTTTTTACTAAAACTCAGCTCTAATTTATTTGCGAGTTTATAACATGCCAACTCTAATTATATTCGTTGTTATAAAAAAATATAATATTCAATAATTTGATGAGATATTAGGGTTGTAATTTGAAATAGGTGATTGTTAGGGTGCTTACAAATGTTTGCTTAACTTCTTAAAAGGGTTAAAAATTAATATTTAATTTTAAAAGTATAAAAATAAATAATTATTAAATATTCAAAACTTATCATAACAAGTAAATTAGGTAAAAGTTAGGCATCATATTATAGACACCATAGAATTTACTTTTGAAATTTATATATCACTAAATAAATTTGATTTTTATATAAATAAAAGTGTTAAATTTTCAATTAAAAATTTTGATTTAGTGGTTAAAAGCTTTTTATATGAATGGAATGTTTTTTATTCGACACTCACCACTAGTATATATATATGTATATGGTGCGGGTTTATCAGTAGGATTGAGTTTTAATCTACGTCCTATCCGACCTGTAGGCCTGTTCTGAACTCAATCCTATATGCAGTGATCGGATTAGTAATTCTACCTGACCAGATTGGGTCGGATTATGTACTCAAGGATACCATTGCTGCTGCCAACCCTCGGTGCCATTGAAACAAACATTAGCAACATTAGCAACATGGAATAATAAGTAAATAAAGTTTTTTTTTTTAACTGAAAATGAAGCTTTTTACGAGCTGGGAGTCTTGGGTGTTGAGTGCGTCCACATGAATGTATAGTTGAAGGAATTTTTTTCATACATAAAAGTTTAAGTGAGTTTGATATTAGTTATTAGTTAATCTATCAAGCTCATCAAGGCATGCTTACAAGCCTAATAAATGATTATGTGGATATTTATATATCACTTGCCAAAAAAAAAATTGTTCAAAATAGTAGGAAGAACTTGAAACCCACTTTTTTGTAAATTATCTAATGTTTTGAACCTTCAACAAAAATGTTTATTGTTACGAAATATCTATTTACAAATTACAAGAAGAGCACTATTAAATAGCGTTAGAAATATTATTATTTATATCGTTTTTTTTATTAGTTTAAATTTTTAAGAGTAATTTCATAATATTGTATTAGAGTTTTATATCTGAAAAATGTAAAAATTTATCCTTGTTGAATCTTAAAAGTAGAAAAAATAGCCTAATAAAATTAATAAAATGAGAAAAAATAAGGCCTATGCAAAACTTAAACGGATCTAAGAAGAGGCTCTTACTTAAAAAGATATTAAAAATATAAATGTTATTTTTTTATTAATTTAAATTTAAAAAAAAAATAGTTTCATGACAAGTGGTTGATAACTTTTTTTGTTCAACATGTAACCAATATTTATAGAAATAATAAAACTGATGATTTATTTGTGTATATTTTTTGTCAATCTATATGTACAAATTCTATATAATACTATAATATAAATATAAAGAGTAAAGTATCGTTTTTGTCCCCAATGTTTGGGGTAAGTCCTATTTGTGTCTCTAACGTTTAAATCGTCCTATTTGTATCCTTAACGTTTATAAAAGTGATTCAATGTTATCCTACTATCAATTATACTAACAAATTAGATTATATTTTTCAATTATTCTCACTTGGATATATTCATTCTCAATTAGGTCTCACTTGGATGTGTTCGATTTTAATATTATACCCACTATTTGTGTTTAGATTCAATTATGTCCCTAAAAAAATAAATTATGTAAATATTGTAGGAATTAGTTTTAACATTTGATGAGCTATTTTTTGGAGTAGATCATCAATTCTATCTCAGATATTTGTATTCTAACTTGAAGAAGAGATTTTTAAAACTCAAATTAAAGCGCTCATGATGTGTAATTGATGGCAGGATAACATTGAATCACTTTTACAAACGTTAGAGATACAAATAGGACGATTTAAACATTAGGGATACAAATAGAATTTACCCCAAACATTAGGGACAAAAACAATACTTTACTCTAAATATAAATTATACTGATTCATGTATTTATATATACATGCAAAAATCAATAAAATATTAAAAATTGAGTACATTATTGAACTTTACTAAAAAATTATTAACCCTCTATTTTTTATATAAATTTTGTACCTTAATAAAATCAATATTGTGGAAAAGAAGTATTAGAGCCTACTAATCCCAATTTTAAATATGCTAACTAACTCAGCTGTTAAAATTCAAATTAGATGTTCCTTTTTTACATTAACAATAACTTTAGAGTGATAATATGCACCAAAGATTCGTTAATGAAAAAAAAAAACAAACAAAGCTGGAAGAGACATTTTTTCTTATCAGGATTTGGACAAAAGTTTCTCAACTTTTTTTTTTCTGCAACAAAATTTGTTGGTACTTTTATGATTCCTAACCTATTATAGTAAAATATCATTCGGTGCATGTTTTATTTATTTTGCTATTAACAAAATCCTATATAAAAAATACCAGGATTAGGAAAATGAATGTACCTCCTCACTGCGATCATATTAAAAAAAGCATAAATAAACAAATGGGGCAGGTTGTTTTCTGTGAAAAAGTTTGGCCCCTTGAATATGATAATTTCAAATTTTCAACTATCTTTTTGAACTAGCGAAGACCCAAGAGAGATGTTAACCTTAGCTGTCAATAATCTTTACGTCGTCGTTGTTGTTGTTAAAAATAAATATCTAAATTAATCTAAAAAATTTTAGATTTGATAAGTTTATAACAAGTTTTTATTAACTAAAAATTCTTGAGAATAATTTTCGTTGAACAGATTAGTTTTTTTTAAATCAAATTTTTAATATTTATATTGAATAAATAAATTGTTAATAAATTTTATTATAAAATAATTAAATTCTAAAAATATTACTAAAAAACAAATGAATTCTTTTTTAAAATGACGAAATAATTAATTTGTTTGATAAAAATAAATTTTGAAAACTTATAAAAAATAAAACATTATTAAAAATTAAAGGGTTTTATTTAAAATTTTTTGGGTAAATTCAAGTGTTTATTATATTATTAATCCGTGCTCTAATTATCTATTCAATTGGGAAAGAAAAAGAGTACGTCCAATCAATTTAATAATGATAGTACGTATTAGATATAACACATATATTAGGTGAAAATGTTTGTGTATTTATTTTTATATAAAATTAATAATTAAAAATAACTGCATGTGAATTATCATCTATATATTATTCCAATTCCTAAGTATATTCAGAGTTCAGACACATAAATTTAAACGAGTAGAAAAAGCAAGCTAAGGTTTATTCGTAGGTTAGTAACTTAGTATAACGTTTTAGTATTTACAAAAGGTAATAATATCAAAGTCGTTTTCTACTCTAACTAGTCATTAGATTATGAGAATCCTGATTTTGTGGCATAATTCCCGTTCCCTTCTGAATTCTAATCCGTAATATGTGACTCAAGTGTGACGGACCAACTACCAAGTGCATAATATTAAACCCAAGCTTACATTATATTCAAATCAAAATTATGAAACCACCTTAAAATTCTGTTTTTTCTTAAATATTTTCCATCTTTTTCTTCCGAGTTCCGACATGAATTGGACAGCATGATATAGATATACAATGCAGGTGATTAGATATATATATATATATATAGATATCGTACAAGCTAAGTGTGTTTGGTGGAGTTATTATCCATATCCCTCCAAGCATATTTTATTTTATTTAGGCTTCTAAAATATCATATACAATTATATTTAATTGTTGTAATTAATTTAAAAACCAAACTACAAATATATTTTTTTTTATCAAGTTAGATCAGACATTGTTATTTCTTAATTTCTTATCACTAAGGGTGTGCTTGGAAATATTGAAAAGTTAAACTCATTTCAATAATTTTTATCTAGAGTTAACTATTAATTTAAAATTTAAAAGATTGACAAAAAAAATTTTACAAAAAATGTTATCGACAAAATAATTTTTGAATGATTTAAAAATACGATAAATATAATCAATAAATATTATATTTTTATAAGTGATAAAAATTTTTTGTATTTAACAAATGATTTATCCATTTGATCCGAATTTTTGTGACAATATTTGAATAAATATTTAAAAAATACACAAAAAAATTAAGAGCAAAATTTGATCTCTAATTTTTTTTTATTTTTCAAAAAAATTTAGTTATTCACAATAATAAAAAAAATTTACTTGACATAAAATTACCAATTAAATATTAAATATTGCATCAAAATATTATCTCTAAACCCATTTTTTAGAATATATATTTAATATATAGTTTTTTTGTCGCGTTTTTGAATCTTTTGAGAAATTATTTGTCGTTAGCATCTCTTGGGATTATTTTTGTTAGCGTTACAAAAGTTTAAATGCCATTTTGATAATCTACTCTTTTTATCTATATAGTCATTATTCAAAATATTCAATGTATAATAATCAATTTATATTTGAATATTTTAGCTGAAATTAGTATAATTTATTGTATTTGGAATGTATGAAAAATACTATATAAAATTCTTTGGCAACAATATAAAATTCTTTCGAGCCCACCACCTGAATCTTTGTGTCCTATTTGACTATGAACCAGCTTCCAAACCTATAACTCTTGAATTTATCTTCCACCAACCGAGCTTGGTTTTTGGTTTCTCAGAGAAAATCAATATCGGAAGAATGAGATCTACAAATTCCTTTCAACCTATGGATTATCAGGAATTTTTCCAAACTCCGACAATTTCAAATAATGCACTTCATGGCTCGGGGGGGGGGGGATTTGTTGGCTGCCCTTCCACCATGAAATTATTGTCAGCATCCAATCCGAAACAAATTTTCTTCAAACTGTCTTCATTTTCCTTTTCGCACAACCTTTGTTTTCCTCCAATAATCCTCTACATATTGGTTTTTTTTTATCTCGCCATTTGTTTTAGTGAGGGAGACTTATTTTGATTAGCATGACTCCTATCAAAGGTTGCACTCCTGTGGTCTATATTGAGGGCTGAGGTTGTATCATTCAAGGCCATATTCATCTCAATAGTGCTCTTCTCTTTATCTATTTTAGCCCGTTATCACCATAATCCCTAGATGCAAGGCTATTCACCGAGAACTACTTCTTACCTCCTGAGTTTCATTGTCCTTCATATTGAGGTTTGCAAATCCTTCAAGCAGCCATGATGGAGGCGGTTTCTTCTTTTATGCTGGTCATGTTTGGCTGTGTTGTTAAATTTTTTTTCCTTCGGTTCTCCCATGATCTCAACTCGTCTGCCCATTTGATCAGCTTTCAGCCATTCACTAACCTTATCTTCTTTTACGAAATTGTTTGATGAATCGCGCAAAAAAATAAGGCAGCTCTTAGAATCATGTCCTAAGTGTCCACAATATGTGCAGAAAATTCTAATCATTTCGTATCTCAATCCAACCTCCATAAAAGTCTGATTTGGTTCTTGTACTTTTAGACTATCCTTAACAGGTCTTTTATCATTGAGCATCACCTTAGCTTTTAAAATTTGAGCCTCCTTCTTCCCTTTCATTTCGAATAGCCTTACCTCTAAGACCTTCCCCATTTTTTCTTCAAGTTTCCTCGCAACCTTCATCGTCTTATAATATTCAGAGATCTCTCAAAATTAAACCCAAATAGGGAAAGACACAATTGGCTCTCTTATAGAATTATCGACCTCTAACTATCAACTAACGTGTAGTATGTATTCTTTAAACAGCCAATGTGATCTTTTTTCGATCCTACATGCGTCAATTTCATCTTCAAAAAAGAATTGAAATTGGTTGTTACCTTTCTCTGTTACCTGAAAACCCATGGATTTATTCCATATTGCCTTCAATGCTACCTCCATTGTACCAACTAAGAATGATCTTTTTACAAAAATTCTTTTGATTAGATTTTTGGAACATCTTTCAATTTCGATTGACACGTCCTTCTCATTCAAAACCACTATCTCGTCCTCTTCACCTCCATTATCATGCACAAGTAGGTTTGCTCTTTGATAAAAGTTTGCCATAATGAAATAAGGGGTGCCAAGGGCAAGAACATGAAAAAAGTTTTAGAGAGAATGCTTGAAATAATATAAATTCGGATAATAGAAGTCAAAATTATGCATGTAAGAATTCCAATAAAATACTTTGAGAGAATTCAGAATTAATGAAAAGAATTAGAATTGTAGATGAGAAGAATTATGGATGGGCATGATTAAGGATGAAGTGTGAAGCTAATAATCCGGAAGAAGAAAGAAGGATAGAGAGAGAGAATCAATGATTGAAAAGTAGTAGTCAAAGGTTGAAGTTGTGTGCAAATCCTAGACGGCACTAAGGTATCACAAAACCTAGCAGAGCACAAACCAATTAGAGGCACTTACGTACAAAAATATTAACGATTCAAGAATATAACAACACTTTTTTTTAATAAAGATAACACTTTTAATCTATGTCACGTGTTAAAAATTTAATACATAAAAAACTATTCAATGTAAGAGGTCAAATGTCTCTATTTAAGGACATTTTAAACGTCTTTGTCTGAGTCTTCATCTTTTTTTATTCCATTCCTAAGCATGCTTTGTAGATTAATTAGTCTTTAATTTATTGCAATTATTTTAAGAACAGCTATTATTTAATTAATTTCTCTATTTTAAAAAAGTTATTTTGTGTTATTTTGGTCAAAATTTTTTTCTTGGAGGAAGGTATAATACATGGTAATGGTGATATAAGGTGATTACGGTGAATATCACAGCTATAGGAACTCGGGGGCGATATAGTGGAGAACAATTTGCTGGTGGCGAATTAGGTGATACTTTCAACATATGATGTTTGATATATTGGTTTAATATTTTTCTTTGAGTATATATATTTCTAGATATTTATAGCTTACTTATTAAATTAATAAATAATATTACTCACTTGTAAAATCATAACATAGGATTCTAAATTATATTTTTCACATTGTCACATTGTCCCTATCTTTAATTTCTAAAAGTGACCTTATTTAAAAATTAACATTATTTACTATCTAATTAATGGAGTAACAATACCCTGTACAAGTGAAAATCAAGAAGACTTCACTTATAATCAAGAATTGGTAGCTACATAGTTGATTAGGTTATGTTATATCAGTAGTTATAAATATAGCTATCATGTATTCACAAATGTACTCAATCATATCTCAGTCAATAAGATGAACACATGGCTTCATTCATAGGTTCTTTACACAAATCTTATCATGGTATCAAGAGCCTATCGATCTTGAGCTATTTTTTTCTTTTTCTTTTTTCCAATGGCTGCTATCATTCCAGTTCTATCTTTATCCTCTTCCTCTTCCAACTGCATTAGACACACCTCTTTCACCAAATATTCACACAAAACGACATCCTGATAGCTTTTCTATTGGAGAAGTAGTCATACAACTTGGTAATTCTCCCTTCACTAAAACACCACATAATCAACATCCAATCAGACTCGGTCAAAGTTTGGAATTGCAAAACCAAAGATTTTGGCTGTTACTTCAATCACAAGTACAAACATGAGCAGTGAGGATTTAGTCAATAATATACCATCATCAGTCTCCAAAGCCTTAAGTTCCAAGCATTGACATGCTGTCATGCTAGAGGAACTAAATGCTTTGAAGACAGCCAACACATGGTCTCTCATCACTCCAGAACCACAAGCTAAAGTCATTGAATGTCGTTGGATTTTTGTAATTAAAAGACATCCAAACGGCACCATCATGAAATACAAGGCTTAATTGGTTGCTAAAGGAAATAATCAACTTGAGGGTATGGATTTTGATCAAGTTTTTACCAACCACTATTCGTGTAGTATTAATTGTTGCACTTTTTTTCAAATGGCAAATTTGTCAATTTGACTTCAATAATGCATTCTTAAATGAGAAAATTAATGAATTAATTTTTATGTCCTAACCACCAGGCTTTCATCAAGGAGATATTACTCAGTATGCAAATTAAACAAATCACTTTATGGGCTTAAACAAGCCCCTAGAGCATGGTTTACTAAACTCTCTTCAACATTAGCTACTTTTGGGTTCCATAGAGTTCATTCTGATCCTTCGCTCTTTATCAAGCAACTTAGTAAGCTTTTTTTACATCTTAGTGTATGTTGATGATATACTCATCACTGAAAATAATAATTATGAAATTCAGTCTATGATAAATAAATTAAACAACATATTCTCACTTAAAGATTTAGGGAAATTTTCATATTTCTTGGGTATAGAAGCAACAAAAGTATCCCCTACTTCTTATCATCTTTCTCAATCTAAATATATTAGAGATATTCTTGTTAAAGTTGGAATGAATGCAGCTGCTGGAGCTCCTATTCCTATGTTAACCACATTAAAATTGTCACAGCATGGATATGATGTTTTTGAATTTCCATTTCTATATCGTTCTGTTGTTGGCTTGTTGCAATATACAACACTTACTCGACCAGAACTCTTATTCTCTATCAACAAGATTAGCCCGTATATGCACAAGTCATTGAACATTCATTAGAAATGTGTTAAACGAATTCTTCATTATTTGGCTAGCACATTTGATCAGGGATTATTGTTTCATACTTCCACTAATTTACGTATTTTTGGTTTTGTAGACTCTGAGTAGGGGATCAGACGTTGATGATCGAAGGTCTACATGCAACTATGGAATCTATCTTGGCTTGAATCTTGTGTCTTGGTCTAGTTGAAAACAAAGCTTAGTCAGCCGCTCCAGCACAGAGGCTGAATATAGATCCCTTGCTGCCACATATTCAGAAGTCATATGGATACAATATCTCATGGAAGAGCTGTGTATCACTTCTAACACAACTCCTACTCTTTTTTGTGACATTAGTGCTATCTTGCTAGTAGTGAATCCGATCCTTCATAGCCGGACAAAACATTTTGAATTAGACTTACATTTTGTACGAGAAAGAGTAAATCAATCCAAACTTCATGCCATGTACGTACCTTCTTCATCTCAAGTGGCAGACATATTGACAAAACCTCTCTCTGCCTCTATGTTTGAAGCTTTCGAAGACAAACTCAAGGTTAAACCAAGATTAACTATGAGTTTGAGGGAGGTAATAGAGTAACAATACCCTACAAGTGAAAATCAAGAAGACTTTACTTATAATCAAGAATTGGTAGCTACATAGTTGATTAGGTTATGTTATATCAGTAGCTATAAATATAACTATCATGTATTCACAAATGTACTCAATCATATTGCATTCAATAAGACGAACACATGGTCCCATTCATAAGTTCTTTACACAAATCTCATCACTAATCAAGAGGTTGTCTAACATCTTGACCGTTAAAAGTACTTTTCGATGCGTGCTATGTTATATAACATCGTACATGCTTATGAAAAGAATATTTCATGTACAATAATGTAACATTCTACTCTTTTATAATTTTAAATTGTTAGATAAATTCAAAATTTGATAATAAGTAGTGTGTATAGTAACAAAGTTATTTAAAATTAAACAAAACTTTGTATTTATAAAATCTATTTAATCATGCATGTTAATTATTTCTTTAATTTTTTGTTCATAGTAAGTCTGGCAGGCTAATGACTAATATATCGTAGATCAGAACTTCATTAAGAGTTTACCATTAGTCAATGAGTAATTATTGTATGCACAAAGCATTATTCAAACCCTTTATAGTTGATACTTACTTAAGTGGACTAGTGAACTAATTACTAGATTAATCCAAATTGATTAAAAAAAAAGTTTAAAGACCAACAATTTTAATTTATATTGATCAATACTTTTTGCTAGTAGTCTAATACTATATTTTTAACCAATATTTTTAAATATTACTGACTGCTAGCATGTAGCATTGTTGTTACTAAAATTAGAAAAATAACTATAACATATAATAAATAATTATTGAAGATTCAACTTCTCATTTAATAGCTAGTAGATTTTCTTAATTTTTTTCAATTATTTAATAAAATATAATTTTTTATTATTTAATATTTTTTTTAGTCTTACTTAAAAATATAAATTATAAAATTACACTTTACCAAATGACTAAAAAAATTAAAAAGATGTATTCCCCGTTTAATATGCATCAAATTTTAAGGTTATGCATCTTGACACTCCATGTACATCATAGCACTCAATTTCATACGTTTTCCAATTTTAAGTATTATCTTTATCAATTTGTTATGTCATTAGTTACTATTATATAATTGTTTTCGCTTTTCAATATTATCATTATAATTATTTTATTTGTATATATAATGAATTTGATGCTTATACTCTATCAACTCTTCATTCAAAATATGTTTAATAATTTTTTGTTTTTAAATTAGCTCTATTCGAACACAAGCTTAAGCTTATGCATTATTTGTATTATACTAATTCCAAGTGTAACATTTTCTTTTATTCATTTAAAATGTGAAATAATTTCATTTATATTATTAGCTAATATAAATTTTAAAAAAATCATAATAAATAATTATTGATACTTATTAAAAAAATTTAAAATTATTTAAAAAAATGATTGGTTAATAATTAACAAAAATGCTATGTGATTATGAAAAATTAATTATTATATATTTATGTATAAAGTTATGTATAATTTAATTCATTTTTTATAAGTGTTTTATATTTTAATATATATTTTAAATTAATTTTGAGAGTAATTTATTTAATATTTATTTATACTATTTGCATTAAAAAACTACTAAATTGTCCTAAAACCAAATTTTCTATTATTCTGTCTTTTCAATTTATATATAAATCGTGTTCTTTATACAAAATTTAGGTTTAAGGATAAATCATGAAAAAAGACAACAATTTATATAGCCAGAAATAAACATAAATCGTGGAATACATTTGGGTTTTATGGGTTTAAAAAAAGAGAAACTAATACACAACTGTAATCCCACAATTTATTGGATAGGTTTAATTTTTTTTTTCAATACAAGTATACAACCTAATTTTATGCAATAATATCAATTTATTTTTTTTTAATTCAATTATCCAACTAAGACTATTACAATCCGAATTGAATTTGTTAATATTTCATCTAAATTTTAAATTTTAAAATTTTTAACTGAAACTAAAATCTCAATTTTGTATTAGGTTCTCTTTTTTCAAATTCATAAAACTTAAATGTATCCCACAATTTATGTCTATTTTTAGACTAAAAAATTGTTGTCTTTGTCCATGATTTATTCTTAAATCTATAACTTGTATAAAGGTCACGATTTATATATAAATTAAAAAGACAAAATAGTAGAGGATTTAGTTTTAGGACCATTATTTAATAGTTTTAAAGTGTAAATAGTTTAAATAAGTAAATTACTCCTTATTTTGGTGTACACCTAAAAATGCACTACTTATATACTATTTCAATCAAATGAATACACTATAACAAAAATTATTTTTAGTGACAAATTTTAGTAACAATAACTCGCTCTTATTTAACTTAGGTTTTGACAATAATAATATATCTTTTGTGGCCATTAAAAAGTCTTTATTAGTAAATGAATGATTGTCACTACAATATTTTAGAGACAAAGCATAATGGATCTGTCTAAAATCAACTCCAAGTCTTTTGAACTTATCTGATACACCATATAATTTGAAGTGTTAGATTAGATTGATAATAGATCTAATGGTTTATATTTAATTTATAAATAAATTATTAAAAATTAAAGTAAAAAATAATAAGTCTTTGATATTTTAAAATTGGCCCTATATAAAATGGCAAGTTCTCTGGTATGGATACACACAAACATCCATACATATGGATTCTGACGTGTATAGAGCAGGGAGTGACGCGTAGGACAAATGCTCATGCAGTCCTGCTCCACATGAGGGCCCGCATACCGAAAAGCCTGGCAGCACAGTGACAAACCCCAATTTGACGGTTTATCTTGTATTGAATTTAGGGGATTTTATCACCTTTTACCCACATTTATTCAATGAAATAGCATGGTTTTGTATATTCTCCTTTAATTGTGCTTAAGAGTGAAAACATGCTTTTTAGGTCTTAAAATAGCTAAATTTAATTCTCCTTGATTCCATTAGATGCCTTGATATGTTTGCTAAGTGATTTCAGATTTAGAAGGCAAAGATTGGATCAAGGGAATGAAGAAAGAAGCATGAAAAGGTGGAGAACTCATGAAGAAATGAAAGAACCGGAAAGCTGTCAAGCCGACCTCTTTGCACTTAAATGACCATAACTTGAGCTACAGAGGTCCAATTGATGCGGTTCCAGTTGGGTTAGAAAGCTAACATCCGGGGCTTCGAAACGATATAAGATTTGCCATAGTTGCTACACGTATGGTGGCGCGCACGCGCAAAGTACGCGCACGCGCCGTTGCTGCCACCTAGTTCACTTTTAGCAAAACGTGGCCAACGAATTCTAAAGCCTTGTGGGCCCAATCCAACTCATTTCTGATGCTATTTAACCCAAGGAGTGAAGAGGGAAACAGATGTTAGTTACCAATTAGTTTAGTTTAGCTTTGTAGTTAGTTTCTAGAGAGAGAAGCTCTCCCTTCTCTCTAGAATTAGGATTAGGAATTAGGGTTAGATTAGGATCTCATAGTTCTAGGTTTAATTCAAGTCTCCTTCTACTTCTACCTTCAATTGATGATTGCTACACTTTGGTTCTTCTCTCTATCCCTATTCTCTTGTTGTAATTTCTCTTATTTTGTTTCTAGGTTTTGTAATTGAGATACTTTTGTTCTCTTTATTTTCTTTCAATAATGCAATTGGAGGTAATTCATGATAATTGTGATTTCCTTGATTGTTGTTGTTAATTCTTTACATTCAATTATAGTTAGAATTCATTCTTGTTGTGATTGACTATACTTTTCTTTTGTGCCTTCCAAGTGTTTGATTAAATGCTTGGAAGAATTTTAGACTAGAATTTTATATTCTTGGCTTGAGAAGGTAACTTAGGATTTCTTGAGTCACTAGTGTCCAATTGAGTGATAGTTGATAGCCATTAACTCTAGCCTTCATTAATCCAATTAGTGGAAAGCTAGGACTTATGGACTAGGATTGATATAACTCACTTGACTTTCCTTTGTTAATCGATTTAAGGATGACTAAGTGGGATTAATCCTTGCAACTACCATACTTGTGGCTAGTGATGATGATGAAGACCCTTGACAACCAAACCTTGCCAAGACCATTTTGTGAATAAAGTTTTCCTACCATTTACTATTCACATTCCTCATCCAAAACCCCAAAATAAACAAGTCCATAACCAATAACAAGAACACTACCCTGCAAGTCCTTTGAGAGACGACCCGAGGTTTAAATACTTCGGTTTATAGATTTTAGGGGTTTGTACTTGTGACAAACAAATTTTTGCATGAAAGGATTATTGTTGGTTTAGAGACTATACTTCAACGAGATTTCATTTGTGAAATTCTAAACCGTCAAAAATCCAATCATCACACAGTGACCGAGACAGAAGAGATCATGTGTCATCCAAGGTTTATGTTAAGATAAAGAGTAAACTATCATTTGTATCCACGAAAGTTGAAAACGCTGACATATCTACCCATAGAAAAAAAAATTACCATTTGTACCCATAAAAAATTATTTTTACAGGCAAAATTATCCAAACACTAAAAAATTACCTAAAATCCCTAAATTACCCTCATCTTCACCACCACACCACCTCCTTCACCCAATCACCTTTCTAACCCTAACCCTCTTCACCCAGCCACCACCACTCTTTCCCTTTCTAATCTCCAATCCCACATTGATGAGATATCCTACCAGGACTATCTTCAGCTCTAACAAGTTCACCGTTAATGCCGCCGTTTACGGACCGGTTTGGAAGTCTCTACGGCAGAACATGGTTCAGAACATGCTGAGCTCCACCAGGCTGAGGGAGTTCCGTACCGTGAAGGACAATGCCATGGAGAAGCTCATCAACCGCCTCAGAATTGAAGCAGAGAACAAAAATGGCGTTGTCTTCGTCCGCAAAGACGCGAGGTTCGCACGTTCTGTATCCTCGTTGCAATGTGTTTTGGCCTCGACATGGAAGAACACAAGGTGGAGAAAATAGATCAAGTGATGAAGAACATTCTCATAACTCTGAATCCAAGACTCGATGATTAACTTCCGATCCTGAGTCCTTTCTTATCGAAACAGAGGAAAAGAGTGTTACAAGTTCGAAAGGAACAGGTGGATTTCATTGTACCGTTGATTGAACAGAGAAGAAAAGCTATAGAGAATCCAGGCTCCGACGAAATCGCAACAACGTTCTCATACCTTGACACACTGTTCGATCTGAAGGTTGAAGGGAGGAAATCTGGTCCTTTAAATGATGAATTGGTTTCCCTCTGCTCAAAGTTCCTGAACGGGGGAACGGACATGACGGCGCCGGCGGTGAAATAGGGGATAGCGCAGCTGACTGCGAATCCGGAAGTCCAAGAAAAGCTTTACAGAGAGATAAAGGAATGTATTGGGTGATGGGATTTAAGATTAGAAAGAGAAAGAGGGGTGGTGACTGGGTGAAGAGGGTTAGGGTTAGAAAAGAGGGGTGGTGGCTGGGTGAAGAGGGTTAGGGTTAGAAAGGTGATTGGGTGAAGGAGGTGGTGTGGTGGTGAAGATGAGGGTAATTTAGGGATTTTAGGTAATTTTTTAGTGTTTGGATAATTTTTCCTGTAAAAATAATCTTTTATGGGTACAAATAGTAATTTCTTTTTTCTATGGGTAGATATGTTAGCATTTTCAACTTTCGTGGGTACAAATGGTAGTTTACTCTAAGATAAATATTTGGTTAATGTGAGTTTGTGAACTGAAGTTATTTAGGCTCATTTAGGCCTGCTTATGTTGCATACTAATTGGATGAAAGAAAAAATTTTATTGTATCAAGACTTCCGAATAAATACTCGTAGCCAAAACCTTGATTTTGAAGGATGTGACAGGTGGTGTGTCAAAGTGACTCAGGCAAGGCTTTTATTTTTTTTGGGTCAAAGACAAGACTTTAAATATGTCTTTATATCATGTCCAAAAAAAAAATTTCTCTCATATATTATATGAATTATTGGCCAAAAACAAAGAAAGACATAAGCCATTACAAAAAATAAAGAGAAGAAAAAAAATTACAGCATTGTAAGAAGTTACAGTCTTCTCGACTAAAATGTTTCACTAATTTACATTGTAATAATATTTTTTACTTATAAATCGGTGACAGTTATTTTATTATTTTAAATAAAAAAATAATAATTGACGCGTTCCAGAAATATGTAATTTTATATTTAGCATATATTATATGATTAGTAAAAATTAAAAAATATATAAAAAAAATTAAAATTTAAGATGTTAATAAAAAATATTTGATGTAACTAATAATATTATTATAATAGTAAATATAATAATATGAGGGGTATGTATTATTATAATATATTTAATTTACTTTATTTGTTATGGAAACATGATGAATGTTAAATTTTTTGACTAAATATTTTTGGAGAAATTTAAAAAAAATTATATTATGTAAATTTAATCATCGTAATATATTTATAGCTAACGTAATAACTTTTATTTATTAATAATTTGACTACATCAACAATAAATACATGCTTATTTTATGTAACTTTAGTCATTGTAATATATTTATTATTAACATAATAAGTTTTATTTAGTAATAATTTGACCATATTAATAATAAATATATGTTTTATATTATCGTTACTAACATACATAAAGATAACAATGATCGTTATTATTTATACCCTGATCCAACACTAAGGCTCAGGTCTAGATAAAAGTTCAATTCAAAGATTGGCCTTCACTTGATACGGACCTTCTCTCAAGAAGTCAGATCCAACACAGACTTGCTCTAAGGAAGTTGGAGTAAAGATTAGTTAGCAGATAACCCTTATTCAAATAAGTAACTGCCCCTAAAATCTCTCAACCCACTTCCAGGAGTCATATCTCAACTTTCCTAAGATGAATGGACGGTTATCCACCTTAAAAGGTGGAACTACTCCAACGGTGGTTATTAGTTCACCACTATAAATACACTGACACCCTTCAGGTATCTTTAAGTTACAATACTCCCTAAACTTGCTGAGACCCTTGCTGACTTAGGCATCGAAGTGTCTTTGCAGGTACCATCCCCCATTCCTTCATGCACACAAGTCAGATGGAGGCTCCCAGACGCAAACTTAGTCAGAGGCTCCCTCCTTCATGCAATTGGGCCAACCCAACGAGTCCAGTCCACTAATCTCCAGTTACCCATCGTAACATTGGCGCCGTTGCCGAGGACCCGAGAGATCAACCAGTAATGGTGGATGACTCGCATGAAGATGGCCACACAGCATCTGATTCAGAGCAGGAAAATCAGGATGTTGGAAACAACAACGAGGATATCGACACTCACCAAGGGGTGACCAATCAACATAGAGAAGGCACCTCAGGATTGAAAAACCCGGAGACAAACTCCTCTGAAGGACGCGAGTCAGGAAAGGAGGGACAATCCCACGCAGCTGATTTCATGGGATTGTTCCACGGCCATCAAGGGCACCTGGAACAGTTGGAACAAGTGCTGGAACAACAGCGAGAGGCAGAGAGAAACTTGAGAAACGAGATTGAGCGGCGAAAAGAGCTAGAAGAAAAGCTCTTAAAGTTGGAGTCTGCTCTTAAAAGTCGAAGCTCCCGCAGCGACTGAGAAGATTCTCCCTTAGGAGGAGAAGACCCGTTCAGCGAGGACATTATGAAGGCAAAAGTTCCAAGGAACTTTAAAAGCCCTGATATGGACCTCTACGATGGAACCACCGATCTAAAGCATCATTTGAGCAACTTCAAAAGTCGGATGTATCTGGCCGACGCCTCTGATGCCACTCGCTGTAAGGCTTTCCCGACAACCTTGACGAAAGCAGCGATGAAGTGGTTCGACAGTCTTCCCCCGAGGTCGGTCACCAGTTTCGATGACCTCTCGTGAAAGTTCCTGATGTGATTCTCCATCCAGAAGGACAAAGTGAAGCATGCACCAAGCCTCCTGGGAGTAAAACAGAAGGTCGAGAAACCTTTGAGGGACTACATGGAGAGGTTCAATAAAGCGTGCTTGGAGATTCAAGACCTGCCCACAGAGGCAGTGATTATGGGCCTAGTTAATGGACTTTCAGAAGGTCCCTTCTCCCAGTCCATATTGAAAAGGCATCCGACCTCCCTAAGTGATGTATAGGAGAGAGCTGCGAAGTACATCAACATGGAAGAAAATGCCAGGCTTCAAGAACCAGGCTGGCGACCTGGGCACTCTCAGTCATCAAAAGAGAAAGAGAGAGAGCCCAAGAAAAAAGAGGAGTTCGGCCCTGAGAGGCCCAGGAGATACCACTCCTATACTCCTCTACGAGTTTTCCTAGTTCATGTCTACAGGGAAATTTGTCATACTGAAAGACTACCTCCCGCTAGACCCATCAAAAATAAGGGGGGGGGGGTCGTGGCGACTACTATGATTACCATAAGCTATATGGTCACTCAACAAATGGTTGTTACGACCACAAAAATGTGATAGAAAAGCTGGTCAGAGAAGGTCAGCTGGACAGATATCTCATGAAAAGGTCAGACCATCAGGGGAAAAGAAAGCGAGATGATGATGATCGAAGAGATCCACCACCTCAGACTCCGGAAAGACATATACATATGATCTCGGTAGGATTTGATGGAGGTGGCCTCACAAAGTCATCTCGCAAGAGGCATTTGAAGGAAGTCTACCAGGTCGGGGGCGAACCTCCCGACCTCCCAACCATCTCATTTACTAAAGAAGATGGGCAAGGTATTGTTTCTGGATATGATGATCCAGTGGTGATATCCATGATCCTTGCCAACGCCCATCTTCACAGAACCCTGGTGGATCAGGAAAGCTCAGCCGACATCTTATTCAAACTAGCATTCGATAAGCTGAGGTTGGATGAAAATGAGTTAAGAGCTTACCCTGACACCCTATATGGGCTAGGGGACACACCAATAAAGCCACTGGGATTCATACCCCTTCACACAACTTTTGAAAAGGGGGAAAAATCCAAAACTCTGAGCATTGACTTTATAGTCGTCGATGTGGGGTCGGCCTACAATGCCCTAATCGACAGAACTACCCTAAATCGGCTCGGATCAGTGGTATCCACTCCCCACCTTTGCATGAAATTCCCAGCATCAGAGAGAATAGCAACCATTAGGGGAGACCAAAAATTGGCAAAGAAGTGCTACAATGAAAGCTTGAACCTGAGAGGAAAAGGCAAGGAGGTGCACATAATTGAGCTCGGAGGAATCAGAGCTAAAGAAGAGTTGCGACCACAGCCCGGGGGAAAAACTGAGGAGGTACAGGTCGGAGAAGAGAAAGAAAAAAACACCAACGTAGGAGCCAACCTGAAAGAAGATTTGAAGCAGAAGCTTATAAGACTTCTACAAGAGAATTTCGACTCTTCACTTGGAAAGCCTCCAACATGCCAGGGATAGATACCGAGCTCATGTCACATAGACTCTCAGTGTACCCCGGATCGCGACCTGTTCAGCAAAGAAGAAGGAAGCTCGGACCTGAACGAGCCCAAGGGGTGGAAGAACAAGTGCAAGCCCTCCTAGAAGCCGGTTTCATCAAAAAGGTTAAATATCCGGTATGGCTGAAAAATGTGGTAATAGTCAAAAAACAAAACGGCAAGTGGAGGATGTGCGTCGATTACACTGACCTGAACAAGGCGTGTCCCAAAGACCCATATCCACTTCCAAGCATTGATACCCTAGTAGACTCTAGCTCAGGGTATCAGTACTTGTCGTTCATGGATGCATACTCGGGGTACAATCAAATCCCGATGTATAAGCCAGATCAAGAAAAAAATATCATTCATCACGCCTAGGAAAAACTATTGCTATGTGGTTATGCCCTTTGGACTGAAAAATGCTGGAGCCACATATCAAATGCTGATGAACAAGGTGTTTGCGCCTCACCTTGGGGATTGATGGAAGTCTACGTAGACGATATGCTAGTAAAAACCAAGGATAAGGCCGACCTCCTGGCTGACCTTTCGCAAGTTTTCAGCACCATAAGGATGATTGGGATGAGATTAAATCCTACAAAATGCACCTTCGCGGTGGAGGCAGGAAAGTTTCTAGGATTCATGCTTACACAAAGGGGAATTGAAGCAAATCCCGACAAGTGTAAAGCTGTCCTAGAAATGAAAAGCCCGACTTGCTTAAAGGAGGTCCAGCAGCTGAACGGTCGACTTGCCGCCCTCTCCGGATTCTTGGCAGGATCAGCATTAAGATCCCCACCACTCTTCTCTCTACTAAAAAAAGGATGCCAGTTTGAATGGACTCGTGAGTGCGAAGAAGAATTCCAGGAGTTCAAAAGGTTTTTAAGCCAACCTCCCATTCTGACCCGACCTAAAGTTAGGGAAGAACTCGTCCTGTATTTGTCCGTAGCAGACAAAGCTGTAGCATCAGCTCTAATACGGGAAGACGAGGTTGGGCAGCATCCTGTATACTTCACCAGCAAAGTCATACAAGGCCTCGAATTAAGGTATCCAAAACTTGAGAAGTTTGCATACGCCTTAATAGTAGCCTCTCGGAGACTACGACCTTATTTTTAAGCTCATACAATAAAGGGTTCAAATGAAACAACCCACGAAGCATATCCTCCAGAAGATGGATATTGCGGGTAGAATGGTTCAATGGGCAATAGAGCTATCCGAGTTCGACTTAAAGTACGAAACTCGGACAGTAATAAAAGTCTAATGCCTCACCGACTTCGTGGCAGAATATGCAGGAGATCAAGAGGAAGCATCCACTACGTGGGATCTATATGTAGATGGATCCTCAAATAAAATTCAGAAGTAGTGCATGCATAATACTAGTCAACCAAGGGAGAATGCAAATAGAAGTCTCCCTCAAATTTGAATTTTCAGCTTCCAACAATCAGGCAGAGTACGAAGCCGCTTGATTATAGGATTAAAGCTGGCAGAAGAAGTCGGTGCAACAAAAGTAGTCATCTTCAGTGACTCTCAAGTGGTGACCTCCCAAATAAATGGAGAGTATCAGTCTAAAGACCCCAACATGAAGAGGTACTTAGATAAAACCTTGGAATACCTTGGGCGATTCACTGAAACCGAGGTCAAACATATAACTCGAGATCTCAACAGTAGAGTAGACGCCCTTTCCAAGTTGGCTAGTACCAAACCAGGAGGGAACAACAGAAGCCTGATCCAAGAAACTCTCCAAGAACCCTCAGTTACAAAAATGGAGGGCAGACAAGACGTCCTTGAAATATCCGGGTTGGACCTCGGATGGATGAACCCACTAATCGAATATATGAAATTCGACATCCTACCCAAAGAGGAATAAGAGGCCAAGAAAATCTGGAGGGAAGCACAGAACTACACCTTGGTAAAAAATATCCTCTATAAAAGGGGAATATCAACACCATTATTGAAGTGTGTCCCGACCTCAAGGACGATAGAAGTCTTAGAAGAGGTCCATAATGGTATCTACGGAAATCACCTCGGAGCAAGGTCTTTGGCTAGGAAAGTCATCCGAGCTGGGTTCTACTGGCCGACTTTGCAGAAAGATGCCATCGAGTTTGTAAAGAAGTGTCAGCCATGCCAAATGCATGCAAACTTCCACGTTGCTCCCCCCGAGGAGCTCATAAGTATAACTTCTCCATGGCCTTTTGCAAAATGGGGATTGGACCTATTGGGACCATTTTTCCAAGCGCCTGGACAAGTAAAATACTTAATAGTGGGAGTAGACTACTTCACGAAGTGAATCGAAGCAGAATCATTGGCCACCATCACCGCCCAGAGAAGTCAGAAATTCCTCTACAAGAACATTATCACAAGGTACGGGGTATCTTACTCCATCACCACTGATAATGACACTCAGTTCACTAACACAACCTTCAGAAACCTGGTAGCCAGTATGAAGATCAAGCATCAGTTCACCTCAGTAGAACACCCACAAGCAAATAGACAAGCCGAGACAGCCAACAAAGTTATACTGGCAGGATTGAAGAAAAGGTTGCAAGAAGCAAAGGGAGCATGGGCTGAGGAGCTCCCTCAAGTACTATAGGCTTATCAGACTACACCTCTGTCTACCACAGGAGAAACACCCTTCCGACTTGCTTATGGCATAGAAGCCATGATACCAGTTGAAATCAATGAGCAAAGTCCAAGGGTAAACTTCTACGACGAGGTTGGCAACATACAGGGGCACCAAGAAGAACTCAAACTACTCTCCGAAGTCCGAGAACAAGCCCAAATAAGAGAAGTAGCACTAAAGCAAAGGATGACAAATAGATACAACAAAAAAGTCATTCGAAGAAGTTTCACCCCGGACGACTTGGTCTTGATCAGAAACGACATTGGAGTTAATAAATCTGGGGATGGAAAGCTTGTTGCCAACTGGAAAGGGCCATACAAAATTAATGAGGTCTTAGGAAAAAGGCTACTATAAGGTGACCGACTTGAACGACACCGAATTACCCAGATCGTGGCATGCTTGTAATATGAAAGGTACTATAGTTATAAGCGAACTCCATTCTCTGGTGTACTCTTTTCCCAAATTTATGGTTTTTTTTCCCAAAGAAAGGGTTTTCCTAAAGGTGGTTTTTAACGAGGCATCAAAGTGGAGGCTAAGGGGCACCAATTTTTAACCCCTTGGTAGCAAAAAAGTACCTTTGCAAAATATAATAAAGATCTTGTTCCACATCTCTTTATAAATTCCATTTAAGATATTACTATTTTTTTCTATGAAACGCACCGACTTAAACTCGACAAAACGTGAAAATCCCATGAACCGACCTAGTAGGTCATCAGGATAAAACGACGAGGTACAAGTCGGTGTAAAGAGGTTATAAAAGTAGATCATGATAAACTCAGAAATTTATCGACCTATAAGTCGGCAAAACCGAGAAGAATGAAAATGCATCGCGAAAATAACCTAAGTTACAAGCAATTCAGATAGAAAAATTTGAATTCACAAGGAATACAAAAAAGAGAAAAAAGGGAAAATCATAAAAAATCATAAGCATGAGCTGGCTCGAAATCTTTGAAAAATCTAAGTCATTTCAAATAAAGCACAGCCTGCCCAGATAAAAGGTTTTTCCAAGAGACAAGAAAAGATCAAAAGGGTTTTTCACAAAGAACCTAACAAAGAAAAACATAGAAAGCATGCACAAGCTAATTAACCATAAAACCCCTTATCCAAAAAAGGGATTAAAAGCATTTTTGTTTACGGCCATAAAAGGCCAGTAAGAGTCAAGGACAAACCACCATCAACAAACAAAATGTCAAATTGTTTAAATAACAAGGGGGCCCACAGGCCGAGCCCCAATAACCACATGTCAATTAGAAGGAAGATCAGCACTACCGGAAGGAAGATCACCACCACCAGAAGGAGGATCAGCAGAAAGAGAAGTCGGAGCAGCCACAGGAGAAGTTGGAGCAGACTGTTTTGCACCTTGAGAAGGAACCCCAGAAGAGCTCGGAAAATCTCCATCTTGTCGCTCCTCACGAGGAGGAGACTCCAATATCCTCTGTCCCCGAGTCTTCAGGTCAGAATCAGTCTCAGGACGGGGAGGAGAGACAATGGCTCCATCAACTACAATCTTGTCGGGGTCAAGAGGAGAAAGGTCCAAATCGGGAGCAATAACTCCGACTTGCTCCTTAAAGACCCTCCAAGCCTCCTCTGAACCCTCAGCCACCGAGTCCTCTAGATCCTGGAAAGCCTCTCGACATCCTGCCAGCTCCTTCTTCAGGTCGAGATTCTCCCCATAGAGCCTGATATAATTCTGCTCCGCCTTCTCCTTAAGGCCCTCCGCCATGGCACACTGGCCCATCAGCCTCTTCTCCCTCTCTTGGAAATGATCCCTTTCCTCCTTCAGCTCGGCGACCTCTTCCTTAAGCCTCTTCTCTTCCTTTTGATAAAGGAAGATCCTCCTCTCTAACTCCTCAACCTTTTGGGTAGAACTCAAAGAGCTAAGGGGAGTCTTCCCCAAAATATCAAAAAGTTTAGTACATACTCCAGCCGCACGAACACTCACCTGGACCAGTATATTAAGATGGTTTCGAATGGAAACATCATCCATATTTATTCGAGAATGAGGATAAATGTGATTCCGAACGAATTGGGGGTCATTAAACTTAGCCTCCCTTGAAGAGCCAGACTATTAAGTCTTATGCTTCTTCTTCTCTGGTTCAGGGGAAGATCGGGGCGGAAGAGAAGGAAGAGAAGAAACAGAAGAAGAGGATACTATAATAGGACGAGAAGAGGTCACCAAGTTGTGAGGAGGAGGAGGGGGAGGAGGAGGAAGAGTGCCAGCAGCCTTGGCAGTGTCAACTTGGGCTCGAGACCTCTTCTTGGCATCTTGGACCTTCTGGTAGGAGGAACTGAAATTTTTCGTCACCATTTCTATAAAGAGGAAAAATAAGGGTTGCAGATAAGGGATTTCAGAATTCGAAAGAAAACAGAAAAAAGAGAGGGAAAAGTATTTATAAACACACTAGAGGCAGAAGGGTAAAACGACGCAATCATTAAAAACAAAATGCACCGTTACCAACATAACTGTCCCCCCTCCCCAACTCATAAATACAAAACCTCTAAACAGACGCGACGTTTGATTAGACGTGACTGTTGAAAATTTTTTGAATCACGTCGGTTCCCATTTCACGTCGGCTACAGGCCCGAGTTCAAATACTCGAATCCAACTCTTAAGAAAAAGATATTGAACTCGAGTAGGGGCACTGTTCATACCCTGACCCAATACTAAGGCCCGGGTCTAGATAAAAGGCCCAATCCAAAGATTGGCCTCCACTCGACACCGACCTTCTCTCAAGAAGTCGGATCCAGCACAGACTTTCTCTAAGGAAGTCAGAGTAAAGAGTAGCTGGCAGATAACCCTTATTCAAATAAGTAACTGCTCCTAAAATCTCTCAACCCACTTCCAGGAGCCATATCTCAACTTTTCTAAGATGAAGGGACGGTTATCCACCTTAAAAGGTGGAACTACTCCAACGGTGGTTATTGGTTCACCACTATAAATACACTAACACCCTTCAGGTATCTTTAAGTTCCAATACTCTCTAAACTTGCTAAGACCCTTGCTGACTTAGGCATCAGAGTGTCTTTACAGGTACCAACCCCCATTCCTCCATACATACTAGTTGGACGGAGGCTCCCAGATGCAAACTTAGTCAGAGGCTCCCTCTTTCAGGTGATTGCGCCAACCCAATGAGTCCAGTCCACTAATCTCCAGTTACCCATCGTAACAGTTATATAATTACTGTTTTTCTTGTGGTGAAGTTTGTTAGAGTAAGAATCAAAGCAACTTTTTGAATAGTATTGATGGTCGTACACGAATATGTATACAAGGTTTCTTCAGTTGAGTCATAGTCCTTTTGGTAATATGCTAAGTGGGCTGATGAGCGGATAATTTATACCCTTTTTGGCATAGTTTTTACATAGTTTTTAGTATGTTTTAGTTACTTTTTATTATAGTTTTATTAGTTTTTATGCAAAAATCATATTTCTGGACTTTACTATGAGTTTGTGTATTTTTCTGTAATTTCAGGTATTTTCTGACTGAAATTGAGGGACCTGAGCAAAAATATGATCCAGATGCTGAAAAAGGACTACAGATGCTGTTGGATTCTGACCCTCCTACACTCGAAGTGGATTTTCTAAAGCCATATAAACCCAATTGGCACGCTCTTAATTGCGTTGAAAAGTAGACATCTTGGGATTTTCAGAAATATATAATAGTCCATACTTTGCCCGAGATTTGATGGCCCAAACTGGCGTCTAAACGCCCACCAGTGACCCTTTTCTGGAGTAAAACGCCAGAACTGACACCAAAACTGGAGTTAAACGCCCAAACTGGCATCCAAGCTGGCGTTTAACTCCAAGAATGGCCTATGCACGTGAAAGCTTCAATGCTCAGCCCAAGCACACACCAAGTGGGCCCCGGAAGTGGATTTCTGCACTATCTGTACTTAGTTACTTATTTTCTGTAATCCCTAGTAACTAGTTTAGTATAAATAGCACTTTTTACTATTGTATTCGCATCTAGTTTATGCCATTTTTCACATTTGGAGGCTGGCCACACGGCCATGCCTAAACATTTTTCTCTTATGTATTTTCTACGGTGGAGCTTCTACACCCCATAGATTAAGGTGTGGAGCTCTGCTGTTCTATTATTTCTCTTTCAATTCACGCCTACTTATTCTCCAAGATATACTCTCGTACTTAATTTAGTTAAGTCAGAATGAAGGGGTGACCCGTGACAATCACCCAATCTTCGTTACTCGCTTAGCCAATATCCGCGTGCCTGACAGCCACAAAGCGGTCTACATGATGTTCAACGTAGTCATTGGACGACAGCCGGAGTATATTCTCTTGGGTCTCTAAGCCACGATTCGCATCGTCTGTCCTGACAACAGAGCATCCGAATCCGTGATTAGAACCTTCGTGGTATAGGCTAGAACCAATTGGCAGCCATTCTTGAGATCCGGAAAGTCTAAACCTTGTCTGTGGTATTCCGAGTAGGATTTGGGAAGGGATGACTATAACGAGCTTCAAACTTGCGAATGTTGGGCACAGTGACAGTGTGCAAAAGGACAAGGGTCCTATTCCGACGCTAGTGAGAACCGACAGATAATTAGCCGTGTGGTAGCTGTACCTGGTATTTTTCATCCGAGACGAGAAATCCGACAGTTGATTAGCCGTGTAGAGATTGTACCTGGTATTTTTCATCCGAGAGGATCATACAGCTTGCCATGGAAGGGAGTATGCATGGTTGGAAGAAGACAATAGGAAAACAGGGGTTCAGAAGCAACAAAGCATCTCCAAACGCTTATCTGAAATTCGCACCAATGAATTACATAAGTACCTTTATCTTATTTTATTTTATGTTTTATTTATCTTTTAATTATCAAAACTCATAATCATTTGAATCCGCCTGACTGAGATTTACAAGATGACCATAACTTGCTTCAAGCCGACAATCTCCATGGGATCGACCCTTACTCACGTAAGGTATTACTTGGACGACCCAGTGCACTTGCTGGTTAGTTGTGCGGAGTTGTGAAAAGTGTGAATCACAATTTCGTGCACCAAGTTTTTGGCGCCGTTGTCGGGGATTGTTCGAGTTTGGACAACTGACAGTTCATCTTGTTGCTTAGATTAGGTAATTTTATTTTATGTTTAAGCTCTTTATTTTTTTTATTTTTGAAAAATTAAAAAAAAAGGTGTTCAAAAAAATTGTTCTTCAGAATTTTTAAGAATGAATTCTAGAGTTTCTTGAGATATGTTGAAGCCTGGCTGGCTGTTAAGCCATGTCTAATCTTTTGGACCGAGGTTTCCACTTTCAATTATAGAAAGGACATGTCTATATTTGTTATGCTGAAGCTTGGCTGGCTATTTGGCCGTGTCTAATTCTTTTGGACCGAAGCTTTAGACTAAACATGGCATGAATCCTGGAATTCTTATTAAAAATTTTAAATTTCTTTATTTTCTTTTTCCAAAATATTTTCGAAAAATACAAAATTTTTTTTAATAAAACCATAAAAACAAAAAAAAATTTGTGTTTCTTGTTTGAATCTTGTGTCAAATTTTAAGTTTGGTGTCAATTGCATGTCTTTCTTTTTTCTTGAATTTTCAAAAATTTATCATATGTTCTTCTTTGATCTTCAAGTTGTTCCTGATGATTTTCCTTGTTTAATCATTAATTTTTCTTGTTTTGTATCTTTTCTTATTTTTATATGCATTTTTGAATTATTGGTGTCTAAGGATTAAAAATTTTTAAGTTTGGTGTCCTGTATGTGCTTCTTTTCTTAAAAATTTTTCAAAAATATGTTCTAGATGTTCATTATGATCTTCAAAGTATTCTTGGTGTTCATCTTGATATTCAAAGTGTTCTTGCATGCATTTATTGTTTAGATCTTAATTTTTATGTTTTGTTTCATTTTGTTGTTTAATGAAGAATGAGAAAAGCAACAAAATAATATTTGTTTATTAATTCAAAAAAAAAATCAAAAATAATATCTTTCCCTTATTTTACTCATAAATTTCGAAATTTTGGATTGACTTAGTAAAAAATTTTTAAAATTTAGTTGTTTCTTGTTAGTCAAGTCAAAATTTTAAATTAAAAATTCTATCTTTTCAAATCTTTTTTATTTTTCTTTCATTTTTTTTTCAAAAATTCTTCAAAATAATTTTCAAAATCTTTTTCTTAATTTTGTTTCATAATTTCAAAAACTTTACTAACAATTAATGTTTTGATTCAAAAAATTTCAAGTTTGTTACTTTCCTGTTAAGAAAGGTTCAATCTTTAAATTCTAGAATCATATCTTTTAGTTTCTTGTTAGTCAAGTCATCAACTTTAATTTTCAAAATCAAATCTTTTTAAATTTCTTTTTCAAATCTTTTTCAAAATAAATTTCAATCATATCTTTTTCAAAACTTAATTTCAAAATCTTTTTCTAACTTCTTATCTTTTCAAAATTGATTTTCAAATCTTTTTCAATTAACCACTTGACTTGTTTGTTTTAATTTTAAAAAGTTTACTATTTCTTGTCTTTTTCAAAACCACTTAACTACTTTTCTCTCTCATTAATTTCGAAAACAACTAACCACTTTTTCAAAATTTTTTTAATTAACTAATTGTTTTAAATTCTAATTTTATTTTATTTCTTTTCTTAAATTTTGAATTCTAACTAATAATTAAAATAAAAACAAAAATATTTTTCTTTTATTTTTATTAATATTCGAATACTCTCTCTTTCTCATCTCTTTCTATTTATTTTATTTATTTACTAACACTTCTCTTCTACTTATAATTTGAACCCTCTCCCTCTCTCTGTGTTCGAATTCTTCTTCTTCTTCCTTCTTCTATTCTTCTACTCATATAAAGAAATCTCTATACTGTGACATAGAGGATTCCTCTTCTTTTCTGTTCTCTTCTTTTTCATATGAGCAGAAACAAGGATAAGAACATTCTTGTTGAAGCTGATCCTGAACCTGAAAGGACTTTGAAGAGGAAGCTAAGAGAAGCTAAAGCACAAAACTCTAGAGAGGACCTAACAGAAATTTTCGAAAAAGAAGAAGACATGGCAGCCGAAAACAACAACAATGGTGGAGATGCAAGGAAGATGCTTGGTGACTTTACTGCACCAACTTCTGACTTCTATGGAAGAAGCATCTCAATTCCTTCAATTGGAGCAAACAACTTTGAGCTTAAGCCTCAATTAGCTCCTCTAATGCTGCAGAATTGCAAGTTTCATGGACTTCCATTGGAAGATCCTCATCAATTCTTAGCTAAATTCTTGCAAATCTGTAACACTGTTAAGACCAATGGGGTTAATCCCGAGGTCTACAGACTTATGCTTTTTCCCTTTGCTGTAAGAGACAGAGCTAGGATATGGTTGGACTCACAACCTAAAGAAAGCCTGAACTCTTGGGAAAAGTTGGTCAATGCTTTCTTGGCCAAATTCTTTCCACCTCAAAAGTTGAGCAAGCTTAGAGTGGAAGTCCAAACCTTCAGACAGAAGGAAGGTGAATCCCTCTATGAAGCTTGGAAAAGATACAAGCAATTAATCAGAAGGTGTCCTTCTGACATGCTTTCAGAATGCAGCATCTTATGTATATTCTATGATGGTCTATCTGAATTGTCCAAGATGTCATTGGACCACTCTGCTGGTGGATCTCTTCATCTGAAGAAAATGCCTGTAGAAGCCTAGCAACTCATTGAGATAGTTGCAAATAACCATTTCATGTATACTTCTGAAAGAAATCCTGTTAATAATGGGATGACTCAGAAGAAAGGAGTTCTTGAGATTGATACTCTGAATGCCATATTGGCTCAAAATAAAATATTGACTAAGCAAGTCAATATGATTTCTCAGAATCTGATTGGAATGCAAGCTGCATCCGGCGGTGCTAAAGAAGCTTCCTCTGAAGAAGAAGCTTATGACCCTGAGAATCCTGTAATGGAAGAGGTGAATTACATGGGAGAATCCTATGGAAACACCTATAATCCTTCATGGAGGAATCATCCTAATTTCTCATGGAAGGATCAGCAAAAGCCTAATCAAGGCTTCAATAATAATAATGGTGGGAGAAATAGGTTTGGCAATAGCAAACCTTTTCCATCATCTTCTGAGCAACAGACAGAGAATTCTAAGCAGAGCCTCTCTGACTTAGCAACCATAGTCTCTGATCTATCTAAGACCACTCTTAGTTTCATGACTGAAATAAGGTCCTCCATCATAAATTTGGAGGTACAAGTAGGTCAGCTGAGTAAAAGAGTTACTGAAATTCCTCCTAGTACTCTCCCAAGCAATACAGAAGAGAATCCAAAAAGAGAGTGCAAGGCCATAAATATACCCAACATGGCCGAAACTATAGAGGAGGAAGAGGCAGTGATTTTCAATGAGAAAAACCTCAATAGACATCCACTGACCACTAAGGAGTTCCCTATTGAGGAACCAAAAGGATCTGATGCTCATATAGAGACCATAAAGATTCCACTGAACTTACTGTTGCCATTCATGAGCTCTGATGAGTATTCTTCCTCTAAAGAAGATGAAGATATTGTTGAAGAGCAAGTTGCTCAGTATCTAAGAGCAATCATGAAGCTGAATGCCAAGTTATTTGGTAATGAGACTTGGGAGGATGAACCTCTATTGCTCATCAATGAACTGAATGCCTTGGTTCAACTGAAATTACCTCAGAAGAAAGCGGATCCTAGAAAGTTCTTAATACCCTGTACCATAGGCACCATGACCTTTGAGAAGGCTCTGTGTGACCTGGGGTCAGGAATAAACCTCATGCCTCTCTCTGTAATGGAGAAACTAGGGATCTTTGAGGTACAAGCTGCAAGAATCTCACTAGAGATGGCAGACAAATCAATAAAACAGGCTTATGGACTTGTAGAGGATGTCTTAGTAAAAGTTGAAGGCCTGTACATCCCTGCTGACTTCATAATCCTAGACATTGGGAAGGATGAGGATGAATCCATTATCCTTGGAAGACCCTTCCTAGCCACAGCAAGGGCTGTGATTGATGTGGACAGAGGAGAGTTAGTCCTTCAATTGAATGAGGACTACCTTGTGTTTAAGGCTCAAGGATCTTCTTCTGTAACCATGGAGAGGAAGCATGAAAAGCTTCTCTCAACACAGAGTCAAACAGAGCCCCCACATTTAAACTCTAAGTTTGGTGTTGGGAGGCCACCATTAAGCTCTGAGTCTCTGTGAAGCTCTCTAAGAGCTCACTGTCAAGCTATTGACATTAAAGAAGGGCTTATTGGGAGGCAACCCAATGATATTTAATTATATTTATTTTATTTTCCATTGTTATTTTATGTTTTCTTTAGGTTGATGATCATGTGGAGTCATAAAAACAGCTGCAGAATTAAAGAAAAATAAAAAACAGCATAAAAAATAGCATACCCTGGAGGACAGGCTTACTGGCGTTTAAACGCCAGTAAAGATAGCAGAATGGGCCTTTAATGCCCAGTCTGGCAGCATTCTGGGCGTTAAATGCTAGAATGGGCAGCATTCTAGGCGTTTAACGCCAGAAATGGCAGACAGACTGGCGTTTAACGCCAAAAAAGGGTGTTTGATGGGCGTTAAACGCCAGAAATGGGCATCAGCCTGGCGTTTAACGCCAGAAAAGGTAGCAGAGTTGGCGTTAAACACCAGAAATAGCACACAGAGGGCGTTTAAACGCCAGAAAGGTGCAGGGAGCAGAATTCCTTGACACCTCAGGATCTGTGGACCCCACAGGATCCCCACCTAACCCAACTCACTCTCTCTCCTCTTCACACCTCTCCATAACACTCTTCCCTAAATACACTTGACCAATCACATCAATACCTCTTTCCCAAATACCATTCACCTATCAAATCCTACCCTCTTCCCCACAACCTCTTCACCACTCACATCCATCCATCATAAAACCCCACCCACTTCACCATTCAAATTCAAAATATTTCCCTCCCAAACCCAACCTCTAATACACAAATTCCCCCTCTTTCTTGCCCTATAAATACCCCTCCTCACCACCTTCAATTTCACATATCATACACACTTAACCCCCCTTTGGCCGAAACCAACCTTCCCCTCCATCTCCTCCATTTCTTCTTCTTCTACTCCTTTCTTTCTTCTTTTGCTTGAGGACGAGCAAACCTTTTATGTTTGGTGTGGGAAAAAGCTCTGCTTTTTGTTTTTCCATAACTATTAATGGCACCTAAGGCCGGAGAAACCTCTAGAAAGAGGAAAGGGAAGGCAATTACTTTCACCTCCGAGTCATGGGAGATGGAGAGATTCATCTCAAAGGTCCATCAAGACCACTTTTATGAAGTTGTGGCCAAGAAAAAGGTGATCCCCGAGGTCCCCTTCATGCTCAAAAAGAGTGAATATCCAGAGATCCAACGTGAGATTCAAAGAAGAGGTTGGAGAGCTCTCACCAACCCCATCCAACAAGTCAGAATCTTAATGGTTCAAGAATTCTATGCTAATGCATGGATAACTAAGAAACATGATCAAAGTATGAACCCGAACCCAAAGAATTGGCTCACAATGTTTCGGGGAAATTACTTGGATTTCAGTCCGGAAAATGTGAGGTTGGCATTTAACTTGCCAATGATGCAAGGAGATCCTCACCCTTTCACTAGAAGGGTCAACTTTGATCAAAGATTGGACCAAGTCCTTATGGACATTTGTGTGGAAGGAGCTCAATAGAAGAGAGACTCTATAGGCAAACCGGTTCAACTAAGAAGGCTTGACCTCAAACCCATGGCTAGGGGATGGTTGGAGTTTATCCAACGCTCTATCATTCCTACTAGCAACCGGTCTGAAGTTACAATAGACCAGGCTATCATGATCCATAGTATCATGAATGGAGAGGAAGTAGAAGTTCATGAGATCATACCTCTAGAATTCTACAAGGTGGCAGACAAGCCCTCCACTTTGGCAAGGTTAGCCTTCCCTCATCTCATCTGTAACCTATGCAATTCAGCTAGAATTGTCATAGAGGAAGACATCCTCATTGAAGGAAACAAGCCCATCACTAAGAAAAGGATGGAGCAAACAAGAGAGCCCACTCATGGACCTCAACAAGAGCATGAGGAAATTCCTCATCAAGAAATCCCTGAGATGCCTCAAGGGATGCACTTTCCTCCACACAACTATTGGGAGCAACTCAACACTTCTTTAGAAGAATTGAGTTCTAACATGGGACAACTAAGGACGGAGCACCAAGAGCACTCCATTGTCCTCCATGAAATCAGAGAGGACCAAAGAGCCACGAGGGAGGAGCAACAAAGGCAAGGAAGAGATATTGAGGAGCTAAAGCACTCCATAAGATCTTTAAGAGGAAGAACTAGCCGCCATCACTAAGGTGGACCCGTTCTTTAATTTCCTTGTTCTTATTTTTCTATTTTTTGAATTTCATGCTTTATGTTTTGCCTATGTTTGTGTCTTTATTACGTGATCATTAGTGTTTAGTGTCTATGTCTTAAAGCTATGAATGTCCTATGAATCCTTCACCTTTCTTAAATGAAAAAATGTTTTTATTTGCAAAAGAACAAGAAGTACATGATTTTGAAATCTATCTTGAAATTAGTTTAATTATTTTGATGTGGTTGCAATACTTTTTGTTTTCTGAATGAATGCTTGAACAATGCATATTTTTTATAGTGAAGTTTATGAATGTTAAAATTGTTGGCTCTTGAAAGAATAGTGAAAAAAGAGAAATGTTATTGATAATCTAAAAAAATCATATAATTGATTCTTGAAGCAAGAAAAAGCAGTGAAAATTACAAAGCTTGTGAAAAAAATGCGAAAAATAAAAAAAAGAAAGAAAAAGAAGAAAAAGCAAGCAGAAAAAGTCAATAGCCCTTTAAACCAAAAGGCAAGGGTAAAAAGGATCCAAGGCTTTGAGCATTAATGGATAGGAGGGCCCAAAGGAGTAAAATCCTGGCCTAAGCGGCTAAACCAAGCTGTCCCTAACCATGTGCTTGTGGCGTGAAGGTGTCAAGTGAAAAGCTTGAGACTGAGCGGTTAAAGTCATGGTCCAAAGCAAAAAGAGTGTGCTTAAGAGCTCTGAGCACCTCTAACTGGAGACTCTAGCAAAGCTGAGTCACAATCTGAAAAGATTCACCGAGTTATGTGTCTGTGGCATTTATGTATCCGGTGGTAATACTGGAAAACAAAATGATTAGGGTCACGGCCAAGACTCATAAAGTAGCTGTGTTCAAGAATCAACATACTGAACTAGGAGAATCAATAACACTATCTGAATTCTGAGTTCCAATGGAAGCCAATCATTCTGAACTTCAAAGGATAAAGTGAGATGCCAAAACTGTTCAGAAGCAAAAAGCTACTAGTCCCGCTCATCTAATTGAAACTAATCTTCATTGATAATTTTGGAATTTATTGTATATTCTCTTATTTTTATCCTATTTTATTTTTAGTTGCTTGGGGACAAGCAACAAGTTAAGTTTGGTGTTGTGATGACCGGATAACTTATACCCTTTTGGCATTTTTTTTACATAGTTTTTAGTATGTTTTAGTTACTTTTTATTATATTTTTATTAGTTTTTATGCAAAAATCACATTTCGGACTTTACTATGAGTTTGTGTGTTTTTCTATAATTTCAGGTATTTTCTGGCTGAAATTGAGGGACCTGAGCAAAAATCTGATTCAGAGGCTGAAAAATGACTGCAGATGCTGTTTGATTATGACCCTTCTGCACTCGAAGTGGATTTTCTGGAGCTACAGAAGCCTAATTGGCGTGCTCTCAATTGCGTTGGAAAGTAGACATCTTGGGCATTCCATCAATACATAATAGTCCATACTTTTCCCGAGATTTGTTGGCCCAAACTGGTGTCTAAACGCCCACCAGTGACCCTTTTCTGGAGTAAAACGCCAGAACTGACACCAGAACTGGAGTTAAACGCCCAAACTGGCATCCAAGCTAGCGTTTAACTCCAAGAATGGCCTATGCACGTGAAAGCTTCAATGCTCAGCCCAAGCACACACCAAGTAGGCCCCGGAAGTGGATTTCTGCACTATCTGCACTTAGTTACTTATTTTCTGTAATCCCTAGTAACTAGTTTAGTATAAATAGCACTTTTTACTATTGTATTCGCATCTAGTTTATTCCATTTTTCACATTTGGAGGCTGGCCACACGGCCATGCCTAAACCTTTTTCTCTTATGTATTTTCTACGGTGGAGTTTCTACACCCCATAGATTAAGGTGTAGAGCTCTGCTGTTCTTCATGAATTAATGCAAATACTATTATTTCTCTTTCAATTCACGCCTACTTCTTCTTCAAGATATACTTTCGTACTTAATTTAGTTAAGTCAGAATGAAGGGGTGACCCGTGACAATCACCCAATCTTCGTTACTCGCTTAGCCAAGATCCGCGTGCCTGACAACCACAAAGCAGTCTACATGATGTTCAACGTAGTCATTGGACGACAGCTAGAGTATATTCTCTTGGGTCTCTAAGCCACGATTCGCATCGTTTCTCCTGACAACAGAGCATCCAAATTCGTGATTAGAACCTTCGTGGTATAGGCTAGAACCAATTGGCAGCCATTCTTGAGATCCGGAAAGTCTAAACCTTGTCTGTGGTATTCCGAGTAGGATCTGGGAAGGGATGACTGTGACGAGTTTCAAACTTGCGAATGTTGGGCGCAGTGACAGTGTGCAAAAGGACAAGGGTCCTATTCCGACTCTAGTGAGAACCGACAGATGATTAGCCGTGCGGTAGCTGTACCTGGTATTTTTCATCCGAGACGAGAAATTCGACAGTTGATTAGCCATGTAGAGATCGTACCTGGTATTTTTTATCCGAGAGGATCATACAGCTTGCCATGGAAGGGAGTACGCATGGTTGGAAGAAGACAATAGGAAAGCAGGGGTTCAGAAGCAATAAAGCATCTCCAAACGCTTATCTGAAATTCCCACCAATGAATTACATAAGTACCTTTATCTTATTTTATTTTATGTTTTATTTATCTTTTAATTATCAAAACTCATAACCATTTGAATCCGCCTGACTGAGATTTACAAGATGACCATAGCTTGCTTCAAGCCGACAATCTCTGTGGGATCGACCCTTACTCACGTAAGGTATTACTTGGACGACCCAGTGCACTTGCTGGTTAGTTTTGCGGAGCTGTGAAAAGTGTGAATCACAATTTCGTGCACCATGGGCCAACAACTGAATCTTGAGAGAAGATCGAATAGGGTTAGGGGAAATCAAATAAGTTCAATGCACCTTCCAATGATAACACCACTAAGTTCACTCTCTTATTATTCCGTTACAACAGGGAGAAAACACAAAAGCCCATATCTCTCACTCGAAAATTGCAATAAGATCAGTTGGCCCTATAAGCCTATTTCCCAAAAAAATTAGAACAAACACATTTCATAATCTCCACGCGGTTAGCAGTTAAGTATGATCAGCAGCGACAATACCTGCTCCCCTGTCTGCGTCAACCTGCATTGCCAAATTTTTGCCTTTGTGGATTCCCATGTAGCACAGAATAACGAAGCCACATGTCACTATTTCCAACATACACCTCATAATCCATACGTATGGATGTTTGTGTGTATCCATACCAGAGACATTGCCATATAAAATTTGAGTAACAAGCCTTCATTTCAGATGCTTGCTGCTGCTTCTTCCCCTTCGTGCCGCTTCTTCCCCTTTGTGAGGACCTCTTCCTCACCAGGTACCTTATGCTTGCTGCCGCTTCTTCCTCTACCGTCTTCCTCACCAGGTACCTTCCTGTTTCAACGCAATTTCTCGATTTCATCGAAATTTTCTTGAATTTGTGTCGGACGCGGTGCCTTTTCATCAAGAGGATTCTCATTGGCACAAGTTAATCTTCAAGGTTTTATACTTTGGCAATTTCAATTCTGTGAATTTTACAATTAACGTATGTTGATAATGATTATTGTTTTGTTTCGATGTGTGATTTAGTAAATTTTATTTAATCTGCCACCAACTTTGTGGTGCTCGTGTTCCTCAATTTGTTCTGCTGCATCACACTCCTCTTCACGTAAGGATTGGGGTTTAGGGTTTGGCTTGTGGACCCATCTGCTACTGTGCCCCTTTTCAACTCAATTGAAGTTGTAAACTTATTTCTTTTAATTTTCTCTTTTCTCATCATTCAAAGTTTCATCATATGATTCTGTTATTTAGATTAATCATAATACCGTGCTTTCTGTTATTTAGATTTCAAAGGGTTGGATTTTCTGGATGCTTTTTATTGTGAGATCTTTATATATTGATTTAGAAATGATGAAGATGAGTGGACAGATATTTACTTTTGTATATTATAATCTGTTATCCAATATTAGCTATATTTTATTAATTTGTATTAGATTTTTAAACTGAAGCAATCCATGAAAATACATGATAAGCTGTTTCTTGTCTTCTTTCTTTTCTTTTCTTTTTTTACTTTTTCCTCTCTTTTTTAATATCCTGTAAATGAATATTTGCTAAAGCTTTAGTTATATATTAGCTCCCTTATTGATGAATCCATGTGCCAATTAATGATATTTGTGTAAGATTTTTATTGCTATTGAGCATTTTGAATCATCTTTGTTTTTGTCAACACATGTCTTGAAGTATGCTTCAGCTAGATGTTGGATCAATAGTGTTTATGGAGTTACTTTTCAAGTTGAAAGTCTTCATTTTTCTCACTTTCAACATTTCTTTGTTTTTGGTATACTGATTTCTTATTCTGCGCTATTCAAATTGTCCTAAAGCCTTTAAACTTCACCCTGTTCTTGATGTGCAGTATGTGATAATTGTAATAAAAGGGTCAGTGCCCCATAACCTTTGGTGGGAATGAAAAGCCTGTAGCTTATGGTGAATTGGTGTCCATTGGTGGTCTTAACTAGCGCTAGAATCGCTTCAATTCTTGAAAACAAGCTGTCTGTGCTGAAGTCGAGATTCTTTCTTTTTAGCATTTTAATTGCCTGGATTAATTTTTAGTTGATTTAATTCTTTGTTCCTATTTTGGTTTCTCTGCTACTTTTTACACTACTACTGTTTAGTTGTTTGGTTCATAATTTTAAACCTTCACTGATAAATTAACTAAAGAAGTACAAGTAATTAAAGAAGTACAAGTTATTAAAGAACACTTTATAAATTGGACAGTTTGCTTGCACAACTATTGATATATAGACATGTTTAATGTGCATGATGCATCCGATGAACTACTGTTAAGTTTTATGCATATTTCTTACTACGAGTTGTCATTGGTTATTCCGTGATTTACAAAATCTTGTATTGTTTTTAATACCTTGACTTTCTTAAAATGTAGGCACATTTTGTCATTGGAAAAGAAGAAAGGTGAACTCAAGCTGTTATGGACAAGAGGGGAACCAGAAATACCTTGCCCTCATAACCAAGAGTCTCAACATTGAACGAAGTGATAATAGGGATAGTAGTATAGCGTACCATAGGTGTTAGTTTAATAGGAGACTGATAGAAATTCTAGAAGACTATATAAATATTTGGCACTGTCATAACCAAATTTCAACCAAATAAACATTTGTCACTTGTGAATCCCAAACACAATGAAATCAATTTGGATATTGTCATATTTCCCTCCCTCTCATATATATATACGAATGTGAGCACACCATGCCACAAGCAACCAACAATACATGATTCAAGAAATACAATTTGTTAAAAGAAAGTAGTCATCAATCATTCTGATGCTATGTCCTTTCCATATGCTAGAATAAAGTTAATAATGCTAGTGATCTTTAAGGCGTAGAGAGGCTAGATTTTTCACATGTGCACCCAAAACTTAATCAGGCTAGAATATTTCATGAATAAAGACTAAATGCTCAGCCAAGAGTTCAATAAAGACCAACCTGAAGTACTACAGTTAATGCCACTATCCCCATAAGGTGGCTTTGTTTATTAATATGTGACACAACATCACAAAATATTTCATAATCATTTGTAGTTCTAGTTTTTGACTTCATCTTCTATGATCGACGCCGAAAATAAAATTAGTTTATTTACTAGTTGAATATTACTATCCACTTATATATTATTTATTTAACTCTGAATACTACCCAAGTAGCTGCTTCCATTATTGATTTATTTGACCAAGTTGCATTCTAGAAAGAAGTCAAGAATATGAAATCAAGTTAGCAGCCAATGATATTGCTTTTTGGTTTGTTTATTGATTAAATCATATGAAATCAAGTGCAAGCTAAGACATTGATGAATGAATTTTTGACGGTTTAGAATTTCACAAATGAAATCTCGTTGCAAGTATAGTTTCTAAACCAACAATAATCCTTTCATACAAAAAATTTGGTTGTCACAAGTAACAAACCCCTATAAAAATAACCGAAGTATTCAAACCTTGGGTCATTTTCCCTAGGAATTGCAATAAAGTGTTCTTGTTATTGGCTATGAAGTATGTTTTGGGGTTTTTGAATTGAGAGACAAGAAATATAAATGGCAAAGGAAATAAACTAACAACTAGAAAAGCTCTTGGCAAGGTATGAAAGCTAGAAGTCCTATCCTAGTTATCCTTATCAATTGTGATGAGAATTGTCCATTGCTCCCACTTAGTTAACCTCTAACTATGAAGGAAAGTCAAGTAGATGAATTAACTTGATTCCACAAGTCCTAGCCTAATCATGATAAAAGACTAGCTTTAGTGGCATTCAAGTTAATCAGCAACTTCTAATTATCAATCAACAAAGGAGTTTGATAACTCAAGAGTCACCAATTACTCTACCTAGGCCAAGAGAAACAAAATCTAACTCATAACTAAAAGAGGCATTTCAACAAACACATAGAAGGCAACAAAGGTAAACAACATGAATTGCAAGAATTAAAGAGAGATCTAACTACAAAGACAATAGATCCATAATAGAAAATCAAAGCAACATGAAAAGACATGAAAATCATAAATTGCATTGAAAGAGAAATAGAGATCTACATAAGAATTCATAAAGCAAAAGGAAAATTGAAGCAAGAGAAGAAGTAGATCTAGATCTAAGAAATTAACCTAAACCTAATCCTAATTCTAGAGAGAAGAGAGAGCTTCTCTCTCTAGAAACTAACTTTTCCTCCAAAACTAAACTAAACTAAACTAATGTGACTTAATGTGATGGAAGGTGTTGATTCCCCTTCAATCCTTGGGTTAAATATCATCAGAGATGAGTTGGATTTGGGCCTGGGAAGCCTAGAAATCACCCCAGTGGATTCACTTTAAGTGGGTCACGTGCGAGCACCGACGCGTGCGCGTGGATCACGCGTACGCATCGCTTAACAAATTGCTGTCCACGCGTACGCGTCATGTACGCGTACGCGTCGCCTTACGACCTCGTCGTTTCACGCGTGCGCGTCTGCTGGGCGTGCGCGTGGAGTGAATTTCTCCCAATCTTTGATTTTCCATGATTTCTCCACTTTGCATGCTTTTCTCTCCATTCCTTTGATCCATTCCTAGCCTTTTCAACCTGAAATCACTAACACACACATCAAGGCATCTAGTGGAATCAAAGGTGAATTAAAATTATCCAATTAAAGTCCTAAAATGCATATTTTCACTCTTAAGCGCAAATTAGGGAGAATATATAAAACCATGCTATTCTAGTGGATAAATGTGAGAAAAGAGTGATAAAATCTCCTAAATTCAGCATAAGATGCACCACCAAATAGCGGTGCATCAGACATAAAGAACTATAGAATGTCAATAAAGACATAAAGGCATATATATATATATATATATTGGTTGGTGACAACATAACTGATGCAATGCAATTTCTTATTTATATTATCCTCCCTTATCTTTGATAAAAAATGTGTTAGAGTGAGGGATAAAAAAAATAGCGAAAGAATTGTAAAGAAATGCAATGGAAGCAAGTAAAGGTCTTCTAATCCCAACAGATTTTGATAAAATTGAAGTTGAACCATATGAAACCCATAGCCGTGCTACAATAGCTTAACAACAAAACCTTTTCAAAGGGAATCACATAAATTTGGTGCTCACAAGTACCTCCATGACTTTTGGCTACTGGTTATTTTCAAAGGGAATCACAATGAACCATATATATTCAAGGTTCTTTGATACAGATCCAACTAAGCCACACCATAAATCAAAATTCCAAAAAGCACTAAAATGGCAGCATAATCAACCATATATTATTTATTTTATGAAGTCTAGCAACAATCATCCAAAATTAAGTGCATTTACTAAAAACTGAATAACTCATTCATCCTGTTCTAAAATTTTTAAGATTCAAAGTGGTGTAAATATATTCTAAAAGCAAAATTAATAAAAATAGCAAAAAACAAAGGAATTTAAACTCTTCTTTGATTAATGCAACAGATAGTTCACAATTCTGCCTCATCATCATCATTTGTCTCTGAAATTTAAGCAACATATTTTTAAATTTAAAAAGAGTAAAATAAGTATAATAAAAAATAAAAAATAAATCCAGAAATTAAAAATTATGAGCAAAAATCAAACAGTAATAATAAATAAAAAATAGAACATCATGAACAGAAGCATAAACCCAGAAATTGAAATCAGAATCATTAAAACAAATACCAAATTTGAATAGAAACATAAATCCAGAAATTGAAATCATAAACAGAAATCAAACAGCAATAGCAAATAAAAATAGAACATCATGAACAAAAACAAAAACCTAGAATTGAAATCAGAATCATAAAAACAAATGCCAAAATTTTTTAACTCTCGTAAACAGAACTCAAAAATTTTAAACAACCAAATAAACGGAACAAAACCACTAATTTAATGAAATGAATTCATACAAAAAATCTTAACAAAAAATAAGTACAACAAAAAAAAATAATTGAATAACTTCAACGAAACAGATTCATAGCAGAATATAAAAGGATAAAAAATGAGCTAAATGAAACAAATTCATACCTGAGGCTGAGGCTCCATTGGAATTCTGAAAGTGTAGCGATGAAGGGGTAGACAGAGTACCACGGCGCTGACGACCATGCTGGCTCTCTGAGACCTACGCCACTGCTGCCTGCTGAGAACGACGGTGCTAAGCAGTGAGAACGACGACGGTGACGGAATGACGATGCAGTACACGATGATGGCAGAGAGAACGACGACACTCTGATGCTGAGGACAAACGGCAAGAAGATAAATATTGAGAATGAACCTAAGAACGGCGCCGAGAGAGGCTGAGAACGGCAACGATGAAAAAGAAAGGAGTAGACGTGGATTTTGTGAAAAGGGAAAAAAAAGAGAGTATGTACTACGTAGAGTGTGTTAGTCACTGAGTGAAGGTAGAAAACCTAAGGTTACCCAAATGAATTTTAAAAATATATGTAGTAAAAGTAAAAAATTAATAATTATTATTAAATTTCTATATGAATTATATTTATAAATTATTTATTGTGCTCAGTGACGGATTCAAGGGGTCTAAGGTGGCCATGGTCTCCCTATTTAGTATTATTAGTTTATTATTATTATTATATACTTAATATATATAGATTAAATATATTTTAGTATATTAACACATTAAAAAAATTTACATGTTAGTATAAATTATAATGTGAATTATAATATATTAGTAGCAATTAATAAATAAATTTAAAAAATAATAAAAACATATAAATATATAAATAATTAAAAAATTATTAAAAATATAGGTTTGGATTAATATAAAAAAGTAACAATTATAAAAAAAAGTTTATTTTGACTCTTTCTATAGCAACAGTAATAATTGAATAGACTTTTTAAACAATAAAAATTATTAAAACAAGACTTTAAAACAAGATAAAAGATGGATTTTTAGTAGATTATATGATTGTATATGTTGAAAAAGAGAATACTTCAAAATTTATTTTAGATGATAAATTAAAAATTTTAGTTATATGAAATATCATAGAATAAATTTAAAAATACTAAAATCTTAAAATATGTAGTTGAATATTAATTTTTATATAATATAATTATTAATTTTGACCTATATACTATAAATAATATTTTATTAACTTTTTGTTATATTATATTTTAATTTATTTTATATTTAATTTGGTCCCCTCTTATAAAATTTTTGGATCCGCTATTGATTGTGCTCATCGCAAAAGCTCAAAACACTTGAGTTTACTAAAGACAAACTCTAAGATAATTAATCCAATTATCGATAAATATATTAACGACTTTTTTATTATTATTAAAAACAAAATAAATGACCGCTATAAAATAAGTTTTTTTAGTAGTGATAGTTATATGTTTAATACATCTTTTTACACATTTTTTTTGTTTGATTAAAATTTTTATAGTTTTTTATTTATCTTATATTAATTTTTTTAAAAGTCAATAAAAATTAAATTTTAAATTTTTTAATCATAAAAATTTCGTGTTAAAACTCTAAATCTCTCCATTATAAAAATTTTATGTAATAAAGTTATTTATCTTTAAATTTTAAATTAACAAGAGGAGACATATATTTAATCTTTTGTCCTATCAATAAGCCTATGATGTCGGTTAATATTTCAATGGTATTAAATACCGATTTTGTTTTTGATATTGGAGTAGTAATAGTGTTTTTTAAAAATGTGAGTTGATGGGTGTTATTCTTAAATGTGAAATTGTTTAATTAGATAAACAAAAATTGGACTGTCTGATTTGTGAGAAGTACAGAAATCGGATCGAGAAATTTTTGTTAAAAAAAATTAAAAAATTTGAAATATAGAAATCGAACTCTCCGATCTAATTTGTGTATCTTCTACACTTTTAAAAAATATAAAAAATTACAATGTTAAAATATATCACCACTTTTACTTCCATATAAAAAAAAAAAAGAGCCTATTAAATATGAATGTTATTTTAACGTTAATATAGCATCCTTCAACGATATTCTTTGATCAATGCATTTCCCTAATTAGATATTATTCTTTGCGTACGAGCTAATGAAACAGTGTGAAATGGTTAACTAAGTGTGAAGAGGGCAATTGATACTTTATGGAATAATTTACGTACGTAGCTTCTTGTAGTAATTATTATTAGACCTACTTTTTCCGTCTTCCTTCTCTGTAATGAATTTAATTACTACGTACTCCCATCAAATGTGTATGATTGTAAAAATAGTTAAAAGATTTAACTAACTTGTATTTTAAAGATATATTTTAAAAATATAATAATAAAATTTTTAAAATATTTTTAATATATTTAATACATAAAAATATAAAAAAATTAATTTTTATAATAATATTTATAAAATATTTTTTTATAATATACTTAAATTATATTCTTAAAATATAAATTAACAAAAATTTATAGTTAAATGCCAAAATTATTGTTAGTGCTTTTAATAGCACACATAAATGTGAAAACAAAATTATTGTGTACTTTTATTATTGGAGAAAATGGGTAAAACAAAAAAGTTACCAATCATATTTAAATTCTAACAAATAAAATAACACCGCAGAAATCTTCATTTCATAATTTACATAAAAAAAAAATCAACAAACTCTTACACTTTATTTGGATAGATGATAGAAAAAAAATAAGAAAAAAATGAAAAAAATAAAAAAATAATTTGTTTTATATATTATTTAGATGAAGTGAAAATAAATAAAAAAAATTATAAAATTATATTAATACTTTTATTTATATTATATATAAATTAAAATGTGCATTATGTGTAAAATAATAAATTTATTTTTATCATAAAATAAAATAAAAATATTTGTATTTATTTTATTATATTTATAAATAGTATAAAATATTATAATTTTATATATTTGATTTAAATTATTTATCTAATACATATAATATTTAAATGTAAATATCTATTATAATAATATATTAAAATTATTAAAACTAATTTTATATTAATAATTATTAATAATAATAAAACTAAGGATAATATTAGAAACACATAAAAAATAATATATTTTTTTTTGTTTTTTTTTTTGTGATGGAATTTTTTTTAATGAAATTCACACAAAAAAAATTTCTTCCTATTTTTTTTAATATCTAACAAAAAAATAAAAATTTTCATTCATGTTTTTCCATATTTTTCTTTTTTCATTTTCTGGACCAAACATAGTGTTAATGAAGGGGACAATTTCATTTCCCAAAAACGCGTTGTTAGTTGTTACTCAGCCATTCAAAGCCATTCAACTTGGAACGACTCGGTTGGTTGATTAAATTAAACAAAAACGTATTACAAATAAATATAGGTAAAAACTCGGTCAACTTCACACGTAAATTGATATCTGAAAACTGTTAAATGAAAATTTAGTCAAACCAATAAAATTATTTAACATCTCTCAGGTATTAATTTTACATAAATTTAACTGCACCTAAATTTTCATCATAAATATATACCCATACCCACAATATAAACCCGTCAATGTAGCACAAGTAGGAAGCGGTACGCTTGCGGAAAAAAAAAACAAAAAGGATTTTGGGGACACATAAATAGATTTATCGAGAGAAAATATTCAATTTGATCTTGAAGTTATACTCGAGCCTCAATTTAGTCTTTGAAATTTCAATTGTCTTAATTTAGTCTTTAAATTTTTTAAATTTTAATCACGTTAGTCGCTACAGTGGTTTCCGTCATAGAGTCAATTGAAAAGTTTGAGGACTAATTAAGACAATTAAAACTTTAAGGACTAAATTGAGGCTCGAGTGTAATTTCAGGGACTAAATTGAGTATTATCTCAATTTATAGATACAGGACACTGATATAAAGATACAAAATTATAAAATTATATTTGACAAAAAAATATAAACAAAATATTATATCTAAAGATACTGATATATTTATTCTAATAGAAAAAATACAAAGATACTTATAAAAAATATAATTTATTTTTTATTTTTTATTTATTATTCTTGTTAATTTTTTATAATTATATTTTTTATTATTATATTTTTCGTTTTAAATTTTTTGAACGACAAAAATTGAGAATAAATTAAATTTTAATAATTTATTTTAGTTTATCACCAAATAGAATATAAGAACACAAAATTTTATATTTCTATCTTTATTGTTTTATTTGAGTATCTTATTTTATCCTATTTTCAAAAAAAAATACAGCCTAATTTAATCTTTATTCTTTATCTTGTCTGTTATTATAATAACAGTTGGTGCTTTGGTAGTCTCTAATTTAAAAAATTAATAATCACTATTAATTTTAGAATTTAGTTAATTTGTACTTTAAAATCACTTTTTAAAAATATAAAATTAAATTTTTAAATATTTTTTATATAAGACTTATTTTTAGCGAGTTATACAATATATCATAATTTAAACAAGTTATAGAAAACTAATTACTAACGAACCACTTAATATCTTAATTTGTATCTATTGTTAAATTATCACACTGCGAAAAAAAAAAAAAAAAAACCACTCCAAATACTGTCTCTCCCAAAAGAAGCAGAAGAAAGAGTGGAAAGTCATGGAGAGAGAAGGAAAGTAAAGCGCGTGGGTCCCACTTCCCAGTGAAGAGATGACCAAAATCTCTGCCTCGTGGACTTTTGGGCCGCAAGGTTGCACAAGAAAACATCTCCGTGGGTCCCACTTTTGCAATACAACGTATCGCGACATTCGAAGAGGGTTGTTTTGTTGCACGCGTCAGGGATTCACTCGCTGGCTGACACGTGTAAGCACCCGCGGTTGGGTGACACGGTTGGGGATGGCGCGTGGCGGTGGTGGATCACGGGTTATGTTTATAGAATTGGCCAAAGAAAAAAAAAAAAAAAGAAGAGAGGGGTGGGGCCCACGGTGTCGGAGCGCACCCCGATGCTGAGAAACTAATATGACATGACCCCCCACCGGTTTCCCGCCAAATACCCACAAACATCGGATTAGATTATTGCTTTGGATTGCATTTTTTAGGTTGTTTTTTACACTAAATGTCAATAACGTTGTGTGCTACTACTATGGGTGTATTTAGAATTTAAGTTGGAGAATAGAAAAGTTTATTTGAGTATTTTTAACGTCTCATCTTTATATTTGGTAACTTTTTAAAATTCTAAATTTAGGAGTAATTTTGTCTTTAAGCGTACGTTTACAGAAAGTTAAAAATTCTAGAGTTCACGTTGGAGAAGGCTAATTACAATTAAAAAATTAAGTAAGAAAATTATTCCTCTTCTACCAATTTTATTCTTCATTTTCTTTTATAAAAATGATGTAAGTAATCATATAATTTTTACAATAGTTCTTTGTGTATGTTCTTGGTTCTAATTTTTTTCATCAAAATCTTTCAGATACGATCACTGCCAAGATAAATATTTAGTACTCTCTTTTATATTTTGATTTTTATGTTTTTATTGTATTTTTTTATTTATATATAAATATTTTTTATATTATTTTTTGTATTCTAATATTATTTTTTTAATGTTCTGATGTCATATTTTTATTATATTTTTTATTCATATGACAATTATTGTTGATATAAATTCTTATTTTTATTAATTTTTATGATATTTTTATTATTTTTTGTTTATATAAATTCTTTTTTCTATTCATATAAATTTTATTTACTTATTATGTTGTTAGTTGTAATTATTATATTCGATGTTTGTACGGATTTTTTTTGTTTTTTTGTTTTTGTTTTTATTGTACTTCTTATTGTACTTTATTTTCATTTTTATTATATACTAATTATAAAAATTTATAGTCCAAAATTATACTAAATTAAAGAATAGTAACGGTACTAAAATAATATAGAACATTTTCTTTTTGTTTGACATTATAAAATGTATAGTACTTCCTTTAGTGTTTTCATGTATTAAAATATATTTTATCAATTTTTAATGTTACTTTAATTTAGTAAGTAAATATTAATTTTATTATAAAATAAATTAATAAAATTTATTCAAATATCTAAAGTAAAATGATAGAATAATATAAAAAATTATTTAAATTGATGTCTCTTTTAGTAATTTTTCATCTAAAAGTGATTTTGAATAGTATAATCCAAACAACATTTATTTTACTATAATCTATTTTTATATAAAGATTGTCAAACATAAATCACATTAACACAAACTTACTTTTCATCAAAATCAAATTTGCAAAATCACTTCTATATAAATTCTCATTTACAAATTATAATCCAAACACACACTATAACGGTACAATCATATAAAATACTAAAATAATTAAATATTCTTAAAATATTAAAATATTAAATATTTTTTATATTTTACACTAAAATCACTCATATATAAAAATTTTAGTCTATAAAGTACATATAAAATTACTTAAACCAACAATAAACAATAAAAGAAACACATGTAGAATTACTTGGATCAACGATAAACAATATAAAAAAAAAAAGGATAAAATACTAAATTGATCCGTTATATTTGGATTTAATTTTTTGTTTTTAAAGTTTAAAATATTCTATTTCAATTTTAAAAAATTTTATTTAATTTTAATATAATCTTACTGTAAAATCAAAGTTAAATAATTAACGAAACTTAGTTTTCAAATATTGGAAAACTCATAACCAAAACCAATTGGGTTGTCGAGGAGAGTTTCTACGGTAGAAGTGACGACGGCCTTGTTCTCGTTGTCGCCGGTAAACTTTTTCGCGAAAAGCGAATTTCCGACAATATTCTCTATGTGCTTGAACCAAAGCTAACGGCTCGCAGAGATGTATCTGTTGCTAATTTTGTACCTCTAGAGCTTGTATATTTTTTTTCTCAAACTATCGACTTTGCTTTTGCATTGCTACTATGTAAGACATTTCATTAATTATTTAATTTTAAACTCACAGTAAGATTACATTGAAACTAAATGAAACTTTTTTGAATTTAAATAGAGCATTTTAAACTTTAAAAACTAAAATAGGATTAGGTCCAAACATAGAAGACTAATTTAGTATCTTACCCTATAAAAAATGTGATTCTCTAATAGGGGGAACATAGATCGGTGTTTGTTGCAAAGGAAAAGAATGAAGGTAGATTCTATCGGTAAGAGAAGGAAAGATGATAGTTTTGGGGGTGAAAAAAATGAAGCAACTTATAAGGCAGAGAAATATAGAAGATTATAGGTTAAATTCTGAATTTAATATCATTTTTTCCCTTAAGTCACAAACATTTATGATTTGCACCCTGAACCTACTAGGATGTATATAGGTCGGTGAAATTGGGTTTGTCTTAACCCAAATCTAGCTCTAAATATATACTGAGTCTATTTTTTAAATCCTAATATGACCCTAAATTCGATAAAACTTAAATATTTTCAGGCCACAATTATATCGGGTGAAAATCGGACCTTACAATTTCTTTGTCACAATCAATGAAAGTTTAGTAAAATGTTACCAAACATACGATTTTTCTTCTTATGAATAACTTCTGGATCCTCATTGTTTGCATCCTTGTTTTCTTCATTAACTTCTAGTGTAGCAAGAGTTGTGGCGGCATCAATAGCAAGAGCAACAACATTTTTAACTTTAACTTCCATTACCTTATTCTCCTTGATGATTTGTGGAGGAATACAATTATCTTCTCCTATTATTCGTTATCTAAACAAACAAAATTTATTATCCTTTAAATAATACTGTCTTTTTTCGAACACAAAATTTTTTATATTTATTTAAATAAATATTTCAAACAATAATAGATGTCTTATATTTATAGATATTTTAAAAATAATTTAGAGATTATATTTTTTAAAAACATGATATTTTAATCCATTTTTTTCAATATTAATATTAATTAAGTCTAATTTAATGTAAAAAATTAACTCAAAAGATAAAAGATGTCTCATAATACTTTAAAGATTATATTTTTAATAAATATAAGACTGGTAATACTTTAGATGTAAGATATGATTCAAATTTTAAAAAATTAATATTAAAAATGTACATTTTTAAAAATCACTTTATAAAAATACACACCTCTCATTTCATTTTAAGTATATGTAAAAAAATATTGTGATGCTGAATTACTTTAAAATTGTTATATTTTTTTCTCAAAGATAAAGTAGTATTTTATTTAATAGAGAAATAAATACAATGTTCAAAAGTCAAGACATAAAAAATACAAAAAGAAAATTACCAAATATTCACCAACAAGTGAAATTGTAAGAAAAAAATAACACAAAAGAGAAAATAGGAAAAAAATCTTAGGATATTATGCATAAGTGATGGCGGATTTTACAACCCACAAAACACTAGCAAGTATACTGAGTCGTATCAAGTAATAACTCACGGTGAGACGAGTGTGGATCCCACGAGGATTAACGGGTCAAGCAAGCAAAATCAACCGATTAATCTAGTCAGACTAGCAAATTAGGGTTTTGAAAGCTTTTGAGCATAAACAGCAATTAAACGAAGCAAAACAAAAGCAAACATTGAGTATGAAAGTGATGTATAATTAAGAAAGTTAAGGTTCCAGAGATGTTAGTCGTCCGAATAAATACTTTTCACTTTCTATTCTAATCATTTAACGATTCTTTTATTGCAAATTATTATTAATTAAACTTCAATTCCTTGGTGATTCAATTTCTCTTTAACCTAATTAAACGCTAATCCCTTAGTCACTTAATCAAGAAAAGAGTTGAAGAACTTTCACTGATTTATAAAACTACACAATTCATAAGAATTTAACCTAGTTGATTTTATGTCACTTATCAATCTAGTTTCAAAACTTGAAAATTATGAGAATCGATTTTCAAGCTTAATTCAGTTAATCACTTTCCCAAGAGATTAAGAAAATTCAAGTAAGAGAAGAATTGTTTTCCAACATATTCAAACCCTTTGAGATGAATAACGAAAATCATTTCTTAAGGAGGAATCAATTGCATCAATTAGAAATAGAAAAGTTATTGCATTAATCTATAGAACTAACAGAGCTCCTAACCTTAATCGAGGAGAATTAGAAACTCATGTTCGTCCTTGAAATCCTTAACAAGATAAAACTGCAAAGTGCCGAAGAAGAGAGATCCCCTGGAAGAGAGCCTCCCTTTACATTAAATACTAACCTTAAAAGACAAAAGATTAAAATTCAAACTTCTAAAGCAAATTTAAAATCAAACAGAATCAAATATTTTTCCTAATTATTTTTTACCAAAAGATCTCTTTCTTGACTGCTTGTGATCTTCAATAACTATCCTCATCAATGAGCTTGTGATTGATTATTCAAAGGGTTAAGAAGTTGAGAATTTGGAGGAAGGATGGTCTTGGTTTGTGATCTTGGGAAAAGCTTCAAAGCCCACGTAGTGCGTGGTATGTATCACGTTATACGTGATGAAGAATTTAGCCTGGATTGTATTTGGTGGGCTCACATACAACGTAAAGTAGGCTACGTTGTACGTGAGCCAATTTCCTTAAGTTTTTGGCCTTATGAGGTGCCCTAGCGTTGTACATGGTGAATTCCACGTACTACGCAAAAATCAACTCGCACGTACGCATGCCTCAAGCGTACACGTGACTTTCCCTAAATCCTTTTGTTGTGCGTACGCGTGCTGCAGGCGTACGCGTGACTGCTACGTGAGAGGTGGTGGTCACGCGTACGCGTGCTGCATGCGTATGCGTGACATGTGAAATGCCTTCAACGTTGTACATGAAAGCGTTCACGTTGCACACCCTTCATCTTCTCCTTCCAGTAAGCTTTTTGTCCTTCACAGAAAGCATACTGTTTATCTTTGTTTATCTCAGAGAGCTTTATGTTTCTTGCTCTTCATCGTCCTTTCTGTTATGTTTCTTTTTGTTTTTCTTCTAAAACTTCCTATCATTAATGAAATTCAAGTAATATCCATTCTAACCTTAAATTCATTGATTATCCATAGAAATTCTTAGTAAATCGATTAAAATAAAGAAGGAAAAATACTAAAGATGCGAACACATCAATAAGGCAAAATGGATAGCTTCTGGTTCAACTTAAGTGATGTTGCTAGCACTTTCTCTGGAGGCTTTGGACATACTTGAAGACTCCTCGACACCTCTTCTTCTAAATATTCCAAGCTATAATCAAAACCAGTCGAGCTCTATGAGAGCTTATTCCTTGAAATCCAGTTTGTAACACTGAATCCCTCACTAATCGAAGAACAAGGAACATCTAGGGTCTAGATGAGGTAAGCCAAAGGACTTTTCTTCCATACTAGATTAGCGTCTCCACAGAAAAATAGACAGTGCATGAGTGATTCTGGTGCTGACTTGCAGATTGGATATGTTGCCAGAGTGGATGAAAATCGCTGGTGGATGAGAAGCAGAATAGGATGCTTACCATGGAGGATTTTCATGCAAAGAGCAAAATCAGCTTCCATAAATGGCTCCAAACTGGCCTCTGTTGTATGAAGTTTGGACAAAATTCAATGGAAGTATGGTAAAATTGGTAAGCAATCTTATACCTTGATGCAACATCATATTTTTTGCTCTGTTCATCACCCATTGAATTATGTCTTCACCTTCTCCCGGGATTTTGGAGAGGATTCGCTGGAGCAATTTCTGGAGAAAAAAGATTTGCGATTAATGTTTGGTTCCACTATTTATTTGACAAAAACAGGTCTTTCACCCATAACAAATGGTAATTATCTGATAGTAGTGCCGCAGATGGTGGAACAGTAAAGGGGTAAGGAGGAAGGAGTCATAGTTCACTAAAGATTCAGATATCACCAAAACTTACTTTTCAACTAATGTCTTTTTTTACAACTCGCCTCCCTTTGAGAATACTTTACCAACCCCAAGAAGGTAAGATTCCTACTTCTGTTGTAAGGATAGAATTAAATCTGAAGTATTTACCTTTAAATATTCTAGAAAGAAGAGAGTTAGGCTGAGTCATGATTTTTCAGCATTGTTTACCCGAAAGAGCCAGGTTTTGAGCACTGACATCTTTGAAACCAAGCCCGCCTTCTTTTTAGTCCTAGTCATCTTATCGAAGTTGATCCACACCATTCGCCTTTCAGAGCGTTGCTACCCCCACCAGAGCTGGGTTAGAATACTATGAATTTCATTTAGCAAGCTGTCCGAAAGTTTAAAACATGACAAGAAGTAGATTGGTATGGCTTCACCAACTGCTCGGAGTAATACGTGTCTTTCTCTATTAGATAACAAGCACCTTTTCCATCGTATTTTCTTTTGAGAACCTTATCTTTGATTGAGTTGAAGATAATTTTTTTAGAGCGGTTGACAAGGGAAGGTAGACCCAAATATTTATCCTGTGAACCTATGTGAGAAATATTCAACTGGGCTGCTAGGAAAGTTCTAATCGGCACTGGAGTGTTATTACTGAAAAACAGGACCGATTTATTAAGATTAACTCTTTACCCACAAAAAACTCTCATAAGATTCCAATAATTCTAGAACAAAGGCACAACTATTTTTCAAAGTTTTACCGAATAGAATGGAATCATCAGCAAATAGCAAGTGATTTATAGTTGGGCATCTTCTGTTTATTTGAATTTTTTGAATGAGAATGTTTTACTCTGCTTTGTGTAGTAAGAAGAAAAGTCCTTCTGCACATAATAAAAAAAAGAAAAGGGGATAGAAGGTCACCTTAACGAAAGCCTCTATTTGGTTTAAAAAAATCATAGGGTTGACTAGGGGTGGCAAACGGGCCTAAACCCGTCGGGCCGGCTCGTGTAACCTGCCAAAAAAGGTGGCTGGGCTGAAAAATTGAGACCACCATACATCAAAAGCCCACTTAACCTGCACCGTTTAAACCGCGGATTTTGGCGGGGCGGGGCGGGCTTCCCTGTCGGGCTCAGGATTTTTTTAAAGATGTTCTAATTTAGTGTTTTGGATTATGTTTTACGTTTGATTGATTATATTCTAAACTTATAGATGTTTAATTATATGTTTTGGACAAATATATATTTTACTTTGGACAATATTGGTTTTATTATTTTGTTTCAAAAAACTTGGTTTATGATTATGTTTATTACATATTTATAATTATAAAGACTTTAATGTTTGTGAATTTAGAAATTATAATTTTTTGATTTTTTAGAAATTATATATATTATTTAATACTTAATAGTAAAAAAAAAAGGAGATTTGACGGGTTTGGTCCGTCAGCCCACCAGCCCACTGTTAAGCGAGGCGGGGTGAGGTTTCAAGACTGCCTCATTAGGCAGGGCGGGGCAGGCCAGCCCGCCAAAAGGCTTGCTTTTGGCAGGGTGGAGCGAGTTTCCCCGCTTGCCACCCTTAGGGTTGACCTTCCACAACAGAATAAGAAACGGTTGTCGTCAATTTATGAATCCAGTCAATAAATCTCAATTTAAAGCTTAACTTCTCCTTAAAATTGTTATATGATTCCATGATTGTTAGAATTTAAATATTTAGTTAGAGTTAAAACTTTAAATTTGTAGTAAAGTTTAAATTTAAAAATTTAAATACCAAAATACCATCACATAACAATTTAAAATTTAAAACTTTAAATAACTTTTGTATAACAAACAAAATATTTTATTTAATTTGTGCCTATTAACTAAAGAGTTAGAATTTAAAAACTTTAAAAACATTAATAACAAAAATATATGAATAAATGTTTGAATTATTATTTTAAATAATAAATTGAAATTAAAATTTTAAATTATAAATTAATTTTCACTGAATAATTATTATTATTTTTGTTATAGTGTTAAAAAAAATATTAGATCATGCCTAATATAATCTAACATATGACAACACAATATACTATGTGTTGTCCTAATTTTTTTCCTTCTCTTTTTTTTCTTCTAGTGCCGTTCTCTTCTCCGTTTCTTTTTTGAAATACATCTTCTTTCTCTTCAAGCTAACGTCGCTCAAACTATACATATTTGTGATGAATAATATGTCGTTAATCTCCTTTATACTCTATTTTTCCTTTTTTATTTTCTCTTTCTATTTTTATTCTATCTCTCCCCTATACTCCTACTCTTTGCTTTGCTTTCCTACTTCACCTATTTTGCAGATGCCCCATAGAGATGGAGTCATCATGCCTGCTGTACCTCCAATTTTTGAGTGCTAGTGGTGGGTTGGAGAAAGCATATTTCCCCTTTCATTTCACATGCATAAAAAATGAGGGGGTTCAATTCTATTTCATAGGGCCTTTCACGAATTGGATCTACATATTTTGGTAGCCATTTCTTTCCATGTATATTTTTTAAGAATTAATCATTTTTAAATAGGATAAAGTATTATTTTGATTCCTCAACATTTGGCACAAATTCTAATTTAGTTCTTAATATTTTAAAAATTCTATTTCAGTCCCAAACAGTTTTAAATGGGTTTAATATTGTCACACAGTTAAATTTGACCTGAATAATTAGCATATTTAAGAGCCAAGATAATGTTCGATTTTAGTACATAAATAAAATTGACATACTAATGATTACTAATGTAAACATTTTTTCGTTAATTATTCAAGTCAAATTTAATGGTATGACAATATTGAATCCGTTTGAAATTTTATGGGATTGAAATAGAATGTTTGAAATGTTAGGAACTAGATTTGGATTTAACTCAAATATTGAGGACCAAAATAATACTTCATTCTTTTTAAATATTTATGTAAATAAAAAAACCGAGTTTCTAGCAACCAAAATATAAATGCTGAAACTAAACTATAGCTCAATTGGATAGTTTTTTGTTGGAACCTCTGTAATGATTGTTATTGCAGTCGAATCAAATACAAATGTGAATGTAGTTATAAAAGACGCTTTGAAACTCAAGTAAGTAAATATTATAAATATTCATTTATATATGAGCTATAGAGTATAAAAGTTAGAGTCTGTAAAGCTAAAACTTATTTTTTGTTACCTAAGTTGGGCCTAAGGATAATAATTGTTCCAAACATGCCTCTCTTGAGAGCACATTAGCCTAACATGGTCGAATCTCAATAAAATCCAAGTCAAATTTTGCCTAAATTCGAAACAGATTTATTAGGATCCTTACTAGATTTTTCACCATCTACTATAATTGAATAGCATGAAATTAAGTCTGAAATAGTTTGATGAGGTGTATGTGTGGATTATTTTTGAAAATTACAAGGTCTGATTCTTGATGGTTCATGTACAATTGGTTCATGAATGTTGTATGAAAAAGGGTCAATGAAAGAAATGTTGTGATTCCTTATCGTTGACACTGATTTGTGTGACAAATTATGATCATCAAATTGAATGGAAAAATATGCTCATAGAACTTAATATCTCTTGATAAGAAAACTTTTCTAAACTTGAGATCATACAATAGGTATTCTTTCACTCTTTCCTTATGTCCCAAGAAAACACGTTTTCCAAGCTATTTGCATCTTGTCATCGCAAGTTCAGGCTCATTGACAAACATGCGCTTGACTTCAGGGATGGTGTGACTTAACACCCATACCTTTCTCACTTTACTGCATGGATGCATGCATGTGGTAAATAGTATAGAAGTTTGTTAGAATTAGTTATGTTAGCATATTTATGATTAGTTAGTTAGTTACTCTTTGAAGCTATATATAAATAGACCAACTTGTACCAGAAGAAGTTAGTTTAATCACATTTTTCATTTATGCGCTTTTCTCACATTGAGAATTGGCACAGAGCTTTCTCTCTAAATCCAAGTTCTTGAATATCTCTCCTTGATGCCTTGGCATTATTAGCAAATTTTATATATCTTTTTAAGTAGTTTTCTTAAGTTTAATTTGACGTTCTTATGTTTTTAATGAAGTTTTTATAACTAATCATATATTTGGAGTTGTTTTAGAATTATTGTGTATTCAAGATTATTTTTAAAGTAATCAGAAGAAGAGAAATAAACAATGAAGACACAAGATTAAACTCGCAGAAAAACGGGTACTGGACACCCAAGAAGTACCAAACGGGCACCCAGCACCCAACTCACCAAGTCCAGCACCCAAATGGGCACCCAACTCCAAGAAATCCAAAGCTCAACGCCCGAGGTGGAAGCTTAGTGCTTTTGACAGAAAAAATGAAGACTGGCACCTGACTTTGGGGGATGACGCTACCGCCAAGTGAATTTTCACTCCCAAGGGTCCAAATTTCATCGAAGTCTGGCACCAATGTCTCAAGTCCAGCGACAGACCCATGATCCTCTCCCAGGAAGCTCTAATTTAGCCCAAAGATTCAAGATTTGAATTATTAGTTATTAGTAACTTCTTCTACAAAGATCAAATTTAGTTTTAATTTAGATTTGAATTATTGTTTTAGTTATCTTATCCTTCCAAAGATAAGATTATATTTAGTTTTTGGATTTGAATTCTAGGATAGGATTTAGGATATAAATAAGTGAACGATGGTTCACAGAAGAGATCTCACAGAATCTAGCATCCATCATCTCATTCAGTAGCTTTTGTTTATCATGAGTAACTAACTCTCTTTTGTTAAGGGTTAGGAGCTCTGTTTGATTTTTATGGATTAGTAATGTAATTGTTTCTTTTATTTTGATTATGCATTGATACGTTTTCAAGATTGAGTCTCGTTCTTCATCTTTAATGGTTAGAATTACTGAAAAATATTATAATTCTTTCTTGGATTCTGTTATTACTTTGGAAAATTTAATATTGGAATTAGCTTGAAACTCTTTCTCATGATTTTTCAACTTGACTAGAAATAGTATTTGGAAAGTTGTGCAATGTTAAATCGAGATTGTGCTTAATCTCTTTTCTTAATTAATTGACTAAGAAATTGGTGATTAAATAAGTTAAAGATAAATTGAATTGCCAAGGAATTAGAATTTGAATATATATGATTTGTCGTGAAAGTATCTTGCATGAATCAAAGTAAATAAACATGAGTATTTCCTTTTCTGAAAGTTAAATATCTCTGAAGCCTTTAACATCTTTATTCATTGTTTACTTCTTTAAATTCATAAGCATTCATTCATTCACACCAAACATCCTCCTTTACTGTTCTTTATTATTTCAAGATTCACATCATTCCTCTTGCAAAGATTTGATTGATCTAATTAGAAGATTCAATTAGAAGTTGCTTGCTTAATCTTTTAATTCTCGTGAAAATGATATTTACTCACCGTGATATTACTTGAAGCGATTTAGTGCACTTGCCAACATTTGGCCGTATCTAGTTTTTGGCTCATCAAGCTTTTGGTGCCGTTGCGGGGATTAACTGAGATTGACAACATACATCGGGTTGAATTACTAAATTAGATTTTTGTTTTAATTTATTTTATTTTCTTTTATTATTCCTTTTATTCTTCTCTATTTCACACGGTGTATTCTATTTCTTTTCTTGTTTTTGTGCATGTAAAGGAGAGAAGATTGCACAGTCTTTGATCCTGAAATAAACATAATACTTGCACAATTAAGGAAGAAAGCAAGGGCTAGGAGAGAAGTGGAAGAGAGAATGGCAGAGGAGAACAACAATGTGAGAAGGACCCTTGGTGATTACACCACACCCACTACTGATAGCTGTGGAAGTAGCATAGTGAGACCCACAGTTCAAGCTAACAGTCTAAAACCCTCACTAATGCAATTGGTACAGCAAGACCAATTCAATAGTGGATCTCAAGAGGATCCTAATATGCATATAGCTAGTTTTTTGCAGCTATATGACACAGTAAAGAGTAATGGAGTTAGCTTTGAAGCCATCTGGCTACGACTATTTCCGTTTTCTTTGAGAGACAAAGCCAAGCAGTGGCTCCAAGTTCAACCTCTGGATAGCATAACATCATGGGAGGATTTATTTAACAAATTTCTAACTAAATATTTTTCACCCCAAAAGTTGGCTCGATTAAGGAATGATATAAACTCCTTTTCCCAAAGGAAGGTGAATCACTCTATGAAGCTTGAGAAAAATACAAAGAGATATTGAGAAAGTGCCCATACCATGTCTTTCCCAAGTGGCTCCAAATCCAAACTTTTTATGATGGAGTCTCTCAAGCCTCGAGAACCATGACTGACTCATCAGCAGGAGGTTCATTACACAGAAAGACACCTAAAGAAGCATTGGAGTTGATTGAAATAGTGGCAGCCAACAATTTCATGTATTCATCCGAAAGGACCACTAAAAAGCATGTGATGGCATTAGACATCATGGATACAATTCTAGTACAAAATAGAATTATGTCTCAACAACTTTCCTCACTCACAAACAACTAGAACAGAGGAAAGTTTCAGCCATTAGAACACAAGCCACATGTGACTTTTGTGGAGGGGCACATCTGAGTAGGGGGTGTGAACTATGTAAGGAAGTCTATTCATCCACTAAGCAAGTAAATTTCATGGGACATTTCTCAAGGCCAGAGAACGACCCATTCTCAAAAACTTATAACCCTAGCTAAAAGAATCATCCTAATTTTGGTTGGAGAAATCAATGACAAAGGAACGTCAATATTTCATACCAATAGCAAGCCAACCCTCAAAAACCATCACCTCTTGAGTAGGCCATAGAGAAACTTTCCCAATGCACGATCTCGTTTGTGCAAAAAACCCAAAGCTTCATGCAAGAAATAAGAGCAAACTTCAAAATTCAAGAAGCTTCCATTAGAAAATCTAGAGGTGCATGTGAGGCAAATTGCTAAGCAATTGGCAAAGAAGCTAGCAAATTCCTTTCCAAGTGACACAGTACCAAATCCTAGAGAGGAATGCAAGACTATCTCCATAAGGAGTAGAAGAATGGTTAACAAGGAGGTTCCCAAGGAGAATGAGAAAAAACCCGAAGAGCATTCAGAAGAGTAAAATAGGGAGAAACTAGAGGTAGATAACACTCCTACACCAACAGGAATCAAGAAAGAGAATGTAGGGCTTATGAACCTAGAATTTCATATCCTCAAAGGCTATAGAAGTAGAATCAGGAGAAGCAATTCTCCAAATTTCTAGAAGTGTTTAAGAAGCTGCAAATTAAGATTCCTTTTGCAGAAGCCTTAGAACAAATTCCGCTCTACGCTAAGTTCATGAAGGAACTAATGTTCAAGAAAAGTATTCTCAAGGAGGATGAAACAGTGATTCCTGTAATGACCCAATTTCTGGTAGGTCCGGATCACTGCCAGTTGATGCGTGAGCATCTTATACCCATTTTTTGCTTATTTTATAGTTAAAATTAGTTAGAATTTAGTAAGTTTAATTATATTTTAGTGTTAAAATCCTCTTTGGATGTCACTTTGAGTTATTTTGGTATTTTTATTATTCCAGGTGAAATTCGGGCCAATTTGGCAGAGTTTTGTGCAAAAAAAGAGGAAGAAAGTGGATGCTGTCAACCTTGACCTCCTTGCACTCCAACGAGCATAACTTGAGCTATAGAGGTCCAATTGATGCGATTCTAACAATGTTAAAAAGAAAACTTCCAGATATTTCCAACGGTATATAATAGTCTATACTTTTTATCTGAAATCACTGCCTTGAAGGGCGCTAAACGCGGAGCCTAGCGTTTAGCACCCAGGAAAACAGAACCGAATGGGAACTCACTGCCAATTTTGGCGCTGAATGCCAGAAGTGCGGGTCAACCTCACCCAAAGGAGTATCTTTAGCTAGATTTAACTTTTAATTATTGTATTTTATCTCTTTTTGGTTATTTTTATTTACAAACAAAATCTTTTAGGTTTAAAATTTATTATTTCATTTTAGTTTCAAACCAAAATTAGGTTAGATACAAAAGGGAAAAGATTTAGCCCTTAGGGCTCACTTCTCCCGGGGGGGGGGGGGGATCTTCTCACTTCCTCACTTTCACACTTTTCAGAACCCTTGTTTTCTCTGTAAGTCATGAGCCACTAAACCTCCTTGATTAAGGTTAGGAGCTCTGTTTATTTCTATGGATTAAGATTATAGCTTTTCTATTTTAATTAATGTATTGTTTCAGTTTCAAAGATTGCTTTCGTTCTTCATCTTATGAATCTGGGTAGAACGACAGTATAACCCTTATTCTATATGTGTTCTTGTGATTCTTGAAAGAGTTATCTCCCTTGAACAACAACTTGAAAGCAAATTCCTCCTAAATTGCTAGTTACTTGAACTAATCGGGATACATGACATATAATCCTCTTAGCTTTGGGTAATTAGGGTTTTTGTGGCCATAAACTAGAATTGAACTTAACTCTCTAATCTACATTAAGTGACCAAGATATTGGCGGTTGATTTGGGTTAGATGAGACTAAATCACTAAGACATTAGGGTTTAGTCAATTACTGTTTGCCATGAAATGAATCCTGCATGATTAAAATAGTTGGTAAGAAAACTTAATCCGGATGAATAAACAACTCCAAAACCTTAACTTCTTTCTCCTATAGATTTCACCTCACTTTTATTGTTTGCTTCCTTACTTTCTAAATTTCTGTTTAATGCATTTTATAACCCTCAAAACACAATTTTCTGCTTGCCTGACTAAGTGAGTCATTCGACCATTGTTGCTCAGTCCATCAATCTTCGTGGGATCGACCCTCACTCACTTGAGGTATTACTTAGTACGACCTAGTGCACTTGCTGGTTAGTTTGGGGTATTCAAAATTCCGCATCAAGTTTTTGGCGCCGTTGCCGGAGATTGACTGTGATTGACAACTAACCGTTGTTTGACTCCCTAGATTAGGAATTTTTTGTTTTAATTTTTTTATTTGTTTTGTTCTTCAAATTTTAGAAAATATTGTCCTATTTTAGTTAAATTTTTTCTCTTAATTTTTAAAATCAAGTTTGGTGTCCCCCGAGTTTCTTTATTTTTTTCCGTCAATTTGTTTTTGAATTTGTTGCTTATTTTTCTTTGCTTTTCTATTTACCACATAGTGCGTTTAATTCTATTTGGTGTTTTGTTCTAAGGAAAATAATGGAGAGAGATCATATAGGTTACTACTCACACCCAAGGAGTGATTCAAATTACTATGGATGGAGGAATTATCCGAACTTTGGTTGGAAAAGTCAAGACCAAAGAAACTTCAGTGCTCCATATTCCATCTATCAAGAACCATCATCTCCTCACTCATATAAAGAACCACCACCTCTCTATCCATATCAAGAACCATCATCTTCTTGTTCATATCAATAACCATCACCTCCTTATTCGTACCAAGAACCATCACCTCTTGATCTTTCCTGCCAAGAGCTGCAGCAAACAATAGATAAAATTTTGCAAAAATTTTCAACCTCGTCCCCTGCTTACTCATATAAAAAACCTTCACCATCGGAGCTTGCTTTAGCACAACTCTCTCAAAATCCACAAAATCCATTCCACACTCCACAAAACCCCTTTCAAAATACACAAAATTCATTTCACAACCTACAAAACTCCTTTCATACCCCTAATTCACCCTCGACACAACGCCAAAGTATCCACAAAATCCTTTCAAACCTTCATCTCTGGAGCTGGCTGCAAAACATCTCTCTCAAGATGTCAACATCTACGTTCAAGAGTCTACGATCTCAAGAAGAAATCTAAAAGTACAAATGGCCTAGATGACACAGTCTCTTGCTGAGGGAAAGGCCATGAGCTTGAAGAGTGGAATAGTGCTTAGCAAGAATGAAGGTCAACTTGAGGTGACAAAGGAGGAGTTAAAAGTGCAAGTGCAAGATCAAGAGGTCCCTGTACTAAGTGAAATTCCAATGAAGAAGGAGGTAGTGAAGGCATACAAGCCTAGGATTCCATATCCGCAGAGGCTACAAGAGGTGGCAAAAGAACATGCAAAGTCCCTCTCAAAAGAATCATTGCAAACTCATACAAAAAGGGAGAGTAACCAAGGGAGTCTGTACTTTAATCATGGTTACAAAGGTTCCTGATGATGTGAATGGTTTTTGACCTTGGTTCGGTTGAACCGAAGAAAAGAAAGTAGTTTAATACGTGTTGGTTTATGGTTAGCTAAACCTAATGATATATCTATACTTTTCTTTAATTAATTCTAATGAATAATTAAAGATATGGTGTTTATGATGTTTGTTAGAATAGTGTGGAGAAAGGAAAGGAAAACCATGACTTTATAATGGAGAAAAAACCAGTTTGATTATGAAAGGATGGAGTTTGTTTGGTGCGATTTTCAGCTTAGGATACGCTTTTATCTTTCACGGTATATCTATTCTTTTCACTTATCAAGTCTAAATCTGCCTTATAATTTTATGATGAGGTGATTGTCAGATATTTATCGAATTTTTCATCACAGAATTTATGAGAATAACTCTGTGGAGAATCAGGGTGTTGCAATTCCCACCAAGGAGTTTATTCAAAGGAAACTATCACAGAAGCTAAAAGATCCCGAAAGTTTCCAAATTCCTTGTACAATTGGGGATGTCACCATAGAAAAGGTTCTTTGTGATTTAGGGGCAAGTATTAATTTGATACTCCTGTCTATGATAAGGAAGCTACAAATTGAAGAAGTAAAGGCAATAAGAATATTCTTGCAACTAGCCAACAAATCAATAAAGTTTTCACACGGGATAGTAAAAAAAATGCATTAGTCAAAGTTGAAAAGTTCATCTTTCCTGCTGACTTCGTGATCCTTGACATGGAATAAGATGAAAATGCTTCCATTATCTTAGGAAGACCTTTCTTAGGCATCGGATGGACTCTCATAGACGTCCAAAAAAGTGAGCTAACAATAAGGGTGCATGATGAATAAATGGTTTTCAATATCTTCAAAGTCATGCATCATACTAGTGAATCAGAAAGCTGTATGAGGATTGATCTAATTGACTCTTTCGTCCAAGAAATTGTTGATAAAAGAGCCCTTGAGGACTCTCTACAGCACATGTTCTGAAGCGGAAAAAGAGTTAGAGGATGCACATTTAATGAAGGAAGGCACTGGAAGAAGGTGCTATGAAGCGATCCAACTTCCAACCTAGCGGAACTATGCGTCAAGCTAGTGACGTTAAAAGAGCACTTGTTGGGAGGCAACCTCACCATGGTCAGTATCCCTTCCTTCTCTTTTTCATTAAAGTATTTGCTCTTTCCTCTCTTTGTCATTAAAGTCCTTTGCTTTAAATTATTTTTTCTTTCTTTATTCTCTTTTTCATTTAAATATTTTTCAGTTAGAAAAAAATTGAATGGGTGGCACCCAGCGCCCAAAGAGGGTGCGTAGCACCTTCGATGGCAATTTGAAGGCTGGTGCCTAACTTCATGTTTGGGCACCCAGTGCCCATGAGTTGAGGATGCTTAGGAAACCATATATATATATAGGCGCCTAGCGCTCAGTGCCCTGGATTCAAGCCTAGTGCCTTCGGTGGAATCTTGAAGGGGTCGCCTGACTTCAGGGTTGGCGCCCAGTGCTAGGCAAAATATATCCCTGGATGACTCCCCCTCGCTTACGGTGATGCATTTCCTCCAATTACTTGTAATTCTTGTCTTTGTTATTAATTTTTAACTTTAAGTAATAAGTTTTTCAAATATTTTACATGCATATTTACCTTTTATTTTTGCTTTACAACTACCACCATGAATTATTTGTCTTCCCAAGGTTCATCATCATGCATGCATGATACATCACTTTATGCAAACAACTAGCGTGCATACACATTACTCTTCCTAATTTTTGCTTGTTATAATTCACATGCATGCAAGCATGTAGCCACACATTACCTCTATGAATATACTCTTTCAACTTTCAAGGTTTTTAATTTTGTTATTTAACTTTTATTTTACACAAATTCTCTCTGCATACATGCACACCACACACACCATCTTCAATTTACAACCACACAATTCACACTTCACTACACTATAAATGCACATACACACTACACATATATCATACACTCATTCTTTACGTTCATCTTCTTCTTTATTCACTTCACTTCATATTTTATTCTCTCCTCACTCACTTATACGTCCAAACTCTTAGTTTGGTATTGGAAGTGTTTTGCATACTGTGAGGTATTATTTCAAGGAATCAATATGTCTTTATTCAAAAAGAGAAAAGAAAAGAAACCAGCCACTCCTTCATATGACACAAACCGGTTCCAATCCAAGCTTCATCAAGACCAATATAGCATGTGGACGGTGGATAAAACTGTCATCCCCAATGTAAGATTCGACTTGAAATCAGATGAATATCTAGGTATTCAAGCTGAAATTTCATGGAGGAAGTGGAGCATCTTGGCCAGTCCACCGAGGAGGATGCGGCTCAGATTAGTTCATTAATTCTATGCCAATATTTGGATGACGCTTGAGGAAGAAACCCAAGAACCCGAAGAGCCCACCTTCATGAGCTATGTCCGAGGTCAACCCATTGACTTTGGACCTCGAAATACCCGAATGGTTCTCTGCTTCCCTTCTCAACCTTACTCTTCCAATTTTGATTATTATGATTATGAAGTAAGGATGAGAAATGACAAAAGGGAATACATTATGCTCCGTGATATATGTGTCCCAGGGACTCAACAGAAGCTTGATGCCAAGGGAGCACTGAATCAATTAAGGAGGACTGAACTTTTCCCTGTTGCTAAAGAACGGTTGGATTTTATCCAACATTCTATTATTCCTACCTCCAATAATTTTGAAGTAACGGTGGATAGAGCAGTCCTAATCCACTCTAACATGACTAGGAAAGAAGTTAGGGTGAAGAATTTCATTCCTACGCACATATGAGCCATGGATTAAAGTGAAAACTCAAGAGAAATACTTGGATTTCCGGGTATCATCCATCGTCTTTGTCAAGCTGCTGGAGTGTCCGTTGAGCAAGACACCCCTATTAAACGTGCAAGGCCATTCTTCGTGGCAATGATAGAAAAATCAGCTAGAAGGTACCATAGAGAAGCCCAAGGAGATGAGCCACAACAGCAGCCTCTTTCACCTCCCGCACCTGTGCCTTAAGCGGAACTAGTCAACCTTAAGCTCAAGAAGTTGACATGCAAAATTTCTATTGAGAATTTCAACAATTTTAGTTGGACATGACTAAAAGAATAAAATATCTCTGTATTGTCGCCCATAGGACGCACCCACAACAAGTTCCCTTCTTTGAAATAATGGATCAAATATGGGAACACAATAGAAAAGAGGAGAAAGCTCGGAGGCAATGGGAACAAGCACGTGAAAGACAAAGAATTTGGCGTGCTAGAAGTCCAAAGGTGGAAATAGAGACGAAAAACGAGGATGATGATGATGAAGAGTGAATGTTGGAAATTTTAATTTTTTTGTGGTTAGTTATTTTCTTTTCTTTTCTTTTTCTTATTTTTTCTTTTTTCTTTCTTTTTTATTTTGCATCACATTTTTGTTTTCTTTATGAGTCTTATTTAATTAAACTTGTTTGCTTGTTCTCCCAGTAAATTACTTATGTAAAAAGGGAGTATCTAAATGAAAAGAATTAATGAATAAAAAGGAGATTAAAATAAAAGTGGTGGCTCATAGAAATATGTGATTACATTAATGGACTCAAGGTATATGGATGAAACTGGCGGAAAGAGAGCCAAAATTTTCAAAAACAAAATTCTAGAGAAATATTATGAGAATCTAACGTCCAACCCTTAAACCAGTGATATTTTTTTTTTAAAAAAGAGGGGGGGGGGGGGAGGGGGAGATCGAAAATAAAAGAATAATAAGGTTTTGAGCACCAATGACTAGAGCTCAATTATGTGTCTATGGTGGTTTTGTATCGAGGAGAAACTTGGGTAAATAAATTCGAGGGGTGCCTCATCACCCGATAATTTAACCCAACTGGCTCGAGATTATTGATTGAAAACCTATATTAAGAGTTGCCTTTAGATAAAGCATTTAGAGCCTAAAGAAGCTTTGGGCACTTATGTTTGGATGAATGAAAGGATTTTCTAGTTATGTGCTTGTAGTGTTAATTGTGTCGAAGAGAGGCTTGGGTGATTAGATCCGAGGGGTGCTTTATCACCCGATAATTTGAGCCAACTGGCTTAGAATTATAGATTAAAAATCTATACTAAGAGATACCTTGAGACAAAACACTTGGAGTCAAAATTTCAAGTATCTTCTTTGGATAAGAAAAAATTAAGACTTTTTGAAAAGTAAAATGTTTCCAAGGTCATAAAGATAATAAAAGATTCACATAATATAATCTGGATTAGAGTTTTTGAATATTCTTAACTCTTAGTAATTAGTATGCAAGATTCATCAAGATAAGAAAAGTCCACATGGGATCATAAGGATTATTATAAATCTCACTTTCTATTTTAAATATCCGACTTGGACTTAAATTGATAAACTCTTCAATTCTTATCACCAAGATAACTTCTACTTATTCATCTTTTTGTTTGAGGACAAGTAAAGTTTTAAGTTTGGTGTTATGATGTCTTGGCATCTTTAGTAATTTTTATATATCTTTTTAAGTAGTTTTCTTAGGTTTCATTCGAAGTTCTTATGTTTTTAATGAAGTTTTTATGACCAATCATATATTTGGAGTTGTTTTAGAATTATTGTGTATTCAAAATTATTTTTAAAGTAATCAAAAGAAAAGAAATAAATAAGGAAGGCACAAGATTGAACTCTTAGGAAAACGGGCACTGGATACCCAAGAATTACCAAACCAGCGCCCAGCGCCCAACTCACCAAGTACAGTGCCCAAATGGTAGGGGTGGCAAAGCGGGCTAGCCCGCCCCGTCCCGCCCCGCCCTGCCAAAGCCCGCCCAAATATGGGGCGAGCCGGCTCGCCCCGCCAAACTAATATGGGTTCAACTTGCTACCCCGCCCCGCCAAAGGGCGGATTGGCGGGTTGGCGGGCCGGCCCGCGTCTTTTTTTTTTTGAAATATTTTTTAACCAAATTTTTTTTATGATAAAATTCAATTTAACATATTAAGTACTAACGATTATTTTATTTTATTTTATAATAAAATTATTTCATCGAATTAGTTTTTTAATATATAAAGTAATATCTTAAATTAATTATTAATCCATACAAAGATTATCCATTGAGACAGAATTGTGTTACATTCCCACCATCAACTTCTATAGAGACAAAATTATCCATTGTAGAACTAACAACTCAACCTAAATAACACAAATACATAACAATATCTAAATCAGCAATAAATCAATAAGAAAATATTGAAATAGTAAAATTTCAAAACCATGAAAGAAGCTAAGCATCAGAATTCAGAACTGAACCATCAATAATCTTCAATAATGTTGCATCATTAGTCAGAACACATACACCAAGCATCACAGAAAGTAGCGAATTAAAAGTTAAAACTAAAGTTACATAGTTAATTGATATCCTTTCGGCCTTTCCTAGTACCCATTCGAAATCAAAGAATGCATGTCAAGTTATCAACTAGCACACACCCCACTGAGTCACTGACCAGTAAAACAAACCATCAATTGTAGGAATTGGATGTGTTGGATTTTATCAAAATGGGTGGGTCAAAAGCAAACCATCAATTTGTTTGGGTTAAAATGATACTAATAGAAGCCACACAAAGATAGGCAAGAAACAAGATGAACAACGTGTATTATTCACACTACAATGCTGATATGATGATATACTGATATGATGAGAGGGCTACTTCCCAACTCTCAAAATTCATAAACAAATTTCATAAACAAAATTTAAAAACAAACACCAGTAAAACAAATTTAAAACCCCAATCCACAGCAAAATTTTCAACAGCATGAAAGAAGCTGTCCACAACCACAGTCACAGTTCCTTACTTAAAAAAAAACAAAAAAAAAATAAAAATCTTCACTTACTGAATCACAGCCGTCGAGAGGCGGATGAAGAGAGAGGAGCGCCGCTGGGATCCGCCGGAACACAGAACCGCCGAGACAGCGTAGAGGCAACACGAGATAGCGCGTCAGGACTTCAATTTGGTGAGGAGTGACGAGATGAAACAACGACCGGCGACATGACTGACCAACGATGAGAGGCAGCTCAGAGAGAACAGAGAAGTGGAACTGGAGCGCGCCACCACGAACCGCGATGGTGTGATGTTGCACAGGGAGCTCAGGGAACTCCTGAACACAGCAAGGAGTGGGGATAGACGAGGGAGCTGAGCTGTTGAAGGCTGAAGCCGAGGGTCACTAGGTCAGGGTCCGTCTGAGGGTCTTACCGTCTCAGGGTCAGGGAAGGGACGAAGGGTTAGAGGGTTAGGGCCGGCTGTTTGGCAGAAGTGGGAATTGGGAAGCAGGAAGGAAAACCTAACTTTTTTTTATATATCATTTGTAAATTTACAAAAATACCCTTTAAAAAAAACAATATGATAGCTCGCCAGGCCAGCCCGCCCCGCCCCGCCTTAGCCCGCGGTTTTGGCGGATTTTTAAAATTTGGCGGGTTCAAAATCTCGTCCCGACGCGCCGTTTTTTGGTGGTTTTGGCGGTTTGACCCGGCGGGTTCGACCCGTTTTTCTACCCTACCAAATGGGCGACCAATTCCAAGGAATTCAAAGCCCAGCGCCCAAGGAGGAAGCCCAATACCTTCGACAAGAAAATGAAGGCTTGCACCTGACTTGGGGGGATGGCGCCTAGCACCAAGTGATCCATTTCATGGGCGCCTAACTTCAGGTGAATTGTCCACTCCCAGGGGTCCAAATTTCATCTGAGTCTGGCACCAATATTTTAAGTCCAGCGCTAGACCCATGATCCTCTCCCAAGAAGCTATAATTTAGCCCAAAGATTCAAAATTTGAATGATTAGTTATTAGTAACTTCTTCTAGAAACATAAGATTTAGTTTTAATTTATATTTGAATTATTATTTTAGTTATTATATCCTTCCAAAGATAAAATTAGACTTAGTTTTTGAATTTGAATTCTAGGATAGGATTTAGGATATAAATAAGTGAACGATAGTTCACAGAAGGGATCTCGCAGAATCTAGCATCCATCATCTCATTCATTAGCTTTTGTTTATCGTGAGTAACTAACTCTCTTTTGTTAAGGGTTAGGAGCTTTGCTTGATTTTCATGGATTGATAATGTGATTGTTTCTTATATTTTGATTTATGTATTGACACGTTTTCAAGATTGAGTCTCGTTTTTCATCTTTAATGGTTAGAAGTATTGAAAAATATTCTAATTCTCTCTTGGATACTATTATTACTTTGAAAAATTTAATATTGGGATTACCTTGAAACCCTTTCTCATGATTTTTCAACTTGACTAGGAATAGTATTTTGAAAGTTGTGTGATGTTAAATCAGGACTGTGCTTAATCTCTTTTCTTAATTAGTTGACCAAGGAATTGACGATTAAATATGTTAAAGTGAAATTGAATTACCAAGGAATTGGAATTTGATTATATATGATTTATCGTGAAAGTATCTTGCATGAATCAAAGTATATAAACGTGAGGATTTCCTTTTCTAAAAGTTAAATATTTCTGAAGCCTTTAAATCTTTGTTCACTATTTACTTCTTTAAATTTATAAGCATTCATTCATTCACACCAAACACTCTCCTTTACTTTTCTGTATTATTTCAAGATTCACATCATTCCTCTTGTAAAGGTTCGGTTGATCTAATTAGAAGATTCAATTAGTAGTTACTTCCTTATTTCTTTAATCTTCGTGGGAATAATATCTACTCATCATGATATTACTTGAAGTGATTTGGTGCACTTGCCAAGATTCGGCCGTATCAAGTTTTTGGCTCATCACCTCTGCAGCTCAAACCTCACTTTTCACATGGTGCGGTGAGCGTGGAAGCTAAAATCAGGGTCGAGAAGATTCAAATTGCAAGAGAGAAGTGATGGACACACATCTTTTACTTTAATCCTCATCTTTCTTCTTCTGATTTTGGTCATCATTGTTCTTCAGTCTTCATCCTTTTTTCTGCCAAGTTCTTCCTCTTCTCCTCACTCACATGATTGATTAATGAGATCATGATTACCTCACGAATTCACAAGTTTCTTGGTGATAATAATGATTTTTCGATCAATGAGTTTAGAGAAGAAGTTTTGAATCTTTATCATCAAAGATTCGTTGATTCATGGCCTCCGATCAGCGACAAGAGTTTTTAAAATATTTGCAAGCATGATGGATTAATTCAACATCATGCAATCTCAAAATGCCAGAAATAACATGAGTCTTTATTACTTACATCTTGATGAAAGTCCAAGATCACCTTTAATCTCCATGATCTTGACCTCTTCAAACTATCATAGTTGGGAATGAGCAATGTGGAGAGCATTGAAGTCAAAAAACAAGATAAAATTTCTTGATGGTTCAATAGCCAAAGCAGATTTGAATGATCCACTATATGAAGCATGTGATCGGTGCAACAATTACGTTGTTTCTTGGATAAATCTAGCTTTGAGTCCAGAGATCACTCAAAGTGTGATTTGGCATAATGTTGTAGCTGGTCTATGGCGAGACTTAAAGCACAAGTACTGCAGAGGTGATCTATTCAAGATTGCTGAACTTGATGATGAACTGAGCACAATTAAGTAAGGAGAGTGACGGAAGAAAATTGTCGGTAAAGAATTTCACAAAAATAATCGCGTTGCAAGTATAGATCTAAACTGACAATTAAACCTCAATCAAATTTAATTTGTTTGTCACTTAAGCAAACCCAATAAAATAACCGAAGTATTTAACCTCGGGTTGTCTCTCAAGGAATTGCAGGGAAGTGTACTTATAATTGGTTATGAGATTGTATCTTTTTGGATTTTTGAAATATGGAACAAGGAGTATAAATAGCAAGGAAATAAAATAATAATTAAGAAAAGTCCTAGCAAGGATTGATAATTGGAATTCCTATCCTCATTATCAATGTCAATTGTGATGGTAATTGTAAATTGCACTCACTTAGTTAACCTCTAACAAATGAAGAAAAGTCAAGTGAGCAATAATTAACTTAAGTTCACAAGCCCTAATCAAAGATTAGAGTTAGTGAAGCTCAAGGCAACTAGTAAGTTTCAATCACCAACCAACAAGAGACTTTGACAATTCAAGAGTCTCTAATTAATCAATTTAAGCTAAGAACATAAAAAGCTAATTTAAAATCCAACCAAGCATTTTATCAAACACTTGGAAGGTACAAAACAAAAGCATAGAAAAGTAACAAGAGAATGTAAATACTAAAACCAACAATTGCAAAATCAATAATAACGATTCACGGAAGAAGTAATAAACATGAAATACCTCAAATTGCATTAAAAGGGAAATCAAATCTAACATGAGAATTCATAAACTAAATTGGCAACATAAAGTAATCAACAAGGGAAATAAATAAACTAGAAAGTTAGAGCAATTAAAAGTAGAAGAGAAACTAAATTAAAATAAGATAGAATTCAGAAATTGAAAAGGAATAAAACTAAGAACCCTAAAACCTAGAGAGAGGAGAGAGCCTCTCTCTCTAGAAAATTACATCTAAAACCTAAAATTATGTGAATGAAAGTTGAATGAATGATTCCCCCACTCTGCAGCCTCAAATCTCTGTTTTCGGGCTTGGAACTGGGCCAAAAAGAACCCAGAAATTGCCCCCAGCATTTTCTGATACGTGCAGCACATGGCTCTGTCACGCGTACACGTCGTCCACGCGTACGCGTCGCTGAACTTTCGCAAGGTCACGCATACGCATTGCCTAACTGCATGGTAACTATAGCAAATTGCATATCATTTTGAAGCCCCGGATGTTATCTTTCCAACGCAACTGAAACCACATCATTCGGACCTTTGTAGCTCAAGTTATGATCGATTTAGTATGAAGAGGTCAGGCTTGACAGCTTAGCAATTCCTTCAATTTCTTGTATTCCTTCCACTTTTGCATGCTTCTTTTCCATCCTCTAAGCCATTCCTGCCCTATAAACCCTGAAAATACTTAACAAACATATCACGGTATCAAATGGTAATAAGAGAGGATTAAACATAGCAAGTTTAAGGCCAAAGAAGCATGTTTTCAATCATAGCACAAAATTAGGAAGGAAAAAGTAAAACATGCGAATTCTTTGAATAAGTGTGAGAATAGTGGATAAAATCCACTCAATTAAGCACAAGATAAACCCTCAAAATAGGGTTTATCAGAGAGCTCATAGTCACCACATACTTCACCAAAATTTGGGAAGAACTCGACAATCTGAAGCTGATTCCTCCATGTGTAGTATGTGGAGCCAATAACTGTACATGCATTTTGGAAACAGTAAGAAAATATAGAGAAGATGCATATGTTTTGCGGTTCTTGAAAGGATTAAATAAAGCATGTGAGGTCTTGATGGTGGATAAATGCCGGTTAAGAATTTCTGAAAAGTATTTTCTAAAACAGCGTTGCAAGTACAGCGATAACCGACGAAATTTCCACTATCAATTTCGAATGTGTCACAATTAATAATAAATAACCGGGAGTAGAATCCCGGATCGTTTCCCTAAGAGTTGATACAAGATGCAAATTATTGGTCAGAATTTTCCTGAATATTTTTGAAATTGAGAACGGAAAAATAAATAGCTAGAAATTAAAGCAATGGATAACTAGCAAGAGTTGATAATTAATCAAAATAAAAGGCCTTGGTTATGGGAGAGAATTAGAATTTCTATCCTTGTTGTCTTTCCCAAGCGTAATGATAAAGGTTCATTGCTTCCACTTAGTTATCCTCTAGCAATTGAAGGAAAGTTAAGTGGGCGTTACTAACTCTAGCTCACAAGTCCTAGTCACTTCATAGGAAAGGACTAGAGTTGGTGAGATTTGAGCTAGCCAGCAATTTTTAATTACATATTAATACTTGGGTATAACAATACAAGGGGTTCCAATTACTCAACCCCCAACCAAGTTGGGAAATTTACCCCATTATCATGAATGCCATTTTCACAAACACATGGTGGGTGTAAATAAAAGACATGATAATTATGAGAAATTAATTAAATCAAAATTAGAACTAATAATAATTAACAATGATCAAACAAGTAATAAAAATAAACATAAAAATAATTCAATGTATTAATAAAATTCAAGAGTAACAAGATCCAAACATGAATTCAGTAACCAAATGGAAAAGAGTATTAAGGGAATTAAAGAAGAAACTAGAAATAAAATGACATGGAATGAAGGTAGCAGCAGCTCTCTCAAGACCCAATTTGAAAATAAAAAAAAGAATGCCAAAACCTAGAGAAAAGTAGGAGTTTCTCTCACTAGAATTCAAAACTAATCAAAACTAAGATAAAGTGAAAAGTGTCTTCCGTCTCAGCTCAATCCTAGCCTCTAGTCTGCACTTTTGGGATTGAAACTGGGTCCAAATCAGCCCAAAAATCGCCCCCAGGGAGTTCTGATAATTACTGCACATAATGCTCGTCACGCGTACACGTCAGCCATGCGCGGGAGTCGCCTCCAGCTTCTCAAATCTTCAAATTCATGTGTTCCTTCCACTTTAGCATGCTTCCTCTTCATCCTTGATGAGCGGATAATTTATACGCTTTTTGGCATTGTTTTTAGTATGTTTTCAGTATATTTTAGTTAGTTTTTATTATATTTTTATTAGTTTTTAAATAAAAATCATATTTCTAAACTTTACTATGAGTTTGTGTGTTTTTCTGTGATTTCAGGTATTTTCTGGCTGAAATTGAGGGACCTGAGCAAAAATATGATTCAGAGGCTGAAAAAGGACCGCAGATGCTGTTGGATTCTGACCTCCCTGCATTCGAAGTAAATTTTCTGGAGCTACAGAAGCCCAATTGGCGCGCTCTCAATTGCGTTGGAAAGTAGACATCCTGGACTTTCTAGCAATATATAATAGTTCATACTTTTCTTGAGATTTGATGGCCCAAACTGGCGTTCCAAGTCAGCATAGAAATTCTGGCGTCAAAACGCCAGAACTGGCATAAAAGCTGGAGTTAAACGCCCAAATTAGCACAAAAGCTGGCGTTTAACTCCAAGAAAAGTCTCTACATGTGAAAGCTTCAATGCTCAGTCCAAGCACATACCAAGTGGACCCCGGAAGTGGATTTCTACAATAACTATTCTAGCGTACTCATTTTCTGTAACCCTAGATCACTAGTTTATTATAAAAACTACTTTTAGTGATTCATCTTGTACCTCATGACACTCTACACGTTTCATATTGTATCTTCTACGGCATGAGTCTCTAAACCCCATGGTTGGGGGTGAGGAGCTCTGCTGTGTTTTGATGAATTAATGCAATTACTACTGTTTTCCATTCAATCACGCTTGCTTCTATTCTAAGATATTCATTCGTACTTCAACTTGATGAATGTAATGATCCGTGACACTCATCACCATTCTCAACCTATGAACGCGTGCCTGACAACCACCTCCGTTCTACCTTAGATTGAGTGCGTATCTCTTAGCCTCCTGGTTCAGATCAGAGTCTTCGTGGTATAAGCTAGAATCAATTGGCAGCATTCTTGAGATCCGAAATGTCTAAACCTTGTCTGTGGTATTCTAAGTAGAATCTGGGATAGGATGACTGTGACGAGCATCAAACTCACAAGTGCTGGGCGTAGTGACAGACGCAAAAGGATCAATGGATCCTATTCCAGCATGAGTGAGAACCGACAGATGATTAGCCGTGCGGTGACAGTGCATTTGGACCATTTTCACTGAGAGGATGGATGGTAGCCATTGACAACGGTGATCCACCAACATACAGCTTGCCATGGAAGGAGCCTTGCGTGCATGAAGAAGAAGACAGTAGGAAAGCAGAAATTCAGAAGACAAAGCATCTCCAAAACCTCAACCTGTTCTCCATTACTGCATAACAAGTATTTATTTCATGTTCTTTTACTTTTTACAATTAAATCTGAGAATTATTGATATCCTGACTAAGAGTTACAAGATAACCATAGCTTGCTTCAAGCCGACAATCTCCGTGGGATCGACCCTTACTCACGTAAGGTATTACTTGGACGACCCAGTGCACTTGCTGGTTAGTTGTGCTGAGTTACAAAAGTGTGATTGTAATTTCGTGCATCAAGTTTTTGGCGCCGTTGCCGGGGATTGTTCGAGTTTGGATAACTGACGGTTCATCTTGTTGCTTAGATTAGGAATAATTTATTTTTGTTGGTTTAGAGTCAGTAAATTTGAGTCTTTTATTTGTATTTAGTTTCATATTTTAAGTTTGGTGTCAATTGCATGCTTTTATTTTCTTTCAATTTTTCGAATTTGCATGTTCTTAGTTCTTTCTTGATCTTTAAAAATTCTAAGTTTGGTGTCTTCTTTGTGTCTTCCTTTAAATTTTCAAAAATTTGTGTTTGATTTTCTAAAAATTTTAAGTTTGGTGTCCCTTGTGCTTTTATTTACTTAAATTTTTTTTTCAAAAATTTGTTCTTGGTGTTCATCTTGATCTTCAAAGTGTTCTTGGTGTTCATCTTGACATTCAAAGTTTTCTTGTTTGTTCTCTTTGTTTTGATCTAAAATTTCTACGTTTAGTGTCATTTTGTTGTTTTTCTCTTTCCTCATTAAAATTCAAAAAAAAAAATATCTTTTTCTTATTTTACTCATAAATTTTGAAATTTTGCATTAAATTAGTCAAAGATTTTCAAAATCATATCTTTTTTTAGTTAAGTCAAAATTCTAATTTCAAAAATTGATCTTTTCAAATCTTTTTCAAAAATCAAATCTTTTTAATTTCTTCAATCATATCTTTTCAATCAAATCTTTTTTTTTTTATAAATTGCAATCATATCTTCTCAATCATATCTTTTTCAAAATAATTTTCAATCATATCTTTTTTATTGCTAATTTCAAAATCTTTTTCAAAAAAAAATTACCTAACTACTTTTTTCTTTCATATTTCGAAATTAACTAAGCATTCTTTTTCCAAAATCTTTTTAATTAATTAATTAATTTAGTTTTCAATTTGCTTTTATTTCATTTTCTTCTAATTTTAGAAACTTTTATTTTATCTTCTATTTATTTTGTTTTATTTTATTCGGATACTTTTAATTAAATCAAAATAAAAAAATTTAAAAATATAATTTATTTGTAATTCATATCAATTTCCTTTTCTCCATCATGGACATAAGTGGAAATGAATAGTCCAGAAGGACTCTGGGGTCATATGCTAACCCCATTACATCTGCATATGGGAGTAGCATCTGTATACCTCCCATCAAAGCAAGCAGTTTTGAGCTAAATCCTCAGCTCGTTATCATGGTGCAGCAAAATTGTCAGTATTCCGGTCTTCCACAGGAAGAACCTACTGAGTTTCTGGCACAGTTCTTACAAATTACTGACACAATACGTGATAAAGAAGTGGATCAGGATGTCTACAGATTATTACTGTTTCCATTTGCTGTAAAAGATCAAGCTAAGAGGTGGTTAAATAACCAACCCACAGCAAGCATAAAAACATGGAGACAATTATCAGACAAATTCCTGAATCAATTTTACCCTCCAAAAAGGATGACACAGCTAAGGCTGGACATCCAAGGCTTTAAACAAGAGGATCATGAATCCCTTTATAATACCTGGGAGAGGTACAGAGGGATGCTAAGGAAATGCCCCTCTGAAATATTTTCAGAGTGGTACAGTTAGACATCTTCTACTATGGACTTACAGAAAGAGCTCAAATGTCTCTAGACCACTCAGCTGGTGGATCTATACACATGAGAAAGACGGTTGAAGAAGCTCAAGAACTCATAGATACGGTTACTTGTAGGAGTTTGATATAAATTTTCTTCAAGATTAATCATCAAAATTGAAGGAATTCACAGAGTTACAGAAGGATTCAGCGCAAAAAGCAGAGAAAAGGAGCTCACTGGCAAGAAAACGCTAGTAAGGAGCATTTTGGGCGTTAAACGCCAGAATGGATACCATTCTGGGCGTTTAACACCAGTAAAGGTACCATTTTGGGCGTTAAACGCCAGAATGGGTACCATTTTGGGCGTTTAACGCCATAATTGCAGCATCCTGGGCGTTCAGAAAAATGCCCAGTAACAAAGGATTTCTGGCGTTTAACGCCAATCAGGGTACCTGGCTGGGCGTTAAACGCCCACAATGGCCAACTTATGGGCGTTAAACGCCAGAATGGATACCATTCTGGGCGTTTAACGCCAGAAAGACAGGGGGAGAGGATTTTGTTTTCCACTTCAAAATTTCTCAAGTTTTCATGTTTTGACTCATAATTTTCTGCATAAACATGTTTCAAACTTTCATCATTCACCCTCAATTTCCAAAAATTCAACAATTTTCTAAATCTCTTTTCAAATTTCTTTCCAATCCTTCCCAACTCTTCTTCAAAAACTCAAGTATCTTTTCAATTTCTTTCCAAATCTTTTCCAAACTCATCATATCATCTCTTAATTCTTAGATGCATAAACAAATTTTCAGATTTAACCTCTTTAAATCTTTTCCATTTAAAAATCTCATCTTTTCATATCATGGTTCTATTTTCTTCCACCAATCATATCTTTATGTCATATCTTTTTCAAAATTTTCGAAATCCCTCCCCTCCACTTATAAATACACATTCGGCCATCCCCTCCTCTCCACCATTCGAATTTGCATCTCCTCCTCTCTCTCCCCTTTCCTTTCTTTTGCTTGAGGGCAAGCAAACCTCTAAGTTTGGTGTATTTTTCCGTGATCACTGAGCTAAGACTCATCAAGTTCATGGCTCCTAAAGGAAAATAAACCAATTCAAGAGGCAAGAAAGAGAATACTCCAAAGAGTCTTTGGAATCAAGAGAGGTTCTTCACCAAAGAGCATGCAGTCCATTATCATAAAATAATGGGTCTAAGATCAGTGATCCCGGAAGTTAAATTCGATCTGAAAGAAGACGAATATTCGGAGATCCAAGAGCAAATTCAAAACAGAGGATGTGAAATTCTAGCTAATCCTGAAACAAGGGTTGGAAGAAACATGGTTCAGGAATTCTATTCAAATCTGTGGCTGACAGATAAGCAGAGAATAACTGGAACCGCCTTTCATACCTACCGAACCATGGTCAGAGGGAGGATTATTTACTTCCATCTGGACAAAATAAGAGAGGTCTTCAAACTGCCTCAACTACAAGATGATCCAGAATCCTTTAATAGGAGAATGGTGAGAGAAGATAAGGGATTGGACCAAGTTCTAGAGGACATATGCCTCCCTGGAACTAAGTGGATAACCAATTCAAAAGGTGTCCTAAACCAACTCAAGAGAGGAGATCTCAAACCAGTTGCAAGAGGCTGGTTGGACTTTATTGGGCGTTCCATACTGCCCACTAGCAACCGCTCTGAGGTCACTGTCAAAAGAGCAGTGATGATTCATTGTATTATGCTGGGAAACGAAGTGGAGATTCATCATCTGATTTCTTGTGAGATTTACACAATTTCAAACAAGAACTCCACTGAAGCCAAACTGGCATACCCAAGTTTAATTTCTCTACTATGTAAAGATGCTGGGGTGAGGATGGGAGTAGATGAATTCATTCCAATCGAACACGCAATCACCAATAAGTCAATGGAAGGACAACAAGTGCAAGACAACTCCATCAAAAGGAGGGCACAGGAGTTCCTCCCAGAAATACCTGAAATTGACTACTGGACCCGCCTAGAAGCATCTGTCACTAAGCTGCAAGAAGCTGTGGATCAACTCAAGGACGAACAACAGAATCGAAACTGCATGCTCTGCAAGCTGCTGAAGGAACAGGAGAAGCAGGGGCGTGAGCTACAGGAGCTGAAGCGCCAGAAGCTCTCCCTTGAAGGACCAAATACCCCACAGATTGAAGGAGCATCCACTGCTCAAAATCAAGGTTGTTGTCCTAACTCTGTGATAATCTTTATTATTAGGAATCTATTTTAAGAGTCATTTATTTTTCTGTTTTTTAATTTTTTGTCTTCCATTATTATTGGTTTGCTCTTATATTTATTTTTGAGTCTTATTTTCATTCCATGATTAAAAAAAATTTAAAGTTTATGTCTTAAAGCTATGAATATCCTATGAATCTATCATCTTTCTTAAAATGAAAAATGTTTTCTGAAAAAGAAAAAGAAGAACGTGAATTTTGAATTTTAAAACAGTTTAATTATTTTGATGTGGTAGCAATCCTTTTTGTCTTTCTGAATGAATGCTTGAACAGTGCATATTTTTGAATTTGTTGTTTATGAATTTTAAAATTGTTGGCTCTTGAAAGAATAATGGAAAAGGAGAAATGTTATTGATAATCTGAAAAATCATAAAAATGATTCTTAAAGCAAGAAAAAGCAGTGAATATAAAACTTGCAAAAAAAAAAGAAAAAAAGAAAAAAAAGAGAAAAAAAGAAAAAAAAAAGAAAAAGAAAGAAAAAGAAAAAGCAAGCAGAAAAAGCCAATAGCCCTTTAAACCAAAAGGCAAGGGTAAAATAAAAAGGATCCAAGGCTTTGAGCATCAGTGGATAGGAGGGCCTACAGGAATAAAATCCTGGCCTAAGCGGCTAAACCAAGCTATCCCTAACCATGTGCTTGTGGCGTGAAGGTGTCAAGTGAGAAGCTTGAGACTAAGCGGTTAAAGTGGTGGTCCAAAGTAAAAAGAGTGTGCTTAAGAGCTCTGGACACCTCTAATTGGGGACTCTAGCAAAGCTGAGTCACAATCTGAAAAGGTTCACCCAGTTATGTGTCTGTGGCATTTATATATCCGGTGGTAATACTGAAAAACAAAATGCTTAGGGTCATGGCCAAGACTCATAAAGTAGTTGTGTTCAAGAATAAACATACTGAACTAGGAGAATCAATAACACTATCTGAATTCTAAGTTCCTATAGATGCTAATCATTCTGAACTTCAAAGGATAAAGTGAGATGCCAAAACTGTTCAGAAGCAAAAAGCTAATAGCCCAGCTCATCTAATTAAGACTAATCTTTATAGATGTTTTTGAAATTCATTGTCTATTCTATTCTTTTTATCCTACTTTGTTTTTAGTTGCTTGAGGACAAGCAACAATTTAAGTTTGGTGTTGTGATGAGCGGATAATTTATACACTTTTTGGCATTGTTTTTAGTATGTTTTCAGTATATTTTAGTTAGTTTTTATTATATTTTTATTAGTTTTTAAATAAAAATCACATTTCTGGAATTTACTATGAGTTTGTGTATTTTTCTGTGATTTTAGGTATTTTCTGGCTGAAATTGAGGGAGCTGAGCAAAAATCTAATTCAGAGGCTGAAAAAGGACTGCAGATGCTGTTGGATTCTGACCTCCCTGCATTCGAAGTGGAGTTTCTGGAGCTACAAAAGCCCAATTGGCGTGCTCTCAATTGCGTTAGAAAGTAGACATCTTGGGCTTTCCAGTAATATATAATAGTCCATACTTTGCTTGAGATTTGATGGCCCAAACCGGCGTAACAAGTTAGTATAGAAATTCTGGCATCAAAACGCCAGAACTGGCATAAAAGCTGGAGTTAAACGCCCAAACTGGCACAAAAGCTGGCATTTAACTCCAAGAAAAGTCTCTACATGTGAAAGCTTCAATGCTCAGTCTAAGCACACACCAAGTGGGCCCCGGAAGTGGATTTCTACACTAACTATTCTAGCGTACTCATTTTCTGTAACCCTAGGTCACTAGTTTATTATAAAAACTACTTTTAGTGATTCATCTTGTACCTCATGACACTCTACACGTTTCATATTGTATCTTCTACGGCATGAGTCTCTAAACCCCATGGTTGGGGGTGAGGAGCTCTGCTGTGTTTTGATGAATTAATGCAATTACTACTGTTTTCCATTCAATCACGCTTGCTTCTATTCTAAGATATTCATTCGTACTTCAACTTGATGAATGTGATGATCCGTGACACTCATCACCATTCTCAACCTATGAACGCGTGCCTGACAACCACCTCCATTCTACCTTAGATTGAGTGCGTATCTCTTAGCCTCATGGTTCAGATCAGAGTCTTCGTAGTATAAGCTAGAATCAATTGGCAGCATTCTTGAGATCCGGAACGTCTAAACCTTGTCTGTGGTATTCTGAGTAGGATCTGGGATAGGATGATTGTGACGAGCTTCAAACTCACAAGTGTTGGGCGTAGTGATAGACGCAAAAGGATCAATGGATCCTATTCCAGCATGAGTGAGAACCGACAAATGATAAGCCGTGCGGTGACAACACATTTGGACCATTTTCACTGAGAGGACGGATGGTAGCCATTGAGAATGGTGATCCACCAACATACAGCTTGCCATGGAAGGAGCCTTGCGTGCATGAAGAAGAAGACAGTAGGAAAGCAAAAATTCAGAAGACAAAGCATCTCCAAAACCTCAACCTGTTCTCCATTACTGCATAACAAGTATTTATTTCATGTTCTTTTACTTTTTACAATTAAATCTGAGAATTATTGATATCCTGACTAAGAGTTACAAGATAACCATAGCTTGCTTCAAGCCGACAATCTCCGTGGGATCGACCCTTACTCACGTAAGGTATTACTTGGACGACCCAGTGCACTTGCTGGTTAGTTGTGCGGAGTTACAAAAGTGTGATTGTAATTTCGTGCACCAATCCTCTATGCCATTCCTGCTCTATAAATCCTGTAATCACTTAATGCACATATCACGGCATCGAATGATAATAACAGAGGATTAAAAATTAGTGATTTTAAAGGCCTAAGAAGCATGTTTTCAATTATAGCATAGAATTAGGAAGGAAACTTAAAAACATACAATTTACATGAATAAGTGTTAGAGTAGTTAATAAAACTCACTCAATTCAGTCCAAAATATATCATAAAATAGTGGTGTATCAGGTCTCAAGTAATGTTGATGAAGCCAATGCCAAAGATTAAACAAGCCTTCTTACCACTGCTTCAGTAAGAGAGACAGATATACCGATGTGAGGGGATAATTGATGCCAAAACCCTTATAAGCACTTCAAACCCTCCTCATGCAAATAGAGGAAGGGGAAGACGTCGAGGTAGGAACTGGTAGAGGCCGAAGAATGGGAAGAGGAACCCCAAAGTAATGTTCATATTGTGGAAAGAGTGGTCACTTAGTTGATATGTGTTACAAGAAACATGGACTACGACCTCATTTCAAGCAAGGTGGAACAAGTTTCATCAACAACATAGCTGCTAAATAAAATTGTGAAACAACCATAATCATCAATGTGGAGAAAAATCATACCGAATTCGAGTTAACATTAGAGCAAAAATGCGTAATACTATTATTGTTGTAGTAATTAGCTGTACATAAACCATAGAAAATTATAAGATCAACTAAACAAGTGGTGTCTCTCCCAACCAATCAAGGTATAGCATATATAATGTCCTTAAATGTATATAGCAACAGTGCATGGGTCATTGATTCAGGAGCTACACATCATGTCTCATTCTTTCTAGAAGTCTACCAATTATACCATTACATCAAACATGTAGGCTAGGACATTTAACACATGATAAACTTGATGTAATGAAAAGAAATTATGCTTGCATAGAAAAATAATTATAATAAACCTTGTGACTCGTGTCATTTTTCAAAACCAAAAATATTAGCATTCAATCACAGTTTATAAAAAACAAATGAAATATTTAATTTAGTTCATTTATATATCTGGAGACCTATCAATCATTTATCCACTGCCGGCCACAAATATTTTTTGACAATAGTGGATGATAAGAGCATATACACATGGCTTTTCTTCATGAAACTGAAATATGAACTTAGAGAATTAGTTAAGAAATTTGTTACACTAATCCAAACTCAGTTCAACAAAACCATTAAAAAATCGAACTGACAATGGATTAGAAATTAAAATGCCAAATTACTTTGAAGCCATGGGTATCATGCATCAAACTAGTTGTGTTGAGACTCCTCAACAAAATGAAATTGTTGAAAGGAAGCATCAACATATACTAGCAGTCGCTCGAGCAATTATGTTTCAAGAAAATGCACCAAAATATTTTTGGAACTATGCAAGTGCTCAAGCCATTCACATTATAAATTCAATTTTTAGCACTATTTTAAAAAATAAATCTCCATATCAAATCATGTTTGACAAATTATCAGAGATTAACTACGTTAGAGTATTTGGCTGCCTTGCTTATGCTGCCACAATTTCAGCTCATCAAAAGAAACTAGACCCGAGAGCTAGAAAGTGTGCTTTCTTGGGACATAAGGAAGGAGTGAAAATTGTATGATTTCAAGTCTAGAGAAGTTTTCTTATCAAGAAATATTGAGTTCTATGAGCATATTTTTCCATTCAAGTCTGATGATCATAATTTGTCATACAAATCAGTGTTAGCGATAGAAAATCACAAAATTTCTTTTATTGAGCCTTTTTCATACAATGTTCATGAACCCATTGTGCATGATCCATCAAGCATCAGACCTTGCAAATTACAAAATCAATCCACACACACAAACACTCCCTCATTAAATTGTTTCAAACTCAATTTCTCAAACTGAGCACACAATTTTAAACTAAAATAATTTTTCTTCTAGAATTCAAAATAGTTTTTCAAACACATCTTTAAATTATCAAAGTGCATTACCTGCTGGATATGCTAGAAAGTCAATAAGAGAGAGGAAATTCCCTTCTTACTTGAAATACTTTCGTTGCTCGCTGCTGAATACTACTTTAACTTGCCAATCCTCCTCCACTCCTATTTCTCAATACAAATACCCACTGAGTAGTGTCATCTCATATGCATCCTTATCACCATCACATAGAAACTTGTCTATTGCATTATCCACAATAGAAGAACTAAAGTCATATCAAGAAGCCATTGTGCATCCTTGTTCGCAATAGGCCATTAATGCAGAATTAGAAGCTCTAGAAAAGAACAACACTTGGTTCCTTACTACTTACCAAAGGGCAAACGTGCAATCGGCTGCAAGTAGGTTTTCAAGACAAAACTCAAAGCTAATGGGAGTTTGGAAAGATACAAAGCGAGCCTCATTTCCAAGAGATTCACTCATATTCCTAGATATGATTACTTCAATACATGGGGAAGGACTAGAGTTGGTGAGATTTGAGCTAGCCAGCAGTTTTCAATTACAGATTAATACTTTGGTATAACAACTCAAGGAGTTTCAATTACTCAACCCCCAATTAAGTTGGTAAATTTATTCCATTTTCATGAATGTCATTTTTACAAACACATAGTAGGTGTAAATAAAAGACATGATAATTATGAGAAATTAATTAAATCAAAATTAGCACTAATAATAATTAACAATGATCAAACAAGCAATAAAAATAAACATAAAAATAATTCAATGCATTAATAAAATTAAAGAGTAACAAGATCCAAACATGAATTCAGTAACCAAATGGAAGTGTATTAAGGGAATTAAAGAAGAAACTAGAAAAAAATGACGAGGAATGAAGGTAGCATCAACTCTCTCAATATCCAATTCGAAAATAAAAATAAGAATGCTAAAAGCCTAGAGAGAAGTAGGAGTTTCTCTCACTAGAATTCAAAATCAATAAAAAACTAAGCTAAAGTGAAAAGTGTCTTCCGTCTCAGCTCCATCCCAGCCTCTAGTATGCACTTTCGAGCTTGAAACTGGGTCTAAATCAACCCAGAAATCGCCACCAGCAAGTTTTGATAATTGCTGCATGTGACGCTCGTCACGCGTACGCGTCAGTCACGCATACGCGTCAGTGAAAAATGGTTTGATCATGCGTACGCGTCATCCATGCACGCGTGTCACCTTCAGCTTCTCAAATTTTCAAATTCTTGTGTTCCTTCCACTTTAGCATGCTTCTTCTTCACCCTCTAGCCATTCCTGCTCTATAAATCATGTAATCATTTAGCGCACATATCACGGCATCGAATGATAATAACAGAGGATTAAAAATTAATGATTTTAAAGGCCTAAGAAGTATGTTTTCAATTATAGCATAGAATTAGGAAGGAAACTTAAAAACATGCAATTTACATGAATAAGTGTGAGAGTAGTTGACAAAACCCACTCAATTCAATCCAAAATATATCATAAAATAGTGGTGTATCAGGTCTCAAGTAATGTTAATGAAGCCAATGCCAAAAATTAAACAAGCCTTCTTACTACTGCTTCAGCAAGAGAGACATATATAGCAAGGTGAATGGATAATTGATGCCAAGGCCCTTATGAGCACTTCAAACCCTCCTCATACAAATAGAGGAAGGTTTGATGAATGAAAAATTGATGGTATAGAATTTCACAATAAGTTCTCGTTACAAGTATAGTTTCTAGATCAACAAATAATCCTTTCATGCAAAAAATTTGGATGTCACAAGTACAAACCCTTATAAAAATAACTGAAGTATTCAAACTTCGGGTTATTCTCCCTAGGAATTGCAATGAAGTGTTCAATTATTGGCTATGAAGTATCTTTTGGGGTTTTTGAGATAAGAAACAAGAAATGTAAATGGCAAAAGAAATAAACTAATAATTAGGGAAGCTCTTGGCAAGGTATGAGAATTAGAAGTCCTATCCTAATTATCATCATCAATTGTGATATGAGAATTGTTCATTTCTCCCACTTAGTTAACCTCTAACTATGAAGGAAAGTCAAGTGGATACAATCAACTTGAGACCACAAGTCCTAGTCTAATCAAAGTAAAAGACTAACTTTAGTGACATTCAAGTTAATAAGCAACTTCCAATCATCAATCAACAAGAGAGTTTGATAATTCAAGAGTCACCAATTACTCAACCTAAGCCAAGAGGAACAAAAATCTAACTCATAACTAGAAGAAGCATTTCAACAAACACCTAGTGGGAAATACAAACAAACAACACATAAATTGCAAGAATTAAGGGAATCTATAGCTACAAAAGCAAGAGATCAACAATAGAGAACCAAAGTAATTATGAAACAACAAAGAAATCATGAATTACATTAAAAGGAAATGTAGATCTATAAGAGAATCCATAAACTACAACTAACAATATAAAAGAACTACAAGAGAACTACAAGAAAAGAAGAATTCTACAACTACAAGAGAACAATTAAAGATGGAAAAGGAAAATTAGAAGAGAATAAGAAGTAGATCTAGATCTAAGAACTAAGAACCCTAATATAGAGAGAGGAGAGAGCTTCTCTCTCTAGAAACTAACTAAAACATGATGAAAACTAAACTAAAACTAATTAACTAACTCCTTCCTTTATCCCTCTTCAATCCTTGGGTTAAATAGCATCAGAAATGAGTTGGATTGGGCCCAAAATGCTTCAGAAATCGCTGGCCACGAGTTACCTTTAGTGAGTCACGGGCAGCTTCCCACGCGTACGCGTATATCACGCGTACGCATCCCTAAACACTAGATAACTATGACAAATTTTATATAATTTTGAAGCCCCAGATGTTAGATTTCCAATGGAACTGGAACCGCCTCATTTGGACCTTTGTAACTCAAGTTATGATCAATTAAGTGCGAAGAGGCCAGGATTGATAGCTTTGTGGTTCCTTCATTTCTTCATGAGTTCTCCATTTCTACATGCTTTTTCTTCATTCCCTCAATCCAATCTTTGCTTCCTAAACCTAAAATCACTTAACAAACATATCAAGTCATCTAATGGAATCAAGGTGAATTAAATTTAGCTATTTTAAGACCTAAAAAGCATATTTTTACTCTTAAGCACAATTAAAGGAGAATTCACAAAACCATGCTATTTTAGTGAATAAATGGGAGAAAAGTTGACAAAACCCTCTAAATTCAACACAAGATAAACCTTAAAAATGGGGTTTATCAACCTCCACACACATAAACAATAGCATGTCCTCATGCTAAACCAAGAAGGACAAGAAAAGGGGTATGAATATTTATTCAATGCAAAGAACTATATGCATCCTATCTAAATGAATGTAACTAAATGCAAAATGATTCTACCTACTTGGTTAAAAGTAAATCAATCTCCAAGACATACATACACAAGTAGGGCCAAGATCATACAACGATTCATGAATCCTACCAATTCAAATATCAAAATGAAGTTTGATAGGCAAGAATCGTGTTGGTTAGGAATTTCTCTTATGGAAAGAAGAATTTCGTTGTAAGCATAGCTCCAAACCAACAAACAACTCTCACACCAAATTAAATTTGAGTTGTCACATGTACAAACCCCAAATAAGAATTAACTGGAGTATTTAGACTCCGGGTCGTCTCACAAGGAATTGCAATGAAGTGGTCAATTATTGGCTATGAAGGATGTAAGGGGGGTTTGGTTGATAGAAGGGGCAATAAAATAAATGACAAGAAAAGTAAAGAGAGTAATTAAAGAAAGCAAGTAATAAAGAGAGACATTCATGACAAGAATTGAGATCATAGGCTTTCTATCCTAGTCATACAATGATTAATTCATCTTATTTAGTCAACTCCAACATTGGAAGAAGGTATCATGTCATCTTCACATATGGAGAATGTCAAACAAGACTAATTAATCATGTCACAATTATAAACAAGAATTTATCTCATTACGTCATCTCCAATATTGGAAGAAGGTATCATATTATCTTCCATGAGAGAAAGTCTAATAAGACTAGCTAATCTCAATCCAAAAGTCCTAATCAACTTACTAATTAAATTAGCAAAAGGTTAGCGTCAATGGAAACAATATTAGCTAACAACTCTAGATCACCAACATGAGTTGGGTTTTCATGACTCAAGATTGCCTAATTACTCTTTCCAAGCCAAGAATGCTCAAAATCTACTCTAAAGCCCAACCAAGCATTTTGTCAAATACTTGGAAGGCATAAAAGGAAAGCATGGTAAATGAGCAAGAATAGTAAAATCTACCAACTATAAATTGCAAGGAAACAAGATCAACAACTCAAATCAACAATAAAGAGACATCAAACATTAAATTGCATTAAAAGTAAATCAAATCCAACAAGAGCATCCATGAACATAAAAGAGAAATTAACATTACAAATCATGAGAATGAAAGAGTAGAAGTAAGAAATCATAAAAGAAACAAGATGAAAACATGTAATTAAACCTAGATCTAGTAGAAATTAACCTAACCTAATTCTAGAGAGAAGAGGGAGCTTCTCTCTCTAGAAACTAACCTACATGATGCTAATACTATAAAACAATTACTCCCCCCTTTGCCCAAGCTTGAATTCTACATGAAATAGCATTAGAAATGAGTTGAGTTGGGCCCAAAGTGCTTCAGAAATCGCTGGGGGCGATTTCACTTTAGTGGGCCACGAACAGCATCGGCGCGCACACGTACATGGCACGTGCGCGCCCCTGAACGTAAAGTAACATATGACAAATTTTATATTATTTCGAAGCCCCAGATGTTAACTTTCCAACGCAACTGGAACCGCCTCATTTGGACCTCTGTTGCTCATGTTATGGTCGATTAAGTGCGAAGAGGTCAGACTTGACAGCTTTATGGTTCCTTCAATTCTTCATGAGTTCTCCCACTTTGCATGCTTTTCTCCTCACTTCTTCCACCAATACTTGCCCTATGAACCTGAAATCACTCAACAAATACATCAAGGCATCAAATAGAATTAAAGTGAATTAAATTTAGCTATTTTAAGGCCTAAAAAGCATGTTTTCACATTTAAGCACAAATCAAGGGAGAATTGCAAAACAATGCTATTTCATTGAATAAATGTGGGAAAAGGTGATAAAATCCCCCAAAATAAGCACAAGATAAACCACAAAATTGGGGTTTATCAAATCTCCCCACACTTAAACCAAGCATGTCCTCATGCTAAAATCAAGAAAGAAGCAAAGGGACATCAACATTTATTCAATGCAAACTAACTACATGCAACCTATCTATATGCAATCTATCTACATGAATGCATCTACTTGGTCGAAACAATCAATTTCCAAGAATACATATACAAGTACAAGGGCTAAAGCAATAGCAATCAAATCAAACCCACAATTGAATTGAATTATTAAAAAGATTTTCCAAACTTGCAAGAAAAGATGATCATGGGTGGAAACATGTAATTGAGCAATCGAACCCTCACCGGATGTGTATTCGCTCTAGTCACTCAAGTGTATGGGGTTGATTCACTCAATTCTCCCCTAATCATGCTTTCCAAGATTTGTTTTTCATCTGACAATCAACAATTACTTTATGCATGCATACAAATATCATGAGGGCTTTCCCATAGGTTGTAATGGGGCTATGGTCAAGGTAGGATGCACATGGTCAAGTGTGCTTGAAATTTGAATCTTTGATTAACTTAAACTTCCCACCTAACCTATGACAACCTATATAATTCTAAACAAACCTAACTACCCATTTTTCACTTTTTCACACACTTATGCATTCTCTTTTTTATCACCACCCATATGCATTGACTTTTATTGAACCTTGCTTTGGGGCATTTTGTCCCCTTTTTATTGCAATTCTTTGTCTTTCTTTTTCTAATTATATTATTTATTTTCATTCATTTTTTTTATTTAATTTTTTTCTTTTCGAACTAAAATATATATACAAGAACATCAATGCATATGGTTTACACATGATTAATACATGAGTATGTACCCAATTCCCATGATTTTTCAACAAAAACATAAACACACTTTTATCTCTACCCAATGTTCCCAACTCTTCCAAAATCAAATGATGAACACTCTCACTAGCCTAAGCTAATCAAAGATCCAAACAAGGGACATTTATTATTTTTCACTTAGGCTTGTAATGTGCTACAATTAAGAACAAATGGGTTAAGCATAGGCTCAAAATTGGCTAACAATGGAAGATAGAAGGTAGGCTATTTGGGTAAGTGAGCTATTTGAACAATGGCCTCAATCATGTAAATGCATGTATATACAAAATAATGGACATATAGAATTAAACAAATCAAAGATTACAATCATAGGAAGAGAATAATGCACACAAGAATGAAAATAAGTGGTTGTATATGATGTAACCACACAATTGGGCTCAAAACTCACATGCTTGTGTTCTTAACTCAAAAACCATGTTCCAAAATAAATTCTTCAAGCAAGTTCAACAAGAAAAAATTTTTTAAATTGGTAGGGTGCCCTAAAAGCAGTTTCTTGGAAAAGAAATCATCACCCTAATCAAGTAGTCCTAACATAAAAAGAAGTGGTAAAATATATACAAATTCTAACTAGCATGCAACCTATCATGCAATGCAACAACTAACTAACAAGGACAAAATTTGAAAAATTGGTGTTGGAAACGAAAATGGTTACCCATGGAGATCGGTCAGACGACCTCCCTACACTTAGAAATTTGCACCGTCCTCGGTGCATGCATACAAGAACAAGGTGGACGGGTTGCTATAATTGATGAGCTTCTTCAAAGGATTGTGCGGGTGGACTTGCTTGTTGCCCCATTTAGAAGCTTCCTTATTCCTTTCCTTCTTAGTGGCCAACTTCAAAGGAGAGAAAAATAAAGAAAATTAAGCCTACAACAAAGATATTAAGCAAATATAACATAGGCAGGGATAATGCCAAATAAGAATAGGGTCCTCACTACATGTTAGCTACGCATGTAGATGAGAAAGCAATATAAGCTAAGGCATATCAATTAATACTTGATGCAAGAACAAAGTCAAAGCATGAAGAGCACTCAAAAGCATCAAGTTCAACTAAAAAGAGTGGGTCATGAAAGACATGTAAGCTCATATCAATGCACACAGAGTATAAGAGTCATACAAGATTAAGCATTGATTTAAAAGTTTCATCACCCAACAATATCAAACAAGTCAAGAAGCACCAAGATTAACCAAGAATTTTTCAACAATTGAGTAAGAGAATTCAACACCATTATTAAAATAAGAGACTTAGAAAAAAAAGGGAAAACAAGTTGCAAAAATAAAATTAAAATGCAATGAATGAAAACAAGCAAATGCAATAAAAGAGGGTGGAAGAAAAGAATTTTTTTTTGACCGGCGTGGACGCGTCATGCACGCTTCCGCGCCGATGCACAGTTTGGCTAAAGGACGCGTACGCGCCATGTACGCTTACGCGCGGATGTGAAGATGGCGATCGACGCAGACGCGCCAAGTACGCCTGCGCGTCAGTGCGGGCACAAAATAGGCACAAACTGAGCATAACTCTCTGGTTTTAGGCTGGGGGTGGAAATTTTTGCATCCAGGCGTACGCGTACATGGCGCGTCCGCGTAGATGATCGAAAATGCTTGAGGCGCGCGTACGCGCCAAGTGTGCGCACGCGTGGGTTGGTGCTCTGTTTTTCAAAAATTTGTTTTCAAGTTCTTGCACCAAGCCAAGCATTCCAAACCTCCAAATAGCTACCCAAAGCACCTTAAAACCTTATTTAACATATCAAACTACCAAATAAACTCAACAAACTACTCTAAATATGAATTTAAACTAATGCTAACAATATTTACAAAAGAGAAAATGAAAAGATATTACCATGGTGGGGTGTCTCCCACCTAGCACTTTTGTTTATTGTCCTTAAGTTGGACTTATGGGGAGCTCCTCTTAAGATGGCTTGTGCTTGAAGCTATCTTTGAACATCTACCAATGCTTGAATCTCCAATAAGCTCCATTCTTCAATGTTAATATCTTCAAGCTTTGATGGAGTTCTTCACAAACCATTAGCTCCCAAAGTTGATTTTCCTTGTGCGATCCGGGATCCCACACTTTGTTTTGACACCCATCTTCAAATTGATCATCATGATTCCAATTGGGTGAGAAGTGATTCGAATTCTCAAGTAAACACCAAAGCATCTTCCTAGACCCCTTTCGTCGAGAACTATACCAACCATTGTACTTAGATCTTGAGTTTCCAACCATAAGGAACCTTGATTGGCATTTCCACCCACTAACCAATTCTCTCCTACTCTTGACTCCACAAAGAGCTCTAAGTTGCCCATCCGTCTCAAGCAAACCATATTCAAGTGAGAAATTAAAGCTTAGGGATAAGAATTTTACCCACTTGAATGTTGTATTGGATGGTGACTTAGGAAGGGTTGGTCCTAATGATCTTGCAAGTTTCACTCCCTTGTGCTCTTCCTTGACTATCTCCACCTCTTTACAACTTTCTTCAACTTCAACCTCTTCCTTTTGGTGGCTTGCTTCCTCTTCAATTTCTTCTTCAGTGCTCACCATAGGCATGAGAGGTTGTGCGTCTTCTTCTTTGATCTCCATGTCAAGCCCAATGGAAGAGGATTCAATTGTACATAGGAATTCCTCAATGATTGAATCCATCTCTTGGTCAACCTCTTCAAAAGCTTCAACCACTTCTTCCGGCTCAATCATCTTAACTTCCTCCTCTTGTTGAACTCCTTGCTTCAACTCCTCTTCTTCACCTTGAAGCTCTAAACTCACTCCCTCACTATGCTCCTTGATTGCCTCTCCACATTCATCAATGGGAGTGCCTTGGTTGCTTGGGCTTAGTCGGGAGGAGGCCATATTGCTAACGGCTTTCACTAGGATAGCCATCTTGGCTCCTAGCTCTTTAAACTTCTTTCCATTCTCTTCTTGTCGCCTTAAAATATGAGATTCAAGATTTCTCAATTCCAACATGGAGGCTTCATCGGAGGGCAGTGGTGGAAGAGAGGGTTCATTATTTGAGGGGAAGGCATTATAGTTGGAAGGTGGTTCATTTTGGTAAGGGTATGGAGTTAGTATACATTGAGGTGGTTTTTGAGAGTAATTATGTTGGAATGGTGGTGGTTCTATGTATGGTTCATATGGTGGTTGGTATGGTGGATAAGGATTATGGCCATATGGAGGTGTTTGGTGGTAGGGGGCATGTGAGTAAGGTGATTCAAAGTCATGTTGAGGGGGTGGTTCATAGGCATGTGGTGGTGGTTGTTGACAATCACAGTAAGGGTCACCACATCCATTAGATTGATATGCATTAGGATTGGAAATATACCCATAAGAATTCGGAGGTTGTTGTTGCCAAGAAGGTTGATCAATCCCTTGAGGCTCCTCCCACCTTTGATTATTCCATCCTTGGTGCATATTGTCATTATAGTTCCCATTTCCTACAACATAATTTGAGCCAAACTCATAGCCAAAGTGAGCATGAGAATTCATAATAGCAAATAAAAACAAAAGCTAACAAAAATAAGCAACAAAGTCCTAAAGCTAACAAAAACTAACAAATAAGCAAAAGGCAAACATATTCACAATATTCACAATAGCCAATAATGTAACACCATTGCAACTCCCCGGCAACGGCGCCATTAATTTGATAGGCAAGAATCGTGTTGGTTAGGAATTTCTCTTATGGAAAGAAGAATTTCGTTGTAAGCATAGCTCCAAACCAACAAACAACTCTCACATCAAATTAAATTTGAGTTGTCACATGTACAAACTCCAAATAAGAATTAACCGGGGTATTTGGACTCCGGGTCGTCTCATAAGGAATTGCAACGAAGTGGTCAATTATTGGCTATGAAGGATGTAAGGGGGGTTTGGTTGATAGAAGGGGCAATAAAATAAATGACAAGAAAAGTAAAGAGAGTAATTAAAGAAAGCAAGTAATAAAGAGAGACATTCATGGCAAGAATTGAGATCATAGGCTTTCTATCCTAGTCATACAATGATTAATTCATCTTATTTAGTCAACTCCAACATTGGAAGAAGGTATCATGTCATCTTCACATATGGAGAATGTTAAACAAGACTAATTAATCATGTCACAATTATAAACAAGAATTTATCTCATTACGTCATCTCCAATATTGGAAAAAGGTATCATATTATCTTCCATGAGAGAAAGTCTGATAAGACTAGCTAATCTCAATCCAAAAGTCATAATCAACTTACTAATTAAATTAGCAAAAGATTAGCGTCAATGGAAACAATATTAGCTAACAACTCTAGATCACCAACATGAGTTGGGTTTTCATGACTCAAGATTGCCTAATTACTCTTTCCAAGCCAAGAATGCTCAAAATCTACTCTAAAGCCCAACCAAGCATTTTGTCAAACACTTGGAAGGTATAAAAGGAAAGCATGGTAAATGAGCAAGAATAGTAAAATCTACCAACTATAAATTGCAAGGAAACAAGATCAACAACTCAAATCAACAATAAAGAGACATCAAATATTAAATTGCATTAAAAGTAAATCAAATCCAACAAGAGCATCCATGAACATAAAAGAGAAATTAACATTACAAATCATGAGAATAAAAGAGTAGAAGTAAGAAATTATAAAAGAAACAAGATGAAAACATGTAATTAAACCTAGATCTAGTAGAAATTAACCTAACCTAATTCTAGAGAGAAGAGGGAGCTTCTCTCTCTAGAAACTAACCTACATGATGCTAATACTACAAAACAATTACTCCCCCCTTTTCCCAAGCTTGAATTCTGCATGAAATAGCATTAGAAATGAGTTGGGTTGGGCCTAAAGTGCTTCAGAAATCGCTGGGGGCGATTTCACTTTAGTGGGCCACGGAAAGCATCGGCGCGCACGCGTACATGGCGCGTGAGCGCCCCTGAACGCGAAGTAACATATAGTAAATTTTATATCATTTTGAAGCCCCGGATGTTAGCTTTCCAACGCAACTGAAACCATCTCATTTGGACCTCTGTAGCTCAAGTTATGGTTGATTGAGTGCGAAGAGGTCGGACTTGACAGCTTTACGGTTCCTTCATTTCTTCATGAGTTCTCCCACTTTGCATGCTTTTCTCCTCACTTCTTCCATCCAATACTTGCCCTATGAACCTAAAATCACTTAACAAATACATCAAGGCATCGAATGGAATTAAAGTGAATTAAATTTAGCTATTTTAAGGCCTAAAAAGCATGTTTTCACATTTAAGCACAAATCAAGGGAGAATTGCAAAACCATGCTATTTCATTGAATAAATGTGGAAAAAGGTGATAAAATCCCCCAAAATAAGCACAAGATAAACCACAAAATAGGGGTTTATCAAAGTTCAAGTAGACTTGCAAGAAGAAAACTCATGAAAGCCGGGAACAAGGAATTGAGCATTGAACCCTCACCGGAAGTGTTTGCACTCTAGTCGCTCGGTGTGTAGAGTCGATTCTCTCAATTCTCCCCTAATAATGCTTTCTATGATTTGTTTTTCATCTAACAATCGACAATTATTCAATGCATACATACATTCATCAGGAGGTCTTTTCATAGGTTGTAATGGGGCTATGGTTAATGTAGGATTGTATATGGTTAAGTGGACTATAATTTGAATCTTTGATCAACTTAAACTTCCCACCTAACCTATGGAAACCTATACAATTTAAGTGCTAACATAACTACCCATTCTTCACTTTTTCACATACTCATGCATTTTCTTTTGATTACCACACATATGCATTGATCTTTATTTATCTTTACTTTGGGGCATTTTGTCCCTTTTTATTGCTTTTTTTTCTTTTCTTTTTCTATATTTTTTATTTTTATTCATATATATTTTTCCTTTTTCTTTATCATTTTTTCTTTTATTTTTCACAATAAAGTATATACGAAGGCATCAATGCATATGGTTTTACATATAATTAATGCATGAGCATGTACCCAATTTTCTAAAGTCCCGGTGGAAATACAAAACACCCTTTTTATCCCAATCAATGTCCCAAGTTTTTCCACACTTGAATGATACTCACACTCACTAGCCTAAGATAATCAAAGATTCAAATAAAGGAAATTTATTATTTTTCGCTTTAAGGCTTGTAATGTGCTAAATTAAAGAACAAAGTGGGTTAATCGTAGGCTCAAAGTTGGCTAACAATGGGAGGTAAAAGGTAGGCTATTTGGGTAGGTGAGCTAAATGAAATGATGGCCTCAATCATATAAATGCATGAATACAAAAAATAATGGACATAAAGAATCAAACAAATCAAAGATCACAATCATAGAAAGAGAACAATTGCACACAAGAAGGGAGATAAGTGGTTATAAGATGTAACCACACAATTAGGCTCAAAACTCACATGCTTGTGTTCTTAGCTCAAAAATCATGTTCCGAAATAAATTCTTTCAAGTAAGTTCAACAAATTTTTTTTAAAATTGGTAGGGTGCCCTAAAATAGTTTCTTGGAAAAGAGATCATCACCCTAACCAAGTAGTCCTAATAAGAAAGAAGTGGTAAAAATATGTACAAATTCTAACCAACATGCAACCTATCATGCAATGCAATAACTAATCTAACAAAGAAAACTAAGAATTGGTGTTGAAAGAAAATTGTTACCCACGGAGATCGCTCATCGACCGAACCTCCCCACACTTGAAGATTGCACCGTCTTCGGTGCATGCAAAGAAGAGCAAGGTAGACGGGTTACTACAATTGATGAGCTCCTTCAAAAGGTTGTGCGGATGAACTTGTTTGTTGCCCCCATTTAGAAACTTTTTCTTTTTCCTTTTGGTGGCCAGCCTAAAAGAAGAGAAAAGGAAAGAAAAATAAGCCTACAACAAAGACATCGAAGCAAATAGAATATAGGCGGGGGCTAATGCCAAATAAGAGTAGGGTTCTCAACTACATGGTAGCTACAACATGTGAGTGAGAGAACAATATAAGCTAAGGCATATCATTAAACTTGATGCAAGAGTAAAGTCAAAGCATGAGTAATTGACATGAAGAGCATGTTGAGTATCAAGTTTAAACAAGAAAGAGTGGGTCATGAAAGGCATGCAAGTTCATATCAATGCACAAAGAACACAAGAGTCATACAAGATTAAGCATTGATTTAAAAATTTCATCACCCAACAATATCAAACAAGTCAAGAGGCACCAAAACTTACCAAGAATGTCTCAACAATTGAGTAAGAGAATTCAACACCATTATTAAAATAGGAAACTTAGAAAAGAAAAGAAGAACAAGCTATAAAAACAAAATTAAAATGCGAAGAATAAAAGTATGCAAATGCAATAAACAAAAGAAAATGAAAGATGAGAAAAAACTCTTTTTTTTTTAGAGAGAGGGAAAAGAATAAAGTAAGAAAGGAAGAGGAGAGAATAGGAAAGGTAGAGAGAAAGAAGAAGAAAGGAAGAACGAGAGAAGAAGAAAGAAGAAGAAAGAAGAAGAAAAGAGGGTGGATGGAAAGATAATGGACGCGTAAGCGTGCTGTATGCGTACGCGTGGAATGAAAAAACACGTAATACTATCATTGTTATTGTAATTAGTTGTACATAAACCATAGAAAACTATAGGATCAACTAACCAAGTGGTGTCTCTCCTATCCAATCAAGGTATAGCATATATAATGTCCTTAAATGTATATAACAACAGTGCATGGGTCATTGATTTAGGAGCTACACATCATATCTCATTCTTTCTAGAAGTCTACCAATCATACCATTACATCAAACATGTAGGCTAGGACATTTACCACAAGATAAACTTGATGTAACGAAAAGAAATTATTCTTGCATAGAAAACTGATTATAATAAACCTTGTGACTCGTGTCATTTTTCAAAATAAAAACTATTAGCATTCAATCACAGTTTATAAAAAACAAATGAAATGTTTAATTTATTTCATTTATATATCTGGAGACCTATCAATCATTTATCCACTGCTGGCCACAAATATTTTTTGAAAATTGTGGATGATAAGAACATATACACATGGCTTTTCTTAAACTGAAATATGAAGTTAGAGAATTAGTTAAGAAATTTGTTACACTAATCCAAACTCAGTTCAACAAAACCATTAAAAAAATTCGAACTGACAATGCATTAGAATTTAAAATGCCAAATTACTTTGAAACCATGGGTATTATGCATCAAACTAGTTGTGTTAAGACTCCTCAACAAAATGAAATTGTTGAAAGGAAGCATCAACATATACTAGCAGTCGCTCGAGCAATTATGTTTCAAAAAAATGCACCAAAATATTTTTGGAACTATGCAAGTGCTCAAGCCATTCACATTATAAATCCAATTTTTAGCACTATTTTGAAAAATAAATCTCCATATCAAATCATGTTTCACAAATTATCAGAGATTAACTACGTTAGAGTATTTGGCTACCTTGCTTATGCTGCCATAATTTTAGCTCATCAAAAGAAACTAGACCCGAGAGCTAGAAAGTGTGCTTTCTTGGGACATAAGGACGGAGTGAAAATTGTATAATTTCAAGTCTAGAGAAGTTTTCTTATCAAGAAATGTTGAGTTCTATGAGCATATTTTCCCATTCAAGTCTGATGATCATAATTTGTCATACAAATCAGTGTCAGCGATAGAAAATCACAAAATTTCTTTTATTGACCCTTTTTCATACAATGTTCATGAACCCATTGTGTAACACCCTACCATACTTAATCTTATGCTTAAGTCATAAGACTCAGATAGTAAGGTATTACGACCTCTAAAATAGAAATATATATATATATATATATATATATAGAAAAAGAGATACTTAACTAGGAGCCTTGAAAAACGGGTAAATCGAAACCGCAAAATAAAAAAAGCACAACGCTCAGGAAAAAGGTTTACTTGCGTGCTAAGAAACCTAAAGGTTATAGACATAAATAAGCAAAAGAACGGAAAGAGAGCTAAGAATACAGTGAAACTAGCTCCTGACTCAGCCTACGAAGCCAAGGCTGGCCGGAGAATATTTACATATATATACAAGTATCCCAAAATACTCAAAATACAGAAACAAAGTTCTAACTCTCCTGTAACCTCTATGAGAAACAAAATAAACAAGTTTTTTGGAGAGCAAGCTAGGTACATAGATACATATATATACAATCATAAAACCCAAAATAATCCAGGAACTACTCTGCTTCAAGATCCAGACGCCTAGCGAGGAGCCTCTCGACCTGCATCTGAAAATAGCAACACAGTATGGAATGAGAACCGGAGGTTCTTAGCATGGTAAAGGTGCCACGCATATAATAAATAAGGTTCTGGGAATGTCAGAGGCAATCCTAGAACTCTGTCATGTAATTATAAAACTTAATCTCTAAGCAGAAGCCATAAAAGGGGTAGGTTACCTAAAGAATCCTAACCTTACATACTTTAAACCTAACATTAACTCCAAACCAGTCCACCCTTCCTCCGCTCCTCCATCACCAATTAATTTACACAGACAAATAAGCACACAAGGCAAGCACAAGTAACTTACAAGTAATACAGATAACAATTACAACAAATAACATGTTATAATCACGTAGGCATTCCCAAATAGTTCATTAACAAGAAATTCAAACAATGTGCACATGATGCATGCCTGTCCTACGGTTGTTGATATCAACTGTCGGTTACATAGCCATCCCGACATGTTCTCAAGTTCAAAATACACTATGGGGAGAATCTCCAAACTGACATGGGGAGGAGAGAACTCCCCCAAGCTCAAAAATATCCATGGGACGAATCCCAAGCTGACATGGGGAGAAGAGACAACACCCCAAGCTGACATGGGGAACACAATACCCCAAGCTCAATAATAACCACGGGAAAAAAATCCCGGCTGACATGGAGACAACGCCACAAGCTCAAGTTATTCAATCATTTCTTACAATTTATCATTTTCATTCTCAATACCAATTCATATCTCATCTCATCATTCTCAACTTTTCTTAACTCATTTCTCATACATTTTATTATTCTTGATTGATTATCAACATCAACTCTCAACTTTTATTTCCTTCTTTGTTTCTCATTCTTCTTTCTTCTCTTTATCTCTCAATATCATTGTCTTTAGCTTTAACCCTTTCTAGAAGCAACTTATATTTCTTTTCATTTCCTAAGCTTGTTTATTCTAAAACCTTCTTGTGCTATAAATACTTATGCACAACCTATTTTTCTTGGTAAGGTAACTCTAGAGATCCTAATATTCAATTTAAGTTAGGTTTTGCTGAACTTGGATTAGAATTGAATTGTTTAAAAAATTTAGAATTCTGCTACTGTATTTACAAAATTCCAAAAAAATAGACAACAGCAGTAATTTTATAAATTCCACAATAATTCAAATTCTAATCCGTTGCCTCTAAATTTTGATGGGATTACAGTCAACATTCCCTAGTTTAAAAACCCACAAGTTTCAGGTTCATATCACTTTGTTTGAGTAATTAACTATCAATTGGAAGAGGTGCCCTGTTTTTATGAATCAGTTCAGAATTTCCAGCAAACAACCCATCTTCCAAATGACTTATCTAAGGCTAAAAAATAAATATGGACCTCAAACTTGTTCGCACTTAAAATAGACTGATAAATATTTAAATCCTTTTTGGAAGCAACTCAAAATTCCATTTAAATCCAAAGTTATAGCATCTGGAAGTTGGTACTGCAGAACCAGAAAACCAAAAAAATCTGCAGCAACCACTAAACTTCAAAAAATCATATCTTCCAAACCACTTGGCCAAATTCTCTGAAATATTTCTGGAATAATATTGACTTATAGAAATTTGTTAGAAAAATATATTAATTCGAAAATCATGTCCAAATTATTCCCAGTTTTCTTTTTAAGTTGCTGTCCAAACAGATTAGGAATTTCTGCAGCAAGAGTTCTTAATTTCACTAACCAAATTTAGTCCTCTAGGTTTCCAACTTATACAAATCCACCATTCCTCTTATTCATCACTTTAACTACTTAAATTATATCACAACCCTACCCCAAAACCTCAGTTCAATGTACCTATCAGAAATCACCATGATTTATATCATACAAGCTCACTTTAAAGCATTAAAATTCTGCACTTCTTTTAACAATAATAAATCAACCAATCAACAGAATTTCAACAACAACAACAATCTTATAAACTTATTACCTTCAATCAGAAATTATATCTAACAATTGTCCATTATTCGTAATTCTAACCCTTAACTCAACCTTCTTAATCAAGTCAAACTTCTGCATCCCAATCAACATACGCTTAGCTCATTATATATATATATATATACGCGGTCGCATGGTTCACGCGACTGCGCAGATTGGAATAGCACAAGTGACGCGGAGGCGTGGACGACGCGCCCGCGTGGCAAAGCAAAATGCCGCATGACGCGTCCGCATGAATGACGCGATCGCGTGACATGCGCGATCTGCATAATCTGCAAAATTCGCTGAGGGCGATTTTGGGCCCTGTTTTGACCCAGTTTTCGGCCCAGAAAAGCAGACTAGAGCCAGAGAACATGCAGAAACCAAAAACAACATTCATTTTACACATTTTTTAGTTTTTAGATCTACTTTTACTCCTCCTCTAGGTTTTCTCTCGACACATTCATAGTTCTTAGGATTTTTATTTCGATAGCTCTTTGCATTGGGATATTGAGAAGAGTTATTACCTCATCAAGACTTCGTCATTCTAGTTCGTTTTCTTTACTTGGCTTTACTCTTCCATGTCCGTTAATTCACTCAATTTTACTATTGGATTATTTTAGAATCTATTAATACAAGAGTTACTTTTATTTTTAATTGATTTCTTTGAGATTTATTTATCATGTCTTTCTTTAATTCCCTTTCCTATGTTATGAGTTCTACATTCACAATGAGCGAGTAGTTCCCTGACTTGATGGGGAATTGATTGAAAGGAACCCTTGAGTTGGAATGTTCAAGGGAGAAATTGTAATTGGGTTTATTATTGGATGGCTCTCTAGTCACTAACGCCAATCCTTCCAAGTAAGCGGATTGGGACTTGTGAGTAGAAACATCATTCCAACTTGTTTGACTTTTCCTTATTTAGTAAGGAATAACTAAACAGAACGACATTCAATTATCAATTAATCTTGAGAGTACTGCAACAAGAATAGGGCTTCCAACTAATCTACTCCCAGTCAAGGCTTTTATTTAAATTACTTAATTTCCCCAATTTAATTCCCTGTTTATTCAACTCAAACTCTTTTTGAAGACATCTGATTAATAAAATAGCGCTCCTTTCTGCAACTCGTTGGGAGACGACCTGGGATTCATACTCCCAGTATTTTAATTTTAATTTTTGTGACAACCTTTCTAAATTGATATGCGGATTTCTGGTTGGTTAAGAACTATACTTGCAACGCACAACTTATATCAATTCTTAATTAGCCACTTCCAATTTGATAACTCCTGTGTGACGTAACCGAGTAACACTATCTTGTCAATCATATGGTGGGGGCATGCTTCCAGAAGATTATTGAAGCGCTCCCAGTATTCATAGAGAGTCTCAGATTCATTCTGAACAATCATGGAAATGTCTTTCCTCAGTTTATCAGTAACTTCAGCTGGAAAGAATTTTTCCAAGAATTCTCTTCTCAATGTATCCCAGTTGGATACAGTTGCTGCTGGTTGAGTGTAGTACCACTCTCTTGCCTTCCCCTCAAGAGAAAACGGGAAAGCTTTCAGCAAAATTGAAGTTTCATCTGTACCATCACGCCTGACAGTAGAACAGGCTGCTTGAAAATCTCTCAGGTGCTTGATAGGCTCTTGAGCAGGCAAGCCATGAAACTTGGGTATCAAATTGAGCAGTGCGGTCTTTATTTCAAAGTCTGTAGCCACCGCTGGGTGATGCGCTTGAAATGGTTACATTGTAAAATCAGGGGCTCCAGCCTCCTAGATAGTAACTCTCCTAGCTGCTGCCATGTTACCTACACGTAAATCAACCAAATCAGTAGAACGGGGGCTGCTTTCTTTCTCAAGTGACATTTCAGATCCGCCCTCAAAGAGGACTAACTGATGCCGAGCTTGCCTTATTCGTGAAATAGTTCTTTCAATCTCAGGATCGAATACTAGCAAGTTTGGATCAGGAAGTGAACGCGTCATCTAACGAAAGAAACAAGCAGCTCATGGTAGCAAGATAAAATAAAATGCAAATAAATAAGATCCAATTAATAACTTTAGCACTCTATTGCAACTCCCCGACAACGGCGCCAAAAATTGACGTGGCGAAAATTGGCTAATTAAGAATTGATATCAGTTGTGCGTTGCAAGTATAGTTCTTAACCAACCAGAAATCCGCTTATCAATTTAGAAATGTTGTCACAAAAATTAAAATTTAAAATACTGGGAGTATGAATCCCAGGTCGTCTCCCAACAAGTTGCAGAAAGGTGTGCTATTTTATTAATCAGATATTTTCAGAAAGAGTTTGAGTTGAATAAACAGGAAATTAAATTGGGGAAATTAAGTAATTTAAATAAAAGCCTTGACTGGGAGTAGATTAGTTGGAAGTCCTATTCTTGTTGCAGTACTCTCAAGATTAATTGATAATTGAAGGTCGTTCTGTTTAGTTATCCCTTACTAAATAAGGGAAAGTCAAACAAGTTGGAATGATGTTTCTACTCACAAGTACCAATCCGCTTACTTGGAAGGATTGGCGTTAGTGACTAGAGAGCCATCCAACAATAAATCCAATTACAATTTCTCCTTTGAACATTCCAACTCAAGGGTTCCTTTCAATCAACTCCCCATCAAGTCAGGGAACTACTCGCTCATTGTGAATGTAGAACTCATAACATAGGAAAGGGAATTAAAGAAAGACATGATAAATAAAGCTCAAAGAAATCAATTAAAAATAAAAGTAACTCTTGTATTAATAGATTCTAAAATAATCCAATAGTAAAATTGAGTGAATTAAAGGACATGGAAGAGTAAAGCCAAGTAAAGAAAACAAACTAAAATGACGAAGTCTTGATGAGGTAATAACTCTTCTCGATATCCCAATGCAAAGAACAATAGAAAATAAAAATCCTAAGAACTATGAGTGTGTAGAGAGAAAACCTAGAGGAGGAGTAAAAGTATATCTAAAAACTAAAAACTGTGTAGAATGAATGTTGTTTTTGGTTTCTGCATGTTCTCTGACTCTAGTCTGCTTTTCTGGGCCAAAAACTGGGTCAAAACAGGGCCCAAAATCGCCCCAGCGAATTCTGCAGATTATGCAGATCGCACATGTCACGCGATCGCGTCATTCATGCGGATGCGTCATGCGGCGTTTGGCTTTGCCACGCGGGCGCGTCGTCCACGCCTCCGCGTCACTTGTGCTATTCCAATCTGCGCAGTCGCGTGAACCTTGCGACCGCGTCACTGCGATTTCCTCTCTTCCGCGCGGTCGCGTGAGCCATGCGGCCGCGTCACTTCTCGCTGGTCATCTGTAATACCCGGTCTAACCAAAATTTAGTAAATAATAAGTTAAATAGGAGCGAATATGGTTGGAATATTTGGCAATTGGAATTTGATAATTTAAATACGATATTTGGATTCAGTGAATTTTTCCGAGTCGGAAAATATAGTTTTCTGCGTAAAAGTGCGCAGTGGAATTTTGACCGGCAGTACCGGCTGAGATCTGTCTGGTACTACAACTAAGGAAATTGATTATGGGTAAATAAGATTAAGAAATGAGGAATTATAATTAAGAAAGGTAGAAATATTTAAAGTGCGATTTAGAGCGCTAATCTTAAAGGTTTTGGCCCAAAATTGGGCCAATGGGCAAAAATAAGTGAATCGGGCCTAAGTGGGCCCAAGACCCAACATATATAAACATTAGTTGTGAGCATTTCAGCTCATTTTACCCTAAAAAGAAGGGTTGGGGCGCTGATTTGAGAAGAGAGAAGAGAAGAGAGAAAACCTAACTCTCTTTGATCTTCAAACCACCATAACTTGAGCTACGGAGCTCCGATTGACGAGCCGTTTGTGGCCACGCATTGCTCTTCTCATCCTCTACAATTCTATCTAAGTTTGGTAGTGAGTATTTCATTCATCTCTGCCCAGTTTTCGAAATTCCCCACTGTTACACGTTTTTGGGTAGTTAGTGTTGAAATCTTGTGATTTTGGGTGTTTAGGGATACTCCAACATGGATTCTAAGTGGGTTCTATCCTTACTTCATATGGGCTGAGGTAAGAAGTGCTCAAACCCTTGTGATTTGTCATTTTTATGAGCCCTAGGTTGATGTATGTATGTGACATTGGTTATGTTAGTGTATTTGGTGATGTTGGTGCACAATTGGGAGATTGGTATTGCTTGAGGAGCTTTGGTAAGGCTTGGAGCTAAGGTTGGTGAAGAATTCCAAAGAAGAGGCTCAATTGGTTTGGCTACAAGAGGTACGGTTTAAGTTTCATTTAAGTACCGTGTGTTGTGATGAGAATTCCTAGGCTAGACGCCCCTAGGATTAAGTTTGGATTGTGTAAATGGTTGGTGCTAATATGCATAGTTGATATGTAATGTGAATTAATGATTGGGTTGAGAATTGTGTGACCTTGTATGCTTGGTGTATTGAGAATTTGATGTACTGGGTAATGAGTATTGATTTGTGGTTTATGCATTTAAATTGTGAAAATTGGGCCGGAGGCCGTGAATTTTGGGCCGGAGGCCGGAAAGAGGTAAGAAAGGTAAGTCGATGTGTGCATTGTATGATGGCACAAGTGATTGGATGAATTTCAGATAATGAATATATGAATGATTAGGTTGGTTATTGAATAATAAGGTTTGAGAAGTTGAAGTGTGGAATTTGGTAATTTTGGGTGAAATTATGTAGACGAGGTATGTTTGGTTCGGTTGAGATATATTATGTGATCATATATGTGATTATGATTATTGATGCCTTGATGGTATGATGATGCATTAGAGATATGTATGTTGTGATATATGCTTGGGGAATGATTAAGGTTGATTTGTGGGTGAAATCACGTGATAGTGAGTATGATATTGATTACGTATAATGATAGTTGATTGGAAATGGTATTATTGGAAATTGGGATGAGGAAGGATGTATGACATGATATTGTGTTTGTCCTTTAGCCATTTGATTGAGAAGTGTTAAAATAGTTAGATGTGGTTTTGGAAATTTTGGTAAAGTGTCAATGTGTGAGTTGAGGATGGCTTGATGTGGATTTTGGTACATTTTGATTGATTTCAAAAAGGGTTGAAATTGGCATGTTTTGGTTGATTTTGAAAAGAGTTGAAAATGGCTTGTTTTGAAAATGGCACCTAGTGGTTTTGTATGAAAACATGGTTTTTGGGCATAGTTTGACGGGACATAACTTGGACTACGGATCTCTGTTTTGTGCCAAATCTGTTTAGAAATGAAATTGGATCCGAGATGTCCATGCCGTTTGAAGAACGGGTGAAAAATGATTTAAAATGAGAAAGTTATGTCCGTCGGAAGATTGGGGGTTGAATCTGTAAATTCTGCAGCTTTTAACTTAGAAAATTTTTAGCAGAATGACCCTCCACGCGTAGGCGCACTTGGCGCGTACGCGTCGTTCTTCAAGAAGGCACTATCCACGCGTGCGCGTGGTGTGCGCGGGCGCGTTGATGCGCTGCACCAAATGCCCAGCTATTTTCCCGAGAGTTGTGCCAGAGTTGTGCCAGTTTTGTGCCTGGGGCGCAAGAGCACCCACGCGTACGCGTGGCTGACGCTTGCGCGTCGTTTGGCTATTTTTCAACCCGCGCGTCCGCGCGTATGACGCTTGCGCGTCGATGAGTTTTGTGACCATCCACGCGTGCGCGTGGAGTGCGCGTACGCATGGCCCTGTTTTCATGCCAAAGTTGATTTTTGAGTTTTAAAAGCCAAATCTCATACTTCTAAGCCTCCGATCTCACCTCTTATGTATTAAATCATTCTGATATGCCTAGCAATGAGCTAGGGGATGTGGTAACTTGCGAGTGAAGCAAGGGAAAAAGTTATGATCAATGATGATCAAAGATGATTATATGAGATATGGAGGATGACGGTGGAAGTACCGTGTATGCCATGAGCCGGAGGGCTATATTTATTGATAAATGGCCCGTTCTTGATTGGACCATGAGCCAGATGGCTGAGTTATTGCCGGGTTACGGCAAAGCCATTATTGTTTATGGCTGAGTATAAATGCATATATGATTAATGAATGAATATGTTAAATGGATAATAATGAAAAAATATTGAAATGTGATGTGCGACCCCGGGTAGTAGGCAGTGGCGTTGTCCACTTGCTCCGAGTATGAGACGGGAAAGGAGGATTATGATAAACGAGTTTAATCGTGGGGTTTTGAATAAATGTGTATTTGTGATACCTGGGTAGTAGCAAGGGTCGTGGTTCGTCCCGCTTGCTCCGGGTCATTGTCTGAGGATTGATAATAATGAAGAGTGATTATGAATAAATGTTTATTTGTGATACTTGGGTAGTAGCAAGGGTTGTGGTTCGTCCCACTTGCTCCAAGTTAATGTTTGAGATTTGATAACAATGAATGTTGATAATATGAATTGAGATTGAATGAATATATATTTGAGATGCCTGGGCAGTAGCAAGGGTTGTGGTTCGTCCCACTTGCTCCGGGCCAATGCTTGAGATACCTGGGTAGTAGCAAGGGTTGTGGTTCGTCCCACTTGCTCCAGGTCAGAGATTGCGACGCCTGGGTAGTAGCGGCAGTAGTAGTGAATCCACTCGCTCCAGGTTGAGCTTTTAGACACCCGCCTGGGTAGTAGCCGCAGTAGTGATTATTTCACTGGCTCTGGGTTGAGCGGGCAGTAGCAATGGGGTTGTAGCTCAAACCTACTTGCTCCGCAAGGGGTGTTTCTGTCCAATGGTTAGCTACCAGGACATGTCGGGTTGGCTATATAACCGACAGATGATATCATCAGCCATAGGGCAGACATTCATCATTTGCATATGTTTGAATTGTTTGGGTTTGCCATTTGTCTTGGATTTCTACATCATATATGCCATGTTACCTGACTATATGCTACTTGTTCTACTTGTATCATGTTTGTGTATTACTTGCCTGTATTGCTTGTGTTTGTACAACTGAGAGGCCCCTCATGCTGGTGTCGGTGGGTGTGAGGGCTGTTCTTGATGGGATGAATTGATGATGCGATTGCATGATGATGTATTGATATAGAACTGCTGAGGCAGAACAACTGGTGATGGTTTTGCTTATGATTCTGAGTCTGATTCGTGGAAGAGTCAGCGAGTTGGGAAACATGTGAAACATGAATTGAATTTAGCACTCCCTTATGACAGTTGCCTATTCATGGATTAGCGAGAACCTAGGATGAATAATTGGTGAAGAAGTTTAGGATGCTTAGTGAGTTTTTGTTGCAGTACATTGAATTTATTTGGCACTTTTACCGTACTGGGAACCCATGGGCCCGGGGTTCTCATTCCGTATATATCTCTTGTTTTTTAGATACAGGTTCAGGTGCTCAGAAGTGAGTTGTGGGTCATCTGAGAGACGGCGAAGATCTTTATTTCCTCTACTTTGTGTTTTGATTAGAATCTCTCCACCTTTGTTTTGGAAAGTTTATATTATGTATTGAACTCTTTGAATTTGCCTATAGAGGCTCTCATGTTTCCTTCGGGAGAGATTAGGATATACTGTTGTCAACTAATTTCATAATGTACTCTAGCCGACCTAAACTTCGCGGGTCGCGACTAGTAGCTACTTACTTATGTTATATATATCTATCTGTTATCTATCTCTTAATCTCCTCTACGCCTTGTCCGTATATCATTTTCGGCTTCACGGTTTATCTTTTGTTGTCGAAACGTGAGAGATACGTCTTCGCGATTTTATTTCTACTCTTTTCAGGCTTCTCGATTAATACTCCTTTCGAAATTACCTATATTTATTTATTAAAAATCCACCTGAGAGTCGTACCACCGTAATATCATTGACTTATGACTCGAGCATAAGGATTTGAATATTAGGGTGTTACATCATCTCCTTAATTTCTTGTGTTCCTTCCATTTTTTGCAATCTTCCTTTCCAATCTCCAACCCATTCATGCCCTATAAAGCCTGAAACACTTAGCACACAGATCACGGCATCGAATGGAATAAAGGAGAATTAAAATACATAATTAAAAGTCTCTAGGAAGCAAGTTTTTAATCATGTAATAATTTTAGGAAGAAAATATAAATGCATGCTAATCATATGAATAAGTGGGTAAAGATCATGATAAAACCACATAATTAAACACATTATAAACCATAAAATAGTGGTTTATATATATATATATATATATATATATATATATATATATATAAACATCACGCTTCAACTTCAGTAATGAACCTTCACAATTTAATTCACTTTCTTCTCTCAATAACCCAACATCAAACATTCAACAATACACAATTGTCCATAATAAGTCATCACAATTTATCAAGTTTCATCAAGGCCACTATCATTAGCATAAACAAACATTCCAGTTTATCCTATGGTTATCTAGCCTAAGTTTTCACAAGGCATTACATATTAAATGCGCGAAACCTAAACCATACCTTGACCGATCAATATATTTAGTCCAAGGCAGCCACCCAAGTCACAACACAGCCCCTCAAGCTTTGAGAAACCACCCAAAATCTTAGTTCCAATCACTACCAAGCCTCCAACATATACACTTATACACCTAATTTCACATATATCACCATACATACTCAAAATTCACATTTAACATACTAGAATCAAAATTGGCTAGGGTTTATGAACCTTACCTTGTATGTGCCTCAATCGAACCAAAGCCCACTCATTTCTCAACTCAATTTGATCCTATAATCATTAATTTAATCAAAATCTTAACATCCAACAACCTTAATATTCCCGAATTGAACAAGAGAGAATAGGAGCTGGAATTTTGATTTCCTCACCTTGAAAGGTACTGGGATTTGTAGAGCTCATCTCTGCAGACGCGTGGCCGTAAACGGTGCGGCGATTGGAGCTCCGGATCAAAAGTTAGGTGGAATCAAAGATTTGAGTGAGGGTTTGGTTATTGAGAGTGTTCTTCCCTTCTTTCTAATTGTTTCCAGCGTGCATGCTGAAAGAGGAAGGAAGGAGAGCTTCCTTAAGTATGTTTAGGCTGAGTGGGTTGGGCCTTGGGCCCATTATGGGCCTGGTTCAATCGGTTCTGCCCGTTTGGCCCAATCTTTGGCCAAATCTTTTAAAATTGGTGTCAAAATTCTTATTTTAATTAGCTCTATACTATTTTACTATTAAATTTGTATTTCTAATTTTCTTTTATTAAAATTAATTTATTGACTAATTATTCGCTAATTTAGCGGGGTTTACATCCTACCCATCTAATTAGGAATTTTGCCCCAAAAATTCAAGTTTAGTAATTTGAGATAGGCACATTGGTCATTTCTCTTCTTGGGTTCAATTTCTCAGGTGTGTTTTTTCATTCTGATTTTTAATCCATACTAATATCATAAACAGTTCAGTACATCTTGGTTTTAATCCTTTAACCTTAATTGCGCACCGATTTTTATTTTGTTAAAGTAACATTTAAGAATACGTAACTAGTTTCTCTTGAGGGGGTTCAAAAACTGTTTTCGTTCTCAAGAGGCTAAACAGTAATGCTCTTTAAGGTATGGAAGAATATTAAGGAACCGACATTCTTAATGGTTATGGTTAGGCGTTATACATGATGCTAACTCAAGCTTGGAAAGATAATATACCCAGAAGTGATTAAGTTATTGGAACGGTATTCATTGTAAAATAAAGGAATGTTCTATATGGTGGGTACAACAAGTTCTAGAGATTAACAAGATATATAAGAAGAAGTTAAGGTGCACTCTTTGAGAGAATTGAAATTCAAGCTAGTTAAGGAGAAGATATAGCGCACCAAATTAAATAAACGTCAGCTGATGTCAACGGATTACCAGTTTTACAAAAGAGAGCAATTTCACTCGCGGCATGTTCCTAAGATTCATGAATTTACATTATTATGACAAGACAAGGCCGGATTCATTTGGAAGGAGCAAGATTCGTGCAAGTCAGGGATAGAATTAGGAGTTTATCCATTCGTTATTTAAGAAGAAGTTTGGGGTAGAATCCTATTGTAAGTTAAAAAAGAAGGTTAGGTTGACTTGGAAGGATTCATTAACGTGCTCTCTGGTCCAATTGGTATTTCATACTGGGAACACTTGATTGAACTGATCTCGTCCTCTATTTATAATCCTTCAAACTTTTGAGTTCCATCGACTCTAATAGTGTCGTCACACCATTCTCAACACTCTCAATCCCTAACCTATGACTTAAGTTGTATGCTTACTCTTCCAATCCTCTTTTACTATACAACTCTAGTTATTATTCTTCAAGAACCTAATCACTCCCTCAAAGTCAACCAAATGCCATTTTGTTTCAGTAATTAAAAGTCATCTTTTGATCATTCCCTTGGAAGTCACCATTCTCATAGCCCGGTGGTGGATTATGATAAGTGTTACAGGTCATCATCATGTAAAGCGGTCAAATATTAAACATGAAGACTCAAAACCAAGTGACAAAATATAACCTCAACAATGAATCCAACAATAAAAATTAAAATAATGATGTTAAAATAACATCTCATCAATAATCAGCAGCAAGAAACAGTAAACAATATTAATAATTCAACACTTATAAAGAAAAATAGAAAACAAAATGAAAATGTGCTAATTAAACAATTAACTAACTAACTAAAAGAAGTGGTTATGGATGGTGTTTGGTAGTGTTGGGTGATGATTGAGGGGTGGAAAGAGAAGAGAAGAAGGAAAGAAATGGAAAGAAGAGAAGAAAAGAAGGTGGGTGAAACATGGCAATGCACGCGTGCGCGTCATGTTCGCGTAAGCGTGGATTGATGAAATGGAAGCGACGCGTACGCACGGCTGACGCGTACGCGTGCATGACAAAGTAGAGAGTCGACGTGTACGCGCAAGGTACGTGTGCGCGTGCCCTGGGGCACAAAGTTGGCACACTTCAGGCATAACTCTCGGGTTATGGAGAATTGATAATTAAAAGATGAATAAAACATAAAATAAAGATAGAGATATTTATGTAATTCATTGGTAGGAATTTCAGATAAGCGTATGAAGATGCTTTGTTCCTTCTGAACCTCTGCTTTCTTATTGCCTTCTTCCAATCATTCATACTCCTTTCCATTGTAAGCTTTATGTTGGGCGTCACCGTTGTCAATGGCTACTTCCCGTCCTCTCAGTGAAAATGGTCCAAATGCGCTATCACCGTACGGCTAATCAGCTGTTGGTTCTCGATCATGTTAGAATAGGATCCATTGATCCTTTTGCGTTTGTCACTACGCCCAACACTCGCGAGTTTGAAGCTTGTCACAGTCATCCCTTCCCAGATCCTACTCGGAATACCATAGACAAGGTTTAAACTTTTCGGATCTCAGGAATGGCCGCCAATGATTCTAGCCTATACCACGAAGGTTCTAATCTTAGATTAGAAACCCAAGAGATACACATTCAAGCTTGTTTGCATGTAGAACGGAACTGGTTGTCAGGCACGCGTTCATAGGTGAGAATGGTGATGAGTGTCACGGATCATCACATTCATCATGTTGAAGAACAAATGGATATCTTAGAACAGAAATAGGCTTGAGTTGAATAGAAAAACAATAGTACTTTACATTAATTCATGAGGAACAGCAGAGCTCCACACCTTAATCTATGGTGTGTAGAAACTCTACCGTTGAAAATACATAAGAACAAAAGGTCTAGGCATGGCCGAATGGCCAGCCTCTCAAAGCATGAACATACAAGTTCCAAGATGAAAAGTATGATCAAGTGTGTAAAATACAATAGAAAAAGGTCCTATTTGTAGAAAACTAGTAACCTAGGGTTTACAAAAATGAGTAAATGATGCAGAATCCACTTCTGGGCCCACTTGGTGTGTGCTTGGGCTGAGCATTGAAGCTTTCATGTGTAGAGACTTTTCTTGGAGTTAAACGCCAGCTTTTGTGCCAGTTTGGGCGTTTAACTCTAGCTTTTATGCCACTTCTGGCGTTTTGACGCCAGAATTTCTATGCTGACTTGGAACGCCAGTTTGGGCCATCAAATCTCAAGCAAAGTATAGATTATTATATATTGCTGGAAAGCCCAGGATGTCTACTTTCCCACGCAATTGAGAGCGCGCCAATTGGGCTTTTGTAGCTCCAGAAAACCCACTTCGAGTGCAGGGAGGTCAGAATCTAACAGCATCTGCAGTCCTTTTTCAGCCTCTGAATTATATTTTTGCTCAGGTCCCTCAATTTCAGCCAGAAAATACCTGAAATCATAGAAAAACACACAAACTCGTAGTAAAGTCCAGAAATGTGATTTTTATTTAAAAAATAATAAAAACATAATAAAAACTAACTAAAATATACTAAAAACATACTAAAAACAATGCCAAAAAGCATATAAATTATCCACTCATCACCCACCATTCCCATTGTTACCTTGATTCCCTAGGACCGCAGCCGTAGCCTGCATAGTCACAACCATGTTCTCCAATGCAACCATGAAGTTTGCGGGGTTGTTCGCATTCGTTTTGGGTTCCTCATTTCGATTCCTACCTCTCCCTCAACCGCGACCGCATCCGCAAGTCGACATCTGGTTCCTGTTCACACCAATCAAGTGATATTAAGTGATCAGTCTCAATATCAAAAGTCTAGTATTTTAAAGCCCCAAATGCATGCTAATGGACATTCATGCCACATATATCAGTTAGATAACCCAATTTAGCATCTATAAACACTCAGAGTATGCCCAGAAGTATAGTCAGTCCGTCCCTCAGGCTCTACAGGAACGAACTGCTCTCATACTATAAAGCAACACCCTACCACACAGAGCTTTATGCTTAAGTTGTAAAACAGAGGTGGTGTGGTATTACGACCTCTAAAATAAAGTATATATACATATAATAATTGAAAGAATGTAGTATACTAGGAGCCTTGAAGAATAGGTAATGCAAAATCGTAAAATTAAAAGCACAACGCTCAGGAATAAGGATTACTTGCGTACGAAGAAAGCTAAGGTACATAAACATATATATGTGTGTGTGTGTGTGTGTGTAAAATAATGAGAGTAGAGAGTCAAGGTACAAAATATCAAGCTCCGAACTCAACCTGTAAAGCTAAGGCTGGCCAGAAAATAGTCATATATATATACGTATAAAAAACCATAACCCAAAATACATAAAAATAACCCTAGTTCTCCATAAACCTCTGTGAGGTGAAAAATTGAAACATATATACATAAGAAGAGTCTATACATATAGATATATCAAAATAGAACAAAAGTAGAATCCCAAAAAGCCCACTTCGCTGCAGAGAGCTCCAGACGCCTAGCGAGGTGTCTTTCGACCTGCATCTGAAAAAAAAAAATATCCGTATGAAATGAGAACCGGGGGTTCTCAGCATGGTAAAGGTGCCGCATATATAAGATATAAGGTCCTGGAAAAGCCAGAGACAATCCTAGAACTCCGATAATTAGATTATAAAACTTAAAGATTTGAAACAGTAAACCATAAATGGGGTGGTTCTCTAAGGTTCTTAAACTTAACCAAACTCTAATCAAAATCCTCAATTCTCTGCCTTCCTCTAATCCTCTAAACTCTAGTAGAATCACAGACAAACAAACAGGCAATACAAGCACAGGTAGAATACAGATACAGCAGGTAACAATTTAGCAAGTAAGCAAAATAATCACGTAGGAAAGCCCAATTAATGCACAATCAGACATAATCATACAAATGCATATGATGAATGTCTATCCTACTAACCCAGATACCGTCTCTCGACTGCGCATCTCCAGGAGGCATAAAATCAGGGGATTAGTGCTTTACCACCTTTTCCTGGAGGCATACACCAGGGAAAAATAAATCGAGGATTAGTGCCCTACCACCTTCCCCTAGTGAGGCCGTGCCATACCGGTCGAGGGATTAGTGCCCTACCACCTTGCAGACAGAGAAAGAAAGAATGTGAAGGAATACATCGGGGGATTAGTGCCCTACCACCTTCCTCACATCCCACAAAACACAATCACAATGAATGCGGGGGAAAGAATCGAGGGATTAGCGTCCTACTGCCTTCCCTGCATCCAACACATCCATACCATCATCATGTCTATTCATTCTCAAATTAATCATCATTACTCCTTTAAATTCATTCATAATCATCGAATAATCATTCATTATGGTCATGGCATCACATATACATCATATCTTTGCACGTTTCATACATAATTTGTCATTTTCCAAGCTTATTTCACCTCCAAGCCACCTTTCCTTCCTAGCTTCATCTCATTACTAGGTATACCACTAAGATTTAGGGGTTAAAAGAGTAAAAGTAGAGGTTTAGAAGTTCAAAACCATGTTCAAATCACAAAATAAATGTTGCTGAGAAATAGAGTGTGTGCGTATCCACACATGTGTACATGCGCACACTTGTGCAATTGTTTATAGAGGTGCGGACGCACCAGGAGGTGCGGACGCGCCCAACAGCAAGCATGTCTATACATGTACGTGCGCACCCTGGTGTGCGTATGTAAGTCTACCAAAACACATAGGGTGTGCGTACGCCACAGAGTGTGCGAACGCTCTCAGCAGTAGGCATATCCCTGTGTGTGCGTTCGCACACTAGTGTGCGTACACACAAGTGAAAACATGGCCCCTGCTCGGAGCATGCGTACAACAGTGTGCATGTGCACACAAACAAGAAATTCTGGTTTTGCTGTAACTTGGAAAAATCAGCTTTCTGTACAAAATTTTCGACGTCCATAACTTCTTCTACAAAATTTCAATTTTCACAAACTTTATACCGTTTTAAAGCTCTTGAAACGATCTTTAATTTGAAATAGATTTCATTCAAATCCAAATTCTGAGTCTCAAGTTATAGATCACCGAAGTTTGTTAAAAATCTATTTTTACCCAAAAGTTTAAAACCTCTATTTTCCAAACTTCTTTTTCAAAACCAATGATTTCATATCTTAAAACAACACCAAACATGCTTAAAACTATTCTATGTCATTTCCATTACTTCCATACAACCCAATAACTCACTTATATTGACTTCCACTCTAAACACTCAAGATCATACCACACAACTTCATCATAAAACATTATCCTCACATTACATCAACATCAATAACCAACAAAATTATCATTTCTCAACTCATTCTCAATACATAAAATCTCATCAATTCACTCAACAATTTTCAACCCAAAATACAATCATTATTCAACACATTTCTATAACAAACTCCATAATTCCATCAAAACAACTAACACTAGTATACTTGTACATTCCAACCATTCAAACATTTAATTCAATCATTCAAACATTTAATTCAGCAACCAAGGCTCAATCCAAGCTTTCAATCACCTCAATTACGTTTCACAATCACATATTCACTACCTAATATACATTATCACATTTATATACCAAATTTCAATATCCAAACACATATAATCAACGGATTCACTAGGGTTTGAGGGTTCTTACCTTATCCATGCCTCAAGTTAACAAAAACTCACTAATTTCTCAGGCTAATTGGATCCTAAAACATCAAAGAATCAAAATCTCAACACCTCACAATATTGAATTTTCGAAATTGGGGAGGAGAAAATCGAAACTAAAGATGTGACTTACTTACCATATTTAGTAATGGGCTTTGTAGAGTTTGACACGGTGAACGCGTGACCGCAAACAATGCGGTGATCGGAGCTCCGGATCAAAATTTATGGCAACTTGAATTGGAACAAGGGTTCAGTGCTCCTCCCCTTTCCCCCCTTGTGTTTTTGGAACGTGTTTGTGAATGAAGGGGAAGAGAATGAGCTGAATCTCATTTTGTTTTATGGATTGGGATGGGCCTTAGGCCCAATATGGGTCTAATTTGTCCGGTTCGGCCCGTTTGTCCCAATCTTGGGCTAAATTATTTAAAATTAGTGTCAAATTTTTTTTTAATAAGCTCTATCTCTTTAAACTATAAAATTTATATTTCTAACTTCTCTAATTGATTATTAATTTATTGGCTAATTATTTATCAATTTTGCGGGTTTTACACTCAAGCCTAGTGCCCTGGACTTCAGCTCGGAGCTTTTGATAGAATTTTAAAGGGTGGCACTCGACTCCAGAGTTGGGGCCTAGCGCCAAGCAAGCCTTGGATGACTCCCCTTGCTTATGGTGATGCATCTCCTCTAGTTACTTTTAATTTTTGTTTTTGTTATTGATTTTTAACTTTAATAAGTTTTTCAAAGACTTTTACATGCAAATTTACTTTTTGTTTTTTATTTTACAACTACCAGCATGAATTATTTGTCTTTCCAAGGTTCATCATCATATATGCACGATACATCACTTCTTGCAAACACCAAGCATGCATGCACATTATTCTTCCCAATTTGCCTTTGTCATAATTCACATGCATGCAAGCATGCAATCACATGTTACCTCTATGCATCAGTTTTTCAACTTCCAAGGTTTTTAATATTGGTATTTAGCTTTTGTTTCACACGTATTCTCTCTGCACACATGCACACCGTACACACCATCATGCATTCACAACCACACAATTCATACTTCGCTACACTATAAATGCACATACACTCTTCATACTCATATATCACATATCACATATCACATACATGTTCAACTTCTTCTTATTTCACTTCACTTCATATTTCATTCTCTCACTTATATGCCCAAACTCTAAATTTGGTGTGGTGATTATGTTTTACATACTGTGAGGTATTATTTCAAAGAATCAATATGTCTTTATTCAAATAGAGACAAGGAAAGGAATTGGCCACTCCGTCATGTGACACAAATCGGTTCCGTTCCAAGCTACATGAAGACCAATATAGCATGTGGATGGTAGAAAAATTAGTCATTCTCAATGTGAGGTTCGAATTGAAACTAGATGAATATTCGGATATTCAAGCCAAATTATCCTGAAGAAAGTGATGGAGCATCTTGGCCAATCCACCGAGAAGGATGGGGCTCACATTGATTCAAAAATTTTATGCCAATGCTTGGATGACCCCTGAAGAGGAAACCCAAAAATCCGATGAGTCCACTTTCATGAGCTATGTCCGAGGTCAACCTATTGACTTTGGACCTCGGAACATCTGAAGGGTTCTCTATCTTCCTCTTCTACCTTGCTCCTACAATTCTGATTATTATGATTATGAAGTTAGGATGATGAATGACAAAGGGGAGTATCAGATGCTCCGTGATATTTATGTCGAAGGGGCACAATGGAAGTTTAATGCTAAGGGAGAACCAAATCAATTAAAGAGGACGAACCTCATCCCTGTCACTAAAGGATGGTTGAATTTTATCTAACACTCAATTGTCCATACCTCCAATTATTCTAAAGTGATAGTAGACAGAGCCATCCTCAACTACTCTATCATAACTGGGGAAGAAGTTAGAGTGAAAAATCTCATCCCTACACACATTTGAGCCATGGCTCAAAGTGCATATTCAAGAGCGAAACTCAAATTTCTGGGTATCATCTACCGTCTTTGTCAAGTTGCTGGAGTGTCCATTGAGCAAGAAACCCTTATTAAACTTGCAAGGCCAATATTTGTAGCAGTAATAGAAAGATCAGCAAGAAGGTACCATAGAGAAGTCCAAGAAGATGAGCCACAATAGCAGCCTCCTCCACCTTCCACACTTGAGCTTCAAGCGGGAACTAGTCATCGTCAAGAAATTGATGTGCAACAATTTTATCGAGAATTTCAATAATTTCAGTTGGACATGACTAAAAGAATGAAATATTTCTATGTTTCTGCCCACCGGACACACCTACTACAAGTTCCACCATTCGAACAAATGGATAAAATCTGGGAATACAATAGGAAGGAGGAGGAAGCTTAGAGGCAATGGCAGCAAGCATGAGAAAGACAAAGAATGTGGCATCCCCAAAGCCAGAGGTGAAAGTCGAGATGGAAACCAAGGATGATGATAAGTGAAATATGGTAATTTTGTTTTTCTGGTGGTTAGTTATTTTTTTCTTTTTCTTCTTTTTCTTTTTCTTTTTTTTTTCTTTGGCATTGTGTTTTCTGTTTTCTTTAGTTATTTTAGTTGCCTAAAACTTGTTTGCTTGTTCCTCCCAGTAAACTGCTTATGTAAAAAGGGAGTACTTGAATGAGAAGAATTAAAAAATAAAAAAGAAATTAAAATAAAAGTGAGTGATTCGTAGAAGTATGTGATTACATTAATAGACCCAAGATATATGGATAAATCTTGCAGAGAAGGAGAGAGAATCTCCAAAAATAAAATTCTAGAGAAATATTATGAGAATCCAACGTCCAACCGTTGAAGCAGTGGTACTTATATAAAAAATAATAAAAAGGGAAGATCAAAAAATAGAAGAGCAATAAGGCTCTAAGCACCAATAAATAGAACCCAGTTATGTGCCTGTTGTGCTCTTTGTGTCAAGGAAAGACTTGGGCAAGTAAATCCGAGGCATACCTCATCACCCGAAAACTTGAGCCAACTGGCTTGGGATTATTGATTGAAAACCTATATTAAGAATTGTCTTGAGACAAAGCATTTAGAGTCCAAAGAGACTCCGGACACCTATGTCTGGATGAATGAAAAGATTTCCTAATTATATGCTTGTGATGTTGATTGTCTTAAGGAGAGGCTTGTGTAATTAGATTCGAGGGGTGTTTTATCATCCGTTAACTTGAGCCAACTGGCTCGGGATTATTGATCAAAAATCTATATTAAAAAGTTTCCTTTAGACAAAATACTAAGAGTGAAAATTTCAAGTATTCTCCACGTATAAGAGAAATTGTTAAGTCTCTTTAAAAAGTAAACTGCTTCCAAGGTCATAAATTATAAAAAAGATTCTCATAATATAATATGTATTAGAATTTTTAAATATTCTTAATTCTTAAGTATGAAAGATTCATCAAGATAAGAAAAGTCCACATGTAATTACAGGGACTATCATAAAATCCTACTTTTTACTTTAACTTGGATTTAAATTCACAAACTCTTCAATTGTTATCACTAAGATAAAATTCTGTTTACTCTTTTTTTTGCTTGAGAATAAGTAAAATTTTAAGTTTGGTGTTATGATGCCTAGGCATCTTTAATAATTTTTATATATCTTTTTTAGTAGTTTTCTTAAGCTTAATTAAAATTTTTATGTTTTTAATGAAGTTATTTTTAACTAATCATATAGTTGGAGTTATTTTATAATTATTGTGTTTTTAGGATTAATTTTGAAAGTACTCAAAAAAAAAAAAAAAGAAAAGCAAACAAAGAAATACAAAATGAACTCCCAAGAGAAGAAAAATAAGTTAATGCCTGACTTCAAGGATCTAAAGTCCAGCTCTAGCAATTCGAGCCCAGCACCCAAGGGAGTCAAGTCTAGCTCCCTAGGGGGAAGTCTAGTGATAAACTCCAATTTTGTGGTTTATCTTGTGCTAAATTTAATGAATTTTGTCAACTTATTCCTCACTTATTCATACAATTTTCATGGTTTTAAGATTCCATCCTAATTTTGTGCTATGAATGAAAACATGCTTCCAATGCCTTAAAATCACTAATTTTTAATCCTCGCTTATTACCATTCGATGCCGTGATGTGTTTGTTAAGTGATTTCAAATATTATAAGGCAGGAATGGCTTAGAGGATAGAAAGGAAGCATGCAAAAGTGGAAGGAACACAAGAAAATGAAGATTTAAGATGCTGATGCTGATGCGCACGCATGGACGACGCGTGCGCGTGATCGCGCCATACTCCGAGCGATGCGTACGCGTGACATGACTCGTACGCGTGACGAGCGGCACGTGCCTCATTAAAGACAAATCGCTGGGGGCGATTTCTGAGCTGGTTTTTGGCCCAGTTTCAAGCCCAGTTCGACGATAATAGGCTGGGAGTGAAGGAGGATGGGGGGATGGATTCATACATTCATACACTTTAGTTTTAGAGAGATGTAGAATTTTAGAGAGAGAGGCTCTCTCCTCTCTCTAGATTTAGGGTTCTTGGTTTTCTTTCTTTTAGATATAGATCTCATTCCTCCCTTGCTTCAATTTTCCTTTTACTTTTACTTGTTCTAGCATTTTACTTATTTTGTTAATTCCTTTATGTTGTCAATTTTAGTTTATGAACTCTTTCGTTGATTTCCATTTATTTTTAATGCAATTTATGATTTTCATGTCTCTTTATATTTGCCTTGATTTCCGTTGTTGATTTCTTTGATTAGTTATAACTTCCTTTAATTCTTGCAATTAATGATGTTTACTTTTATTGCCCTCTATGTGTTTGATGAAATGTTTCTTTTAGTTATGAGTTAGGTTAGGTTTTTTTTTCTCTTGGCTTGAGTTGAGCAATTGGAGACTCTTGAATTGTCAAAGTCTCTTGTTGATTGATAATTGGAAGTTGCTAATTGACTTGAATGCCACTAAAGCTAGTCTTTCCTTAGGATTTGACTAGGACTTGTGGACAAGAGCCAATTCCATCCACTTGACTTTCCTTCATAGTTATAGGTTAACTAAGTGGGAGCAATGGACAATTCTTGTCACAAATGATGATGATAATGAGGATAGGACTTCTAGTTCTCATCCCTTACCAAGAGCTTTCTTAGTTGTTAGTTTATTTCTTTTGCTATTTACATTTCTTGTTCCTTATTACAAAAATCCCAAAACATTCATTCATAGCCAATAATAAAGCACTTCATTGTAATTCCTAGGGAGAACGACCCGGGATTAATACTCTCGGTTATTTTATTGGGGTTTGTTCTTGTGACAAATAAATTAAATTCTGATTGAGGATTGTTTGTTGGTTTAGAACTATACGTGCAACGAGATTTCATTAAGAAATTCTTTACCGACGAAAATCCTCCATCACCTAGTTCCCATTTGGGCACCCAACGCCTTCGACAAAGCTACAAGGGCTGGCACCCCAGCTCTCAGTGAAGACCACAACATGGGCGCCCAGCGCCCGAAATCGGCGCCTAACTTCAAATAAATTTTCACTCCCAGGGATCCAAAAACACAGTGAAGTTTAGCGCCAATGACTCAAGCCCAGCGCCAAGCCCATGATCCTCCCCAAGGAAGCTCTAATTCAGCCCGAAAATTCAAGATTTGAATGATTAATTGTTGATTAACTTCTTCTAGAAAGTTAAGATTTGGCTTTAAGTTATATTTGAATTATTGTTTTAGTTATCTTATCCTTCCAAAAGATAAGATTAGATTTAGTTTTTAAATTTGAATTTTAGGATAGGATTTAAGATATAAATAAGTGAACGATGGTTTATAGAATATATCGCATCACTAGATAATCATTCATCCAGGATCTCATTCATTAGTTTAGTTTTCTTCTTTATCATGAGTAACTAAACCTCATTTATTAAGGGTTAGGAGCTCTGTTTGATTTTTCATGGACTGGTAATGTGATTGTTTCTTTTATTTTGAGTTATGTATTGATACATTTTCCAAGATTAAGTCTCGTTCTTCATTTATAATGGTTAGAAGTATTGATAAAAATTCTAATTCTGTCTTGGATTCTATTATTACTTTGGGAAATTTAATATCGGAATTAGCTTGAAACTCTTTCTCATAATTTTTCAACTTGACTAGGAATAATATTTTGAAAGTTGTGCGACGTTAAATTGGAAATGTGCTTAATCTCTTTTTCTTAGTTAATTGACTAAGGAATTGGTGATTAAATAAATTGAATTACCAAGAAATTAAAATTTGATTTTATATGATTTGTCGTGAAAGTATCTTGCATGAATCAAAGTAAATAAACATGAGGATTTTTTTTCTAAAAATTAAACATCTGTAAAGCCTTTAACATTCTTATTTACTATTTCTTTCTTTAACTTCATAAGTATTCATTCACATCAAACACTCTTCTTCACTGTTCTTTATTATTTCAAAATTCACATTCTTTCTTTTGTAAATGCTCGGTTGATCTAATTAAAAAATTTAATTAAAATTGCTTACTCAGTCCTTAAATTCTCGTGGGAACGATATCCACTCACCGTAGTATTACTTAGAACAATTTGATACACTTGCAAATATTCAGCCATATCAAGTTTTTGGCTCATCACTCACTTTTTACAATTTGTCCTAGGTATGCAATCTAATGCTAATACTCACCTTTTAGACCTTTACTTGATTGTTAGAGTCATTTACATGTACCTCCACCACTATTTCATTGAATCATTTTCGACTAAAAGCCTATTTCTCTTATTTGCAGGAGTTAATCTTGCAAAGAATTTATATTAGCATCTCCACAACAATGTTATAATTTAATAGAATTCTCCATTTTTTGAAAGAGGTAGAAAGTGCTCTATATAAATATTAGATTGATAAGTGTAATTACAATTATCAGTTACAAGCTTAAAATGAATGATAATATTAAGACAAATAAAGTCGAATTATGACTTTGTTAATATAATGGATGAATACAATATAACAAACACTAATTGAATTGTAATATAAAGTTTTGGCTCTAATATAGAGTAGACTACCATTTCTACTCAATACTCACAAATATTCAAAATGTTGACAAAATTACTCACAAAAAAATAAAATTAAAATTGTATCTATGAAAGATGAGTTTTGAATTGACAAGAATTACTAAATGTTAAATTTTTGTTGACTTTGTTAAAATTTAACATTGAATTTCCAAAATATCCTTCTTTCATCATCTTTAACCTTTGCCTCTTCATTTTCCTTAACACCATTTCCAGACTAAAAAATCACTAATAACCATTAACACTAACAAATTTCTTTTCTCTAAATAAAACCTTATCATTTATCAACTATTCTCAAACTAGGAGTGTAATTGGATTGGGTTGAATTAGGTTCTGGTGAATTTAATAACTGAACCAATTAAATTTAATTGGTTAAAGTTGGATCGAATTAGTTTGTGTCTTTGTGATTGAACATGAACTAATTAAATTCGAATTGGATTGGTTTGGTTTGGATAATCAAGTAACCAATTAAAATTAAATTTGTGAAAAAAGTTAAAAAAAAAAGAGAAAAAAATGGGAAAAAAATTTACGTAAAATTGAAAAAAAAATGTTAAAGAGGGAAATGGAAAGTAGTGACTAAGGTGAAGTTAGGGTTAGTAAAAGTTATATAAATACTATATTTTTTTATCTTTTTAATATAATATATTAGATAACTGAATAATCAGTTCGGTTCGGGTTCTACAACCCCAAATCTGATACCCGAACTAATTAAGGTCAAGTATAATCGAACTTTTTCGATTAGACCCGATTATCTGTCGAGTATAATACCCAATATAATCGAGTTAGGTTAGATTTAATCGGATAATCGGATTACCTGTACCCGCTTACACTCCTGTCTCAAACTATCTTTTTATCTATCTTCTCACCGTCAAAATCAAAATATAGTTGAGAGAAAAAAAATTCTTTTTTAACATCTTGAGCTTTTTCTTAGTGCTCAATACAGTGTTTTCTTTTTGTCCAATAATAGTACATATGCTCGAATCTCTAAACCCACAGCAACAAAAACCCATTATCGTATTCTTTTACTTAGCCTCGTCGGTATTGTAACATAACGACTACCACGATGTCAAAAAATATTCATCAATGACAATGAAAATTAAGAATGGAAACCTTTCAAAAGTTCTTCTCTTCTTTTTTTATGTATTTTTACAATATTTTTATTTTATTTTTTTACTTTATGAATGAACAGATCAAATTTAAGATTTTTGAAGATGGAGTAGGATAGGATTAATTTAAAAGAAAAAGTGAGATCTCATATCCTTTGAAAATTTAAAGAGGAAATCTAAATAGCAATAAAAGATTCAAAAATTTAGATATAGAAAAAAGGAGGAGACAGAAAATAGAAGACAATGAAATTCATCGTGATAGTTTAACAAGATCAAGATTATGTTTGTAGACAACGAGCTCATTATGATAGTGTCAAAGGATAAACACAAAAAATAGAACCTCAGAAGAACATTAAGAAGGGTGATGGAGATAGAGATTATGGTTGTGGTAAGATTATTCCTTTATAATGATGATGCTTGTGATAATGATGAGGATGATATAAGTGCCTTCTAAACACACACCCTTAGTATGTGAATTTTGATTTCATGTTGTTGTTTTTGTTATCTTTTTTTTTCTTTGCTTCAATAAATTATAAAAATGATTATATTTTTTATTTGTCAGTTTTTATTATGGGTTGAATTAACATTATAAGTTTAAATTTTTGTGACTTGATATTTGATTGAGGTAAAAATAATGAAAAAGAAATAGGTTAAAAATAATAAAAGATGTTGGATTGTTTTTTCTATATTATGTTAGTAAATGTGAGAATTTTTATAGATTGAAGATAATAAAAGAAGCTTATTTTAAAAATTTAATGATAAATTTTAACAGAATTAATAAAAATTTGATGTCTAAGTATTTTTGTCAAGTAAAATTTATTTTTTATTAGTACAACTTAAGTTTTATTTTTTTATAGGTAATTTTATCAGCATTCTAAATATTCATACAAAAAAAATAGTAGTTTATTTTAATATAATAATCATTTTTAATAACATTAAATGAAAATTAAGATTTTAAAACTAGGTGGAATTTAGTTAATATTCGGTAAAGTTTTATCAAACTTGTTATTATTTACTCAGAAAAATGTACACTTTTTTATTTTATTTTTATAAAAATTATAGCATATAACAGAAATGTGATATGTAAAGTAGTTTATTTAAATATTATTTTAAATTGTTATTATAAATAAACAGTGCAATGGATTTTATTTAACATTAAATATATAGACGATTGAGAATTCGTACTTATATTAAATTTTCAAGGACATTCAATTAGAAGCTTATAACTTTAGGGGAAAAAAACTTATAACTTTCATAAATCAAATGAAATATGATCTTAGTAATTATTGATGTTGGTACATATCATTGTAAAGATTTTCATGTGATTATTTAAGAGAAACACTCTACAATTAAATAAAATAGTTAATCAAGTTCAATTAAGTGGCTAATTTTTCTTTTATATGAGTTTCATATGTGAGTTACTCTCCGTTATGGAGTGTCGGGGGAATTTACAGTGGTATGACGGCGTTGAAGTTTGGTTTTAGTGGGAAGAAATTGGACCGTCCGATTTCATTGCAGTGAGAGAGAGGACACAAATCGGACGGTTCGATTTGTGCGATACAGAGTACTGAAATCGGACCCAGCAATTTCAAGACAGAGAAAATTGGTTGAAACTAATCGGACGGTCCGATCAGTATTATGGAAAAATTTGAAATGCAAAGACGCGGTCGGATCGTCCGATTTGCTTGTTGCTGCCGTATACATAAAGGTTACCTTCAGAACTCCCCAATAGTTCTTCTACCTCTTCGTCCAGTTCAAAAAACCAGGAAGTTATTTAGCTTCTCTTCTCTGATTCTCCTTCTTCTTCATTCTTGCCAAAAAAAAATAATAGTGTGATTGAGAGTGGTTAGTATATCACGGTTATCATGGATGATAGAGTTATTTTGAAAATATATTGTTTTGGACAGATTTTATTATAAATGTATAAAGGAGCTCAATTTGTATGTGATAATCCATTAGATGTTGTTATTCCAAACACATTGTCGTTTGAGGAATTAAAAGGTATGATTTGTGAGAAGATAGATCCTCAGATATCTAGGAAAGTGTCGTGTATTTTGTACAGGTATCCTTTATCCGTGTTCGGTGGGTTCGTTCAATTTCAAACCAAGTACGTAATGGATGAAGCGAGCATGCATGAAATGTTTTCAATGTATATTGAAAATTGCCATCGAATGTCGTGCATCGAGATGTACATTGAGTTCGAGCAGTCTGAAGCGAACCGAAATATTGAATTGGAAGATTATAATAGTGATAGCGAGGAGGAATTTAAAAGTCATTATGAGATCGTTGGTTTGGGTGAAGAAGAAGATGAAGCTGACGGCACTATGAACGCAGATGTGGCGGAGGTTGCAAATGTATTGGCAAACCAACAACCGTTTCAAGAGCCTTCTTTCATGCGGTCGTTGGATTTGGAGGCTATGCATGCACCAGAGTTTCCTCAATACATGAATGCAAGTATGTAAAGAAAGATAGTTATGTGATAGTTTGGGGTAGTAGATCAATAAGATCGGAAGAGTAAAGTATGTGATCTGTGAATTATAATTTGTGTAACATGTCTTTGATTATTTTATTAGTTATTAGTTATTTAGTATGGACTATATTTACTAGGTCTTTAGGTAGATAAGATAGCTAAAATATAGACTATAATTATATCTGTTAAAATATAAATGATTATTATTTATGAGAGTACATATCTTGCTGTGTGATTGTAGCAGAGCTTCCTGTTGTGGTGGATGGTGAATTCATGGTTGGAATGGAATTCAGTTCAAGGGAGGCAGTAATCAAGGCGATGAAAGATTATACCATCCGTAGAGGTGTAGACTATAGGGTGTTTGAGTCGGAACCGACGACATTCTATGCTAAATGTACACAATATGGCGCAGGTTGTGATTGGCTGATCAGGGTTACCAAAATGCAGAAGAAGTACTATTGGAAGATAAGGAGGTACAATGGTAGTCAGACTTGTACCAGATCTAGTATTTCTCAAGACCATTCGAAACTGGATTCCAAGACAGTTGCAGAAGAAATTAAACCGTTGGTAGAGGTTGACCCATCTATAAAGGTGAAATCAGTCATTGCGGAAGTACAGTCGAAGTTTAACTACACCATTAGTTATCGCAAAGCATGGTTGGCAAAGCAGAAGGCGGTGGAGTCAATCTTCGGAGGTTGGGAAGCATCGTATGAAGCATTGCCTATATGGTTTGAGGCCATGTGTCACAAGGAGCCGTCAGCGGTGGTTCACTTTGAAACAATGCCTGCATACCAGGGGGATGATTTGGTTCCTGATATCCGTGTACTACACTGAGTCTTCTGGAGTTATTACCCTTATATAAGGGCATTCAGACATTGCAAGCCAGTTGTGTAGGTGGACGGGACTCATTTGTATGAAAAATACAAAGGTTGTTTATTGGTAGCAATTTCACAAGATGGCAATAACAATATTGTGCCTATTGCATTTGCCATAGTGGAGGAAGAGACTTATGAGGCGTGGTACTTTTTTCTAAGTAACTTACGCCAACATGTGGTAACACGCGATGGTGTAGGACTTATCTCTGATCGACACAATTCCATTAGGTCAACTATTGCTCGCAGTAATGAGGCTTGGTCTCCTCCTAGAGCTTTCCATATGTTTTGTATAAGGCATATTGACTCTTAGGTCCAGTTAGTACTTCCCCGTGTGATGCACCTAGATCCCGCTCTTGATTAGGAACGCCCTGGATTAAACCAAATTGCCTCCTGAATCTATCAGATGCATGCCACTCAACACATTCGAAAGATATAAGCGGCACTGTGGCACCACAAACAACTGAATGCTGACGGATGTCTACAGGAATCACGTCTGGCTCAATATGGTCGATGCCATAAACCTGCCACACAAACTGAACACATCAAAACTATTAGATGACTACACTACAATTAATTCATTCATCAAACTAGAGCAAGTACTAGTAGTTTACAACATACATGTCCTTCTTGCATATCATCCAACAACCTCCTGTAGTGCGCAAGTGTATGGTATCGGTAAGCATAATTTCCACGTTCCCAGTTGCACCACCTGCTGTCAGAAATCTCTTATTTAATTAATTATGTAAAAAATAGAATACAATTTCTAGTAGAGATTTCAACGCATACATTAATTTATTTTACCTGTTTGCAATCAGAAACAGTCGGGGATTGCCAGGAATCGGGGCAAGAAATGGGAGACGGATCCAAGCCCAAGTAAGCAAAAGTGTAAGCGAACCATCTATCTCCTTGCAGTCAACACGAGTTGCCTTACACAATGATCTATTCAAGTGCGCAAGGCATGCCGAACCCCAACTAAACTGTATGATCCCAGCAAAGTTACGGAGCAAACGCAGAAATTTCCAATGCACCGCTGCACCAGACTTGTCACCAAATAGAATTGTCCCAAATAACAACATTATGTGACACTTGACATACCTCTGAATCTGAATATCATCAGTCAACACTGTGCAATCCTTCAAACCCCTAATCCACGTGAGTTTTATAAAGCTTCCTCTACAGTCTGTCTTTCTCGGTGCAACACCAAAGTGATGCAAGCACTCGGCCTCCAAGACCTCAAAACTACTCATGGTTGGTCCTGTAACCGGAATTCCATTTGTCGGCAGACCGAGAATCATCGCCACATCCTCCAACGACACGGCACACTCACCAATCGGAAAATGAAATGTGTGAGTCTCTGGCCACCATCTCTCGATCAGAGCATTAATCATTGCTGACTGGCATTGGACGACTCCAATATGAGAAACATAATCAAAACCAGTCTCCCGTAAATGCGCCTCAACAATTGGGTTATACGGGTCCGACGACAAAAAGTGATCACATATCAACATCCATAAATCTTGCAATATCACATTTTCATTGTAACTACCAATACATAATTATATTAACAATAACATAATTATGCTCACATGTCCATTATTACTACCAATAAAATTATATTTTACACCCAGCTTATACATAACTAGAATAGGTTCAATCATCATAACTTATTTAAAAAACTTTTATATATATATGTTTTTTCTTTACATTACAAACCATACATATATATATATATATATCCAGAATAAGATTATTTCCATATTATTATTATTATTATTATTATTATTATTATTATTATTATTATTATTATTTCTAAAAAACCGACGTTATTATTAATAATAATCATAAAATAATATATTAAATTTGTGTTTTAGCTTCGGTGTTTTATTTATTGTCAAAATTATCCTATTATGTTAACATACATTCCATTCAATTATCAATAATCAAGAATAATTTATTAAATTCTTTTTTTTATAACTTAAATATTATAAATTCATACTTCTTCTAGAAATTCTAAATTCATATTTCTATTTCTTCTAATACAATACAATTAAAACAAAAATATATTAATTCAAATTTTCTTCCAACAAATAATAATAATAATAATAATAATAATAATAATAATAATAATAATAATAATAATAATAATAATAATAATAATAATAATAATAATAATAATAATAATAATCTGATTTCATTCATTCAAACCAGCAAAAACATAACAATAATTAGTCATACATTTCATTCCAAAACAAAGCATACTATTAATAAAAAATTCGGACTTTATAAACTAATTAGTTCTACTCTATTCCTAAACTCCTTAAACTTAATTACTTAGTTTTACTCTATTATTTCTACTCTATTACTAAAATCTGATACACTATTATAAATTTATAATTACTAAATTAAAATTTTAAATAATAAAAACTTACATAATTTGAATGTCCGAGATAATTAACAATGTGAAGTTCTGACTGATTCACTTCCTTAATTTTTGGTCCTCTTGACATTGTATTTAGATTTTTTTTGACCTGCTATGTGGTCCTTATAGCCTTCAAAAATGGAGATGGTGTGAAGTTGAAAAGCAAATAGAAAGAGTTTTGGGTGTGAGGCTGAAAGTGACGCTGCTAGGAGGGTGGATTACATTCAGGGTTATTGGAAGCATTGGATTCATCCAGAGGGGAGTTGCATGCGTGCCATGTGGAACGAGTGCACAAATCGGACTGAGGATTTTGTGTACCGTTCGATTTCTGTACTCGGTCCGTCCGATTATAGTACCCCATCGGACGGTCCGATTTCTCTTGAATAACCATCATACGCTAGTGAAACACCATACACCCCATAACGCAGCTATACACTAGCCCTTTCATCATATTAAAAATAAAAAGTTCCTATTAAGTTGTCAACGTATTTTATATTTTACGCACATATTTTTTTCTTTTTCTGTTTTGAATGCTTTTTTTTATATACACTGTTGCTATTTTTTCTTCTTTTCCTTCTTTTTATGCATCTTTTTTTTTATTATTGTCATCGTCGTCTTCATTACCACCATCATCACCTCCTTCTCCTCTTCCGTTTTTTTTATGTTTCTCTTTCGTTTTCGTCGTCGTCACCATTACCACACCACCACCTCCATCTCCTCCTCCTCTTTCTTTTCTCATTTGAATTTTTTCAATCTCCTTCTTTTTTCTCTTTCTCCTTCTCTTCCATCATCATCATCGTCATCATCATTATTATTATCATCATTGTTTTGTTATTGTCATCATCGTCAGTTCAAATTCAGAATGCACCGAAATTACTTAATAATGATGACACACAAACAAACTCAGTTCAAAATAAATACAGACCAAATTTACCTTATTTCAGAATGCACCGAACTTACTTAATGATAATGACATACAAGCAAACTCAGTTCAAGACAAACACACAAACTAGAATCAACAATCCACAAAAATATATGCATATAAATTTTAATTCTAGAAAAGTTATCAATATAGCTTAAATGATTTCAGAAGTACTACAATTATCTTGCATGAACGAATTACACCGAATCCAAGTCAATGAGATCAAGTGCATCTTATTTAATTTCAGAATGTCCCAAAATTATTTAGTAATGACGACATACAAACAAACTCAGTTCAAAACAAGCACAGACCAAGTGCACCATATTTAAATTCAAAATACATCGAAATTATTTAATCATGACGACATACAAGCAAACTCAGTTTAAAATAAGTATACAAACTAGATTCAATCATTCATAAAAATACATGCATATAAATTTTAAATCCAAAAAAATTATTAATATGGTTTAAATGTCATTAGAAGTACTACAACTATCTTTTGTGAACTAATATACTAAATCCAAGTCAATGAGACTAAGTGCACCCTATTTAAATTTAGAATGCACCAAAATTACTTAATAATGATGACACAAAAATAAACTTAGTTCAGAATAAACACGGACTAAGTGCACCTTATTTAAATCCAGAATGCACCGAAATTACTTAATGATGATGACACACAAACAAACTTAGTTAGAACAAGCACATAAACAAGACACAATCAATCACAAAAACACATGCATGTAAATTTTAAATCCAGAAAAGTCATCAATATGTTGCTTATAATTCTTGTTTCACTGTCTTAACAAGAATTTGTATCACGGTTAAAAAATTTCGATATCAAAATTGAGAAATTTCTATGTAATTAAAAAATTTCGGTGTTATTTTCTGATAAATTCTTCATAATTCAAAACCCCTTCTCTTTCTTCTTCTCCATCATTATCATATTTTTTTCTTTTTCTATTCATCTTCTTTTTATTTTACTTTTTCATGATTCTTTTGTTTATTCTTTTAACAAGAATAAAAACAAGAAAAAAATCAAATAAAAAAATACATAATGCTGTATAATTAATAGGAAGGGAAGAAAGAAGAGAAAAAAAAAAGTGCAATAATAATAACAGCAATAAAAGAATGATAATGTGAAGGTGGAAATTCAAGTGCAGTCGACTTCACGTGAAGTTGATATCTGAAAGTCGTTAGATGATTTGACTGATTTGACTAAATTTTTATCTAACGACTCTCAAATATCAACTTCATGTGAAGTCGACTTCACCTGAGTTTTTATCTAATATGAAAGAAACACGTGAAAAAGAAGAAAGAATGTGAAAAAGAACAAAAAAAAAAAAAAAAGAAAAACGAGAAAAAAGATATAAAGAATAATGTAAAAAAGGCTAAAAAATTAGAGCGTGTAAATACATTTTTATTAATAAAATTAGTTTTAGTTAGATTTAGATTAATTTAATTAGTTTTAATTGTCAAAAATATTTGAATGTGTAACAAGACTCATTGTTTAATTCTATGATGTTAGTTTGAATATCTTTTTGTAAATATTATGATCATATGAGTTTGTCTAAATGACTAAGGATGTGTTTGGGAAACTCGTTGGAAGGGAAGAAGCACGTTTAAATTTCTTGAAAGCTTCAACTTTTGGTTTGGTAAATTTTTTTCTCATGAACGCAGAAGTGATTTTGCTGCCAAAACCACGTTTACAAGAAGCAACTATTTTTAACTTCTGCGTTTTCTTAACGAGCTTTTAGCCATAGATACTAACCATTTATTTATCTTTTACCAACTTTATCCTTTATATATATTATTGTATTATTTATAAAATTCTTGTTATTTCTATTTATATGAGTTTTATTTTTTTTATTTATTATTTATATTTTTTCAACTGTTGTTTGACATTATACATTTTTATAATTGTGATTTTTGTGAATTATGTTTGTTATTATCTTTTTATAATATAATTTATTGATTCTATTAGGTAAAGTAAATTAAATAAAAAAATTAACTGTAAATAATAATAATAATAAAAAATTATAACATACTAAAAAAAGAGTACTAAAAATACTAAAAATATATTATATAAAAAGATCATCAAGAACTTTTAGATTTATTTCAATCACTATAAAGTAAATATTTATTTATTTTTATTATTTTTAGTACTCTCTTTTATAATTGTAATTCTCGTATATTATGTTTTAGTGTAATTTTTTATAATATAGATTATGATTCCATTAAAAAAGATAAATTAAATAAAAATTAATCATAGATAATAATAAAATCATAAACGTTAGATTCCAAATTAATATTAAAAATAAGATTATTGAGAATATTAGAATAAGAGTACGATGTAAAAAAATACTAAAGTAACATTTAATACTTAAAAAAGGTAACATATTTAATTAAATATATATATATATATATATATATATAAAATTTATATTTTTTTATTTTTATTTAAAAATATATTTTATCTATTTTTATATGTGATTTTTATTTTAGTAAGTGAATATTAATTTTATTATAAAATTAATTAATAAAATCTATTTAAATATCTAAATAAAATAATAGGATAATATAAAAAAAATTTAAGTTGATGTCCATTTTAGTAATTTTTTATCTAAAAGTGCTTTTGAATGGTATAAGCCAAACAACATTTATTTTACTATAATCCATTTTGATACAAAAATTACCAAACATAAATCACTTTAACACAAACTTACTTTTGATCAAAATCAAGTTTGCAAAATTAATTTTATGCAAACTCCAGTTTGTAAACTGTAATCCAAACACACACTAAATGGACAAATGGACACGATTTTTTGTTAGACTATGAATGTAAGATGAACCAAACAAACGTACGCATTCCAATATTACTCATCATGATTAGGACAATTTATTATCCTTACAATAATATTATTATAAAAAGAAAAGTAGAAAACCTGTGTCTCTTTCAAACCAAAAGTGAGGGCTTCAAAGATTAATTCATTGAAAAATAATTTGTAGGTATATACATCTAATCTAACTTCTCCCTCAAATTTAAAAGAAAAGAAAACAATGTTAAATTCACATTTTTCACATAAAAATTTCCATATACTCTTTTGACAAACAAATTAAATAATGTTTTCTTTTATTGAATTTGCTTTATTTGATGAGAAATTCCCTTTTTTTTTTGCTATTTTTTTCCCACCATATTTTTCATCTATTTTTTCTTTTGTCTAAATTTTTTTTCTCTCTTTTTTCTTCTCTCAAAATTGTTTAGTAACCAAAATTAATCTATACAATAAGAGTTTCTTATACAAGAATGTCTTTTATTTCATTTTATTTATATACATATTAATGAGCTATGTTATAACAGTGGGTTTCATAAAGATTTAGAGCATACCCCACTCAACATAGGTTAAACTATGTTATAACAGTGGGTTTCATAAATGAATACTCGTGTTTATGTCACAAATATTTGTCTTCTCAAAAATGAGAGGGATTTCTGATGTGGACAAAGTTAATTTAATCTTGTTTCGAGAAAATAATGTTTGTGAATTTTTTTAAGGATAAAAACTCTCCTTTGCAGCCAAAAAGACAGAATTAATATCAAAATTTTATATTTTCTATAAAAAATTTAATTTAATATTTTGAATAATTGCTCCTAAAAAAGTTCCAAAATTAATAGTTATATTTTTAGAGTCTTAAGAAATATTGTTAAGATATTTAAATGAATTTTATTAAAAAATATGAAAATTTTAATATTTTTACAAGGTTCATTTTTAAATACTTCTATAGACAAATCTTAATCTTTTATTTTATTTTATTTTGTATAAATGGTTAGTATTTAAATGAATATCTTGCTAATTAAGTTAATAGTTTTTTGATAAATTTTTTAAATGAGCTATATATATTTAAAAAAAAAAGATTAAAACCTATAATTTAATACGTTATTTATTGTGTTAATAATAAATTATTTTCTAAAAAGTATTAGACTTCTTACTTTACTTTAAGAATATTAGCATTTGCTTTTTATAAAGTATTTATAATAAAAAAAAGAACTTGTGAATATTTTTAGTATAAATAATTTTAATTTTAATAAAAGCATTTTGTAAGAGACACTAGTTAATGATATACATACAAACTACAAAGAGTAAAGTCCCGAAAAAAAAAACACCTACAAAGAGTATTTTCAAGCAGATAACAAGTGCTGAATTCTAGCCCAGAAAAAAAAAATTTAACAAAGGAAAAAAAAAAACCGAAAAACAAAAACGTATTATCTCTCATGGTTGGATATTAGCTGTCACAAGTATATTTATGACAATATAAAATATAATAATCTTACGTAACTATTTATCAGTATTTTATTTTCTTTCAATTTTAGCTTTATAAAGACACACGCTTTGACATGTTCTTACTCTCTTCCTCTTCTTCCTTACTCCATTCCTTTCAACAAACTCTTTGTATCTTCTTATTCTTCTAATCAGTAATCACTCTCTTCTTTTCTTCCATTTAAGAGCTTCTCTTAGCATAGTGTTGCTAACTGTGTGTTACTTTATTTGTTATTACCATATTACCCCTATGCTAGAAGACATAGATACATGGTAAATGTGACATTTTTCTTTTCCTCTGTTCTAGCTTTTGGAATTTTTGTGCAAAAGTCTTAGAAATGAAGTACTGATCACGGACACTGCTTAAAGTTTGAAGCTTTACAAGCTTTTAAAGATACCCGCCAAAGCATTTGAAGCCATATCACTCACAAAAGAAATAGAATCAAAGGCTTTGTTCTTTTTTTTTTTTGGGCTTCTTAAGCAACCATTTTTCTGCTGAAAGCTCTTTCTTTCAAAGTCATACATACATAGATGATAGCCAGCTCCTTCTGCAATGCTGATTCTATGTTTCCAGTAAGCTCTTACTCTTAATTTCATTTCAAATATAAAATTATTTTATATTATTATTATTATTTTATTTTTGCATTTTTATTGTTATCTTTTGTTTCATGATAAAGACCATGTTAATAAGTGGGGCTTCTCATTATTGTTCTAGGAAATATTGAGAAATTTTTATGTTCAAAAATCAATGTTGGAGTGTTTTGTTTTTAAGGTTCTAAAATCTAAATACTCATCGTTCTAGCTACTTGAATCACTCAAGAATGTATGATCAGAATTGTTCTCTTTCCTAAGTACACATGCAATAAATGAGTGGTTGGGTTTTATATTTATTTATTTATTTATTTTATTTTTTAATTTTTGCACCCCCAAACACCAAAAGCTAAACGCAAACTCTGAGCTTTCTCTCTCTGGAATACTCCTTGTCTTATTGTGTGATTTATTTTAATTGCTCATGTGTCAATTGAAGATATAGTATCATTTTAACATTAGTAAACAAAGTAGTTGGGATGATTTTATACGCAAACATTAGATTCACTTGTTCACATTAATTTGTGTAATGTGTCTGTGCAATGTATACGTGTGTGACAGTGGAAAATAGTATACACAAATGTTCTTTTGTCAAGAATATCAAAAAACAAAAAATAAAAAAGTTCTTTTGTCAAAGATCACAAATTGTGGGTCCACCATATACTGTTTTTGACATTTGAGCTTCTTCTTGGCAACGACACAAAGTTAAAAAAAAAATTAAAATATAAATAAACAATAATAATAAACTTTTTTGGTATGGTGACTACAATTATTAATTATTATGATCTTTGACAAACTTCATTGCAAGCTGTGAGTAGTTTTCTGAGCCGTTGAATTATGTGGATCAATGTTTGTGATAGTGAATTGGGTGATGTGTGATGACCCTTTGGCCCTTTTCAAAAGAGTTTTTTCATGTGTGGTTTGAATTGAATGCATGGCTGCTTCATTTTTTCTTTGGCTGTTCATGTTGCCTTATAGTACTCTCTATAGCATCATGACAATGGGGGCCACTTTGATTTTTTGGGTATGGTGTAGCTGTTGCCTGCTAATGTTTCCAAGTTTATCAACTATTTAATGAATGCTTTATTATTATTATTATTGAAAAGAAACGGCAAAGAAAAGAAAAGAAAGAAAAAGAAAAAGGGGGGCACCGATTATGACATTGTTTGTCTTTGAAAAGTGGGAGGAATGAGGGTTATTCTGACCAAAAAACATTGCATGTTTTTATGATATATTTTTAGATATGAGACTTTGATCTTATTATTATTATTATTATTATTATTATTATTGCATGCATGCTATGCTGGATTTGAATAAAAGTTCAAATAAACTATTGAAGGGAATTCCATTGGAGAAGAATGATAAACTTCAATTATGTTATAGCATTAATTTCACCCTGTTTCTTTTTAAAGTCATGAGATGCACTTCATGCTTTTTCCACTTTCATCTCTTTTAAATGTGCAAAATAATTTTTGAATTTTTCTACATGTATATTTTAGCTAAAATAAGTGTTCCCTTGAGCTTTGGTTATGTCTAATTGGCCCATGTGTTTTCTATATGTGAAACTTTGAAATCCTAGATTTGATTAAATATATGTTATTTTTGTTAACAATTGATGAAAAAATATATTAACATGGTTGATTTGCACATTTGGAAAGATTTAGTGAATTATTTTGCATATATTTTTAAATTTACGAGTAAAAACATGCTCATGGTGGAAGTGTCTAGGGCTGAATTCCAATTAATCCTTTCAATACTACCAATTGACATGGATTATGCTTGGATCCTTAAGTTCACTTTTGGCTAGGGGATAGTGGGATACCAATTACCGAATTCAAAAAGGATAGCGACGAATAAAAGGGAACGGGAGCACGAGTTATCTAATTTGTGCTAATATTGATTTATTAATTTCTTTTAAATCATTTCCTTAATTTATGAGTTCAAGTAGAATTGCATAGTTGTTTCTAACCAAAAGTAGTGTTATACATATTTCAGGGCAACTCAATGTGCATTTGATAGTTCCTTTTATACTTAATTTTTGTCTTCAATTTCTTCAATGGTGATTGATTCTGATACAAAATTATTATTATGCCACCAGAGAGAAGAGGGGGTAGATGTTAGAAAGATGATGGGACACAAAAGGAGCCCATGTTCTGTTGACCAAAGCAGTTATACTTCTATTGAATCTAAAAGGCAAAAGGCTAATGATTTATCAATCACCGCAAAGGTTTCTTTCTTTCTCTCTTTTTAATCCTTTTATTATTCTTAGCTCTTGGCATCATTGTATTATTCTCTGTTGCTCTTTACAATATCCAAGCTTTAATTTACATTTTGAAGTTTTCAATGGGAAGCCACAATGGTCATAGTGTATGAAAATTAGAAATGCATTGAACAATTTCATTCCTTGATGTTTAAAGTAGTGATATATCTATGATTTTTGTCGATGATACCGAACTTCCTTTTTATATTTCCTATTGTTTCTGTGAATAGGAGAGGAAGGAGAAGCTTAGTGAACGAATCGTTGCATTGCAGCAGCTTGTTTCACCATATGGCAAGGTATACATGTTTGAAGCTTCATTGATGTTTTATGTAGCATATTTATTAGGCTTATTATGCTTATTTATTTGCCTTGTAATGCAAGAATAATAATAATAATAATAGTAATGCAATAGTATTTTTTTTCATTTATTATGCCTGTTAAAGTTTTCAACAAATTCAATTGTTCTAAGTTTCTATGAGTCTAAAGGTATCCATAATTTTCACTGCAGACAGATACATCTTCTGTCTTAGAGGAAGCAATGCAATACATAGGTTTCCTTCATAGACAAGTTAAGGTTTGGACATTCTTTCTAAATTGTTCTGTGTATCTTGGCAATTATTTCATGCACAACATACATGCATGCCATACATTATTAACACCTAAATTAAGCTGTGAAGTGTTTCTGATGTAAATTTCTTGATCACATACTTCAAAAACATGTTTCAGCATTCAGCCAAGATATTTTTCATTTTCAGTGAATCTGTGACCATTGCATGTCATATCTAGTGACATTTCCGACACAATTCCGTTGCAAACTGGAACATGACTTGTGAATTGTGATCTTATGCAAATAAATTTTCTTCCTTTTAAACAGCTTCTTAGTGCCCCGTACCTTGAGAGTTCGGCCGCAACCAAGGATCCGGTAAGCATAACACGAACACTTGGTCAGTCACACATACAACGAACGATTCCGGCATCAAATATGGTTATAACAGAATTTGTGATTTCTTCTTTAGGGTCTGGAGCCATGCAGCCTGAGGAGCAGAGGGTTATGCCTTGTTCCTGTCTCACTAACAATTGGAGTTGCTGAGAGCAATGGTGCAGATATCTGGGCTCCCATCAAGACCACCACTTCGCCGCCGAAATTCGAGAAGGAGGCCGCCCAATTTCAGTCATAAATTTGGTCAGCTAAGCAGCCTAAAGGAGGTTGTAAATTGCTATGCTCCCTAAGTCAGTCTAGGTGGAATCATGGTAGCTATAATATATGATATATAGTTAAAAGTATTAAAAGAAAAAAACTTGGTCAAGTAGCTGCTCCATGCCTTGAAGATTTTAAGCGGGTGATGGGGTATAAGCTTTTTAATTTAAGGCATATATATGTAATCCTTAATTCACTATGCTGATTAGTTAAGTGTATATTTGAAAGTTCTAGCTGTATAATAATTATTCCATGTACTGATTAGCTTAATGAAAGTCTTTCCTAGATTTAATGGAAGGTAAAAATATATAATATTGTGTGTTCGTGTATTTATCTTCCATCCATAAGGTGGTTATTATTGGATTGAGATTATCTATCTTACTCTTTTTTTATTTTTTTCATATTCCATCCCGAGGAATTGGATACGAATTTTTTTTAACGAGGGTTTAGCTTTTTATGGGTGGAATATAAATGAGAAAAAAAGATTAAATTTTTTAGGGTAAAAAGGTGAAAAGTTGGATAGCATTAGTTTAAATAGAAAATAAAAAAAAGTGCATCAAATAATAATTAGGTCGTTCAAGATTTTGCATTTCAACAATTTAGTCTCTAAAAAAAAAGTGACAATTACATCTCCTAGGAAAGTAGACGTTGGACACGTTACATTCTTCCATCGGTCCATTAGAGAGAAATGAAAAGGAGTTGTTTTGCTGTTCCACGTTACATTCTTCCGTCGGTCCATTAGAGAGAAATGAAAAGGAGTTGTTTTGCTGTTCCGTTCTTTGACGTGAATTGTCGTGTTTGTTTTTGCCACATCTGCAGTTGGACAACGTCGTTTCCAAATTTCCCTTCTATATATTTGTTTCATTTTGGCTCTTAATCTCTCCAATTACCCTTTGTTTTTATCCATTAACTTTAAGGGGAGAAATTGAAGTAAAAGAGTCTTGGCTCAGTGCAGTAACAAAAATAACGATTCTTCCTTCAACGTACCAACAAGGAAGAAGACGTCGTCAAGAAAACCAGTATTAGTGGAGACATTCTCCACTCAGGTAAAAAATGTTAATGCTTTTGTCAATTATTGTATCCCTGTCTGTTTCTTTCATAGTGGTCCCAGTGTTTTAAACAAATCGTTTAATCTTCTGCAAAGCATAGTTTTCAACTTATTTTATTGAGTATGACACATTTTGTCGCATTATTTTTTATGCATTTCTTGTATCTTTTTGGGGCTTCTGCTTATTTGTTTATGATTGCTGAAAGTAGTGATTAGCATAAACACTAGTATCACCTTTGGTATTATTTGTCATAATAAAAAAAATACAAACATGTTCTTGATTCTTTAGTTAACTATTGTCCCAATATATTCAAACAATAATTGTGTTTCTACATAGCAGATAGAGGAATTTGTTGTTCCTATGTTCAACCATGGGAGAAAATTTGTGAGAAACAAACGGAAAAAATTGAGTTACCGAGATGGGTTAGTTGAGAGGTTTCCAAAGATGGATCTGGACCTTATCAACTTCTATGACTTGAAGGAATTGTTCAAGAACTTGGGATACGATGCTTACAAAGCAATGATGTAGTTTGATCTGAATGCTACTAATTTAGAAGTCGGTTTGCATCCTATTTTTGGAGACTGAGAGATCAATGCTTTAAGGGAGCACAAAATGCAAAATAAGGAGTGTGAGGAGTTCTATATATATTTTGAGCATCATATTCTTAGTGGTAAAGATGCTATAGGCTGTGATGAAGCTGATAATCTTTCTATTTCTAATTATAACACTGATGATGATTGTTATGAGAGCATTGAAGATGAGCTGTACAAGCCCCCACCTCCTGATTTTGGAGAATTAAACACTGATATCGAAGAGGATCATGTAAGAGAGATGAAAAAGAAAAAGACTACAGATAGTAACCATTCTTCAAAAGGAAAGAAAGTTGCTAATGAAGAGAGTCCTGATATTAGCAAATTATCCTGTAATAAGAAAAAGAAATTACCATGAATGATATATATGAATTTCAATTCAATGGAATACTCTAAACTCAAAACATAAATTGAATTAGCAATTACCCTATAATTTGGGTACTTTAAGAACAACCTATTTGGATTTTCTACTGTTCCAGACTTGTATATTGTTACATATAGCTGACAGTTATACATGGAAGCAATTTTATTGCTAGACTCTCTTTTGTATATTAAGTTGCCCCTATAATTCCATCCGCTCCCTTCATTCCTTTTTCTTTGGCATCTCTTGCTTCTTGTGCTTCCAGTGCTATTTATTATGCGGTGTGTTAGGATTATGTAGCAGAGTTTTAGGATGAATAATTGGAGATTCTTCACAGTTAGAGTTTGGAACATGTTAAAATCAAATAACATTGAAGGACCAATTTGTCCTCATCATTTTAAGTAAATCCAATGTGACATTTAATGGATACCTCATTCACGTTAATAGTACACATCAGAAGAGCCGTTAGTCTTTACATTAGGAACTAATAAAAGGTTATAACATGTCCACATTTTCTTTCCCGAAAGATGTAATTGTCACTTTTTTTTTAGAGACTAAATTGTTCGAACGCAAAATTCTCAGAAACTTAATTGTCAGTTTACTCAAAAAATGTTAATCATCTAATGTTTTACAAATGGGATGGGAATATAATAGTGGGACATGTGATCTCTTTCTGTTATATATAGGGGTGGCAAGCGGGGAAGCCCGCCCCGCCCTGCTAGAAGCCCGTCTTTTGGCGGGATGGCCCACCCCGCCCCGCCTAATGAGGCGGTCCTAGAATCTCACCCCGTCCCACCTAACTGCGGGCTAGCGGGCTGGCGGGTTAAGTCCGCCAAAGCTCCTCTTTTTTTTTACTATTAACTACTAAATAATATATATAATTTCACAACCATGTTAATAAATTTATAATTTCTAAAGGCATAAAAAAATTATATTTTTTATATTCACAAACATTAAAGTCTTTGTAATTATAAATATTGTAAGACCCGGTTAATTAATGGCTAATTAACCCATAAATGAGAATTTATTCTAGAAAGCCAAGAATGTAATTTTTATGGCTTAATATGATAGAGGAGATTGAGACGAGAAATTCGGTACCAATTTTATAGAAATCGGACCAAGATTGGACCGAACGGGCCAAACCGGTCCAACTGGACCTAAAGTGGGCCCTTGGCCCAACTAAACTAAACCAAACCCTAGTTTTCAGCACTCTCTCTCCTCATTTGTTACACACACACACGCTGAAATGGAGTGAGGGAGGGGAAGAACACTCTCTCAAACTTCTCTATCTCTCACTTGATCTTCAAACCACCATAACTTTTGATCTAGAGCTCCGATTGCCGCACCGTTTACGGCCACGCGTTCATCGCGGAGAGCTCTACAAAACCCATACAACTAATCTTGAGGTAAGCTATGTTTTGCTCTTCGAAATTCCAGCTCTTGTTTTTGAGTTTCATGGGTGAAATGTTAAGATTTTGGGCTCTTTGATGTTATAGGACCCAACTCTCTTGAAGGAGAAGGTTAATCTTATCTCTTTGGACCTTGGGTGTGGTAAAATTCTCAACCCTAGTGTAATTTGTTGTTCTATGATGATTGGGTATTGAGATGTTGTGTATGGGTATGATGATTGTGGCTTACGTTGTGTATATGTGAATATTGGAGCTTGATTGGTGATTTTGGAAAGCTTGAAAAGGGAGTTTTGTGTGATAAAATATGTTCTTGGAGGTGTTGAGACCTTGAGAGCTTGAGGAAAAGTGATTTGGAAGTACTCCGGTTGAGCTTGGGAAATCGGCTAAGGTATGGTCTCGGTTTCTCGTATCTAATATGTAATGTGGTAGGAAATACTTAGGCTAGAGACCCTAAGATAGGCATTGAATTGATGATGTTGTTGAATGGTTGAGATATATGATGTGATCATATCTGTGATTATGAATATTGATGCCTTGATTGTGTGATATATGAGAAACTGCATGTTGTGATATATGCTTGATGAATGATTGAGGTTGAATTGGTGGGTGGTACCATGTTGATGGTGAGTATGATGATGATTATGTATAATAATGTTTGATTTGGAAATGGTATTATTGGAAATTGGGATGAGGAAGGATGTGTGATATGATATTGTGTTTGCCCTGTACCCATTTGATTGAGAAGTGTTAAAATGGTTGGACGGTGGTTTTGGGAATTTTGGTAAAGTGTCAATGTGTGAGTTTAGGATGGCTTGATGTTGATTTTGGTACATTTTGATTGATTTAGAAAAAGGCAAAATTGGCATGTTTTGGTTAATTTTGAAAAGAGTTGAAAATGGTTTGTTTTGAAAATGGCACCTTGTGGTTTTGTATGAAAACATGGTTTTTGGGCATATTTTGACGGGACATAACCTGGACTACGGATCCCCGTTTTGTACCAAACTTGTTTAGAAATGAAATTGGATCCGGGATGTCCATGCCATTGGACGAACGGGTGGAAAACGATTTAAAATGAGAAAGTTATGTCCGTCGAAAGATTGGGGGTTGAATCTGTGAATTCTGCAGCTTTTAACTTAGAAAATTTTTAGCAGAATGACCCTCCGCGCGTAGGCGCACTTGGCGCGTATGCTCCGTTCTTCAAGAAAGCACCATCCACGCGTGCGCGTGGTATGCGCGGGCGCGTCGATGCGCTGCACCAAATGCCCAGCTATTTTCCCGAGAGTTGTGCCAGAGTTGTGCCAGTTTTGTGCCTGGGGCGCAAGAGCACCCACGCGTATGCGTGGCTAACGCTTGCGCGTCGTTTGGCTATTTTTCAACACGCGCGTTCGCACGTATGACGCTTGTGCGTCGATGAGTTTTGTGGCCATCCACGCGTGCGCGTACGCATGACCCTGTTTTCATCCCAAAGTTGATTATTGAGTTTTAAAAGCCAAATTTCATACTTCTAAGCCTCCGATCTCAATGCTTATGTCTTAAATCATTATGATATGCCTAGCAATGAGACAAGGAGCTAGTGAGTGTGGTAACTTGCGAGTGAAGTAAGGGAAAAATGAATGATCAATGAGGATCAAAGATGATTATGTGAGATGCGGAGGATGGCGGTGGAAGTGCTTGTTATGCCATGGGCCGAAGGGCCGTAATTGTTAATGAATTGGCTAGTTATGGATTTAACCGTGAGCCGGATGGCTGAATCATTGCCGTGTTACGGCGGAGCCATGATTATGGCTAAGTATAAATGCATATATGCTGTTGAATGAATTGTGAATGTTTTCACTTCCACTATCGGAGATGAGGGTTTCCCTGGGAGGAAGCAGTGGCTAGCGACCAAGTGCTCCAGGTTGAGACTCGAAGCTCTTTTGACCCTATGTCGTCAGGGTGGCCGGGCATTGTGAAAGCCCCGGATGAGCTCACCCCCATAAATATTCACCAGTGAGGGTGATGGATATGGATCATGATTATGATCACGATTTGTTGAGTATAACTCGAGTTGGGGAGACACGACAGAAGGACAGTCCAATGGTTAGCTACCAGGACTTGTCGGGTTGGCTCTATAACTGACAGATGATATCATCAGCTACTAGGGACAGGCATTCATCATATGCATACTATATGAATTGTTTGAGATTGCCTATTTGACTGCATATTACTTGGTAATTGTCTAAATGCCTTATCTGTTCCTATTTGTATATCTCTTGTTTGATTTAGCTGTGTTTGCTACATTATACTCCTGCTGGTGGTTGGGAGATATGAAGGAATTGGAAAGGGAAGTATTAGTTAGACTGAAGGATCTTTAGTCAGTTGCCACTTATGGTTTAGCTTGTTTATAAGCTTTGATATTATCTGGAGGAAGTCCTAGGATTGCCTTCGGCTTTTCTCTATTATTACCTGTTATATATGGGGAACTGTTACCATGCTGGGGACCTCTGGTTCTCACCCATGCGAATTTTGTGGTTTTCAGATGCAGGACATGAGGTTTCTCGCTGAAGCATGCTGGAGACTTCTGGATTAGCGAAGATCCTTTGTTCTCGGGACTCTGTTTTGATTTTATGATTTCTCTTAGATACTTTTATCTCCATTAAATAATACAAACTGTGATGACTCCTCTTATAGGAGTTTTTGGAGAATAGGTTCCTGTATTTGTGTCCCTTTGGGTTTCCTTTGGGATTTTCTTATTTTATTATATGTATATATTGCTATGCTCGGACCGGTTATCTTCGCAACCGGATTTTGAGTTTTGATATTCCTGTTTTTGACACTCTTTCGTATATATATAATTCTCGCGATGGTTTATTTTTGTTCGCTACGTTATCGATCGGAGTGTTGCGCTTTTCGAGTGACGATTTTTGTTTACCCCTTTTTCCTTCAAAGGCTCCTAGTTATAAACATCATTCATACTACTATACGTACTAAATTTTTATTTTAGAGGTCGTAATACCTTTCCATCTTTGAATTATGACTTAAGCATAAGACTCTGTATGGTAGGGTGTTACATTACGGTATCAGAGCAGTTCGTTCCTGTAGAGCCTGAGGGACGGACTGACTATTCTTCTGTGCATTCTCTATATGTGTGTTATGTGCTGTTAGTATATCTACTTGATATAGTTGGCATAAACGTTCATGAGCATGCATTTGGGACTTTGAAGCACTAAACTTTCGATATTGAGACTGATCAACTTAATATCGATTGTTTGGTGTGTATAGGAACCAGATGGCGCCTCGTGGACGCGGTAGAGGCCGTGGGATAGGTCATACGAATGCTCGTGCGCCAGAGATTAACCCTAATGACCCGGTGAACTTTATGACTGCATTGGAGAACATGGCTGCTGCTATGCAAGCCACTGCTGAGGCTCTTGGTCAACAGATGAACAACCATGGTAATGACGGAGGTGGAGTTCAGGGCCCGATGACATTGGCAAACTTTTTGAAGGTTAATCCACCTAAGTTCAAGGGAACCACTAGCCCGACTGAGGCCGATACATGGTTTCAGGCCATGGAACGAGCACTGCAAGCGCAGGTGGTACCTGAAGGGCATCGTGTGGAGTTTGCTACCTATTTGCTCACTGGGGAAGCGTCGCATTGGTGGCAAGGAATCCGACGCCTCTTGCAGCAGGGTGACGATTATATCACCTGGGATGTCTTCCAAGAGGAGTTCTATAAGAAGTACTTTCCGACTTCTGCTAGGACGGCCAAGGAGCTTGAATTATTGCAGCTGAAGCAGGGTACTATATCCGTATCTGAGTATACTGATAAGTTTGAGGAGCTGTTCAGATTTTCTCGTATGTGTCAAGGGACTCCGGTGGAATATGAGGAATGGAAGTGCGTTAAGTATGAAGGAGGACTTCGGAGTGATATTTTCAGCTCAGTGGGACCAATGGAGATCATGACTTTCTCCGAGTTGGTGAACAAGTGTAGAGTTGCTGAAGAGTGCGTGAAGAAGGCGACTGCTGAGAGAGGGAGTCACAAAGGATCATTTCCACAGAACCGAGGGAAGAGCTTTGCACCTAGAGGTCCACCTTTCAAGAGGGGAGGTTCTTTTAGGAGGCCCAACAACAACAACTCCCAAGGGAAAAGGTTTGGGAAGCAGCCTCAGAATGATCAAGCTTGTACTAGGTGTGGAAGTCACCATCCGGGAGCACCATGCAAGGCCGGATGGGGATTGTGCTACAATTGTGGAAAGGCGGGGCATAAAGCCACAAATTGTCTGGAGAAGCAAAAACAAGGTGCCGGGAAGGCACAGCAGACTGGTCGGGTGTTCACCACTTCAGCTATAGGTGCTGAGGGATCTGAGGCACTTATCCGAGGTAACTGTGAAATAGCTGGTCAAACTTTAAATGCTTTATTTGATTTGAGAGCATCACATTCATTCATTGCATTTGAGAAAGTCCATGAGTTATGATTGAAGATCGTAACCTTAGGTTATGACCTAAAAGTGTATAATGCTACCCATGAGGCCATGGTAACTAGGCTAGGATGCCCGAAAGTTTCGTTTAGGTTCAAGCAGCGTGATTTTGTCCATAACTTAATCTGCTTACCGATGATCGGTCTTGATCTTATCTTGGGATTGGACTGGTTATCTGAGAACCATGTCCTGCTTGATTGTTCTACAAAGTCGGTGTACTTTATGTCGGAAGATACAGAAGGGCCGGCCGTGGTGAATAATTATTACTTGAATTCGATGATAGTGAACTGTATTGGAATTGAATGTCAGGGTATCCTGTTGTTAACCGTGGGTGTTTCGGGTGATGATCAAAGGATGGAACAGATTCCGGTGGTGTGTGAGTTTCCGGAGGTGTTTCCCGATGACATTGATGAATTTCCACCTAACCGAGAGGTCGAGTTTGCTATTGAATTGGTGCCTGGGGTGGGACCAATCTCAAGTGCTCCTTATAGAATGTCACCGTTAGAGATGGCCGAGCTAAAGTCTCAGTTAGAAGACTTGTTGGGTAAGAACTTTATCAGACCAAGTGTTTCCCCGTGGGGTGCTCCAATGTTACTGGTAAAGAAGAAGGACGGGAGTATGCGGCTCTGTGTAGATTATAGGCAGCTGAACAAGGTCATGATAACGAATAAGTACCCGTTGCCGAGGATTGATGATCTCATGGATCAGTTACAAGGAGCTGGGGTTTTCTCCAAGATCGATTTGCGATCCGGTTATCACCAGATAAGGGTGAGGGGAGAGGATATCCCTAAGACCGCTTTTAGAACTCGTTTATGGTCATTTCGAGTATACTGTAATGTCTTTTGGGTTGACGAACGCTCCTGCAGTATTCATGGATTATATGAACAGAGTGTTTCGTCCGTTTCTGGATAAATTCGTTGTTGTCTTCATTGACGACATACTAATTTATTCCAAGACTGAAGAAGAGCATGCGGAACACTTGAGGATCGTGTGCAGATCCTAAAGGAGAAGAAACTCTATGCGAAACTGTCTAAGTGTGAGTTTTGAAAGAGTGAGGTGAAGTTTTTGGGTCACGTGGTGAGTAAGAAGGGGATAGTTGTAGATCCAGCTAAGGTGGAGGCTGTGATAGATTGGAGGCAACCAACCACAGTAACTGAGATAAGGAGTTTTCTGGGCTTAGCTGGCTATTGTCGAAGGTTCATCAAAGGCTTTTCGCAATTAGCCTTGCCGTTGACAAAGTTAACCCGCAAAGACACACCATTTGTTTGGACTCCTGAGTGTGAGGAGAGCTTCAGGCGTTCAAAAAAAAAGTTGACCACTGCACCTGTGTTGGTGTTACCTGAGCCGAACGAACCGTTTGAGGTGTACTGTGATGCCTCACTAAAAGGTCTAGGATGCGTGCTGATGCAGCATCATAATGTGGTGGCGTATGCCTCACGGCAGTTGAGACCGCATGAAGTTAGTTACCCTACGCATGATTTTGAACTCGCTGCGGTCGTGTTTGCGCTAAAGGTGTGGAGGCATTACCTCTATGGGGTTAAGTTCCAAGTCTTCTCCGATCACAAGAGCTTGAAATATCTCTTTGATCAGAAAGAGCTTAATATGAGGCAGAGAAGGTAGATGGAATTATTGAAGGACTACGATTTTGAGTTGAATTACCATCCAGGAAAGGCGAATGTAGTGGCAGATGCGTTAAGTCGGAAGTCGTTATATGCGGCTTGGATGATGCTTCAAGAGGAGAAGTTGCTCAAGGGATTCGAGAGTCTACAAATTGGTGCTCAAGAAGTATCTGGAACTTTGTGTTTGAGCCGATTAGAAATCTCGAGTGACTTTAAGTCCGAACTCCTAAAGGCTCATGAAAATGATGAAGCGTTATGGAAGGTGTTACCGGCTATTGAGCAAGGGAAACAGTGGAGAGTGTCGGAAGAAAAAGATGGGTTATGGAGATTCAAGGGTAGAATCATTGTGCCGGATGTTGGCACTTTGAGGCAAGATATCTTAAAGGAGGCACACAAAAGCGGATTCTCCATTCACCCGGGAAGTACTAAAATGTACCATGATTTAAAGGCGATATTTTGGTGGTCAGGCATGAAGAATGATGTGGCGGAATATGTTTCAAAGTGCTTAACTTGTCAAAAGGTGAAGATTGAACATCAAAGACCTTCTGGGATGTTGCAACCTTTAGAGGTTCCGCAATGGAAGTAGGAAAGTATTGCAATGGACTTTGTGTCAGGATTGCCAAGGACTAGGACTGGTTTTGTTGTTATCTGGGTGATTGTGGACCGACTGACGAAATCAGCTCACTTTTTACCCATTCGGATGACTTACACCCTTGAGGAACTAGCACGGTTGTACATAAAGGAGATTGTGAGACTTCATGGCGTACCGGCTACTATAATCTCTGATAGAGATCCTCGCTTCACTTCGAGGTTTCGGAACCCGACTAAGCTTGAGTACGGCTTACCATCCTCAAACAGATGGTCAATCCGAGAGGACGATCCAAACACTAGAGGATATGTTGAGAGCTTGTGTTCTGGACCAGCCGGCGAGTTGGGATCGATATATGCCGTTAGTGGAGTTTGCATACAATAATAGTTACCATGCGAGTATCAGAATGGCTCCGTATGAGGCTTTGTATTGGAGAAAATGTCAATCTCCGCTATGTTGGTATGAAGCTGGAGAGAAAGGCTTGTTGGAGCCGGAGATGATAGCTGAGACCACTGAACAAGTCAAGAAAATTCGAGATAGGATGCTTACGGCGCAGAGTCGCCAGAAGAGTTACGCCGATCAGAGGCGGAAGCCCTTGAAATTTGAGGAAGGAGATCATGTTTTCCTTAAGGTTACTCCAACCACAGGAGTAGGTAGGGCGATTAAAGAAAAGAAGTTGAATCCTCGGTACATCGGTCCATTTCAGATCCTGGAAAGGGTTGGACTGGTGGCATATCGGATGACTCTACCACCTCATCTTTCGAACCTGCACGACGTGTTTCACGTGTCGCAGCTTCGGAAGTAAACTCCTGATGCTAGCCATGTGTTAGAACCTGAATCGGTTCAGTTAAGGGAAGATTTGACGCTTCCAGTGGCTCCAGTCAGAATTGATGATACTAGTATCAAACGGTTGCGTGGAAAAGAGGTTTCATTAGTCAAAGTGGCTTGGAGTCGAGGCGGTGTTGAGGAACACACTTGGAAACTTGAGTCGGAGATGCGAACGGATTATCCGCACTTATTCTCAGGTAATTGAATTTGAGTTTTGTGGGCAAAATTCCCAATTAGGTGGGTAGAATGTAAGACCCAGTTAATTAATGGCTAATTAACCCATAAATGAGAATTTATTCTAGAAAGCCAAGAATGTGATTTTTATGGCTTAATATGATAGAGGAGATTGAGACGATAAATTCGGTACCAATTTTATAGAAATCGGACCAAGATTGGACCGAACGGGCCAAACCGGTCCAACCGGACCCAAAGTGGGCCCTTGGCCCAACTAAACTAAACCAAACCCTAGTTTTCAGCACTCTCTCTCCTCATTTGTTACACACACACGCTGAAATGGAGTGAGGGAGGGGAAGAACACTCTCTCAAACTTCTATCTCTCACTTGATCTTCAAACTACCATAACTTTTGATCTAGAGCTCCGATTGCCGCACCGTTTATGGCCGCGCGTTCATCGTGGAGAGCTCTACAAAACCCATATAACCAATCTTGAGGTAAGCCACGTTTTTCTCTTCAAAATTCCAGCCCTTATTTTCGAGTTTCATGGGTAAAATGTTGAGATTTTGGGCTCTTTGATGTTATAGGACCCAACTCTCTTGAAGGAGAAGGTTAATCTTGTTTCCTTGGACCTTGGGTGTGGTAAGATTCTCAACCCTAGTATAATTTGTTGTTCTATGATGATTGGGTATTGAGATGTTGTGTATGGGTATGATGATTGTGGCTTAGGTTGTGTATATGTGAATATTGGAGCTTGATTGGTGACTTTGGAAAGCTTGAAAAGGGAGTTTTGTGTGATAAAATATGTTCTTAGAGGTGTTGAGACCTTGAGAGCTTGAGGAAAAGTGATTTGGAAGTGCTCCGGTTGAGCTTGGAAAATCGGCTAAGGTATGGTCTCGGTTTCTCGTATCTAATATGTAATGTGGTAGGAAATACTTAGGCTAGAGGCTCTAAGATAGGCATTGAATTGATGATGTTGTTGAATGGTTGAGATATATAATGTGATCATATATGTGATTATGAATATTGATGCATTGATTGTGTGATATATGAGAAACTGCATGTTGTGATATATGCTTGATGAATGATTGAGGTTGAATTGGTGGGTGGTACCATGTTGATGGTGAGTATGATGATGATTATGTATAATGATGTTTTATTTGGAAATGGTATTATCAGAAATTGGGATGAGGAAGGATGTGTGATATGATATTGTGTTTGCCCTGTACCCATTTGATTGAGAAGTGTTAAAATGGTTGGACGGTGGTTTTGGAAATTTTGGTAAAGTATCAATGTGTGAGTTGAGGATGGCTTGATGTTGATTTTGGTACATTTTGATTGATTTCGAAAAAGGCAAAATTTGCATGTTTTGGTTTATTTTGAAAAGAGTTGAAAATAGTTTGTTTTGAAAATGGCACCTTGTGGTTTTGTATAAAAACATGGTTTTTGGGCATATTTTGATGGGATATAACTTGGACTACGGATCCCCGTTTTGTACCAAACTTGTTTAGAAATGAAATTGGATCCAGGATGTCCATGCCGTTGGAAGAACGGGCGGAAAACGATTTAAAATGAGAAAGTTATGTCCGTCGGAAGATTGGGGGTTGAATCTGTGAATTCTGCAGCTTTTAACTTAGAAAATTTTTAGCAAAATGACCCTCCGCTACGCGCCGTTCTTCAAGAAAGCACCATCCACGCGTGTGCGTGGTGTGCACGGGCGCGTCGATGTGCTGTACCAAATGCCCAGCTATTTTCCCGAGAGTTGTGCCAGAGTTGTGCCAGTTTTGTGCCTGGGGCGCAAGAGCACCCACGCGTACGCGTGGCTGACGCTTGCGCGTCGTTTGGCTATTTTTCAACCCGCGCGTTCGCGCGTATGACGCTTGTGCGTCGATGAGTTTTGTGGCCATCCACGCGTGCGCGTGGAGTGCGCGTACGCGTGGCCCTGTTTTTATCCCAAAGTTGATTTTTGAGTTTTAAAAGCCAAATTTCATACTTCTAAGCCTCTGATCTCACCACTTATGTCTTAAATCATTATGATATGCCTAGCAATGAGACAAGGAGCTAGTGAATGTGGTAACTTGCGAGTGAAGCAAGGGAAAAATGAATAATCAATGATGATCAAAGATGATTATGTGAGATGCGGAGGATGGCGGTGGAAGTGCTTGTTATGCCATGGGCCGAAGGGCCGTAATTGTTAATGAATTAGCTGGTTATGGATTTAACCGTGAGCCAGATGGTTGGATCATTGCCGTGTTACGACGGAGCCATGATTATGGCTAAGTATAAATTCATATATGCTGTTGAATGAATTGTGAAATGCACTTCCACTATCGGAGATGAGGGTTTCTCTGGGAGGAAGCAGTGGCTAGCCACCACGTGCTCCAGGTTGAGACTCGAAGCTCTTTTGACCCTATGTCGTCACGGTGGTCGGGCACTGTGAAAGCCCCGGATGAGCTCACCCCCATAAATATTCACCAGTGAGGGTGATGGATATGGATCATGATTATGATCACGATTTGTTGAGTATAACTCGAGTTGGGGAGACACGACAGAGGGACAGTCCAATGGTTAGCTACCAGGACTTGTCGGGTTGGCTCTATAACCGACAGATGATATCATCAGCCACTAGGGACAGGCATTCATCATATGCATACTATATGAATTGTTTGAGATTGCCTATTTGACTGCATATTACTTGCTAATTGTCTAAATTCCTTATCTGTTCCTATTTGTATATCTCTTGTTTGATTTAGCTGTATTTGCTACATTATACTCCTACTGGTGGTTGGGAGGTCTGAAGGAATTAGAAAGGGAAGTATTAGTTAGACTGAAGGATCTTTAGTCAGTTGCCACTTATGGTTTAGCTTGTTTATAAGCTTTGATATTATCTGGAGGAAGTCCTAGGATTGCCTTCAGCTTTCCTCTATTATTACCTGTTATATATGGGGAACTGTTACCATGCTGGGGACCTCTGGTTCTCACCCATGCAGATTTTGTGGTTTTCAGATGCAGGACGTGAGGTTTCTCGCTGAAGCATGTTGGAGACTTCTGGATTAGCGAAGATCCTTTGTTCTCGGGACTCTGTTTTGATTTTATGATTTCTCTTAGATACTTTTATCTCCATTAAATAATACAAACTGTGATGACTCCTCTTATAGGAGATTTTGGAGAATAGGTTCTTGTATTTGTGTCCCTTTGGGTTTCCTTTGGGGTTTCCTTATTTTATTATATGTATATATTGCTATGCTCGGACCGGTTATCTTCGCAACCGGATTTTGAGTTTTGATATTCCCGTTTTTGACACTCTTTCGTATATATATAATTCTCGCGATGGTTTATTTTTGTTCGCTACGTTATCGATCGGAGTGTTGCGCTTTTCGAGTCACGATTTTTGTTTACCCATTTTTTCTTCAAAGGCTCCTAGTTATAAACATCATTCATACTACTATACGTACTAAATTTTTATTTTAGAGGTCGTAATACCTTGCCATCTCTGAATTATGACTTAAGCATAAGACTCTGTATGGTAGGGTGTTACAAATATCTAATAACTATAATTATAAACCAAGTTTTTATCCAAAACATAATTATAAATATTGTCTCCAAAGCAAAATAAACATAATCCAAAACAACATAAACATAATCCAAAACACTCAATTTTCATCTTCAAACTCTTGTAAGTTGGATTGGGGGAAGTTGAGTTTTGGCTAAAAAATTGCAAAAATACCCTCTTGCAAAAAAAAAAAAAAAACTAAGCTCGGCGGGGAACCCCGCCCCGCTCCACCAAAGCTTGCCAAAACCCGCGATTTAAGCGGTGCGGATTAGACGGGCTTTTGTTCTTTGGCGGTCCCAATTTTTCAACCCAGCCCGTCTTTTTTTGCGGGTTACACGAGCCAGTCCGACGGGTTTAGCCCCGTTTGCCACCCCTAGTTATATATATATATATATATATATATATATATATATATATATATATATATATATATATATATATATATATATATATATAAATAATCATTTCTAACCATAAAATATTTAATCGTTGATAACTCTATCTATGAAAAAACAGAACTAATGCTCTATCCATGAAAGATAGATTTCACTTAACAAAACTAAGCAAAACTTAAAAAACTATTCACAATTTCTAAATTACCCTTTTTTTTATTTTTACCAAATCCAATTTCACAACTTCTATTCCCTTCCTCTTCCTCTTCCACTACCGCGCTCACCTTTAACTTGACAAGCCCAGCTTTATCGTCCTCCATCAACTCACCTACCACCCCTTCCACCTTCGTAGAATCCATCTACTATTTCAGCAACTCCCTCATGTCTGGTTCGCTGCCAACGCCACCCCATTAACTCTACATAGGTGCACTCATGGATTTTAACAAGGTGCAAAATCTCCAAATTCAAACAATTAGAAATTGCTTACAAGCCAACATCACTAATCTGAAGCCTCTCGAGGTGAATTTCTACGATGCTAGGAGAACCGTTGTTGCCTGTGGAGTGCTTCGCGATGAGTTGGAATAGCTTGACCCAATCACTAAAGCACCAGAAAAGTTTTAAGGTCCGCAAATTCTTTTCGCCCAGAATCAGCAAACTAAATCATTGTCCATTGTAGAGCTCCTTTAGAAAAATCATACGGAGTGATTGCGCAGTTATACCTGAACCGATAAACTCTGCCGCCGCGATGAGTGGTGGAGGATAGGAAGTGGAGGGAGGCTCTAGAGTCGATGAGGGTAGCGTTGGCAACGAACCAGACAATGAGAGAGTTGCTGGGGTAGAAGATGGAGGTGATGAAGGTGGGAGGGATGGTGGGTGAGTTGATGGAGGACCATAAAGTTGGGCCTGTCAAGTTGAAGGTGAGTGCAGTGGTGAAAGAAGAAGAGGAAGAGAAGTTGTAAAATTGGATTTGGCAAAAAATGGGTAATTTAAAAAATTTAAATAGCTTTTTAGGTTTTAATTAATTTTGTCAACTGAAATTTATCTTTTATGGATACAATATTAATTTCTTTTTTCATAAATCTTTCGTAGTTAAAAATAGTTTTATATATATAATCTCCTCTATCCTGTGCTACTTTATTTCATTAAAATTCGATATAGTATCTATACTTCATTAAAATTCAATATAGTGTCTCTATATATTTTGATTATTTGCTAGAACCACTGAAAAAATGTATAGTTATTTTTCTAATTTTACTAAATTTTAAAATTTTATAGTTAGATTTCTTATTTTTTATAAAAAAATTTAATTATTAGGAATTTATAATTAAAAAAAGTAAAAGAAAAAATATTTTATATATATATAAGGACTTAACTAAAAATTAAATTATATTACATATATGAAATTTTTTTATTTTTTTTATTAAAGAAGGTTTGATTGTTCATTCGTTGTCCTTTTAAAAAAATATAAGAGAATACAATCATTTTTAATAATAATAAAGTTGGGGACAAATGTTTTATAATTATGTTATGTGAATTTATAACAAACAATAACATATTCATTTAAAAAATATAAAATTAAATATATTATCTTTAATATATTATTCAATCAATATTATAAAAAAAATAAAGATTATAGAAAAACGTTTTCTCATTTTTTTTACAATATTAATTGAACAATATCTTAAAAGTATTTTTAATTTATCCAATTGTAATTTATTTTTATTTATAATCAACTCCTTATTGTTTATAAATGTTCAGTTAAATCCATACAAGAATATACCTAGAAATATTTCGTTCTTGTTATTTTTTTTCTCTTGTAACGATAGAGACTAGTTGTAAAATTTTATAAAGATTCGACTACGACATTTTAAAGTATAGAGATATATTTAACAATTTGGTAAGATTATAGAGATGTTCGGATTAATTGAACGTTAAAAACATTAAATACTTCAGCAAACAAATATATAAAAAACTACCGCATATATCAGCATGTTCTTTTTTTTTTTTTTTTTTTAACCAAACACTAGCCGTGTACATCGGTCGAGTAAAATCGAGTTTGTCTTAATTTAGATTCGATCTTAAATATATACTGGATCTATTTTTTAGATTCTCAACCGATTATAGACTCGATGAAACCTAAATATTTTTGGATCATAATTATATCGGGTTCAAATCGGGTGAAACCGAATTTTTAAAGTTTTAACAATAATTTATAAAAAGACTTATTTATGATGCACTTATTTATAAAGAAGAAACTTGTTACCGAAAAATTGATATCCATATTTGAATTTGAATTTGTCTATAAATTCTAATTTAATACTTCTTTGATCTATTTTTTAATTCAACAAATGTGATTAAAAATATAACAATAAATTTATAATTAATATAACATAATATTAGAATTAATTTAAACATATATACATTTTTTAATTCTCTTAGGGTGCACATGGGTCGGGTGAAGTCGGATTCGCCTTGACCTAGACCCGATCCTAAATAATGACTGAGTCTATTTTTGAGACCTGTAACCGGCCCTATACCCGGTGAAATCACACCAAACTAACCCCTGTAATGTTCGGAACCGAGCTGGGTCTTCGGGCCGGATCGGACCATGTACACCCCTACCAAACACTACTCTGCTTATGTAATTAACTCTACAATTACAAAATTATATTTACAGATCTGCTACACATTCAAGTAATATTGCCATTTAAGTTTAACCAAGTAGACCCAACACCAACAAAAACCATTCTCATTAAAAAGAGCGTGATTACACGCGCACATATCATTCTTCCAACCAAGTCATTTACGTTCACGGGGCTTTACATTATCGTCGTCATCGTCTTCTTCTTCGCATTCCTCCTCCTCCTCCGTCTCCTCTTGCTCTTTTTCCTTCTCCTTCTTCTTCTCCTTCTCCTCCTCTTCCTTCTTCTTCGCATGTTTTCTCCTCATCGTCATTTTTTTGTTACTGTTGTTATTGCAGTAGAAGGTGAGGAGAGAGTGTTTTGAATTGAGCAGGACAATGAGTCCAAATACAGTTTAATTCACTTAGAAATGAATCGAAATTATATAATGATTACGACACAATTAACTCAGAAATAAACCGAAATTACATAATGATTGCTACACAATTAACTTAGAAAGAAAGAGAAGCAGAAAACAATGATAAAGAATCTGTAGAACTCATAAATTGTGTAAATTTGAGTAAATCAAGAAGAATTTTGAGAAAATGAAATAAGGAGAAGATGAAAAAGAAAAAGATGAAAAAGAAGAAGCAGTAGAAGTAGTGGAGGAAGAGGAGAAAGAGTTTTGAATTGTGTAGGACAACGAGTCCAAATGCACTTTAATTCACTCAGAAATGAACCGAAATTACATTACAATTGCGACACAATTAACTCAGAAATGAACCAAAATTTACCATAATGATTGCGATGCATAAACTCAGTTCGAAAATAAGCACACAAACAAGACTGAATCATGAAGAAAAATACATCCAAAATCAATTTTGGATCAGACAATGTCACTAATATATTTTTTCTTCTTTTTTGTTTGATATTTTCTTCTCTTTTTCTTAGTTTTATTCCTCTCAAGAGAATAAATCAAAAAGAATTTTGAGAAAATAAAATAAGAAGGTGAAGATGAAGAAGAAAAAGATGAAAAAATAAAAGAAGAAAAAGCAGTAGAAGATGAGGAGAAAGAGGAGAAAGAGTTTTGAATTGTGCAGGACAATGAGTTCAAATGCACCTTAATTCACTTAGAAATGAATCAAAATTATATAATGATTGCGACACAATTAACTCAGAAATGAACCGAAATTACATAACAATTGCGACACAAATTAACTCAGTTCGAAAATAATCACACAAACAAGACTGAATCATGAACAAAAATACATCGAAAATCAATTTTGGTTTAGAGAACATCATCAACATGGCAAAAATTTAACAAATAATAATAATGATGGTAAGGATAACGACGATATGTATAAGAAGAATATGATGATAACGATAACGATAATGATCATGATCATGATGATGATGGAGGAAGAGAAGAAAAATTAAGGAGAAGAAGAAATTCAGATGAGAAAAGAAGGAGGATGAGGTGGTGGTGTTGTTGGTGATGATGATAATGATGATGAAGAAGCGTCGTGAGGGGAGAAGCAAGGAAAAGAAGCACGTGATTTTAAATCACTTGGATGAACTTAGATATTAAAATTGCTTAGATGTGGAGAATAATTCTTATATTTATATCTATAACCGATTACTTAATACTTTAACAGTTAATATGTTCTGTAAAGAGTCATAAAAAAAAGTTCTCTAAAAACATATAATAAAGTTATCAATTAAAAAGCTTTTATAAAAAATGCAAAACTTAAAATTTTAATCCATTTACCGTAGATTTATTAAAATAAAAAATTTAAAAGTTTCACTAATAATAACTTTAAATTCTATTTCTTATTGTTTACAAATTATTATCCATCTTAGTCAAACATTTTTAACAAACAAACACACAGAGAGAGAGAGAGAGAGAGAGAGAGAGAGAGAGAGAGAGAGAGAGAGAGAGAGAGAGAGAGAGATGGATGTTGGAGGCGGAAGTGGAATGGAAGGTAAGACTATTTCTGGACCGAAGGAGAAAGGAGAGGTTACCACAGATAACAAAGGAAAGATTAATAATCGTGGAAAGACCATCAATAAGACAACAAGGTGCTCTTGGGCTAAGGTCTCATATTAAGACAATATGGTAGGAGAATCTTTTCCGAAGCCTTTTATGATGGAGGAAGAGTTGAACAGGGATAGGCTTGTGATTGTAACCGGAAAACAGGGGGACTCGGCTCCACCTTGTGTCACCTTCACAGAGGAGGGTAGGAAGGCTTTTGCTCAATCCTACTTGGACTCTATAGTGGTAAAGGTGCTTGGAAAATATGTTAGCTACATGACAATAGTGCACCGCCTTAAATTCATTTGGAAGTTGCGAGGGGGATACGAGATATTTGATGTTGGATATGGATATTTTTTTGTGAAGTGTGATCTGAAAGAAGATAGAGACAGGGTGTTACTGGGTAGGCCATGGATGATTGATGGCTTCTATCTTACGGTTAAGCCATGAACATAAAGTTTTAGACACTGTGAAGAGACCTTTGGCTAAACTCTAGTCTGGATTCGCATTGCAGGTCTCAATATCGTGTACTTTACAGAGAGATCCATGCGAAAAATTGCATCAGTCATTGGCAACCCATCAAAGTGGACGTTGTAACCAAGGAAGCAGAAAGAGGGAAATATGCAAGAGCATGTGTCCAGATAGATCTAGGATTGCCGGTGATTTCTGAGGTTATAGTGGATGGACACATATACTCGATTAAATATGAGAGTCTGAATCTTGTGTGCACTACTTGTAAGTGTTATGGACATGTTCATAATGACTATACTAGGAAAGACGGAGGAGTTTGATGAGCGAAAATTAGAGCTCACGGGTATTGGCAAGTACACCAAATTGTTCAAGTAATACCATGGTGAGTGAATATCGTTCCCACGAGGATTAAAGGATTGAGCAAGCAAATATCAAACTGAATTGCTAATTAGATAGAATGAACCTGGACTGATGAGGGGCTGAACCGTGTCTTGCTGGAACTTTAAAATGCTTGAGTACTAATGAGGTAGTAGTGAACGTGTGATTGATTGAGAAAAAAATAGTGAATGAGAGTGTTAAGGGTTTCGAAGATGTTTAGTTTTCAGGAGGATTAAACTTTATTTATCTGTTTTAATGCATGCAAAGACCTTTTTATGACAAATAATAAATAACTGAATCTCAATTCCTTGGCTCCTCAATTTATCTTCAATTAATCAATCGCCAATTCTTTGGTCAACCGATTAATTGAAGAGGTTTAGCACAAATCTGATTTAGTTTCAAACAAAATTCAAAAGTAGTTCCAAGGTTGAAATATATGTTACGTATTCAAACTAGTCCTAAACAATTGAAAATTATAAGAAAAGCAACATTGCACACTTTTTAAACCACTATTCCTAGTCAATATTAAAAATTCATGAGAAAGAGTTTTGAAGTTGTAATTTTGATATTAAATTTTTTAAAGTAATAAACAGAATTCAAAACAGAGTCAGCATATTTTTCAATACTACTAATTCTTTAAAGAATGAAGAACAAAAACTCAATCTTGAAATGGATCAATGCAATACTTTAAAATAGAATAAAAATTAGCTTAATAATCTATAAAAACATAAACAGAACTCCTAATCCCTTTGACAGAGGAATTAGTGACTCATAGAGAAAGAAAAAAAAACAAAGGTGAAAGAAAATGCGGCTAGGTTCGGATCCCCTTCCTATGAACAATGTCACTTATTTATATCCTAGGTTTACTTAATAATTCAGATTCAAACTACTTTTAAGAAGAATAAGATAATTAATAACAATAATTCAAATTACAATTAAAACTAATTCAAATCAAATTACATTCTAACAGAATTTTTCATGACCTTGATTGAGATTGCACCTTCCAGGAGAGTGGGCTTTGCTTGGTGTTACACTTGGGCCTTGGCGTGGCATACCAATCTTGATTTGGGCTTGGGGCGTTGCACGCCTGGGTTTGGCGTGGCACACCAAGTTGGTGTGCCTCCTAGGTTGATGGTGTGACATGCCTTGGTGTTACACGCCTTTATAGGGCGTTACATGCCAGCTTAAAGCGTCTTCGAAGGCGTGGCACGCTGGGTTTGGAAATAACATGCCACCTTGGTGAGCCTCCTAGGGTCGAAGGTGTTACACACCCTTGCTAGAAGTGGCATGCCAACTCTATCTCTCTTGGTGGTGTTACATGCCAATTAGTGGCGTTACACGCCAATTAGTGGCGTTACAAACCACCTCCCTCTCTGGCCGAAGGCATTGCAAGCCCATAGTGGTGGCGTTACATGCCACTTGGTCTTGGCTTGGGGGCGTTGCACGCCCTATTGTGGCGTTACACGTCACTCTTTTTGGCTTGCCCTTAACTCTGCTTCTTTTGCTCTTTGATTTTCTTCTTACCTGCATTTTCTTGAAAGCACATAGAAAACATATTAGTAGCAAAGAGTATCTCAAATCAATTGATTTAAATGGAAGAAACTATAACTAACACTATGAAAATATGAAAATAATGCAAGAAAAATTACTAAATATGCGAACGCATCAAAGCCACCGGCCGGGGATGTAGAGGCACCAAAAGGTGAGAAGACGGACAAGGAAAATAAAGAAAAAGATGTTCCAAATTTTTTCACTTTTGGCAAGAGCACTATGGAAGGAACGGAAGTTACAGAGAAGGCAGATACTGCGACTAATATGTTACATGAAGGAGAACGGAACCAAGTTACACGAAGGAAAGGAAAGAAAATATTAGAGGCTGGGCACAATTCTTTATCTAGTAGGTCCAAAAGCCCGTTAACAAGAAGAATGATATTGGTATTAAAATGAATATGAAGCCCAAATCTAAGCCAGTGTTTCAACAATATGGATTAACCCAGACCAAAAAAAAAAAAAAAAACAGTGTGGATCAAGTTCCTCCCTCATTGGCACTTTTCATCAAGGCTTTTCATCTAAAGGAAAGAATGATCTAGAGAAGGAAGGCAATCCCAAAACAGGTTTTGAATATGTACCTTTCAGATGCAAATGCTAGAGGCCTCTTTCACTTCCATCATCACCGCAAGATGAGAAGAAGAGTGGCAACCAAGATCATGAAGACAATCTAAAGACGACTGATAGACCACTATTTTATGATATATTTTGGACTGAATTGAGTGAGTTTTGTCAACTATTCTCACACTTCTTCATGTAAATTGCATGTTTTTAAGTTTCCTTCCTAATTTTGTACTATAATTGAAAACATGCTTCTTAGGCCTTTAAATTGCCAATTTTAATCATCTGTTACCATTCGATACCGTGATATGTGCGTTAAGTGATTACAGAATTTATAGAGTAGGAATGGCATAGAGGATAAAGAGGAAGCATGCTAAAGTGGAAGGAATACAAGAATTTGAAGATTTGAGAAGCTGGAGGCGACGCGCGTGCAGGGTTGACGCGTACGCTTGATAAAGCCATTTTTCATTGACGCGTAGTCGTCTCTCAAGGAATTGCAGGGAGGTATGTTATTATTGGATATGGAAAAGTATCTTTTTGGGTTTTTAAATGTTGAAGAAGGAATTTAAATGAATAGAAAATAAACTAATAATTAAGAAAAGGCTCTTAGCAAGGTATGAGAACTAGACGTCCTATCCTAGTTATCCTTATCAATTGTGATGAGAATTGTTCATTGCTCCCACTTAGTTAACCCTTACTAAATAAAGGAAAGTCAAGTGGACTAATCAATTTGATTTCTCAAGTCCTAGTCAACTCCTAAGGAAAGACTAGCTTTAGAGAGATCCAAACTAACCAGCAAATTTCAATTATCAGTCAACAAAAGAGTTTGATAACTCAAGCATCTCTAATTACTCAACCAAAACTAAGAATGCAAAAAGCTAAATTAAAATCATAAATATGAAACACCTCAAATTGCATTAAATAAAGAAATCAAATCTAACTTGGAGTTCATAAACCAAATTGGAAAAATAAACAAATCAACAAGATAAATAAGTAAACTAAAGTGCTAGACTAAATAAGAGTAGAAGAGAAACTAAATTAAAGGAACATTGAACCTGAAATGGGGAAGAAATCAACCTAAAACTAAGAGAAATCCTAAAACGTAGAGAGATGAGAGAGTCTCTCTCTCTCTCTCTCTAGAAACTACATCTAAAATCTAAATTGTGAATAATGAGAAGTAAGTTGTCTCTTGTGTTTCTCCCATTCTGCAGTTTCTATTATGTGTTTTTCGGGCTTGGAACTGGGCCAAAAGGAGCCCAGAAATCGCCCCCAGCGGTTTCTGCAACTTTCTGCATGTAGCGCATGTTACACGTACGTGTTGGTCACGCGTGCGCATCGTTTGGCGAAATTCCTTGTCACGCGTACGCGTCGCTTGTCTTTTGCGCTAGGCACGCGTACACGTCGCCCATGCGTGCGCGTCGCTGCCAGCTTCTCAAAACTTCATTTTTCGCGTTCCTTCCACTTTTGCATGTTTCCTTTCCATCCTCTAAGTCATTCCTGTCCTATAAAGCCTGAAAACACTTAACACAAAGATCACGGCATCGAATGGTAATAAAGGATAATTAAAATTGACAGTTTAAAGGCCTAGGAAACATGTTTTCAACTATATCACAAAATTAGGAAGGAATTGTAAAACCATGCAAATTATATGAATAAGTGAGTAAAGAATTTATAAAAACCACTCAATTGAGTACAAGATAAACCATAAAATAGTGGTTTATCAATCTCCCCACACTTAAACATTAGCATGTCCTCATGCTAAGCTCAAGGAGATATACAGAATGAATGGAGGAAAGTAAGACTCATAAGATGCAACCTATGAATGCAACTATATGCTAAGATGATTCTGTCTACTTGGTTAAAAAGTGAATAGGTTCCCAAGACAAAAACAAATCAGATTCCACTAATTCAAATTACAAAATAAAGCACAAGTAAACTTGCAGAAGAAAATAGCTCATGAAAGCAGGGAACATAGAATCAAGCATTGAACCCTCACTGGTAGTGTATATACACTCTAATCTCTTCAAGTGTCTAGGGTTGATCACTCTACTCTTCTCTAGTCGTGCTTTCTAGACTTTGTTCTTCATCTAACCAATCAACAAAAATTTAGTATACCAATGCAAACATCATGAGGTCTTTTCAAGGTTGTAATGGGGCTAAGGTAAGGGTGAGGATACATGTATGGCCAAGTGAGCTATAATATGAATCTTTGACTAACTTAAGCTTTCACCTAACATACACACACACTCTATGCAATTCCAAAATCATGCCTAGCTACCCAAAATTCCCACTTTTGCATCATATACTCATGCATCAACTTTTCTTTAATTTTATCACATATGCATTGATTTTTCATTAAACTTAACATTGGGGTAATTTTGTCCCCTTATTTATTTATTTATTTGGATATTTTTTATTTGATTTTTTAAAGGTAAAAATATAAAAGTAAACATAACATATCAATGCACATGGATTTTTAATTTTTTTCTGGTCTCACATGAATAGGTACCCAAATTCCCAATATTTTGTCAATGAAACACTGTACACTTTCATCAACCTAAGTTCCCACAGTTCCCCACACTTAATTGACACACAATCTCTATCTTAAACTAACCAAAGATTCAATTGGGGTAATTAATTATTTTTCTGCTTAAGGCTAGTGATGTGGTAAAATATAGAACAAACAGGGATTAAAAGGCTCAAGGTGGCAAACAAAGGTGATTGAAAGGGTATGCTATTTAGGATGAGTGGGCTAATAATAATTGATGGCATCAATCATATGTAAGCATGTAAATATACTAAACAATGGACATATAGAATGGAACAAAATATAGATTGCAATCATAGATAAGAAAACACACAAGAATAAAATGTTATGGTTAAATAATGTAACCATGTAATTAAGCTCAAATCTCACGGGTTGTGTGTTCTTAGCTATAATTTATGTTCCAAATTACAGTCTTCAACAAGTTTAACAAAAAAGTTTTAATTTAAATTAGTGAAATACTATAAAAAGGGTCTTGAAAATAAATTATTACTTCGACCAAGCAGTGGTAACATATGCACAAAATCAAACAAACATGCAATCAAATATGCAAATGCAACAATTAAATTAACATAGAAAATTAAACATTGGTGTTAAGAAGGAAATAACTAACCCACGAAAGTCGGTATCGACCTCCCCACACTTAAAGATTGCACCGTTCTTGGTGTATGCTAAGATGTACAAGTGGACGGGCTACTACAACTGATGCTTTTCTCTATAGATTGTGCAGATGGACTTGTCTGTCGCCCCATTGAGAAGCTGCTTTTTTCCTTTCTCGGTGGCCATCCTGAAAGAAGAGGAACAGAAGAAAAGTAACCCAGAAACAAAGATAGAAAATAAATAAAATATGAGTGGGTTAATGCCAAATAATGAGGGTCCCAATTACATGGTAGCTACAACATACAAGTGAGAAAATAGTAGAAGAAAATGGCATATCAGTAGTGCAAAAATTGCAACAATAGGGAAGAGATAGTGGATAATGAAAGACAATATAAATTCATGTCAATGCAAAAGGAACACAGGTATCATAAAAGATTGGCATTGACAGATAAATAATATCACCTAACAGTGTAAACAAGTCCTTGAGCACCAAAATAATACCAGAAAAAAAAACAACAGTTGAATAAGAACATTTAACACCAATGGTAAAATAATAACTTAGAGAAGAAAATAAAAATATGCACAAAATAAAAATGCAATGAATGAAAGTATGCAAATAAATTAAGTAAAATAGAATGAAAGTGAAGAAGGATGAGAAGTTAAAGAGATGAAGAAAAAGAAAGTAAGAAAGGAGGAGAAAAGAAGGAGAAAGGAATGAAAAACGGGACGCGACGCGCGCGCGCAGGGCACGCGTGCGCGTGAAAACTGCATTAGCCATATGACGCGTACGCGTCTGGCACGCGCACGCGTGGGTGGTCTGAAAGCGAAAGGACGGGCACGCGTCAGGGACGCGTACGTGTGGATGATTTTGTGCCTTTAGCACAGTGCCAGCCCCAGACCATCACAACTATCTGTTCAGTTTCCTTGTTACGCCGATTTTTCATTCCACACGTACGTGTCGCAAACGCTTACGCGTGGGTTAGCAAAACTGCAGGGGATGCATACGCATGAGGCACGCGTATGCGTGGGTCAGCTTGTGTGCCAGGCACACCTCCCGCGTCGTTCCAGTAGAACTCTCTGCCTATTTGCGCATACACATACGACGCGTGCGCGTCGTGGACGCTCGGGCGTCGATCCCCTTTTTTTATGCAGAATGCAAAATACAGAATGCAGATGACTATGCAGAAATTATGAATGAACACGAATAAAAAATAAAATAAAATAAAACTAAGAATAAAAATGAAAGATCATACTATGGTGGGTTGTCTCCCACCTAGCACTTTTAGTTAAAGTCCTTAAGTTGGACATTTGATGAGCTCCTTGTCATGGTGGCTTGTGCTTGAACTCATCCTGAAACTTCCACCAGTGCTTGGACTTCCAGTAGGCTCTATCAAGATCAAGTAAATTCCCCAAGCTTTGATGGAGTTCTTCACAAGCTTTGAGCTCCCAAAATTGATCTTCATATATTCCCGGATCCCAAATCTTGTTTCTATACCCGTCTTTAAGTGGGTCATCATTGGTCCAACCGGGTGACAGACAGTCTGAATTCTCTATGCAATACCAAACTCTTCTCTTAGATCCAACCAAATGTTCACTAGTCTCACCTTTGCATCTAGCTCTTGAAGTATCAACCTTGATGAGCCTTGATTTTCAACTCCAATCACTAAACGTCCTTCTCTTACGCTTAATTCCACAAAGTTTCCTAAGTTGACCATCTGTTTCAAGAATACCATATTCAAGTGGAACGGTAAGGTGAATAGAGACAAGCCTTACTCACTCAAATGAAAGAATAGATGGCAACCTAGGTGGAGAAGTCTCCAACGTTCTTGACAAAGCGTACTCAACTCCCGTCCACCCTTTTCGAAGGACTTCCGCTTCCACATCATTCTTAGACTCAATCAGAGGGGAGTCTTCATATTCAAGGAGTTCATTTGCGGATGTAGATTCATCATTAGGAGGACTTGATTCATGATCCTCATCACCAAGGGAACTTTCTTCTTGATCTATCCCATCCAAGTCTTCATAAGGAATATGCCATGGGGGTGTGCACTAGCCTCCTTGATATCAACTTCAATCTTCTTGGAGGAATACTCTACAACTCTAGATTCCCATGGAGGTTCAGTGTCTCCTAAGTCTTCAACCACTTCTTCCTCTTCAACTATTACGGCTTCCTCCACTTGTTCCAATACAAAATCACGTTCCTCATTGTCCACCGAAGTTTCTAGTGTCCCCTTTATGCTACGCTCTTCTAATGATTCTCCACATGTAGCCATGGGAGTGCTTTGAGTATCGAAGCGCAGAGAAGCGAAATTACCTACCACCTCGGTCAAGGTAGCTACGAACTCTTGTGTCGTCCTTTGCATCTCTCTTTGTCCTTGAAAAAGAACACTTAAAGTGTCATTCATTGGAGATTGGGACGGATATGAGGGTTCATTATTTGGGAGGAAAGGTTCATGATAAGAGGGTGGTTCATCATATTCAGGATGTGGTGGTTCAACACTCTCCATCTTTTCCACTTGTTGCACAACACACTTCAATCCTTGTTCCTCAAGTTGAGATTCTTTAGCCACGTGAGCTTCGGGTGCTATTCGGCTCACCATTTGGTCCAATTGATGAAGGCTTGCATGAAACCGATCCACTGTTTCCTTGAGATGATCCTTTGATTCTTGTTCCGCTCGGATATCATAATTAGGATCATATGGCTCTTGGATTAATGGATATGGACAGGGTGTATATGGAGGTGGTGGTTCTTAGGAGTAATTGAGTTGGAATTGGGGTGGTTCTATGTATGGTTCATATGGTTCATAGGGTGGTTGGTATGGTGGATAAGAGTTAGGGTCATATGAAGGTGAATGGTGGAAAGGGGCTTGTGAGTATGGTGGTTCAAAGCTATGTTGAAGAGGGGGTTCATAGGCATATGGTGGGCTTGTTGGTAACTACAAGGGGTCCATCATATCCATCGTCTTGGTACGCACCCTGGAACGGCTCTTGACAATAGTAATTTGGTGGAGGTTGGTTGTCACGAAAGGGTCCACCATAACCATTGTCTTGGGATGCATCGTAGAACGGTTGTTGCCCATGGCACCTTGGAGGAGGTTGTTGCCGAAAGGGTTGATCAAATCCTTGTGGCTCCTCCCATCTTTGATTGTTCCAACTTTGATGCATGTTCTCATTATAGCTTCCATTCCCTACAACATAATTTGAACCAAACTCATAGCGAAAGGGGTGAGAATTCATAGTAGCAAGAGAAGTAAAAACTAATAAAAATTAACGAAAATAAACTCCTAAAACTGGAAACACTAACAAAGAAACGAAAAAGTAAATATTTACAATAACCAATAATAAGGCACACGTTTTCAATTTCCCGGCAACGGCGCCATTTTGACGAACGAATTTTTGCTAGTAAAGAATTCACAATAAATTCTCGTTGCAAGTATAGTTTCTAAACCAACAAAGAATTCTTAAGTACAAAAACTTGTTTGTCACTTAAGCAAACCCAATAAAAATAAACCGAAGTATTTAAACCTCGGGTCGTCTCTCAAGGAATTGCAGGGAGGTATGTTATTATATTGGTTATGAAAAAGTATCTTTTTGGGTTTTTAAATGTTGAACAAGGAATTTAAATGAATAGAAAATAAACTAATAATTAAGAAAGGCTCTTAGCAAGGTATGAGAAGTAGACGTCCTATCCTAGTTATCCTTATCAATTGTGATGAGAATTGTTCATTGCTCCCACTTAGTTAACCCTTACTAAATAAAGGAAAATCAAGTGGACTAACCAATTTGATTCCTCAAGTCCTAGTCAACTCCTAAGGAAAGACTAGCTTTAGAGGGATCCAAACCAACCAGCAAATTTCAATTATCAGTTAACAAAGGAGTTTGATAACTCAAGCGTCTCCAATTACTCAACCAAAGCTAAGAATGCAAAAAGCTAAATTAAAATCATAAATATGAAACACCTCAAATTGCATTAAATAAAGAAATCAAATCTAACTTGTAGTCCATAAACCAAATTGGAAAAATAAACAAATCAACAAGAGAAATAAGTAAACTAAAGTGCTAGACTAAATAAGAGTAGAAGAGAAACTAAATTAAAGGAACATTGAACCTGGAATTGGGAAGAAATCAACCTAAAACTAAGAGAAATCCTAAAACCTAGAGAGAGGAGAGAGCCTCTCTCTCTAGAAACTACATCTAAAACCTAAATTGTGAATAATGAGAAGTAAGTTGTCTCTTGTGTTTCTCCCATTCTGCAGCTTCTATTCTGCGTTTTTCGGGCTTGGAACTGGGCCAAAAGGAGCCCAGAAATCGCCCCCAGCGCTTTCTGCCACTTTCTGCACGTAGCGCATGTCACGCATACGCGTAGATCACGCGTGCGCGTCGTTTGGCGAAATTTCTTGTCACGCGTATACGTCAGTCACGCGTACGCCTCGCTTGTCTTTTGCGCTAGGCACGCGTACGCGTCACCCATGCGTGCGCGTCGCTGCCAGCTTCTCAAAACTTCATTTTTCGCGTTCCTTCCACTTTTGCATGTTTCCTTTCCATCCTCTAAGTCATTCCTGCCCTATAAAGCCTGAAAACACTTAACACAAAGATCACGGCATCGAATGGTAATAAAGGATAATTAAAATTGACAGTTTAAAGGCATAGAAAACATGTTTTCAACTATATCACAAAATCAGGAAGGAATTGTAAAACCATGCAAATTATATGAATAAGTGAGTAAAGAATTGATAAAAACCACTCAATTGAGCACAAGATGAACCATAAAATAGTGGTTTATCAGTGACTGATGCGTATGCGTGACCAGGAGCGTCGACCACTGATGCGTACGCGTGACTTTGTGTAGAGCCCACCGACGCGTACGCGTGGCTGACGCGTACGCGTGACAAGCGTCACGTGCTGTAATTAGCAGAACTCGCTGGGGGCGATTTCTGGACTGATTTGGACCCAGTTTCAAACCTGAAAATGCAGACTAAAGGCTGGGATGGAGTTGAGACTGAACACACTTCACTTTAACTTTAGTTCTTTTTTATTAATTTTGAATTCTAGTGAGAGAAACTCCTACTTTTCTCTAGGGTTTTTGGCATTCTTAGTTTTGCTTTGAATTTGATCTTGAGAGAGCTACTGCTACCTTCAATTGGAGTCATTTTTCTTATAGTTTTCTTCTCTAATTCCTCTATTACTCTTTTCCATTTGATTATTTTGAATCCATGTTTGGATCTTGTTATGATTGAATTTTGTTAATGCATTGAATTATTTCCATGTCTATTTTTATTTCTTTTCTTTTTCTTGTTAATTATTTTCAGTGGTAATTTGAATTGAATTATTTTTCTATTTATTATTGTCTTTTATCTTTGTTCACCAAGTGTTTGAGGAAATGTCATCCGATATCATGGAGTAGATTTCCTTACTTGGTTGTGGGTTGAGTAATTAAAGCTACTTGAATTGTTATACTCAAGTGTTAATCTGTAATTGAAAATTCCTAATTAGCCCTTAACTCACCAACTCTAGTTCTTCTCTATGAAGTGACTAGGACTTGTGAGCTAAAGTTAGTTATTTCACTTGACTTTCCTTCACTTGTTAGAGGGAGTAATGAGCTTGTACCATCACACTTGGAAAAGACAATAAGGATAGAATTTCTAATTCTCTAACTCTAACCAAGCTTAAATTGATTATTTTACAATTCTTACTAATTATTCATTGCTTTAATTTTTAGTTATTTATTTATTTTATTCTCAAGCTCGAAAAATCTCTAGAAAAATCCTAACCAATAAATTGTAACTTGTGTCAACTCCTGAATCCAAACTTATATGGAAAACCCCTTCCCCCAATGTTTTCAAAATCGATGCTAGCATAGTTCATGATAAGCACATGGCTGGATACGGTTGTGTCTTGAAGAATGCTAATAGTGAGTAGATAAAGAGCTGTTTAGGTTCAATTCGATTTGAATTTGAATCCTTTAAATTTTGAATTTTTATTTTAGAATGTAAAGTATGATCTTTACTATTGAATGATTTTTCTCTCATATTTATTTTTGGTCTCACATATAAAATAAATGGTGAAAAATTATATTTTATTCTTTAAAGTGAATTTAAAATTTAAAAAATTCAAATCCATTCGATTTGAAATACCTTTTGTTGTGAATTGTTTCCAGTTTGAAAAGGCTTTATTTTGGCATTTGAATATGGATGTTCTGAGATAATTTGTGAAACAGACTCTTTGAAAATATTTCTTTTTCTGCAAAAGTATTTAAAATCGGAATAAGCAGGAGATAGAGATCTAGTTATCAAAATTCAGGATCTTCTCCAAAGAAAGTGGGTTGTTCGCCTCAATTTTATGCACCGTGAAGCCACAAAGGCGCTGACTGACTTGCGAAAAATAGTGCTCGAAATGCAAGAGACTATGTGGCATGGTTAGAGACAGAAGTTGAACTGAACGGTATCTTGCTAGATGATTTAAGTCTTGTTTAATTTTTTTCTTTGGATCGTTCCTCATTTTCAGTCATATATATATATAATATATTAAAATTAAGTTTTTTCTAAATTAGATATTTTTTAAAGAAAAGCTAAAATATCTCCTTTTAGGACTAAAATTGTTAAATTTGTATTATAAATTTAAAATTAAAATCTTATTTTAAATTGACTACAATTAATTATACGGTCTCTCTATGTTACCAACATTATTTTTTCTAACTTCTACCAACTCTTATTTATAATTGTGTTTAATGGAAGTGTCTTTGTGGATGTGTCTAATAAAAATATTTTTTTTATGGCTGTATTTAATAGAAGTGTCTTTATAGATATATTTTCTAGATGTGTCTTTTTATATATGTGTTTAAAATATAATAATTAATTATTATTGGCAGATAATATGTTGATACCCTATACTTTTTCTTAATTATATTATGAACTAGGAGTTTAGATTTGACTATAAAGTTACAAAAATATTATTTTTGTTAATTTTTAAAGACTAAAATATTTTTTAGAACGAAAGTTATTCAATTTATATTAAAAGTTAGAAAATTTAAATTGATATTAGAAAGACTAAATACATTTTTATTTAAGTTTAAAAAATCAAAATAACTCCTTAGAAACACATTCTACACATTAGTATTACTACTAAACTACCATTTTAGAGAATCTAAAATACTTAAATTACCTTGCGAGTTTTCTGGTTGTTTGACATGGTTTAGGAATTAAAAATTTGCAATTCATTTATAAATTATAAACACTAAAATGAAATGATTACAGATAATGGCAACGTGTGCAAATAGAGAGGAGAGAGAGAGCGGAAGGTTGGTTTGGTGGCTTTTTTATTCAAATAAATAAATAAAAATAATTAATTCTTAAAATACGCATAGAAATAAAATAGGACAAAAATACGTATGGTTAACACACACGGAATGAGTTTACATCTCAATTCATGAACACTACACACAAAATAGAAGAACTTGACGGAGCAGTGGAGTGCGATGCGGAAAAAACGAGGACTGACGCTAACTCAAGTCTGGACCATGAGTTGGCGCACCTCGGGCATGGCGTAACTCAGAGCAATTAATGATTTATGTTTGGCAATCTTTATATTAAAATAAATTATATTAAAATAAATGTTGTTTGGATTACACTATTCAAAATTACTTTTAGATAAAAATTATTAAAATAAATATCAATTTAAATAATTTTTTATATATTATTTTATTATTTTAATTTAGATATTTTAATAGATCTTATTAATTAATTTTATAATAAAATTAATATTTAATTACTAAAATAAAAATAACATATAATAATTGATAAAATATATTTTTAATTAAAACTAAACAAATATAAATTTAGAAAGTATTAAAAATAAAAAGAATTAAATATTTATCTTGGTAGTGATTGAAATAAATCAGAAAATTTTTTATGATAATTTTTATATAGTATATTTTTAGTACTCTTAGTACTCTTTGTTAGTATGCTATATTTTTTCACTATTATTATTAGTTACGATTAATTTTTTGTTTAATTTATTTTACCTAATGGAATCAATAAATCATATTATGAAAAGATAATAAAAAAATAATACACAAAAATCACAATTATAAAAGTGTATAATGTCAAACAAATAGTTAATGTTCTTGTATGGATACCTGGAGGGAGAGCTCAGTCTCTGGGAGTTGATGCCGAACTATTACCTTCGGTGCTGACCTTTAAGCCTTATGACGATCCGAGCTTTACTCCAAGAGGGTGTCCAATCGCGTAGAGCTTTGAGCAAGAAACAGGGAGAGAGTGTACCTGCAAAGGCACTCCGAAGCTTAAGTTAGTATTGAGAATTCAATGTGTCCTTTAGGATAGAAGATCATACCTTTTTATAGGTGATAATGTATAAATCGGTTATGTTTCTACTTTATTGCCTGTATTAAAGAGCAATAATAAGGGTTTGGACGTTTAACTTTTGTGAAGCAGTCTGTTAAGCTGATTTGTAACGTTACTTTTTAATGAATGACATTGATTGTCGAATAGTAACTGTAACGCCGATTAATAACGTAAATTACCGAGTAATGACTGCAATGCCGAACTATAACGCCAATTTTCTGGGTAATAATGTGAATAATGCCGAGTTATGGATGATAAAGCCGATTTATGATATTGGATTTGTAATGGCCGGACCACAGCCCCCAAGCTTAGCCTGGGAAAATGTTTAATAAAGCATGTTGAGCTTTTAATGATGTATGAGTCGGCTGCTGAACAGTTCGGCGTGTGCTTCTGCCTTGTAGCCCCCAGGTCAAGGTGCTTTATTGAACAGTTACTGAGACTATAGGTATTCATGATTACGATAGAGAAATAATTAAATGAAGGTATTAATGAGTTTGCGTGTTTCCAAGGTGTGTTTATTGGGTTTGACGTGACTGATTTGATGGGAAGTGGAAGCGAGATTTTGGGTTAAAGTGTGTGAGTTAAAGCTTAGGAATTCTGAAGGTTTGCATGCTTGCTGTTTTATTTTTTCTCAAGCGTTTTCAACCAAAATATGAGTAAAAGAGATGAGTGTCTCTTAGTTATTTTTGGTTTTTTGTTTAATCGTGTTCTCTTTTTCTCCTTTTCTGCTTCAGTTTTTCCAATGGGTTATGAGAAAGAAACGAAAGGGGAGGTAGACTGGTCTTATGACTGGGTGAATGATGATGTAAGGGATCGTATTTTTCTGTTTTTGGATATTGGCGCTGTGAATGAGATAGATAAGTCTAAGGTTGCTAGGGCTAATTCTGGGGTTCGATTGGAGCTGCTCCCTTGTACGGTTGATGATAGGGTTTTTCATAGAGGGGAGGGTTTTGAGCATTTTTTTATGTATAGTTGTGTTTTGGAGGAACTAAGGGTTAGAATTCCTTTCAGTGATTTTGAGTGTAAAGTTCTGAAGCAATTGAACTGTGCGCCCTCACAACTTCACCCCAATGGTTGGACTTTCCTTCGGGCGTTTGAGATTCTTATAGAATTTTTGGAAGAAAATCCATCAGTGGAGTTGTTTTTCTCATTGTTTCAGGCGAAGGGTGTTTGGAAGGGTGGTTGGGTAAACTTGAACAGCTCTCCGGGGTTTGGTGTGTTCAAGTTATACAAATCGTCTTTTAAGAACTTTAAAGAAATGTACCTTAAGGTAAGTAGCTGCGAGGATGACTTTCCGTTCTATGTGGACGAACATTTGGGGGAGAAATTTCCTCTCTAGTGGTGTTCAGAGCCTCAAAATATTTTAGGGCCTGAAACTATAAGTCCAAAAGATGAGTGCATAATTGAGTTTTTGACTGAGGTTGTTGATCGGAAGGAGTTGATTTCTGTTTATGCTCTGCTATAGTGGGAGGAAAATAAGGCTGCTGTTATAGATTATCTGGGTAAGATTTTGAATTGTGGATGTTGTATCATATCTGAGATTTTTTGAACAGATTTTTGTTTATCTTGTTTTTCAGGTGGTAAGTACTCAGGTGTATCTGCAGCGAGTTTGAGGTCTCGGGTGAAGAGCAAAGGTTTGGATAAGGAGGTATCCTGGTCGAAGGCAGATAAGGTCGGTGTTGGCGAGGTTGACCAGCCAAGGCCAGGGAGGAGGAAAGTTATTGCTAAGAAGAGAAAGGGTGATGTGGTGGATTTGTCGGACGTTTCTGATGATGAGAAGGATGATGTTCTGATGGAGGAGGTTCATATGTTTTGTGATAATCAGAAGAAGTTGCATGGTTTTGTTGAGCAGAGTGAGGGGTCGTCGCTTTGGGGGAAACATTATCCTTTCATGATTACTGCTGATGAGGTATGCCAGACCCCGTCCGATGTTAGTTTGGCAGAAGAGGTGGGGGATGTGGCGATTGATCAATATATGCAGGTGACTTCTATTTTGTGAGGTAAAAAGTTTGTATTTGTGTTTTTGTTTTGTGGAAAAGTAACGTGTTAATGTCTGATCCTCATGTTGTGGGTCTGTGGCTGGCGAGTTTAGGACGGAGCCGTGAAAAGATTCATCGGAAGTTGGTTGAGAAAAAGGAGGATCCTAGCTTGAGGGAAGAGTTGGCTATAAAGGTTGCTAAGGTTTCCGAGCTTGAGGTGAAGTTAGTTGAGGTTGAGAAACATTTGAAAGAGGTGAAAGAGAGCTATGCCAAAGATGTTGAAGATTTAAAGAAGAAAGAAGCAGACTTATCTTCTATGAGTACCCGTATGATCGAGATTACTGCTCGGTTGAAGGAGGTGGAGAAGAACAAGCAAGGAGAAATTCTTGATTCCTTCCTTGAAGGATTTGAGAGGGCTGTTCTTCAGGCGAGATTTCTAGCTCCCGAGGTGGATTTCTCAGCAATGGATCCAGGCAAAATAGTGCAGGATGGCGTTATGGTTGAAGATGATGGTGCTGCTGAGCAAGGAGATGAAAATGTTTAGTTTTTGCTGCTGTTTGTAGACTTATTTTTCTCTTAATTTTGTGATATTATGTATGCTGCTGTTTTGTGAACAACAAACTGTTGGTATTTCAGGTTACATGCTGTATTCTGCATGTTATGACTATAATATGATATTTTTGTTTGTATGATATGTGGGTGGTTTTCTGGTTTGTGAATGTGGCATTGATGCCAAATATAGTAGTGGTACTAATGGTGTAATGCTTATTAATTTGATGGAGAAGTATCATGTAGAGGCCTGATTAGGCCGAGTTTGTGATGCCGAATGAAAGTTGTATTGTGTTTTAGTGGGTGGCTATGATTTTGATTTAAAATCGGTTAACATGTATTCGGTTGCGAAGGGTTTGTTCGGCAGTTTGTTAGTCCGGCCCGTTATTTGTTAAGATTTGCGGCATAGTCGGGTTAGGATCATAGCATTCTGATCCTTACTAAGAGATCTGATGGATTTGTTGAATTCGGAATGACTGGACTCCGATTTAGATCGGTAATTTGTTTGGTAAATTTGGCTTGCGATAAGATTGAATATTTGTTTGAATGAATTTCCGTTATAAGGTCTGCTATCGGATTCATTGATTGTATCCCAGTATTGGGTTCCGTTTTAAGGTCGGCAATCAGAATGACTGATTGCATCCGAGTGATCGGATTCCGTTTTAAGGTCGGCAGTCAGAATGACTGATTGTTTCCGAGTGATCGGGTTCCGTTTTAAGGTCGGCAGTCAGAATGACTGATTGTTTCCGAATGATCGGGTTGATAGTATAGATCGGCATTATATGTTTATGCACGAAGCGAGAAATGTAGAAAGTGATGAGTTGAAAAAATGAAATATTTATTGAAGAACCTTTGATTCCAAAGGCCCAGGTAGGCTAGCCTCATTAAAACCTCTCCAAGCAAAACCCTTGTGGAAAAATCTTGGTAGTAGGAAAAAGAGTACTGGCCTGTCCCTGGTATTAGCTGTAATATAACTTTAAGGAAGATACATTCCAAGTGTTAGGGAGATTTTTACCCTCTAGGGTTTGTAGTCTGTAGGCTCCATTGACGATTATCTCGGTGACTCGGTAAGGGCCGTCCCAATTAGCTGCTAGTTTGCCATGTGATGATGGTTTCCTAGCTTGTTCTGTTTTCCTAAGCACAAGGTCATTTACGCGGAATGATCTTGGATGAAGCCTCTGGTTATATCTTCGGGCAATGTGCTGTTGCATGGCAAAATATTTGACTACTGTGGAGGATCTGAGTTCTTCAATGAGGTCAAGCTCGGATTGCCGAGCTATGTCTTGTGTAGTTAGGTCGGCCAATTCAGTGCGTAGTGAGGATTGGGAGATCTCCACTGGTATCATTGCGTCTGAACTGTAGACTAAACGGAAGGGTGTCTCCTTTGTGGTTGAGTGAATTGTTGTATTGTATCCCCATATGATCTCTGAGATAAGCTCGGCCCAGAGGCCTTTTGCATCATCTAGTTTCTTTCTTAGAGCATGAAGTATTACTTTATTTGCGGCTTCTGCTAACCCGTTTGTTTGTGGGTGCTCTACTGATGAGAAGTGTTGTTTGATTTTCAAGTTCTACAAAAAAGATGTGAATTTTTTATCGGCAAACTGGCGACCATTATCTGTGATAATGTGCCGAGGAATTCCGAATCGACAAATAATATGTTTCCAAACAAAGGAAAGCATTTGTTGTGATGTAATCTTGGCTAGAGGTTGTGCCTCTATCCATTTGGAAAAATAATCAATTGCTACCACAACGAATTTTACATGTCCTGCTGCTGTGGGGAAAGGTCCGAGGATATCAATGCCCCATTGGTTGAACGGCCAACTAACCTCGAAACAGTGTAGGAGTTCGGCCGGGAGATGTGTAATCGGACTATTTTTTTTTTTTTGGAAATTGTTACAGCTTTTAACTTTCACTTGACAATCCTGTCGTATTGTCGGCCAATATGATCCAGCTCTGAGGATTTTTGAATACAGACTTCGGGCTCCGAGGTGTGTTCCACAGATCCCTTCATGTGCCTCACCAAGTGCAAGCTCGGTTTCTGTTCTGCAAAGACATTTAAGCAATAGACGAGAGAATCCCCGTCTATATAGGCAATTATTATAAATTGTAAAAAATGAGGCTTGTCGGCGGAAGTGTCGAGCATTTTCGACGTCGCCTGGCAAGATCCCTGTTTGGAGATACTGTATGTATGGGGATCTCCAATCTGCTTCCTGTGTTACACTTAAGACTTGTGTTAGTTCAATGCTTGGCTTAAGTAGTGTTGACTGATAAAGTGATGACCCATTTGGTTGAGTGCTGGCGAGTTTAGACAGAATGTCAGCTCGGCCATTACTCTCCCTTGGTATGTGCTATATTTCATATCTAGAAAATTTTGAAAGTAAATTTTGTACGACATCCAGGTATTTAGAAAGCAAAGGGTCCTTAACTTGGTATAAGTTGTTTACCTGTTGGACGATAAGCAAGGAGTCGCAATATACCTTAAGTTCGGTGATGTTTAGGTCGGCCACGAGTCTAAGGCCGGCAATTAGTGCTTCATACTCACTTTGATTGTTGCTTGCTTTAAATGAGAAGTTGAGGGAATGTTCGATGACGTTACCACGGCCATCGTCAAGTATGATACCTGCTCCACACCCTTGTGGGTTGGAGGACCCGTCGACGTATAAAGACCATTCGATGTAGTCTTCAGTTGTACTTGGTACTGAGAATTCGACAATAAAGTCGGCCAAAAACTGGGATTTAATGGATGCTCGTCCTTCGTACGTGATATCGAATTCTGATAGCTCCACCGACCATTTTACTAGTCGGCCAGCCAGCTCAGGTTTCTGTAGGACTTGCCGCAAAGGTTGATCTGTTCGAACATGGATTTCATGGCTCTGAAAGTATGGTCGGAGTCTTCTGGCTGAGAAGACAAGGGCAAGGGCCAGTTTCTCAATGCTCGGGTATCGAAGCTCGGCATTCTGTAAGGTTTTGCTGGTAAAATAGATCGGAAACTATTTCTTTTCTCTTTCTGCAACAAGGGCGGAGCTTATAGCCCAGTTAGTGACAGATAAATATAAGAATAATGGCTCCCCTTGTAGGGGGGTTTGTAAAATTGGTGGTTTTGAAAGAGTTTCTTTGATAGTTATAAATGCTTGTTCGCATTCATCAGTCCATTGGAAAGCTTTTTTATTTTTTAAAGTTTGGAAAAAACTTGAGGATTTAGAAGCTAGGCAAGGTAAGAATCTAGAAAGTGCAGCAAGTCTCCCTGTTAACCGTTGGACTTTCTTGATGGTGTGTGGACTTGTCACGTCTAAAATAGCTCGGCATTTTTCTGGATTTGCCTCAATACCTCGGCTAGTGAGCATGAAGCCGAGGAATTTACCGCTTTGAACACCAAATGCACACTTTTCGAGATTTAACCGCATGTTGTATTTTCTTAGCTGTCCGAAGATTTCGGTGAGGTTATCAAGGTGATTGTTGCCGATCTTTGTCTTGGCGACCATATCGTCGACGTAGACCTCAATGTTCCTGCCGATTTGTTTGGCGAAGATTTTGTCCATTAGACGTTGATATGTCGCACCTGCATTCTTAAGGCCAAATGGCATGACTTTATAACAATAGTTTCCATATTCAGTAATAAAGGCTGTCTTATTTTGATCGAATGGATGCATTTGGATCTGGTTATAACCAGAATATGCATCCATAAAGCTGAGTTTTTCAAAACCAGAAGCATTATCAACTAAACAATCAATAGAGGGCAAAGGGTAGGAATCTTTGGGACATGCTTTGTTGAGATCGGTGAAATCAACACACATGCGCCATTTACCGTTATGTTTTTTAACCATGACGACGTTCGCTAGCCATGTTGTGAATCTGATTTCTCGGATGAAGCCCGCGTTGATGAGCTTCTTGGTTTCTTCTAGGGAAGCTTGTTTTCGGTTGTGGCCGAGATTTCTCTTTTTCTGTGCTATAGGTCGGACAGATGGATCTAACGCTAACTTGTGTGATATGATGGATGGATCGATGCTTGGCATATCAGCTGGGGTCCAAGCAAACAGGTCGGCATTTTGCTGTAAAAATGCTCGAAATGATGATTTTTCTTCTGAGGATAATGTTGAGCCGACGTATGTGAATTTGTCCGTGTTTTCTGTGAAATAGATTTTATCTAGGTCTTCTGTTGGGGTTGGCCTTTAATTTCTAGTGTTCCCGCTCTGGGATCAAGGTCGGCCAGCATGTGTTGGTCATTCATGTTGCCGATATTGTGAACCTGGGCTTTTGTGTTACGGTTAGGTCTTTTGAGACTATTGTTGTAGCATTCTCTGGCTTCTCGGGCATCATTGTGAATGGTTGCAATTGTGTTGTCCTACAAAGGGAACTTAACACAAAGATGAATTGTAGATACTATAGCACCGAACCTATTTAAGAAAGGTTGGCCAAGTATTAAATTATAGGGACTGAAGCAATCAACAACTAAGTATTGAATGTCTGAAGTTTTTGACGAAGGAAACTTACCGAGTGTGGTTTGTAACCACACAGAGCCCATAACCGGGACTCGCTCACCTGAGAATCCTACCAAGTCACTAGTGGAAGGTTGGATGACGTTATTGCTCAGTTTCATTTTCTGGAATGTTGAGTAAAAGAGAACGTCGGCACTGCTGCCTGGTTCGAGCAACACCTTTTTAACTAGGAGATCTCCGAGCTGTAGGGAGATTATGACGGGATCGTCCAGATTTGCTACGCTGTTGTCATGATCGGCTTTCTGGAATGTTATCTGTGGAGATGTCGGCAGCAGCTGCTGTTGACTTTGATCGGCGTTGATGGAAAGTATAGCTCGGTAAGATCTTTTTCTTGCCGAGCTTGTGGCTCCTCCTCCTGCAAAACCTCCGGAAATACAGTTAATTGTACGTGTTGGTAGTTCAGGATGGCTATTGTTCGGTCGGTCTCTATCTCGGCCATGTTGTGTAACCGAGCTTGGGTCTCCTAAAGGAGGTGCTCGCCACTGCATGTGGCCGCTAATGTATTTGTCTAGGTGACCCTGCCGAGCTAGTCGCTCCAGTAGGTCTTTGGCGATGATGCAGTCGTCAGTATTGTGTCTGTGCTTCTGGTGGAAGGAGCAGTATTTTGATCGGTCAGTGCCTTTTGAATATGGGTAACTGCCAGCTTTTCTTGGTGGCTTGATTAATTTCGAATTCAATATTTCCTTGATGATATCATCGCGCTTGGTGTTGAATTTGGTGTAGGTCTCATATCGTGGAATTGGTTTGAAATTCTTCTTACTGTCTCGTGTTTTGTCATCGTCTCTATAGTGAGGCTTTTCTACTTTCCGAGCTTGTCGGAGTTCTTCAATGTTGATCTGTCCTTTAGCTTTTTCACGGAACTCGGCCATAGTTTTTGGTTTGGCCATAGCAATAGTTTCCTGGAATTTTCCTGGTCGTAATCCGCTTTTTATGGCGTGTAGTTCCACCTCGGGGTGGAGGTTAGGTATACTTATGGCTATCTTTGTGAAGCGCATCATATAGTCCTTGAGGCTTTCGTGCTGGCCTTACTTGACTGTGTTCAGGTAATCAGAGTCGTGTAGGTAGATGCCTGATCCAGCGAAGTGCTCCTCAAAGGGCTTTGATATGTCTCAAAATCGAGAAATGGAACCTGCAGGCAAAGAACAAAACCAATCAAGTGCAGGACCATCTAAGTAAGATGGAAAACAACGACATAAAACTTTATCGGATGCACTGTTTACTATCATTATGGAGGTGAATTTCTTGATGTATTTCTTCGGATCACCTAACCCATCATAGGGAGTTAGGGTGGTCGGTGATGAGCGGATAATTTATACGCTTTTTGGCATTGTTTTTAGTATGATTTAATTTATTTTCATTATATTTTTATTAGTTTTTAATTAAAAATCACATTTCTGAACTTTACAATGAGTTTGTGTATTTTTCTATAATTTCAGGTATTTTCTGGCTGAAATTGAGGGAGCTGAGCAAAAATCTGATTCAGGCTGAATAAGGACTGCTGATGTTGTTGGATTCTGACCTCCCTGCACTCGGAACAAATTTTCTGGAGCTACAGAACTCCAAATGGCGCGCTCTCAATTGCGTTGGAAAGTAGACATCCAAGGCTTTCCAGTAATATATAATAGTCCATACTTTGCTCAAGGATAGATGACGTAAACTGGCGTTCAACACCAGTTCCATGTTGCAGTCTGGCGTCAAACGCCAGAAACAGGTTACAAATGGGAGTTGAACGCCAGAAACAGGTTACAACCTGGCGTTCAACTCCAGAAACAGCCTAGGCATGTGAGAAGCTTAAGCCTCAGCCCCAGCACACACCAAGTGGGCCCCAGAAGTGGATTTTTGCACCATCTATCATAGTTTAGTCATTTTCTGTAAACCTAGGTTACTAGTTTAGTATTTAAACAACTTTTAGAGGTCTATTTTCGCACCTCATGACATTTTAGATCTGAATTTTGTACTCTTTGACGGCATGAGTCTCTGAACTCCATTGTTGGGGGTGAGGAGCTCTGCTGTGTTTCGATGAATTAATGCAACTATTTCTGTTTTCTATTCAAACACGCTTGTTTCTATCTAAGATGTTTATTCGCACTTCAATATGATGGATGTGATGATCCGTGACACTCATCATCATCCTCAACCTATGAACGCGTGCCTGACAACCACCTTCGTTCTACCTTCGATTGAATGAATATCTCTTGAATTCCTTAATCAGAATCTTCGTGGTATAAGCTAGAATCCATTGGCAGTATTCCTGAGAATCCGGAAAGTCTAAACCTTGTCTGTGGTATTCCGAGTAGGATTCAGGGATTGAATGACTGTGACGAGCTTCAAACTCACAATGGCTGGGCGTAATGACAGATGCAAAAGGATCAATGGATCCTATTCCAGCATGAGTGGGAACCGACAGATGATTAGCCGTGCGGTGACAGCGCACTTGGACCTTTTTCACTGAGAGGACGGATGGTAGCCATTGACAACGGTGATCCACCAACACACAGCTTGCCATAGGAGGAACCTTGCGTGCATGAAGAAGAAGACAGGGAGAAAGCAGAGATTCAGAAGACAAAGCATCTCCAAAACTCCAACATATTCTTCATTACTGCAGAACAAGTATTTTAATTCATGCTCTTTTACTTTTCGCAATTCAAACTGATAAATATAATTGACCTCCTGACTAAGATTTACAAGATAACCATAGATTGCTTCAAACTAACAATCTCCATGGGATTCGACCCTTACTCACGTAAGTTATTACTTGGACGACCCAGTGCACTTGCTGGTTAGTGGTACGAGTTGTGAAAAGTGTGATTCACAATTCGTGCACCAAGTTTTTGGCGCCGTTGTCGGGGATTGTTCGAGTTTGAACAACTGACGGTTCATCCTGTTGCTTAGATTAGGAAGATTTTGTCTTTTGGGTCAGAGTCTTTTGCTTTCTTTTTAAAAATCTTTCAAAAGATTTTTATTTTTCTTTATTAATCTGTGATTTGTCTTTGAGTCTTTTATTATTGTTCTTGTTAAAATTTTAGAATCCTTATTTTCTTTTTCAAAAGTTTTTCGAAAATTTTTTCTTTTACTAATAATTGAGTTTTTTTCTGTTCAAGTTTAGTTTTATATTTTAAGTTTGGTGTCAATTGCATATTTTATACTTTCCTTTAAATTTTCAAATTTGTGTTCTTTGTTTTTCCTGGATCTTCAAGTTGTTCTTGTTTATTTTTCTTGTTTGATCTTTAGTTTTTCTTGTTCTATTTCTTTTCTTGTTTTTCTTGTGCTTTTTCAAAACATTAGTTTTCGAAAAAATTTATTCTTAGTTATTAAAAATACTTCTTTAAAACAAGTGTTACATTTACAGCTCAATTGGCTAGAGCGTTGGTTTATGTTCTTGGTAATTGGGTATCTTCTTTTTAAAATATTTTTTCAAAAATAATTTTTCTTTGATTAAATCTTGTGCCAAACTTTAAGTTTGGTGTTTTCTTGTCAATCTTTCTATAATTTTCGAAAATTTTATTGAGGTTTTCTAAAAATTTTAAGTTTGGTGTTCTTTCTTTTGTTCTTGTTGTTCTTGTGAGTCTTCAAAGTGTTCTTGAGTTTTCCTTGTGTCTTGATCATAAAATTTTTAAGTTTGGTGTTCCTTGGTGTTTTCCCTCCAAAATTTTCGAAAACAAGGAGCATTAGATCTAAAAATTTTAAGTCTTGTGCTATCTTATTGTTTTTCTCTTTCCTCTTTAAATTCAAAAATATCTTTTTCCTTTATTTTAATTGATTTTTCGAATTTTCCTTTTAAAAATTCAGATTTTATTTTAAAATTTTTTATTTTATCTTATCTTAGTTTTAAAATTTCAAAATTCAAATCTTTTTCAAAAAAATCATATCTTTATCAAAATCTTATCTTATCTTATTTCAAATTTCAAAATTCAAATTTCAAATTTTAAAATTCAAAATTTAATTTTCAAATTTAAAAAATCAAATCTCTTCAAAATTTAAATCTTTTTCAAATCCTTATCTTATATTGTTGACTTTTCCAAAAATTCAAAATTCAAAATTTAAAATTTAATTTTCAAAACTTTTTAATTTAAATTTCTTATCTTCTCTTACCTAGCCTATCTTATCTTTGCTAATCTCAAATTTTAAAATCAAATCTTTTTCATATCTTTTCTTTTTTCTTTTTTATTTTTTTATTTTATTTTCTTACAAGTATCTTTAATTTTAAGACATATCTTTTTCAAAACTTCCTAACCAATTTCTCTCTCTTCATTTTTTTCGAAAATCCTCACCCACATATTTTTCTAATCTTTTTAATTAATTAATTTAGTTTTCAATTTTTTTTATTTATTTTTCTTCAAATTTTCGAATTTATAGTCAATTTTTCATTTATTTTATTTTATTTTATTTTATTTTAATTTCGGTTCTCAAATATATATATATATATATATATATATATATATATATATATATATATATTTTTTTTTTTAATTACAATTCATATCAATTCCCTTTCCTCCATCATGGACCTAAGTGGAATTGAACAGTCCAGAAGGACTCTGGAGTCATATGCTAACCCCACTACTGCTTCATATGGGAGCAGTATCTGTATACCCTCCATTGGAGTCAGTAGCTTTGAGTTGAATCCTCAGCTCATTATCATGGTGCAGCAAAGTTGTCAGTATTCCGGTCTTCCACAGGAAGAACCTACAGAGTATCTGGCATAATTTTTATAGATTGCTGACACAGTACATGATAAGAAATTAAAGTAGATCAGGATGTCTACAGATTATTATTGTTTCCATTTGCTGTAAAAGACCAAGCTAAGAGGTGGTTAAATAACCAACCTAAAGCTAGCATAAAGACATGGAAACAGCTGTCAGAAAAATTCATGAATCAATACTTCCCTCCCAAATGGATGACACAGCTAAGGCTGGACATCCAAGACTTTAAACAAGGAGATAATGAATCTCTTTATGATGCTTGGGAGAGATACAGAGAGATGCTAAGAAAATGCCCCTCTGAAATGTTTTCAGAATGGGTGCAGTTAGACATCTTCTATTATGGGCTTATAGAGAAAGCTCAGACTTCTCTAGACCACTCAGCTGGTGGGTCTATACATATGAGAAAGACAATTGAAGAAGCTCAAGAGCTCATTGATACAGTTGCCAGAAATCAGCATCTGTACCTAAGCAGTGAATCTTCCATGAAAGAAGAGGCTAAAACAGTAACTGCTGACCTCAGTCCTACAGAACAAATTACTGAATTCAATCAGCAATTAGATTTTCTAACAAAACAGCTGGCCGAATTCAAGGAGATATTACAAGATACAAGAAGGGCTAATATAAACATGGAAGTACAGTTGAAGCAAACAGAACAGCAGTTATCAAAATAAATAACAGAAGAATGCCAAGCGGTTCAATTAAGAAGTGGAAAAACATTAAATACCTCACTTCAAGGCAGCAGGAAGCCAAGAAATGAACAAACTGCTATTCACGATCCCTCTGAGGACAATAAGAGCCCAGAGAGGAATAACTCTGGCGTTCAAACGCCAGAAACAAGCAATGATTTGGCGTCAAACGCCCAATGGAAGCTCAGTTCTGGCGTTCGAACGCCAGGAACAAGTAAGGAGTTGGCGCCCAATGCCACTCCAGCTTCTGACTCTGGCAATCAAATGCCAGTGAGAGATCAGACACACACAAGTGCTGATAACAACCCCTCTAAAAAGGCTTCTCCAACCACCTCTGTAGGAAGTAAACCTGCAGGAACTAAGGTTGAGGAATACAAAGCCAAAATGCCTTATCCTCAAAAACTCCACAAGGAGGAGCAGGATAAGCAATTTGCTCACTTTGCAGACTATCTTCGGACTCTTGAAATAAAGATTCCGTTTGCAGAGGCACTTGAGCAAATACCTTCTTATGCCAAGTTCATGAAAGAGATCTTGAGTCATAAGAAGGATTGGAGAGAAACTGAAAGAGTTCTCCTCACTGAAGAATGCAGTGCAGTCATTCTGAAAAGCTTTCCAGAAAAGCTTAAAAATCCCGGAAGCTTTCTGATACCATGCACATTAGAGGGTAATTGCACCAGGACAGCTCTATGCGATCTTGGGGCAAGTATCAACCTAATACCTGCGTCCACCATCAGAAAGCTTGGTTTAACTGAAGAAGTTAAACCGACTCGGATATGTCTCCAACTTGCTGATGGCTCCATTAAATACCCATCAGGCGTGATTGAGGACATGATTGTTAGGGTTGGGCCATTCGCCTTTCCCACTGACTTTGTAGTGCTGGAAATGGAGGAGCACAAGAGTGCTATTCTCATTCTAGGAAGACCTTTCCTAGCAATTGGAAGAACTCTCATTGATGTCCAACAGGGGGAAATAACCCTGAGAGTCAATGAGGATGAGTTTAAGTTGAATGCTGTCAAGGCCATGCAGCATCCAGACACACCAAAAGACTGCATGAAAGTTGATCTTATTGACTCTTTGGTAGAGGAGATCAACATGGCTGAGAGTCTCGAATCAGAGCTGGAAGACATCTTTAAAGATGTTCAGCCTGATTTGGAGGATTCAGAAGAATTGAAAGAAATTCTGAAACTCCCTCAGGAAGAGGAAACACCTCCTAAACCTGAGCTCAAGCCATTACCACCATCCCTGAAATATGCATTTCTGGGAGAAGGTGACACTTTTCCAGTGATCATAAGCTCTGCTTTAAATCCACTGAAAGAGGAAGCACTAATTCAAGTGCTACGGACACACAAGACAGCTCTTGGGTGGTCCATAAATGACCTTAAGGTAGTGTTTGGTGGAGAGACAGAGACGGAAAGACTGATACTGAGAGACAGAGACTAAGAGACATGGATTGAAATAAATCTTAGTATTCTGTTTGGTGCAAAATGGGAGACAGGAATTGAAACAAGAATGAAACTCTAATTTAATTTGCACAAAGGGTAAAATTGGAATTAATTAATTGAAATAAAAGTATTTTAGGTATAAAATGTTATTAAAGTTTCAGTCTTCATCTCTAAAAATTTCAGTCCCCTGTGTCCCTACTTTTTGGAGGTACTGAAATACTGAAATTTTAGAGACAGAGACAGAAATTTTAGTACCAGTATCTGAACTAACAAACACGATACTGAGTCTCAGTCTCTCAGTCTCTGTCTCAGTACCTCAAAACAAACGCTACCTAAGGGCATAAGCCCAGCTAGATGCATGCACAAAATCCTATTGGAGGATGATGCTAAGCCAGTGGTTCAACCACAGAGGCGGCTAAATCCAGCCATGAAGGAAGTGGTGCAGAAGGAGGTCGCCAAGTTACTAGAGGCTGGAATTATTTATCCTATTTCTGATAGCCCCTGGGTGAGCCCTGTTCAAGTTGTCCCCAAAAAGGGAGGTATGACAGTAGTTCATAATGAAAAGAATGAACTGGTTCCTACAAGAACAGTTACAGGGTGGCGCATGTGTATTGACTACAGAAGGCTCAATACAGCCACCAGAAAGGATCATTTTCCTTTACCATTCATAGACCAGATGCTAGAGAGACTAGCAGGTCATGAATACTACTGCTTTTTGGATGGCTATTCAGGTTATAACCAAATTGCAGTAGATCCTCAGGACCAAGAGAAAACAGTATTTACATGTCCTTCTGGAGTATTTGCTTACAGAAGGATGCCTTTTGGTCTGTGTAATGCACCTGCAACCTTTCAGAGGTGCATGCTCTCTATCTTCTCTGATATGGTAGAGAAATTTCTGGAAGTCTTCATGGATGACTTTTCAGTATTTGGAGACTCATTCAGCTCCTGCCTTAACCATTTAGCACTTGTTCTGAAAAGATGCCAAGAGACCAACCTAGTTTTAAACTGGGAAAAATGTCACTTTATGGTAATTGAAGGAATTGTCCTTGGGCATAAAATTTCAAACAAGGGAATAGAGGTGGATCAAGCTAAAGTGGAGGTAATTGAAAAACTACCACCACCTGCCAATGTTAAGGCAATCAGAAGCTTTCTGGGACATGCAGGATTCTACAGGAGGTTCATAAAGGATTTTTCAAAAATTACAAAATCCCTGAGCAATCTGCTAGTTGCTGACATGCCATTTGTGTTTGACACAGAGTGTCTGCAAGCGTTTGAGACTCTGAAAGCTAAGCTGGTCACAGCACCAGTTATTTCTGCACCAGACTGGACATTACCATTTGAACTAATGTGTGATGCCAGTGATCACGCCATTGGTGCAGTACTGGGGCAGAGGCATGACAAGCTTCTGCATGTCATTTATTATGCTAGCCGTGCTTTAAATGATGCCCAGAAAAATTACACAACCACAGAAAAAGAATTGCTTGCAGTGGTTTATGCCATTGACAAGTTTAGATCATACTTGGTAGGATCAAAAGTGATTGTGTACACTGACCATGCTGCTCTTAAATATCTACTCACAAAGCAGGATTCAAAACCCAGGCTCATAAGATGGGTGTTGCTTCTGCAAGAGTTTGATATAGAAATAAGAGACAGAAAAGGGACAGAAAACCAAGTGGCTGATCACCTGTACCGAATAGAGCCAATAGAAGGGGCGTTCCCCCCTTCTTTTGAGATCTCTGAAACCTTTCCGGATGAGCATTTGTTTGCCATTCAGGAAACACCATGGTTTGCAGACATTGCAAACTATAAAGCTGGAAGGTTCATACCCAAGGAGTATAGCAGGCAACAAAAGAAAAAATTAATTACTGATGCAAAGTACTACTTATGGGATGAACCCTATCTCTTTCAGAGATGTGCAGACGGAATAATTCGTAGGTGTGTGCCTAGAGAAGAAGCACAAAGGATCTTATGGCATTGCCATGGATCACAATATGGAGGCCATTTCGGAGGTGAGCAAACAGCCCCCAAGGTCCTCTAATGTGGCTTCTACTGGCCTACCCTCTATAGAGATTCTCGAGAGTTTGTACGTAACTGTGACAGCTGCCAGAGAGCTGGTAATCTGCCTCATGGTTACGCCATGCCTCAACAAGGGATCTTGGAGATTGAGTTGTTTGATGTATGGGGAATTGACTTCATGGGGTCTTTCCCACCATCATACTCAAACACTTATATTCTAGTGGCAGTCGATTATGTATCAAAATGGGTAGAGGACATTGCCACACCCACTAATGATACTAAGACAGTATTGAAGTTCCTCCAGAAACATATCTTCAGCAGGTTTGGTGTCCCTAGAGTACTAATCAGTGATGGGGGTACTCACTTCTGCAACAAACAGCTTTACTCTGCCATGGTCCGGTATGGGATTAGCCACAAGGTGGCCACTCCATATCATCCACAGACAAATGGGCAAGCTGAAGTCTCTAATAGAGAACTAAAAAGAATCTTGGAACGGACTGTCAGTACCTGTAAAAAGGATTGGGCAAGAGGGTTGGATGATGCTCTGTGGGCTTACAGAACTGCATTCAAGACTCCTATAGGAACATCTCCATACCAGCTTGTGTATGGTAAGGCCTGCCATCTGCCCGTGGAACTGGAACATAAGGCCTACTGGGCAACCAGATTCCTGAACTTTGATGCCAAATTAGCCGGAGAAAAAAGACTACTCCAGCTAAATGAGCTAGAGGAATTTAGACTCACTGCTTTTGAAAATGCCAAGCTTTATAAGGAGAAATAAAAAAAATGGCATGACAGAAAGCTGTTATCAAGAGTCTTTGAACCAGGACAAAAGGTTCTGTTGTTTAACTCTAGGCTCAGGCTATTCCCTGGGAAACTGAAATCCCGATGGAGGGGACCATATGTGATTACAAGTGTATCACCATATGGTTATGTGGAGCTTCAAGACATTGATTCTGATAAGAAGTTCATTGTTAATGGACAGAGAATCAAACACTATCTTGAAGGCAATATTGATCAAGAGTGTTCAAGTCTGAGGCTAGATTAAAAGCTCAGCAAGGTCCAGCTAAAGACAATAAAGAAGCGCTTGCTGGGAGGCAACCCAGCCATTGGGAAAACTTTTTCTGTTATTTTGCCATATTCTTGATTTTATTTGTTTATATAAAGTTCATTGTTAATAAGGTAAAGAGTCAATTTCATAAGTTCACAGGGTTACAGAAGGATTCAGCACACAAAACAGAGAGAAAGAGCTTACTGGCAAAAAAAACGCCAGTAAGAGGCACAACTAGGCGTTAAACGCCCAAAAAGAGCATCTACTGGGCGTTTAACGCCAGTAATGATAGCCATCTGGGCGTTAAACGCCAGAAAGAAGCAACTTCTGGGCGTTTAATGCCAGACTGACAGCATCCTGGGCGTTCAGAAAAACGCCAGTGACAAAGGGGTTTCTGGCGTTTAACGCCAGCTAGAAGCAACAGCTGGGCGTTAAACGCCCAGACCAAGCACCAACTGGGCGTTAAATGCCCAAAACATGCAGCAGTTGGGCATTTAATGCCAGGAATGTGGGGAGTAGGAAATTTCGTTTTCAATTCAATTTTTTTTTCCATTTTTTATGTTTCAATTCATAATTTCTTGCACAAATATGTCACAAACCCTAATTTCTAAAAACCCTAATTTCAAAAAAAATCAAATGTATCTTAATTCATAAGCCCTTTTTCAAATCCTTTTCAAAACAAAGCTATCTCTTTTCACTCTAAAATCTTTTCAAATCATCAATATCTTTTTCAAATCTTCACATCATCTTTTTCAAAATTCAGATTTATCTTTTCAAATATCTTTCCTATCTTTTCAATTTTAAATCATATCTTTTTCCTATTATACTTATCTTTTACAAATCATATCTTCTATCATATCTCCTTCTAAATTTTCGAACCCACCCTCCCTTTTTCCCTTTAACTCCTCATTCGGCCTCCTCCTCTCCTCCACAAGTTGCGCTTGGCTCTCCCTCTTTCCCTCTCCTTTCTTTTCTTTTGCTTGAGGACAAGCAAACCTCTAAGTTTGGTGTGTTTATCCGTGATCACTAAGCCAATACTCACTAAGATCATGGCTCCCAAGGGAAAACAAACCGACTCAAGAGGCAAGAAGGAGAATATTCCAAAACCACTTTGGAATCAAGGGAAATTCATAACCAAAGAACATTCAGACCATTTTTACAAAATAATGAGTCTAAGGTCAGTGATCCCGGAAGTTAAATTCGATCTGAAAGAAGATGAATATCCGGAGATCCAAGAGCAAATCCGAAACAGGAGCTGGAAAGTCCTAGCTAATCCTGAAACAAAGGTGGGAAGAAATATGGTTCAGGAATTCTATGCTAATCTATGGCAGACGGACAGGCAGAGAATAGCTGGAACCGCATTCTATGACTATAGAACTCTGGTCAGAGGGAAGATTGTTCACACTCACCCTGACAAAATAAGGGAGATCTTCAAGCTGCCTCAACTGCAAGATGACCCAGACTCCTTTAATAGGAGAATGATGAGATCAAACCTGGGATTGGACAAAATCCTAGAGGACATATGCCTCCCTGGAACCAAGTGGACAACCAACACAAAGGGTGCCCCGAACCAACTCAAGAGAGGAGACCTCAAACCAGTTGCCAGAGGCTGGCTGGACTTCATTGGGCGCTCTATACTACCCACTAGCAACCGTTCTGAGGTCACCCTCAGAAGAGAAGTGATGATTCATTGTATTATGCTAGAAAAAGAAGTGGAAGTTCATTAGCTGATTGCTTGTGAGCTTTACAAAATTGCAAACAAGAACTCTAAAGATGCTAAATTGGCTTATCCAAGCTTAGTCTCTCTGCTATGTAAAGATGCTGGAATAAAAATGGGAGTAGACAAGTATATCTCAGTTGAGCAACCAATCACCAAAAAGTCTATGGAAGGACTACAAGTGCAGGACGACCCCATCAAGAGAAAAGCAGAGGAGCTCCTCCCAGAAATCCCTCAAATTGAATACTGGGAGCGCCTAGAAGCATCTATCACCAAGTTGCAAGAAGCTGTGGATCAACTGAAGGAAGAATAGCAAAATCAAAATAGCATGCTCTGCAAACTGCTTAGGGAACAAGAAGAGCAAGGGCGTGACTTAAAGAATTTGAAGCGCCAGAAGCTGTCTCTTGAAGGGCCAAGCACCCCACAGACCAAAGAGGCATCTGCCTCCCAAAGCAAAGGTTGTTGAGTCCTAACTCTGAGATAACCTTTTATCCATTTTAAGAGTATATGAGTATTAGAATTAGAGTCTTTTATTTTTATGTCTTTAATTTCATGTCGTTTATTATTAAGTGTCTGCTTTTATGCCTAAGTTATATTAATTTTATTAAATAATAAATAAATATTAGAGTCTATTCCTTAAAGTTATGAATATCCTATGAATCCATCACCTCTCTTAAATGAAAACTGTTCTAAAAAACAAAAGAACAAGAAAAAGCAGTGAATACAGAAAGCTTGCGAAAAAAAAAAAAGAAAAAGCAAGCAGAAAAAGCCAAAAGCTCTTTAAACCAAAAGGCAAGTGTAAATAAAAAGGATCCAAGGCTTTGAGCATCAGTGGATAGGAGGGCCTAAAGGAATAAAATCCTGGCCTAAGCGGCTAAACCAAGCTGTCCCTAACCATGTGCTTGTGGCGTGAAGGTGTCAAGTGAAAACTTGAGACTGAGCGGTTAAAGTCAAGGTCTAAAGCAAAAACAGAGTGTGCTTAAGAACTCTGGACACCTCTAATTGGAGACTTTAGCAAAGCTAAGTCACAATCTGAAAAGGTTCACCCAGTTATGTGTCTGTGGCATTTATGTATCCGGTGGTAATACTGGAAAACAAAGTGCTTAGGGCCACGGCCAAGACTCATAAAGTTGCTGTGTTCAAGAATCAACATACTGAACTAGGAAAATCAATAACACTATCTGAATTCTGAGTTCCTATAGATGCCAATCATTCTGAACCTCAATGGATAAAGCGAGATGCCAAAACTATTCAAGAGGCAAAAAGCTACAAGTCCCGCTCATCTTATTGGAGCTAAGTTTCATTGATATTTTGGAATTTATAGTATATTCTCTTCTTTTTATCCTATTTGATTTTCAGTTGCTTGGGGACAAGCAACAATTTAAGTTTGGTGTTGTGATGAGCGGATAATTTATACGCTTTTTGGCATTGTTTTTAGTATGTTTTTAGTATGATTTAATTTATTTTCATTATATTTTTATTAGTTTTTAATTAAAAATTACATTTCTGGACTTTACTACGAGTTTGTGTGTTTTTCTGTAATTTTAGGTATTTTCTGGCTGAAATTGAGGGAGCTGAGCAAAAATCTGATTCAGGCTGAATAAGGACTGCTGATGCTGTTGGATTCTGACCTCCCTGCACTCGGAACGAATTTTCTGGAGCTACAGAACTTCAAATGGCGCGCTCTCAATTGCGTTGAAAAGTAGACATCCAGGACTTTCCAGCAATATATAATAGTCCATACTTTGCTCAAGGATAGATGACGTAAATTGGCGTTCAACGCCAGTTCCATGTTGCAGTCTGGCGTCAAACGCCAGAAACAGGTTACAAATGGGAGTTGAACACCAGAAACAGGTTACAACCTGGCGTTCAACTCCAGAAATAGCCTAGGCACGTGAGAAGCTTAAGCCTCAGCCCCAGCACACACCAAGTGGGCCCCAGAAGTAGATTTTTGCACCATCTATCATAGTTTAGTCATTTTTTGTAAACCTAGGTTACTAGTTTAGTATTTAAACAACTTTTAGAGGTCTATTTTTGCACCTCATGACATTTTAGATCTGAATTTTGTACTCTTTGACGGCATGAGTCTCTGAACTCCATTGTTGGGGGTGAGGAGCTCTGCTGTGTTTCGATGAATTAATGCAACTATTTCTGTTTTCTATTCAAACACGCTTGTTTCTATCTAAGATGTTTATTCGCACTTCAATATGATGGATGTGATGATCCGTGACACTCATCATCATCCTCAACCTATGAACGCGTGCCTAACAACCACCTCCATTCTACCTTCGATTGAATGAATATCTCTTGGATTCCTTAATTAGAATCTTCGTGGTATAAGCTAGAATCTATTGGCAGTATTCCTGAGAATCCGGAAAGTCTAAACCTTGTCTGTGGTATTCCGAGTAGGATTTAGGGATTGAATGACTGTGACGAGCTTCAAACTCACAAGGGCTGGGCGTAGTGACAGACGCAAAAGGATCAATGGATCCTATTCCAGCATGAGTGGGAATCGATAGATGATTAGCCGTGCGGTGACAGCGCACCTGGACCTTTTTCACTGAGAGGACGGATGGTAGCCATTGACAACGGTGATCCACCAATACACAGCTTGCCATATGAGGAACCTTGCGTGCATGAAGAAGAAGACAGGGAGAAAGCATAGATTCAGAAGACAAAGCATCTCCAAAACTCCAACATATTCTTCATTACTGCAGAACAAGTATTTTAATTCATGCTCTTTTACTTTTCGCAATTCAAACTGATAAATATAATTGACCTCCTGACTAAGATTTACAAGATAACCATAGATTGCTTCAAACCAACAATCTCCGTGGGATTCGACCCTTACTCACGTAAGGTATTACTTGGATGACCCAGTGCACTTGCTGGTTAGTGGTACAAGTTGTGAAAAGTGTGATTCACAATTCGTGCACCAGTCGGCAGAGTAAACCTTCGGGGTAGCACGGAGTTCATCACCTCCGCCGTGAATGGTCCAGGGGAGCTTTCCTAATCGTCATTCTCTATATCTTTCTGAGCTTCCTCATTATGTTCGGGTTGCTCCTCTTCCTGTCGAGCAGTGTCTGAGACATGTGTTGGCCCTGACTGCTGCTCAGCTTCTTCTGTCCGTTCTTGTCGGTCATTGTTTTCGGTTCGAGTGTTATTCAAGTTGGCAATTTGATTTGTCATTCTTTGGTTCTCCTCGGCCACGGCTTGCCGCAACTCGGTCACCATCCGGAGCAATTCGAATGGTGTGGGTGGAGGTTGTTCAGCCATGACTTCAAATGGGAACCTCGAGGCCGATGATATATGGAGAGGTTTATATTTTTGGCCCCACGGTAGGCACCAATTGTTCTTGTATGGATACCTGGAGGGAGAGCTCAATCTCTGGGAGTCGATGCCGAACTATTACCATCGGTGCTGACCTTTAAGCCTTATGACAATCCGAGCTTTACTCCAAGAGGGTGTCCAATCGCATAGAGCTTTGAGCAAGAAACAGGGAGAGAGTGTACCTGCAAAGGCACTCCGAAGCTTAAGTTAGAATTGAGAATTCAATGTGTCCTTTAGGATAGAAGATCATACCTTTTTATAGGTGATAATGTATAAATCGGTTATGTTTCTGTTTTATTGCCTGTATTAAAGAGCAATAATAAGGGTTTGGACGTTTAACTTTTGTGAAGCAGTCCGTTAAGTTGATTTGTAACGTCACTTTTTAATGAATGACATTGATTGTCGAATAGTAACTGTAACGCCGATTAATAACGTAAATTGCCGAGTAATGACTGCAATGCCGAACTATAACGCCAATTTTCTGGGTAATAATGTGAATAATACCGAGTTATGGATGATAAAGCCGATTTATGATATTGGATTTGTAATGGCCGGACCAGTTAACAAAAAATAAAATAATAAATAATAGAAAAAGAGAGTTCATATAAAAAAATATTAAGAATTTCATAAATAATACAATAACATGCCTAAAGGATAAAGTTGGTAAAGGCAAATAAAAGATTAGTGTTGATGGCTAAGAGCCTCTTAGGGTGTGTTTGGTAACCACATTTAAAGGGAAAAAACACGTTAGAGCTTCTTGAAAGCTTCAATTTTTTGTTTGGCTAATTTTCTTCTCTACAAACGCAGAAGTGATTTTGTTCATAAAACCACGTTTACAAGAAGTAATAATTTCTAGCTTCTCCGTTGCACTAACGTACTTTTAGAGTTTTAGCCACTACTTTCAATATTTTTTTTACCAACTTTATCCTTTATACATGTTATTGCATTATTTATAAAATTCTTATTATTTCTCTCTGTATGAACTCTTTTTTATTATTTATTATTTATATTTTTTTATTAATTTTTTATTTGACATTATATATTTTTATATTTATAATTTTTGTGTATTATTATATTATAAACAAAAAATAAAAAAAATTATAAATAATAATAATAGTTAAAAATTATAACGTACTAAAAAAGAGTACTAAGAGTATTAAAAATATACTATATAAAAAACATATAAAAAAGTATAAAAAAATTAAACATGTATAAAAAAATAACATTATAATTTAATGTCATGTCCTTTTAAGTAATTATCTATCTAAAAGTGATTTTAACTAATATTATCCAAACAATATTTATCTTATCAAAATCAATTTTGGTAAAGAGTTGCCAAACATAAATCATATTGACACAAACTTACTTCTACCCAAAATCAATTCTATAAAATCACTTTTATTCAAACTCCAGTTTGATAAACCACAATCCAAATACACACTTAGTGAAACGCAGAAGCTAATCACTTCTGCGTTCATAAATAGAAAAATTTGCTAAATAAAAAATTGAAGCTTTTAAAAAGCTTAAACATGATTCTTCCTTTTCAACAAATTTGCCAAACATACCCTTAATAGTGCCGATTACTCGTCTTCTTATGACTTTCTATTTGTTTTTGTGTTTAATTTGTAAGAAGGTGATTTCTTCCATACCCAATTAATTTAAAGGTATTACATACCCTTTTTACATGTTCTAATTAATTGATGACATGTGTATTCATTAATTCCAATCAGCAAATGAATTTTTAATTTTTAAAAATAAAAATTAATGAATTTAATACATGTATAAAATACTTTATATATATATATATATATATATATATATATCTTAATACACTGTACATACATTTAAGTCTGGTTAAATCAAACTACTATATGTGGTAAATCTTAAATAAATTATTTAAAAGAAAAAAAATTAGAATTAGGCCGTTGTATATGTTGCTGGAGAAAGAGGGAAGAACATAAAACCTGATGGTTTTTAGTGGCTAAGAGAAGGGAGGTTGAATCTTAGCCCCTTTTTCACTTCAATAAAACTTGCTGGCCTTTGAAACAACTTCTGGAGACTTTTTGCCTTGTTGTCTTGTCCCTAGACACGAGACTTTTTCTTTTGTCTCGTACCCAGCCACGAGACTTTTCTTTTTGTCTCGTCGATCAACACGAGATATTTTTCAGTTTTATCTCCTGGGCAGCAGAAACAGAAATGGAGTAGAAGAGAGAGAGAATTACACCAAGATATATCCTAGTTCAGCTGCTAAGTGCAAGGCAGCCTACATCCAGTCTCCATCACAACAATGATAGAATTTCACTATAATCACTCTTGATTACAAACACCAATTCTCCCTAGGAACTACCCTTCCTATCTGGGACAAGTCCAGAATCTAAACCCCAATCCTGAACTTGACTTGGTTACTGCCAAGCTTTCACTGCAAAGTGCTAACCCAACTTGCAAGGAGATTTCCACAGAATCATGAAACACAACACAGATGTACAAAAGAACTCTAAGGACATCTATGGCTTTTTCTTTTAATTTTGCACTCTCTACCTTTTTTCGCTCTATGGCTTTTTCTTACAAACCTCACTGTTTGCCTTTTTTCATGAGACTCAAGACAGACAAAATTAAACAGAAAAATACAAAATAAGAAACATTGAAGGAGAAGAACTTCTGTAAGCTTGGGGAGCTATAGGAACTCTGTGCTCACTCTTTTCCTTTTAAATCAAACCCTGACTGTTCATCCTTACTTATAGGGAGAAGCCTCCAAGGTTGAAACCAAACAAACCAAGCCAATCTTCTTCTTCTTCAAGTCAGAACCGGTTCGGCCAGAGAGAGAGAGAAGAGATAACTCATGCAAAACCCAACATGCAATTACCTCTAGTCCTTCTTTGGTCACCAATCTTCATCAATCCGAGCCCTTCATCCTTGTCTTGCTCTCCAAGATGAACTTCTGGCCCTTGATGCTTCATGATGATGATAGCTTCATCTGCTCCAATCTTTGCCTCTTCCATCACGTAGCCACTCTAGCTACCTCCTGTGGTGGTTGAGCAGAATCAAAGACAAGCCATCCTCTCCAAGAATCTTCTTCTCTGACTGAAATCTTCTTCAACCATTTTTGGGTATGGAGAAGCCAAGATCTCTTCACCAAATCTTACCATAAGTGATGAGAATCTCAGCCACAGCATACTTTATATTTTTTTTCTTGCCATCATTGTGATGGTCTTGTTACTAGCTTCTTCTTCTTGTTGTTGGTAGCTTCTGATGGCTTCCATAATTTCCTATGATATGACCAAAAGAAGAAGAAAGAAGAGAGAGAAGAGAGAAATTGAAATGCTTTTAATTGAATTAAGAGAGAGAAATGAAGTGAATTAAAATTCTGGATACCCATGCCTAGAAACGTGTAACACACTTAAGACAATTAAATCACTTTTTCACTTTCTCTTTCCTATTTCCAATGTCTGCATTAACTCCACTTGATAAAATTTGAATTCCACCAAATGAAAGAGGTGGTATCCATAGAAGCATGCATGTTTCCCTCTTTCTCATTTTTTTCAATTTGGACCAAGCTAGTAGATCTCTTTAAAGAGGATTTTGGGCTAATAGAAATCAATTTTGGCCCAACTTGTGTAATAATAATTCAGCCATATATTATAAAATATTTTCTTGCACAAAGCTGATTTTACTGGGTTTGTGTACCAAGATATTGGCCCAATTAACAAAACTTTATTTCAGTCACCATAATCACAATAATTTAACACCAAGGCTGAAAATTAGCATCTCATTTTAGCTTGTTATTTTTTTCTTTTCGGCCCAACACAAACCTGCACAACAAAATTATTAATTTAGCAATTATAACTATGAAGATCAAATTAATAATTTTGTGATTAATTGTTTTAATAATGTTTGATCATCATTAATTTAGTTTTGAGTTTTCCAAACTCATCAGAACCCTAATCCTTTTCATCTAATTTCGTCTTCTTCTCTTTTCTATATTCATAGAAAAAATTCCTTTTCGACTTTGAATGGAAGAACAGTAAAAAGAACGATCAATTGTTCTGGGTTCCAACAACAAAGTTGGCGACTTTGAATTGAAGAACAGTAAAAAGAACGATGGATTGCTCTGGGTTACAGCAACAAGATTGAGAACTTTGGAAGATTAGAAGGAGGAAAAAGAAGATATATCCTGAGAATGAGGAGAGGGAAGAAGAAGAAACGAATTTTTTCTGTGAATATAGAAAAGAAAAGAAGACGAAATTAGATGAAAAAGATTAGGGTTCTATGTTCTTCCCTTTTTTCTCTAGCAACATTACAACGGCCCAATTCTTAATTCTTTTTCTTTTTTTTTAAAATAATTTATTTAAGGTTTACCATATATAGTAGTTTGATTTAACCAGACTTAAATGTATGTATAGTGTATTAAGATATGTATATATAAAATATTTTATACATATATTAAATTTATTAATTTTTATTTTTAAAATTAAAAATTCATTTGTTGATTGAAATTAATGAATACACATGTTACCAATTAATTAGAACATGCAAGAAGGATATGTAATACCCTCAAATTAATTGGGTATGGAAGAAATCACCTTGTAAGAATTATGTAACCTAATGGTTCTTACAATATTTTATTATTCTGGTTCCTTCTTTGTTAAGTTTCATTTCAATCTTGCATACAACGAATAACGATAAACAACTACTAATGATAATACTAATTCTTACGGTGCTCATGTTCCAATTCGTGGGTGTCTCACGTGAATTACTCCAATTCATGGTCGCCATGCTCGAGGTGCTCCAACTCGTGGTCGCTAGGCTTGAGTTGGCTTCAGTCCTTGTATTTCCCACGCCGCACTCCACTTTTTTGCCAGATTCTTTCATTTTGTGTGTTGCCCATGAGTTGGGGTGGAAATCCATTTCGTGTGCTGGCCTTGAAATGGCCATGTATATTTTTGTCTCACTTTTTTCTTTTGCCTAATTTAGAAATTAATCATTTTTGTTTGTTTATTTGAATAAAAAAGCTTTATATTTGTGTAAAATTAATAATTTAAAATATTATTATTTTAGGTTAGTATTTGAGACTCAAAAATTTATACCTATATTTACAAATATTTGCACACATAAAACGTATAATTTGTACCTATATTTATCCAAATTTATACTTACATTTTACATACATAAATTAATACAATTTATTTGTCGAAAATAGTTTCGCATTTTTGCTGGCCAAATACTAATCAAAATTGATGAAAAAAAATACCGACCCGCAAGAGTTTCTGAACGAAAGAAAGAAAGAAGCACTACTACACTAACCTATACTACCCACATATCATCTGCATATTATAAGAATGAAGAACACAAGAGAAGTAACAAACTTACAATATTATACACAAATGAATCAAATCCCAATTGATGTTGCCATAAATCTTAGATTTTAGGTGAAGGAAGTGTTTTCTTACTCCCTCTCTCGCACCTTGTCACCTTTGATTTTGAAAATATAAGAGAGAAAGGGATTAAAGATAAAGTAAAGGGCAGAGACCACCATACTAAGTACAGATCTTCTTCCTTCTTGAGGAACAAAGCATTCCTCTTCCATCACTTTAGTCGAAGCAGCCTTGTCAGTATCATAATCTCTAGTAGTATGCAGCTTTATGCAAGAACGAGCAACCACTTTAGACGAAAAGGCCTTGTCAATCTCATAATCTCTAGTATTATGCAGATCTATGTAAGAATGAGCAACATCCAACATCACCGCAACTGCTTGCTTGTACTACATTGATAAGCCACAATTTCATTATCAACTGTTAATACTAAAGATTAAAAGGAAGGATGTAGAGACTAGTACACAAAACCAAGTCAATCATGTAAAAAATGATTCTCTTATAACAACAGATTCAATTACTTTCTCATCAAGTTAGTATAGTTGTTAAGTAACACCAGTACATATGTATGATCTCTCTCTCTTGTACATATGTAATAATGCACTTCGCTTAGCAAATTCGTTTTTTCATTCATTAAACTTGTCTTGCCAATTAGTTCTTGCATATGTTTTGTGCTCTATTATTTTCTCTACAATTCTACATGGTATCAAGAGCCTCATGCTTGTTCTTTTCTAACAAAAAAGCCCTCCTCTAACTCATTTTTGGTCTGCAAATTCAATAAAGCTCTTCATGGCTTAAAGAAAGTCCCTAAATCTTGGTATAATGAGCTATGTTCCACTTTTTTTCAGTCTCAGATCCTTCACTTTTTACCGGATTTTCCTCTACATCTACTATTTACAGGTGATAATGCCACTGCAATTTGCTCTTTGATTTCTCAGCTAAAATCTCTTTTTGCCTTACAAGATTTAGGCAATGCCAACTATTTTCTTGGTCTTGAAATTAAAAGATTATCGAATCATGCATGATATGCTCTAAATGTCACAGACCCAGAATGAGGAAGTGAGGAGGAAAATGAGGTGAACTCAGTTTAAGGTAGGTGCTGGGGAGGTGCTTTTGCGCTTCGCATTCATCTCCAGAAGTCACCTTTTCCTTCAGCACCTCTCTTGAGGAAGACGCAGGCCAAATTAATGTTTTCTCTATTTTAGATACTTCTCAGTTAGCACACAAAAAATAAATTTTAAGAAGACTAGAAGAGTGACATTTAGAGGGAAAAAAGCCAAAGAACTACTGAATCAACAATCTACCAACCTCGTTGTGTGCCATCCATTTTATTTTTGATTGCATCACACACCATTTCTTAAAATACACACCTGCAGACGATTTAACAACTTGCTTATCATTAGTCTTGAACATAAAAGTTAAGGGAAAAAAAAGAAAAAAAAGAAAGAAAAAACCACAGCTATCATTTTGGTCCCTCAAATCCTTAATTCTATCTTGCTTGCCAGTGTCATCAATTAAAAGATTTAGAATGCAATCCCCCCCCCCCCTCTTCCCTCCCCTCCTAATAGTAGATCAAGAAGATATTACCCTAAAATACTAAAATTGATCATGAAAGATTATTATATTGACAAATCTAACTATGGAAGAATTAAAACTAATTTGTAACATAAATGATAGGTTCCTATAGACAAAACTACTCGAACCCTAGAAAAAACTATAAAAATTTATCAATTTACCACTTTAACCTAATCTAACCATTTTCAAACTCTAACTTTATCCCATCCCTAATCTCCAATACTCTTCACCGCCACCCCCAACCCACCTACAGCTACCACCACCTTCATGGAACGCTCCTAATTCTCTTTTCCATTGTCAATATTATACACAAGCTTAAAGGGAGAAGCAGGAAAAACATCACGAGTTTCAGCCAGAACTTACCCGCTTCTATGTGGAGGGTACATGAACTTTCATCCGTTGTTACCAAACTATATTTACAGTGTACCTATTTGATCAAGAACTTAATGTTATCTATTATGATATTATCTCAAAAAATAAAAAAAACAAATAAATATGTTGTGGAACAGAATAATTGTTAATATGCTTTCTATTTTCATAAGTTTAGCTATCTATGATTTCCGGAGGGGAAAATCACAAAGACCTATCAATGATAAATGGATAATGATTTATCTACATTAATATTTAAAATACAAAATATACAAATGATTTTGGTTGCTGAACTCTAAACAAGATAATCACTTCAGTGACAATATGCTCCTGTAATATATTGCCACCCTTTACTAGAATTTAAACCCTTTCTCACATAGTGACTTTCTGTTTTCCTGACTTACCACACATATGGACTTTAATAGACATATCGAGTGTGCCTCTAATAAATACTAAATCATATATGATTCATGATTGTATTTAGTTTTGAGAATAGAATAATATATGATACTGACAACAGGGCACAAAGAAGACATAAAATTAGTGTTTTTATACTTTGTTTGGTAATAAACTAAATACAAGATAGAACAAATAATAAAAAATTTAATTTACCTTATTTTTTCTTTCACGTAAAATTAGAAAGAAAAATAGAATAGTAAAAATTGTAAATATAAAAAATTGATAGTAAAAATAAAAGGAAAAAATAGATATAAGTTATCTTTTCTCTCAGTGTTTTTATGTTCTTCGTGATAAGATGGACATAAAATACACTAATCCAGTGACTCGGGATACAATGTCTCTGTCCATGTCTCATCTACCAAACACGATTTTGTGTTTTAGTGTCCTATACTTGTAAACATACGCAGCCATAGAGATGGATTGATCCAAAGTTTGATTTCATGAACAATTAATATTTAAAAAGGAAAAGAAAAGGGTAGGAAAAATAGCTAAGCATCAAGGTAAGATGCCAAAGTATTCCATACCTCAAAGAAAGACCCAAATGGAACATCATGAGCCTGATGTACAATCCCAAACACCTTCATGGCATTACAATATCCCATTAGATATTACAAAACCAAAGAAGATAAGATAAGAAAAGGGGACAATAGAAAAAGAGTAGGATAATAGTTGCAATGGTGAAGTTAGTTAAATGCTACCAGGCACCAGCATTCTGATATCATCAAATTCTTCCTGGATATATCATCAAAAGTAAATACAAACAACCACCTTACCAATTTTTTCTTGTCTGGTGTTAGAACAACATGTTGCCATTCTGTCATGGCCGTGTCTGGAGGGCACATAGGGTTGTTACAGAGGGACCTAAAGGTTATTTCTCGAAGTTGACCATCAAATTCATCTCCGCAATGCCATTGTCCTATCTGAATGCAATATAAGCACACAGTCAGCAAGAACTTTAATATTTGATACCATTTGATTAATTTTTTTAACCGGTGCAACAAATGGATAATTCACAAATTAAAGATTTAATTATGGCCATAGCACAAAAATTATAAACCATCAAGCATCTAAGCCCTTAGAGCACTAAATTTTGCATTGAGAAAAAGCAATCAAATTTTAACTTAAACCAGCAGAGTGTTATGCAAATAAATAATGACATATACCACCTTTTCTAAATCAATAGAATACATTTAATGTTTTAAGAGAAACAAATACTTACTCAATGGAAAATTACACTGACTCAAGTTACAAACTTCTGTTGAAGTCAAATTTCACAACTACATATATAAAGTTAACACACTCTTAGATATGTATATGTGCCTTTAGAATTCTATGACCAAAAGGTCTAGATTTCAATTCTTGTTAACCCCAACAAATCAAATTTCAGCATAAGCCAAAAATGGACCAATGCTAGTTTACGTGTTAAGCTCTGAAATCCCACAAGAAAGGGGAAGGATAAGTGATTATAAATCAGGTGCTGACACAGAGAGAACCTAAAGAAACAAATTTGTTCCACAAGAGAAGGGGAAGAATTCTCTAGCCATTGTAAAAGCCACCAACCAACTCAAATGCAACTCATTCTAACTATTTGATCAGTTGACAACTTTTAACAAGAAGTAAAGAACAAGATTCAAGAAGTACCGCAGCGGTTTAGGAAAACTTACCTCAAGATTATCATCCTTTCGTACTTCATGGTAATTGCTAGTAAATTGTGAACCATCATTTAGTAACAAGTTTAAAAAATGCTCAGCTGTGGAGGGAAAAACATCCTGGAGAAGAACCACTAGTTATTGTAGTTTCTAACTTTTTTAAAATGATTAACTAAGTTCCTTACTTTAAAAAATATGACTCTGTTGGTCCTAACTTCTGTCATCATATTTGTTATTTGAAATGTTAATGTGAACAGGTGAATGCCATCTCGGTATTGTAATGGCTAATTGATGTCAACACCTTTGAATTGTGATCAATACGGTGTCTGAAAATAGTTCATAGGACTTAAATAAATCAAAATTAGTATATACCAATTAAGTCATATGAACCAATTTCAAATACCATATTTACTACAATTAAATAGTGTTTAGTTCAAGTAACTATTATGAGTAGCATTTAACTTTTTAAAGTGGAGAACTTAATTGGATAATTTAAAAACTTATGGACCAAATTGACTCATCAAATGAAATGAGCATTATCTCCTAACTAAAATGATAGTTAATCACTTAATTCATTTCATTAAGATAAAAGGAAAAACAATGCATACATTGTATATACCAACTAAAACCTCTTCTTTGATAAAAGGTTTAAGTTTTCCTGTTTCTGGCATGCTTTCTTCAGTAGCTTTATCCAGTATCTTATGTCCTGCAATAGAACTGCTATGTGCTTGCAGCTCAGACTCTATATTCTTCTGTACCAAAAACAATGATAAATTGGAACAGTCTCGAAGTTATCCTAAAATGTTGAGGAAAAATTCATATAAGATAGCTAGGATAAAAAAATGAGGATCAGCCTACTATGTTGTTTATCCTTCAGAATCCTGGCAACAGTATCTTTTGTAATATTTATTTTTGCTTATTTTTTGTAAATAACTGCAATCAATGTCCTCTTACAATGATAAAATACAAAATAATAAATAAAATATGAAAGGTAAGCCATAGTACATGGTGCTTTAGTTACGAATTGACGGTATTCATTCTTTCATGTCAAAAAGGACAACAAAAATGTAGGAAAAAAATAAATAATATTCACTAAATACTTCTTAAGATGGTCACAAGCACATCATGTTATGGTGATATGAGAATAACAAGAAAGTATAGGGAACCAACTCTTAGAGTTTAGGTTTATAATTTAGAATTTATGATTAAGGGTTATGAGGCCTAGAATTCAAAAATAACAAAATAATTTTAAAAAAGTTAGCTGATATTGGCTGAAAAAAGTCGGTTCCCTAGCATTACTCGAGATTGTATATCCAAATAAATAAATCCACTAAGGTGTCACAAATTGATGAACTTTTGATTCCATCATAATTCAAAAGCAGATCTACTCAATTCAACCTCAGCTTAATATTATTAGCTATTAGTCAAATGGAAGAGTGATAGTAACTAAGATCACTAAGAGGGGCTAACAAAAGCAGTAAATACTTATCATTTATCAAAGGAACTAAACTTTATCAAACAAATCAATTCAAGGTTGGGGTAGAATAATTGGACAAAAGTGCATCAGAGCATGATCTATCAGTTTTATAGTGTATATTGACTATATTCACAAAGTACATGGTGCAAGTGTATTATATATTATTAGTTTAAAAATCTCTTGTAGCGTTTAAACAAGTAAAATTTGTTTGGGGGGGGGGGGGAGAGACGACTACACCTAATATCTACAATTGCAATTTTGTAATTGAGATAGAGAAACCATATTGACTAAGCAAGAGTTGTTACCTTCTTTGCTGCATGTTGCAGATTTTTAAATGCATCATTTCTGTTCCAAAATGATGTAAACTTATACCTCAGTCTACCTGAAATGACCAAGAAAATTAGGATTAACCAATTATCTACATCTAATGTAGCCAAGTATCTGTGACAAAAGATGGTGATAATGTTTAGGGTTTAGGGTTTATATAATCAAATTAAGATACAAGATAAAGTATCATTTTTTAGACTTCGGTATAAAAACGTCCAGCAATATATCAAGATATTTTGTATGAAAGCAACAAAGACAGTGAACAATATAATATATAGCAATCTTGCACTAAATTCCATTGTGATACATAGATAACATGTATAGTCCCATCAATAAAGGAACCAAGTTGACGCATTAATCTATTAATGAAATTCTGGACAAGGATCACATTATAAACTTAACAAATAACAATGAAATAGTATTTAAAGCAAATTACTAACCATCTAGACTTCGCAAGGGAGGAACACCATGTCCACCGGAACCCTTGCGGAGAATAATTTCAACACCAGGATTTATAAACACATGTTGAATCCTTTGAATCTTAAGAAAAGACGGAAAGTACAACAGATGTAAGGTATAATGGAAAAGGAGGTAGAAACTTGCCTACAGTTGTCTTAATGTGAAATTGATATTTGAGAATTGTTAGATAATTTGACAAGTTTGACTAAATTATCATCTAACAGTTCTCGACTATTAACATCACATGAAGACAACTGCATGTGAGTCTTGAAATACGACATAGCAAAGCACTAAATCATACCTCATCAATATCTTCAAATGGAATAACCACCTGTGCAGATTCCCCCAAAATAAATAAATATATAAAATAAAAGCTGAAACTTAGGTGCAGTTAACTTCATGTGAAACTAATAGTTGAGAGTTGTTAGATGACAATTTAATCAAATCTATCAAATTATTTAACGATTTTCAGCTATCAGATTCACATAAAGTTAATTGAGTTTCCACCTAAAATAAAATTTAGAAAAAGCTACTCTAAATGATACAATGTGCACCCAACACTGGAAAGAGAAAAGGATAGTTTCACCTTTAATTCCTTTAACACATTGGAATGGAAGCAAATGTGCCATGCAGAAACATACATACGACCATGATACAATAATGATCCCACAAGTGCACAAGAATAACTATGATCAATAACCTGAAATAGAAACATGACTTGTTATTGGAAACACATTATAAAATCACAAAAAGAAGATATACACACATGCATGTTTGTGTCTAAGGATGCATGACCATAGAAAAGACTTCTAACTTGTAGTCCTTAATAACAAAAAACAAAAAAACAAAAAACAAAAAACTGACAAATTTCATTTCAGTTTTAACCTCATTTGGAAGAAGATCAAATATTGTTTGAAGAGGCCCTGGCTTCTGATCAACAACAGTGGGGCCTGGTTTTTCCAAAGGCATTATCCTTCTCTGTGTATTAACTCTGCCAAAATAATTTTTTCAATCACTCAAGTCAGTTAATATAAGAAATAGACCAATATATGATGATAATAACACTTGTAAAGTATTTAGAACCATGATAATATACATGTTATAAATTTTTGTTTAAAAAAAAACAAAAGAAAACCCACCTGGAAGAATTTGCAGATAGTTTTCTTGTTTCTATATGAAGACAAACCTGAAAATTAGAAGATCCATAATGGAATTTGAAAGGTAAAAAGCTTACTACAAACATAATTAGGAAAAAAAAGGTATTAAGTTAAGAAAATTTCTCTTGAAGTAGGTATTACCTGCCCTGATGGGCCATCCAAAAGGTACCACAATGCACTAGTTTGACCTTCACTATCAACTGGAACAGTCACTGAACCAAGAACAACACTTTTCCTAATTTTCTCCCAATCATATATTGTGACATTCATCTGCTAAACCAGAAAGGAAAGAAGTCAATTTTAAAAACATAATATGTATTGATAAATTTATGGAAGCATCCTTCTCAACTTAATTTTTGGCCCTTTCTTTTAAGAATATGAACAAACACAAATAATTTATTAATGGAAATGTACAACTCAGTTCCAGACAATATATAGTTGACGACTTAACAAAATATTTTCCTCTTAAATAAGTAAAAGTGTATCAATTTTAGTTTCGAAACAACACGCTGAATAGGAGGATGAGATACTAAACAAGAACATAAAAGATAAGTTCTACAACAATGAAATTCAATACTTAATGGAACTAATAGGTTAAACATCACTGTTTAATGTCACAAATAAATAAATGAAATCATTTTCAGCAGCCAAAAATGGTTAAACCAGCAACCTGAACAGGAAGTTCACGAGCATAAAAATTGAACTCCTCGCCCCACATAGGATTTCTTGAACCAGAGACCATGGAACTGTATCAGAACAAAGATGATTAACTTGAGGCCCCCAATATACAATGTCAGTTGTCCTATAAAACATCTTACAAAGAACCTTGCTACTTCTGCTGTGATGAAAAAAATATCTTGTCAATATGTAACACATCTAACAAACTAGACCACATTCTTGATTTGTGTGTCATCCTTGTCAAAGGGTCATGCTAATCTTTTCTATACCCTACCAATTTAAGAGTACGTTCCTCAATTAATCTAAAGATCAATCCTTAAATAAAGTGCGTGCACACCTAGGAAGCATAGATACAACACGCAACACGAACACGATACGGCCATACGGTATTTTTATAAAAGTATAAGATACAAGCATACGTCATGTAATATAATAAAATATATGAATAAATTATAAATACTAAATAATAAATTGTAATGAAAAATAATATTAAAAAGAATTAAAATTATTTATTGCTAAAATTTGTGCACATATACTGATTAACCAGCAAAAGAATAGATCGACATAGACATAAATACTTTAAACTATATTCGCGTCCTATCTACAATGAATATAGATACGACATACGTTAAGATTTGAGACATGGATAAGATGACACATATTTGTTGTTTGGTTTGGTATAAACTATATTCGCGTCCTATCTACAATGAATATAGATACGACATACGTTAAGATTTGAGACATGCATAAGATGACACATATTTGTTATTTGGTTTGGTAAGACACAGATCTTCGAAGGATATGGAAGGACATAATGGACATAGAGATATCAAATTTTGTGTACTTCCAATTTAGTGAGACACTAACTTGTGAGATATTAATTATTTACTCTTTTATCTTTTTTTTTTCTAGTTTTCGCCTTCTTTCTTGCAATCATCTTCTCGGGCTTTGATTTTTCTATTTTCTTCAAGAAAATAATTGCACATTTAATTTTTTATTTATTTAAATGTTGATTAATCTTTGATAAATGATGGACTTTGGTTTTCTATTTATTTTTTTTTAGAAAAACTCTATATTTAATATTTGAATGATAATTTGAGATGATATTGAAAGAAACAAAAGATACTGGAAGAAATAAAAATTCAATAATGATAACATATAGTGTTTGGAGTAATGCAATGGTGGTAATAGAATTTGTGGTTGAATAAAGGATAATTCAATCTTTTTCAAATATTTGTTTATCTTGTTCGTTATTTTTGTTAAATATAATAAATAAATACAGATATTTTATGTCTATGTCTTTAATATCTGTATCTTTAGCCAATGAGTAATAGCTCAAATGGCATAGACTCCCCATACTCAATTAAGAGGTTGCGGGTTCGAGTCTCTTATCTTTCCAAATTTTAGTAGCCAATGAGTAATAGCTCAAATGGCATAATCTCCCCATACTCAATTAAGAGGTTGTGGGTTCGAGTCTCATATCTTTGGTAAAAAAAAATATATGTATCTTTATGTCTATATCTCATTCTATACATCAGCCAAACGAAGCCTAGGTGCCAACACAAAAAAGTTTAGATGGAAAAACATGCACATACAACACTAGCGCTAAACTATCTGAACACATGTTGCACCTAGTTTGAAGCAATACAAAATATTGTTCCTTCTGTAAAAAAGGTTTAATCCTGAACTTAAGGGGTAACAAGAAAAGATCACTGCACCTGAACTGCCCTTCACTGCCACATGTAATGATTGCATACGGATCAGATGTTCCATTAAAGTTAACTCCAACGAGATTCTTAGCAGCCAATAGTTCTAACTGCAAAGAGAATCAATACAAAAAGTCAAACAAACATAAGCTTTTAATGCAATTTGAGTTTTAAACTAGTGAAAGCAGAACCAAGTACATTGATGAGGTAGACCGAACTAGTTTCAGAATCCCCTTCTACCTGAATCTACAAAACAAAAGGGTGCAGAACTGCATGTTAACATGTTAAAATTTGCTAAGCTAATCAACTTAAAAACAACACAACCGCTTTTCGTTCTAGACAAGTCAGATTCGCTGCAAAGAGGAGCTAGCAATCACAAAAGTGACATAAACTGCAAAGGTGGTAGAGGAAGCTAATGGTGACTGTTCTATCTTTGTTATTTGATTTCTTGTTTTCCTCTTTTGTAAACTTGTAATGGCTCATAGATGTTATATTTGTTGGAAAGAAGAGAAGAATGAATGGAAGAGACTGGGGGAGGAAGGATGGCCCATATGTAAAACAACCATGTTAAATATACGTTAAAATTAGTCACTAAAATTAATTATCACTATAGAATACATATTAAAATATAAAATTTATATTAAAAATAAATTAAATTATATATATATATTTATATATAAAAATATAATGATCCATTTAAATAGTTAATTTTAGTGTATAAATAATATTTTTAATTTAAAATTTATGTTATATTGCTCTTCTTTTTCTTTTGCAAAGGAAAACGAACCAACATGAGATTGTTAAGGTTTAGTTAGGCCTAGTTTGGATAATAATTTAATTAATTTTTTTTAAAAATAGCTTAAACAATAAATAACTATATTAAAAATAGTTTACAAATAAGTTATTTTGTATTTGAGTTTTTAGTTCTAAAAATACTTATTTTAAAAAAAATGTGATAAAAAGTAGTAGTATTATGAGAGAAGTCATTTTTTTTAACTTCTCTATAAGCTCCTAAATAACTTCTTAGAAAACTGTCATTTGGTTTTAAAAATTGCACTAGACATTAATACTACTATTTTTCATAAGTCAAAAACTCAACAAAATTTCTTTTAAAACTTTTTAAACGGGCCTTAATGTGGTTATGCATAGTTAAGACTCTTAAGAGCATATTGTTAAAAAATTATTAATGTTTTAATCTAATTATGGGGAATACATAATTTAGATACGCCCCTTTTGGTTTTTATGCTCTTAATTTTTTTTCAATAATTTAAATTTTAAGATTAAAGAATTTTAAGAATTTCTAACCCATATCAATCATGAATCAAATAATATTTACTTCTCTTAAATATACTACTAGATTTAATTTAGTTTAAGAACAAATATACGTAAATAAGGGCTTTTGTTCAAATTTTAACCAATTTTTTTTTAACCTTTATTTTGGCTTTTCGGACAAATAATTAGATGATTTCTAAACATTTAAATTATTAAATAGTCTTAATAATAAAATATATTTTTTAAATTTTAAATAATTATCACATAGTTATTTTTATTTTTATTTAATAATTAATTTTTTATATATTATTTAATTTAAAAATTTATTTTTTATTTTATATATTATTATTTTATTATTTATCATCTATTTTATCTTTATAATTCTATCATTAACAATTTGAAACTGTAAAAAAATAAAACATCTATCAATGGTGACTTTAATTCTAATTTATTTGGTATGTTTTATAAATACGATCATGAGCTCGATGTAGGAACAATTTCAACTAATTTGATTCTCAAACTCAAGTTTTATATTACAAACTTAAGATTCAATATTTATTATTCTTTTGAATTGAATTGTTATTGAAAGAAGAAGGTGAAACAATGTCAATCATTTGAAAAGAATTTATATAATAAATTGTATGTTTCATATATTTGATAGTGTAAACAATCGAAAAAGCATATTTATTATTATAAATACAATTGATTAGAAAAATTATCCTTAGTTGTTGTTTGTATAAAGAAAAAATAGATTCTGAAGATATCTAATCAATTATTTTCTTCAAGCAATCAATTGGATCTTTCAATCAATCAATTTGATATATAATAAAATCGATTGACTAAAAAAAAATTAGACTTTTGCTCGTAAAACAATCGATTGATATAGAAAGAAAATGATTTTCATTCACTAACTAATATTCAATTACTTGAATGGAACAACCGATTGTTTTTCTGCAAATTGCGATTCTTCTACTACGAAGAACGCATACTTAGCAATTGATAAATAATGATTAGGATCACTGCAACAAATCAATGATTACAATGAATCATAAATAATTACAATTATAGAATTAGGTAATTGAAAAGAGATTAATGATGCTAAATTATGAAATTATTCATCTTAAAATTAAAAAGGATAAGATTAAAATTTTAAGCTCAAAATAAAATTGAAAAAGAGATTGAAGATAGATATTAATAGAATATCAAATTGTTAGTGATAGAATTTTAAAGATAAGATAAATAATAAATAATAAAATAATAATTTATAAAATATAAGATAATTTTTAAAATTAAATAATATACAAAATTAAAAACTAATTAATAAATAAAATTAAAAAATTACTATTTAATAATTATTAAAAATTTTAAAAATATATTTTATTATTAAAATTATTTAATAGTCTAAATATTCTCTCGAACCATAAAAATGGAAATCGAATTTTTATATCTCTCAATTTTTAATCTACTATCAATTACAAATATGGCATTACTCATAAATTTGATTTGATAAATATATATTTATAGTGCCTTTGAACAAGGCAAACTCCAATGGATTTTTTTTATTTAAATTAAATAAATATAGTATTTCTCAAAATAAAAATAAACGTTAAAAAAATTATCAAAATATATTCTCAGTCACATCTCGAATACTGAGGGTCATTATTCAAAATGGCCACATCTCGGGTACACTGACCCCTATGCTGTGATAAGGTGTCTATGAATTATATCTCAGATGCAATCGTGATATGAACATAAACATATCTCGGATACACTGCACCTGAGATACGCGCATTTTCTGATTCGGGTCAGTGCATCCGAGATATAGTCAAGATTATAATTAGGGTTTCAGCACCCAAGATATATTGCAGAATAAGTCTAATTATAGAGACCATCCCAATACCTCTCCTCACACAATTCACAAACCATTTTTTTCTTTCTCTTCTTTCGGTTTTGTTCTGATGGAGAATAATTAATTCTTCTTTGTAGTAGTTTATTCCAATGGGATAGTCAGACACAATGATGAATGAGTTGAGTCTGACAAGATTGTGATGTTGCGCACTTACCAGGTTGATACCCTAGATGCGCTAAAGACGGTCATGTTGAGTAATATGGGGGGAGTAGGAACAAAGGAGGTTGGGCGGGTTGCATATAGATTTCTGTACGCGCTTCTGAACGGTGGATTTACCAACCGGTTATTCTGGATAGATGGAGATCAGCATGTGAGGGTAATATTCGACGTACATGCACGACTGATGCCCCAATATGTGATGGAGTTGTATGTTGCGGTCCGTAACGTAGTTGTTGGTGGTGGACCGTCTCCTTCAGCTCCTGAAGTCGTGCCGCTCGAGGCGACACCGATCCACTATACCCAGCCTCATGATAGTGCCGACAATTCCGACAGTGAGGGCGCTTCAACCTATGTTGCCGGGTCTGGGTCGTCAAGCAATACAGTGTCAGAAGATGAGTTTGTACCGGAGACTCCCAGCGGTGGTGTTGGTAGGTTTCTGCGCCTCCCCTTTGGCCATTCCTCAACTGTCGGATGTTTCTAGCCATTATCAGACGTTGAACTTAGATGCAATGCAGCGGATGATCTTTTGAACGCTGAGGACGGGGAGGATTACAATACAGATGGATGCAGTGTATTCGAGATATGCTTATGTTCATATCACGGTTGCATCCGAGATATGATTCACAGACATCCTATCACAGCACGGGATCAGTACACCCGAGATGTGACCATTTTTGACAACAACCCTCGGTACCCGAGATGTAGTTGAGGATGTATTTTGATAATTTCTTCTACGTTTATTTATTTTAGTAAATATTATATTTGTTTAATTTAAATGAAAAAAATCCAACTCCAATACTTTTTTGAAATTAGAGGATAAATCATCTTTCTTATATATTATGGCATAATAAATCTAATTGTACATGTTTTTAACACATTTTCTTTTATTTGGATATAGAGTTGAATTAACTCTAAATAGTTAATTTTTTGTGCCATTTTTATTCTCATATACTATAAAACTTAAGAAAATAATTATAGTATAAAGTACGAAACTTTTTTATTTGTCGTGTTTGCGTATCTAACACATTTTAAACAAGACACTCATCGACACTTGTCCGACATGTGTGTCATCTATGTCTATCCGATCCGTGTCTTAATAAAAAATAATAAATTCTTCTCCAGACACGTTTATACACATCTATGATTTAAATGCCATCACTTATCAGCGTGTCCAGCCTTATTCTCTTAACATGTATTCTTGAAATGAGTTTAGAAATAGTATATATTATTAATTATTAAAACAAGAGTAAAGTATTATTTTTATCCCCAATGTTTAGAATAAGTCTCAAAGTTGTCTATAACGTTTAAAGCGTCCTATTTATGTTTCTAACATTTCAAAATCGTCTCAATGTTGTCCTTCCGTAGCAATCTGTTAATAGATTAACGGTGGGGCAAGATTAAAACGATTTTAAAAACGTTAAGGATTTAAATAGGACGAAAACGTTGGGGATAAAAACGATACATTATTCTTAAAAAAATTTATATAATAAATTTTAACAGAATAAATTGTATTACGAATTCAAGATTTTTACTCATACTTGTAGAATGACTATTATATAAACCTCCGAGAAAGAAAGAAAAGGAGCATGTACACATACGATAAAGTATAAATGATATCTTTTTGTCTTTAATATACCAAATTTTTTTAATGTTTAATTTAATTAAAACTTGTTAATAAATTTTAATTTTTCTCTTAATAAAAAATAAATTTACTTAGAATAAAAGTAATGTGATTAAGAATAAAATTAAAAAAAAAATATTTAGAATAAAATAATGTGATTAAGAGTAATTTACTTAGATGCAATTAAAAGAATAATTGAATAATTATCTATCACAAAAAATTAATATCATTGAAAAATAAAATTAAAAATAAAGTTTAATTAAATTAAATATTAAAAAATACGTTTGATATACTAGAGACAAAAGGTATAATTTATACTTTATTGTATACGTACCATGTTTTTTTTTCTTTTTCACAAATTTAGGTACTAGTCATTCTACAAATATTTCATGATGAGTAAAAATCTTTAAGAGCAAAATTAAAAAAATTAAAATAAAAGTAATGTGATTAAGTTGTAATTTACTTATATGTGATTAAAAAATAATTGAATAACTACGTACCATAAAAAATTAATATTAATGAAAGATAAAATTAAAATTTATTTCTAAGTTAAAAATAAAGTTTATTTAAATTAAACATTAAAGAAGTTCTACACATTAAAGACAAAAAAATATATAATTTATACTTTATTATATATGTATCATACTCATTGTTTTTCTTTTTCTGAAAGTTTATCTACTAGTCATATTAGAAATATTCTATGATGAGTAAAAATCTTGAATTCTTAATGCAATTCATTCTGTTAAAATTTACTTTCATTTTAATTGATTTGGTAATTTTTCTAAGATTAATATATAGTTCTTGTCTCCAATGTTTTCGTCCTATTTAAGTCCCTAATGTTTCAAAATCGTTTCAATTTTGTCCCGCCGTCAATTCTGTTAATAGATCCCTAACGACAAGACAATATTGAGACAATTTTGAAATGTTAGGGACTTAAAGGACGATTTAAATATTAGGGACAATTTTGAAACTTACTCTAAACGTTGAGCACAAAATGATACTTTACAAAAAATATTTTAAACATTTTATATACTTAAAAAAAATTAAAAACAATTAAAAAATTAATTTATATTTTAATATCAATAAAATACCAAAATATCATTACAATTTATCTAAAAAATACTTTATATTTATTAATATATATGTTGTGTTCTTGTGTTTTATAAGAACCTTAAATTCGTATGTTCACGTGTCCCGTGTCCATATCATGTCGTATTCTATATCTGTGTCAGTGTCTGTGCATCATAACCACATGGACGGATTTAAGGTTGGGTCAAGTAGTGGCCTTGGCCCTCCAAAAAAATTTAAACTCGTATAGTATTATAGTGAATACATTATGTAGAGTAAAACTCATTGTTCTGAAAATCAAACCGGACGGCCGGTTCAACCAGATTAACCGGAAATCGGTCACTAGGCCGGTCTGGTTAGGCTCAAAAATCGACTGGCAAAAAATCAGTCAAAAAATCGGCTGAACCGGCAGTTAACCGGTGAACCGTTTGGACCGGTTAATTTTTTGCGGTTTTTCTTATTTGACTACTCCTCCCAAACGACGCCGTTTTACCCATTTAGTTTTTTTGTTTTTTTGTTTTTAATATAAAGGAAACAGATTCCCTCTCTCTCAATCTCAACCCTGTTTAACCCATTTAACCCTAAAGCAGAAGTAATGAAGCCAAGCCCCAAATTCAATCTTCAACACTTCAGCAGCAATAACCTGCGGCAGCGTTAACGCCAGCAGAGCTCTTCTCCTCGCCGTCGCAGAGCTCTTCTCATCACCGTCGCGTCTCGTCTCACTCTCACCGCGAACGTCTCTCCGTCGTCATCTTTGTTCCATTGATCGGCCGTTGTGGAGCTCTTCTCCCCGTCGTCGCGTCTCGTCTCACTCTCACCGCGAACGTCTCTCCATTGTCACCTTTGTTCCACTGCTCAGCCGTCACCTCCTCTCACCGGGACCTTTCTTTCACCTCTGTGGAACGCTCGAGCAGTCGAGCTTCTTCCCTTATTTCTCCAGGTTCTCTCTTTTTCTACTAAGTTTCTTGATGAGGTCACTTTCTCCAGGTTCTCTCTCACATGTCAAGCCTGTCTTCAATCCCCTCTGAGCCCGAGCTCACTTCCCCTCTTCCATCACCGTCACTTGGATTCCTCCTTCGCCGCTGCCAGTCTTCAATTTAACTTTGCTTGTATTTGTACTTTTATTTGGTTTCTGATTTCTGATTCTGAGTTTGCTAATTTCTGCTTAGCTTGAGTTTATGAATGTCTGAGTTTGTAAGCAGATCTCTACCCTGCTTCAGTTTTTATTTTTGGGAATTAATTGCTGTTTTTTGGGATTTGATTATGTTGATTGTTGCTTGTTTGTCTGGGTTAATTGTTATATTTTCATTGTTGTCTTCTGCATTTAATTTCATTGTTGTCTTCTATTTTTAATTTGTTACTGCAATTTGATTTCATAGTTTGTTTGTTTGTTCCAGATTATGATTATGTTTGTTCCAAATTTAAATTATGATTATGTTTGCAAATTCAATGGTTAGTGGTTATTACTGATTTGTTTGTTAGTTTTGATTTTTAGGTTATAAATTGAAATTTTAAATTTTAAATTTTATTTTTTATTAGGTTAAATTTTATTGAAATTTAAATATTTAAAATTATATATTAAATTTTTGATAATTTTATTTAATATTTAATTAAACTGGTTGAACCCTGATTTAATCCCGGTCGAACCAGTAAACCAGTCATCTCACCAGTTTATTGACCGGTCCGGTTCTCGCAACCTTGGTAAAACTTAATAGTGTAATAATAATAAAAGAATTGGTATTCTTTGTGTATTAGGATTCAAATCTCTCTACATGCATTTACATTATTTATATTTTTTATTTGATTTAGAGTTTTTATTTTTTTTATATTTTCTTTCTTTTAATTAATTTTAACATCTATAATCATATAAAAAGTATTTTAATATTATTTATAATAACATTATTCTTTTTCTAATTTTATTTAGTTATTTTTTATTATTTTTATTTTTATTTTTATTATTATATATAAATACTTTAATATATTTTATATTCATATAATAAAATTATTAGTGAAGTTAATTTATATTATTTTGTGTTATATTTTTTAATAATATAAAATATAAAAATATAACTCACGGTTACATAAATACTTAACAAAAAATTAATTAATAAGATATTTAAAAATAGATCATTTTATATTTTATTAGATCTAAAATCATAAAAAATTATAAAAATGGAGATAATTCTTTTATTTGACAAATATTTATTAATTTTTTAATTAAAAAATTAATTATAATTATATCTATTATTAAATATATAATATTATATTTAATTATACAAAATTTTAATTTTTTATTTTTCCACTCTTAAATCCTTGGATCCATCGTTGATCATAGCTATTAGCTAATACTAGAACAATATATTTAATGCGTGTTACAAAAACTTATTTTTATTCAAATTCTATCTATGTATTGGATTAATTAAAAATGAATAAAACAATGATATTATACAATAATGCATGAAAGATAAAGAGGCGATCATTTACTCTCTAGTTGGAGAAAGAAAGACAGAAATGAAAACATAAAGTTGGAGTTGGTTTGTATTTTTATTTTTTATTTTTATTTTTAGTAATTTTTTTGAATTTTGTAAAAGAAATAACAAAAATAATAAACTTTTTTATAAAATTTTAAAAATAAAAAACACTAAAAAAAAATACAAATCAAAATACACTCTAATTCTTTTTCAGAAATTGAAAATGAATTTGCTATCTACCAAAAATTCGAGACATTTTTATGCCAGTAGCAAAAAAAAAAAAAAAGAAGCTGTATTATGTGAAGAGTGAGCTGAAGCAGAAGTGAGAAGAATGGAGAAACTTACCTGGCTATCTTCTTCTAAGATTTGGTCAGCAGAAATAGTCCTACTAGTATATTCAGTTAAAATTGACTCACAAATCCCCAACTCAACAATTTCCTCAGCAGAATTTATATCCAAGAGATCTGAAGATGAATCCGTTGGTGTTGTAAGGGGCAGGTTTTTAATAGCATTCTTTATTCTACGAACCTCGAGCAACGTCTCTTTCAAATCTCTTAAAATCTGAGCTTGCATATCAATGCTAAAGAACCTGCTGAGACACCGTTCTAGTTCTTCCAATTGCTTCTGGCAATAGATCTTTGCAGGCAAATTCAACTTGTGTATCTTTGAGCACTTGTAAACAAGCTTTGTGCCATCTTCCATGTCTCGAATCAGAGATTCTAGTTCTGCCTTTGGACGACAGAGTTTGTTGTTGTGTTGTTCTATCTCTTTCATGAGAGGTTTTAATGATTCTAAGGTGGTTTGGAGGTAGGCCAAGGTTGGCTTGAACATGATGGTCTTGTCCTTCATTTCCAAAACCGCCTTCAGCAGTTCTCCGAACACTGCTCCCACGGCAGCTCCGCCTATTAGAGCTGCTGCCATGATTTTCCAGATCCCAAGAAATGCACAACTTCTTTGGTCGATTCTTTGTTTTTCAAAAGGTTGGTATTCTTTTTGTTTGCGTAAAGGTGCATATGGAATATTTTGGATATTAGTATTTACTATTTAGTAGTGGACGACCTTTTACTTGTGAGTCTTCGCATAGCCTTTTTTTTTTTATCAGAAAGTTTTCTAGCAAATTTGAGTATTTTTGTTCAATAATCGACCGGTATAAATATTAACTGGATTGATTACTTGTTTGGTTGTAATAACGATAAAAAATACTAAAAAAATTAAAAAATAAAGATAATTTAACTCGGTACTTTTTTATAGCCAAATTGAACATTAACCCAATAAAGTTTGACAGTCATTTGTTAATTATTCTTGTGATATATAAAGTTGTGTTTGGTTGTGAAAACAAAATAAATAAGACATTAAGAATAAAATACAAACAACAAAGATACAAAAATTAATTTTTTTGTATTTTGTTTAGTAATAAATTAAGAGTAATTACCCAAATCAGTCCCTGAGGATTTTAGAATAGGACATTTTAGTCCCCAAAGAAAATTAATACACGGATCAGGCCCCAAAGTTTTACTCCGGCAGACAAATCAGTCCCTAGTTCATTTTTCGGCAGAGTAATTACTCAAATCAGTCCCCAAAGATTTTAAAAATGGACATTTTAGTCCCCAAAAAAAGCTAATGTGCAAATCAATCCCCAACTTTCTCTCTGTTAGACATAATAGTCCCCCGTCCAAAATTAATAAAATTATTATTATTATTAATTGCACAATAATATTGTACTATATTTTTTATATTTTTTAGACAAAAATAATGATAAATTTATTCATTAAATTCTTATATATATATAGTCACTCAATAACAATAATAATAATAATAATAATAATAATAATAATAATAAAGATTATTTTACAAGAAATTCAAAGTTAAAATCATTTGATATTTTTGTATTTAATATAATCAAAAGATGTCCTATGTAAAAAAAATTATATATGTTTATATTAAAAAAATATGTATTAAAACAAAATATTTTAATTTGAATTTATATTAAATACATATTTTTTTAATACAAACATATTTTTTAAAATAGTACATCTTTTGATTATATTAAATACAGAAATATCAAATGATTTTAACCTTGATTTTTTTATAAAATAATCTCTAATAATTTTATTTATTTATTTATTATTATTATTATTATTATTATTATTAATTACATAATAATATTATACCATGATTTTTTGTATTTTCTAGATAAAAATAATGAAAAATTTATTCATTAGATTCTTTTATATATATATATATATATATATATAGTCACTCAATAATAATAATAATAATAATAATAATAATAATAATAATAATAATAATAATAAATAAAATTATTAGAGATTATTTTATAAGAAATTTAAGGTTATAATCATTTGATATTTTTGTATTTAATATAATCAAAAGATGTACTATTTTAAAAATATGTTTGTTTTAAAAAAAATATGTATTTAATATAAATTCAAATTAAAATATTTTGTTTTAATACATATTTTTTAATATAAATATATATAATTTTTTTTTACATAGGACATCGTTTGATTATATTAAATACAAAAATATCAAATGATTTTAACTTTGAATTTCTTGTAAAATAATCTATTATTATTATTATTATTATTATTATTATTATTATTATTATTATTATTGAGTGACTATATATATATAAGAATTTAATGAATAAATTTATTATTATTTTTGTCTAAAAAATATAAAAAAAATATAGTACAATATTATTGTGCAATTAATAATAATAATAATTTTATTAATTTTGGACGGGGGACTATTATGTCTAACAAAGAGAAAGTTGGGGATTGATTTGTACATTAGTTTTTCTTGGGGACTAAAATGTCCGTTTTTAAAATCTTTGGGGACTGATTTGGGTAATTATTCTGCCGGAAAATGAATTGGGGACTGATTTGTCTGCCGGAATAAAACCTTGGGGACTGATCCGTGTATTAATTTTTCTTGGGGACTAAAATGTCCGATTCTAAAATCCTCAGGGACTGATTTGGGTAATTACTCATAAATTAAATACAAAAAAGAACATATTATAAAAGTTTAATTTTCTTTCACTTTTTCTATACGAAAATTTTAAAAAAATGATAAAAATTATAATTATAAAAAATTAATAAAAATAATAAAAAATAAATTGTATCATTTGATTAGTATTTTTATATCTATATTTTATTTGTCAAATATAATTTTATATTTCTCTGTCTCTGTTTTTTATCTCTCATTCCTATAAAAAAAATGCAGTTTTAAGGGTTTAATCGTCACATAAATTAAATTGAAGGATGCCATATTGTTAGTATGAGTCTTGTTCATACCCTGATCCAAAACATAAGCCAGGCCCAATCAAGCTAAGGGGCCAAATCCAAAAGGTTGGCCTTCACTGACTATCCGACCTCCACTAAGAAGTCGGAGTCAACACCAGCAAGCAGTCAGCACTTATCCAAGTGAATCACTGCCTCCTTAAATCTCTCACCCACTTCTAGAAGAGAGATCCCAACAACCCTAAAATAAAGAGACGGTTATCCACCATCAGAAGTGAAACTACTTCAGCAGTGGTTATTGGTTCCTTCCCTATAAATACACTAACACCCTCAGGTAAACTTAAGTTCCAATATTCTGAACCTGCTTAACCCCTTACTGCCTTAGGCTTCGGAGTGTCTTCGCAGGTACCCCTCTTTTTCTTCAAAGCACACAACTCGAACGGCGGCTCCCAGATAGGAACAAGTCGGAGGCCACCTTCCTTCAACGTTTGGGCCTTCCATTCGAGCCCAATCATCCAGTTCTAGGTAAGTCCCGGAACATTGGCATCATTGCCGGAGATTCGGAGATCAACGTAATATGGCGGACAACCAACATGAAGACGGACACACTGCATCTGAGTCCGATCCAGAGCATCAGGACATAGTCAACAACGACCGAGCGATAATATCTCTACAAGGAGCGAAAGGACTACATGCTGAGGGCCCTTCGAATACCTAGGGACCGAACAAAATCTCCTCGGAAGTTCATCAGCCCGGAAAGGATGGGCAACCTCACTCCAGTGACCTAATGAGGCTATTACATGGCCACCAGGGTCGACCCGAGCAACTAGAACAAGAGTTGGAATGATAGGGTGAAGCGGAGCGAGGCCTCAGGAGAGAGATCGAGCAACGAAGAGAGCTTGAAGAAAAGATCTCGAAGCTGAAATCCAACCTCCGAAGTAGGGATTCCCGCAGAGATTGAGCAGATACTCCGTTAGGGGAAGAAGACCCATTTATTGAGGACATCATGAGGGCTAAAGTTCCCAGAATCTTTAAAAGACGGGACGACTAACCGAAGCATCACCTCAGCAATTTCAAAAGTCGGATGTACCTAGCCGATGAATCGGACGCCACTCGCTGTAAGGCCTTTCCGACAACTTTAACAAAGGCGGCGATGAAGTGGTTTGATGGCCTTCCCCCAGGTCGGTGACCAGCCTCGCGCGATTTTCAATTCAAAAAGACAAGGTCAAGCACGCCCCTAGCCTCCTAGGAGTCAAACAGGAGGTCGGAGAACCCTGAGAGACTACATGGAAAGGTTTAATAAGGCGTGCTTAGAAATTCAAGACCTTCCCACTGAGGCAGTAATAATGAGTCTCGTTAATGGACTTCGAGAATGACCCTTCTCCCAGTCCATCTCAAAGAGACACCCGACTTCTTTGAGTGATGTACAAGAACGAGCTGAGAAGTATATCAATATGGAAGAGAACGCCAGGTTACGAGAATCAAGTTGACAGCTGGGGCACCCTCACCAATCAAAAGAAAAGAAGAAGGAGCCCAAGAAAAAGGAAGAAGTCGGGACTAAGAGGCCCAGAAGATACCACTCCTACAATCCTTTACGAGTATCTCTCGTCGACGTTCACAGGAAAATTTGTCATATTGAAAAGCTTCCTCCCTCACGACCTATTAAGAACAAAAAGGGAAAAGCCGTAATGAATACTGTGAATATCACAAGTTGTATGGACACTCCACTAATGATTGCTACGACCTAAAAAATGTGATAGAAAAGCTGGCCAGGGAAGGTCGGCTAGACAGATATCTTATGGAAAGGTCGGACAATCATGGAAAAAGAAAAAGAGATGATGAAGGTCATGAACGAAGAAGTTCGCCTCTGCAGACCCCAGAACAACATATCCATACGATATCGGAAGGATTTTCAGGAGGAGGGTTGACCCAATCATCTCAAAAAAGGCATTTGAAGGAAGTCTACCAAGTCGGAAATGAAAGGCCCGACCTCCCAACTATTTCTTTTACCAAAGAGGGCGGGCAAGGTATTATGCCCGGGCATGACGACCCGGTAGTAATCACTATGATACTCGCCAACACTCATCTGCATAGAACCCTGGTGGATCAAGGGAGCTCAGCTGACATCTTGTTCAAACCAGTATTTGACAAGTTGGGATTGGACAAGAAGGGGCTAAGGGCCTACCCTGACACTCTCTTCGAACTAAGGGACACTCCCATCAAGCCACTAGGCTTTATGCCCCTGCATACAACTTTTGGAAAGGGGACAAAATCCAAGACTCTAAGCATCGACTTCATTATCGTCGATATAGCCTCTGCCTATAATGCCCTGATAGGTAGAACAACCATAAATCGGCTTGGAGAAGTGGTTTCTACCCCTTATCTTTGTATGAAGTTCCCAACACCAGAAGGAATCGCTACCATCAGATGAGACCAGAAATTGGCGAGAAAGTGTTACAATGAAAGTCTGAACCTAAGAGGTAAAGGAAAAGAAGTCAATACCGTCGAGCTCGGGGGAGTCCGAGCTAAAGAAGAATTACGGCCACAGCCCGGAGGAACGGCCGAAGAGATACAGATCGGGAAAGAGATTGGGAAGAACACCAACATAGGAGCCAATTTAGCAGAAGATTTGAAGCAGAAGCTGGTACAGCTCCTACAAGAGAATTCCGATCTCTTCGCCTGGAGAGCTTCTGACATGCCTGGGATAGATTCCGAACTCATGTCACATAAATTGGCTGTTCATCCGGGATCCCGACTTGTCCAGCAAAGAAGAAGGAAGCTAGGACCTGAGCGGGCTCAAGTGGTCGAAGAACAAGTGCAAACCCTGATAGAAGCAGACGTTATTAGAGAAGTCAAGTGTCCGGCCTGGCTGGCAAACGTGGTGTTGGTAAAAAAGCAAAATGACAAATGGAGGATGTGTGTTGACTACACCGATCTCAACAAGGTGTGTCCTAAAGACCCATATCCTCTACCCAATATTGATACCCTAGTAGACTCTAGCTTAGGATATCAATATTTCTCATTCATGGATACCTACTCAGGATATAATCACATCCCAATGTATAAACCCGACCAAGAGAAGACATCGTTTGTCACGCCCAGAGCGAACTATTGCTACGTGGTCATACCATTTGGGTTAAAAAAGGCGGGGGCCACTGAAAGAGCGAAACTCTCGCGCGATCTAGAATTTTCTAAAAATAAATTCCCATTGTAAGTATAGCTTCTAGACCGACAAGAATTTCTTCCTTACAAAAGTTTTGTGTCACTTAAGCAAACCCAATAAAATTGATAACCGAGTATTTAAACCTTGGGTCGTCTTCTCAAGGAACTGCAGGGAGATGTTCTTATTATTAGTTATGGAAAACAGTGTTTTTGGGTTTTAAAAGGTTTGAACAAGGGAAATAAATTGCAGGAATTAATAAATTAATAACTAATAAAACTCTTGGCAAGGTATGAAAATTTGGAAGTCCTATCCTAGTTATCCTTATCGATGGTGATGAGAATTGAGTTTTAATCCCACTTAGTTAACCTTTACTAAAGCAAAAGAAAGTCAAGTGGACTAATTAGTTTGATCCTCAAGTCCTAGCCAACTCCTAAGAAAGGACTAGAGTTATCGGAATTCAATTCAATTAGCAAAAATAACAATTATCAATCACGATGAGTTTGATAACTCAAGAGTCTCCAATTAATCAATTAAAGCCAAGAATATAAAAAAACTAAATAAGAATCATAAATCTGAAAATACCTCAATTTATATTAAATAAAGAAAATCCTAACATAAATGGTTCGTAATCCAATTTGGCAACATAAGTAATCAACAAACAAAAGCATTAAAGTATCTGAAAGCAGAAGAGAAATATAAAGTAAAAGGAATATTGAACCTGAGAGGAGGTTGAAATCCTAAATCCTTTAAGAGGAATCCTAATCCTAAAACCTAAGAGAGTTAATGAATGGATGCATTCCCCCAGTTTATAACCTCTAATCTGTGTTTTCTGGACTGGGATCTGGGCCAAAAGGGTTTCAGAAATTGCTGGGGGCATTTTCTGCAGTTTCTGCACGTGGCATCTGTCACGCGTCCGCGTGGGTCACGCGGTCGCGTCATCTCGGATTTTTCCTTGTCATGCATTCGCTTCGGTCACGCGTACGCTTCAATTGCGTTTTGCTCAAGGCACGCATCCACGTCAGTCACGCGTTCGCGTCGCTGTCTTTTCACGCTAGGCACGCGGCCGCGTCGTCCATGCGTTCGCGTCGCTGCCCTTTTCTTCAAAACTCCATTTCCGTGTTTTCCTTCCATTTTTGTATGTTTCCTTTCTGTCCTCTAAGTCATTCCTGCCTTGGGAGATCTGAAAATACTTAACACACAAATCACGGCATCGAATGGTAATAAAGGGTAATTAAATTTAATATTTTTAAAGCATAGGAAACATGTTTTTCACATATTTCACATAATAAGGAAGGGAAAGTAAAACCATGCAATTCACATGAATAAGTGGGTGAATGATTTAATAAATCACTTAAATTGAGCACAAAATACATCATAAAATATGGGTTTATCAGCCACATATCAAAGACTAATGAATAAGGTGTTTGCACCTCACTTGGGAGAACTAATGGAGGTATATGTGGACAACATGTTGGTAAAGACCAAGGATGACACCTGCTTCCTGAGCGACCTCACGCAAGTCTTCAACACCATAAGAATGCATGAGATGAGACTAAATCCCGATAAAGGCACCTTTGCAATGGAGGCGGAAAAATTTCTAGGATTCATGCTGATACAAAGGGGGATTGAAGCTAACCCCGATAAATGTAGAACGGTTTTGGAAATGAAGAGCCCGACCTGTTTAAAGGAAGTCCAGCAGCTGAACGGCCGACTTGCAACTCTATTCAGGTTTTTGGCAGGATTAGCATTAAAATCCTTACCACTTTTTGCCCTACTAAGAAAAGGATGCCAGTTCGAATGGACTTCTGAATACGAAGAAGCCTTTCAAGAGTTCAAAAGGTTTCTAAGCCAACCTCCAATTCTTACCCTGCCAATAGCAAGGGAAGAACTTGTGTTATATATAGCTGTCGCCGAGAAGGCCGTGCCGTCAGCATTAATACGGGAAGATAAGGTCGGGTAGCATCCTGTCTACTTCACATGTGAGGTGCTATAAGGACCTGAACTAAGGTATAAAAAACTTGATAAGTTCGCATGGGCCTTAGTTGTGGCATCTACAAGGCTTCGGCCTTACTTTCAAACTCATACTATAAGAGTTCTGACGAACCATCCCATGAAGCAAATCCTTCAGAAAATGGATGTTACGGGCAGAATGGTTCAATGGGCTATTGAATTATCTGAGTTCGACTTAAAATACGAAACTTGGACAGTTGTCAAAGCCCAATGCCTCACCGACTTCGTGGCCAAATACGCAGGAGATCAAGAGGAGGCCTCTGCAATGTGGGAACTGTATGTGGATGGCTCTTCCAACAAAGTTGGAAGTGGTGCAGGCATAATACTGGTTAATCAAAAAGGAACTCAAAGAGAGGTTTGAATTTTGAATTTTCGACCTCCAATAATCAGGCAGAATATGAAGCCCTGATTGCCGGGCTAAAGTTAGCTAAAGAGGTTGAAGCGACCAAAGTAATAGCCTTCAGTGACTCTCAAGTCGTGATTTCCTAGGTTAATGGAGAATACCAAGCAAAAAATCCCAACATGAAGAGGTACTTGGAAAGAATGCTCAAGCTTCTTAGGCAATTCCTCGAAACTGAAGTCAAACACATAACAAGGGAGCTCAATAGCAGAGCCGATGCCCTTTCCAAACTGGCAAGTACCAAGATAGGAGGAAACAATAGAAGTCTGATACAAGAAACTCTCCAGGAGTCCTCGGTCACAAAGGTGGATAAGAGATACACAATGGAAGACGGCAGAAGTCCTGGAAGAGATACACAATGGCGTCTGCTGAAACCATCTCAGAGCCAGATCCCTAGCTATGAAAGTAATCCGAGCTGGGTTCTTCTGGCCAACTCTACAAAAAGATGCCACCGACTTTGCGAAAAAGTGTCAACCTTGTCAGATACATGAAAACTTCCACGACGCTCCCCCAGAAGAACTCATTAGCGTGACTTCTTCGTGGCCTTTCGCAAAGTGGGGATTAGATCTACTTGGACCTTTCCCACAAGCACCAGGACAAGTAAAGTTCCTTATTGTGCAAGTAGACTACTTTACTAAGTGGATAGAAACAGAGCCATTAGCTACTATTACGGCACAAAGAAGTCAAAAATACTTGTACAGAAACATTATCACCCGATTTGGAGTCCCACACTCCATCATAAATGATAATGGTACACAATTTACTGATTCTACATTCAGAAGCTTGGTGGCTAGCATGAAAATCAAGCATCAATTTACCTCGGTCGAGCATCCCCAAGCGAACGGACAAGCAGAGGCAGCCAATAAAGTTATATTGGCAGGGTTAAAGAAAAGACTTAAGAAGCTAAGGGAGCTTGGGCTGAAGAGCTTCCTCAGGTATTATGGGCCTATCGAACCACACCTCATTCAATTACTGGTGAAATACCTTTCCGACTTGCTTATGGCATTGAACCCATGATCCCCATAGAGGTCAATGAGCAAAGCCCAAGGGTGAGATTTTACAATGAGGTCGAAAACGTCCAAGCACACAAAGAGGAACTCGAATTACTCCTAGAAGTCCGAGAACAAGCCCAGATAAGAGAAGCAGCGATAAAACAAAGGATAACGATAAGGTAAAACCAAAAGGTCATTGGAAGAAGCTTCGCCTCAGACGACTTAGTGCTCATCCGAAATGACATCGGAGTGAACAAGTCGAGAGAAGGAAAACTTGCTGCAAACTGGAAAGGACCCTACAAGATAGTTGAGGTCTTGGGAAAAGGCTACTATAAAGTGTCCGATCTAGGAGGATCCGAGCTTCCAAGATCATGGCACGCTTGCAATATGAAGAGATATTACAGCTAGAAGCGAACCTCGCTCCCTGATGTACTCTTTTTCCCGACTCCATGATTTTTTTCCAAAAAAGGTTTTCCTGGAGGGAGTTTTAACGAGGCATCAAAGCAAGGGCTAGGGGCAGAAAATTCAACCCCTTAGTAGCAAAAGCACCCTTGTAAAAGCCACAGCGCATTAGTAATAATATCTCACTTTTAACTCTTTATCTTTCTCTTTAGAAATTCTATTATTACTCTACGACACACATTGACTTAAGCTCGAAAAAACGCAAAAATTCGTTGACCGGCCTAACATGGTCGGCTAGATAAAGCGACGGGGTACAAGTCGGTGTAAAGAGGTTATAAAAGTTAATCATAAAAAACTCAGAAACAATATAGCTAATGACTTATAAGTCAGAAAGCCCGAGCAGAACTTAATGCATCGCAAGACTAAGTTATGAAAACGGTTTAATAAGCACAGCGAAGTTGAAACGTAGGCGAATAAAGTAATGGAAAGCGAGAAATACGAAAGCCCGGTTAAAGGTCAAAGGCGGCAGCATTCCCATAGGAATCTAATCAAAGTTGAGATTACTTAACAAAAAGTTTCTCAGAAGCCACAGTCAAACTATCTTAGAAAATTTTTTCAAAGCTTCACGAAACTAAGGTACAAAAAAGGTTTTCTCTATGAAAAGCCTTAAACCATTCAACAAAAGTTTCAAGTAAACTGTAAACAAACCATCACCACATGAATAATAAAGCAACTACTTTGTTAACGACCCTATCCAAAAAGGACCAAACGAAACAAAAATTGTCGTTAAAGATCCTATAAAAAGGACCAAGTGTTAAGGAACCACCAACAAAAACATACAAATAAATAAAAAGAGTTCATAAAAAGGACCCACAAGTCGAGCCTTTAAAAATATCATCACTTGGGACCAAGAAGAGGGCTCGAGTCACTGGCAGGAGAGGAGGTCGATTCGGCCGCGAAAGTAGGAGGGGTCAAAGGGATCTCTTCGACGTCATGAGTTAGAGTCACACCAGGAGCAGTTGAAGAAGTCGGCATATCAACCTCACGAGGAGGGGATTCAATGATGCGTTGCCCGGCTGTCTTCAACTCGGAGTCAGTCTTAGGACGAGGAGGAGAAACTATCTCTCCATTAACGACAACCTTGTCAGGGTGAAGAGGGGATAGATCCAAGTCAGGAGCAATAACTCTGACTTGTTGCTTCAGCACCCTAAACACCTCTTCAGTACCCTCAACAATGGAGTCCTCCAACTCCTGGTAGCTCTCCTGAAGCTGCTCAACCTCCTTTTTCAAATCAAGATTGGCCGAAAAGATCCTAACATAGTTCTGTTCAGCTTTCTCCTTTAGACCCTCAGCCATTACACACTGGCCCATCAATTTTTTCTCCCTCTCCCGGGTCTGGATAAGCTCTTCCTTCAGCCAATTGTTCTCCTCCTGCAACCTTCTTTCTTCTTCCTGATACATGACAATCCTCCCTTGAAGATTTTCTAAAGATTGTTGGGTAGCACTCAAGAGAGTCTTGTCAAAAATATCAAGGAGAGAGGTGCAGACCCAAGCAGTTCGAATTTTCCCTTGGATTAAAATTTGAAGATGATTTCGGATAGCAACATCATCCATAGCAATTTGGCTGTATGGGAGGATGTGCTTCCTAGTAAACTTTGGCCCATCAAAGCCGGCATCCCCAACACTAGAGGCTCCGGCTTCCGAGGTTTTTCATTTTTTCTTTTCAAGTTCCGAGGTGGATTGAATTGGGGGAGGAGGAGGAAGGGGAGGAGGAGTAAGAATAGGATTTACCAAGATTGGCCAAGAAGAAGAGGTCCCCAAACCAGACCCATGAAGAAGAGGAGTAGCAGAAGCCCTGAGTTCCTGTGCAGCAGCTCGGGAGTGGGCATTTCTCTTAGCCTCTTGTACCTTGTTGTAAGCCGCCCTCGATCCGCTTTTCATTTTTTCTGAAAGAAAAAATAAAAATGATTAGCACCCAAGTTAGAAATAAAGTAAATAGATTAATACAAGTCGGAAGTAATCAAATTCGACTACCAACAAGTGACTACCTAGCTTGGTCCTGACGTAGCTCAGAGATCCAAGAAAAAAATTTTTGGTGTCCAGGTTTGGAGCCTGCCCCTAGGCCTCTCGAAAAAAGTCAACTACAGCCTCCTTTACCTCCTCCAAGTCTACTAGACCATATTTTTTCACAGAGGCTGTTTCTACCCAATATAGAGAAAATCGGGGCTCATTGTTCTCGTTTAGAAAAAAGGGTGATGACCCTCGCTAGATTGGACCTTGAAGAAAAAATTCTTGAAGTCATGAAAGAATTCATCAAAAATGGAAAAAACTTTATGGCCTTGAATAGCTCGGGAATAAACCCATTGTTGTTTGTTCTTAGCACTAAAAGGTTTGGTCAGATGGAAAAGATAGATGATCTTTAAGGAAATTGGAAAGTCAAGTCCTTGGCTGACAAGTTGATAAATTTTGAGAAAACCCCAAGAATTAGGATGGAGTTGGATAGGAGCTACTCTACAATGGGACAAAACTTCTATTTTAAAGTCGGAAAAAGGCAGGGTAACCCCAAGACGGGTAAAAAGACATCATACATGAAAATAAAGTGGGGGTCAGTGTCGTTAATTCTCCTACAACAAACTCAGTCCTCAGGATCTGGGCCACTAGCTCATATTTGGATTTATCACTATCAAGGCTACAGACCCTATGGTGTTTTCTAAGCTCGGTTATGAAAACGGTATCTACTATTGGGTGTTCAGATAGCACAAAGGAGTCTACCCGTTGCAATAAGGGCTCAGGGACACAGGAAGACATTTTTTCAGAAAATGCAAAATGTACGTCAAAGTGATAACACCTACATTATGCAAAAAGAAACCATCAAAAGCCAGTCCACAGCAAAGCAGTTCTTTTCAAACAAAAGTCAAGAGCAGCCAATAATCACAACCAAAAAGACTCTCGCAAAAAAGAAAATACAAAATCTTGTTACTACGAATAGTAAATATATCACAAAGAAATATCACTCCCAAAAGCATACAGAAGAAACAGAAAATACTGTAAAAAGCGAAAGGAAAATACAAAGAACTAACCTTTGTGAAGAAGAAGATAAAGAGGCAAACACTCCAGAACACCAGCAGACGAAAGCGCAAGGGATTTGAGTTAGAACAGAAAGGAAGCGTCGAAAACGAAAGAAAAGAAAGAAGGAGGGAAAGGTATTTATAAGATACCAGGGGCATAATCGTAAAACAGTTCAGTCATTAAAAGAACGCGTCGTTACCAATGTAACCGTCCCTCCCCCCCCCACCCCCCACGTGTAAATGCAAAAACCAAACGGACGCGACGTTTGATTAGATGCGACGATTGAAAAATTCAAAATCACGTCGGTTTCAAAATTAAAAGCACGTCAGTTTTCCGACTTGAACGAAAATACCGACTTAAGCGTCCCCGAGCTCAATTAATACTCGAATCCAACTCGTAACTAAGAGATCGGACTCGAGTAGGGGCACTGTTCATACCCTACCCCAAAACATAAGCCAGGCCTAATCAAGGCAAGAGGCCCAATCCAAAAGGTTGGCCTTCACTGACTATCCGACCTCCACTAAGAAGTTGGGGTCGACACCAGCAAGCAGTCATCACTTATCTAAGTGAATAACTGCCTCTTAAATCTCTCACCCACTTTTAGAAGAGAGATCCCAACAACCCTAAGATAAAGGGGCGGTTATCCACTATTAGAAGTGGAACTAATTCAGCGGTGATTATTGGTTCCTTCCCTATAAATACACTGACACCCTCAGGTAAACTTAAGTTCCAATATTCTGAACCTACTTAACCTCTTGCTGACTTAGACATCAGAGTGTCTTCGCAGGTACCACCACCCCTCCTTTTTCTTCAAAGCACACAACTCGGACGGTGGCTCCCAGACAGGAACAAGTTGGAGGCCACCTTCCTTCAACGTTTGGGCATTCCATTCGAGCCCAATCATCCGGTTCTAGGTAAACTCCGAAACAAGTCTATATGCTAATAATCATTTTTTTTTTGCGCTTCCAAACTTAAAGAAAGACCTATTGTAGAAAGATAGGTGAGCTTTCTGAAAATTAACTAGTAATTAAAGGTTTAAAAAAAAGGCGAAAAATCAAACACCGTAAACTTTAAATATAAGCATATAAAATATAATAAATAAAAAACTAAAATTTATTTAATTAACAAAAAATTCAATACTCTTTGCTTAATAAAGAGTGTATAAACTATAAAGGATAACATAATTAGTAAAGAAGGTCTCAACCATTTTATCAAGCATGAAACCTTGATAGCATGAATTAATAATGATGATATTATTATTATTATTAGGTTTAATTACTCTGTTGACCCTATAATTTTGCAAAATTTTCAATTAGATTCCTATACTTTTTTTCCTTTTAATTTAGTTCTTGCACGAATTAGGTTCCACTTGACAATAATTGGTTTAATTATATAGAGACCCAACTAAAAAAAAAAAAATTAGTGCAGAGACCCAAATAAAAGGAAAAAAAAAAGTATAAGAACCCAATTAAAAAAAAATGGTACAATGACTCAATTAAAAGGAAAAAAAAAATATAAGAACCTAATTAAAAATTTTGCAAAACTCCAGAGACCAATAGAGTAATTAAATCTTTCTATTATTACTATTATTATTATTATTCATAATAGTTGTACACACACCACGACAGTAACAAGTAACGAGACAAACTTTTCACCAACGAAATACTACAAGACTAAAGTTGAAAAAATATGTTTAAATATGCTATCAATTGTCTTAGGTCATTCAGGTCACTTGCCAAAGGTTTAATTGATTTGCCCAAGTGATTACCATATATACTCTCACTCTGTTTTTGGTCAAATTTTGAACAGAGTTAAGACATACATAATGAGAATTAAAATGAAGAACGTGGCGTAGCTGATAACGGGTAATAGCTTCTCAATTAGCCGCCACAGGCTTCACCTTCTCTCGCATGAACTGCAGTATATGATCGCGTTTCCAATTATCGATTCTGCAACGGGGAAGAGATATTCAATCAGAAACAAGCTAAAACACCATGTTTTACCTTTAAATCCTAGCACGCAAGAAAGGCATCATTTTGTTGGCAGGGTTCATTGTTAAAGAGAACTAAAACCTTCCCCCTAACTAGTAGATTCTTTTATTTCAATGGAAAGAGCTTTTCCCACACAATTAAACTATTCATTTACACATAAAAAAGCTTTGGTATTTGTTAATGTTACCGATCAATTCCATAAGTATTGTAATGGAGGTTATCAGTACATTACACAACAATTGTTTATCAAAACTATGTCAGGTCTTTTAGTATTCACAGCATCTAAAACACAGACATCTATGATCTATGGGAAGTCACTGCATTTTAATCGATCCTAAAAAACCAAAGTTCTGATAGCAAGATGCTCCGACAAGAAGATCAGAAGTCAGGACATTATCCTACTAGATGTGGTAACCGAATCAAAGTCTATCATGGATGAAGCAAGAAGTTAAAACTATAATTTAATTTAATTAAAGAAGTCATACCTGATTGTTTCTTTCTGATCACCTGCATGATCCAGCATGATTAGCTTTGGTGGGGAATTAAAAACATATTGAACTTTGACGGTTGGAAATTTATCCTTCTCCTCTTCAATGAAGCCAACAACTTCAGGATAGAAAACAAGCTTCCTCATGCAAACTTCCAAAATGGCTCCAGAGTATGCAACCTAAAGAAAACAATAAACAACCATTAGTACTATTTTTTGCATGCATAGCACTCTCATGAAGGATCCAGGATTTTCATTATTACTTCAAAAGCCAAAACTCTGATGCCGGTTAAGGCAAACTGAAAATTAAAATAGTATCACTCACCTTCCAATTTCACTTGAACTTAGTGTGTGTGTATATGGTGTTGGAAGATTCCAAACCATAGTTTGAAGGATGCAAACTGAATTTCAACTCTTTTATTTTACAATTTAACTCAAACCATGGTTTGATTTGGACAAGAAATAAAGAAAAGTTGCTTTCCCCTTGAATCAAATTATGACTTACCATCTACAAACCAAAACACTCTAAGGCCCCGTTCGGTAACTACGGACACATGCACACATGCAAATAGAGATAATTTGCCTAACTCTGTACTTGTCTCCTTCATCAAACAAGTTTGTGTCACCAAATGTCTCAGTATTTTCCTTTTATTTTCCTAAAGTTGATAAATTCTCGACCTTGAAAGGGAGAAAAGTACAGCATAGTGTATCTTTAAACAAAATCCAGCACTACACTAGTTCCTCAAATGCAATTTGGTGAGACCACAAGATATTATTCAACAATAATAATACACATGAAGTAATATAATTTGCATCAATAATAGTGCACATGAAGTATACTAGTTTCTTTCTATTTGTAACTAAGAGTAATTAGTAAATGGTAATTGCAGTTATCATAATATAAGTATTAGTGATTAATTGTGAAATCATCGTTTCCTAACTATATATAATTATCTATATACCTTGGCAGTGGCATCATTGGAATCTTCCGTGCAACACTTGTAACAATCCGATACCAGCTCTGCAACCGGAATTCTGAGCTCAATTCAAAATATGGAACTAACCAAAAATAAATAAATAAAGCACGAGATCGAAAATTAAAAAGAAAAAGGAAAATTGAGATCGGAAATTGAAGAATGGAGATTACCTTTGTCTTTGACGTACTCGGAGAAAGTCTTGCAATCGGAGCACAGAGCGAGACCGGAGAATCCAAGATTCTCGCATTCTCTTGTGCTCAGTTGCTCCGCTGATGTACCGATACTCAAGGCGGCCAACAAGACCACAACCACCACCGCCGCCGCAACGCCGTAGCTACTCAGCCATCTCCTCTTCATCTCTCTCAGTCTCTCTCTCCCTCTGTGTGCGAGATCCAACGAGCTGAAGAAATATGAGAGGGCTGGACTCATTCAATGGGCCTTATTGTCACGCTAAGGTTCTCGTCTTTTGTGCTTTAATTGGATCATACTCAAAAGAGAAGAGGAGTCTTGTCAAGACCAGAAAAAGAAAAATAAGAAAGGAGTCTCTTTGACCCCGGAAAAAACATTATTTAAAAAAGAAAGAAAGAAAAACAGTTATGGAGTTAATTTGTATATAATTTAAAGGTTAAAAAATATATTTCAAAAAATTATATTCTCAAAAGTGTTATATCCGGATATTAAAAAATGTTTATTTAGTATATAAATGGTTATGAATTGTTTTTAATATTCACAAGAATAAGTTACAAACATATTTATTCATTAAAAGAAAAAAATATTTGACAATTAATATAGTAATTTTACATGCTAATATTTAGAATTTAATTTTGATTTTAATTTTGATGTATTGACAGTATAAAATATTTTATATAGTTTTCTAATTATATTCGTTCTTTTATATAATCATTTACGTGATCAATATAAAATGTAATTATTTTTGTTGACGTTAAGTAATTGGATATACATAAACTGTTTTTAATATTGGATATACATATCAAATATTCGTTTTCTGTAATGGAAATAAGAATTTCAAAATTCGGATAACTATTTTTTCCTGAGAATAATTATTTTTATGAATTAAATTTTAAAATTTCAAACAAATATATGAATGATTTTTTTTATAGACAATTTTTTAGAATAAATTAACAAATATTCTCATTATCTAGCATTTTCCTCAAACTTGGATCGTATAGCTTGGGCATTAGTCTGTTTCTAGATTTGACAAGGAAAGCCAATGAGAGAATATTCGTTTTTTGATGAATAAGTTTTAGATAGTGGCTAGTAATTGTATGTAATAAAATAGTTGAATAAATAATGTTACCAATATTTGGCGCAAAGACAACCCAAGTTTTGCAAGGGAAGTAACTTTTTTTCTATTCCAACAGTTGTAAACAAAATGATTTTCATTTTCCGTGTGGGTGTTAAAGAACAAAGATTTAACACTAGAATCCCGGGTAAGAACAAGCTGAAAGTTATCAAGACGTTGCCTCTACATATTATATTAGATCTGCGTATTAAAAGAATGACTAACAAAAAATCTTTACAATATTATTACACAAATAAATAAAATCCTAATCTGATGTCGCTGGAAATCTTAGTTTTCCAGTGCCACCGCAGGAGGCAAAGATGCCATATCAGTCTCATCATCAGTAGTATGCGGCTTTATGTACGAACGAGCAACCTCCAACATCACTTCAACTTCTTTCTTGTACTACATGGATGAACCACCATTTTATAGGTTAATTTAAAACTGTTACTACTTACTACCTAAGATTTGAAGGAACTACTGAATCAGATTGTTAATCGATCAAAGAATCAACCAACCTCATTGACTGCCCCTGACTTTATTTTCGATTGCATCACACACCATTTCTTAAAATGTGCACCTGCAGAAAAAATTGCTTATAATTAGTCCTGAACATAAAGGTTCAAAAAAATGCCAATGCCTTTCATTTTGGTCCCCTCAAGGTAAGATACAACTAAAGTATCCAGAAATCTCTTCTGGATGCAGTTACATGTCTATCACTCAGGGATCGTAGGTTTTACAAAAGGGTCTCCATACCTAAAAGCAATAAACTAAATGCCCCATATAACCAAATGTAAAATATGAAAAAAAGGGCTCATTTCTCAATTCGTTTCATGTTCCGTGGGATTGAAATTTGAGTTTCTATACAACTGGGAACTGTCCGAGGATAAAAAATAACTTCACAGAATCTTTGTTTTACGCATGAACCAATACCTATTGTCTTTAAAACAATATTTGATCCAGAAGCTGGTTATTTAGCTCCAGAGTTATTCTGAGTATTATATTTATACAAGCCTAAAGGGGGAAGAAAAAATGAAGCAGGAAAATAACAGAAGTTTCAATCCAAACTTACCCACTTTTATGTCCAAGGTACATGATCTTTCATTTGTTGTCTCGAGAACCCATTTACAGTGTACCTGTTTGACCATGAATTTATGTCATCTATTATCTCGAAAGATATACATTATACATTAGACGGCGGAATTAGTATATTTTTTTATTATTTCCCATTTCTTTATGACTAACCGTAATCAATCAACCCATTATCAGATAAATAGTCATCTAGGATTTCTAGAATAGGTATTTAAGTAGAACTTGTTCTTCCTCACTTCTGATGGGAAATAATAAAGACTATAAAATAAATCTACCCCTGATTTACACGTACACCTTAACAATTATATTTTAAAAGAGAAAAAAAGGTAGAGAAAACAGATAAGGATCAAAGTAAGATGTCCACAGTATTATACCTCAAAATACGACCCAAAAGGAACATCATGAGCCTGCTGTACAGTCTCAAACACCTTCAAGATATCACACAATCACAAAATCAAAGAAAATAAGACAAGAAATGGGGAATAATAAAGAAGTGGAGAATGATAGTTGAATAGTGAAGTTAGCAAACTGAAGGCTGGACTACCAGCAGACTGATATCATCACTTTCTTCATGGATATATCATCATAAGTAAATATATGCAACAGTCTTACCAGTTTTTTCTTGTCTGGTGACAAAACATGATGTTGCCATTCTGTCATTGCTGTGTCTGGTGGGCACATAGGGCTGTTACAGAGGGATCTGAAGGTTATTTCTCGAACTTGACCATCATATTCTTCTGCTGTATGCCACTGTCCCATCTGGAAACAAAATAACCACAGAGAAAGCAACAACTTCAACCAGCATTCCATTCGGTTAAACTTTTATATATAAGAATTAATATGGCCACAATGCAATAATCGACATCAAATTTCACAGTAAGTATATATTTAAATGTTATAACATATATATATGCCTTGCACAACTCTGAATATCTTTTATTTATTTATTGATTTTGCAATAAAGAAAATACTTTCTTTCTTTCTTTCTTTCTTTTTTTACAAAATTATCTAAAAAAAAAATAAAAGGATTTAAGAAAGCTCAGAATTCCCACAGCAAATCTTTAAGAGAAACAATAATCTAAACCCCAGCAAATCTTTAAGAGAATTCTCTCTTTCTCCCTCCCACAACAACCAAAAAAAAAAAAAAAAGAAAAGAATAACCACAGAAAAGCACAAACAAAAACACATCAACAAGAGAAATAAACGAAGTGCTGACCTAAGGCTGGAAGTGAGTCAAGCCAGCTCATGAGCCAGCTCGAGCTCGACTCGTTAACAGCTCGATAAGCTAAGCTCGTGAGCTGGTGAGCCAAGCTTGAGCCTGAAATTGAGCTCATAAATTAAATGAGCCGAACTTGAGCTTGGATAAGCTCAGCTCATTAGCTCGTGAGCTGGCTCAATTATATATATATATATATATTATAACAATCTTAATTATTTAATATTTATATTTATTTTTTACATATAATTTTATAGGACATAAATAAAAAATTTATAATTTATTGATAGATAAAAAATATATAAAATTGATCTTTTCAAATATTTTTAAATAATTTATTGATATTATAGATTATGTATCTATGTTTCTCTTATTTGAGCCAGCTCGTGAGATTTTGGTGAGCCGAGCTTGAGCTTGAGCTTGAGCTTAAGAAATAAGCTCGATTGTTAATGAGTTGAGCCGTGAGTCAAGCTCAATTTTCGTGAGCCGAGCTTGAGCTTGGTCTAGCTCGGCTCAGCTTGGCTCACTTCCAGTGACGCCTAGAGGAAAGCCAAAGAGAAAAAATCTGATCCATAAGAGATGAGTTGAGAGGGAAAGATTCTGTAGCAAACTGCTCAAAATAGTATGACTAGAAGCCACCAACCAACTGAAATGCAAGCTCTAGCAGGTGGCAGAAAACTTTTATTATGAAAGATAATTGATGCATTTGATTTCCATTCTAAATACTGGACGAAATGACAATGTTTAACAAGAACAAGAATTACAACAGCAATTTAAGAAAACTTACCACAAGATTAGTATCCTTTCGTACTGCACGATACTTGCTAATAAATTGTGATCCATCATTTAATAGTAAGTTAAAAAACTGCTCAGCTGTGCAAGGAAAAACACCCTGGAGAAGAGGCACTAGTTACTATATACTAGAAACTATAATGATAGCTAATTCATTTCATTAAGACAAAGGGAAAAAACGATGCATACATTATATATACCAACTAAAGCCTCTTCTTTGGTAAAAGCTTGAAGTTTTCCAGTTTTCGGCATGCTTTCTTCAGGAACTTTATCAAGTATCTTATTTCCTCTGACAGAACTGCTATGTGCTCGCAGCTCAGACTCTGCATTTTCCTGTATCAAAGAAAGTTAAAAACAATGAACATAATTTGATAGATGATAATAAAAAACAAAAATGGGGATTCATCCCAGTATAATTTATCCTACACAACCTTCGTTTAGCATCTTATGTTTTCTTTATTTTTGCTTACTTTTTATCGATACATACTTCCAGAATGATAAAATGTAAAATAATAAAGAAAAGGAGAAAAATGGTACAAAACATAGGGTGAGCTAATAGTATATAGCTTTTTCACTTACGAATTTATCTTCCATATCAAAAGAACGAAATAAAAAAAAGTATGTTCGGGAAAGAATATAGTATTGACTATACTAAATAGTTCTCAAGTTTTTCACATGAATTCTAAACAAGTTGGTTATAAATATTAAGATCATGGGGGAATAATTGGAAATATTAGTGCACTGGAGCATGATCAATGAGTTCCTTTTCAGATTTTGGAACAAGAAGCATCATATTTTGTTTTGTTGGGTTTTTTTTTTTGGGGGGGGGATTTATAAATATCTATAATTGCAGTTTTGAAATATTGATATAGAAGACAAAATTCCATAAGCAAGAGATGTAACCTTCTTCTCAGCTTCCAACATTTCATGGAAATTATTTGCTGCACGTTGTAGATTTCTAAATGCATGATTTCTGTTCCAAAATGAGGCAAACTTATACCTGACTCTACCTGAAATGAAGAACATAACAAAGATCTAAGCAAAACATCTAATGAAGGCCAAATTTGCAGCAAAACATGATGATAATGTAAATTCAGCAATAATATAAAGATCAGTAGTATCATTTTCCACAATTTGATATAACAACAGCCATCAATTAAGATGCCAGTCTAAATGAAGTCATCCAATAACATGTGACATGTAACATTCCTACCAAATGCCATTGTGATACATACATAACAAGCATTGCAACCACAAAATATAATTGAAAGTATCCACGATATAATTAATAATGAAATAGTTTAAAAAACAAATTACTAACCATCAGGACTTCCCAAAGGAGGAACACCATGTCCACCAGCACCCATGCGGAGAATAATTGTTATAGCAGGATTTATAAATGCATGTTGACTCCTTCGAATCTTCAGGAAAGAAAGAAATGACACCAGATGTAAGTAATAGTACAGCAGAAATATGGTTATTGTGCAGGGGGAGAAAAATGACAGAATATTGCACCTCATCTATGTCCTCAAATGGAATAACCACCTGTGGAAAGAAAAAGCCATTATAAATACCAGATGGACAGTGTTAATAAGTGAAGTGATTATTTATTCTGAAATCATATAGACATTTTTTCCAGAAAATTAACACGCAGGCAATGACATAATAGAGCTGTTTCCCCTAAGCAGAAGGTTAACATTAAAGAAAAATTACTCTAAGTCCAATTCTTCACAATTATTATTAATCTCACTTGAAAATATTATTAAGAAAATGTTAAAAGAAAGTAACTGACATATGAATGATTGAACAACCACCTCACCCAGCGTGTTCGGAAAATAGAACGATAACCTGACCTTTATTTGCTTCGAGAACACATTGGAATGGAAACAAATGTGCCATGCAGAAACATACATACGTCCATGATACAAGAATGACCTCTCAAGTGCACAAGAATAACTATGATCAAGAACCTGAAATGGATACTTGACTTGTTAGATCCTGAAACACATTACTGATTACACAATCACCGAAAAAGGACCAGTCAGATAAAAACATGCACATTTGTGTCCAATCTCATATGATCTAAGAAACAACTTCTTACTAATAATCCTTAGTAACAAAAACAAATTTAGTTTCAGTTCATAACCTCATCTGGAAGAAGATCGAATATTGTTTGAAGAGGTCCTGGCTTTTGATGAACAACAGTAGGGCCCTCTTTTTCCACAGGCATCCTTCTTCGAGTGCTGGGTCCGCCAAAACCATTTATCCTATTAGTCAAACACATCAATAAATAAGAAATTGGCCAACAACAACAACAACAATAATAATAATAATATTATTATTAATATTAACAATAATAATATTAATGATAACAATAATAATAACAGTAACAGAGTATCTTGAACAAAGATAATTTACTTGAAGGAAAAGTAAATTAATTTAAATTTAAAATCAAATATAAACCTAAAAACCCACCTAGTAGAGTTTGCAGATAGTTTTATTGTCTTTATATGAAGACAAACCTGAGTTCAACCAAAAGATCCATAATGGTATTTGTGAGGAATAAAAAGTTTCTAGCATGTCATAGCCAATGAAAACTATGAACTCAGAAAATTTCTTCAGAAGCAGGTATTACCTGCCCTGATGTGCTATCCAAAGAGTACCATACGGCACCAGTTTGACCTTCTCTTTCAACTGGAACAGTCACTGAACCAAGAACTGCACTTTTCCAAATTATATCCCAATCATATATTGTGACATTGATCTGCTACGTCAGCAGGGAAAGTAGTCAGTTTCACGAAAACCTACATAACAGATTTACTCTGTCAATTGAGAAGTATATCCTGACATTTTCCCCCTCCCAATCAGAGTGAATGCTCAGATATCCAAATATTATGTTGAACCATTATGATAGAAACTTAATATGAACTGATATATTTATTCTTAGCATTCTTCTCCACTTATTTCTTGGTTGTAGTTTTCTTTGAAAAGTGTACAAACACCAATGATTTATAAAAGGAAACACAAAACTGCAGTCCAGACAGCATACAGTTGACACACTTAAAATAATTTCAAGTTAACAAAGTAAAAGGTTATCAATTATATAGAGTTCAAAATGACATGATCCTTACCTATCTCAACAGAAAAATAGAAGAAAATTAATTGTCAGTTAGATAAGATAAAAATCAATCCATATATTTATATATATATATATATGAAGATCAGTGAACATAAAAAACTATTTATTGTTTGCAAGTTGTGTATAGGGGGACCTAAAATTATTTAGCCTCGGAAAGAAAGTCATTTAAAGAGGAGGAAAAAAAGTAGTAAACATGTATTAGAACATATGTTTTAAAATATTAACGATTTCTCAATACTGTTATTTATTTATTTTTGGCAGTATTTTCTAGGTACTAATGGTAAAAAGATAAGCCTACCTGAACAGGAAGTTCATCAACAGAAAAATTGAACTCCTCACCCCACATAGGATTTCTTGAACCAGGGACCATGGAACTGTATCAGCACAAAGATGATTAACTCAAAGGTCAAATAAAAATGTCCATTTTCCTATTAAAAAAAATTAGAAAGAACTTTGATACTTCTAAGAAGAGATACTTGTGATGCAAAACATATGTTGTCAACATGACACAAATATAACAAACTCAGATGTAACTCATTCCCGATCTGTGTCATACTTGTGAAGGTGCCTTGCTGATCTTCTCTATACCTTTCTAATTACTCTTGCAGGGACCAGAGAGTGTACGTTCTTCTTTACATTTTATCTTAAAAACATCCATTAAAGCACATGTATGTATTCGATTAAAGCATAACGGTTTTTTTTTTTTTCATATATAAAATTTGAAGAATGACATCTTTCTGACACATTTGGGTGCAAAACTATCTTTAATCATATTGCACTCAGTTTAAAGCAATAAAAATATTGTTTCTCCTAAAGAGACAATCCTAAGCATAATTAAAAATTCTAACATAAGACTAGCTACTGGACAAATTTCTTATCAAAAGAGAAGTGAGAGAAGAAGGTTGTTTGCAGTAAAGAGCTCTAAATCTAGAAGATGAAATAGTCAAGAGAAAAATTGGAATATCTGCCAACAACAATTCAACATATAAAGCAAATATCATAATATGGTCCAACTACACCTAGTATTCACATAGAAAGCATATCTTTCTCCAAGCTCAAGCCAAAAACATCATAGTTAAGACCTGAATCGCTTTTAAAAGATACATTCAACTACAGAGGGAACTAAAATTATCAGTAGACCTGAATCGCTTTTCATTCCCGCACGTGATGATAACGTAAGGATCTGATGTTCCATTTAAGTTTGCTCCAATTAGATTCTTAGCAGCCAATAGTTCTAACTGAAAAAGAGAATTAAAGAAATATAAATGGCAATAGTTCAACACGTACACAGACATAAACACACACACACATATACACACACATAAGCTTAAAATGCAATTCAACTTCTAAATTTAGAAAGGCAGAACAGAATAAAGCATAGCTAGAAATGAAAATCAAAATACCTTGATCAGGTAGGCCGAACCACCTTGAGAATCTCCTTTCAATATGATCTACAAAAATAAGTGCAGAACTGCATGTCAACAAGTTAAAAATTACTCCACGAAGTAACTAACATGAAAACAAACACCTTCAACAGCACAACCGTGTTTTCGTTCCTAACAAGTAACAACCGCAATCTCGAACTATTAATAACAAATCACAGTCAGAGTAAACTAAATACAATACTGCACTTAAATTCATCAATTCATGAAAATACTAGTTGCAAAAGAATTGAAGGGGGGGGGGGGGATCAAAACAAGCACTATCGGAATTGGAAGCACGGCGACGGTTGAATACTAGAAAAGTTCCGGTAAATGACGAAAGTGACCTTGTCTTTGTCGTAGGCAGCGTCGGTTACGGGGTTGTCCGAGAGTGTTCGGTCGGCGGCGTCGTCGGAGTCGCCGGTACGGAAAGTGAAGAAGGAGTATGCCAGTATGACGACGAATGAGGCGACGACGGAGACTTTGATCTCCCAAAGAGAGGGAACAAGGAAATCGAGGAGCGCCGAATCGATCGTAACGTTCATTGCGAAATTGCGATCGTTCAACGAGAACAGCTAAAAGAAAAGAGAAGAGAAGAGGAAGCGATCAACAGGAGAAGAAGAAGAAGAAGAGAGTTTTGGAAAGGAGAGTTGTGTTAGGGTTTAGAGAATGTGGAAGAAGGCATGGTGGGAGGGGAGGGGGAAATGGAAATGGAGGGTAGTCAAAGTTGGACCGTTGGAAGCGAAAGGGGAAAGAGGAGAGTGTCTTAGTGTGAGAGAGCGGCATCAATTAACCGCATTCCTGATGCTCATGCCGGTTCCTTGTTTCAGTTTGACTAATCCTGCCGAGACGACACTTTTTTCCCATATCAAATTAAGAAATTACTTATTACTTACTAAACTAAAACTCCGAATTTAAATTATTCCGGAACGGGTTACTTCTGGCATTAAAAATACTGACGTGATGCATTTAGTATGTATACTTCTATTTTCTTAAGTTATTTTAAAAAAATATCTCATTTATAATTATACAAAAATTAATATTTAATAAAAATTAGGGATAAGTATTGTTTTGATCTCTAACGTTAAGAGAGAATCAAAATCGTCCCCAACATAATTTTTTATTTAGAATCATCCTTAACATTTTTTTTCGTATTAAAATCGTCCTTTTTAATAAAATTTTTTATTTTATTATTAAATTATCCCTATCTTAAAAAAATTATAAAATTAAAAAAAAAGAGAGAAGGATCAAGGGGGAGGGGAGAAAGGAAAGGGAAAAGGGCGCCGGGGGAGGGGGGGGAGTAAAAGGGGAAAGGAAGGGGGAAGGGGGAAAGGGGAAGGGAGGAGCGCCAGTGGAGGGGAGGAGGCCGCTGCTATAGCCGTCGCCACCATCGCGACACCTGCATTGTCACCGGTTCGCCCACGAGCCGCCGTTAGAACCGAGAACAGAGGAAGACGTCGTCGTCGTTCATGCATGTTTCTGCTGCCATGGAGTGCGTCGCCGGGAAGGGGAGCCCGACGCGAGGCAGGCGGCGCGCAAAGGAGAGAGAAGGGGATCTGAGGCTATGCTGGGTTCCTACCACCGCCGATCTGCCCAGCCGCCGTCGCTCCGTCGCCCACGAGCTGCCGATGATTCTGCTTCGGCTTCTACATCTGCTTCTTCTTCTGCATCTGCTTCCGATTCTGCTTCTGTATCTGTATCTGCGTCTGCTTCTTCTTCTACTTTGACTTCTGCATTTGCTTCTTCTTTTGCATCTGTATTTTTTTCTTCTGTATTTGCTTTTGCTTTATTTCTGCTTCTGATTCTGATTTTGTGCGTTAATTTTGTTGTTGAATTTGATGTTGTTGTTTCTGAATTTGATGTTGTTGAATTGGGTACTCGTTGAATTTGATGTTGTTTCTGCTTCTGAATTTGATTATGATTCTGATTATTAGTATTTGATGGGAGTAAGGGAGGTGGTGGTAGTGGAGTAAGGGAGGTGCTGGTGGTGGTAAAGGTGCTGGTAGTGGTAAAGAGTATTTTTGTCCGTAAAAATTTAAAAGGACGATTTTAATATGAAAAAAAATGTTAAGGATGATTCTAAATAAAAAATTACGTTGGGGATGGTTTCGATTCTGACCCTCAACGTTAGGGACCAAAACAATACTTATCTCTAAAAATTATACTAATTATCAATTGTATTGTAAGATAGTATGGTTATTTATTATTTTTTAATGATAAATATTACCAAATAAAATTACGTAAGAAATTGAAAGAAATTATATTTACCAATTCAAAAAATAATAATTTATTTTTTAATAGAATAAATTATATATTAAATAACAAAAGTTATTATTAGTTTCTCTTCACATTAACTAATACTCAACGATGTTGTTCCGGTAATGTTACTAAAAAATATTAATCAATCTAATAGATTTTGTAATGATATAAGTCTATAAATTTGAAAACTTGAAAATTATGTTATAAAATGTGAATAGGTAATAACGTTGATCATATTATTTTAACTTCAAGAATGAATACGATACCAACAAATAAAATTATACTAGGTAAATTTTAACAAAGACAAATTTTCATAAATATTGCTATCAACGAAAAATTGTTCTACTTTAAAGACAAATACTATTTTTTTTTTCTACGGACAGGGGCGAAGGGTAGTGTAATTTAAGGCGAGCAATGCCCCCAAATTAAATTTTTTAATGTATAAAAGTCTCTAATTTTTATATTAGCCCCTCTTTAATTTTAATTTTTTTTCTTCTTCTAGAGTTATATTTTTATATTGGCCCCTCCTAAGAATTGCTTTAGCTCGCTCCTATCTACGAATTTTCTAATTTGGCAAGCCGAAAACTAATCCACCATGTATTGATACTTTATTTATTAAGGTCTATCGTTATTCAATGAATTGCTACACATACAACGGAACACAAGGCAAGATTGGAACTCCAAATACTTACTTAAGTGGAAGAGTGACATGATCACTCAACCAATTTAAATTGGGTAAGACAAATACTAATTATTTTTAATTTCAAGTTAAAAATATTTATAATAATAATTATTATATATATTTTTCATTTAACATTTTATTAAAAAAATTTATATAATTTTATGTATTATCAAGGCATGGGAATATATACTAATTTATATTTATATCAATTGATTAATTGATTAATTAATTTAAGTTTACAAATTATAAAAATATCCCATAAAAATATATTAAATTTTAATATACTATCAAAGTAAAACGGTTTTATACATACATTTAATTATGTTATTCAGCGTCAATAAAAATCAAGATTGCGAGAATCAAACCGGTCAATGAACCATTCGATTGGCTGATTCAATGGTCTAACCAGAATCGAATCATAGTTGGACCGGTTTAATTAATTGTAGTTGAGCATCATTCATATCTTTTCCTATTGATTTGTCTAGTGAATTATTGAATTTCTAGAGAAATTGGGTGTTTTAGGCCTTTATCGATGCTACTTTGAGTTGTATTGCAATTTTCTGTTTTCAGGTAGCATCCAAATGAAGATCGGGCCGAATTTATGAATAAGGAAAACTCATTGTTCACTTCTGCCAAGGTGGCGCTAAACGCCACATCACTGGCGTTTAGTGCCGAAACTCTAAAAGCTCCTATTCCATTTGGCCACGTTGGCGCTAAATGCCACAATCCGATGTTTAGCGCCGAAGCATGGATTTCGCGTGCAAGCTTCTCGGGATAGATGCCGCTAAACGCCATTTCACTAGCATTTAGCGTCCGTAGCGAACTCATGCGTGGTCCCCACGTCTGCCAGCAATTAACACACAGGAGATTTCTTAGTTCAATTAAAAATAAAACAACTAGAAAAGATATTATTAGAGTTAGTTTTATTTTTGAATCAATTAGGATTTGATATAAAGAGGGAAAGGATTTTTCCTGCGGGCTCTTCTCTTTTCAACTTCTGCACTTTCAGTTTTACACACTTTTTATATTTTAGGATTTTTTCTGCACCATGAGCCACTAAACCTCCATTATTAAGGTTAGGAACTCTATTTACTTTAATGGATTAATACTATTTGTTCTTCTACTATTGATTAATGCATCGATTTCTGTTTAAGAATTGGTTTCATTCTTCATCCTAAGGATTAGAGTATATTGAAAAATAACTCTAATCTAAATTGAATTCATATGAATCTTGAAAAAGTTAAAACACTAGAATTAAAGCTTGAAACCCTTTTCTCATAATTCTTCAATTATCTGGATTTAATATGATACGTGACATATAATTGGATTATTTCTGGGTTCTTAGGGATTGTGTGGCTTATAAATCATAATTTGAACTTAACCTTTTAATACAATTGATTGATCAAAGAATTGATAGATGGTTGGTTAGAAGACATTGAATTACCAAAGAATTGGAATTGAATCATTTATGATTTGCCATAAACTAAATCTTTGTACGATCAAGGTAGTTGACAATGATTGTTAATCCAGAAATTTAAACATCTCCAAAGCCTTAACTCTCTTCTCATATTATTTTCTCACACATTTATTGTTTGCATTCTTCAATTTATTATCTTTTATACCATTTGATATTCAAAACTCTTAATTTCACTTGTCTAACTAGAATAATCAGTCAATCCTTACTTTCTTAGTCCATTAATTCTCGTTGGATCGATACTCACTCACCATGAGTTTATTACTTGGTACGACCCGGTGCACTTACCGGTAGTTTGTGGTAAAATTTCGCATCAAATTTTTGGCGCCATTACCGGAGATTAACTGTGATTAACATCTTCTAGTTGATTGATTACCTAAATTAGTTTTTTTTTATTTTATTTTTCCTTTAATTTAGGCCATTTTATTTTCTTATTTATTTTTCTTTTTTTTTGTGTGCTTTACTGGGTTCTATTCACTGTGACGTTGAGAATCCCAATTTTTTTTTGTTTTTTTATTGTTTATATAGGAAAATAGGGATAAAGAACCTCTTCTATACGATCCTAAAATTGAAGGGACTTGTAGAAAAAACAGAGCACAAGTCAGAGCTCAGAGAGCTATCGAAAATCTCAGGGACGAATTGGAAGAGGAAAGTGAAGTCAGTATGGCAGAGAACAATGAGCATGCTGTTATCAACAACCCTAACAATGTCCCACTGGTTAGGAGAACTCTGGGGTCATATACTAACCACAATCCTGGATATTTTATGGGAAGCATTGTGTCACCGGTTGTGCATGCCAACAACTTCGAGTTGAAGTCTCAACTTATCTCTTTGGTCTAGTAGAATTGTTAGTTTAGTGGAAGCCCTCAGAAGGACCCCAACTTATTCATCTCTAATTTTCTGAGAATTTTTGATACAGTTAAGACCAATGGAGTTCTCGCTAATGTCTACAGGTTGTTGCTTTTTCCATTTGCTGTAAAGGACTAGGCTAGTCAGTAGCTCGAGACACAATCCAAGGAGACTATAGCAATATGGGAAGATCTGGTTAGTAAGTTTTTAACAAAATTCTTTTCACCTCAGAAGTTGACTAAGCTGAGGACAGATATTCATACTTTCAGACAGCTTGATAGCGAGTCTCTTTATGAAGCTTGGGAGAGATACAAGGCTATAGTGAGAAAATGCCCTCTGGACATGTTCGTAGATTGGGTATAGTTGCAGATTTTTTATGATGGGATCACTTCGGTTTTGGGACTTGGATAATTCTACAGGAGGATCCTTGTACATGAAGACGACTGAGGATGCCTTGGATTTGATAGAGATGGTGGCAAATAATTAGTATCTGTACTCTTTAGAAAGAACTATGAGAAAGGGAGTCATGGAGTTGGATGCCTTAGATGCCATTCTTGCTTAAAACAAAGCCATGTCTCAGTAGATTAATTCTATCACTCAACACTTGGGAGGTATGCAAGTTTCATCCGTGGCTACCCAAGATAATTCTTATGACATGAGTGGTGGAGTATCTCAATTTGGAAGCTATGGCTATAAGCAACCTCTTGCTGAACAGGTTAATTATATGGGTAATTCTTTAAGACCACCCAACAATGATCCCTTTTCCAAGACATATAATTCGGGATGGAGAAATCACCCAAACTTTGGCTAGGAAAATCAAAATCAAAGGTAGCCCAATTTCAATAACAATCCCCACCAGAATAATTTCAACAATTAATATCAACCTCCTCAATCACACAATCTACCCCTAGTTCCTCAGAAATCTTTAGACTTGGAAGCAGCATTAGCAGAACTCTCTAAAAATGCAAATAGCTTTATACAAGAAACTAGAGCCTCCATAAGAAATCTAAAGGTTCAAATGGATCAGTTACGTAAACAAGTGGCTGAAAGGCCTACCAACGCCCTCTCTAGTGACACAATTCCAAATCCAAGAAAAGAGTGCAAGATCATTAGTCTGAGAAGTGAAAAAATGATAGGCACAAAAGTCAAGGGTGACGAGGAAGGCTGATGCACCACTATTTTGTGGTACATTTTGTACTTAATTGAGTGGATTTCATATACTAAACTCACACTTATTCATTGAATTCGCATGTTTTACATTTTCCTTCCTAATTTTGTGCTATGATTGAAAACATACTTCTTTGGCCCTAAATTTGCTAATTTTAATCCTCTCCTATTACCATTCGATGCCTTGATATATGTGTTAAGTGATTTCAGGGTCTATAGGGCAGGAATGGCTTAGAAGATGGAAAGGAAGCATGCAAAAGTGGAAGGAATACAAGAAGTTGAAGAAATTGCTAAGCTGTCCAACCTGACCTCTTCATACTTAACTGACAATAACTTGAGCTACAGAGGTCCAAATGAGGCGGTTCCAGTTGCGTTGGAAAGCTAAGTACGCGTGACAAAGCCGCATACTGGACGTATCAGAAATCGCTGGGGGCGATTTCTGGGCTATTTTTGACCCAGTTTTCAGCTCAGAAAACACAGATTAGAGGCTACAGAGTGGGGGAATGCATTCATTCATTCAACACTTTTCATAATTCACAATTTTAGGCTTTAGATGTAGTTTCTAGAGAGAGAGGCTCTCTCCTTTCTCTAGGTTTTAGGATTTAGAATTTCTCTTAGGTTAGGTTTACTTCTTCTCCATTCCAGGTTCAATGTTCCTTTAATTTAGTTTCTCTTCTACTTTTATTTATTCTATTACTTTAGTTTGTTTATTTTTCCAATTTGGTTTATGAACTCCATGTTAGATTTGATTTCTTTATTTAATGCAAATTGAGGTATTTCAGATTTATGGTTACTTTCTTCAATTTATGTGATTGATGCTTTCAATATTTAGATTTCTCTCTTTTTGGCTTTGGTTGAGTAATTGGTGACATTTGAGTTATCAAACTCCTTTATTGATTGCTAATTGGAATTTGTTGGTTGATTTGGATCCCTCTAAAGCTAGTTTTTCCTTAGGAGTTGACTAGGACTTGAGGAATCAAATTGATTAATCCACTTGACTTTTCTTTATTTAGTAAGGGTTAACTAAGTGGGAGTAATGAACAATTCTCATCACAATTGATAAGGATAACTAGGATAGGATTTCCAGTTCTCATACCTTGCTAAGAGCTGTATTAGTTATTACTTTAATTCTTGCAATTTACTTTTCCTGTTCATTATTCAAAACTCCCAAAAAGATAATCTTCCATAACCAATAATAAATACACCTCCCTGCAATTCCTTGAGAGACGACCCGAGATTTAATTACTTCGGTTATCAATTTTATTAGGGGTTTGTTACTTGTGACAACCAAATTTTTGTACGAAAAGATTCTTTGTTGGTTTAGAAACTATAATTTCAACGAGACTTTATCTGTAAAATTCTTTACTAGCAGGAATCAGATCGTCAAAGGCGCTACAGAAACTATGACAGAAGCCATACCTACAAAGAAACACGCCCCTCCTAACTCCCCTTCTACCCTAGTTCAAGTTGAGACAGAGCAACCCAAGGTGAGGACTCCATTGCCTGAGTATAAGCCTAGGATTCCATATCCTCAGAAGCTTCAAAAGGAAATCATGGACAAACAGTTTTCAAAGTTCTTGGAAGTCTTTAGGAAATTACAAATGAATATTCTTTTTGCTGAGGCTTTGGAACAAATGCCTTTGTATGCTACACTTATGAAGGAGCTTTTGACAAATAAGAGGAATTGGAAGGAAAGTGAGACCATGGTGCTTACTAAGGAATATAGTACAATCATCCAACAAAACATCCCTGAAAGATGATGGATCCGGGGAGATTTTTGATTCCTTGAACCATTGGTGATGTTACTATTTAGAGGGCATTGTGTGATCTTGGAGCAAGTATCAACATCATGCCACTTTCTTTGATTGAGCCATTGATTCAGGAGGTCTTAGAGGTAAAGAAACTTGAGAGTGTTTTGGAGCCCCTTTTAGAGGATGATTTGATTGAGCTTGATGATTCGCCACCACCTAGAAGGGGGTCTAACGTGCTTAATGAGGTAGAGGTGCCACTGAATATTGAATTGAAGCCCTTACCTCCTTTTCTCAAGTATGCTTTTCTAGATGAGTAAGATTCTTATCCAGTGATTATAAGCCCCTCATTGAGCAGTGGTGAAGAGAAGGCGTTAATACATGTGTTGAGAGACCATAAAATAGCTCTTGGCTGGACCATTGGTAATTTAAAAGGGATAAGCCCGACCATGTGTATGCAAAAAATCATGCTTGAAGAAGATTCTAAATCTGTAGTTCAACCACAGAAGTGGCTTAATCCGATAATGAAAGAGGTGGTCCAGAAAGAGGTTATGAAGTTGTGGGAGGTCGAGATCATTTACCCTATTTCTAATAGCCCTTGGGTGAGGCCAGTGCAAGTTATTCACAAGAAGGGAGGAGTTACAGTGGTTACAAATGAGAAGAATGAGCTTATTCCTACATGAACCATTACGTTTGGCGTATGTGCATTGACTATAGGAGGCTCAACACTACTACTAGGAATGACCATTTCTTCTGTCCTTCGTTGATCAGATGCTTGAGAGGTTAGCTGGACATGCTTTTTATTATTTTCTGAATGGCTATTCAAGATATAACCAGATTACAGTGGACTCTCAAGACCAGAAGAAGATGACATTTACTTGTCTGTTTGGAGTATTTGTTACTGCCAGATGCCGTTTGGAATTTTCAATGCCCCATAAACTTTTCAAAGGTGCTTGCTTTCCATATTCTCTGACATGCTTGAAAAGTTTATTGAGGTATTTATGGATGACTTTTCTATGTTTGGTAATTTTTTTTATACTTGCTTGCACCATCTATCCTTAGTCTTGAAAAGGTGCCAAGAGAAAAACCTTGTTTTAAACTAGGAAAATGCCATTTTATGGTGACTAAAGGTATTGTTCTTGGGCACGGATTTCAAGCAAATGAATAGAGGTCGATAGAACCAAGGTGGAAGTAATTGAGAAATTACCACCACCTGCTAATGTGAAGGCAATACAGAGTTTCCTAGGCCATGCAAGTTTTTACAGAACATTCATTAAAGATTTTTCAAAAATGGATAGACCTCTTATCAACCTCTTGGTTGCAGATGTTCCTTTTTGTTTTACTGATGACTGCATGCATGCCTTTGAGACTCTGAAAGCTAAGCTTGTCTCTGCACCCATCACAGCTCCTGCTAACTGGGATTTTCTATTTGAGTTGATGTGTGATGCCAATGACTATGCCATAGGATCTATTTTGGGACAGAGACAAGACAAGCTTGTTCATGTCATATACTATGCAAGTCGCGTCCTAAATGACGCACAAAGGAATTACACCACTACAGAAAAAGAATTATTAACTGTGGTATATGCTTTTGATAAGTTTAGGTCCTATCTTATTGGTTCAAAAGTTATTGTTTATACTGACCATGCTGGACTTAATTATCTCTTGACCAAGTAGGATGCTAAACCCAGATTGATCAGGTGGGTCCTCCTTCTTCAAAAATTTGATATTGAGATCAGAGACAGAAAAGGTACAGAGAATTAGGTTGCTGATCATCTCTCCAGAATTGAGCCTGAAGAAGTAGTGATTTCTCCTACTCTAGTGAATGAAGCATTTCCTGATGAGAAGCTCTTCGTTATACACAGAGCCCCCTGTTTTGCAGACATAGCAAACCACAAGGCCAGCAGAATTATTCCCCAAGACTTCACTAAGTAACAAGTCAAGAAGTTGCTCCATGATGCCAAGTATTCCTGATGAGAAGCTCTTCATTATACACGGAGCCCCCTAGTTTACAAACACAACAAACTACAAGGCCACTAGAATTATTCCCCATGACTTCACTAAGCAACAAGTCAAGAAGTTTCTCCATGATGTCAAGTATTTCTTGTGGGAAGAGCCTTACTTATTCAAGAGGTACTCAGATGGACTCATTTGAAGGTGCATCTCGGATGAAGAAATAAAGGTCGTGCTCTGGCATTGTCATGCCTCCAAGTATGGTGGCCATTTTGGTAGAGAAAGGACTGTTGGCAAGGTCTTCTAGTGCAGTTTCTATTGGCCTACTCTCTTTAGTGATGCTCAAGAGTTTGTGAAGAACTGTGACCAGTGCCAGAGAGCTGGGAATTAGCCCAGGCACAATGAAATGCCACAACAAGCTATTTTGGAAATAGAGTTATTTGATGTGTGGGGAATAGATTTCATGGAGCCGTTCCCACCCTCATATGCAAATAACTACATCTTGGTGGCTGTAGATTATGTGTCCAAGTGGGTGGAGGCTATAGCTTTACCCACCAATGATGCCAAGGCTGTGATGAGCTTTCTTCTGAGGTATATCTTTAGCAGGTTTGGTGTCCTAAGGACCTTAATTAGCAATGGGGAAGTCACTTCTGTAATAAATAGCTGGATTCTCTTCTTCAGAAGTATGGAGTCTGACATAAGGTAGCTACCCTCTATCATCCTCAGACAAATAGACAGGTGGAGGTATCTAATAGAGAGCTCAAACGAATTCTGGAAAAGACCGTCAGTGCCTCAAGGAATGACTGGGCTAGGAAGATTGATGATACTCTCTGGGCTTACCGGACAGCTTTCAAGACTCCTATCGGTATGTCACCTTATTAGTTGGTCTATGACAAAGCCTGCCACTTCCCAGTAGAGTTAGAGCACAGAGCTTACTGGGCTACAAAGTTTCTGAACTTTGATTCCAAGGCAGCAGGAGAAAAGTAGCTCCTCTAACTCAATGAGCTTGATGAATTTCGGAGCACAGCATATGAAAATGCCAAGCTCTATAAGGAGAAAACGAAGTTGTGGCATGATAAGAAAATAGCCACCAGAATACTTGAGCTAGGCTAAAAAGTCCTTCTCTTTAACTCCAAGCTCAAGATATTCCCAGGGAAGCTGAAATTCCAGTGGTCGGGATCGTTTCTGGTCACTAAGGTTTCTCCTTATTAAAATCATGGAAGAACAGTTCAATAGGAGGTTCACTGTCAATGTAATACCCTATCACACAGAGTCTTATACTTAAGTCATAAAACAGAGGTGGCGAGGTATTAAAGCCCCTTTCCAAATATCTAGGAGCCTTTAGAGAAAAAGGGGTAAATCAAAACTGTTGAATTGAAAAGTGCAACACTCCGATCGATAACGTAAACAAAGCAGATAAAGTAAGCCGACACGGATATATACATAATAGAGTTCTAAGATACAGCTAGCAAAGCTTAGGTCTTGGTTCGCGAGGGTAACCGGTCTGAGCACATAGTTATACATACATATATAAAGGAACAACCCAAAAGAAAACCCAAAATACAGAGTTATAAAACCTGAGTCTCCAAAATAACCTCTAAGAGGAGTCAATACAGTATATTTATACAATGGAGATAATAAGTATCTAAGCAAGTCCATAAAACCAAAATAAAGTCCCGAGAGCTAAGGATCTTCGCTAAAACAGAAGTCTCTAGCATGCCTCAGCGAGGAGCCTCACGTCCTGCATATGAAAACCACAAAATCTGCATGGGTGAGAACCAGAGATTCTCAGCATGGTAAAAGTGCCCAAATATGTAACATATAATATCCTGGGAAAGCCGAAGGCAATTCTAGAACTCCCAAATTCATAATTAAAGCGTATAAGCATAACTAAACCATGAGAAACGAAAATAGGCAACTAATTAAGGATCTTTAGTCTAACTAAAACTCTCCTTTCTAACTCCTCCGAACCTCCCAACTGCCACTGGTAATTTCATATGCAAACACAATAATATCAAGCAAGAAAATCACAAACAGGAAGCAGATATGGCAGTTAGATAATTAGCAAGTAATTATACAGTCAATTAGAAATTTCCAAACAAATCACATATAATGCATATGATGTATGCCTGTCCTAGTGGCTGCTGAGTCTCATCTGTCGGTTATAAAGCCAACCCGGCAAGTCCTGGTAGCTAACCATTGGACTGTCCCTCTGTCGCGCATCCCCAACTCGAGTTATTCACAAATATACTCATAATCACATACAACACCCTCACTGGTGTTTATCCACGGGGGTGAGCTCATCCGGAACTTCACACTGTCCGGCCACACTTACGACATTGGGTCAGTAGAGTATCGAGTCTCAACTTGGAGCACGTGGTGGCTAGCCACTGCTTTCACCCAGGAAAACTCGTTTCTCAGATAGGTGGAAGTGCAACAATCACAATATCAATTAATCAGCATATATGCATTCATTCTCAGCCATAAATCAACATTTATCTCAGCCATCCAGCTTAAAATCAAATTCATAACCAGCCATAATCCATCATCACATACAGCCATTCGGCTCATATCATACACAACACTCCCACCATCCTCCTGAACAACTCATACAATCATCATTAGTCATAATACCTCAATATTTCCCTTTTCTTCATCCACAAGTTACCCGCTTCCCTAGCTTCTCCTTAATTACTAGGCATTATATATTGATTTAGGACTTAAAAGATAAAAATGGGGGCTTAGAAGCTTAGAATTCAGTTTTAAAAACGCAAAAATCATACTTGTTGGAAACAGGGTCACACGTGAGCGTGCATTTTAGCCCATGAGGCGTACGCATTGCTTAATTTCGCGTACGCATGTGGACCAGGCAGAATCGACTGGTCGCGTACGAGAGTTTTGCGTATGCAAAATCCGCATGTCATGCGTACAAGTAGGCAACGCGTACGCGTGGGCATGTGATTTTGCCCGCGTACCAGCTGCATGCGTACGCATGTTATGCAGAAATACCAAAAAGCTACTAAGTCCCATTTCCTCCAACTTAAGCACCAAACTTCGATTGAGCATAACTTCCTCATTTTAAAATATTTTCCCACCGTTCTTTGAACGGCATAAATATCTCAGACCCAATTTCATTTTTAAACAAATTTGACATAAATCGGGTCCGGAGACTAAGTTATGCTCCGCCAAAGTTAGGCCAAAAACCATTATTTTCACAAAATTCACAAACTTCCAATTTTCAAAACATACACTTCCAAATCCTTTTAAAACCAACCAAAATCTTACCATTTCAACCTCAACCACATTTCCAACTTCCATATTCATTCCACAATACATCAATTCTCTATTTCATCAACTTTTACTCAATAACCCAAGTTCACAATTCACAATGTACCTCATCAAATACCAACCTTCCATTTTTATCAAACCTCAAACCAAGTATTCCAATTCCACATTGTTCAACATCCAAACCAATTAACAAAATCAAGCATAATTCTCAACTTCAAATCAATCTTCATACATACCAAGTATCATCATACACAATTCACATACATCATCAACAAAAACACAAATTCCACCCTCAAAAATTAATAATAACGTAATCCATGTAATCCGTTCTAACCAATCAATAACATCTCAAATTCAATGCCTATCCTAGGGTCTCTAGCCTAAGTTTTCACATTACATTATATTTTAGATACAGGAAACCGAAACCATACCTTGGCTGATTCCCCGCTCAAACCCAAAACACCTCCAATATCATATTTCACAAGCTGTCAAAGCTCCAACACCCTTCAACCATACTTTTTAGCACAAAAAGCCCCTTTCCAAGACTTCAATCAAGCTCCAACACACATATATACACTACCTAAACCACAATATCACATTCGAACATAGCCACTTAGTACCCAAACACCATGAACCAATAAATTCCACTAGGATTGAGAATCTTACCTTACCCAAGGATCAAGGAGGCAAGACTAAGCCTTTCCTTCAAGCTAATTGGATCCTATAACATCAAAGAACCTAAAAATCTCAACATTTTTACCCAAGAATTTCGAAATCAAGGGCTGAAAGAACAGAGGTAAAAACGTGGCTCACCTCAAAAACAAAGTTATGGGTTTTGTAGAGCTTGATGATGCGGTCATGTGGCCACAAACGATGCGACAATCGGAGCTCCGAATCAAAAGTTATGATCAAATGAAATTTGAAATGATTTAGTACAAGGGTTTGAGTTTCCCCTTCCCCTTTCAGCATGTGTATTGTTTAAAGGGGGAGAGAGAGAGTGCTGAGCCCCATTTGTTTAATGAGGCTTGGCTGGGCCTTGGGCCTAATACGGGCCCGGTTCAGCCAGTTCGGCCCAATCTTGGGCCGATTTCTTTAAAATGTGTCAAAATTCTCGTTTTAATTTTCTCTATCATATTAAACCATAAAATTCGCATTTCTAATTTTCTAGAATAAATTTTAATTTATGGATTAATTAGTCATTAATTAACTGTGTTTTATAGTCAACGGCCAGAGGTTGAAGTACTATCTTGGTGGCAACGTTGACCACCAAAAGACCACTTATCTTCTTACTTAGCAGAGTTAAACTGTGAAGGTAGTGATGTTAAAGAAGCACTTGCTAGGAGGTAACCTAATGCTTAGTATCCTTGCATTATTTTTCTATTTTTTATTATGTTTTTATTTGTCAATTTTCTGTACTTTTGGTTCTAGTTGAGTCATGCGCATTGCAAGAAACAGAAACCGAGAAGCTTGGAACAAATAGGGGAATATTCTGAAGATAGAATTGCATTCTGGTGTCTCGACGTTTAGTACCAGAACCTAGCGTTTAGCGCCAGGAGTGCGTGCAAGGGGGATATGGCTATTGGGCACCGGCATTTAGCGACACCTCTGGGCATTTAGCGCCAGGTGCACGCAAAAAAAGAGGGATAGCTTACTGGACCTCTGGCTTTTGGTGCCATGTCTCGACGTTTAGCTCCAGGGGCAAGAAAATCGAGAAAATCTTGTTAGACCCATGGCGTTTAGCGCCAGGAGTGTTACTTCCAAGGGGTAGCCACTGCCACCTCGGCGTTTAGTGTCGAGGTGTGAAAAAAAAGAACCTAAGCTGGCGTTTAGTGCTAGCTATTTGGCGTTTAATGCCAGGGAGGGGAACAAGTTTGGTGTCTCTTCAAGAAAGGTGGCACTAAATACCACCTACTCGACGTTAGCGCCAGGTGCACTGCAATTCCCCCTCCCCATAACACCCCTTCCCTCCTCCCCTCTCACCCCGTATTTCTCTCTTCTTCTTCTATTTTCTCTATTCAATTTACTTGGGGACAAGTAAACCTTTAAGTTTGGTGTTGTCGAGTAAGCTCTCTATTTATTTTATTCATTAATAGCACTAAAGGGAGGTGAATCTTCTTCATGGAAGAGAAGGGAAAAGGCACCACAAACAAAATTTTTTTTATACAAACCGGTTCAGCACCAAATTGCATGAGAAACATTTTTTGACGTCACAAGCAAAAAGAAAGTGATTCCGGAGGTTAAGTTTGACCTTAAGCCGGACGAATATCCAAAAATCCGGCACGAAATAGAAAGGAGAGGTTGGGGATTAATGTGTAATCCGCACACTGAGGTGGGTCAGCTGAAGGTCCAAGAATTCTACGTTAATGCATAGATTACTTACAAAGATGTACGTGATATGAATGAGAAGAATTAAAACACCTTGGTGCGAGGGAAGATCCTTGAGTTCAATCCAAAGAGCATTAGGGCGACCTTCCAACTGCCATCCCCAAGTCACACTTTGAACACTTACGGTGAGAGGATAAGTCAGGACCGAAGATATGATCAAGCACTTTCTAACATTTGTCTTCCAGGAACGCAGTGGAGAATGGGTGTGGATGGGCAACCAAATCAATTAGGTCAGAGTGACCTCAAGCCAGTGGCTAGAGGATGGCTAAAGTTCATCCAATGATCCATTCTTCTAACTATCAACTGCTCTGAGTGCACTGTAGACAGAGTCATCATAATTCATTGTATCATGATAGGGTATGAGGTGGAGGTGGAGGATATAATTCCACAACAAATTTATCACATCACCTCAAACCCCTCTACACATGCTAAGTTGGCCTTTCCTCACCTTATTCACTGCCTCTGTGAAGCTTCTAGGGTGAATTTGGAGAATGACTTTCTCATCTCCATTGAGAGGCCAATATTCAAGAAGACCATGGAATATGCAAGAGTGTATGCAAGAGGCCAAAGGAGAGATCAAGCCAACAAAAAAGAAGCATTGCAAGCTCCTCCACCACAGTAAGAGGAACTCCTCATGCCTCAAGGGCACTTGGTGGTACAAATCTCCACACCTTCATACTTTTGTACCAGCAAGTGCATTGGGTCGCCCAAGTAATACCTGACTGAGTCAGGGTCGATCCCACGAGGATTGTAGTTTGAAGCAAGCTATGGTTATCTTGCAAATCTTAGTCAGGCAGATCAGAAGGTTGTTGGAAGAGTTATCAATTTTGCATTAAAGGAGTATTGGAATAGAAATAAGTAAAATGGTTATAATTAAGGATAGAGTTGAGAATCGGAGTTGTTTTGTCTTTCTGAATTAAATCTGGTAGTACTATTTCCTTTGCTTGTGAGTGATTTCTTCAATAGCAGGTTGTATGTGATTGACACTGGTTTGAGCAGCTGCCAATACTCCTCCAAATTTGAACCCCAGGTTTAGTGTGGATCCATTTTGATTCAGGGTGAAGCTCGTACAGTCCATTCTTTTTAATGATCCTACTCAAAATGCCACAGACAAGGTCAGATCTTCCAGATCAGAGAATGCTGCACCTTGGGTTCTAGCCTCTACCACAGGGACCCTAATCTCCCCATAAATCGATTGAACTGATGTCTCGAGAAGTTCCTAACAAAGTCGTGGATTAGCCTCTGAGAGACGTATATTCAAACTGGTGGTTCATTGTTGTCCGATGAAAGACGCACTCTGAACGCATGTAGAATGTGATAACCTTGTGCCAGTTCAACGCATTCATATTGATAAAGTACGAATATACATCTTAGAATTAATCAAACACAGATCGAAGAGAAACAGTAATACTTTTATTAATTCATAGGACTTAGCAGGGCTCCTCCCCTCAACCTAGGAGGTTTAGAAATTCATACTAAAAGTAAAATACAAAGTAAAACTCGAAAATAATGTGTAAAGTATGCGTGATTCTCCTTAATGTCATGTAAAATATACTTTAAATACTAAACAGATGACTAGTAAGGGTAAAACAGTATATTTAGTGCTAAAATCCACTTCTGAAGCCCACTTGGTGAGTGTTTGGGCTGAGCTTTGATGAGATCCACGTGCTATAAGGTCTCTTGGGCGTGGAACGCCAGCTAGGGGGTCCTCTTTGGGCATTAGACGCTGGTCTCTTCTCTTTGGGCGCTGGACGCCTAGAAGGGGGGCAAGTAGCTGGTGTTGGATGCGAGCTTTTCATAGCACTTGAGAGTGCTCCTTTTGGACTTCTGTAGCTCCAAAAAAGCTCTTTCTAGTGTAGGCAGGTCAGATTTGGACAGCATCTGCAGTGCTTTCTCTGTCTCTGAATCAAACTTCTGCTCCTGCTCCTCAATTTTAGCCAGAAAATACCTGAAATTGTACAAAAACACAAAAACTCATAGTAGAATCCAAAAATATAAATTTAACACTAAAACCTATAAAAACTTAATAAAAACTAAATAAAACATACAAAAGACTATATAAAAATGATGCCAAAAAGCGTAAAAAATATCCGCTCATCACAATACCAAACTTAAACCGTTGCTTGTCCCCAAGCAACTAAAAACACAGTGGGATAGAAAATAAAATTAAGATACAATAAATTTCTAAGTTTCAAATGAAGCTCAGTTACAATTAGATGAGCGGGAGTTAGTAGCTTTTTGCTTCTGAATAGTTTTGGCATCTCACTATCCATTGAAACTCAGAATAGTTGGCATCTTTAGGAACTTAGAATCCAGATGATACTATTGACTCTCCTAGTTAAGCTTATTTTGATTCTTGAACACAGCTTTCAGAGTCTTGGCCGTGACCCTAAGCACCTTATTTTCCAGTATTACCACCGGATACAATAATGCCACAGACACTTTAACTGGGTGAACCTTTTCAGATTGTGACTCAGCTTTGCTAGAGTCCCCAGATAGAGGTGTCCAGAGTTCTTAAGCACACTCGTTTTGCTTTGGACCACGACTTTAACCACTTAGTCTCAAGCTTTTCACTTGACACCTTCACGCCACAAACACATGGTTAGGGATAGCTTGATTAAGCCGCTTAGGCCAAGATTTTATTCCTTTAAGCCCTTCTATCCATTAATGCTCAAAGCCTTGGGTCCTTTTACCCTTGCCTTTTGGTTTAAAGGGTTATTGGCTTTTTCAATCTGCCCTTCTTTTCCTGCATTTTTGGGTAGTAATGGATTTTTTTGCTTTTTATTTTTTATTTTTTTCTTTTTCTTTTCGCCATTTTTCTTTCTTTTTCGCATGCATATATATTTTTCCTTTTGCAACATGCTTTTTTTCTTTTTGCTGCTTTTTCTTGCTTCAAGAATCAATTTTTGAATTTTTCAGATTGTCAATAATATTTTTCCTTTTTTCTTATTCTTTCAAGAGCCAATATTCTAAAATTTCAACTTCAAATATGCACAGTTTAATCATACATTCAGAAAACAAAAGCAAATGGCACCACATCAAACTAATTAAACTAATCTTGTTTTAAACTTGAAATTCATGCATCTCTCAATTCTTTTCAATAAATTTTTCGTTTAAGAAAGGTGAGAGATATATGGGACATTTTACAACTTTAAGACATCAATGCAAATGATCATGCAACTAAAACAAGAGAACAGATAAATAAATAGAAAAATAGAACAGGAAAGGGGTGTAAAGAGAATGAATCCACCTTCAATGGTGGCGTCTAGTGCTCCTCCTTGAGGATCCAATGTGATACTTGATCTCTTCTATGTCACTCCTTTGCCTTTGTTGTTCTTCCCTCATAGCCCTTTGGTATTCCCTTATGGCTCTTTGATCTTCTCTGGTTTCATTGAGGGTGACGGCATGCTCTTGATGCTCCATCCTCAATTGCTCTATGTTAGTGCTCAATTCTCCAAGAGAAGTTTGCCATTGATCTCAATCGCTTTGGGGAGGAAAATACATCCCTTGTTGCATCTCAGGGAACTCATGATGAGGCGGATGCACAAGCTCTTGTGCATGATTTGTAGTTTGCTCCATCCTCTTCTTAGTGATGGGCTTATCCTCCCCAATGGAGACATCTCCGTTTATGACAATTCCAGTTGAATTGCATAGATGACAGATGAGGTGTGGGAATGCCAACCTTGCATTGGTGTGAGGCTTCTCAGCTACCTTGTACAATTCTTGAGGAATCACCTCATGTACTTCCACCTCACTTCCAATCATGATGCAATGGATCTTGATGGCTCTGTCAATAGTCACTTCTGACCGGTTTCTCGTAGGGATGATGGATCTTTGGATGAATTTCAACCATCCTCTAGCTATGGGCTTTAGGTAAACCCTTCTTAGCTGAATGGGCTTGCCTTGGGAATCCCTTTTCCACTTTTCTCCTTTCGCACAGATATCTGAGAGTACTTGATCCAATATCTGATCAAAGTTGACTCTCCTAGTGTAAGGATGAGGATCTCCTTGCATTAAAGGCAAGTTGAATGCCAACCTCATGATGCGGAATTTATAACCCACAAACTAACCGGAAAATGCACCGGGTCATACCAAGTAATTCCTCAGGTGAGTGATGGTCGATCCCATGAGGATTGATGGACTAAGCAACAATGATTGAGTGATTTACTTAGTTAGACAAACAGAAAAGAGTGTTTAGGTCTCAATTGCATTAAACAATAAATTCAGAAAATCAGAAAAGCAAGCAGTAAATAAGTTGTGAAGTATATATGGAGAAACAGTTAAGGCTTCAGAGATATCTATCTTCCGGATTGACTTTTCTTACTAACTATTTTAATCATGCAAGATTAAATTCATGGCAAACTATATGTGACTAAACCCTAATTCCTTAGACCTTTTTAGTCTCCTCTAACTTTCATCAATCGCCAATTCCTTTGTCACTTAATTCCAATTAGAGGGTGAAGTTCAATTCTAGTTATATGCCACAAAAACTCTAATTACCCAAATATAAGAGGATTATATGTCAGTATCCTGTTAAGTCCAGATAATTAGAAATTTAGGAGAAATTGTTTTTAAGCTATTGTTCAAGTAAAGAGCTTTTCCAAGTTATACAAGAACTCAATTAGAACAAGGGTCATACTTCTGTTCCACCCAAATTCATAAGATAAAGAATGAAAATAATTCTTGAAATTGAAATCAATACATGAATTAAAATAGAAAAATAATAGTATCAATCTATACAATAGACAGAGCTCCTAACCTTAACAGTGGAGGTTTGATTGCTCATAGTTCAAAGAGAAAACTAGGATTCAGAAAAACTGTAAAGTGTGAAATGAGGTAGAAGAGAGAAGAGAAGGGCTCGAAGGGCTGATTCATTTCCCTTTTATATCTAATCCTAATTAAATGTAAAAAGTATTTCCTAAAAAGTAAACAATATCTTTTCCTAATTTTAATAATAAAAGTTTTAATCAAATAAGAAACTTGATTCGCAGGGCTTTGGAATGAATTGGGGACCAGTCTTTCACTTAAGGTTGGCGCCGAACTTGGAGGGAGCCAAGTTCGGCGTGGAGGAGGCAGAGTGGCTTTCTCTTGGGGCGTTGGTTATGGCACTGAACTTGACAATGGTCAAGTTTAGCGTGGAAGTTATGCGCTTATTCCTTTGGAGCTTCTTGTGTTGACGCCGAACTTGAGAAAGCTCAAGTTCGGCGTGGGGGAGGCCGTGTGTTTTCTTGAAACTCTTCATGTTGACGCCAAACTTGAAGAACTTCAAGTTCAGCGTGGAGGGGGCATCTACAATTCTTCACTCTCTCCATTCTCTAGCCTTGACTTAAACTCCGTGAAATTTGTCCAAAATGCTACCTGAAATAAATAGAATCGCACACAACTCAAAGTAGCATTCATAGGGGCTAAAATATATTAAATCTTGATTAAACTTAGCAATTCAAGTGCAAATTTACTAGAAAAAGACAGAGAAGATGCTCACGCATCACAACACCAAACTTGATCTGTTGCTTGTCCTCGAGCAACCAAAATCAGTACATGATTAATATGTGAATTTGCATGAGAGGCGAGAGTTCAGTTATGTTCATGTCTCTTTTTGAAGTGGGGTTTATCTCTTGTAATTCTGAACAGTTTTGGCATCTCACTCTCCTTTGAATTAGAGGAGTGTCACTGTCATTCGGAATTAGAATCCAGATCATATTATGAATTCTCTGATCTTTATGCTTCAATTTAATCCTTGAACACAGTAGATATCCTTTAATTCCCAAGTAATTGGTGCTTTACACCTAGAGCCTAGCCGTGACTTTAAATGTTCTGTCTCAAGGGTTAATTGACACAAGAACACCACAAGCACTTAACTGGAGAACTCTCTTGAGATATGATTTTTTTCTTTCAGCTACTCCCAGACAGTGGTGCTCAAAGTCTTTGGCAGACTCTGCTAAATGCATTTGATCTCGACTCTAAATGTTCTGTCTCAAGGATTACTTGACACAAGAACACAACATGCATATGACTAGGGAAACAACTCTTTGAGCTTTTAATCATGTCTGACCTCCCTAGTCATTGATGCTTAGAGCCTTTGACCATACTTTTTATTCTTCCTTTGCTGTTTCTTTTGCTTCAAGGATCAACTTTCACTAATTTTAGAAAATTCATAATAGTTCTCTAAATTCATTTTCCTTATACATCAACATCCTTTGATTCAAATTCAAACATGCACAGTTCATGTCATGTATTCAGAATCACAAAGAACACCACCACATTTGATTAAATGAGACTACTTTCTTTCATAAACTCTTTCACTCATGCATTACATCTTTTTTCTTCTTTCTTTTTTTTTTTGATTTTAAGCTCAGTGAGTAATACATGAGACACTCTTAAAAATAAAAGCAAATAACAAAATAAATAGTAAATTAAACTAGAACCTAGGAATTGAAATAACAACTGATCATGCAATAACAAAAATTAGCAGAAAACAGGAACCTAGTCATAAAAATAGCAAAATAAGAAGGGGAATGAAAAGGAACTGAGCCACCTCAATCTCCCTGATGGGGATCTCTCTCCTCAGGCTATGCTCCGCACGGTCCTCTCAGTCGACTATAATCCTGCCTCAGCTGAGAGATCTCATGCCGTTGAAAGTTCTGATCAGCCCTCATCTCATCAAGGGTGGTATAGAGATGCGCCCAACAGCTGTCCTGTGTGGCTCTCATATCCTCTACAGATGCCATGTACTGCTGTCAGCGGCGGTCATTGGTGACCCTCATCTGCTCCAAGAAGGATGCGAGCTGCTGCCAGTATTCTTGAGGAGGGAAGTAGTGTCCCTGAGGCTGTAGCTGCTCCTCTTCAACTTGTTCTTTAGCTCCTTCTTCAGCTTGTTCTCTTGGGAGCTTCTGACGTTCCCTTGCCAGTTTTATAGTCTTCTTTGTAATGGGCTTCTCATATGGGATGGGGAAATCATTCTCTATGTTCACCCTAGCGGCCTCACAGAGGTGGAAGATGAGATGTGGGAAGCCAAACCTGGCATTATCCTTGGTGTTGGCAGCGATGTGGTAAATCTGATCGGCAATAACGTCCTCACCTCCACTGGCTCTCCCAACAGAATACAGTGAATCATGATGGCTCGGTCCACAGTACACTCGGATCGGTTGCTTGTGGGAATGATAGACCGGCGAATAAAATGGTGCCATCCTCTAGCCAAAGGTGTCAGGTCACCTACTCTGATATGGCCTGGCTTCCCCTCTGCTCCCAATTTCTACTGGGCATCCGGAATGCATATGTCAGCGACTACTTGCTCCAGTCGCTAATCCCTCTCTGCCCTCTCACTGTAAGACTGAAGTGAGGGCATAGTCCGTGGTATTTAAAGGGTCTGCTGGATAATCTCTGGGCTAAAATCAATAACTCTTCCCCTTACAAAGCTTCTGTGGTCCCTTGCATTGACTCCAGACACATCCTTATAAGTAATCCATAGGTTCCCATAAAATTCTTGAACGATTAATTGTCCCACCTGTGTGTGCGGATTGCACAGAAGTTTCCATCCTCTTCTCTGAATCTCACGCTGAATTTCTGGATATTCATCCAATTGGAGATTGAACCGCACTTCCGGTAAAACCGGTCTCTTGCTAGTGACGTCATAAAAGTGCTCTTCATGCAGTTTAGAGTGGAAGCGTCTTGAATCTTGAGAACTGGTAGCCGGTTCCTTTCCTTTTCTCTTCTTGGAAGGTTGGGTGGTCTTTGGTGCCATAGAAATAATAGAATAAAACAGCAGAGCGACAATACCAAACTTAAAACTGTTGCTCGTCCCCAAGAAAAATAAAGAAATATAAAGGGGAAGAAGAAAGAAGAGCAGGAATTGAAACAAAAGAAAATAAAATATAATGCTGAAATTTTCTTTTTCTTTTTTTGTTTTTTTTGAACTGCAGTAAATAATAAGAAGAAGTAGAATAAAAGAAAAAGGAGGTTGTTCACAGAGGAGGGGGCATGGGATTAGGTGGTGGGGGTGGATAAAAGAATAGAAGGGGTGGTGTATAAGGTAATGGTGATAGTGGGTTGGGGTATATAGAAGGAGAGAGGTAGAGGATAGGTGTATGAGAAAGAAGGAAGGGGGATGACTGGTTTGGCGGAAGATGGGAGAAGGGTGAATGGAATGTGATTATTGCTTGTGGTTTGAAGGAGGGTTGGGTTACAGGCTGTTGGGGAATGGAATGAGGGGGTTATTGACAGAGTAGGGGAAAAGGGAATGAAGTGTGATCAAGGTGTGTGGGTTAAAGGTGGATGGGGAGGGTTTATATAGGGAGTGGTTAGTGAGGGGTGGGGGTCATGGGTGTTATTGAAGCAGGGGTGCAATGTGGTTCTGTTGGGAAGGGGAAATGGTCAAGGGGACATGGGTGTAGGGCTATGGAAGAGAATATATTGGGAAGGCAAGGTTCTGGGGATTTGAAGGGGGGTTGGCAGGAGTCACGGGGTATGGGTGTGAAGAAGAAAAAAAGAAAGGAAATCTGGGGATGGTGGGATTGATGTAGGGGCAAATACATGGGGATTTGATGGAGATTTGTAGAGATTTGGCAAAGATTTGGGAACTTTGAACCAGCTAGCGCTGAACTTGAAGGTAGGGGCATTCGGCGCCGTGACTTACACATGGGGTATCTCCTTTCCACGTTGAACTTGGTGCAGCCCAAGTTCGGCGTGGATTCTTTTTTTTTTTTTTTTTTACACTGAACGCCAGGGGATCCAAGTTCGGTGTCACCCTGGTAGAGCGTTTTGCTCTTTTCTTCATAGCCCCCACGCCGAACTTGAAGGGAGCAAGTTCGGCACCAATGCTTGGCTTATTTGTGCTCCTTTCGTACGTCGTTCACCACGCTTGGATTTCCAAGTTCGGCGTGGACTTCTGGCTCAATTGCACGCTATGTTTACGTCGTTTTCCACACTGAACTTGAGATTTTTCAAGTTTGGCATGGGCCTTCCAGAACCCATTTTCACTTTTGTACGCACATACAGCGCCGAACTTGGAAATCCCAAGTTCGGCGTCAACTTGACCGAATCAACCTTCTCCAGAGTGGTAAAAATTTTTTTTCTAAGTGTCCGATTCCTGTTCTAAAATTTCTGCATGATTAAAACACACGTGAAATAAAGGAAAAACAGTAAAACTCAATAAAAATCAAATAAATAATAAATTCACTACTACGAAAAATAGACTAAGGATACGAAACCATCGGGTTGCCTCCCGACAAGCGCTTCTTTAACGTCACTAGCTTGACGGTTAATCCTGCTAATTCAGCAGATGAACAGACCGTTGGCGATCAATCTCGCCTCCAAGAAAGTGCTTCAACCTCTGACCATTAACTGTGAATTTCTTGTTAGAATTCTCTTCCTGATTCTCCACATGACCATATGGTGAAGATCTGGTAACTACAAACGGTCCTGACCACCGGGATTTCAGCTTCCTGGGAAAGAGTTTGAGCCTTGAATTATACAGAAGCACTCTCTGACCTGGCTCAAAGACTCTGATGGCAATCTTCTTGTCATGCCATATCTTAGTTCTTTGCTTATAGAGCTTGGCATTCTCATAGGCTGAGTATCTGAATTCATCAAGCTCATTCAATTGAAGCATTCTCTTAATTCCTGCAGCCTGAGCATCAAGGTCTAAATACTTGATTGCCCAGTAAGCTTTATGCTCCCTCTCCACTAGTAAGTGACAGGCCTTGCCATAGACCAACTTATAAGGAGACATGCCAATAGGAGTCTTGTAGGCTGTCCGGTACGCCTAGAGAGCATCCTCAAGCTTCCTAGACCAGTCCTTTCTTGAGACACTGACGGTCTTCTATAGAATTCTCTTGAGTTTCCTGTTGGAAACCTCAACCTGTCCACTTGTTTGAGGGTGATAAGGGGTAGCCACTTTATGACAGACTCCATAACTCTAAAGAAGGGAGTCCAGCTGTCTGTTACAGAAGTGACTTCTACCATCATTAATGAGTGTTCTTGGGACACCAAACCGGCTGAAAATATATCTCTGAAGAAAGCTCATCACCACTTTGGCATCATTGGTGGGTAGAGCCGAAGATTCCACCCACTTGGACACAGAATCAACTGCCACTAGAATATAGTTGTTGGAGTATGAGGGTGGGAAAGTGACGGGCGAAAAAATACCGATTAAGAATTTATAATGGAAATAACGTTGCAAGTACAGTTCTTAACTGACGAAAATTTTGCTTATCAATTTAAAAAGAGTTGTCACAATTTAGAATCAATTAACTGGGAGTAGAATTCCCAGGTCGTCTCCCAACGAGTTGATAAAATAGTGTAATTTATTGGTCAGGAATTTTTTGAGAAATTTTAGAGTTGGGGAATAGAGAAATAAATGACTATCAATTAAAGCAATAAAAATTAACAAGAGGTTTTATATATTTGAAATAAAAAAAATCCTTGACTAGGAGAAGATTAGTCGAAATTTCTATCCTTGTTGAATTTTCCCAAGTATAATAGTAAGAGGTTGTTGCTTCTACTTAGTTATCCTTTACCTAATAAAGAAAAGTCAAGTAACTAACCAACTCTGTTTCACAAGTCCTAATCCCTTCCTAGGGAAGGATTAGAGTTAGTGACTAGAGAGTCAGCCAACAACTTCAAATTATAAATTAACACTTGAGTATTCCAACTCAAGGGTTTCCTATTAATCAGCTCCAAAGTCAAGTTGGGAGTCTACTCCATTGACATGAATGCCATTTTCGCAAACATGTAAAGGGAGTAGAAAGAAGATATGGTAATTAAAATTAATTTAGTAAAAGCAATTTTTGAGCTAATAAATCAAGAGGAGATGATAATCAAACGAATAATGAAATTAAATATAAAAATAACTCTTGCATTAATAATTTCCAAAATCAAAGATATCCATATGTAACTCTGAACAAACTGAATGGAAAGCAAAAGAGTAAGGAAATAAGAAAGCAAACTGTAGTGATAGAGACTTCAATCGAAGGTAGTAACTCTCTCAAGATCTAATCCAAAATCATAAAACTAGAAATCTAAGAATGTGAAGAACCCTAGAGGAAGTAGTATTTTTTTCTCTAAGATTCAAAACTAAAACTAAAACTAAGTGAATGTGAATGTGTGTTGAGTCTCTGCTTGTCCTCTGGCTCTAGTCTGTGTTTCTGGGCCAAAAACTGGGTCCAAAGCCAGCCCAAAATTGCCCCCAGCATCTTCTGCAATTGCAGCACGTGACGCACGTCACGCGTACGCGTCAGTTACGCGCACGCATTGCTGTGAAAAGCTCGAAGTCATGCGCAAGCGTGAGCCATGCGTGCGCATTGATACTCGCTGGTCATCTCCTTTGTTTCTTGTGTTCCTTCCATTTTTTGCATGCTTCTTTTCTATCCTCTAAGCCATTTCTGTCCTATAAAGCCTGAAAATACTTAACACACGGATCACGACATCAAATGGTATAAAAGGGGAATTAAAAATTTGCAAATTTAAGGCCAAAGAAGCATGTTTTCAATCATAGTACAAAATTAGGAAGGATTTGTAAAACCATGCAATTTGTATGAGTAAATGTGTGAAATAGCGGTTTATCAATCTCCCCACACTTAAACATTAGCATGTCCTCATGCTAAGCTCAAGGAGATCAAAAGAATGAATGGGGGAAAGTAAGACTCATGCAATGCAACCTATGTATATGAATACAACTATATGCTAAGATGTTTCTATCTACTTAGTTAAAAGTAAACAAGTTCTCCAAGACAAACATAAATCAAGTTCCACTAATTCAAATCACACAATAAGAGGCAAGTAAACTTGTAAGAACATAGCTCATGAAAGCCGGGAACACAGAATCAAGCATTGAACCCTCACTGGAAGCGTATATGCACTCTAATCGCTCAAGTGTCTAGGGTTGATCCACTCTAATCTCCTCTAGTCATGCTTTCTAAAACTTTGTTCTTCATCTAACCAATCAACAAATATTTAGTGTACAAATGCAAACATCATGAGGTCTTTTCAAGGTTGTAATAGGGCTAAGGTAAGGGTAAGGATATATGTATGGCTAAGTGAGCTATAATTTGAATCTTTGACTAACCTAAGTTCTCACCTAACACACACACACTCTATATAATTCAGGCCTAGCTACCCATAATCTCACTTTGTATATCTCACATACTCATGTATCAAAATTTTCTTTAATTTCATCACATATGCAATGATCTTTTTATTGAACTTAACATTGGGGTAATTTTATCCCCTATTTATTTCTTTTTTTTTTCTTCTTTTTTTTTTTATGTAAATATTAATGAAGACATAATATATCAATGCATATGGTTTTTTTGATTTCACATGAGTAAGCACCCAAATTCCCAATATTTGTCAATAAAAATATAACACATTCTCATCAACCCAAGTTTCCACATTTCCCCACACTTAGTTGACACACACTATCTTAAGCTAACCAAAGATTCAAATCGGGTAATTAATTATTTTTTTGGTTAAGGATAGTGATGTGGTAATATAAAGAACAATTGGGGATTAAAAAAGCTCAAAGTGGCAAACAAAGGTAAATAAAATGGTAGGCTATTTGGGATAAGTGAGCTAATAACAAATGATGGCCTCAATCATATGTATGCATGCATATACACTAAACAATAGACATATAGAATGGAACAAACTATAGTTACAATCATAGAGAAGAAAACACACAAGAATAAAAATTATGGTTAAATAATGTAACCATATAATTAAGCTCAAAATCTCACAGGTTGTGTGTTCTTAGCTATAAACCATGTTCCAAATTACAATCTTCAAATGAGTTTAACACAAATTTTAATTTGAATTAGTGAAATACTATAAAATAGGGTCTTGAAAAAAAAGTCATTACTTTAACCAACCAGAACATACATGCAAGCAACTACTATTATGCAATCTATCCTATCTAACAAAAAAAAAATAACATATTGGTATTAAGAGAGAGAGATTACCTCCAGAAGTCAAGTACTGACCTTCCCACACTTAAGGCTTGGCACGGTCCTCTGTGCCATCAGTAAGGAGCAAGGTGGGGCTAGTAGCATCACCTCCACTGTCGGGGTCATCATGGCTCCCCGTGCTGGTAGGTGAGGTGGAGTCCGGGGTATCTTTCTATTCCAGAGGTGGGTGAGTACTGAGAATGAGCTCCTTCAGATAGGTGTATCGACGCTTGTTGCGGCGCTCTATTTGCTCCATTCGCCGGTCTTGCCGGTCAAACCTCTGAAGGATCTGAAGGAACATATGATGGGTGGATGGTGCTTGTGGTGTGGATGATGGTGGAGTAGAAGAAGGAGGAGTGTCTAAACATGGGCCTGGAGGCCGGCTCGCAGAAGGGACTGGGGTTTTGATGTACTTCCCATTCGGGACACACTGATCGGCCCTAGAGATCATGGCCTTCGTGTCCCCAGCCCGATAGGTAATACCTACTGCAGAGACTAAATCTGAAACCAGTACAGGGAAAGATAGGTTACCCGTAATCTGCACATGTCCCATTGCCTGCCGGATGAGTCGGGGCAGGTTGAGAGGTTGTTCTGTAAGGATGCACCATATGAGAACAGCCATGTCCGCTGTGAAGGTGGACTCGTGAGTACTCAGAAAGATATAGTGGGACATAATCTGTGCCCACACGCGAGCCTCTAATGTAAGTGCTTGGGCTGAGATACTCTTGGGTTTTGACCGGTGTTGCCCATAAATCCAGGTGCTGCCAGGTTGGGCTATAACTCCAAGGATGCTGTCCTAGTCAAACTGATACATCTGGCGCTTAAGTTGGGCCTCTTGATATGCATCCAATCCCTCTGGGCTAGGTGGAAGATCTAGTACTCTCTATATGGCACCCTCGAAGACAAGAACTTACTTCTGACAAACATAGACAGTTTACAGAGTAGGCGAGTAGAAGTTAGAGTAGAATTCAACTACCCATGATAGGTTGGCCTCTCGCGGCTGCCTCCTTAAGAATCCCCACTGTCTTCTTTCGATGCGGGGCTCCACAAAATCAACAAAATATGTTGGGAGAATGAGTAGATGCTCATTATTGTAGTTCCTCTCGGCTAGGATGGGGAACATCTGCTTGCAGTAATGGTTAGTGAACCGTGTGGAGTCCTGTGCGGGAAAGGCTTTCTCCACTTCATCAACTTTGATGATCCTCTTCACCCGCTTTGTTGGCGACTTGACGCTTGTAGATGGTGGCACCTTATCCGGTACTCTCTTGGTTCCTCTCCTTGCCCGTAGCTTTTCAAAAGCCTTCTCCTTTCCTCTTTTAGTGGCCATCCTAAAGAAGAGAGAAAGAGAATTAATGTCAAGTATAGATAGCTAACAACAGGAAGGAAGAAAGTCCAAGTAATAATGAATGCCAAAGGAGAAAGAATGTCTTATACACGGTAGCTACAACATGCATGGAAGGCATGAATTAAAATCATGAAGGCAATTCAGAACAATTAGATGCAAGAGGGTTAAAAGCATGCAAGTAATAGGCATGAGAAGCATAACTCAAGCATCAATTATTAAATGTATCAAATTAAAGAGCACTTGTATGATGATAATTGTGAATGATAATCTCAATATATGTGGATTGCAAGTGTTGTGAAAAAGAGAGGCATTAAAGTGTGAGAGTAAAACAAAATAGAATTCAAAATGCCATAAGAGCTTTTTCACAAACACTTGGTGTGCAAGTTAAAATAGGAATTAAATTAATTAATCCAAGTGTATATGAGACCCAAAATAAAATGTCAATTGTCAAATTACTCCTCATAATATCCATAAGCTCAAATATAATAAAATAATACCCAAATAAAGTTCCAATACTAACATAAAAATGCATGATAAAAGAATGAAAAAGAACTATAAATAACTAAGCTAATATAAAATTTAAAATAAATAAAAATAATTAAATGCAATAAATGAAAGAAGAATGAAAGAGCAGAGGAGAGGGAGAAAAGAAACCTTAGAAAGAAGATGAAGATAGGAGGGTGAGTGGAAGTAAGAATGAGAGAAAGAATTAGGAAGTAAGAAGTAAGAAAAGGGAAAGAAGGAAGAAGAAAGAAGGAAGAATTAGGATTGAATGAAAATTCGGATTAGAGAGGGGGAAAGAATTGAAATCTGGGCGGTGCGCTGGATAAGTGATGTGGCGCATGCGACGCGTACGCGTACGCGTGGGTTGCGCAAAAGTGAAGGCGACGCGTAAGCGTCTGTCATGCGTACGCGTGACGTTGGTTGTGCCTCTCGTGCGAATCCAGCCTCGCGCACGCGTAACTCTCTGTTCAATTAGCATTGGGGCCAAAATTACATACGACGCGTGCACGTGCCTGATGGCCATGGACGCATACGCGTGGGTGAATTTGTGCTTCTAGCACAATGCCAACGTGAGTCCCGCAGAACTCTCTGTTCAACCATTCCTTTACGCCGATTTCCAGGTCCACGCGTACGCGTCAGGGATGCTTACGCGTGGCTTGGCTAAACTGTAGGCGATGCATACGCGTAATATACGGATACACGTCGGTTGCTTGTGCACAAGGCACCCCTTTTGCATAGCTCCTGTGCAACTCTCTGTTCGTTTTCACTTTGGTACGTAGTCACACACGACGCGTGCGCGTTGATAAACCCCAATTTTGTGGTTTATATTGTGTAGAATTTGGGGGGTTTTGTCAATATTTCTCACACTTATTCACAAGAAATGCACAATTTTATGTTCACTTCCTAATATTGCTCCATGATGAAAAACATGCTTATTTTGCCTTAAAATTGCCATATTTTAATCATGTTCTATTGCCATTCGATGCCATGATGTATTTGTTGAGTGATTTCATTAATTTTGGGGTAGGAATAGCCTAGAAGAGAGAAAGAAAGCATGTACAAAAGGGAGGAACATGAAGACTTGAAATTTTGGAAAAAGCAGCATTGACGTGCCCGCGCACGCGTGGATGAGGTTGGCTGGAAACGGCGCGCAAGGATGGACGCATCCGCGCAGATCAGAAGATTCCTATCGACGCGGACGTGCACTTGGCGCGCACGCGTAGGAAGCTGCACGTGACCTCATTAAAGAAAATCGTGCCTGGCGATTTCTGAGGCTCATCAGGCCCAATTTCAAGCTGTTTCTGCATGGAAAAGACCCAAGGATGCTAGGGGGAAAAGGGGGGATCAATCATTTTACACTAGGACACAATTTTTAGCTAGTTTTTTGGTTCTTTGTTCTTCTAAGGAGAGAAACCCTTGTTCCTCTCTAGATCTAGTTTTAATTTGATCTTCCTTGTTGAATTGTGAATTGGATCTTGTTAATTACTAGTTTTAATTGTTCAATTTGAATTTCCTAGTATAATTTTGCTTATATCTTGTGATAGTTTTATGAATTCTTGTCAATTGTCATTTCATACCCATTTCATGAATGTTATGAATCTTGACTTGTTGATGTTATATTGATGATTTCTATGTTTAATTGTGTTGTTTGGATGATTGTATGTTGACAATTGTTAATGGGTACTTGTTAATTTCAATTTAATTGCTATTTTGAACATGTCTTTTGTTAATGCTTACCATATGTTTGATGAAATGTTTACTTTGATTATGGAGTAGTTCTCTTTACTCTTGGCCTAGGCCAAGAGAATTGGATAAATTTGAGTCATTGGGTCTAATGGATTTGATGATTTGGGAGCCCTTAGTGGTCAATTTGATAACCATTGATGCTAACCTTCTACTAAGTCAATTAGTAGTGAGGTTAGAACTTATGGATTGATGTTGACCAAACCATTTGACGTACTTCAAGTATAGAAGTAGACTTAATGAGTTTGGTTCCTCATAATTGTCATGATATGGTTATTAGACAAGGACGGTGACCCCAATTCCCATGTCTAGCCAAGAGTTGCTTTTATTATTCTTACTTGAAAACCAAAATTCCCAATCACTTCCCTTAGTTATAGTTACTTGTTTAGCTTAGAATAGAATCATATTGAATGTTACTTTGTTAGTTTGAAATCACTCATATCTTGCTTAGTTGATTGAATTAGTTTCTTGCAATCTAAGATTACTTGCTTGTTAAGATTCCCATTTATTTTTATGCTCATAACTCAACCCTGGATTTCTAACCAATCTTGAAGCACATGTTTGCCCATTCCTTGTGAGACGACCCGAGGTTTGAATACTTCGGTTATTTCTATTGGGGTTGAACTTATGACAACCAAATCCCTCTTCTAAATTTGATGCCCGAGGATTGTTGTTGGTAGAGCTATACTTGCAACGCAGTTTTATTGAGGAAAATCTTTACCAATACACCCTTGGGTCTCCATCAAATTTTTGGCGCCGTTGCCGGGGAGTGGTTGCAACATATGCCTTGATATTGGTTATGTGAATATGTGAATATTGAAGATATTTTAATTGTTTTCAATACTTACCTATAGTTTAGACTTCTTTTATATTTGTGCTATGACTCTCAAGTTTGATGACTCGGTCTCAACCGAATTCTAGCTTAGCCGATTTTGATCCCGAGATTGAAAGAACTTTGTTACATACTCGGCAAGCTAGACGGCGGTTGGACTATACGGCTAGTACTTCGGCCTCTCTTGAGGAACATACCGAATCACTAGGCGGTACCGAGAGTGACTTAGAGTTCGCTACTTTCTATTCTTCTGTTGGCACTAATAATACATCTTTGCATCCTACAGGTGAGCCACACATGGCAGAACCACGACAGATCACTTTTCATGAGCAAGGAGCTCCGGATATCATACTTCAATCGTTGCAATCAAGGTATCCTAACCTTGATCCAAACTTTGAATTGAAGGGTAGCTTGATACATCTACTTCCTAAATATCATGGGTTTCCGGGCCAAGACCCCATCCGATATCTAATAGATTTTCAAGTTGCTTATTCTACGGCTCGAAGGCATGGAGCCGATGAGGTGGCTATCATGGTTTTTGCCTTCCCTTTCTCTCTTGAAGGGCAAGCAAAGACATGGTTTTATTCGCTACCGGATGAGATTGCTACTAATTGGAATTTCTTGAGAAGAGAGTTTCTAGATAAATTCTTTCCACCGGAGAAGACCGACTACATCCGGAAAGAGATTTCGAGCATAATACAAAGAGACCAAGAGAGTCTGTATGAGTATTGGTCTCGGTTCAAGAGGCTATTGGAATCTTGTCCGCGTCATGGAATGAACACTCACTTGCTCATTAGCTACTTCACTGGAGGTCTTTGTGTGGAAGATAGAAGATTTCTTACCGCTTCTAGCGGAGGTTCCCTTTCGAAAAACAAGACGGAGGGAGAAGCTTGGAATTTGATAAAGGATGTTGCCGAGGCTACACAACACACAAGGGTGAGAAGTAATCCTCTCAAGGGTGTGGTAGAACCATTTCCTTCCGAATCAAGTCTAACCAAGGAACTTGGGGATATGACTACCATCCTTACCCAAATACAAAAGGATCAAAAGGAATACTACTCCATCCAAGCCGTCCAAGCCCCGCCTCCGGTTACTCAACTTGAAGGCCCTCCTAGGATTTGTGATTTGTGCTCTAGCACCACACATTACACCGATCAATGCCATCAAATTCAAGAGGAACATGCTCTTGTAGTAGCCAATGTGAATTACAATAACCGTCCACCTTACCCTTCTTAAGGCCAAAACAATTACCATCAAGGTGGTAATCAACATCAAGGGTGGAGAGATAATACACAAGGAAGCAATCAAAACCAAAGATAGAACAACTCTTCTTCTCTCCACAACAACAACCAATCTTCATCCCAATACCACCATAACATCACCAACTACCAAGCCAACCAAGGCCACTCCAATCAAAACCAAAACAACTACACCAAGTACCAAGCACCACACCATAGACAACAAAACGAAAACCAAATCACTCATATCTTACTTAGTTGATTGAATTAGTTTCTTGCAATCTAAGATTACTTGCTTGTTAAGATTTCCATTTATTTTTATGCTCATAACTCACAACCCCGGATTTCTAACCAATGTTGAAGCACATGTTTGCCCATTCCTTGTGAGACGACCCAAGGTTTGAATACTTCGGTTATTTCTATTGGGGTTGAACTTGTGACAACCAAATCTCTCTTCTAAATTTGATGCCTGAGGATTGTTGTTGGTAGAGCTATACTTGCAACGCAGTTTTATTGAGGAAAATCTTTACCAATACACCCTTGGGTCTCCATCAAATTTTTGGCGCCGTTGCCGGGGAGTGGTTGCAACATATGCCTTGATATTGGTTATGTGAATATGTGAATATTGTAGATATTTTAATTGTTTTCAATACTTAGCTATAGTTTAGACTTCTTTTATATTTGTGCTATGACTCTCAAGTTTGATGACTCGGTCTCAACCGAATTCTAGCTTAGCCGATTTTGATCCCGAGATTGAAAGAACTTTGTTACATACTCGGCAAGCTAGACGGCGGTTGGACTATACGGCTAGTACTTCGGCCTCTCTTGAGGAACATACCGAATCACTAGGCGGTACTGAGAATGACTTAGAGTCCGCTACTTCCTATTCTTCTGTTGGCACTAATAATACATCTTTGCATCCTACAGGTGAGCCACACATGGCGGAACCATGTCGGATCACTTTTCATGAGCAAGGAGCTCCGGATATCATACTTCAACCGTTGCAAGCAAGGTATCCTAACCTTGATCCAAACTTTGAATTGAAGGGTAGCTTGATACATCTACTTCCTAAATATCATGGATTTCCGGGCCAAGACCCCATCCGATATCTAAGAAATTTTCAAGTTGCTTATTCTACGGCTCGAAGGCATGGAGCCGATGAGGTGGCTATCATGGTTTTTGCCTTCCCTTTCTCTCTTGAAGGGCAAGCAAAGACATGGTTTTATTCGCTACCGGATGAGATTGCTACTAATTGGGATTTCTTGAGAAGAGAGTTTCTAGATAAATTCTTTCCACCGGAGAAGACCGACTACATCCGGAAAGAGATTTCGGGCATAATGCAAAGAGACCAAGAGAGTCTGTATGAGTATTGGTCTCGGTTCAAGAGGCTATTGAAATCTTGTCCGCATCATGGAATGAACACTCACTTGCTCATTAGCTACTTCACTGGAGGTCTTTGTGTGGAAGATAGAAGATTTCTTACCACTTCTAGCGGTGGTTCCCTTTCGAAAATCAAGACAGAGGGAGAAGCTTGGAATTTGATAAAGGATGTTGCCGAGGCTACACAACACACAAGGGTGAGAAGTAATCCTCTCAAGGGTGTGGTAGAACCATCTCCTTCCGAATCAAGTCTAACCAAGGAACTTGGGGATATAACTACCATCCTTACCCAAATACAAAAGGATCAAAAGGAATACTACTCCATCCAAGCCGTCCAAGCCCCGCCTCCGGTTGCTCAACTTGAAGGCCCTCCTAGGATTTGTGATTTGTGCTCTAGCACCACACATTACACCGATCAATGCCATCAAATTCAAGAGGAACATGCTCTTGTAGTAGCCAATGTGAATTATAACAACCGTCCACCTTACCCTTCTCAAGGCCAAAACAATTACCATCAAGGTGGTAATCAACATCAAGGGTGGAGGGATAATACACAAGGAAGCAATCAAAACCAAAGATGGAACAACTCTTCTTCTCTCCATAACAACAACCAATCTTCATCCCAATACCACCATAACAACACCAACTACCAAGCCAACCAAGGCCACTCCAATCAAAACCAAAACAACTACACCAAGTACCAAGCACCACACCATAGACAACAAAACCAAAACCAAACTCTTCCATCTTCCAACAATCAAGTTGATGAGCTTAGGGCCGCCATGGAGAAGTGAGATGAGAACAACAAGGCTCAATTCGATGCCTTGGGCGCTCAATTGGCTAACCTCACCAACATGCTCTCAAAGATGACCATGTCCAACCAAACACCAACTCCCAATAACAACACCAACCAACCCTCTAGTTCCTCTAACCTTCCATCCCAACCCCAACCAAACCCAAAGGGCGGTCTCAATGCCATCACTCTACGGTCAGGAACTACATTAGAGGAGATACCTCCAAGAGTCATGGGAGACATTCATGAGAAAGAAATGGTTGTTGAAGCTACACATGAAGAGAAGGTGGTAGACAAAAGGCATGAGGAAGAAGGAATAAACCTCAAGGAACCCAAGAGGAAAGCTATAGTAGACGAGTCCATTCCTATTCCATTCCCTTCCATGGTGAAGAAGGCGAAGAAACTACTGGAATTCGATTTGAACATGCTTCAAGTGTTCAAGAAGGTTGAGGTAACCATACCCCTTCTTGATGCTATTCAACAAATTCTGAAGTATGCAAAATTTTTGAAAGACTTGTGTACACACAAAGATAGGATAGGAGAATTGGAGACATTATCCTTGGGTAGTTCAATTTCTTCCTTGATGGAACCTATTCCAAAGAAATATGGTGACCCTGGACCTTGCTTAGTGTCTTGTTGTATTGGTGGACGCACTTTTCATGATTGTATGTGTGACTTGGGAGCTTGTGTAAGCATCATGCCACTTTCTATCTATGTGCGGTTGAATTTAGCTCCATTAAAGAAGTCGGCGGCGAGATTTGCCTTAGCCGATAAAAGTGTGATCACAGTGATGGGGATAGCGGAAGATGTACTTGTGGCGATCAAGGATTTGGTTTTTCCGGTTGACTTTTACATCCTTGAAATGCCCCCAACAGAAAATAGAAGCTCATCCTCAGTTCTACTTGGTAGACCCTTCCTCAAGACCTCTAAATTCAAGCTAGATGCCTTCACCAGCACATATTCCTTTGAGGTTGGAGACAAGACTATCAAGTTCAATTTAGAGGAAGCCATGAAGCATCCTCCCGAAGAACATTCCGTGCTCTGATGTGATGTAATTGATGAAGTGGTAGCAGAAGTTCAAGAAGAAGACTACAATAAGTTGTGCTACCTTATTATTGAGGAGATGGATGACCAAGAGGATAAACATGAGAAAGTTGTCAAGAATGAATTCCATGAGCTTGATGAAAATGAACCCCAACTTGAGGTAAAAAGTGAACTGAAGCCCCTTCCATCTCATTTGAAATATGCTTTCTTAGAGGACAACCAAGGGTTTTCGGTCATTATTGCTAGTGAGCTTTCAAGTGAAGAAGAAGAAAGACTCCTAGATATTCTAAGAAAGTACAAGAAAGCAATAGGATGGAGCCTAGCAGATATTGTGGGAATTGACCCCGCAAGTGCATGCATAGGATATATCTCCAAGATGGAGCTAGGCCGGTTAGGCAACCGCAAAGGAAGCTCAACCTAACCATCCTCGATGTAGTGAAGAAAGAGGTCACCAGATTACTGGATGCGGGTATCATATACCCAATAGCTGACAGTGAGTGGGCGAGCCCAGTTCAAGTTGTCACCAAGAAGTCGGGCATCACAACGGTCAAGAAGGATGACGGTGAAATGGTCACTAAAAGAGTACAAAATGCGTGGCAAGTATGTATTGATTACAGAAGACTGAACGCCGCTACACGGAAGGACCATTATCCCTTACCCTTCATCGATCAGATGCTAGACCGCTTGGCAGGTAAATCTCACTACTTCTTCTTTGATGGATTTACTGGCTACTTTCAGATACATATTGCTCCTGAAGATCAGGAGAAGACCACGTTTACTTGTCCGTTTGGCACCTTTGCCTATAAAAGGATGCCATTTGGACTATGTAACGCACCCGCTACTTTTCAGTGGTGCATGACGAGTGTCTTCTCCGATCTAATGGAGACTTGTCTGGAAGTCTTTATAGATGACTTCAGCGTTTACGGAACTTCATTTGATTGTTGTCTAGAGAGCTTGGCCAAGGTCTTAGCTAGATGTGTTGACACTAACCTTGTCTTAAATTTTGAAAAATGTCACTTCATGGTACGACAAGGCATAGTGTTAGGGTATGTAGTATCTCATAAAGGCATTTCTGTAGACCCGACCAAGGTCGATGTTATCACCACTTTACCTCACCCCTCATCTGTGAGGGAGGTCCGCTCGTTTTTGGGACATGCAGGATTCTATAGGCGCTTTATCAAGGATTTCAGCAAGATTACTTTGCCATTGTCGCGCCTACTCCAAAAAGATGTGGATTTTGAGTTTGATAGTGAATGCGTGAAAGCTTTTGAAGAGCTAAGGAGAGTTCTTACCACGGCACCAATTGTGCGAGGCCCCAACTGGACGTTGCCGTTTGAAATAATGTGCGATGCGTTAAACAATGCTGTAGGTGCCGCGCTTGCACAGCGTGATGGTAAACTCCCTTATGTCATTGCTTACTCTTCTAAGACACTAGATGCAGCACAATCCAACTATACCACTACTGAAAAAGAACTCTTAGCTATTGTTCATGCTTTAGATAAATTCAGATCTTATTTGCTAGGGTCAAAGATAGTGGTATACACGGATCATGCAGCTTTAAAGTACTTATTGACAAAGAATGAGTCAAAGCCTAGACTCAAACGTTGGATCTTACTTTTGCAAGAATTCGACATTGAGATTAGGGACCGGAATGGATCTCAAAACTTTGTTGCGGATCATTTAAGCCGCATTGAGAATTTAAAATTTGATCCATTTCCAATCAATGACTCATTCCCATTGGATAGTTTGCATGCTGTGTCGGATAGTTTTCCTTGGTTTGCCCCAATGGCGAACTACTTGGTTGCGAAAATCTTCCCTCCCAACTTTTTGAAAAACGAAAGGGACAAGTTGAGGAGTGATTCCAAATACTATATTTAGGATGACCCTCACTTGTGGAAGAGAGGCGTGGACTAAGTAATTCGAAGATGTATCCCGGAATCTGAAACCCAACCAATTCTTGAAGCTTGCCATTCGTCCGAATGTGGTGGCCACTTTGGCCCACAAAGGACCACTAAAAAAGTATTGGATTGTGGATTCTGGTGGTCAACCTTATTCATGGATGCTAACCGGTTATGTGTGTCTTGCCATCAGTGTCAGAGGTCGGGAAACACATCCCAAAGGGATGAAATGCCTCAGCAACCTATGTTGTTCTGTGAGATATTTGATGTATGGGGCATTGACTTTATGGGACCGTTTTCCAACTCTAGTGGGTATCTGTATATTCTGTTAGCGGTTGACTACCTGTCAAAGTGGGTAGAGGCCATACCTACCCACCTTGACGACGCCAATGCCGTTGTCTCTTTTATTAGGAATCACATTGTGTGCCGTTATGGGTCGTCACGAGCAATCGTGAGCGACCAAGGATCCCACTTTTGTAACAGGAAGGTAGAAGCATTGCTCAAGCGCTATGGAGTGTCGCATAAGGTTGCTATTGCTTATCATCTGCAAACAAATGGACAAGCAGATGTGTCCAACTGGGAAATTAAGAGGATTTTGGAGAAAGTGGTCAATCCACAAAGAAAGGATTGGAGCCTCCGATTAGGAGATGCACTATAGGCGTATAGAACGGCCTACAAGACTCCAATAGGGATGAGTCTCTTCCGGATCGTCTATGGTAAGGCATGCCATCTTCCGGTGAGATTGAGCATCGAGTATATTGGGCAGTAAAGCAGTGCAACATGGATTTAGCCAAGGCGGGTGAAGCTAGGAAGCTACAACTAGAGGAGCTTGAGTGTTTGAGGAACGAGTCATATGAGAATACCCGGATCTATAAAGAGAAGACCAAAGCATTTCATGATCATCACATCCGGAAGAAGGACTTTCAAGAAGGTGATGAAGTCCTCCTCTACAACTCAAGGCTTCGATTTATGCCTGGCAAGCTCTGTTCTAGATGGGAAGGACCTTTCAAGGTGAAGGAGATAAAGCCATATGGAGTGGTGGAGTTGTTTGATCCCAAGAGTGAAGCAACTTTCAAAGTGAATGGACATAGAGTGAAGAAGTATCATGGTTACAAGCCCCTAAAAGAGCTAGAGGTGTACCTATTGGAGGATGCACCAATGAGAGAAGAAGCTTAAGAAAAGGACCGTCCAACTTAAGGACGTTAAAGAAAAGTGCTAGGTGGGAGGCACCCCACCGTGGTAAGATCTTCCTTGTTTATACCATCTCGTTTGTAACCGCCAATTTCTTGTGAATTTTGTGATTTCTTGATAATTGATTGATTATATAGGAATGTTAGTTTTATTCTTCTTGTTGAATAGTTAGAATGTTAATGTAGTTTTCCTCATTTTGGTATGGATGAAGTAGTGAAGTAGGGAGAATACTATGTTTTGGATTGTGCATGACATTGTGAAGTACTCTCTTTGGCTACTAGCTTAAGCACCTACCAAGAATGTGTTAGAATAGGTCTTGTTATGTTGAAAAAAAAAAGAAAAAAAGAGATAGAAAAATGAAGAATGAGCACCGACACGCCAGCGCATTATGCGCGCGCCGGTGGCGCAATTCCACCTCTTGGGCCAAATACCCGAGAGTTATGCCCATTTCATGCCCAACTCGCGCCAGGCACCCACGCGTCCGCGTACTTGCCACTTGCGCGCACCATTGCAATTTAACCATCGACGTGCAATCGCACTGTGCGCGCGCCGATGGCGATATCCGGATTCCCTGGTACAAAAACCAGAGAGTTGTGCCACATTTGGGCCAACCTGATGCCAGAACTGACGCGATCGCACGTTGTGCGCGCCCGCGTCAGCCGCGAAATCTCACAAGCACGCGTTCGCGCGCCTGCGCCATTCACCAACTCTGGTACAAAATCCAGAGACTTATGCCAACTTTGTGCCACTTCTGTGTCAGGGGCACAACTCCCCTCCCGCGTGCGCACCACTGCCGCGCACGCGTCCCTTGCTAACACCCTCACCAACGCGCCAGCGCACTGTGCGCGCGCGCGCCGGTTGCGCAAAGCAGTTTTATAACTTCGCGCCCTGTTCTGTTTCCCACTTCCCAACCCCTTTTCTTTCTTAATTCCCCTTTTCTTCTTCCTCCATCACACCCCTCTTCTTCTTCTTCTTCTTCTTCCACAATCCACACCCTTGTCTCCGGCTACCTACCGGCGACAACCACCTCTTCCGGTGGCACTACACTTCTCCTATCTTCTTTCTCATCTTCACAAAAGAAGATTCAACCTTGTTCTCTTCTACTTCTCAAGGTTTCACTTCTTTAATTTCTTTTCTTTCATTTTCTTTGCATTATTTCTTATAGTTAGATGCTTCTTGTTGCTTCACTTAGTTTCTCTTTTACTTACATGATGATGTTTCTTGCTTTTTTTGTGTTTGCTTACTTTTCCTTTTTCCTTATTTTTCTATGGATGTTAAATTGAGTTTAATCTACTTTAATAGATCTTTTGTCATTCTTTTTCTTATCTTTGCCAATGTGTGATGTCTATGTGATGATTGATGTTCCATTTTGGGCTTTGAATTGATTAAGTATCTCATAATTACTCTTTGCTTAATAATTGCACACCAAGTGTTCGAGGAAATGCATGAATACCATTTTGGTTTCTTTTGACAATGTACTTTCAATTGGATGCTTCTCCTCATTCACTTGTTATCCCCTACAAGCATTGAGTCCACTTTTCTTGCTAATTAGATACTCATTGAATGTGACTTGCTCTTTGTTATGGATGCTTGAGATTACTCCTCTCATGCCACTGCATGCTTTACTTCCTCTTGCATCATATGCCAAGTGTTGTGACCCATGTCTTTATGATTACTATCCTTCACTTGCATGTTTTTATTAAAATGATACATTGGGTTTAATGTTTTCCTATTTCCCTTCCTTTCTCAGGATGGCCACCGCGAAAGGCAAGGCGAAAGCTCCAAGGAAACCAGTCGCAAAGAGGGCACCCCAAAGATCCACTTCTAAGGCGCACTCTTCATTGAGGGCCGGATCCTTAACTAAAAAAGCGAAGACACCCGCTCCTATTGATGAGAAGGAAAAGAGCAAGCCGGCGAAAGATTCTTCAAGGTTTTCCAACTGCTTCTGTGAACTTATGTTCCCCTCCATAGCGGTACGGAACTATCATCCTGAGCATCTACTTGCTTCGCCGGACAAGGTTGCTCCTTGTATTTTACCCCGCATTGAACAACGAGGATGGGAGTTTCTTTTGAGAAAACCAAGGGAAATCAACCTCTCTTGGGTTGAATAATTCTACACTAACTACCATCTTTCCTCTCTTCAATCGGTATACATGCGCCGCTAGCAAGTTTTAGTTTTAGAGGAGGCTATTCAGCAAGTGCTTAATGTCCTACCGATACCAAGTGACATGGATGGCTACCAAGAAGTCTTACGCCAGCGAGAGAAGTTTGGATTTGATTGGGACTTGATCCTTCGAGTCATTGTTGAGCCAGAGGCATTTTGGATCCAAGGTCGACTCCGGATGAGGCCCAAGAGCATTGACGCTCGCTTCCTCACTATGGAAGCTAGAGCTTGGGCCTAGATCCTATCTCACTATGTGATACCTAGCACCCACAAGTCGTCCTTCATGGCAGACCTCGCCTTGCTTGTTTGGTGTGTTCTCACGGAGAAGCCGGTGAACATTCCGCTTCTTGTCAAGCAAGCGATGAGTCAAGTTCACGACTTGGGTAATTTACCATTTCCAGCATTGGTATCTAATTTAGTTGTTGCTGCGGGTGTTCCTTGGGAAGCAAAGGACAGAAAGATTATAGTTTCGGCTAAGGGCGATGTGGTCCCAACCGGAAAATACTTACATCTTCCCATGAACAACCCGAGCCTTGACATAGCCCTTCTACCTACTATCCCTTCCACTTCATCATCACCACCACGGCAAAGATCCACACATTAAAGGATAGAAGATCTTCACCGGAAGCTTGATAGATATGAGCGGCGCAATCAACGTTGATATACTTACATCAAGAAGCTTCTGCGTTGTGTTACCCCTAGCATGGAGGAACCCGAAATATTCACATCCACCTCAAACCCGAGTGATGGGAGCTCTGAAGGAGAGGATAGTGACGGTTCCGGTCCCGACGGCCCTTTGCGCATTGTTCGTAGCACGGAGGATCGTGCTAATTTTTAAGTGTGGGGAGGTCGTTCGACCGATCTCCATGGGTAACAATCTCTTCCCTTCAATACCCATGGATTTATCTTTTGCTTAGTAGTTAGTACATTGCATGTGTAGTTAGTTTTGCTTGTAAATACTCCTTGCATAATAGTTAGTTTTTATAGAGTTACTTGGTCAAAACAATAACTTCTTTTCCAAGAAACTGTGTTTTGGGGTACCCTACCAAATTTTTGAAAATTTTTGCAGTAAACTTGCTTTAAGAATGTATTTTGGAACATAGTGATTGAGTTAAGAACACAAGCATGAAATTTTTGAGCCTATTGCATGGTTACATCTTCTAACCATTAATTCCATTCTTGTGTGCATATCTCTCTCTTTATGATTGTGATCCTTGCTTTGTCTGATTCTATATGTCCATTACTTTGTATATGAATGCATTTACATGATTGAGGCCATCATTTCAATAGTCATTTTTTCCCAAATGGTCTTAACCCTCTTATCTACAATTGCTAACCAATTTTGAGTCCATAATAAACCCTTCTTTGTTCTTAAATAGAGCACATCAACAACCCTAAGAGAAAAACCATGAATGTCCCTAAATTTGGATCTTTGATTGGCTTAGGTAAGTTAGGATGTGTATCATTCAATTAGGGTATACTTGGGAAATTTGGGTAGATATATAGGTGTGTAATTGCAGTGTAATTAAAATTTCTAGGATTTGGGAACATATTCATGCATTGAATGATTGGACTATATGCATTGAAACTTTTGTTCACAAGGCCCTAAGAAAAAGGGATAATAAAAAAAATATAAGCAACAAAGGGGACAAAGAAACCCCAAGACAAAGTAATGAAGAAAACAATGCATATGGGTGTGAATTAAAAAGAATACATGAGTATGCAAGAAAGTGAAACTCAAGGGTAGCTAGGTAATGTATTATATTTTTATAGGTTGTTCTATGTGTCTAGTGGGATCGTAGGTTAATCAAGGACTCAAATTTTAAGCTCACTTGGCCACACATCCTTACCTTCACCCTAGTCCCGTTACAACCTACGAATAAGACCTCATGATACTTGTAAGCATGCATTAAGTAATTGTTGATTGTTAGATGAAAGACAAATCTTGGAAGGCATGATTAGGAGAAGATTGAGCGACGAACCCTATACACTTGAGCGAATAGAGCGGATACACTTCCGGTGAGGGTTCGATGCTCAATTCTTTGTTCCCGGCTTTCACAAGCGTTCATTTAGCAAGTCATATGTACTTCTTAGTGATGTTCAATTTGGTAGGATTCATGAATTACATACTATTTTCACCCTATATGCTCACATGTATTCTTGGAGGATAGATTTACTCTTGACCAAGTAGGTAGATGATTTTACATTAGTTGCATGCATCCACTTAGGTAGTTTGCATTTCATAAACCCTTTCTCACCATAATCTTTGGTCTTTTTATTTTAAGCATGAGGACATGCTTGGTTTAAGTGTGGGAAGATTTGATAAACCCCAATTTTGTGGTTTATATTGTGTAGAATTTGGGAGGTTTTGTCAATATTTCTCACACTTATTCACAAGAAATGCACAGTTTTGTGTTCACTTCCTAATATTGCTCCATGATGAAAAACATGCTTATTTTGCCTTAAAATTGCCATATTTTAATCCTCTTCTATTACCATTCGATGCCGTGATGTATTTGTTGAGTGATTTCAGGAATTTTGGGGTAGGAATAGCCTAGAAGAGAGAAAGAAAGCATGTACAAAAGGGAGGAACATGAAGACTTGAAATTTTGGAAAAAGCAGCATTGGCGCGCCCGCGCACTCCACGCGCACGCGTGGATGAGGTTGGCTGGAAGCGGCGTGCAAGGATGGACGCATCCACACGGATCAGAAGATTCCTATCGACGCGGAGGTGCACTTGGCGCGCACGCGTGGGAAGCTGCACGTGACCTCATTAAAGAAAATCGTGCCTGGCGATTTCTGAGGCTCATCAGGCCCAATTTCAAGCTGTTTCTGCATGAAAAAGACCCAAGGATGCTAGGGGAAAAAGGGGGGATCAACCATTTTACACTAGGACACAATTTTTAGCTAGTTTTTTGGTTCTTTGTTCTTCTAGGGAGAGAAACCCTTGTTCCTCTCTAGATCTAGTTTTAATTTGATTTTCCTTGTTGAATTGTGAATTGGATCTTGTTAATTACTAGTTTTAATTGTTCAATTTGAATTTCCTAGTATAATTTTGCTTATATCTTGTGATAGTTTTATGAATTCTTGTCAATTGTCATTTCATACCCATTTCATGAATGTTGTGAATCTTGACTTGTTGATGTTATATGATGATTTCCATGTTTAATTGTGTTGTTTGGATGATTGTATTTGACAATTGTTAGTGGGTACTTGTTGATTTCAATTTAATTGCTATTTTGAACATGTCTTTTGTTAATGCTTACCATGTGTTTGATGAAATGTTTACTTTGATTATGGAGTAGTTCTCTTTACTCTTGGCCTAGGCCAAGGGAATTGGGTAAACTTGAGTCATTGGGTCTGATGGATTTGATGATTTGGGAGCCCTTAGTGGTCAATTTGATAACCATTGATGCTAACCTTCTACTAAGTCAATTAGTAGTGAGGTTAGAACTTATGGATTGATGTTGACCAAACCATTTGACGTACTTCAAGTATAGAAGTAGACTTAATGAGTTTGGTTCCTCATAATTGTCATGATATGGTTATTAGATAAGGACGGTGACCCCAATTCCCATGCCTAGCCAAGAATTGCTTTTATTATTCATACTTAAAAACCGAAATTCCCAATCACTTGCCTTAGTTATAGTTACTTGTTTAGCTTAGAATAGAATCATATTGAATGTTACTTTGTTAGTTTGAAATCACTTATATCTTGCTTAGTTGATTGAATTAGTTTCTTGTAATCCAAGATTACTTGCTTGTTAATATTCCCATTTATTTTTATGCTCATAACTCACAACCCCAGATTTCTAACCAATGTTGAAGCACATGTTTGCCCATTCCTTGTGAGACGACCCGAGGTTTGAATACTTCGGTTATTTCTATTGGGGTTGAACTTGTGACAACCAAATTCCTCTTCTAAATTTGATGCCCGAGGATTGTTGTTGGTAGAGCTATACTTGCAATGCAGTTTTATTGAGGAAAATCTTTACCAATACACCCTTGGGTCTCCATCACGCGTCGAACGCTACTTTTTTTTATACAAAATGCAGGTAACTATGCATAATTTATAAATCAACACTGATAAAAAAAAGATAAAACTAAGACTAAAAAAGGACGATCATACCATGGTGGGTTGCCTCCCACCTAGCACTTTTCTTTAACGTCCTTAAGTTGGACGGTCCACAAGCTCAGTCTTCTTCTGTTGCTGGATCTTCCCAGAGGAAGATCTCCGGCTCTTTACTGTTCTTCATCTTCTCACCATGATACAGCTTCAAGCGGTGGCCATTGACTTTGAAGAATTTGGGGCTTGAAGGATGACTCAGATGGAAGACTCCATATGGCTCTGTCTTCTCCACTCTATAGGGTCCTTCCCACCTTGATCTCAGCTTGCCTGGCATGAGCCTCAACCTTGAGTTATAAAGGAGAACCAACTTCCTAGGTCTGAACTCTCTTCTCTTGATATTCTTGTCATGCACAACCTTCACCTTCTCTTTGTAGAGCCTTGAGTTCTCATATGCTTCCAACCGGAGGCACTCTGATTCCGCTAGTTGTAGCTTCCTTTCAGCACTGGCTCCCCCAATCTAAGTTGCATTCTCTCACTACCCAGAAAGCTTTGTGTTCCACCTCCACTGGGAGGTGGCAAGCCTTTCCATAGACTAGGCGGAAGGGACACATTCTGATTGGTGTCTTGTAAGCTGTCCGATAAGCCCAAAGCGCATCTGCAAGCCTGGTACTCCAGTCTCTTCTATGAGGCTTGACAATCTTCTCCAATATGCGCTTTATCTCTTTGTTAGACACTTCAGCTTGCCCATTGGTCTGGGGATGGTAAGCCGTCGCCACCTTGTGAACAATGCCATGTTTCTTCAGTAGACCTGTCAATCTCCTGTTACAAAAATGAGTGCCTTGATCACTCATGATTGCTCGTGGTGATCTAAAGCGACAGATAATATTATTTCAAACAAAAGAGACAACAACGTTAGCATCATCAGTACGGGTAGGAATTACTTCCACCCATTTAGAAACATAATTAACAGCTAACAATATGTATAAGAAACCATTAGAGTTTGGAAATGGACCCATGAAGTCAATGCCCCAAACATAAAAAATTTCACAAAACAACATAAGTTGTTGGGGTATCTCATCCCTCTTGGATATGTTCCCAAACCTTTGGCATGGGGAGCAAGATTCACAGAAAGCAGTTGCATCCTTAAAAAGTGTAGGTCATCAAAATCCACAGTCTAAAATTTTACTAGCAGTTATTTGAGGTCCAAAGTGTCCACCACTCTCAGAAGAGTGGCAGGCCTCTAAAATTGACTGGAATTCTGATTGTTGCACACACCTTCTAATTATTTGGTCAGCACCACATCTCCATAAATATGGGTCATCCCATATATAATATTTGGACTCGCTTTTAAGCTTGTCCCTTTGATGCTTAGTAAAATTAGGAGGAAGGGTACAACTAACCAAATAATTAGCTATAGGTGCATACCAAGGAACTACCTCAGATATTGCGTACAAGCTATCAAATGGAAAAGCATCATTGATAGGAGTAGAGTCACTCTTAATGTGCTCTAGGCGACTCAAGTGGTCCGCCACTAAATTTTGAGAACCACTCCTATCTTTGATTTCTAAATCAAATTCTTGCAGCAACAATATCCAACGGATTAACCTTGGTTTGGAATCTTTTTTAGCTAACAAATATTTTAGAGCTGCATGGTCTGAATATACTATCACCTTAGTTCCAAGTAAATAGGCTCAGAATTTATCCAAAGCAAAAATAATAGCCAAAAGCTCTTTCCCAGTAGTAGTATAATTAGATTGAGCAGTGTCTAAGGTCTTAGAAGAATAAGCAATTATATAAGGGTCCTTACCTTCGCACTGAGCCAGCGCCGCTCCTACTCCATAGTTGGTGGCGTCACACATTATCTCAAATGGCTGACTCCAGTCGGGCCCTCTCACAATCGGAGCTTGAGTCAAGGCAATCTTCAGCTTATCAAATGCTTCCATGCAGTGCTCACTCAGCTCGAACTCAATGTCCTTTTGCAGTAATCGGGATAAAGGCAATGCTACCTTACTGAAGTCCTTGATAAATCGCCGGTAGAAACCTGCATGACCAAGAAACGAACGGACTTTCCTCACAGAGGAGGGGTAAGGGAAACTAGAAATCACATCTACCTTTGCTGGATCAACTGAAATACCAGTATTAGAAACAACATGTCCTAGAACAATACCTTATTTTACCATAAAATGACATTTTTCAAAATTCAGTACACGGTTTGAACTAACATACCTTTCTAATACTCTAGCTAAACTATCCAGGCAAAGGTCAAACGAATCACCATACACACTAAAATTATCCATAAAAACTTCCATACAGCTCTAGAGAAGATTTAAGAAAATACTCATCATGCATCTTTGAAATGTAGCCGGTGCATTACATAAGCCAAAAGGCATCCTCTTATATGCATACGTTCCAAAGGGACATGTAAAAGTATTTTTCTCCGGATCTTCAAGAGCTATATGAATTTAAAAATAGCCAGTGTAACCATCTAGAAAATAATATTGTGATTTACCTGACAGGCGATCAAGCATTTGATCGATGAATGGTAACATGTAGTGATCCTTACGAGTAGCCTGGTTGAGTCACCTATAATCAATGCACACCCTCCAGGAGTTCTGCGCTCTAGTCGCCATGAGTTCCCCATGCTCATTCTTCACTGCTGTGACACCAGACTTCTTTGGTACCACCTGTACTGGGCTAACCCATTCACTGTCCGAGATTGGATAGATGATGTCAGCTTCAAGCAGTCTGGTCACTTCCTTCTTAACAACTTATAAGATGGTGGGGTTCAACTGCCTTTGAGGTTAATGGATAGGCCTTGCTCCCTCTTCTAAAAATATGCGGTGCTCACATACTTGAGGGCTGATGCCTACTATATTCGCCAAGCTCCACCTAATAGCTTTCTTGTGTCTTCTCAGGACACTAAGCAACTGCTCCTCTTGTTGGGAAGTGAGTTCCCTTGCAATAATAACTGGGAGCTTCTGATTATCCTTAAGATAAGCATACTTGAGGTGGGATGGAAGGGGCTTCAACTCCATTTTTAGCTCATAGCTTGGCACTTGGTCATTTGGAGCCATTGATGGTGGCAAGGTGTCTCCAGTAAGCTCAGAGGATTTTCCCACACTTGCACATTGCTCCATGTACATCTCTTCTACTTCTTCTTTGTGAACTTCAGCCACTGTCTCATCAATGATGTCGCACTGGAAGATGGAATGATCTTCCGGAGGGTGCTTTATAGCTTCATCCAGGTTGAAGCTCACTGCTCTACCATCTATCTCAAAAGAGTAAGTTCCTGAGAAGGTATCCAATTTGAACCGCGAAGTCTTCAGAAATGGCCTTCAAAGAAGGATGGATGATGGTCTTTCTGAGTCATTAGAGGGAATCTCCAAAATGTAGAAGTCAATAGGGAATGTCAACCCCTTAATGCTCACCAGCACGTCTTCAGCAATTTCAACCACTGAGATTATGCTTTTATCTGCCAAAACAAAATGTGCTGCCGACCTTTTTAAGGGAGGGAGCCTCAAAGCATCATATACAGATAATGGTATAATACTAACACATGCACCTAAATCACACATGCAGTCAAAAAATTGTACACCCTCAATGGTACAAGTAACCATGCATGGACCCGGATCACCATATTTTTCCGGTATAGCACCCATTAAATCAGAAATAGAGCTACCTAGAGGAATAGTTTCTAAATCATGTATTTTATCTTTATTCATGCATAAATCTTTTAGAAACTTAGCATATTTAGGTACCTGGAAAATAGCATAAAAAAGGGGAATAGTTACCTCAACCTTTTTGAAGATTTCCACCATCTTGGGGTCTAGCTCCATTTGCTTTCTGGGTTTCCTAGCAAGGTGTAGAAAGGGAATGTGAATGGCGTCTCTCACAGCATCATCTTTCTTAAGCGCTCCATTCCTTGGTTGAGCTGTGGTACACGAAATCACAATCACACTTTTGCAATTCCGCACAACTAACCAGCAAGTGCACTGGGTCGTCCAAGTAATACCTTATGTGAGTAAGGGTCGATCCCACGGAGATTGTCGGCTTGAAGCAAGCTATGGTTATCTTGTAACTCTTAGTCAGGATATCAATAATTCTCAGATTTAATTGTAAAAGGTAGAAAAACATGAAATAAATACTTGTTATGCAGTAATGAAGAACAAGTTGAGGCTTTGGAGATGCTTTATCTTCTGAATCTCTGCTTTCCTACTAGCTTCTTCTTCATGCACGCAAGGCTCCTTCCATGGCAAGCTTTATGTTGGGCATCACCGTTGTCAATGGCTACTTTCTGTCCTCTTAGTGAAAACGTTCCAAATGCGTTGTCACCGCACGGCTAATCATCTATCGGTTCTCGATCATGTTGGAATAGGATCCATTGATCCTTTTGCGTCTGTCACTACGCCCAACACTTGCAAGTTTGAAGCTCGTCACAGTCATCCCTTCCCAGATCCTACTCAGAATACCACAGACAAGGTTTAGACGTTCCGGATCTCAGGAATGACTGCCAATAATTCTAGCCTATACCACGAAGGTTCCAATCTTAGATTAGAAATCCAAGAGATACACATTCAAGCTTGATTGCATGTAGAACAGAGGTGGTTGTCAGGCACGCGTTCATAGATGAGAATGATGATGATTGTCACGGATCATCACATTCATCAGGTTGAAGTGCGAATGAATATCTTAGAATAGAAGCAAGCGTGATAGAATGGAAAACAGTAGTAATTGCATTAATTCATGAAGAACAGCAGAGCTCCTCACCCCCAACAATGGGGTTTAGAGACTCATGCTGTAGAGAATATAATAAGAAACGTGTAAAGTGTCATGAGGTACAAGATGAATCACTAAAAGTAGTTTTTATAGTAAACTGGTGACCTAGGGTTACAGAAAATGAGTAAGCTAGGGTGTTTAGTGTAAAAATCCACTTCCGGGGCCCACTTGGTGTGTGCTTGGGCTGAGCGTTGAAGCTTTCATGTGTAGAGACTTTTCTTGGAGTTAAACGCCAGCTTTTGTGCCAGTTTGGGCGTTTAACTCCAGTTTTTATGCCAGTTCCGGCTTTAAACGTCAGAATTCTTGAGCTGACTTGAAACGCCTTTTTGGGCCATCAAATCTCGGACAAAGTATGAACTATTATATATTGCTGAAAAGCCCAGGATGTCTACTTTCCAACGCAATTGAGAGCGCGCCAAATGGGCATCTGTAGCTCCAGAAAATCCACTTTGAGTGCAGGAAGGTCAGAATCCAACAGCATTTGCAGTCCTTTTTCAGCCTCTGAATCAGATTTCAGGTCCCTCAATTTCTGCCAGAAAATACCTGAAATCACAGAAAAATACACAAACTCATAGTAAAGTCCAGAAAATTGAATTTTAAATAAAAACTAATAAAAATATAATAAAAACTAATTAAAATATACTAAAAATATACTAAAAATAATGCCAAAAAGCGTATAAATTATCCGCTCATCACAACACCAAACTTAAATTGTTGCTTGTCCCCAAGCAACTGAAAATCAAATAGGATAAAAAGAAGAGAATATACAATGAATTCCAAAAATATCTATGAAGATCAGTATTAATTAGATGAGCGGGGCTTTTAGCTTTTTTCTTCTGAACAGTTTTGGCATCTCACTTTATTCCTTGAAGTTCAGAATGATTGGCATCTATAGGAACTCAGAATCCAGATAGTGTTATTGATTCTCCTAGTTAAGTATGTTGATTCTTGAACACAGCTACTTTATGAGTCTTGGCTGTGGCCCTAAGCACTTTGTTTTCCAGTATTACTACCAGATACATAAATGCCACAGACACATAACTGGGTGAACCTTTTCAGATTGTGACTCAGCTTTGCTAGAGCCCCCAATTAGAGGTGTCCAGGGTTCTTAAGCACACTCTTCTTTTTGCTTTGGACCTCGACTTTAACCGCTCAGTCTCAAGTTTTCACTTGACACCTTCACGCCACAAGCACATGGTTAGGGACAACTTGGTTTAGCCGCTTAGGCCAGGATTTTATTCATGTGGGCCCTCCTATCCACTGATGCTCAAAGCCTTGGATCCTTCTTATCACCCTTGCCTTTTGGTTTAAAGGGGTATTGGCTTTTTCTGCTTGCTTTTCTTTTTCTTTCTTTTTCTTTTCTCTTTTTTTTCTGCAAGCTTTTCACTACTTTTTCTTGCTTCAAGAATCAATTTTATGATTTTTCAGATCATCAGATAACATTTCTCCTTTTCCCATCATTCTTTCAAGAGTCAACAATTTTAACATTCATAAATAATCAAATTCAAAAATATACACTGTTCAAGCATTCATTCAGAAAACAATAGTATTGCCACCACATCAAAATAATTAAACTATTTTAAAATTCGAAATTCATGAACTTCTTTTTCTTTTTCAATTAAAAATACTTTTTATTTAAGAAAGGTGATGGATTCATAGGACATTCATAGCTTTAAGACATAAACGTTAAATTTTTATTGATCATGGAATAAAAATAAGACTAAAAAATAAATATAAGAGCAGACCCATAATAATAGAAGACAGAAAATTAAAAGCAGAAAAATAAAGGACTCTTAAAATAGACTTTTAATAATAAAGGTTATTACAGAGTTAGGACTCAACAACCTTGATTTTGAGAAGTGGATGCTCCCTCAATCTGTGGGTTGCTTGGTCCTTCAAGGGAGAGCTTCTGGCGCTTCAGCTCCTTTAGCTCACGCCCCTGTTTCTCCTGTTCTTTCAGCAGTTTGCAAAGCATGCAGTTTTGATTCTGCTGTTCTTCCTTAAGTTGTTCCATAGCTTCTTGCAGCTTGGTAACAGATGCTTCTAGGCGGGTCCAGTAGTCAATTTCAGGAATTTCTGGGAGGAACTCCTGCGCCCTCCTTTTGATGGAGTTGTCTTGCACTTGTCCTTCCATTGACTTCTTGGTGATTGGGTGTTCGATTAGGATGAATTCATCTACTCCCATCCTCACCCCAGCATCTTTACATAGCAGAGAAATTAAGCTTGGGTAGGCCAGTTTGGCTTCAGTGGAGTTCTTGTTTGCAATTGTGTAAATCTCACAAGAAATCAGATGTTGAATCTCCACTTCTTTTCCAAGCATAATACAATGAATCATCACTGCTCTTTTGACAGTGACCTCAGAGCGGTTGCTAATGGGCAATATAGAACGCCCAATGAAGTCCAACCAGCCTCTTGCAACTGGTTTGAGATCTCCCCTCTTGAGTTGGTTTGGGAAACCTTTTGAATTGGTTATCCACTTAGTTCCAGGGAGGCATATGTCCTCTAGAACTTGATCCAACCCCTTATCTACTCTCACCATTCTCCTATTAAAGGATTCTGGATCATCTTGTAGTTGAGGCAATTTGAAGATCTCTCTTATTTTGTCCAGATGGAAGTAAATAAGCGTCCCTCTGACCATGGTTCGGTAGGTGTGAAAGGCGGTTCCAGTTATTCTCTGCTTATCTGTCAGCCACAGATTCGAGTAGAATTCCTGAACCATGTTTCTTCCAACTTTTGTCTCAAGATTGGCTAGAATTTCCGATCCTCTGTTTCGAATTTGCTCTTGGATCTCTGGATATTCATCCTCTTTCAGATTGAATTTAACTTCCGGGATCACTGACCTCAGACCCATTATTTTGTGGTAATGGTCTGCATGTTCTTTGGTTAAGAACCTCTCTTAATTCCAAAGACTCTTTGGAGTATTCTCTTTCTTGCCTCTTGATTTGGTTTGTTTTCCTTTAGGTGCCATGATCTTGATGAGTGTTAGCTCAGTGATCACAGAAAAACACACCAAACTTAGAGGTTTGCTTGCCCTCAAGCAAAAGAAAGGAAAGGGGAGAGAGAGGAGAAGAGGCAAATTCGAATGGTGTAGAGGAGGGGATGGCCGAATGTATATTTATAGGAGGAGGGGAGGGATTTCGAAAAAAGAGATATGACATAGAGATATGATTGATGGAAGAAAATAAAATCATGATATGAAAAAGATGAGATTTGTAATTGAAAAAGATATAAAAATGTTAAATCTGAAAATTTGGTTATGCATCTAAGAATTAAAAGATGATATGATGAGTTGAAAAAGATTTGGAAAGAAATTAAGAAGATAATTGAGTTTTTGAAGAAGATTTGGGAAGGATTTGAAAGAAAATTGAAAAGAGATTTAGAAAATGTTTGAATTTTTGAAAGTTGAGGGTGAATGATGAAAGTTTGAAACATGTTTATGCAGAAAAGTATGAATCAAAACATGAAAATTTGAAAAAATTTGAAGTTGAAAACAAAATCTCCTTCCCCTGCCTTTCTGGCGTTAAACGCCCAGAATGGTATCCATTCTGGTGTTTAACGCCCAATTGTTGGCCATTATGGGCGTTTAACGCCCAGCCAGGTACCCTGGCTGGCGTTAAACGCCAGAAACCCCTTTATCACTGGGCGTTTTGCTGAATGCCCAGGATGCTGCAATTCTGGCGTTAAACACCTAGAATGGTACCCATTCTGGCGTTTAACGCCCAAAATGGTACCTTTACTGGCGTTAAACGCCCAGAATGGTACCCATTCTGGCGTTTAACGCCTAAAATGCCCTTTACTGGCTTTTTTTGCCAGCAAGCTCCTTTTCTCTGCTTTTTACACTGAATCCTTCTGTAACTCTATGAATTCCTTCAATTTTGATGATTAACCTTTGAAGAAAAATATATATCAACTTCTACAAGTATTAATTAAGACAAATAACTTGCTAATGGCTGGGTTGCCTCCCAGTAAGCGCTTCTTTATTGTCTTTAGCTGGACCTTTACTGAACTTCATTCAAGCCTCAGTTTTGAGCATTCTTGCTCAAAATTGCTTTCAAGATAATGTTTGATTCTCTGTCCATTAACAATGAACTTTCTGTCAGAATCAATATCTTGAAGCTCAACATATCCATATGGTGACACTTCTGTAATCACATATGGTCCCCTCCACCGGGATTTTAATTTCTCGGGGAATAATCTGAGCCTAGAGTTGAACAGCAGAACTTTTTGTCCTGGCTCAAAGACACTGGATGACAATTTCTTGTCATGCCACTTTTTTGCTTTTTCCTTATAAATTTTGGCATTTTCAAAAGCATTGAGTCTGAACTCCTCTAGCTCATTTAGCTGGAGCAATCTTTTCTCACCAGCTAACTTAGAAACCATGTTTAGAAATCTGGTTGCCCAGTAGGCTTTATGTTCCAATTCCATGGGCAGATGACAGGCCTTGCCATACACAAGCTGGTATGGAGAGGTTCCTATAGGAGTCTTGAATGCTGTTCTGTATGCCCACAGAGCATCATCCAAGCTCTTTGCCCAATCCTTTCTACAGACAATTACAGTCCGTTCCAGGATTCTCTTTAATTCTCTATTAGAGACCTCAGCCTGCCCATTTGTCTGTGGATGATACGGAGTTGTTACTTTGTGGCTAATTCCATATCGAACCATAGCAGAGTAAAGCTGTTTATTGTAGAAATGGGTACCCCCCATCACTGATTAGTACTCTGGGAACACCAAATCTGCTGAAGATATGTTTCTGGAGGAACTTCAGCACAGTCTTGGTATCATTAGTGGGTGTGGAAATTGCTTCCACCCATTTAGATACGTAGTCTACTGCCACCAGAATGTAAGTGTTTGAGTATGATGGTGGGAAAGGACCCATGAAGTCAATACCCCATACATCAAACAACTCAATCTTTAAGATCCCTTATTGAGGCATGGCATAACCATGAGGCAGGTTACCAGCCCTTTGGCAACTGTCACAGTTACGTACAAACTCTCGGGCATCTCTATAGAGAGTAGGCCAATAGAAGCCACATTGGAGGACTTTAGTGGCTGTTCGCTCACTTCCGAAATGTCCTCCATACTGTGATCCATGGCAATGCCATAGGATTTTCTGTGCCTCCTCTCTAGGGACGCATCTGCTGATCATTCCATCTGCGCATCTCTTAAAGAGATATGGTTCATCCCATAAGTAGTACTTTGCATCAGAAATTAGTTTTTTCTTTTGCAACCTGCTGTACTCCTGGGGTATGAACCTCACAGCTTTATAATTTGCAATGTCTGCAAACCATGGTACTTCCTGAATGGCAAAAAGTTGCTCATCCGGAAAGGTCTCAGAGATCTCAGTAGGAGGGAGGGACGCCCCTGCTACTGGTTCTATCCGGGACAGGTGATCAGCTACCTGGTTCTCTGTCCCTTTTCTGTCTCTTATTTCTATATCAAACTCTTGCAGAAGCAACACCCATCTTATGAGCCTGGGTTTTGAATCCTACTTTGTGAGTAGATATTTAAGAGCAGCATGGTCAGTATACACAATCACTTTTGAACCTACTAAATAGGATCTAAACTTGTCAATGGCATAAACCACTGCAAGTAACTCCTTTTCTGTGGTTGTGTAGTTCTTCTGTGCGTCATTTAGAACACGACTGGCATAGTAAATGACGTGCAGAAGCTTGTTATGCCTTTGTCCCAACACTGCACCAATGGCATGGTCACTGGCATCACACATTAATTTGAATGATAATGTCCAGTCAGGTGCAGAGATGACTGGTGCTGTGACCAGCTTGGCTTTCAGGGTCTCAAACGCCTGCAGACACTCTGTGTCAAACACAATGTCAGCAGCTAACAGGTTGCTTAGAGGTTTTGCAATTTTTGAAAAATCCTTTATGAATCTCCTATAGAATCCTGCATGCCCCAGAAAGCTTCTGATTACCTTAACATTGCCAGGTGGTGGTAATTTCTCAATTACCTCTACCTTGGCTTGATCCACCTCTATCCCCTTGCTTGAAATTTTGTGTCCAAGGACAATTCCTTCAGTCACCATAAAGTGATATTTTTCCCAGTTTAAAACCAGGTTAGTCTCTTGGTACCTTTTCAGGACAAGTGCTAGATGATCAAGATAGGAGCTGAATGAGTCTCCAAATACTGAGAAGTCATCCATGAAGACTTCCAGGAACTTCTCTACTATATCAGAGAAGATAGAGAGCATGCACCTCTGAAAGGTTGCAGGTGCATTGCACAGACCAAAAGGCATTCTTCTGTAAGCAAATATTCCAGATGGACATGTGAATGCTGTTTTCTCTTGGTCTTGAAGATCCACTGCAATTTGGTTGTAGCCTGAATAGCCATCCAAAAAGTAGTAGTATTCATGGCCTGCTAGTCTCTCTAGCATCTGGTCTATAAATGGTAAAGGAAAATGATCCTTTCTGGTGGCTGTATTGAGCCTTCTGTAGTCAATACACATACGCCACCTTGTAACTGTTCTTGTGGGAACCAGTTCATTCTTTTCATTATGAACCACTGTCATGCCTCCCTTCTTGGGGACAACTTGGACAGGGCTTACCCAGGGGCTATCAGAAATAGGATAAATAATCCCAGCCTCTAGTAACTTAGTGACTTCTTTCTGCACCACTTCCTTCATGGCTGGGTTTAGCCACCTATATGGTTGAACCACTGGCTTAGCATCATCCTCCAATAGGATCTTGTGCATGCATCTTGCTGGGCTAATGCCCTTAAGGTCACTTATGGACCACCCAAGAGCTGTCTTGTGTGTCCTTAGCACTTGAATTAGTACTTTCTCTTCCTGTGGATTTAAAGCAGAGCTTATGATCACTGGAAAAGTGTCACCCTCTCCCAGAAATGCATATTTCAGGGATGGTGGTAGTGGTTTGAGCTCAGGTTTAGGAGGTTTCTCCTCTTCCTGAGGGATTTTCAGAGGTTCTTTTATTTCCTCTGATTCCTCCAGATCAGGCTGAACATTTTTAAAGATGTCCTCTAGCTCTGATTCGAGACTCTCAGTCATATTGATCTCTTCCACCAAAGAGTCAATAATATCAGTGCTCATGCAGTCATTTGATGTGTCTGGATGCTGCATAGCTTTGACAGCATTTAACTTGAACTCATATTCATTGACTCTCAGGGTCACTTCCCCTTTTCGTACATCAATAAGAGTTCGTCCAGTTGCTAAGAAAGGTCTTTCTAGAATGAGAGTTGCACTCTTGTGCTCCTCCATTTCCAGCACTACAAAGTCAGTGGGAAAGGCGAATGGCCCAACCTTGACAATCATGTCCTCAATGATGCCTGATGGATATTTAATGGAGCCATCAGCAAGTTGAAGACATATCCGGGTTTGTTTGACTTCTTCAGTCAACCCAAGCTTTCTGATAGTAGATGCAGGTATTAGGTTGATACTTGCTCCAAGGTCACATAGAGCTGTCTTGGTGCAAGCACCCTCTAATGTGCATGGTATCATAAAGTTTCCTGGATCTTGAAGCTTTTCTGGTAAGCTTTTTAGAATGACTGCACTGCATTCTTCAGTGAGAAACACTCTTTCAGTTTCTCTCCAATCCTTCTTATGACTTAAGATCTCTTTCATGAACTTAGCATAAGAGGGTATTTGCTCAAGTGCCTCTGCAAACAGGATCTTTATTTCAAGAGTCCTAAGATAGTCTGCAAAGCGGGCAAATTGTTTATCCTGTTTCGCTTGGCAGAGCTTCTGAGGATAAGGCATCTTGGCTTTATATTCTTCAACTGTAGTTGCTGCAGGTTTATTCCCTCCAGAAGTGGTTGGAGAAGCCTTCTTAGAGGGGTTACTATCAACACTTGTAGGTGTCTGATCCCTCATTGGCGTTTGAACGCCAGGATTGGGTGTTGGATGGGTGTTTAACACTAGCTTTCCTCCCTTTTCTGGTGTTTGAACGCTGGAACTGGGTAAGGAATGGGCGTTTAACGCCAACTTTTCCCCCTTTTCTGGCGTTTGAACGCCAGAGTTATTCCTCTCTGGGCTCTTGATGTCCTCAGAGGGATTTTGGGCAGTGGTTTGGTCATCCTCTGTCATTTGTTCCTTTCTTGACTTTTTGCTATTTTGAGCTGAGTTTTTCAATGTCTTCCCACTCCTTAGTTGGACAGCTTGGCATTCTTTTGTTATCTGTTTAGATAGCTGCTGTCTTGTCTGATTCAATTGTGCTTCTATATTCTTGTTAGCATTTTTAGTGTCTTGGAGCATCTCTTTGAATTCTGCTAATTGTTTTGTCATAAGGAGTAATTGCTGATTAAGTTCAACAATCTGTTCTTGAGGATTAGGATCAGTAGTTACTGCCATAGCCTCTTCTTTTATGGAGGACTCACTATTTGAATACAGATGTTGATTTCTAGCAACTGTATCTATGAGTTCTTGAGCCTCTTCAATTGTTTTTCTCATGTGTATAGATCCACCAGCTGAGTGGTCTAGAGACATCTGAGCTTTTTCTGTAAGTCCATAGTAGAAGATGTCTAACAGTACCCACTCTGAAAATATTTCAGAGGGGGCATTTTCTTAGCATCCCTCTGTACCTCTCCCAAGCATTATAAAGAGATTCAGGATCCTCTTGTTTAAAGCCTTGGATGTCCAGCCTTAGCTATGTCATCCTTTTTAGAGGGTAAAATTGATTCAAGAATTTGTCTGATAACTGTCTCCATATTTTTATGCTTGCTGTGGGTTGGTTATTTAACCACCTCTTAGCTTGATCTTTTACAGTAAATGAAAACAATAATAATCTGTAGACATCCTGATCCACTTCTTTATCACGTACTGTGTCAGCAATTTGTAAGAACTGTGCCAGAAACTCAGTAGGTTCTTCCTGTGGAAGACCGGAATACTGGCAATTTTGCTGCACCATGATAATGAGCTGAGGATTTAGCTCAAAGTTGCTTGCTTTGATGGGATGTATACAGATGCTACTCCCATATGCACCTGTAATGGGGTTAGCATATGACCCCAGAGTCCTTCTGGACTGTTCATTTCCACTTATGTCCATGATAGAGAAAAGGGAATTGATATGAATTGCAATTAAATTATCTTTTTATTATTTTATTTTATTTAATTTAAAAGTGACAGAAAATAATAAAATAAAATAAATAGAAAATAAAATAAAATTTCGAAAACTAAAAGAAAATAAAATCAAAGCAAATTGAAAACTAAATTAATTAATTAATTAAAAAAATTTTAAAAAATGCTTACTTAATTTCGAAATGTGAAAGAGGAAAGTAGTTAAGTGATTTTTTTGAAAAATATTTTGAAATTAGCAATCAAAAAGATATGATTGAAAATTATTTTGAAAAAGATATGATTGAGAAGATATGATTGCAATTTATTAAAAAAAAGATATGATTGAAAATTATTTTGAAAAAGATATGATTGAGAAGATATGATTGCAATTAAAAAAAAGATATGATTGAAAAGATATGATTGAAGAAATTAAAGAGATTTGATTTTTGAAAGAGATTTGAAAAGATCAATTTTTGAAATTAGAATTTTGACTTAACTAAAAAAAGATATGATTTTGAAAATCTTTGACTAAATTAATGCAAAATTTCGAAATTTATGAGTAAAATAAGGAAAGGATATTTTTTTGATTTTTGAATTTTAATGCGGAAAGAGAAAAACAACAAAATGACACTAAACTTAGAAATTTTAGATTAAAACACAGAGAAAAAACAAGAAACCTTTGAATGTCAAGATGAACACCAAGAACACTTTGAAGATCAAGATGAACACCAAGAACAAATTTTTGAAAAACTTTTAAGTAAATAAAAGCATAAAAACACCAAACTTAAAATTTTTAGAAAATAAAGCACAAATTTTTGAAAATTTAAGGGAAAACATAAAGAAGACACCAAACTTAGAATTTTTAAAAATCAAGAAAGAACTAAGGACATGCAATTTCAAAAAATTAAAAGAAAATAAAAGCATGCAATTGACACCAAACTTAAGATATGAAACTGAACTCAAATAAAAGACTCTAAACCAACAAAAATAAAATATTTCTAATCTAAGCAACAAGATAAACCGTCAGTTGTCCAAACTCGAACAATCCCTGGCAACGGCGCCAAAAACTTGGTGCACGAAATCACAATCACACTTTTGCAATTCCACACAACTAACCAGCAAGTGCACTGGGTCGTCCAAGTAATACCTTACGTAAGTAAGGGTCGATCCCACGGAGATTGTTGGCTTGAAGCAAGCTATGGTTATCTTGTAACTCTTAGTCAGAATATCAATAATTCTCAGATTTAATTGTAAAAGGTAGAAGAATATGAAATAAATACTTGTTATGCAGTAATGAAGAACATGTTGAGGCTTTGGAGATGCTTTGTCTTCTGAATCTCTGCTTTCCTACTATCTTCTTCTTCATGCACGCAAGGCTCCTTCCATGGCAAGCTTTATGTTGGGCATCACCGTTGTCAATGGCTACTTTCCGTCCTCTCAGTGAAAACGTTCCAAATGCGCTGTCACCGCACGGCTAATCATCTGTCGGTTCTCGATCATGTTGGAATAGGATCTATTGATCCTTTTGCGTCTGTCACTACGCCCAACACTCGCGAGTTTGAAGCTCGTCACAGTCATCCCTTCCCAGATCCTACTCAGAATACCACAGACAAGGTTTAGACATTCCAGATCTCAGGAATGACCGCCAATAATTCTAGCCTATACCACGAAGGTTCCAATCTTAGATTAGAAACCCAAGAGATACACATTCAAGCTTGATTGCATGTAGAACAGAGGTGGTTGTCAGGCACGCGTTCATAGGTGAGAATGATGATGATTGTCATGGATCATCACATTCATCAGGTTGAAGTGCGAATGAATATCTTAGAATAGAAGCAAGCATGATAGAATGAAAAACAGTAGTAATTGCATTAATTCATGAAGAACAGCATAGCTCCTCACCCCCAACAATGGGGTTTAGAGACTCATGTCGTAGAGAATACAATAAGAAACGTGTAAAGTGTCATGAGGTACAAGATGAATCACTAAAAGTAGTTTTTATAGTAAACTGGTGACCTAGGGTTACAGAAAATGAGTAAGCTAGGGTGTTTAGTGTAAAAATCCACTTCCGGGGCCCACTTGGTGTGTGCTTGGGCTGAGCGTTGAAGCTTTCATGTGTAGAGACTTTTCTTGGAGTTAAACGCCAGCTTTTGTGCCAGTTTGGGCGTTTAACTCCAGTTTTTATGCCAGTTCTGGCGTTAATCGCCAGAATTCTTGAGCTGACTTGGAATGCCTATTTGGGCCATCAAATCTCAGACAAAGTATAGACTATTATATATTGCTGGAAAGCCCAGGATGTCTACTTTCCAACGCAATTGAGAGCGCGCCAATTGGGCATCTGTAGCTCCAGAAAATCCACTTTGAGTGCAGGGAGGTCAGAATCCAATATCATCTGCAGTCCTTTTTCAGCCTCTGAATAAGATTTTTGCTCAGGTCCCTCAATTTCAGCCAAAAAATACCTGAAATCATAGAAAAACACATAAACTCATAGTAAAATCCAGAAAAGTGAATTTTAAATAAAAATTAATAAAAATATAATAAAAACTAATTAAAATATACTAAAAACATACTAAAAATAATGCCAAAAAGCGTATAAATTATCCGCTCATCAAGCTGCTTCCTCTTCGTCCACATCATGTACCTCATCCTCTCCTTCAGCATCTTCTACCTCAACAATGTCTTCAAGTTGAATGTCTTCTTTTGAGCTTGGCTCTTTGGGACTCCTCTCTTGCAATGTGGTTCCGGACCTCAAAGTAATGACATTGATTCCACCTTTGGGGTTAGGTAAGAGTTGAGAGGGAAGTGCACTTGAGCTTGAAGGTTGATCATTGGGGGTAGAAGGTGGTTTCATCCAGGAGATGAGAGCTTGTAAAGTGGAGGTAAGACCAGTGATGCTAGAGGTAAGTATATTCTGAAGGTCTTTCTGTCATTGTACAATAGAGCGAAGCATCTCATCATTGGAGGAGGGAGGTGGGTAAGTAATCTGAGGGGCTTGTGGTTGGTTGTTCTGAGGTGCTCGGTAAGTCTGGCCTTGGTTCTGCTGTTGGTATGGGGGGTTCTGTTGATACCAGTTCTGCTGGTAGTTGTTGTTGTTGTTTTATCTTTGATTTCCACCGTTGTCTCTGCCTCCTTGGTTGTAATTGTCCCTCCATCCTTGGTTGGAATTATCTCTCCACCCTTGATTGGAATTATCTCTCCATCCTTGGTTGGAGTTATCTTGCCAACCCTGATTATAGTTCCCACCTTGATTATAATTACCGCCTTGTTGATAATACCCTTGATTCGGACGGTTGTAGTAATTATTAGTAGCTGTCAAAGTGTTGTCTTCTTGTTGGAATTATGGACATTCATCAGTGTAATGAGAATAGCAAGCACATATTCCACACACTCTCTGAGGAACCAACTGTTGACACTGTTGTTATGGAGGAGGCTGAGGTTGTTGCTGATTTAGCTGGAGCTGCTTCAGTATATTGGTCATCTCTTCTAGAGTCTTTGTGAGAGCAGCAGTCTCACTACTAGAGGAAACCTCTGCAATGCTTAATTCTATGGTTATTCCGAGTGGACTCTGCTAGATCGGTGATCAGTTGCCATGCCTCTGTCGCTGTTTTGTACTTAGTCAGAGAGCCATTACTCGTAGCATCTAATATAGTCTTGTCTTGAGGCTTCATGCCTTGGCAGAAATAGCTAATCAACACCAACTGGTCAATCTTGTGATGGGGACATGAGTCAAGGAGATTCCTGAAGCATTTCCAGTACTCGTAAAGAGTCTCTGATTTGCCTTGGATAATGCAGGAGATTTCTTTCCTCAGTCTATCTGTAACTTCAGCTGGAAAGAACTTGTCCAGGAATTCTCTTCTGAGCAGATCCTAATTAGTAACAACTTCTTCAGGTTGAGTGTAAAACCACTCCCTTGCCTTTCCCTCAAGAGAAAATAGGAAGGCATATAACCAAATAGTAGCCTCATCCGCACCATGACACCTAGTAGTTGAGCAGGCTGTTTGAAAATCTCTGAGTTGCTTGATAGGCTCTTGAGCAGGTAGGCCATAAAACTTGGGCAGTAAATTGATCAGCGCAGTCTTTAGTTCAAAATCCGCAGCTAAATTCGGATGAAGCGCTTGATATGGTTGCGGTGTAAAGTCTAGAGCTTCTGCTTCCTGGAGAGTAATCCTTCTAGGCTCCGCCATATTACCTGCATGAAAATCAACAGAATCAGTAGAAGAGGAGCTTGTTTCTTCCTCAAATGACGCTTCAGATTCACCCTCAGATAAGACTGGTAAATTGGTAGAAACCCCTTCACCACCCTCAGAGGCTAACCGACACCGAGCTCGCCTAATACGTGAAATAATTTTTTCGATTTCAGGATCAAACGCGGCTAAGCTCAGATCCGGTAACGAACACATCATTCAATGAAAGAAACATAGAGCTCGTGGTAATAAACCAAACAATATATTTAAGAAAATTAAACTATAAACTACTAATAATAAAAAACACACAACTAAAAATAGAATAAAAATACAAATATGTAAATATAAAAAATATTTACATTAATCAATAATTTAGCACACTGTTGCAACTTTCCGGCAACGGCGCCAAAAATTGACAAGCGGAAAAATGCCAATTAAGAATTTATAATGGAAATAACGTTGTAAGTACAGTTCTTAACCGACGAAAATTCCGCTTATCAATTTAAAAAGAGTTGTCACAATTTAGAATCAATTAACTGGGAGTAGAATTCCCAGGTCGTCTCCCAACGAGTTGACAAAAGAGTGCAATTTATTGGTCAGGAATTTTCTGAGAAATTTTAGAGTTGGGGAATAGAGAAATAAATGACTATCAATTAAAGCAATAAAAATTAACAAGAGGTTTTATATATTTGAAATAAAAAAAGCCTTGACTAGGAGAAGATTAATCGAAATTCCTATCCTTGTTGAATTTTCCCAAGTATAATAGTAAGAGGTTGTTGCTTCTACTTAGTTATCCTTTACCTAATAAAGGAAAGTCAAGTAGCTAACCAACTCTGGTTCACAAGTCCTAATCCCTTCCTAGGGAAGGATTAGAGTTAGTGACTAGAGAGTCAGCCAATAACTTCCAATTACAAATTAACACTTGAGTATTCCAACTCAAGGGTCTTTTATTAATCAGCTCCAAAGTCAAGTTGGGAGTCTACTCCATTGACATGGATGCCATTTTCGCAGACATGTAAAGGGAGTAGAAAGGAGACATGTAATTAAAATTAATTTAGTAAAAGCAATTTTGAGCTAATAAATTAAGAGGAGATGATAATCAAACGAATAATGAAATTAAATATAAAAATAACTCTTGCATTAATAATTCCCAAAATCAAAGATATCCATATGTAACTCTGAACGAACTGAATGGAAAGCAAAAGAGTAAGGAAATAAGAAAGCAAACTGTAGTGATAGACACTTCAATCGAAGGTAGTAACTCTCTCAAGATCCAATCCAAAAGCATAAAACTAGAAATCTAAGAATGTGAAGAATCCTAGAGGAAGTAGTGTTTTTTTTCTCTAATATTCAAAACTAAAACTAAACTAAGAGAATGTGAATGTGTGTTGAGTCTCTGCTTGTCCTCTGGCTCTAGTCTGTGCTTTTGGGCCGAAAATTGGGTCCAAATCCAGCCCAAAATTGCCCCCAGTGTCTTCTGCAACTGTAGCACGTGACGCACGTCACGCGTATGCGTTGATGATCTTCTGCACGTGTCACGCATACGCGTCAGTCACGCGTACGCCTCTCTGTGCGACTTCACTGATCACGCGTACGCGTCAGTTACGTGCACGAATCGATGTGAAAAGCTTCAAGTCACGCGCACACATGAGCCATGCGTGTGCGTCGATACTCGCTGGTTGAATGAGCGAAACTCTCGCGTGATCTAGAATTTTCTAAAAATAAATTCCCGTTGTAAGTATAGCTTCTAGACCGACAAGAATTCCTTCCTTACAAAAGTTTTGTTTGTCACTTAAGCAAACCCAATAAAATTGATAACCGAGTATTTAAACCTCGGGTCATCTTCTCAAGGAACTGCAGGGAGGTGTTCTTATTATTAGATATGGAAAACAGTGTTTTTGGGTTTTAAAAGGTTTGAATAAGGGAAATAAATTGCAGGAATTAATAAATTAATAACTAATAAAACTCTTGGCAAGGTATGAAAATTTGGAAGTCCTATCCTTGTTATCCTTATCGATGGTGATGAGAATTGAGTTTCAATCCCACTTAGTTAACCTTTACTAAAGTAAAGGAAAGTCAGGTGGACTAATTATTTTGATCCTCAAGTCCTAGCCAACTCCTAAGAAAGGACTAGAGTTATCGGAATTCAATTCAATTAGCAAAAATAACAATTATCAATCACGATGAGTTTGATAAATCAAGAGTCTCCAATTAATCAATTAAAGCCAAGAATATAAAAAAAAACTAAATAAGAATCATAAATCTGAAATACCTCAATTTATATTAAATAAAGAAAATCCTAACATAAATGGTTCATAAGCCAATTTGGCAACATAAGTAATCAACAAACAAAAGCATTAAAGTATCTGAAATCAGAAGAGAAATATAAAGTAAAAGGAATATTGAACCTGAGAGGAAGTTGAAATCCTAAATCCTTTAAGAGGAATCCTAATCCTAAAACCTAAGAGAGAGGAGAGAACCTCTCTCTCTAAAAACTACATCTAATATATGAAAAGTGAATAATGGAAGACATGTTGATGAATGAATGGATTCTCCCACTTTATAGCCTTTAATATGTGCTTTCTGGGCTGAAAACTGGGTCAGAATAGCCCAGAAATCTCTCCCAGTGTTTTTTGGTATGTACAGGTCGCGGGAAAGTGACGTGGAAGCGTCGTCCACACGTTTGCGTGGATTGAAATTTTGTAGATGCGATGCGTGCGCGTCATCCACGCGTTTGCGTTGCCTGACTTCGAGGCAGCTATGGCAAATTATATATCGTTGCGAATCCCCGCATGTTAGCTTTCCAAAGCAACTAAAACCATCTCATTTGGACCTCTTTAGCTCAAGTTATGACTATTTAAGTGCAAAGAGGTCAGGCTGGACAGCTTAGCAATTTCTTCAACTTCTTGTATTCCTTCCACTTTTGCATGCTTCCTTTCTATCCTCTAAGCCATTCTTGCCCTGTAATCCCTGTAATCACTTAACGCACATATCAAGGCATCGAATGGTAATAAGAGAGGATTAATATTAGCAAATATAAGGCCAAAGAAGCATGTTTTCAATCATAGCACAAAATTAGGAAGGAGAATGTAAAACATGCATTTTATATGAACAAGTGTATGAAAGATTGATAAAATCCACTCAATTGAGCACAAGATAAACCATAAAATAGTGGTTTATCAACCTCCCCACACTTAAACAATAGCATGTCCTCATGCTAAGCTCAAGAGAAGCTATAAAGGTGAAGATGAATGGTAAAATGTATGAAATGCAACCTATCTATATGAATGCAACTATATACTGAGATGTTTCTACCTACTTGGTTAAAAGTAAATAAGTTCTCTAAGACAAAAATAATTCAAATTTCACTAATTAAAATTTTATAGTAAAGACAAGTAAACTTGTAAGAAGATAGCTCATGAAAGCAGGGAACATAGAATTAAGCATTGAACCCTTACTGGTAGTGTATATCACTCTAACTCTCAAGTGTCTAGGGTCAATAACTCTGCTCTTCCCTAGTCATGCTTTCTCAACCTTGTTCTTCATCTAACCAATCAACAAATATTTAGTATACCAATGCAAACATCATGAGGTCTTTTCAGGGTTGTAATGGGGCTGAGGTAAAGGTATATATATATATATATATATATATAAGGCTAAGTGAGCTAAAAAAGTGAATCCTTGATTAGTCTAAGATCTCACCTAACATATACATACTTTATATAATTTAAAATGCTTTACCTAGCTACCCAAATTTTTTCCACTTTTGTATTACATGCTCATGTATCAAAATTATTTTTGAATTTTGTCCCATGTGCATTGATTCTTTTTATTTTGCATTTGGGGTAATATTATTTTTCTCTTTTTTTTTGTATCCCCTTATTTAATTACTTAATATTTTTTTTTTCAATGCACATGGTAATTTAATTATTTTGATTTCACATGAGCATGCTTCCCAAATTTTCAAATAACTTATTCAATTTAATTCTCCTTTTTTTTATCATCCCATGTTCCCATAAAATTCTCCATACTTAAATTATACACAATATCTATCTTAAGCTAACCAATGATTCAACTTAGGATTTTTATTTTGTTTTTCTGCTTAAGGCTAGTAATGTGGTTATGGAATAGAGGGGGGTTAAAAAGCTCAAAGTGGCTAATAAGGGTGACATAAAATGGTAGGCTTATTTGGGATAAGTGAGTAAAAATAAGTAATGGACTCAATCATATGCAAGCATGTAAATACACTAAATAATGGACATATAGAGTGGAACAAAGTAAAGATTTCAATTATAGAGAAGAAAACACACAAGAATAAAATATTTATGGTTAAATAATATAACCATATAAATAAGCTCAAAATCTCACAGGTTGTGTGTTCTTAGCTTTTTAAACTATGTTCCAAATACAACTTCAAACAAGTTTAATACATAGAAAATTTTAATTTTTTATTTAAATTAGTAAATTTTTTTTTTCAAAAATAGGGTCCTAGAAAGAAACTTATTATTTTTCAACCAAGTAGTATTTAAATGCAAACAATCAACTACACATGCAATCTATTATGCAATGCAACAATGAACTAATGAAGAAAATAAGACATTGGTGTTGAGAAGAGAATAACTAACCCATGGAGATCGGTATCGACCTCCCCACACTTAAAGGTTACACCGTCCTTGGTGCATGCTAAGATGTACAAGTGGACAGGCTGCTCCAACTGAAGCCTTTCTCTATAGATTGTGCAGATTGACTTGCCTGTCTCCCTATATAGAAGTTCTTCCTTTTCCCTTCCTCGGTGGCCATTCTGAAAGAAGAGGAAAAGGGAGAAAAGTAACCCAGAAATAAAGATAAGAAAAATAAATAAAATATGGGTTGGTAATGCCAAATAATAAAGGTCTCAATTGCATGGTAGCTACAACATGCAGTGAGAAAATAGTAGAAGCCTACGGCATATCAATAGTGCAAGAATTGCAACAATGGGGAAGAGGGTGTGGGTAATGCAAAATAGTGTAAGTACATATCAATGCAAAAGGAATATCAGTATTATAAAAATTAGCAGTGACTTATGAATAATAATACCCAATTAGAATAAAACAAGTCATGAAGCACCAGAATAATTCAAAAAGATGTAACAGTTGAATGAGAAAATTTTAATACCAATGAAAAAATAATAATTTTAGAAAAGAAAATAAAAATATACCCAAAATTAAAATGCAATGGATGAAAGTATGTAAATAAATTAACTAAAATAGAATGGAAGTGAAGAGGGATGAGAAGTTAAAAAGATGAAGTAAGAAAGAAAGAAGAAAGAATAAAAGATAGAAAAAAATTAGGATTAGAAAAGAAAAGATAAGATAATTGGCGCTGATCTGGATAAGTTGTGCGACGCAGGTGACACGGATGCGTAAGTGGCGCGGTCGCGTGGTGTGCGATAAGTTCAGGTGACGCGGACGCATGGGGCACGTGGACGCGTGACTCGAGTTGTGCTAGTGGCGCGAGAGCAGCCTCGCGTACGCATAATTCTCTGTTTAAATGCATTTTTGCCAAAAATATGGGGTGACGCGTTCGCGTGGGTGACGCGATCGCGTGGATGGCCATATTTGCAAAACGACGCGGACGTGTGGGGCACGCGTTCGCGTGGTAAGGCTTGTGCTTCTAGCACCGTTCCAGCCCCATTCCAGCCTAACTTGTTGCCAAACACCCGTTTACGTCGATTTTACAGGGCCACACATTCGCGTGGGTGACGCGGATGCGTGGGAGGCATTTTTCCCACATGACGCGGACGCGTCAGCGACGCGGTCGGGTGGATCAATTTGTACCAAAGGCACACCTCCAGCCACACTTTCGTGTGACTCTCTGTTCAATCTTGTTTCCTTCCCAACGCATATATGACGCGGACGCGTCGGCGACGCTGTCGCATCGCGTGCCATTTTTTTAATGCAAAATGCAGGATGTAGTATGCAGATGCTGATGCAGATGTTATGAATAATTTCAGGTTCAATAAAATAAAATAAAACTCAAAAATAAACAAAACTAAATAAGATTGAAAAAGGAACGATCATACCACGGTGGGTTGTCTCCCACCTAGCACTTTTAGTTAAAGTCCTTTAGTTGGACATTTGGTGAGCTCCATGTTATGGTGGCCTGTGCTTATATTCATCCAAAAATCTCCACCAATGTTTGGAATTCCAGTAGCCTCCGGGATCTCAAACTAGGCGCAGAAAGCCTTCAAGTAAGTCAAAGCAAGTGACAAGGCCCCAAGAGTGTTGATTGCCAGAATGAATTCCGGGGTCCCAAATCTTGCTTTTGCACCCGTCTTCTTGTTGATCATTATAATTCCATCCGGGTAGTAAGCAATCTGAATTCTTACTAAAGCGGCCAAACAACTTCCTAGATCCATTCAATTGAGCTCTACACCAACCTTTGCATTTAAACTTAAAGCTTCTAACCATAATGAACCTTGCATGACAATTCTTACCACTGACCATCTTCCTCTTATTCTTAATGCCACAAAGAGCTCTAAGTTGACCATCCGTCTCCAGTAGCCCATATTCAAGTGGAATTAGAAAGCTAAGGGATATGAATTTTACCCACTTGAATGTTGTGAAGGATGATGGCAACTTAGGGGGAGGGATCTCCAACAACTTTGGCAAGGTAATTGCAGGCTTTACTCCCGTGAGTGCTTTCTTAACACTTTTCATCTTTTTGCAAGCTTCTTCAATATCAACCTTTTCTTCTTGGTAGCTTTCTTCCAATTTAATCTCTTCTTCATTGCTTACCAAGGGCATGGGAGGCTGTGCTTCTGCTTCTTTAGTCTCCATCTGTTGATCAACCTCTTCCAAGTCTTCAACCATGATATGCCTCGGAGGTTGTACACCCTCTTCAACATCAAATTCAAACGTCTTGGAAGGAGGTTCTATGATTTGAATTTCCCATGGAGGTTTTGCATCTCCTAAATCTTCAACCATTTCTTCCTCTGCAACTATTATGGCTTCCTCCACTTGTTCCAATACAAAGTCATGTTCCTCATTGTCCACCGAAGTTTCTAGTGTCTCCTTCATGCTACGCTCTTCTTTTGATTCTCCACATGCAACCATGGGAGTACTTTGAGTGCTCAGATGTTGAGAGGCTAATTTATTTACTACCTCGGTTAAGGCATCGTGAGTTCCAGTACATCCCTTTGCATCTTTGCTTGCCCTTGAAGAAGACCATGAAGGAAGTCATCCATTGGAGATTGGGGTGGATATGAGGGTTCATTATTTTGGAGAAAGGGTTCATAATAGGAAGGTGGTTCTTCTTGATAAGGATATGGAGATGGTGAATATTGAGGTGGTGGTTCTGGGTGTGGTTCATATGGTGGTTGGTGTGGTGGATATAGGTTAGGGTCATATGGTGGTGTTTGGTGGTAAGGGGCTTGTGAGTATGGTGGTCCAGAGTTGTGTTGAAGAGATGGTTCATAAGCATATGGCGGGACTTGTTGGTAACTACAAGGGGGTCCACCATAGTCATCATTTTGGCATGCATCACAGAATGGTTATTGGTTATAGTGCATTGGAGGAGGTTGTTGCCAAGAGGGTTGATCAAATCCTTGTGACTCCTCCCATCTTTGATTCTTCCAACCTTGATGCCTATTTTCATTATAGTTTCCATTCCTTACAACAACATTGGAACCAAACTTAAAGCGATGGGGTGAGAACTCATAATAGCAAATAAAAATTAAAAACGAAAATAAAAACAAAGTTAAATTAAAAAGGTTATTGAAATTTAAATTTTGAATTTGAAAATTAAATTTTGAATTTTGAATTTTTAAATTTTGAATTTTGAATTTTTGAATTTTGAAATTTGAAATTTTAAATTTAAATATTGAAATTTGAAATTTGATTTTGAAATAAGATAAGGTTTTGAAAAAGATATGATTTTTGAAAAAGATTTGAATTTTGAAATTTAAAACTAAGATAAGATAAGATAAAAATTTTAAAATAGAAATCTGAAATTTTTTTATGCAAATTTCGAAAATTCAATTAAAATAAAGAGAAAAGATATTTTTGAATTAAATGAGGAAAGAGAAAAATAATAAAATGACATCAAACTTAAAATTTTTAGATCAAAACGAAGAAAACAACTAAGAACAACTTGAAGGTCAAGATGAACACGAACAACAAATTTTTGTAAAATTTTTAATAACTAAATAAAAACCAATAACCTCTTAATTTATGAAAAATAAAAATAAAAATAAAAATAAAAACAAATAAACAAGCAAAAAGCAAATATTTACAATAACCAATAATAAGGCACACGTTTGCAATTCCCCGGCAACGACGCCATTTTGAAAGAGAAAAACTCTCACGCGATCTAGAATTTTCTAAAAATAAATTCCCGTTGTAAGTATAGCTTCTAGACCGACAAGAATTCCTTCCTTACAAAAGTTTTGTTTGTCACTTAAGCAAACCCAATAAAATTGATAACCGAGTATTTAAACCTCGGGTCGTCTTCTCAAGGAACTACAGGGAGGTGTTCTTATTATTAGTTATGGAAAACAGTGTTTTTGGGTTTTAAAAGGTTTGAACAAGGGAAATAAATTGCAGGAATTAATAAATTAATAACTAATAAAACTATTGGCAAGGTATGAAAATTTGGAAGTCCTATCCTAGTTATCCTTATCGATGGTGATAAGAATTGAGTTTTTATCCGACTTAGTTAACCTTTACTAAAGCAAAGGAAAGTCAAGTGGACTAATTAGTTTGATCCTCGAGTCCTAGCCAACTCCTAAGAAAGGACTAGAGCTATCGGAATTCAATTCAATTAGCAAAAATAACAATTATCAATCACGATGAGTTTGATAACTCAAGAGTCTCCAATTAATCAATTAAAGCCAAGAATATAAAAAAAAAACTAAATAAGAATCATAAATCTGAAATACCTCAATTTATATTAAATAAAGAAAATCCTAACATAAATGGTTCTTAAGCCAATTTGGCAACATAAGTAATCAACAAACAAAAGCATTAAAGTATCTGAAAGCAGAAGAGAAATATAAAGTAAAAGGAATATTGAACCTGAGAGGAAGTTGAAATCCTAAATCCTTTAAGAAGAATCCTAATCCTAAAACCTAAGAGAGAGGAGAGAACCTCTCTCTCTAAAAACTACATCTAAATTATGAAAAGTGAATAATGGAAGACATGATGAATGAATGGATTCTCCCACTTTATAGCCTCTAATCTGTACTTTCTGGGCCGAAAACTGGGTCAGAAATAGCCCAGAAATTGCCCCCAGCATTTTCTGGTATGTACAGGTCGCGGGAAAGTGATGCGGAAGCGTCGTCCACGCGTTTGTGTGAATTGAAATTTTGCAGATGCGACGCGTGCGTGTCATCCACGCGTTCGCATTGCCTAACTTCAGAGCAGCTATAGAAAATTATATATCGTTGCGAAGCCCCGGATGTTAGCTTTCCAACGCAACTGAAACCATCTCATTTGGACCTCTTTCGCTCAAGTTATGACTGTTTAAGTGCGAAGAGGTCAGGCTGGACAGCTTAGCAATTTCTTCAACTTCTTGTATTCCTTCCACTTTTGCATGCTTCCTTTCCATCCTCTAAGACATTCCTGTCCTGTAATCCCTGTAATCACTTAACGCACATATCAAGGTATCGAATGGTAATAAGAGAGGATTAGTATTAGCAAATATAAGGCCAAAGAAGCATGTTTTCAATCATAGCACAAAATCAGGAAGGAGAATGTAAAACATGCATTTTATATGAACAAGTGTATGAAAGATTGATAAAATCCATTCAATTAAGCACAAGATAAACCATAAAATCCAGCTAACCTCTCAAGCATCTAATCAGTGAAAGGCAGGGAGAAGTGATCCTTCCTTGTAGTAGTGTTGAGCCTCCTGTAGTCTATGCACATTCTCCATCCTGTGACTGTTCTTGTGGGAATAAGCTCATTCTTTTTATTCTTGACCACTATCATGCATCCTTTCTTGGGAACTACCTGCACAGGACTTACCCAAGGGCTGTCAGAAATAGGGTAAATAATGCCTGCTTCCCATAGTTTTATTACCTCTTTTTGGACCACCTCTTTCATAGTCGGATTGAGTCTCCTTTGTGGTTGCACAACCGGTTCAGCATCATCTTCAAGAAGAATCTTGTGCATATACTTGGTTGGACTAATCCCTTTTAAGTTACCAATGGTCCACCCAAGAGCTATTTTATGGCTTCTGAGCACTGCAATAAGCGCCTCTTCCTCTCTAGGTTTCAAGGAAGAGCTAATGATCACTGGATATGAATCATTTTCACCTAAGAATACATATTTCAGAGAAGGAGGCAAAGGTTTGAGCTCAAGCTTGGGGACTTTCTTCTCTACTATAGGCATGCTCTTTAGCTCCTTCTGGGGTGGTGAATCATCAACTTCAATTAGCTCTTACTCAGAAATAGGATCCAGAATATCATCAAGTACCTCAGCTTCCAATATCTCTTGAACTAGTGGTTCATCAACATCAACTCTCATACATCCTTTAGAATCATTAGGGTGTTTGAGAGCTTCAAATACATTAAGGACCACCTGCTCTTCATTGACCCTCAAGGTTAATTCACCCTTTTGCACATCAATCAAAGCTCTACCTATAGCTAAAAAGGGTCTACCAAGAATAATAGAGGATTTACATCCTCTTCTATGTCTAATATAACAAAATCAGCAGGAAAAATAAATGGTCCTACTTTCACAAGTAAATCCTCAACAACACCCACAGGAAATTTAATGGAAAGATCAGCAAGTTGAAGAGAAATACGAGTGGGTTTTTGATGTGGGCGGAAATTGGTGAGTTAAGAATGATTATAAAATATGCATTGCAAGTATAGTCCTCAACCAACCAGAAATCCGCTTATCAATTTAAAAAGGGTGTCACAGAAATTAAAATCAAAATACTGGGAGTATGAGTCCCAGGTCGTCTCCCAACGAGTTGCAGAAAAGTGTGCTATTTTATTAATCAGATGTTTTCAAAAAGGTTTGAGTTGAATGGCAGAAAATTAAATTAGAGAATTTATATAAATTTAAATAAAAGCCTTGACTGGGAGTTGATTAGTTGGAAGCCCTATTCTTGTTGCAGTACTCTCAAGATTAATTGATAATTGGGGGTTATTCTGTTTAGTTGTTCCTTACTAAGTAAGGGAAAGTTAAACAAGTTGGAATGCTATTTCTATCCACAAGTTCCAATCCGCTCTTGGGAGGATTGGTGTTAGTGACTAGAGAGCAATCCAACAATAAACCCAATTACAATCTTTCTTTCGAGCATCCCAATTTCAAGGGTTTCTTTCAATCAACTCCCCATCAAGTTAGGGAACTACTCGCTCATTGTAAATGTAAAATTCATAACACAAGAAAGAGAATTAAAGAAAGACATGATAAATAATGATCAAAAGATTAATTAAAATTAAAAGTAATTCTTGTATTAATAAATGCTAAAATAATCCAATAGTAAAACTAAGTAAATTAAGGAACATGGAAGAGTAAGAGAGAAGTAAAGAGAACGAACTAGAATTTCGAAATCTTGATGAGGCAATAACTCTTCTCAATATCCCAATGCAAAAACAATGAACATAACGAATCCTAAAAACTATGAATGTGTAGAGAGAAAACCTAGAGGAGAGGAAAACTAGATCTGAAAACTTAAAACTGTGCGGAATGAATGTTGTTGTTGGTTTCTGCATGTTCTCTGGCTCTAGTATGCTTTTCTGGGCCAAAAACTAGGTCAAAATAGGGCCCGAAATTGCCCCCAGCGATTCTGCAGATTATGCAGATCGTGCATGTCACGCGATCGCATCATTCATGCGGACGCGTCATTTGGCGTTTTACTTCTCCACGCGGGCGCGTCGTCCACGCCTCCGCGTCGCTCGTGCTTTTCCTATCCGCGCGGTCGCGTCATCCATGCGGCCGCGTCGCTTCTCGCTGGTCATCTCCTCAATTTCTTGTGTTCCTTCCATTTTTGCAGGCTTCCTTTCCAATCCCTAACTCATTCATGCCCTATAAAGCCTGAAACACTTAACACACATATCACGGCATCGAATGGAATAAAGGAGAAATAAAATACATAATTAAAAGTCCCTAGGAAGCAAGTTTTCAATCTTGTGATAACTTTAGGAAGGAATTACAAATGCATGCTTATTTAATGAATAAGTGGGTAAAGATCATGATAAAACCACATAATTAAACACAATACAAACCATAAAATAGTGGTTTATCAGTTTTACCTCCTCAATTTTGAGTTTTTTCATCACTGAAAGTGGCATGAGATTGATGCTAGCTCCATGATCACATAAAGCTCTCTGAATGGTGGCATCTCCAATAGTGCAAGGAATTACAAAGCTCCCTGGATCATGCATCTTCTCAGGAAGGTTATGTTGAATAATAGCACTGCATTCCTTGGTTAACACCACTATTTCTTGTTCCTTCCAATTCCTCTTGTTGGTTAACAATTCTTTCATAAATTTAGCATAGAGAGGCATTTGCTCAAGAGCCTCTGCAAAAGGAATGTTGATCTGCAGCTTCTTGAAGACTTCTAAAAATCTAGAAAATTGCTTGTCCTTGGAAGCTGTTCATACCCTGGGTCGAGCTATGCGACCCGGGCTGGCTAAAGACACGAGTGACTAACCTCTTCAAGATGGTCGCCACTGACCTCTTTCTAAAAGAGTTCGGCCAAATCACCATAGAGGCCCAAGCAGGCCCAAGCGAAAGGAGCAAAGTCCATTTTAAAGGCGGCAAATCCAAGAAAGATAAGGTAATTCCCCTAAAAAGATAAGATAAGATAACAATCTTATCTCATGGGAAGGTCACTCTACACTACTATAAATATACTGGAGCACCCAGGTATAACTCACACTCTGATTCTACACAAAACCCTGCTTAAAGCCCGTGCTAACTTAAGCATCGGAGTCTCTTGCAGGTACCACCACCCTCCGATGATCACGGATCAGCCACATCTCAAGGCTTAGCAAGTCGGACGCGATAGCTCCGGCCATAACAGCAGATCTCCTCTGAGATCGACCTTCAGTTTCAGGTAACCCTCGGAACATTGGCGCCATTGCCGAGGAACCTGGAAGTCATTCCATCATCATGGCAGACAACCTTGACAACGACCACAATTCTGATTTGGAAAATAGGACGCCGCATAAGAACGCGGACATCACACCGAAAGATACACTTCAACAAAACAGAGACAAGCATTCTCCAAACACAGAAATTTTAGATGCCCTCCGAGAACAGCAGGAACATCTCAAGTAGCTCGAACAAGAGGCCGAACACCAGCGCGAAGTCGAAAGAGATCTCCGGAGGGAAACAAGACGACGTCGAGAGTTAGTGGACAAGCTCTTAAAGCTCGAGGCCGACCTTAAGACTAAAACCATTTGATCCAGTCATGAAGACAGCTCCCACAAAGATCAAGACCCATTTCCCAAAGAGATCATGAAAGCTAAAGTCCTAAAGGACTTCAAAGCTCCTGGCATGACCTCATACAACGGTACATCAGATCCGAGTCATCATCTCAGCAATTTCAGAAGTAGGATGTATCTCACGGATGCCTCAGATGCAATCCGCTGTAAAGCTTTCCCGACCACCTTAACCAAAACGACAATAAAGTGGTTCGACAGCTTGCCACCAAGGTCAATAGCAAGCTTTGATGACCTCGCCAAGAAGTTCCTAGCCAGATTCTCCATCCAAAAAGACAAAGCCAAACATGCCCCAAGCCTGTTAGGGATTAAACAAGGAGATCGGGAGAGCCTCTGCAACTACATGGAAAGATTCAACAAGGCATGTCTAGACATACAAAGTCTGCCAACAGAAGTGGCCATCATGGGTCTCATCAATGGTCTGCGATAAGGACCCTTTAGCCACTCCATATCAAAAAAGCATCCAACGTCTCTAAACGAGGTACAAGAACAAGCAGATAAGTATATCAACATGGAGGAGAACTCTCGACTAGGGAAAACCTCAAAATCTGGACTCTCTTACACCCCCTCGAGACAAGGATAAAGATTCTAGGAAAAAAGAAGACCAGCCAACTGAAAAACCTAGAAAATACCACAACTACACTCAACTCAGAGTGTCCCTTATGGATGTATATAGAGAGATATGCAACATTGAGAAGATCCCACCGCCTCGCCAATTAAACACAAAAGTGGAGGAGGAAATTGGACAGAGTACTGCGAATACCACCGAATCTATGGGCATTCTACCAATGAGTGCTTTGACCTAAAGAATGTCATAGAAAGATTGGCACGAGAAGGGCGACTAGACCAGTTCTTAGCCAGTAAGACGGAGGAACCGAGAAAGAGAAGAAGGGAAGAAGAGATTGGACGAGCTGAACGCCCCCACCACACCCCCGAAAGACACGTTCATATGATAAATGGAGGATTCGCAGGAGGGGAGATCTCTAAATCATCACGCAAAAGACACCTTAAAGAGGTGTACCATGTCGGAGGAGGAGACAGGTCGGCCGACCTCTCTAATATCACCTTCACTCAAGAAGACGCTGCGGGAATCATCCCAGGGCATGATGATCCCATGGTTATTACCATCATACTGGCCAATGCTAATCTCCACCGAACACTGGTAGACCAAGGAAGCTCCGCAGATATCTTATTTAAATCCGCCTTTGACAAGCTCGGTCTACAAGATAAAGAGCTTAGAGCATATCCGAATAGCTTGTTCAGATTGGGAGACACTCCAATCCAACCACTTGGATATATCTCACTGCACACAACCTTTGGAAAAGGAACTAGGTCCAGGACACTTAACATAGACTACATAGTAGTCAACGTGAGCTCAGCCTATAATGCCCTAATAGGTCGGACAACGCTAAACCAGCTCGCCGCAGTAGCTTCCACTCCACATCTGTGCATGAAATTCCCAACTCCAGAAGGGATCCCCACGATAAAGGGAGACCCAAAGATTGCACGATGCTGTTACAATGAAAGTCTAAACCTTAAAGGTGACCCCAAAGGGGAGGAAATCAACACTATCGAACTCAGGGGAGTACGTGCTCGTGAGGAACTTTGACCGCGACCCGAGGCGAGATCGAAGAAGTCCAGATCGGGGATGCCCACGATAAAACAACAAATATCGGGGCAACCTTAAAGAGAGACTTAAAGGAGCCACTGATACAATTCCTAAAGGATAATGCCGATCTCTTTGCATGGAAGGCAGCGGACATACCCAGCATAGATCCCAAGCTAATGTGCCATAAGCTGGCACTATACTCTGGATCTCGGCCCGTGCAACAGAAACGCAGGAAGCTCGGGCCAGAAAAATCCCAAGCTGTGGAAGAGCAAGTGTAAGCTTTACTAGAAGCAGGGTTCATAAGGGAGGTCAAATATCCATTATGGCTAGCCAACGTTGTCTTAGTGAAGAAGTCAAATGGCAAGTGGAGAATGTGTACTGACTACACCGACCTCAATAAGGCCTGCCCAAAAGATCCCTACCCGCTCCCAAACATAAATACTCTAGTGGATGCCTCTTCCGTTTACAAGTACTTCTCCTTCATGGATGCCTATTCAGGATACAACCAAATCCCAACGTACCCACCTGATCAAGAGAAGGCCTCATTCCTAACCCCAAAGGCAAACTATTGCTATATAGTTATGCCATTCGGGCTCAAAAACGCAGGAGCTACCTACCAAAGATTGATGAACAAAGTCTTTGTTGACCATATTGGAAAGCTGATGGAGGTTTACATAGACGACATGCTGGTAAAAACACAAAGTGAGGAATCATTGTTGTCCGATGGTGCACAAAATTATGATCACACTTTTCACAACTCAGGTACAACTAACCAGCAAGTGCACTGGGTCGTCCAAGTAATAAAACCATACGCAAGTAAGGGTCGATCCCACGGAGATTGCCGGCTTGAAGTAAGCTATGGTCATCCTGTAAATCTTAGTTTGGCGAATTCAATCGGTTATGAGATTTGATAATTGAAAGATAAATAAAACATAAATTAAAATAAAGATACTTATGTAATTTATTGGTGGGAATTTCAGATAAGCATTTGGAGATGCTTTGTTGCTTCTAAATCTCTGCTTTCCTATTGTCTTCATCCAATCATGTGTGCTCCCTTCCATGGCAAGCTGTATGTTGGTGAATCACCGTTGTCAATGGCTACCATCCGTCCTCTCAGTGAAAATGGTCCAGGCACAGCTTCTGTACGGCTAATTATTTGTCAGATCTCTCGTCTCGGATGAAAAGTACCAGGCACAACTACCGCACAGCTAATCATCTGTCGGTTCTCACTTGTGTCGGAATAGGATATCTCTATCCTTTTGCACACTATCACTGCGCCCAACATTTGTGAGTTTGAAGCTCGTTTGTTCAAGCCTTTACCACGAAGGTTCTGATCTCTGTGAGTTCGACTGCTCTATTGTCAGGAGATGCAAGTCAAAGTCACGAACTAGAGGCCTAAGAGATTATACTCCAGCTGTCGTCCAATGACTACGTTGAACATCATGTAAACCACTTGTGGTTGTCAGGCACGCGGATCTTGGCTAAGCGAGAAATGAAGATAGTGGGTGATTGTCACGGGTCACCCCTTCATTCTGACTTAACTGAATTAAGAACGAGAGTATATCTTGGAGAAGAGACATGCGTGAATTGAAAGAGAAACAATAATACTTTCATTAATTCATGAAGAACAGCAGAGCTCCGCACCTTAATCTATGAGGTGTAGAAACTCCACCGTAGAAAATACATAAGAGAAAAATGTCTTGGCATGGCCATGTGGCCAGCCTCCCAATGTGAAAAATGGCATAAGTTCCGATTACAATAGTAAAAAGTGCTATTTATACTAAACTAGTTACTAAGGATTACAGAAAATAAGTAACTAAGTGCAGATAGTACAAAAATGCACTTCCGAGGCCCACTTGGTGTGTGCTTGGACTGAGCATTGAGATTTACACGTGCATAGGCCTTTTCTAGAGTTAAACGCCAGCTTGGATGCCAGTTTGGGCATTTAGCTCCAGTTCTGGTGCCAGTTTCGGCGTTTTACGCCAAAAAAGGGTCTCTAGCTGGCGTTGAACGCCGGTTTCGGCCATCAAATCTTGGAAAAAGTATAAACTATTATACATTGCTGGAAAGCCCAAGATGTTAGCTTTCCAGCTCAATCAAGAACGTGCCAATTGGACTTCTGTAGCTCCAGAAAAACGCATTTGAGTCTAGGGAGGTTAGAATCCAGCAGCATCTGCAGTCCTTTTTCAGCCTCTGAATCAGATTTTTGCTCAGGTCCATCAATTTCAGCCAAAAAATACCTGAATTTATAGAAAAACACACAAACTCATAGTAAATTCTAGAAATGTTATTTTTGCATAAAAATTAATAAAAATATAATAAAATGTAACTAAAACATACTAAAAACTACCTAAAAATAATGCCAAAAAGCGTATAAATTATCCGCTCATCACAACACCAAACTTAAATTGTTGCTTGTCCCCAAGCAACAAAAAACAAAATAAGATAAAAATAAGAGAAAATACAATAAATTTCAAAAATATCAATGAATATTAGTTTCAATTAGATGAGCGAGACTAGTAGCTTTTTGCCTCTGAATAGTTTCGGCATCTCACTATCGATTGGAGTTCAGAATTGTTGGCCTCTTTAAGAACTCAGAAATACAGATAATGTTATTGATTTTCCTAGTTAAGTTCTTTTTCATTCTTGAACACAGCTACTTTATGAGTCTTGACCGTGACCCTTAGCATTTTGTTTTCCAATATTACCACCGGATACAAAAATGCCACGAACACATAACTGGGTGAATCTTTTCAAATTGTGACTCAGCTTTGCTAGAGTCCCCAGTTAGAGATGCCCAGAGTTCTTAAGCACACTCTTTTGCTTTGGATCACAACTTTTACCACTCAGTCCCAAGCTTTTCACTTGGACCTTCATAACACAAGCACATGGTTAGGGACAGCTTGATTTAGCCGCTTGGGCCAGGATTTTATTCCTTTGGGCCCTCCTATCCATTGATGCTCAAAGCCTTGGATCCATTTTACCCCTGCCTTTTAGTTTAAAGGGTTATTGGCTTTTTGCTCTTGCTTTTTGGTTCAAAGAGCTATTGGATTTTTCTGCTTGCTTTTTTTTGCAAGCTTTTGTTTTTCGCTGCTTTTTCTTGCTTCAAGAATCAATTTTATGATTTTTCAGATTACCGATAACATGTCTCTTTTTTCATTATTCTTTCAAGAGCCAACTTTTCTTAATTCCAACTTCAAACATGCACTGTTTATGCATACATTCAGAAACAGAAAGTATTGCCACCACATCAAAATAATTAAACTAATTTCAAGATAAAATTCGAAATTCATATACTTTTTGTTCTTTTGCAAATAAAAGCATTTTTTTCATTTGAGAGAGGTGAGTGATTCATATAATCATTCATAGCTTTAAGACATAGACACTAGACACTAATGATCATGTAATAAAAACATAAACATAGACAAAACATAAAGCATAGAAATGAAAAACAAAAAAATAAGAACAAGGAAATTAAAGAACAGGTCCACCTTAGTGACGGCGGCTAGTTCTTCCTCTTGAAGATCCTATGGAGTGCTTGAGCTCCTCAATATCTCTTCTTTGCCTTTTGGTGCACGAAATTGTGATCATCAACAATGGCGCCAAAGACTTGGAGCTCTCAAACGTGAATCACACTTTGTCACAATTCCGCACAACTAACCAGCAAGTGCACTGGGTCGTCCAAGTAATAAACCATACGTGAGTAAGGGTTGATCCCACGGAGACTGTCGGCTTGAAGCAAGCTATGGTCATCTTGTAAATCTGAGTCAGGCGAATTCAGATGGTGATGGAGAATTGATAATTAAAAGATAAATAAAACATAAAATAAAGATAGAGATACTTATGTAATTCTTTGGTTGGAATTTCAGATAAGCGTATGAAGATGCTTTGTCCCTCCTGAACCTCTGCTTTCCTATCGCCTCCTTCCAATCATTCATACTCCTTTCCATGGTAAGCTTTATGTTGGGCATCACCATTGTCAATGGCTATTTCCCGTCCTCTCAGTGAAAACGTTCCAAATGCGCTGTCACCGCATGGCTAATCATCTGTCGGTTCTCGATCATGCTGGAATATGATCCATTGATCTTTTTGCGTCTGTCACACGCCCAACAATCGCGAGTTTGAAGCTCGTCACAATCATCCCTTCCCAGATCCTACTCAAAATACCATAGACGAGGTTTAGACGTTCCGGATCTCAGGAATGGCCGCCAATAATTCTAGCCTATACCACGAAGGTTCCAATCTTAGATTAGAAACCCAAGAGATACACATTCAAGCCATTGCTAGTAGAACAGAGGTGGTTGTCAGGCACATGTTCATAGGTGAGAATGATGATGAGTGTCACGGATCATCACATTCATCAAGTTGAAGAACGAATGAATATCTTGGAGAAGAAATAGACTTGAGTTGAATAGAAAAACAATAGTACTTATATTAATTCATGAAGAACAGCAGAGCTCCACACCTTAATCTATGGTGTGTAGAAACTCCACCGTTGAAAATACATAAGAACAAGGTCTAGGCATGGCCGAATGGCCAGCCTCCAAACGTGTCTAAGATAGCATAAGACTTATCAAAGATCTCAGTATGAAAATACAATGGCAAAAGGTCCTATTTATAGAAAACTAGTAGCCTAGGGTTACAGAAATGAGTAATTAATGCAGAAATCTTCTTCTGGGCCCACTTGGTGTGTGCTTGGGCTGAGCATGGAAGCTTCCATGTGTAGAGACTTTTCTTGGAGTTAAACGCTAGCTTTTGTGCCAGTTTGGGCATTTAACTCCAGCTTTTGTGCCAATTTTGTAGTTAAACGCCAGAATTCTTGAGCTGACTTGGAACGCCTATTTGGGCCATCAAATCTCGGGAAAAGTATGGACTATTATATATTGCTGGAAAGCCCAGGATGTCTACTTTCCAACGCAATTGAGAGCACGCCAATTGGGCTTGTGTAGCTCCAGAAAATCCACTTTGAGTGCAGGGAGGTCAGAATCCAACAGCATCTGCAGTCCTTTTTCAGCCTCTGAATCAGATTTTTGCTCAGGTCCCTCAATTTCAGCCAGAAAATACCTGAAATCATAGAAAAATACACAAACTCGTAAAGTCCAGAAGAGTGATTTTTATTTAAAAACTAATAAAAATATAATAAAAACTAATTAAAATATATTAAAAACATACTAAAAACAATGCCAAAAAGCGTATAAATTATCCGCTCATCACAACACCAAACTTAAATTGTTGCTTGTCTCCAAGCAACTAAAAATCAAATAGGATAAAAAGAAGAGAATATACAATGAATTCCAAAAACATCTATGAAGATCAGTATTAATTAGATGAGCGGGGCTTTTAGCTTTTTGCTTCTGAACAGTTTTGGCATCTCACTTTATTCCTTGAAGTTTAGAATGATTAGCATCTATAGGAACTCAGAATCCAGATAGTGTTATTGATTCTCCTAGTTAAGTATGTTGATTCTTGAACACAGCTACTTTATGAGTCTTGGCCGTGGTCCTAAGCACTTTGTTTTTCAGTATTACCACCGGATACATAAATGCCACAGACACATAACTGGGTGAACCTTTTCAGATTGTGACTCAGCTTTGCTAGAGTCCCCAATTAGAGGTGTCCAGGGTTCTTAAGCACACTCTTTTTGCTTTTGGACTACGACTTTAACCGCTCAGTCTCAAGTTTTCACTTGACACCTTCACGCCACAAGCACATGGTTAGGGACAGCTTGGTTTAGCCGCTTAGGCAAGGATTTTATTCCTGTGGGCCCTCCTATCCACTGATGCTCAAAGCCTTGGATCCTTTTTATCACCCTTGCCTTTTGGTTTAAAAGAGTATTGGCTTTTTCTGCTTGCTTTTCTTTTTCTTTATTTTTTCTTCTTTTTTTTTTCGCATATATCCTTTTTCTGTAAGCTTTTCACTGCTTTTTCTTGCTTCAAGAATCAATTTTATGATTTTTCAGATTATCAAATAACATTTCTCCTTTTCCATCATTCTTTCAAGAGCCAACAATTTTAACATTCATGAATCAACAAATTAAAAAATATGCACTGTTCAAGCATTCATTCAGAAAAATAATAGTATTGCCACCACATCAAAATAATTAAACTGTTTTAAAATCTAAAATTCATGTACTTCTTTTTCTTTTTCAATTAAAAACATTTTTCATTTAAGAAAGGTGATGGATTCATTTTCTTAGCTTTAAGGCATAGACACTTAGACACTAGTGATCATGTAATAAAGACACAAACATAAATAAACATAAGCATAAAAATTCGAAAAACAGGAAAATAAAGAACAAGGAAATTAAAGAACGGGTCCACCTTAGTGATGGCGGCTTGTTCTTCCTCTTGAAGATCTTTTGGAGTGCTTGAGCTCCTCAATGTCTCTTCCTTGCCTTTGTTGCTCCTCTCTCATGGTTCTTTGGTCTTCTCTAATTTCATGGAAGAGGATGGAATGCTCTTGGTGCTCCACCCTTAGTTGTCCCATGTTGGAACTTAATTCTCCTAGGGAGGTGTTGATTTGCTTCCAATAGTTTTGTGGAGGAAGATGCATCCCTTGAGGCATCTCAGGGATTTCATGATGAGGAGTTTCCTCATGCTCTTGGTGAGGTTCTCTCACTTGCTCCATTCTTTTCTTAGTGATGGGCTTGTCTTCATCAATGAGGATGTCTTCCTCTATGTCAATTCTTAGGATCCGGGTTCACACTTTGATCATGGTTCTTGGTGATCCATGCATTGGCATAGAACTCTTGAACCATTAAGATTCCGACTTGTTGAATGGGGTTAGTGAGAACTTCCCAACCTCTTCTGCGGATCTCATGTCGGATCTCTAGATATTCGCCCTTTTTGAGCTTAAAAGGGACCTCGGGGATCACTTTTTTCTTGGCCACAACTTCATAGAAGTGGTTTTGATGCACCCTTGAGAGGAATCTCTCCATCTCCCATGACTCGGAGGTGGAAGCTTTTGCCTTCCCTTTCCTCTTTCTAGAGGTTTCTCCAGCCTTTGGTTCCATTAATGGTTATGGAAAAACAAAAAAGCTTTAGCTTTTACCACACCAAACTTAGAAGGTTGCTCGTCCTCGAGCAAAAGAAGAAAGAAGAGAGTAGAAGAAGAAGAAATAGAGGAGATGGAGGGGGCTATGTGTTTCGGCCAAGGGGGATAGGTGGTGTGTATGTTGTGTGAAAATGAAGTAGTGAAGATGGATTTATATAGGAGTGGAGAGGAGGGGGGTATGGTTTGGCCATTATGGGTGGGTTTGGGTGGGAAAGTGGTTTGAATTTAAATGGTGAGGTAGGTGGGGTTTTATGAAGGATGGATGTGAGTGGTGAAGAGAATGGTGGAATTTGATAGGTGAGGGGTTTTTTTGGGGAAGAGGTATTGAGGTGATTGGTGAATGGATGAAGAAGAGAGAGAGGTGGGGTAGGTGGGGATCCTGTGGGGTCCACAGATCCTGAGGTGTCAAGGATTTCTAATCCCTGCACCATGTGGCGTGTAAAACGCCCCTTGCTGCCAATCCTGGCGTTAAACGCCAGGCTGCTGCCCATTTCTCGCGTTTAACGCCAGCTTCTTTCCCATTCCTGGTGTTAAACGCCAGTCTGGTACCCATTTCTAGTGTTAAACGCCCAGAATGGTGCCAGACTGGGCGTTTAACGTCCATTCTGCTACCCTTACTGGCATTTAAACGCCAGTAAATTTCTCCTCCAGGGTGTTCTATTTTTAATTCTGTTTTTACTTTTTCAATTATTTTTGTGACTTCACATGATCATCAACCTATAGAAAACATAAAATAACAAAAAAAAATAGAAATTTAACATAGATAAGTAAAAATTGGGTTGCCTCCCAACAAGCGCTTTTTTAATGTCAATAGCTTGACAGTAGCTCTCATGGAGCCTCACAGATGTTCAGAGCAATGTTGGAACCACCCAACACCAAACTTAGAGTTTAAATGTGGGGGTTCAACACCAAACTTAAAGTTTAGTTGTGGCCTCCCAACACCAAACTTAGAGTTTGACTGTGGGGGCTCTGTTTGACTCTGTATTGAAAGAAGCTCTTCATGCTTCCTCTCCATGGTGACAGAGGGATATCCTTGAGCTTTAAACACAAGGGAGTCTTCATCCACTTGAATGATCAATTCTCCTCTGTCAACATCAATCACAGCTTTTGCTGTGGCTAGGAAGGGTCTGCCAAGGATGATGGATTCATCCATACACTTCCCAGTCTCTAGGATTATGAAATCAGCAGGGATGTAATGGTCTTCAACCTTTACCAAGACATCCTCTACAAGTCCATAAGCCTGTTTCTTTGAATTGTCTACCATCTCCAGTGAGATTCTTGCAGCTTGTACCTCAATGATCCCTAGCTTCTCCATTACGGAGAGAGACATGAGGTTTATACTTGACCCTAGGTCACACAGAGCCTTCTCAAAGGTCATGGTGCCTATGGTACAAGGGATTAAGAATTTTCCAGGGTCTTGTCTCTTCAGAGGTAATTTCTGCCTAGTCAAGTCATCCAGTTCTTTGATGAGCAATGGAGGTTCATCTTCCCAAGTCTCATTACCAAAAAACTTGGCATTTAGCTTCATGATTGCTCCAAGGTACTTAGCAACTTGCTCTTTAGTAACATTTTCATCCTCTTCAGAGGAAGAATACTCATCAGAGCTCATGAATGGCAGAAGTAAATTTAATGGAATCTCTATGGTCTCAGTGTGAGCCTCAGATTCCCATGGTTCCTCATTAGGGAACTCCTTGGAGGTCAGTGGATGTCCATTAAGGTCTTCCTCAGTGGAAATCACTGCCTCTTCCTCTTCTCCAGGTTCGGCCATGTGAGACGTGTTTATGGCCTTGCACTCTCTTTTTGGGTTCTCTTCTGTATTGCTTGGGAGAGTACTAGGAGGGAGTTCAGTAATTTTCTTACTCAGCTGTCCCACTTGTGCCTCCAAATTTCTAATGGAGGACCTTGTTTCAGTCATGAAACTTTGAGTGGTTTTGATTAGATTAGAGACAATGGTTGCTAAGTCAGAGTGGCTTTGCTTAGAATTCTCTGTCTGTTGCTGTGAAGATGATGGAAAAGGCTTGCTATTGCTAAACCTGTTTCTTCCACCATTATTGTTGTTGAAACCTTGTTGAGGTCTCTGTTGATCCTTCCATGAGAGATTTGGATGATTCCTCCATGAAGGATTATAGGTGTTTCCATAGGGTTCTCCCATGTAATTCACCTCTTCCATTGCTAGATTCTCAGGATCATAAGCTTCTTCTTCAAAAGAAGCTTCCTTAGTACTGCCTGTTGCTGCTTGCATTCCAGACAGACTCTGAGAAATCATATTGACTTGTTGGGTCAATATTTTATTCTGAGCCAATATGGCATTCAGATTATCAATCTCAAGAACTCCTTTCTTCTGAGTTGTCCCATTATTCACAGGATTCCTTTCAGAAGTGTACATGAATTGGTTATTTGCAACCATTTCAATGAGTTCCTGAGCTTCTACAGGCGTCTTCTTTAGATGAAGAGATCCTCCAGCAGAGCTATCCAATGACATCTTGGATAGTTCAGACAATCCATCATAGAAAATACCTATGATGCTCCATTCTGAAAGCATGTCAGAAGGGCACCTTCTGATCAATTGCTTATATCTTTTCCAAGCTTCATAGAGGGATTCACCTTCCTTCTGTCTGAAGGTTTGGACTTCCACTCTAAGCTTGCTCAATTTTTGAGGTGGAAAGAACTTTGCCAAGAAGGCATTGACTAGCTTTTCCCAAGAGTTCAGGCTTTCTTTAGGTTGTGAGTCTAACCATGTCCTAGCTCTGTCTCTTACAGCAAAAGGAAAAAGCATAAGTCTGTAGACTTCAGGGTCAACCCCATTAGTCTTGACAGTGTCACAGATTTGCAAGAATTCAGCTAAGAACTGATGAGGATCTTCCAATGGAAGTCCATGAAACTTGCAATTCTGTTGCATTAGAGAAACTAATTGAGGCTTAAGCTCAAAGTTGTTTGCTCCAATGGCAGGGATTGAGATGCTTCTCCCATAGAAGTCGGGAGTAGGTGCAGTAAAGTCACCAAGCACCTTCCTTGCATTGTTGGCATTGTTGTTTTTGGCTGCCATGGTTTCTTCTTCTTTGAAAAGCTCTGTTAGGCCTTCTAAAGAGAATTGTGCTTTAGCTTCTCTTATCTTTCTCTTCAAGGTCCTTTTAGGTTCAGGATCAGCTTGAACAAGTATGCCTTTATCTTTGCTCTTGCTCATATGAAAGAGAAGAGAACAAGAAAGTAGGGAATCCTCTATGTCACAGTATAGAGATTCCTTGAGGTGTCAGAGGAAAAGAAGAATAGAAGGAGGATGTAGATAGAAGAGAATTCGAACTTATTAAGAGGAATAGAGTTCGAATTGTACCTTGAGGAGGAGTGTTAGTCCCTTAAATAGAAGGATGTGAGAAGAGGGGAAGAAATTTTCGAAATTAAAGTAAAAGATTTTGAAATAATTAAAAGAAATTTTGAAAATTTGATTGATGATTTTCGAAAACTAAGATTGGGAAAGGAATAAAGTAATTTTTGAAAAAGATTTTGAAATTAGAAATTAAAAGGATATGATTGAAAATTAATTTTGAAAAAGGTGTGATTGAAAAGATATGATTGAGATGATATGATTGAAAATCAAACTAAAAAGAGAAAGTTTTAAAATTAAAGTTGATTACTTTGACTTAACAAGAAATTATAAGATATGATTCTAGAATTAAAACTTTTGATCCTTTCTTAATAGGCAAGTAACAACTAGAAAATTTGAAGTAAATCATTAATTTTAGCAAGGATTTTCGAAAATAATAAAAAATAAAAAAATGGAAAGAAATTAATTTTGAAAAGATATGATTGAAAAGATATGATTTGAAAAAGATTTGATTTTGAAAACTTATGAAAATTTGAAAAAAATTTGAATTAAAAACAAAATCTTCCCTCTAGTGTCCTCCTGGCGTTAAACGCCCAGAATGGCATCCATTCTGGCGTTTAACGCCCAAAATCCTACCTTTTTGGGCGTTAAACGCCCAGCCAGGTACCCTGGTTGTCGTTTAAACGCCAGTTTTCCTTTTTCACTGGGCGTTTTGAACGCCCAGCTTTTTCTGTTTGATTCCTCTGCTGAATGTTCTGAATCTTCAATTCTCTGTATTATTGACTTGAAAAGACATAATTTTGAGAATTTTTTGAATTTTTCAATGATGAGAAACAATCAAAATACAATTAATCTTAGGAAACTCAAATCAAACAAACAATGCATGCAGGACACCAAACTTAAAAATTTTCATATAAGAGACACTAACAAATTGAGAATGCATATGAGAAACAACAAAACACACAAAACAAGAGAATTTAAAGATCAGAGCAATGAAATCATCAAGAACAACTTGAAGATTAATGAAGAACATCATGCATGTAATTTTCGAAAATTATAGGTATGCAATTGACACCAAACTTAAAATTAGACACTAGACTCAAGCAAGAAACATAAAATATTTTTGATTTTTATGATTTTATAAATTTTTTTTTGTGATTTTTCGAAAATTGAATGGAAAAGAAAATAAAGGGGTTCAAAATTTTTAATAAGAATTCCAGGAATCATTGCAATGCTAGTCTAAGACTCCGGTCCAGGAATTAGACATGGCTTACTAGCCAGCCAAGCTTTTTATGAAAGCTCCAGTCCAAAACACTAGACATTGCCAATGGCCAGTCAAGCTTTAGCAGATCATTACTAACAATAGCAAAATTGATAGGAATCAACAAGCTCTTGTGATGATAAGTTGAAACCTCGGTCTAATAAGATTAGACATGGCTTCACAGCCAGCCAGACTTCAACAAATCATCATGAAACTCTAGAATTCATTCTTAAAAACTATGAAGAACAAAATAAATATTTTTTTTGAATTTTTTGAAAATAAAAATAAAATAAAATTACCTAATCTAAGCAACAAGATGAACCGCCAGTTGTCCAAACTCGAACACTCCCCAGCAACGGCGCCAAAAACTTGGTGCGCGAAATTGTGATCATCAACAATGGCGCCAAAAACTTGGAGCTCTCAAACGTGAATCACACTTTGTCAGAATTCCGCACAACTAACCAGCAAGTGCACTGGGTCGTCCAAGTAATAAACCATACGTGAGTAAGGGTTGATCCCACGGAGACTGTCGGCTTGAAGCAAGCTATGGTCATCTTGTAAATCTGAGTCAGGCGAATTCAGATGGTGATGGAGAATCGATAATTAAAAGATAAATAAAACATAAAATAAAGATAGAGATACTTATGTAATTCTTTGGTTGGAATTTCAGATAAGCGTATGAAGATGCTTTGTTCCTCCTGAACCTCTACTTTCCTATCGCCTCCTTCCAATCATTCATACTCCTTTCCATGGCAAGCTTTATGTTGGGCATCACCGTTGTCAATGGCTACTTTCCGTCCTCTCAGTGAAAACGTTCCAAATGCGCTGTCACCGCACGGCTAATCATCTGTCGGTTCTTGATCATGCTGGAATAGGATCCATTGATCTTTTTGCGTCTGTCACACGCCCAACAATCGCGAGTTTGAAGCTCGTCACAGTCATCCCTTCCCAGATCCTACTCAGAATACCACAGACGAGGTTTAGACGTTCCGAATCTCAGGAATGGCCGCCAATAATTCTAGCCTATACCACGAAGGTTCCAATCTTAGATTAGAAACCCAAGAGATACACATTCAAGCCATTGCTAGTAGAACAGAGGTGGTTGTCAGGCACATGTTCATAGGTGAGAATGATGATGAGTGTCATGGATCATCACATTCATCAAGTTGAAGAACAAATGAATATCTTGGAGAAGAAATAGACTTGAGTTGAATAGAAAAACAATAGTACTTATATTAATTCATGAAGAACAGCAGAGCTCCACACCTTAATCTATGGTGTGTAGAAACTCCACCGTTGAAAATACATAAGAACAAGGTCTAGGCATGGCCGAATGGCCAGCCTCCAAACGTGTCTAAGATAGCATAAGACTTATCAAAGATCTTAGTATGAAAATACAATGGCAAAAGGTCCTATTTATAGAAAACTAGTAGCCTAGGGTTACAGAAATGAGTAATTAATGCAGAAATCTTCTTCTGGGCCCACTTGGTGTGTGCTTGAGCTGAGCATTGAAGCTTCCATGTGTAGAGACTTTTCTTGGAGTTAAACGCTAGCTTTTGTGCCAGTTTGGGCGTTTAACTCTAGCTTTTGTGCCAGTTTTGGAGTTAAACGCCATAATTCTTGAGCTGACTTGGAACGCTATTTGGGCCATCAAATCTCGGGAAAAGTATGGACTATTATATATTGCTGGAAAGCCCAGGATGTCTACTTTCCAACGCAATTGAGAGCACGCGAATTGGGCTTGTGTAGCTCCAGAAAATCCACTTTGAGTGCAGGGAGGTCAGAATCCAACAGCATCTGCAGTCCTTTTTCAGCATCTGAATCAGATTTTTGCTCAGGTCCCTCAATTTCAGCCAGAAAATACCTGAAATCACAGAAAAACACACAAACTCATCGTAAAGTCCAGAAGAGTAATTTTTATTTAAAAACTAATAAAAATATAATAAAAACTAATTAAAATATATTAAAAACATACTAAAAATAATGCCAAAAAGCGTATAAATTATCCGCTCATCACCTTTGTTGCTCTTCCCTCATGGCTATTTGGTCCTCTCTGATTTCATGGAGGATAATGGAGTGCTCTTGGTTCTGCATCCTTAGTTGCTCCATGTTGGAACTCAAATCTCCTAATGAGGTGTTGAGTTACTCCCAATAGCTTTGTGGAGGAAAGTGTATCCCTTGAGGCATCTCAGGGATTTCTTGATGAGGAATTTTCTCATGCTCTTATTGAGGTCCATGAGCGGGCTCTCTTGTTTGCACCATCCTCTTTTTAGTGATGGGCTTATCCTCTTCAATGAGGATGTCTTCCTCTATGACAATTCCGGCTGAATTGCATAAGTGACAGATGAGATGAGGAAAGGCTAACCTTGCCAAAGTGGAGGGCTTGTCAGCTACCTTGTGTAGTTCTAGAGGTATGATCTCATGAACTTCCACTTCCTCTCCAATCTACTATGGATCATGATAGCCCGATCCACAGTTACTTCAGACCGGTTGCTAGTAGGAATGATAGAGCGTTGGATGAACCCCAACCATCCTCTAGCCACGGGTTTGAGGTCAGGCCTTCTCAATTGAACCGGCTTGCCTTTTGAGTCTCTCTTCTATTGTGATCCTTCCACACAAATGTCTGTGAGGACTTGGTCCAACCTTTGATCAAAGTTGACCCTTCTAGTGAAAGGATGAGGATCTCCTTGCATCATTGGCAAGTTGAATGCCAACCTCACGGTTTTTGGACTGAAATCCAAGTATTTTCCTCGAACCATTGTGAGCCAATTCTTTGGGTTTGGGTTCATACTTTTATTATGGTTCCTAGTGATCCATGCATTAGCATAGAACTCTTGAACCATTAAGATTCCGACTTGTTGGATGGGGTTGGTGAGAGCTTCCCAACCTCTTCTCCGAACCTCACGTCGGATCTCTGGATATTCACTCTTTTTGAGCATGAAGGGGACCTCGGGGATCACCCTTTTCTTGGTCACAACTTCATAAAAGTGGTCTTGATGGACCTTTGAGATGAATCTCTCCATCTTCCATGACTCGGAGGTAGAAGTAACTGTCTTCCCTTTCTTCTTTCTAGAGGTTTCTCCGGCCGTAGGTGCTATTAATGGTTATGAAAAAACAAAAAGCAGAGATTTTTCCCACACCAAACTTAAAAGGTTTGCTCGTCCTCGAGAAAAAAGAAGAAAGAAAGGAGGAGAAGAAGAAGAAATAGAGGAGATAGAATGGTGTGTTTTGAATTCGGCCAAGGTGGGTTTAAGTGTTTATGATGTGTGAAATTAAAGGTGGTAAGGAGCGGTATTTATAGGGTAAGAAAGAGAGGGAATTCATGTAAGAAGGGGTTGGGTTTGGGAGGGAAATGTTTTGAATTTGAATGGTGAGGTAGCTGGGGTTTTATGATGGGTTTTTAGGGAATAATGGATGGATGTGAGTGGTGAAGAGATTATGGGGAAGAGGGTAGGACTTGATAGGTGAATGGTGTTTGGGGAATAGGTATTGATGTCATTAGTCAAGGGTATTTGGGGAAGAGTGTTATGGAAAGGTGTGAAGAGGAGAGAGAGTGAGTTGGGGTAGGTAGGGATCCTGTGGGGTCCACAGATCCTGAGGTGTCAAGGAATTCTAGTCCCTGCACCTTTCTGGCATTTAAACGCCAGGCTGATGCCCTTTTCTGGCATTTAACGCCAGCCAGACAACCTTTTCTGGCGTTAAACGCCAGTCTGTTTGCCAATTCTGGCGTTTAACGCCTAGAATGCTGTCAAACTGGGCGTTAAATGCCCATTCTGTTATCCTTACTGGCGTTTAAACGCCAGTAAGCCTGTCATTCAGGGTGTGCTATTTTTGATACTATTTTTCATTCCGCTTTAATTCTGCAGCTGTTTTTGTGACTCGACATGATTATCAACCTAAAGAAAACATAAACTAACAGTGGAAAATAAAATGAAAAAGTAATTAACATAGATAAATAAGATTAGGTTGCCTCCCAATAAGTGCTTCTTTAATGTCAATAGCTTGACAGTAAGCTCTTACAGAGTTTCACAGATACTCAGAGCTTGATTGTGGCCTCCCAACACCAAACTTAGAGTTTGAATGTGGGGGCTCAGCTTGATTCTGTATGGAGAGAATTGGATGAAGCTTTTCATGCTTCTTATCCATGTTTACAGAAGAAGATCCTCGAGCCTTAAACACAAGGTAGCCCTCATTCAATTGAAGGACTAACTCTCCTCTGTCCGCATCAATCACAGCCCTTGCTGTGGCTAGGAAGGGTCTTCCAAGGATGATAGATTCATCCTCATCCTTTCCAGTGTCTAGGATTATGAAGTCAGCAGGGATGTAAAGGCCTTCAACCTTCACTAAGACATCCTCTACAAGTCTATAAGCCTGTTTCATTAATTTGTCTGCCATCTCTAGTGAGATTCTTCCAGCTTGTACCTCAAAGATCCATAGTTTCTCCATTACAGATAGTGGCATGAGGTTTATACTTGACCCCAGGTATCACAGAGCCTTCTCAAAGGTCATGGTGCCTATGGTACAAGGTATTAAGAACCTTCTGGGATCCGGTTTCTTCTGAGGTAATTTCTACTGAACCAAGGCATTCAGTTCATTGATGAGCAATGGAGGTTCATCCTCCCAAGTCTCATTACCAAATAACTTGGCATTCAGCTTCATGATTGCCCCTAGATACCGAGCAACTTGCTCTTCAATAATATCTTCATCCTCTTCAAAGGAAGAATACTCATTAGAGCTCATAAATGGCAACAATAAGTTTAGTGGAATCTCTATGGTCTCTATATGAGCCTCAGATTCCTTTGGTTCCTCATTAGGGAACTCCTTAGTGGTTAGTGGACGTCCATTGAGATCTTTCTCACTGTAAATCACTGCTTCTTCCTCCTCTATAGGTTCGGTCCCTTTGGATATATTGATGGCCTTGCACTCTCTTCTTGGATTCTCTTCTATATTGCTTGGGAGAGTACTATGAGGGATTTCAGTAACTCTTTTACTTAGCTGACCCACTTGTGCCTCCAAATTTTTTATGGAAGACCTTGTTTCAGTCATGAAACTGAGAGTGGTCTTAGATAGATCAGAGACTATGGTTGCTAAGTCAGAGATGCTATGCTTAGAATTCTTTGTCTGTTGCTAAGAAGATGATGGAAAAGGCTTGCTATTGCCAAACCTATTTCTCCCACCATTATTATTATTGAAGCCTTGTTGAGGCTTCTATTGATCCTTCCCTGAGAAATTTGGATGATTCCTCCATGAAGGATTATAGGTGTTTCCATAGGATTCTCCCATGTAATTCACCTCTTCCATTGCAGGATTCTCAGGGTCATAAGCTTCTCCTTCAGAGGAAGCTTCTTTAGTACTGCCGGATGCAGCTTGCATTCCAGTCAGATTCTGAGAAGTCATATTGACTTACTGAGTCAATATTTTATTCTGAGCCAATATGGCATTCAGAGTATCAATCTCAAGAACTCCTTTATTCTGAGTCATCCCATTATTCACAGGATTTCTTTCAGAAGTATACATGAACTGGTTATTTGCAACCATTTTAATGAGTTCCTGGGCTTTTGCAGGTGTTTTCTTCAAATGAAGAGATCCACCAGCAGAGTAGTCCAATGACATCTTGGACAATTCAGACAGACCATCATAGAATATACCTAAGATGCTCCATTCTAAAAGCATGTCAGAAAGGCACCTTCTGATCAATTGCTTGTATCTTTCCCAAGCTTCATAGAGGGACTCATCTTCCTTCTGTCTGAAGGTTTGGACTTCCACTCTAAGCTTGCTCATCTTTTGAGGTGGAAAGAATTTAGCCAAGAAAGCATTGACCAACTTTTCCTAAGAGTTCAGGCTTTCTCTAAGTTGTGAGTCCAACCATATCCTAGCTCTGTCTCTTACAGCAAAGGGGAAAAGCATAAGTCTGTAGACCTCGGGATCAACTCCATTGGTCTTAACAGTGTCACAGATTTACAAGAATTCAGATAAAAACTTATGAGGATCTTCCAATAGAAGTCCATGAAACTTGCAATTCTGCTGTATTAGAGAAACTAATTGAGGCTTAAGCTCAAAGTTGTTTGCTCCAATTGCAGGAATTGAGGTGCTTATTCCATAGAAGTTGGAAGTTGGTGCAGTAAAGTCACCAAGCATCTTCCTTGCATCTCCACCATTGTTCTCAGGTTCGGCTGCCATGTCTGCCTCTTTTTCGAAATTTTCTGTAAGGTCCTCTCCGGAGTGTTGTGCTTTAGCTTCTTTGACCTTCCTCTTCAGAGTCCTTTCATGTTCAGGATCAGCTTCAACAAGAATATCTTTATCCCTGTTCCTGCTCATATGAAAAAGAAGAGAACAAAGAGAGAAGAGCTCTATGTCACAGTATAGAGATTTCTTTATGTGTCAGAGGAAAAGAAGAATAGAAGAATGAGGTAGAGAGAATAAGAAGAATTCGAACACAGAGAGAGGGAGAGGGTTCGAATTATTAGATGAGTAGAAGAGAAATGTTAGTAAATAAATAAAATAAATAGAAAGAGATGAGAGAGAGGGTATTCGAATTTTAATAAGAGGAAAAAAATATTTTTATTTTTATTTAATTAATTAAGTTAGTTTCGAAAATTTAAAAAAGAAATACAAGAAAATAAAAAACTAAAACAATTAGTTAATTAAAAATATTTTTGAAAAAATGGTTAGTGATTTTTGAAAATTAGAAGTGGAAAAGTAGTTAAGTGGTTTTGAAAAAGATAAGAAATAGTAAACTTTTTAAAATTAAAACAAACAAGTCAAGTAGTTAGTTGAAAAAGATTTAAAAATAAATTTTGAAAAGATAAGAAGTTAGAAAAAGATTTTGAAATTAAAATTTTAAAAAGATATGATTGAAATTTATTTTGAAAAAGAATTGAAAAAGAAATTAAAAAGATTTGATTTTTAAAATTAAAGTTGATGACTTGACTAACAAGAAACTAAAAGATATGATTCTAGAATTTAGAGATTGAACCTTTCTTAACAAGAAAGTAACAAACTTGAAATTTTTGAATCAAAACATTAATTGTTAGCAAGGATTTTCAAAAATATGAAATAAAATTAAGAAAAATATTTTGAAAAATTAGTTTTAAAATTTTCGAAAACATTAAAAGAAAAATGGAAAAGATTTTGAAAAATTTTAAGAATGAAATTCGAAAATCATAAAAAAAATGAAAAAGAATTGATTTTGAAAAAGATTTGAAAAGATAAAGTTTTTAAATTGAAATTTTTGACTTGACTAACAAGAAACAACTAAATTTTATAAATTTTTGACCAAGTCAACTCAAAATTTCGAAAATTATGAGAAGAATAAGGAAAAGATATTTTTTTACTTTTGAATTTTTAATGAGGAGAGAGAAAAACAACAAAATGAAACAAAACATAAAAATTTAAGATCAAAACAAATAATGTATGCAAGAACACTTTGAATATCAAGATGAACACCAAGAACACTTTGAAGATCATGATGAACATCAAGAACATATTTTTAAAAATTTTTAAGAAAAGAAAGACATGCAAGACACCAAACTTAAGAACTTTTGTACTAGGGACACTAACAATTTGAAAATGCATATGAAAAATAAGAAAAGACACAAAACAAGAAAATGTAAAGATCAAACAAAGAAAATCATCAAGAATAACTTGAAGATCATGAAGAACATAATGCATGAATTTTCGAAAATTAAAAAAAAATTAAATTAAAAAAATTGCAGTTGACACCAAACTTAAAATTTGACACAAGACTTAAACAAGAAACACAAAAATTTTTTTGGTTTTTATGATTTTATTAAACTTTTTGTATTTTTTTTGAAATTATTTTGGAAAAAGAAAATAAAGAAATTCAAAATTTTTAATAAGAATTCCAGGATTCATGCAATGTTAGTCTATAGCTTCGGTCCAAAAGAATTAGACATGGCCAAATGGCCAGCCAAGCTTTAGCACAGAATTATAAATGAGAATCCAAAGGCTCCTCTAATAGCTACAATGATAAGTGGAAGCTTCGGTCCAAAAGAATTAGACATGGCTTAATAGCCAGCCAAGCTTCAACATATCATCATAGAGCTCTAAGGTGGAATTCATTCTTAAAATTTTTAAAGAACATTTTTTTCGAAAACTTTTTTTTGAACTATTTTTAAAAACTTTTTGAAAAGAAAATAAAGGTTGAAACAAGAAAGAAGGTTACCTAATCTAAGCAACAAGATGAACCGTCAGTTGTTCAAACTCGAACAATCCTCGGCAACGGCACGAAAAACTTGGTGCACGAAATTATGATCACACTTTTCACAACTCTAGTACAACTAACCAGTAAGTGCACTGGGTCGTCCAAGTAATAAAACCTTATGCGAGTAAGGGTCGATCCCACGGAGATTTTCGGCTTGAAGCAAGCTATGGTCATCCTGTAAATCTTAGTCAGGCGGATTCAATTGGTTATGAGTTTTGATAATTGAAATATAAATAAAACGTAAATTAAAATAAAGATACTTATGTAATTCATTTGTGGGAATTTCAGATAAGTGTTTGGAGATGCTTTGTTGCTTTTGAACCTCTGCTTTCCTATTGTCTTCATCCAATCATGCGTGCTCCCTTCCATGGCAAGCTGTATGTTGGTGGATCACCGTTGTCAATGGCTACCATCCGTCCTCTCAGTGAAAATGGTCCAGGCACGGCTTCTGTACAGCTAATCATCTGTCGGATCTCTCGTCTCAGATGAAAAATACCCAGCACAGCTACCGCACAGCTAATCATCTGTCGGTTCTCACTTGTGTCGGAATAGGATCTCTCTATCCTTTTGCACACTGTCACTGCGCCCAACATTCGTGAGTTTGAAGCTCGTTTGTTCTAGCCTTTACCACGAAGGTTCTGATCTCTGTGAGTTCGACTGCTTTGTTGTCAGGAGATGCAAGTCAAAGTCACAAACTAGAGGCCTAAGAGATTATACTCCAGCTGTCGTCCAATGACTACGTTGAACATCATGTAGACCGCTTGTGGTTGTCAGGCACGCGGATCTTGGCTAAGCGAGTAATGAAGATAGTGGGTGATTGTCACAGGTCACCCCTTCATTCTGACTTAACTGAATTAAGAATGAGAGTGTATCTTGGAGAAGAGACATGCGTGAATTGAAAGAGAAACAATAGTACTTTCATTAATTCATGAAGAACAGCAGAGCTCCGCACCTTAATCTATTTGGTGTAGAAACTCCACCGTAGAAAATACATAAGAAAAAATTGTCTTGGCATGGCCGTGTGGCCAGCCTCCCAATGTGAAAAATGGCATAAGATCCGATTACAATAGTAAAAAGTGCTATTTATACTAAACTAGTTACTAAGGATTACAGAAAATAAGTAACTAAGTGCAGATAGTGCAGAAATCCACTTTCGGGGCCCACTTGGTGTCTGCTTGGTCTGAGCATTGAGCTTTACATGTGCATAGGCCTTTTCTAGAGTTAAACACCAGCTTGGATGCCAGTTTGGGCGTTTAACTCCAGTTCTGGTGCCAGTTTCGACGTTTTATGCCAAAAAAGGGTCTCTGGCTGGCGTTGAACGCCAGTTTGGGCCATCAAATCTCGGGCAAAGTATAAACTATTAAACATTGCTAGAAAACCCAAGATGTTAGCTTTCCAGCCCAATTAAGAACGCGCTAATTGGACTTCTGTAGCTCCAGAAAAACGCGTTTGAGTGCAGGGAGGTCAGAATCTAGCAGCATCTGCAGTCCTTTCTCAGCCTCTGAATAAGATTTTTGCTCAGGTCCCTCAATTTCAGCCAGAAAATACTTAAAATTATAGAAAAACACACAAACTCATAGTAAAGTCTAGAAATGTGATTTTTACATAAAAACTAATAAAAATATAATAAAAAGTAACTAAAACATACTAAAAACTACCTAAAAACAATGCTAAAAAGTGTATAAATTATATGCTCATCATCCGACCTCACCAAAGTGTTCGACACCATCAGAAAGCATGGTATGCGATTTAATCCCGCAAAGTGCACCTTCGCGGTAGAGGCTGGCAAATTCTTAGGCTTCATGCTCACCCAAAGAGGAATCGAGGCAAATCCAGATAAATGTCAGGCTATACTCAACATGAAAAGTCCAACTTGTGTCAAAGAGGTACAATAGCTCAACGGCAGACTGGCAGCTCTGTCCAAATTTCTGGCCGGATCAGCCATAAGATCCCTCTCCTTTTACGCAACATTAAGGAAGGAAAAGAGGTTTGAATGGACAGTAGAATGCGAGCAAGCGTTCCAAGATTTCAAAAAATTCTTGGGGCAACTACCCATTCTTACCCGACCACGGGAAGGAGAAGTACTCATATTATACCTCGCAGTGGGAAGTTGGGCAATAGCCTCAGCACTAGTCAGAGAAGACGAAAATGGGCAACAACCCATCTACTTTATCAGCAAGGCTCTCCAAGGGGCCGAACTAAACTATCAAAAGATAGAAAAGTTCGCCTACGCCCTCATACTCACTTCTCGGCGACTCTGCCCATACTTCCAAGCTCACACTATCAAGGTTCAGACCAACCAGCCCATAAAAGGCATCCTACAAAAAATAGATTTAGCAGGAAGAATCATAACGTGGGCAATCGAATTATCCGAATTCGGTCTTCGATGTGAAGCTCGGATAGCCATCAAATCATAGTACCTGGCCGACTTCATTGTAGAATACACTGACACCCCGGGAACCCCCACAAAATAGAATATCTACGTGGACGGCTCTTCAAACAAAACCGGGAGTGGCACAGGTGTAATTATAGAAATTGATCAGGGAACCCAAATCAAGCTCTCACTAAAGTTCGAATTCCCTGCTTCAAATAATCAAGCTGAGTATGAGGCACTACTAGCTGGTTTGAGGCTGGCTAGGGAGGTAGGAGTTCAAAAGCTTGTCATCTTCAGCGATTCACATGTAGTTACCTCACAAATAGAAGGAAGCTACCAAGCTAAGGACCCCACCATGAAAAAATATATGGATAAGACCAGAGACCAGCTCGGACAATTCGGGGAATATGAGGTCCAACATATACCTCGAGAACAGAACGCTCGAGATGATGCACTCTCAAAACTAGTCAGCACCAAACCAGGGGGCAATAACAGAAGCCTCATCCATGAAACATTGCCAAGTCCATCGATCTCGGGAGAAGAAAAGGTCCTAACCATATCAGGTCGGGATCAAGGATGGATGGCTCCCATAATCAACTACCTCAAATCAGAGATACTTTCCACAGATAAGAAGGAGGCAAAAAGGCTAATACGAGAGGCACAGTACTACACCATAGTGGGCGACATCTTATATAGGAGAGGGATCTCAACACCCCTCCTAAAATATTTGCCGACCTCCAATACAAGGGAAGTCTTGGAGGAAGTACATGGTGGCATGTGTGGCAACCACCTGGGGGCACGAGCCCTTTCTAAAATGGTACTCCGAGCCGGTTTCTTCTGGCCAACCTTGGAAAAAGAAGTAACAGAGTTCATCAAAACATGCCCACCATGCCAGAAGCATGCTAACTTCCATATCACTCCACCAGAGGAGCTCATTAGTGTTACGTCACCCTGGCCATTCGCAAAATAGGGGCTCGACCTCCTTGGACCCTTCCCCCAGGGGTCAGGACAAGTCAAATTTCTCATTGTGGGAATAGACTATTTCACAAAGTGGATTGAGGCAGAGCCCTTAGCTAATGCTACCACCCAAAGAAGTCAGAAATTTCTATATAGGAACATTATCACAAGGTTTGGGGTCCCTTACTCCATCACCACAGATAATGGCACTCAGCTCACGGACATAGGTTTTAGAAATTTGGTAGCTGACTTGAAAATAAAGCACCAATTTACATCTATAGAACACCCACAAGCCAACGGACAGGCAGAAGCTGCCAATAAAGTCATACTGGCTGGGTTAAAAAGGAGACTACGGGACGCGAAGGGAGCTTGGGCTGAAGAGCTCCCACAAGTCCTATGGGCATATCGGACAACTACACATTCCACCACAGGAGAATCACCCTTTCGACTCACTTACGGGATGGAGACAATGATCCCATTGGAAATAGAAGAAAAATCTCCTAGAATGATCTTCTACAATGAAGAGGCCAACTCATAAATTCAAAAAGAGGAGCTCGACCTACTTCCAGAAGTTCGAGAAAGAGCTCGGATTAGGGAGGAAGCATTAAAGCGTCGAATAGCTCTAAAGTATAACCAGAAGGTAGTCCAACGAAGCTTCACCACCAATGATCTCATCTTAATCCGAAATGACATCAGAGCAGGTCGATCAGGAGAAGGAAAGCTAGCAGCTAACTGGAAAGGACCCTACCGAGTTGTCGAAGTACTAGGGAAAGGTTACTACAAGGTGTCTGACCTCGAAGGACGAGAGCTACCAAGGTCATGGCATGCCTGTAACCTAAGAAGGTACTATAGTTAGAAAATAATAAAAAAGGATCTTAGGTTAAGGTGACTCTTTTTCCTGAAAAGGTTTTTTAATGAGGCGCCAAGCCAAGATCTACAAAATTGCCCGACTTAGAAGGGTAAGCACTCATATGTATATATTCCTGTTTATATTCCTATTTGAATAAAGTTTTTCAGATTTCCTAAAAAGTTTTCTACCAAGACGCATTAATCTAATCTCACAAAAATGCAAAAATTCATCGACCGATTATAAAGAAGTCGGCAAGGTGAAAACCAAATTCATCGACCGATTATTAAGAAGTCAGTAAGGTGAAAAACCAAATTCATCGACCGATTATAAAGAAGTCGGCAAGGTGAAAGCGGACGAGATAGATTAATGCAAGAAGTTATAAAAAGTAATCCATAGAAAGCGGCCTGACGAGGTCTGACTAAAAATGGATTACTAAAAATAACTTAAGAAGGCCCGACAAAGAAGTCGGACCAATGAAAGGATCACTAAAAAGGGACGAAGGCATCTTGCAAAGGCCAAAGAAAGGCCAGAAATGCTTTGCTGACAGGTACGAAGTCATGAAAAAAGACACTACTTAAAAAGCAAACGCACAAAACCAAAGGAAGGGCTAAAAAGTCGTCCAACTAAACTATAAAGAAAAGGTTTCCCTTGGAACACTACCTAAAAAGTTGTTGAAATGTGACTGAAAAGCTCAGACAAAGAGATCGCGGAATCAAAGAAGCCCAGGAACGACCTCTGGTGCACGAAATTGTGATGTCCAGGCTCAAACAAATCCTGGTAATGGCTCCAAAGCTTGGTGCTTTGATCTTAATTCATAATTGTCACAACTTCGATACAACTAACCAGCAAGTGCACTGGGTCGTCCAAGTAATACCTTACGTGAGTAAGGGTCGAATCCCACGGAGATTGTTGGTATGAAGCAAGCTATGGTCACCTTGCAAATCTCAGTCAGGCGGATTTAAACATGATACTTTATTAAATTAAAATAAACAAAAAAAAGGGATAGAGATACTTATGTAGATTCATTGGCAGGGATTTCAGATAAGCGAATGGAGATACTTTTCGTTCCTCTGAACCTCTGCTTTCCTGCTATCTTCCTCCAATCAGTCTTACTCCTTTCCATGGCTGGCTGTATGCAAGGGCATCACCGTTGTCAGTGGCTACATCCCCTCCTCTCAGTGAATCATATGCTCACGCACCCTGTCACGGCACGGCTATTCATCTGTCGGTTCTCGATCATGCTGGAATAGGATTCACCCTCCTTTTGCGTCTGTCACTAACGCCCAACAATCGCGAGTTTGAAGCTCGTCACAGTCATTCAATCATTGAATCCTACTCAGAATACCACAGACAAGGTTTAGACCTTCCGGATTCTCTTGAATGCCGCCATCATTCTAGCTTACGCCACGAAGATTCCAGTTAGGAGATCTAAGAGATACTCATTCTAGCTTAATTCATGTCGAACAGAAGTGTTTGTCAGGCACGCGTTCATAAGGGAGAAGGATGATGAGCGTCACACATAATCATCACCTTCATCACGTTCTTGGGTACGAATGGATATCTTAGAGGCGAAATAAGAAGAATTGAATAGAAAACAGTAGTACTTTGCATTAATCTTTGAGGAACAGCAGAGCTCCACACCTTAATCTATGGAGTGTAGAAACTCTACCGTTGAAAATACATAAGTGAAGGTCCAGGCATGGCCGAGATAGCCAGCCCCCTTGATCTAAGAACAATGCGTTCAAAGATGATCCTAAGATCCTAAGATGATCAAAAGATGCCTAATACAATAGTAAAAGGTCCTATTTATAATAAACTAGTCACTAGGGTTTACATGAGTAAGTAATTGATGCATAAATCCACTTCCGGGGCCCACTTGGTGTGTGTTTGGGCTGAGCTTAAGTGTAGCACGTGCAGAGGCCATTTGTGGAGTTGAACGCCAGTTTCTGTGCCAGTTTGGGCGTTCAACTCTGGTTTTGGATCCTTTTCTGGCGCTGGACGCCAGATTTGGGCAGAAGGCTGGCGTTGAACACCAGTTTACGTCATCAATTCTTGGCCAAAGTATGGACTATTATATATTGCTGGAAATCCTTGGATGTCTACTTTCCAACGCAATTGGAAGCGTGCCATTTCGAGTTCTGTAGCTCCAGAAAATCCACTTTGAGTGCAGGGAGGTCAGAATCCAACAGCATCAGCAGTCCTTTTTCAACCTCTGAATCTGATTTCTGCTCAAGTCCCTCAATTTCAGCCAGAAAATACCTGAAATTACAGAAAAACACACAAACTCATAGTAAAGTCCAGAAATGTGAATTTAACATAAAAACTAATGAAAACATCCCTAAAAGTAACTAGATCCTACTAAAAACATACTAAAAACAATGCCAAAAAGCGTATAAATTATCCGCTCATCACAACACCAAACTTAAATTGTTGCTTGTCCCCAAGCAACTGAAAATCAAATAGGATAAAAAGAAGAGAATATACTATAAATTCCAAACTATCAATGAAACATAGCTTCAATCACATGAGCGGGACTTATAGCTTTTTGCCTCTTGAATAGTTTTGGCATCTCACTTTATCCATTGAAGTTCAGAATGATTGGCTTCTATAGGAACTTCAGATTTCGAATAGTGTTATTGACTCTCCTAGTTCAGTATGATGATTCTTGAACACAGCTTCTTTATGAGTCTTGGCCGTGGCCCTAAGCACTTTGTTTTCCAGTATTACCACCGGATACATAAATGCCACAGACACATAATTGGGTGAACCTTTTCAGATTGTGACTCAGCTTTGCTAAAGTCCCCAATTAGAGGTGTCCAGGGTTCTTAAGCACACTCTTTTTTTGCTTTGGACCTTGACTTTAACCGCTCAGTCTCAAGTTTTCACTTGACACCTACACGCCACAAGCACATGGTTAGGGACAGCTTGGTTTAGCCGCTTAGACCAGGATTTTATTCCTTTAGGCCCTCCTATCCACTGATGCTCAAAGCCTTGGGATCCTTTTTATTTGCCCTTGCCTTTTGGTTTTAAGGGTTATTGGCTTTTTCTGCTTGCTTTTTCTTTTTCTTTCTATTTTTTTTCTGCAAGCTTTGTTTTTTTTTTTGCTGCTTTTTCTTGCTTCAAGAATCATTTTTATGATTTTTCAGATTATCAAATAACATGTCTCCTAGTCATCATTCTTTCAAGAGCCAACATATTTAACATTCTTAAACAACAACTTTAAAAGACATATGCACTGTTCAAGCATACATTCAGAAAACAAGAAGCATTGTCACCACATCAATATAATTAAGCTAAGTTCAAGGATAAATTCGAAACTCATGTACTTCTTGTTCTTTTGAATTAAAACAGTTTTTATTTAAGAGAGGTGATGGATTCATAGGACATTCATATCTTTAAGACAAAGTTACTAACTACTAATGATCATGTAGTGAAGACACAAACATAGATAAGCACATAACATAGAAAATGAAAAACAGAAGAAAGAAGAACAAGGAATGAATCCACCTTAGTGATGGTGGCATTTCCTTCTTGAGGAACCAATGATGTCCTTGAGCTCTTCTATGTCTCTTCCTTGTCTTTGTTGCTCCTCCCTCATTGCTTTTTGATCTTCTCTTATTTCATGAAGCATGATGGAGTGCTCTTGATGTTCCACCCTTAGTTGTCCCATATTGGAACTCAATTCTTCTAGGGAGGTGTTGATGTGCTCCCAATAGTTTTGTGGAGGAAAGTGCATTTGAGGCATTTCCGGAATCTCATGGTGATGAGCTTCTTGCACCTCTTGAGCTCCATGACTGGGCTCTCTTGCTTGCTCCATCTTTTTCTTAGTGATGGGCTTGTCCTCTTTAATGAGGATATCTCCCTCTATGTCAATCCCAGCTGAATTGCATAGGTGGCAAATGAGGTGAGGAAAGGCTAACCTTGCCATGGTGGAGGACTTGTCAGCCACCTTGTAGAGTTCTTGAGGTATGATCTCATGAACTTCCACCTCTTCTCCAATCATGATGCTATGGATCATGATGGCCCGGTCTATAGTAACTTCAGACCAGTTGCTAGTGGGAATGATTGAGCATTGAATAAACTCCAACCATCCTCTAGCTATAAGCTTGAGGTCCAATCTTCTTAGTTGAACCGGCTTGCCTTTGGAGTCAATCTTCCATTGAGCTCCTTCTACACATATGTCCATAAGGACTTGGTCCAACCTTTGATCAAAGTTGACTCTCCTTGTGTAGGGGCGTGCGTTCTCTTCCATGTATGGCAAGTTGAACGCCAACCTCACATTCTCCGGACTAAAATCTAAGTATTTCCCCCGAACCATTGTAACATAGTTCTTTGGATCCGGGTTCTTACTTTGATCATGGTTCTTGGTGATCCATGCATTGGCATAGAACTCTTGAACCATTAAGATGCCGACTTGTTGGATGGGATTTGTTAGAACTTCCCAACCTCTTCTTTGAATTACATGTCGGATCTCCGAATACTCATTTCTTTTGAGTTTAAAAGGGACCTCCGGGATCACCTTTTTCTTGGCCACAACATCATAGAAGTGGTCTTGATGGGCTTTGGAGATGAATCTTTCCATCTCCCATGACTCGGATGTGGAAGCTTTTGTCTTCCCTTTCCCTCTTCTAGAGGGTTCTCCGGTCTTAGATGCCATCAATGGTAATGGAAAAACAAAAAAGCTATGCTTTTACCACACCAAACTTAGAATATTGCTCGCCCTCGAGCAATAAACAAAAGGATAGATGAAGAAGAAGAAGAAATGGAGGAGAGGGAGAGGGTGATGTGGTTCGGCCAAGAAGGGTATAGAGGGGTTGTGTTGTGTGAATTTTATGAAGAATGGGGGGCTTTATATAGGGAAGGGAAGGGGGGGAGGTTTCGGCCATATGGGTGGGTTTGGGTGGGAAATTGGTTTTGAATTTTGAAGGTAGGTGGAGTTTATGAGGTAGGTTTATTGGGAAGAGTGGGTGGATGTGAGTGGTGAAGGTTTAGTGGGGAAGAGAGATTGATGTGATTGGTGAGGGGTTTTTAGGGAAGAGTGTTTATGGGGTTGTGTGAAAGAGAGTGGTGAGAAGAAATGAGTGGAGGTAGGTGGGGATCCTGTGGGGTCCACAGATCCTGAGTGGATCCTGTGGGGTCCACAGATCCTGAGGTGTTCAAGGATTTACATCCCTGCACCCATTAGGCATGTAAAAATGCCTTTGTACCCAACTCTGGGCGTTCAACACCAGGTTGGTGGCCATTTTGGGCGTTCAACGCCTATATGTGTGCCATTTCTGGCGTTGAACGCCAGAGCCATGCCTGTTCTGGCGTTCAGCGCCCAGAAACTGCCCATTTTGGGCGTTCAGCGCCAGAACCATGCTCTGTTCTAGCGCTGAACGCCAGACAGATGCTCCTCCAGGGTGTGATTTTTCTTCTGCTGTTTTTGATTCCGTTTTCAATTTTTCTATTTATTTTGTGACTCCACATGATCATGAACCTAAGAAAACATGAAAAACAATAAAAATAAGAGTTAGATAAACATTGGGTTGCCTCCCAACAAGCGCTTCTTTAATGTCAATAGCTTGACAGTGGGCTCTCATGGAGCCTCACAGATGTGCAGAGTTTTGTTGAAACTCTCCAACACCAAACTTAGAGTTTGGATATGGGAGTTCAACACCAAACTTAGAGTTTGGTTGTGGCTTCCCAACACCAAACTTAGAGTTTGACTGTGGGGGCTCTGGTTGACTCTGCTTTGAGAGAAGCTTTTCAAGCTTCCTCTCCATGGTTGCAGAGGGAGATCCTTGAGTTTTGAATACAAGGGAGTTCTCATTCCATTGAAGGACTATTTCACCTCTGTCAACATCAATCACAGCTCTTGCTGTGGCCAGGAAAGGTCTTCCTAGGATGATGGATTCATCCTCTTCCTTTCCAGTATCCAGGACTATGAAATCAGTAGGTATGTAAAGGCCCTCAACCTTTACTAATACATCTTCTACTTGTCCATAAGCCTGTCTTCTTGAGCTGTCTGCCATCTCTAGTGAGATTTTAGCAGCTTGCACCCCATAGATTCCCAGTTTCTCTATTACAGAGAGGGGCATGAGGTTTATTCCTGAACCAAGGTCACACAGAGCCTTAAAGATCATGGTGCCTATGGTACAAGGGATTATGAACTTTCCAGGATCCTGTCTCTTCTGAGGCAATGTCAGTTGATCCAGATCACTTAGTTCATTGATGAACAAGGGAGGTTCAACTTCCCAAGCATCAATGCCAAACAATTTGGCATTCAGCTTCATGATTGCACCAAGAAACTTGGCAGTTTGCTCTTCAGTAACATCCTCGTTCTCTTTAGAAGAGGAATATTCATCAGAGCTCATGAAGGGCATAAGGAGGTTCAATGGAAGCTCTATGGTCTCTAGATGAGCCTCAGAGTCCTTTGGTTCCCCAGAGGGAAGCTCCTTATTGATCACTGGACGTCCCAGGAGGTCTTCCTCCTTGGGATTCACGTCCTCTCCTCTCCTCACAGGTTCGGCCATGGCGCTTATGTCAATGGCCTTGCACTCTCCTTTTGGGTTCTCTTCTGTATTGCTTGGGAGAGTACTAGGAGGGATTTCAGTGATCCTTTTACTCAGCTGGCCCACTTGTGCTTCCAAATTTCTAATGGAAGACCTTGTTTCATTCATGAAACTTACAGTGGCCTTAGATAGATCAGAGACTAGATTTGCTAAATTAGAAGCGTTTTGTCCAGAGTTCTCTGTCTGTTGCTGAGTTGATGATGGAAAAGGTTTGCTATTGCTAAACCTGTTTCTTCCACCATTGTTAAAGCCTTGTTGAGGCTTCTGATCCTTCCATGAGAAATTTGGATGATTTCTCCATGTTGAGTTATAGGTGTTTCCATAAGGTTCACCTAAATAATTTACCTCTGCTATTGCAGGGTTCTCAGGATCATAGGCTTCTTCTTCAGAAGATGCCTCTTGAGTACTGTTGGATGCAGCTTGCATTCCATGCAGACTCTGAGAAATCATATTGACTTGCTGAGTCAATATTTTGTTCTGAGCCAATATGGCATTCAGAGTATCAACCTCAAGAACTCCCTTCTTTATAGGCGTCCCATTGATTACAGGATTCCTTTCAGAAGTGTACATGAACTGGTTATTAGCAACCATGTCAATGAGTTCTTGAGCTTCTGCAGGCATTTTCTTTAGGTGAATGGATCCACCTGCAGAAGTGTCCAGTGACATCTTTGATAGCTCAGATAAACCATCATAGAATATATCCAGGATGGTCCATTCTGAAAGCATGTCAGAAGGACACTTTTTGGTCAACTGTTTGTATCTTTCCCAAGCTTCATAGAGAGATTCACCTTCTTTCTGTCTGAAGGTTTGAACATCAGCTCTAAGCTTGCTCAGCTTTTGAGGAGAAAAGTACTTGGCTAAGAAAGCCGTGACCAGCTTATCCCAAGAGTTCAGGCTGTCTTTAGGTTGAGAATCCAACCATAATCTAGCTCTGTCTCTTACAGCAAAAGGGAAAAGCATGAGCCTGTAGACTTCAGGATCTACTCCATTAGTCTTAACAGTATCACATATCTGCAAGAATTCAGTTAAGAACTGAAAAGGATCTTCAGATGGAAGTCCATGAAACTTGCAGTTCTGCTGCATCAGAGAAACTAATTGAGGTTTCAGCTCAAAGTTGTTTGCTCCAATGGCAGGAATGGAGATGCTTCTTCCATGTAAATTGGAATTAGGTGCAGTAAAGTCACCAAGCATCCTCCTTGCATTATTATTATTTTCGGCTGCCATATCCTCTGCCTGTTCGAAAATTTCTGAAAGGTTATCTCTGGATTGTTGTATTTTAGCTTCTCTTAATTTTCTCTTCAGAGTCCTTTCAGGTTCTGGATCTGCTTCCACAAGAATGTTCTTATCCTTGCTCCTGCTCATATGACAAAGAAGAAGGCATAGAAAAATAATAATAATAATAGAGATCCTTTATACCACAGTATAGGGATCCCTTTGTGAGTGAAAGAGAAGGGGGAGACAAAGAATGTGATATAATGGAAGAAACACAACTGTGAGGAGGCTAGAGATGTGAGATGAGATGTTAGGATATGAATGAATAAATAGAATAAGATGGGAGAGAGAGAATTTTCGAAAATATTTTGGAAAAGGAGTTAGTGATTTTTGAAAATGGTTTTTGAAAATTGTTAGTATTTTTCGAAAATTAAGTTTTAAAAATTAAAATAATTAATAAATTAAAAAGAAATTTTGAAAAAGGGGAGAGATATTTTCGAAAATGAGAGGGAGAGAGTTAGTTAGGTGGTTTTGAAAAAGTTAAGAAACAAACAAAAAGTTTGTTAGTTAGTTGAAACAAATTTTGAAAACCAATTTTGAAAAGATAAGTAGTTAGGAGGTTAGGAAAGATATTTTGAAAAGATATTTTTGAAAAAGATAAGATAAGAAGATATTTTTGAAAAGATATGATTGAAGTTAGTTTTGAAAAAGATTTGATTTTTAAAATCTTAATTAATGACTTGATTCATAAGAAATCACAAGATATGATTCTAGAACTTAAAGTTTGAATCTTTCTTAACAAGCAAGTAACAAACTTCAAATTTTTGAATCAAAACATTAATTGTTTATGTTATTTTCGAAAATTTGGTGTAAAAATAAGAAGAAGATTTTTGAAAAATATTTTTGGAATTTTCGAAAATAACTAAGAATTTTGAAAAAGATTTGATTTTTGAAAAAGATTTTGAAAAAGATAAGATTTTCAAATTGAAAATTTGATTTGACTCATAAGAAACAACTTGATTTTAAAAATTTTTGAAAAAGTCAATCCAAATTTTCGAATTTGATGAGAGAAAAAGGGAAAGATATTTTTTTTGATTTTTTGAAATTTTTATGAAAAACATGAAAAATATGCAATGCATGAAATTTTTAGATCAAAACAATGAATGCATGCAAGAATGCTATGAATGTCAAGATGAACACCAAGAACACTTTGAATGTCATGATGAACATCAAGAACATATTTTTGAAAAATTTTTAATGCAAAGAAAACATGCAAGACACCAAACTTAGAATTCTTTAATGCTTAGACACTAAGAATTCAAGAATGCATATGATAAACATGAAAAGACACAAAACAAAAAATCATCAAGATCAAACAAGAAGACTTACCAAGAACAACTTGAAGATCATGAAGAACACTATGAATGCATGATATTTTCGAAAAATGCTAGATGCATATGCAAGTGACACCAAACTTATAATGTGACTCAAGACTCAAACAAGAAACAAAAAATATTTTTGATTTTTATGATTTTCTAATTTTTTTGGATTTTTATTTTATATTTTTCGAAAAATTATATGAAAAAGAAAATAAGGATTCCAAAATTTTTAATATGAATTCCAGGAATCTTGTATTCTTAGTCTAAAGCTTCAGTCCAGGAATTAGACATGGCTCACTAGCCAGCCAAGCTTTCAAAGAAAGCTCCAGTCCAAAACACTAGACATGGCCAATGGCCAGCCAAGCTTCAGCAGGTAGATCAGGAACAGTAGCAGGTGGATTAGCTCCAACTAGCTTGCTCTTGATAACAAATTGCAAGCCTCAGTCCAAAAGAATTTAGACATGGCTTTACAGCCAGCCAGGCTTCACATGCTTCATGAAACACTAGAATTCATTCTTAAAAATTTTGAATAAATTTTTGAAAACCTTTTTATTTTTTTCGAAAACAGATGAGAAGTTTTTAGAAGTATTTTTGAAAGATTTTTTTTTTTGAAAACAAAACAAAAAGAAAATTACCTAATCTGAGCAACAAGATGAGCCGTCAGTTGTCCAAACTCAAACAATCCCCAGCAACGGCGCCAAAAACTTGGTGCACGAAATTGTGATGTCCAGGCTCAAACAAATCCGAGTAATGGCTCCAAAGCTTGGTGCTTTGATCTTAATTCATAATTGTCACAACTTCGATACAACTAACCAGCAAGTGCACTGGGTCGTCCAAGTAATACCTTACGTGAGTAAGGGTCGAATCCCACGGAGATTGTTGGTATGAAGCAAGCTATGGTCACCTTGCAAATCTCAGTCAGGCGGATTTAAACATGATACTTTATTAGATTAAAATAAACAAAAAAAAGGGATAGAGATACTTATGTAGATTCATTGGCAGGGATTTCAGATAAGCGAATGGAGATACTTTTCGTTCCTCTGAACCTCTGCTTTCCTGCTATCTTCCTCCAATCAGTCTTACTCCTTTCCATGGCTGGCTGTATGCAAGGGCATCACCGTTGTCAGTGGCTACATCCCCTCCTCTCAGTGAATCATATGCTCACGCACCTTGTCACGGCACGGCTATTCATCTGTCGGTTCTCGATCATGCTGGAATAGGATTCACCCTCCTTTTGCGTCTGTCACTAACGCCCAACAATCGCGAGTTTGAAGCTCGTCACAGTCATTCAATCATTGAATCCTACTCAGAATACCACAGACAAGGTTTAGACCTTCCGGATTCTCTTGAATGCCGCCATCATTCTAGCTTACGCCACGAAGATTCCAGTTAGGAGATCTAAGAGATACTCATTCTAGCTTAATTCATGTCGAACAGAAGTGTTTGTCAGGCACGCGTTCATAAGGGAGAAGGATGATGAGCGTCACACATAATCATCACCTTCATCACGTTCTTGGGTGCGAATGGATATCTTAGAGGCGAAATAAGAAGAATTGAATAGAAAACAGTAGTACTTTGCATTAATCTTTGAGGAACAGCAGAGCTCCACACCTTAATCTATGGAGTGTAGAAACTCTACCGTTGAAAATACATAAGTGAAGGTCCAGGCATGGCCGAGATAGCCAGCCCCCTTGATCTAAGAACAATGCGTTCAAAGATGATCCTAAGATCCTAAGATGATCAAAAGATGCCTAATACAATAGTAAAAGGTCCTATTTATAATAAACTAGTCACTAGGGTTTACATGAGTAAGTAATTGATGCATAAATCCACTTCCGGGGCCCACTTGGTGTGTGTTTGGGCTGAGCTTAAGTGTAGCACGTGCAGAGGCCATTTGTGGAGTTGAACGCCAGTTTCTGTGCCAGTTTGGGCGTTCAACTCTGGTTTTGGATCCTTTTCTGGCGCTGGACGCCAGATTTGGGCAGAAGGCTGGCGTTGAACGCCAGTTTACGTCGTCAATTCTTGGCCAAAGTATGGACTATTATATATTGCTGGAAAGCCCTGGATGTCTACTTTCCAACGCAATTGGAAGCGCGCCATTTCGAGTTCTGTAGCTCCAGAAAATCCACTTTGAGTGCAGGGAGGTCAGAATCCAACAGCATCAGCAGTCCTTTTTCAACCTCTGAATCTGATTTCTGCTCAAGTCCCTCAATTTCAGCCAGAAAATACCTGAAATTACAGAAAAACACACAAACTCATATTAAAGTCCAGAAATGTGAATTTAACATAAAAACTAATGAAAACATCCCTAAAAGTAACTAGATCCTACTAAAAACATACTAAAAACAATGCCAAAAAGCGTATAAATTATCCGCTCATCAACCTCAAAGAAAGGAAAAGGCTAAAAAAAGGTAGAAAAACAACCTAAGGCTCAGAAACGTGCGGACAAGGCTATCAAAATCGTTCAGACAAACTAAAAAGGTTCTATGATAACACTAAAAAGTTGTCGGATGAGTTAGCTCCGAGGATCACCCCGCCCAAATAGAAAATAGACAAAATAAGAAATGACCAAAAAGAGGTCAGACAGAAAAATACCAATCCTATATAAAAACCCACAAAAGGGTGCAAAGGTATGGTCAACATATCAGAGAAATATATCCATCAAAATAAAACATTAAAGACTCAAAAGGCCACCTAAGGGGCAGCCTCAGAGTTTAAAAGTGTTTTGTTTTTCCAAAATAAAGTTGCATAGAAGCAACTAAATGTCAAGAGAGCCAACCATATAAAAAGTTACAAAAAACTAAAGTTAAAAAGTTCACAAGTCGGACTATACAAATACACAGAGAACATAAGGGGTTCAAAGTCTCCCCGGTATCAGGATCCTGGGCTAAAGGAGGAGGAATGGTCTTCAAAGGGGTTGCATCCACAGTCCCATCCTCCTGGTTCAGAATTCGAACATCAGGATCAGACTCGGGACGATGGACCTCAGCTGAAGGAGTTGAAGAAGTCGAGGCGTCCGTAGCTTTGGCTGGCGACGCAGAGGGAGGACCTTCATCTTCATCATCCGGGGCAGGCACAATCTTTCCGTCCTCCACTACATTATCCAGACTAAAGAGAGTCAGGTCTAGTTCAGGGGCAAGAACCCGGACTTGGGCCTTCAAGTTCTCATAAGCATCAGTCACACTGTCAACCAGGTGACCCTGAAGCCCGGTATAATAAGCCTGGGCAGACTGAATCCTTTCCCTGGCCTCCAACAGCTCGCCATAAGTGCGAGTATAGCTCTCTTTATACTTTTTTGCCGCTTTCTTAGCCAGGTTTGCAGCAGCCTCAGCAGTAGTAGCCTAGGACTTCCCCCTCTCCACATCCAGTTCCAACTTTGCCACCTTAGTGTCAAGCTCATCCTTCAAACCCTTGATTCTATTGAATTCAGACTTGGCATCCTTCATAAAGGCTTTAGTCGCATGGACCGGAGAACCCTAGACCGTACGGAACAAAGCCGTACCCATATGGGCCATCCGAACACTATTGCTGGTGATGAAATCCAAGTGACGGAGGATGGACACGTCATCCATTGGAAGTTGGCCATAAGGAGCAATTTGTTCATCAACAAACCCCACGGCGTCAAAATCCTGGGCATCTAAGTTATAAGGACCAACATTCTTTTGCTTTTTTGGAGGAGGACCAGCAGTAGGAGAAGAGGTAGCACTGGAAGTCAGTTGAATTGGGTCAGAAGGAACCGACTGAACCTGAGGGGTCGGAATGACCTTCCTCGGCCCAAAAGCACCCGAGGTCGGCTTCTTTGGAAGCAGTTGGGAAGATCCTTCAGCAGGAGTTTTTGTGGACAGATTCTCTGCAGCTGTCGCCTTCTTTGCCCTACGAAAGGCCTTCATGGAATCCGAAGACTTCACCATTTTTGAAAAAGAAGCCAGCAAGACCAAGTAAGAAAGGGATAAATTGGCAAACAAAAAAAGAAAAGAAAAGCTAAAAAGAAGTCGGCCACTATCCAGTTCAGCTCGGAGAAGGAAAGGATCTCCCAGAAACCTCTTTGTATCCAGGTGAGGGGGCTCCCCCCCAGTTCTCCTCTAACACACCCACAAAGGCTTGTTCTAACTCGCTTAGGCTCTCCCAAGAGTAGTTAGATACTACTGGATTCTTTTGCCACGATAAAGGTAAGGTGGATTCATTATTTTCATCTAAAAAGAAGGGCCGAGCTCCCTCAACAGCTCGGACCTTGAAGTAATAATTCTTGAAGTCGCGAAAAGACTCATCATACATGGAAAACACTTTCTTCCCTTGAGAAGCTCGGAAAGAAATCCAAGAGGCTTTCTTCTTAGCTACCCCAGGCTTTGTCAAAACAAAAAGATATAGGAAAAAAGTTTGGGTAGGTCGGACTCCCAATTCTTGGCACAACAGTTGAAAAATTTTAATGAAACCCTATGAGTTCGGATGGAGTTGGAAAGGGGATACATTGCAAGACCACAACAGGTCGGTCTCGAAAGCGGTAAAAGGGATGGTGATATTTAATTGACTAAAAAAGTAGTCATAAGCATAGAAGAAGGGCCGTTCCCCCCTGAGTCAAGGGAGGAAAACTAACCCTCTCCTCAGGGTCAGGCGACACTAACTCATAATTCTTCTCCTCATCCTTATTACTACAAATTCTATGAAACCTCCTAAGTTGCACACAGTACTTGGGGTCAGCCACAGTAACACACATTAAAACTATGGAGTCCAGCCAGTCAGACATGCCGTCAGGAATCTTAGTAGACATCTCAACAATATTTTTGCGGGAAGACATAGGCCAACTATTCCTACAGTAAGAAAAAAAAAAGAAAAATTGGATTACTATCAAACAACTCGGATAAATAAAAGTAAACAACAAGTATCAGATTCGGCAGTAAAAGGGAGACCCCAGGACTCACACTAAAGTCCAGGGGCACCCTTTGGAGGCAACAACAAGGCAAGAACGCCAGAAAAAGGGAAAGTCGACAGTCTATGCCCTAACACCTCTCAATAGAAAACACAAAGAGATCAATCCTTTCCTGGTAACACCACTCCATATAAGCAGCAAGAAAGCCATCATCATTAATAAAAATCATCAAGAAAGCTACAACCCTTTTCTACCAACAGTTCAACAAAAAACTAAAACTTTGGGCAAGAAGATGTCATGCAAGGATGAAAGGAGACAGAAACAGCGACAAGCAAAAAGTCATACGAAAGGCAAAACTACCAGAAGGTGCACATTTTCCTCAAGCAGGAGTGGCAGGGAAAAAACACACAACAACGATCAAGACGAAAAGATGCAATCTTTTTGCAGAAAGATTCAAACTTTTTCAAGGCAAACTCAAGTAAAAATCAAAACTTTACAGTTAAGGCATACAGAAGAAACAAATATCAAAAGTAAAAGGAAGAAAAAACCAACCTGCAGAGGAGAAGACAGTAGCTGCTCGAGGCCAAAAAATGACAAAATCCGCGCCAAATAATTTCTTGGAGACAAAGAATGTAGAAGGCTTGAAAGCGTGAAAACAAGAGAATGAAGCGCTACAGCAAAATAACAAACAAAAGCCGAAGAGGAAGGAGAGAAGAAATGGAAGAATGATTCTTTAAAATTCAAAATGAAATGCAAAAGAGGGAAGAGAGGAAATGGCGAAGGGAAATTAATGAGTTTTTTAACCCTCGCACGTTCCCAAGAAAGCGCAATGCGTGCTGCAATTAAAAAGAAAAATGCCTAACATTCAAGGAGTCCCAGCAGGAGTTATACGGGAGATCAACTGAAGATAAAATGCTCGAGCTCGACTTTCTCAAAGGATCAAAGTCTAAAGATACGACCTTAAGGGAAAGATCGAGCCCAAGCAGGGGCACTGTTCATACCCTGGGTCAAGCTTTGCGACCCGGGCTGGCTAAAGACACGAGTGACCGACCTTTTCAAGATGGTCGCCACCGACCTCTTACCAAAAAAGTTCGGCCAAATCACCATAGAAGCCCAAGCAGGCCCAAATGAAAGGAGCAAAGTCCATTCTAAAGGCGGCAAAGCCATGAAAGATAAGGCAGTTCCCCTAAAATGATAAGATAAGATAACAATCTTATCTCATGGGAAAGTCACTTTACACTGCTATAAATACACTGGAGCACCCAGGTATAACTCATACTCTGATTCTACACAAAACCCTACTTAAAGCCCATGCTAACTTAAGCATCGGAGTCTCTTGCAGGAACCACCACCCTCCGGTGATCATGGATTAGCCACATCTCAAGGCTCAGCAAGTCAGACACAATAGCTCGGGCCACAACAGCAGATCTCCTCCGAGATCGACCTTCAGTTTCAGGTAACCCTCGGAACAGAAGCCTTCTGAATCCTTTGAGGATATGGCATTTTTGGCTTGTATTCAGGAGCCTTGGGTAGTGTAGGATAAGTGTCAAGAGAGTCTGGGAATGGGTTGTCTGCACGCTTTGGAGGGGCGTGCTCTACTTCTTCCTTCTTCTCCTCTAGAGCTTCTTTTTCAACTAGTTCCTCATTGACTTTGGCCTCAGAACCAGCTACTTTACCACTTCTCAACTGAATAGCCTTGTAATCTTATCTTGGGTTCACCACTGTATCACCAGGAAATGTACTTGAAGACCTTTCAGGTAATTGCTTGCTCAACTGGCCCATTTGTACCTCCAAGTTTCTAATGGAAGCTCTGGTTTCTTGCATAAAACTATTCATCATTGTCTCCTAGTTAGAATTCTATTGGGGCTGAGAATTTGCCTGCTGAGGTGGTTGTTGTTAATGAAACTGAATTGGCGGGTATTATGATTATTCTGCTGAAAACCGCCTTGAGAATTATTATTAAAATTCTGAGATCTCTGGGGTTGGTCTCTCCACCCAAAATTTGGATAATTTCTCCACCCTTGATTGTAGGTCTTAGAGTATAGATCATTATTGGGATTTCTAGGACCATTTCCCATGTAGTTTACCTGTTCAGAAGAAGATTGAGGGTAATCATAATTCTCATTTTGCATAAAATTACCTGTCATGTCATAAGGGACCTCTTGAGGTGCATTTTAGGTGTTGACAGCTGAAACTTGCATTCCACTCAACTGCTGAGTAATTAGACTTATTTGCTGAGACAAAAGCTGTTCTGAGTAAGAAAGGCATCAACAGCTTCCACTTCTAAAACACCTCTCCTCTGAGAGGTCTCAGAGTGCAAAGGATTCCTGTTGGAGGAATATAAGTATTGGTTGTTAGCAACCAACTCAATAAGCTCAATAGTCTCCTCTGGTGTCTTTTTTATGTGCAAAGAATCACCTGCAGAATTATCTAAGCGCATCTTGGACATTTCACACAAGCCCTCATAAAAAATATCCAGCTGAGTCTATCTAGAGAACATGTCTGGAGGGCATTGCCTAGTCAGTAGCTTGAATCTCTCCCAAGCTTCATAAAGGGTCTCACCATCTTTCTGTCTGAAAGTCTGAACCTCCACCCTTAGCTTAGTCAGCTTTTGAGGTGGGAAAAATTTGGTCAGAATCCAGTGACAACCTTATCCCAAGTATCAATACTCTCCTTGGGTTGAGAATCTAACCACAGCTTTGCTGTATCCCTCACAGCAAATGGGAAGAGCATGAGTTTGAATACCTCAGGATTCACTCCATTGGTCTTCATAGTGTCATAAATCTACAGAAAATCAGAAATAAATTGATTTAGGTCTTCCTGAGAAAGTCCATGATACTGACAATTTTGTTGCACAAGAGTAACTAGCTGTGGCTTCAGTTCAAAGTTGTTTGCAGCTATAGGAGGCACCACAATACTTTTGCCATAAAGATCTACATTAGGAGCAGTGTAAGAGCCAAGCACTCTTCTGGATTGTTCATTCCCATTCAGATTTGCCATATTGGCATTAGCAGCATTATTATGATCCATAGTGGACTCTGTACTCTTGTAAAGTCTTACATGTTGCAAACGCCGCCTTAAAGTTCTTTTAGGTTCAGGATCAAAGTCTAATAGAGGTTCCTTGTCCCTGTTCCTACTCATAAACAGACAGAAGAAAAAAAAAGGTGAGATTCTCTACGTCAGAGTGCAGAAAATTCCCAGTGAGGTAACCTTTGTAAAATAATAAAATATAAACACTTACTACTCAATACTAAAAATTTTCGAAAATAGTGATCAACAAACAACTCAAAAAATTTGAAATTTAAAGGGAAAATTAAATAGAAAAATTAAAATAAAATTAACTAGGTAATACCAAACTTAATTTCAAAAATTAAGGGAAAAAATTTAGATAAAATAAATCAATTTTTTTTCGAAAATTTAAAGAAATAAGTTAAATGAAATTAAAGCAAAAATGCTTAATCTAAGAAATCAAACAACCAGTAGTTGTCAATCAGACAATCACAATCAATCCTCGGCAACAGCGCCAAAAACATGATGTGGAATTTATAACCCACAAACTAACCGGCAAGTGCACTGGGTCGTACCAAGTAATACCTCAGGTGAGTGAGGGTCAATCCCATGAGGATAGATGGACTAAGCAATAATTATTGAGTGATTTACTTAGTTAGACAAACAGAAAAAGAGTGTTTAGGTCTCAATTGCATTAAACAGTAAATTCAGAAAATCAGAAAAGCAAGCAGTAAATAAGTTGTGAAGTATATATGGAGAAACAGTTAAGGCTTCAGAGATATCTATCTTCCGGATTGACTTTTCTTACTAACTATTTTAATCATGCAAGATTAAATTCATGGCAAACTATATGTGACTAAACCCTAATTCCTTAAACCTTTTTAGTCTCCTCTAACCTTCATCAACCGCCAATTCATTGGTCACTTAATTCCAATTAGAGGGTGAAGTTCAATTCTAGTTATATGCCATAAAAACCCTAATTACCAAAATATAAAAGGATTATATGTCAATATCCCGCTAAGTCCAGATAATTAGAAATTTAGGAGAAATTGTTTTCAAGCTGTTGTTCAAGTAAAGAGCTTTTCCAAGTTATACAAGAACTCAATTAGAACAAGGGTCATACTTCCGTTCCACCCAGATACATAAGATAAAGAACGAAAATAATTCTTGAAATTGAAATCAATACATGAATTAAAATAGAAAAATAATGGTATCAATCCATACAATAGACAGAGCTCCTAACCTTAACAGTGGAGGTTTAGTTGCTCATGGTTCAGAGAAAAAACTAGGATTCAGAAAAACTGTAAATTGCGGAATGAGGTAGAAGAGAGAAGAGAAGGGCCCGAAGGGCTGATTTATTTCCCTTTTATATCTAATTATAATTAAATGTAAAAAGTATTTCCTAAAAAGTAAACAATATCTTTTCCTAATTTTAATAATAAAAGTTTTAATCAAATAAGAAACTTGATTCATAGGGCTTTGGAACAAATTGGGGACCAGTCTTTCACTTAAGGTTGGCGCCGAACTTAGTGGGAGCCAAGTTCGGCGTGGAGGAGGTAGAGTGGCTTTCTCTTGGGGCGTTGGTTATGGCACTAAACTTGACAATGGTCAAGTTCAACGTGGAAGTTGTGCATGTATTCCTTTGGAGCTTCTTGTGTTGACGCCGAACTTAAGAAAGTGTTCGGCGTGGGGGAGACCGTGTGTTTTCTTGAAACTTTTCATGTTGACACCGAACTTGAAGAACTTCAAGTTTGGCATAGAGCAGGCAGCTACAATTCTTTACTCTCTCCATTCTCTAGCCTTGACTTAAACTCCGTAAAATTCGTCCAAAATGCTACCTGAAATAAACAGAATTGCACACAACTCAAAGTAGCATTAATAGTTGCTAAAATATATTAAATCTTGATTAAACTTAGCAATTCAAGTACAAATTTACTAGGAAAAAACAGAGAAGATGCTCACGCATCACCTCACAATTTCCAGGCTGAAATCTAAGATTCTTCGTCGGACCATAGTGATCCAATTCCTTGGATTTGGGTTCACACTAGTGTCATGGTTTTTAGTAACCCATGCATTAGCATAGAACTCTTGCACCATGAGAATCCCAACATCCTAAATGGGATTGGTTAGGACTTCCCAACCTCTTCTCCGGATCTCTCTTCGGATTTCTGGATACTCATTCTTCTTGAGCATGAAAAGGACCTCAGGGATCACTTTCTTCTCTGCCACTACTTCATAGAAGTGGTCTTGGTGGGCTTTGGTGATGAATCTCTCCATCTCCCAAGATTCAAGGGGAGTGGCTACTGCCTTTCCTTTCTTCTTTCTAGAGGAGTCTCCAACCTTGAGTTCCATGAATGGTAATGGAAAGAAAAAAGCTATGCTTTTCCCACACCAAACTTAAAACTTTGCTCGTCCTCGAGCAAAAATAAAGAAAATAGAAGAATGGAGTAGAAGAAGAAGAAAATAGAGGAAGATAGAGGAAGAGAGACAATTCAGCCTAGTGGGGTAGCTAGTGTATGAGAGGTGTGTGTATGAAGGGTGATGAAGAGGGGTATTTATAGGAGTGGATAAGGCTTGGGTTCCGTCATATGGTGGGTTGGGTGGGAAATTTAATTTTAAAGTGGGTGGAGATAGGTGGGAGTTATGATGGATTGGGGAAATGGTATGGATGTGATTGGGCTAGAGTTTATAGGGAAGTGTGTATAGGGAAGTGTGAGAGTAAGTAGGGTAGGTAGGGTAGGTAAAAGATGCTGTGGGACCCACAGGTCCTGAGAGGCTAGGGAATCCAGATTCTCTGCTTCTCAGCACTGGTGTTTGAACGCCTAGGGGCTACTCCCTGGCTAGCATTCAACGCCAGCAGTGCTGCCCATGATGGGCATTGAATGCCCAACAGGGATACCCTGGCTGGTGTTCAAGTTTAACACTCCATCTAGAGTGTTCTGTTTTCACTACTGTGAAATTTCTGTCTTTGTTCTGACAGCTGTATATGATCAAGACCCTAAAAAAACAAAAAGAAAAAGGAAATAAATAATTAATTAAGGTTGGGTTTCCTCCCAACAAGCACTTCTTTAACGTCATTAGCTTAACGGTTAGCTCCTTACGGAGGTGAGTATGGGCTCAGATTTTCGCCCCTTGCAGTGAACCTTCTTCCTGTCTTCTCATGAATGAGCTCCACATGCTCTAAAGACAGGACACGACTCACTGTATGTGGTAAGGCCGGATTTTTAGTGAAGACAACTCTCATGCCAGGTGAGAGGCCTTCAGTTGGAACTATCTTATCCCTCCAGCCTTTAGGTACTTTCTTCTTAGTACCTTTGTGCTTAGAGCTTGTTGAGGGCTGCCCAACACCAAACTTAGAATTGATGTCTGGGGGCTCTGCAAAGCTCTGCACAGAAAGAGAGGGTCGGAATACTTGGTGTTCCACAGTTATCTCTCTTTTAGAGGGAGAATTGGGATGAGACATCTTGAACAAGATGTGGTCCTCCCTTATTTGTAGAGTCAGTTCTCCCTTAGCCACATCAATGATAGAATTAGATGTGGCAAGGAAAGGTCTTCCAAGGATGACACAGTCATCCTTATCATCTCTATGTCCAAGACAATAAAGTTTGCAGGGATGTAGTGGTTTTCAACTTTAACCAAGACATCTTCCACTAAGCCATATGGCTTCTTCATGGTCTTGTCTGCCATCTCTAATGAGATGTGTGCAGCATGTATCTCAAGGATTTCCAGCTTCTCCATTACAAAGAGTGGCACGAAGTTTATGCTTGACCCTAGGTCACACAGAGCCTTTTCAAAGGTCATGGTGCCTATGATGCAAGGAATCAGAAAGCGTCCAGGATTTGGAGGCTTCTGAGGTAGCCTCTACTAAACCAAAGCATGGAGTTGCTTGGTAAGTAGTGGAGGTTCATCCTCCAAAGGCTTTGTACCAAAGAGCTTGGTATTCAGCTTCATGAGAGCTCCTAGGTACCGAGGAACTTGCTCTTCCCTAGTGTGTTCATCCTCGTCCGAGGATGAGTAGTCATCAGAACTCATACACTGCAGAAGTGCATTCAAAGGAACCCCAATGGTCTTTATGGTTTTCTTTGGTTCTGAGATAGAGGGTTCTTGTGTGGGATTTAAGCACTCAAAGGGTGTGCTTTTGCTGGTGTTCAACGCCAGCTTTGTTAGCTGATTGGGTGTCAAACGCTCTTGCTGTCCACCCTTGCTGGTGTTAAACACCAGTCTCTCTAGCATTCTGGGCATTGAATGCCCAGCAGGGATGTCCTTGCTAGTGTTCAATGCCAGCTTCCCAGGGTTGGTGGGCGTTGAACGCCCAGTGAGGGGTTCCTCACTGGCGTTCAGCGCCAGAATGGCCGCATGGTTGGGCGTTGAATGCCCAGTGAGAGGTTCCTCACTGCCGTTCAACGCGAGAAAGCCTGGGTGTTTGGGCGTTGAACATCTAGCCAGTGCTCCTTGGCTGGCGTCTAACACCAGCTCTGTGGCCAAGATGGGCATTGAACGCCCAGTGAGGGGTTCCTCATTGGCGTTCAGTGCTAGGCTTGCTGCCAGATTGGGCGTTGAATGCCCAGTGATATGTCCTTCACTGGCGTTCAACACTACCCCTTTATCCTCAACTTTAGCCTCTACCTCCATGGTTATGGCCTTGCAATCTTTTATAGGATTAACCTCAGTATTACTGGAAAGAGTTTCAGGAGGAATATCAGGGATCCTCTTGCTCAGTTGACTAACTTGCACCTCCAAATTTCTAATGGAGGACATTGTTTCATTAATGAAACTATGAGTGGTCTTAGAGAGGCTAGAAACTAGAGTAACTAAGTCAGAAAGGCTCTGCTTAGAGGTTTTCATATTCCTTTGAGAAGATGGGAATGGTGGTCTGTTGTTGAACCTATTCTGGTTCCTACCACCTTGATTATTATTAAAACCTTGCTGAGGTTTCTGTTGATCCTTCCATGAGAGGTTAGGATGATTCTTCCATGAACGGTTGTAGGTGTTTCTATAGGGTTCTTCCATGTAATTCACCTCCTCTATGGTGGATAGATCAGGATCATAAGCTTCTTCTTCAGGAGAAGCTTCCTGATTATTGCAAGCTGCAGTTTACATTCCAGTCAGATGCTGAGAGATCATGTTGACTTGCTGAGTCAAGATCTTATTCTGAGCTAATATGGCATTTAGAGTTTCAACTTCATGAACTCCTTTCTTCTGAGAGATTCCATGGTTTACAGGATTTCTTTCAGAAGTGTACATGAAATTTTGGATATCTCAAACAGACCATTTCAATGAAATTTTGGACATCTCAGACAGTCCATCATAGAACACGCCTATGATAGACCACTCTAAGAGCATGTCAGGAGGACATCTCCTGATCAGTTTCTTGTATCTTTTCCAAGTTTATAGAGGGATTCACATTCTCTTTGTCTGAAGGTTTGAACTTCTACTCTGATGTTTCTCATTCTTTGAGGGGGAAAGAATTTAGCAAGAAAAGAATTAACCAGCTTTTCCCAAGAGTTAAGACTCTCTCTAGGTTGGGCATCCAACCATAGCTTAGCTCTGTCTCTTAAAGCAAAGGGAAAAAGCATAAGCTTGTAGACTTCAGGATTAACTCTATTAGTCTTTTACAATATCACATATCTGTAAGAACTCAGCTAAAAACTAATGTGGATCTTCCATTGAAAGTCCATGGAATTTGTAATTCTGTTGAAGAAGAGAGACAAACTGAGGCTTTAACTCAAAATTGTTAGCTCCAATGGTAGGTACAGAGATGCTTCTGCCATAAAAGTCAGAGGTAGGCATGGTGAAGTCACCAAAAACCTTTCTGGGCTCCTCTTGAGGTTCTGCCATGTCTCCCTGTTCTTGTTCAAAACTTTCTGAAAGGTCTTTTCCGAAGTGTTGTGCTCTAGCTTGATGTAGACGCCTCCTCAGAGTCTTCTCAGGTTTAGGATCAGGAGTCAAAAGGGGTTCTTTATCCCTATTCCTGGTCATAAATAAGAAGAGAAGAAAAGATGAAAAGGAAGAAAGATCTTTGTGCCAATAGGCAAGAAGCTCCTCCTTAAAGTGAGATGTGAAGAAAGAAGAGAGAAATAAAAGTGAAGAGGGAAGATGAGAAGGAAGAATAGAGAGGGGGAGTAATTCAAATGATATGAGTAGAGATGAGAAGAAGTATAAATAGAAAAAGTAAATAAGAATTAAAATAATTTTGTTTTTATTTATTTATTAATTAATTTTCAAAAATTAAGTTAATTAATTTAAAATAATTTAAAATTTGAATTTTGAATTTTTTAAAATAGAGGAGAGAGAAAAAGAAGACATTTTTGAAAATTAAGAAGAGATGAGAGTTAGTTAGGTAGTTTTGAAAAAGAAAAGAGAGAAGAAGGAGAGAGTTTTCAAAAATTAAGAAAGGGATGAGAGTTAGTTAGGAAGTTTTAAAAAAGAAGAGAGAGAAGTTAAGATATTAATTAAGAAAAGATTTGAATTTAAAATAAGATGAGAAGATAAGATAAGAAAAGATTTGAAATTGAAATTTGAAATTAAAAAAGATAAGATAAGAAATTAATTTTAAAAAAGATATGATTTTTAAAATTTGAAATTTGAAAAAGATAAGATAAGATTTTTAAATTTTGAAAAAGATGAGAAAAAGATAAGATTTTTTATTTTGAAAAGATTTGATTTTTGAAAATTGAAAACTAAAATATGATAAGATGAAAATTTGAAATTAAAATCTGAATTTTTATTTAAAATTTTTCGAAAATCAAGTAAAAAGAAAAATAGAAAATATCTTTTTTATTTTTGAATTTTATGATGAAAGAGAAAAAACAAGTAAAAGACTCAAGACTGAAAATTTTTAGATCTAATGCTCCTTATTTGTCGAAAATTTTTTAGGCAAACACAAAGGAACACCAAACTTAAAAATTTTAAGATCAAAACACAAAAAAGACTCAAGAACACTTTGAAGACTAACAAAAACACTAAGAACAAGACTCAAAGAACACAAGAACAAATAAAGAACATCAAACTTAAAATTTTTAGAAAACCAAACATATATTTTCAAAAATTAAAAGAAAAATAACAAGAAAACATCAAACTTAAAGACTTGACACAAGATTTAACCAAAGAAAATATTTTTTAAAATTTTTAGAAAATAGGACTCAAAGAAAATGCAAGACTCAACAAGAACAAACACAAAAGACTCAAACACCAAACTTAAAATTTGAAATAAGACTCAAACAAAAAGATACTGAACTTAAAAATTTTAGAAAAAGGACTCAAGATTTTCGAAAATTTTAACCAAGAACATAAGCACATGGCTCTAAGCAAAAATAAAAATTAAACAAAGAAAAGACAAATATTTCTTGAAAAATGTTTAGGAAGAAGAAAACAAAAATTAAAAGACTCAAATTAAGAACAAGAATTAAACAAAGAAAAGAAAAATATTTTTTAAAAATAAAAGACTCAAATAAATTAAAATAAAATAAATTACATAATCTAGGGAGAAAGACAATCCGTTAGTTTGTCCAAACTCAACAATCCCCAGCAATTGCGCCAAAAACTTGGTGGCACGAATCCCCACACCTTCGTACTATTGTACCAGCAAGTGCACTGGGTCGTCCAAGTAATACCTGAGCGAGTCAGGGTCGATCCCACGAGGATTGTGGTTTGAAGCAAGCTATGGTTATCTTACAGGTCTTAGTCAGGCAGATCAGAAGGTTGTTGGAAGAGTTGTCAAATTTGCATTAAAGGAGTATTCGAATAGAAATCAGTAAAATGGTTATAATTAAGGATAGAGTTGAGGATTGGAGTTGCTTTGTCTTTCTGAACTAAATCTGGTAGTATTGTTTCCTTTGCTTGTGAGTGATTTCTTCAATGGCAGGATGTATGTGATTGCCACTGGTTTGAGCAGCTGCCAATTCTCCTCCAGATCTGAACCCCAGGTTTTAGTGCGGATCCATTTTGATTGAGGGTGAAGCTCGTATAGTCCATTTTCCTTAATGATCCTACTCAAAATGCCACAGACAAGGTCAGATCTTCCAGATCAGAGAATTCTGCACCTTGGGTTCTAGCCTCTACCACAGAGACCCTAATCTTCCTGTAAATTGATTGAACTGATGTCTCGAGAAGTCCCCAACAAAGTCATGGATTAGCCTCTGAGAGACGTATATTCAAGCTGGTGGTTCATCATTGTCCGATGAAAGACGCACTCTAAACCCATGTAGAATGTGATAACCTTGTGCCAGTTCAACACATTCATATTGATGAAGAACGAATATACATCTTAGAATTAATCAAACACGGATAGAAGAGAAACAATAATACTTTTATTAATTCATAGGACTCAGTAGGGCTCCTCCCCTCAATCTAGGAGGTTTAGAAACTCATACTGAAAGTAAAATACAAAGTAAAACTCAAAAATAATGTGTAAAGTATGCGTGATTCTTCTTAATGTCATGTAAAATACACTTTAAATACTAAACAGACGACTAGTAAGGGTAAAACAGTCTATTTGGTGCTAAAATCCACTTCTGGGGCCCACTTGGTGAGTGTTTGGGCTGAGCTTTGATGAGATCCACATGTTATGAGGTCTCTTGAGCGTGGAAAGCCAGCTAGGGGGTCCTCTTTGGGCATTGGACGCTGGTCTCTGCTCTTTGGACGCCTGGAAGGGGTCAAGTAGTTGGCGTTGGACGCCAGTTTTGGGCCTTCTAATCCATAGCAAAGTATGGACTATTATATATTTCTGGAAAGCTCTAAAAGTCAGCTTTCTATAGTCATTGAGAGAGCTCTATTTGTACTTTTGTAGCTCCAGAAAAGCTCTTCTGAGTGCAGGCAGGTCAGATCTAGACAACATCTGCAGTGCTTTCTCTGTCTCTGAATCAGACTTCTGCTCCAACTCCTCAATTTCAGCTAAAAAGTACCTGAAATTGTACAAAAACATAAAAACTCAGTAGAATCTAAAAATGTGAATTTAATACTAAAACCTATAAAAACTTAATAAAAACTAAATAAAACATACTAAAAACTATATGAAAATGATGTCAAAAGCGTATAAAATATCTGCTCATCAGCACTATTTTTTGCCACAAGAGCATTGGAAACAATTAATTGTGTCTCTTGAGTAAATGAGGGTGAACCAAGATAGCTATGGTGTCCTTCTCCATTAGATTGTGACTAAGCAAGAAAGCCAGTGCCTCGAGCTTCTCCAAGTGAGACAAGAGATAGGGAGGCTGCGAGGACCACAAGGAGCACAACTGGATGAGGGGGATGGCCACCATGTTCATTGAAGTGGTTGAGTTTTTTTCATGCTTGTCTTCTGTTTCCCTTTCTTTATGATTATGTTTTCTATTTTCTGTCTTCTATTTATTTCGGTTTATTTACATGATTCCTATTTTTCTATTTTCCTTAGTTTTTAGTTAATTTTTAGTTTAATGTTCTTATTTTAATGATGCCTCATGTAATGTCTCTAAGCAGTATTAAAGAGAGAGAGAGAGAGAGAGAGAGAGAGAGAGAGAGAGAGAGAGAGAGAAGTGGTGTTATTATATTAGAAGTTGAGTTTATTTTGCAATTGTCTTCTCATATTATATGTGGTGGTATATATACTTATGATTATGATTGCATAGAGAGAATGATGTATGAATGACCTTGGAAAGGAGGGATGTTGATTTTTTATGAATAGGAACTTAGAGAATTGTTATGAAACCTCCAAAAATAGACAAGAGATCAATCCTTGAATGAAAAGAATCAACAAGAGAAAGTTGAAAAGAGAGAAAAGACAAAGCAAGAAAAAGAAAAAAATTGAAAAGATAAAAAAGAAAACCATGTTGCAAAAGCTCTGAGAATCAATGGCTAAGATCTAATTATGTGCATGTGGTGTCTATTGTCCAAAGGACGGCTTAGGTGATTAGATCCCTGGGGTGCTTCATCACTTGGTAACTTGGACTAACTGGTCTGGAATTATCGATTGAAAATCTGCTACACAAGCCACATTGAAACAAAACATATAGCAGTCGAAAGAGACTCTGGGCATCGATGTTTGGGATCAAAGTTTAGCTATATGTTTGTGGGGTAACCGTGTCAAGGAGAAACTTGAGTAACTAGATCCACAGGGTGCCTCGTCACTCGATAACTTGGACTAACTGGTTCAGGATTACCGATCGAACGCTCACTATCAAGAGTTACCTTGAGATGGAGCTTCTAGAGTTGTCAACAGAAAAGTTCTCTCTATTTTAAAGAAAGGAATTCAAGGATCAATCAAAACTGAATGGGAGTGAGATTTCATAAACTCATCCGAGTTCTAGCTCTGTTAAGATGTTAGTATCTCCAAGTTTTCAAGGAGCAGTGAGAAGTAAGGAAGCTCTCATGATCGTAGTGTGCTAGGCCCCACTCATAAGACAGATAGGAACTTCAATGAGAATTCAACTTTCAATCAAACTAATTCTAGTTTTCTGTGTTTAAGTTACTTGAGGACAATCAACACTTTAAGTTTAGTGTTGTGATGCATGAGCATCATTCATATCTTTTATTATTGATTTGTATGGTGAATTATTGAATTTCTAGAGAAATTAGGTGTTTTAGGTCTTTATCGATGTTACTTTGAGTTGTATTGCAATTCTCTGTTTTTAGGTAGCATCCGAATGAAGCCCAAATTTATGAAAAAAGGAAGTTCACTGTTCACTTCTGCCAAGATGGCACTAAACGCCACATCACCAGCATTTAGTGCCGGAACTCCAAAAGCTCCCATTCCATTTGGCAACCTTAGTGCTAAATGCCACAACCCGGCATTTAGCCCCAGAGCATGGATTTTGCATGCAAGATTCTCGAGATAGGTGGCGCTAAGCGCCACATCACTGGCATTTAGCGTCGGCAGCGAATTCACGTGTAGTCCCCATGTTTGCCAGCAATCAACACGGAGGACATTTCCTAGTTCAATTAAAAATAAAAGAAATAGAAAGATATTATTAGGGTTGGTTAGTTTTACTTTTGAATCAATTAGGATTTGATATAAAGAGGGAAAGGATTTACCCTGCGGGATCTTCTCTTCTCGACTTCCGCACTTTTAGTTTTACACACTTTTTACACTTTAGAATTTTCTCTGCACCATGAGCTACTAAATCTCCGTTGTTAAGATTAGGAGCTCTATTTACTTTAATGGATTAATACCATTTGTTCTTCTACTCTTGATTAATGCATTAATTTTTGTTTAAGAATTGGTTTTTTTCTTCATCTTGAGGATTAGAGTATATTGATAAATAACCCTAATCTAAATTGAATTCCTTTGAATCTTCGAAAAGTTAAATTACTGGAATTAAAGCATGAAACCCTTTTCTCACAATTCCTCAATTATCTAGATTTAATGTGATACGTGACATATAATCATATTATTTCTGGGTTCCTAGGGATTGTGTGGCTTATAAATCATAATTTTAACTTAACCCCTTAACACAATTGATTGATAAAGGAATTAACAGTTGGTTGGTGGTGCACAAAATTTAGAACTCCGCACAGCTTAACCAGCAAGTGCACCAAGTCGTCCAAGTAATACCTCAGTTGAGTGAGGGTCAATCCCACGAGGATTGTCGAATTGAGCAAGTAATGATTATCCTTCACTTCTTAGTCAGGCAGATAGAAAATTGATTGGTTGTTGTTGAATGCGCATAAAATAAATAAGAAAGCAATAAAGAAATAGCGAAGAAACAATAGTGAGAAATCAGTTAAGGTTTTGGAGATGCCTTATCTTTCCGGATTAACTTTTCTTACTGTTGATTCCAATAATGAATGATTCATTTCATAGCAAGCTGTAAGTGATTAACACCACGGTAATGGTCATTAATCTCATCTACTTCATATCAAATGCCACGCTAATGGTCATTCAATCTGAACGAGGGTGAAGCTCTAGTAGTTCAATCTCTGGTGATCCTACTCAAAATGCCACAGACAATGTTAGACCTTCCGGATCAGAGAATGAAGCTTTATGATTCTAGCTTATACCACAAAGGCCCTAATTGTCTCAGGTTCGGCTGAACAGATGTTCCCATGTTCCCAACGAACGCGTGGATTAGCCGTCTAAGACATGTATAATCAAGCTTGTAGTTTAATGCTATCCCTCTCGAGACTTGCAAGAACTCATGTAGAACAAGAGGTCATACACTAGTTCCACCCCAGATTCATAAGGATTGAGGAACGAAGATACATCTTAGAATGGAATCAAACATAGTTTGAAATAGAAACAGTAATATTATTAATCCATGAGAATCAGCAGAGCTCCTAACCTTAACCTAGGAGGTTTAGTGACTCATGCTTTACAGAAAACGAAAGTAATAGAAAAAGATGAGGCAGAAGATCCTAAACATGGGTGATCTTCTCCTATATATACTAATCTAATAATGAAAAGTACAGAAATATGATAGACTAGGCTAAAGGTGTGAAAATCCACTTCTCGGGCCCACTTGGTGAGTGTTTGGGCTAAGCTTGGGGTGAATCCATGTCCTTATGCTCCTCTTGGGGCGTTGGACACCGAGTTTGCTCCTTCTTGGGCGTCCAACGCCAAGCTTGCTCCTCCTTGGGCATTGAACGCCGGGCAGGGGGTAAGTTGGGTGTTCAATGCCCGTTTTGGGCCATCATTTCCAAAGACGAGTATAAACTATTATATATTGCTGGAAAGCCCTGGAAGTTAGCTTTCCAACACCGTTAAGAGAGCGTCATGGAGGTCAGGATCTGACAGCATCTACACTTTGTTCTTTACCTCTGTATCATACTTTGCCAAAATATGCCAATTTTAGCCAGAGATTACCTGAAATCATAACAAAAACACAACTCAAAGTAGAATAAAAAAAGTGAATTTTACATTAAAACTGTTCATACCCTGGGTCGAGCTTTCCGACCCGGGTTGATTGACGACAGGTCGACCGACCTCTTCAGGTCAAGACTGTCTGACCTCTTCTCAAAGAGCTCGGCCAAATCACCAGAAAAGCCCAAAAGGGGCCCAAACAGAGGAACACAACCCAAATCCAAAGGCAGCCCTAGCCTATATAGATAAGGGCGGTTCCCTTAAAGATAAAGATGACTCCACTTAAAGATAAGATAAGATAACTATCTTATCCCGAAAAAGATCACTCTACAACATTATAAATATGCTGGAGCACCCAAGTATAACTCATACTCTGATTCTACTAAAAACCTGCTTAATACCCTTGCTAACTTAAGCATCGGAGTCCCTTACAGGTACCACCATCCTCCGGTGACAAAGGACCAGCAACATAGCCAGTCCAACAAGTCGGACACGACAACTCCGGCCTCCACCCACCAACCGGACACATCATCTCCGACTAGTACAGAAGATCTCGTCCGAGATCGACCTACAATTTCAGGTAACCCTCGGAACAAAAACCTATTGAAATTAACTAAAACTCAATGAAACATAACTGAAAACACTGAGAAAATAATGCCAAAAAGTGTATAAAATATCCACTCATTAGTTGGGTTAGAGAAGATTAAATTACCAAGGAATTGGAATTCAATCATTTATAGTTTGCCATTAACTAAATATTTGTTCGATCAAGGTAGTTGACAATGATTGTTAATCCAAAAATTTAAACATCTCCAAAGCCTTAACTCTCTTCTCATATTATTTTCTCACACGTTTATTGTTTGCATTCTTTAATTCACTATCTTTTATACCATTTGATATTCAAAACTCTTAATTTCACTTGTCTAACTAGAATAATCAGTCAACCATTGCTTGCTTAGTCCATTAATCCTTGTGGGATCGATACTCGCTCACCGTGAGTTTATTACTTGGTATGACCCGGCGCAGTTGCCGGTAGTTTGTGGTAAAATTCAGCATCATTTTTTCCTTCACATACACATGCATCTAGTTGAACATAGAACACACAGTCACACACAATCAAAGCTTCATGTAACACAACCGGTAAAAATAGAAAACAACAAAGCAACAATTAAATATTCTAATAAACTAAAAGTCTAAAACTGAAATTCTCCAATATCTTCATTTTCCATAGCATCAACATCATCATCTTCACTATCTTCATCAGAAACATCATTTCTTTTAGGTTCAGATTTGACATGACCAATATTCTCAAACATTTTGTCCCTAAATCAACAATACCAAATAATTAATTTAGTAAGGTTACAAATTCAGAATTCAACAGTAACAACTAACAAAGGTCATAAATTCAGAATTCAGTAGTAACAAATAGTAAGTAGTAACAACAAACAAAGGTCATATATTCATAATTCAAACATTCAGCAGTAACAACTAACAACTACAAAATGCAGTAACTCAATAAGACAATAACAACTATGTTTCTTTTAACATACATGAATGGAGTAGAGAAACCAGGTGCTGTTATACAAGGCAGGAAGACAAGTGATGGCTCACGACTGTGTGTGAACGAATAGTGGTAGTGCAGTGATCGGCAGAGGACACGACAAACGGTGGTAATGCGACAAACGACGTAGGGTAGTAGACAATAAAGATTCTACAGGCATCAAATAGAGCAGAAGGATGAAGTGACAAATGGTGGTTAGTAAAATGAGAGAGTCAGCCTGAGAGAATGGGGAGAGTGATGAATGAGTGAGTGACAAGATGACGAGCTATTTAGGGACGCAGGCGACCGGCAGCGAGCAGCGAACGACGTGGAAGGATGGACGAAAATGAAACTATGAGATAGTGAGAGAACGGCAGGTAGAAGAGTGAGTGACAAGCTACATTAGGGATTAGGGTTAAGTCATCAACATTATTCTCCTCTTTTCTTTTCTCTTTTTGCCCCAAAACGGCGTCGTCTTTGGCAAAAATTGGCACCCAACACAAACTTGCTTACTCGCGCTCAAACTCACAACTTTGAGCGAGTTTATGCGAGTCTACCTAAGTCTACTCAGAAACAAGTTTGTGTTTGAGTTAACTTGATTCCACTAGTTAACTCACGAGTTTGACAACAATGTACACACATTTAAATTTTTTATTCTCGTTAGTTGTGCTGAATTATCGAATTATCAAGAACTTCTTTGAGAAAGTCACATTTAATGGAATTATAGTCCTAGCATTTAAGTTGTACCATTGTAGTGAACATTTTAGTGAAGCTACAAGTAATTTATCATACAAACATGCACACACTCTCATACATGCCACAAATGTATATAACTAGAACGGTTATACGACTAGAATATACATATGCTTGCACCTATCCTTTAAATGACTGATGTTTCTATATTTAAAGGAGGGTCTCATGCAATGGTAGTTGGCTGAAGAAATAAAATGGTACTTTTTATTGTCACCATGTTAATATCTACTTCCAATAACTCATTACCAATCGCCACATCATCCATCCAATATGTTATCTTTTAAAGTAATTTTTTCTGTTTGTCTCTCTGCTTGTGTAATCGGTTAGGATGGTTGTTCTAGTATTGGAAGATGAGTCTTAGCTCAATGTTTTGTTAGCAAAATGAGCAGTTGATCTGTATCTGGTATAGCTTATGACCATGACATGGTATTACTTTATGCAATTCAATTTGCAGTCTTTTGATTATCATTGGACTAGTTAAACTGCTATCATAAATGTTTTTTTTTTACTGGTTCATTCATGAATATGTAAGTATTTGTGTGGTTGTTTGCATTGCTTAACTATCCAACATTTAAGCTGAAATTTATGATTTCTAAGTACAATAAGTTTATTATTGCTAGATTACAGAACTAGGGGAGATAAGGTGTGTTTCTTCTAGTACTCTGGGTGTGTACAGGTGAGGCACCATTATGATTGTTCAATACTATAATCTCTTGAAAAACTCTAATTTTTGACACAATAAAAAATGGGTTAGTGCTTTAGTGGCATTTTTCTTCATCTTGATTTTTCTGAATCAATGGTTTATTTATCATAAGCATATTTCTAAACAAAAGTTGACAATGTGACTGAAAATAACTTATATGGGCTCTCCTCTTTCCCAAGTCAAGACAAACATGTGACTTGCTTTTGTATCTTAATAAAAACAAGTGATTGTTTAGTTGTGCTAATTGAACACTATCAATCCTAGTAAGACATGTAAAGATATAAAGAATATCTACTTGTTTTTGTTAATAAAATAGCCTCTCCTGTTATGCCTTCACAAGGCTGTACTTTTTAATTCTAGTGTTATTTCGTTCGTCATACTTTGCCATTGTGCTAATATTGGTAGATCGAATGGATTGTAGATTCACAACAACCAATTAACTGGCCCTAAATTATGAAAGACTATCAATGGAATCCAGTTTAACAAAATTGATGAATTAACCCTTTATAGATATCAACATTTTAAATTGATTTTAACTACTGTAGGAACTTTAAGATTTCGTCACACAAAGAAAGTTGTTCTGAATATAAAAGATAAATCATGCTTCAACGACACTATACTCTAAGTTCCAAATTTTAATAGAAGAGAAACAAAGTAATTAGACAGTCTTTCAATCTTGGGTATGATTTGGTTATCTTCGTCATCACCATATTCATTGTAGATATTCTTGGCCATGTGCCACACATGGAAATAATTATCCTTGTCCACACTTGAAATAACCCATGGTTGATTCTTGCTCCACAAAAAGTCTGATATCTTCCCCTTGTGACCACCACGAGAAAAGAGTAGCTCAGGAGGACTACTATTACCATCTCCTTCATTTTGCTTATCCCCAACTTTGAGTCATTACCACACAGTATGCAAAATCATAAGCCACCATTTCTAGTTATGTCTAACATTTTGCAAAGGTGCACCAAATAAACATAATAACAAAAGGACATCAATACAACAAATGTCAAAAATGAAAGTGAAGCAACACTCTTGTGGGGTTTCTATTATCCTTTTACCTGTTAAGGTCCCAAACATTCAGCCTTCGGTCAGCTCCTGAAGATGCCAACACAGTCTCATGATTCTGATCCTGTAACACTGATAAACCACTATTTTATGATTTAACTTGTGCTAAATTGAGTGGTTTTTATCAAGTCTTTGTACACTTATTCATACAATTTGCATGATTTTATAATTCCGTCCTAATTTTGTTCTATGATTGAAAACTTGCTTCCTACGCCTTTAAATTGTGTATTTTTAATGTCCTTTTATACCATTTGATGCCGTGATCTGTGTGTTAAGTGTTTTCAGGCTTTATAGGGCAGAAATGGCTTAAAGGATGGAAAGGAGGCTTGCAAAAATGGAAGGAACACAAGAAACTAAGGAGCTGGCCAGCGAGGAATGACGCGCGCGCATACCTGACGCGTGCGCGTGACTTGGCGCATTCTATAGCGACGCGTGCGTGTACCTGACGCGTACGCGTGACACGCGAAGAAGACCATCAACGCGTATGCGTGACTGATGCATACGCGTGACTGACGCGTACGCATGACGTGCGCCACGTGCAGAAAGTGCAGAAGACGCTGGTGGGGGCGATTTTGGGCTAAGTTTGGACCCAGTTTTTGGCCTAGAAACACAGACTAGAGCCAGAGAACAAGCAGAGACTCAAGATACATTCACTTTTATACAATTTTTAGTTTTTTGTTTTGAATCTGAGAGAGAAAAATACTACTTCCTCTAGGGTTCTTCACATTCATAGTTTTAGAGTTTTATGCTTTTGATGTGGAAATGCCATAGAGTTACTACCTCCGTTGAAGTCTCTATCATTCTAGTTTGTTTCCTTATCTCCTTACTCTTTTAATCACCCATTTACCTTATTCAGAGTTACATATGGATATCTTTGATTTTGGAATTTATTAATGCAAAGAATTATTTTTACCTTCAATTAATTTTCTATTATTATTTTATTTAAATTTCTATGTCTTCTCTTCATTCCCTTTTATCGTTTATGAAAATGGCATTCACATCAATGGAGTAGACTCCCAACTTGACTTGGGAGTTGATTAAAAGGAGACCCTTGAGTTGGAATACTCAAGTGTTAAATAGAATTTGGAAGTTGTTGGCTGGCTCTCTAGTCACTAACGCTAATCCTTCCATAGGAGAGGATTAGGACTTGTGAATTGGAGCTGGTTCAGTTACTTGACTTTCCTTTATTCGGTAAAGGATAACTAAGTAGAAACAACAACCTCTTACCAGTACACTTGGGAAAATTCAACAAGGATAAAACTTTCAACTAATCTTCTCCCAGTCAAGGCTTTTTATTTCAGATATATAAAACCTCTTGTTAATTTTTATTGCTTTAATTAATAATTGTTTTAATTTCCCATTCTCCAACTCTGAAAATTCTCAGAAAATTCTTGACCAATAACTTGCAATCTTTTATCAACTCGTTGGGAGACGACCTGGGAATTCTACTCCCAGTAATTTATTGTTAATTTGTGACAACTCTTTTTAAATTGATAAGCGTAATTTTTGTCGGTTAAGAACTGTACTTGCAACGCTATTTTCTTTATAAATTCTTAATCGGAAATTTTTCGCCCGTCAATTTTTGGTGCCGTTGCCGGGGAGTTGCAACAGTGTGCTAAATTTTTGGTTGGTGTAAATATTTTTTTAAAATTTACATATTCGCATATTTTATTTTATTTTATTACCATGAGCTGTATGTTTCTTTCATTGAATGACGCATTCACTACCTGACTCGAGCTTAGCCGCATTTGATCCTGAGATCGAAAGAACTATTTCACGTATTGGGCGAGCTCGGCATCAGTTAGCCTCTGAGGGTGGTGAAGTGGTTACTACCAATTCACCAGTCTTATCCGAGGGCAAATCTGAAGTGCCATTTGAGGAAGGAACAAGCTCCTCTTCTACTGATTCTGTTGATTTACTGATGAGCGGATAATTTATACCCTTTTTGGCATTATTTTTACATAGTTTTTAGTATCTTTTAGTTACTTTTTATTATATTTTTATTAGTTTTTATTCAAAAATCACATTTCTGGACTTTACTATGAGTTTGTATGTTTTTCTGTAATTTCAGGTATTTTCTAGCTGAAATTGAGGGACCTGACCAAAAATCTGATTCAGAGGCTGAGAAAGGACTGCAGATGCTATTGGATTCTGACCCTCCTGCACTCAAAGTAGATTTTCTAAAGCTACAGATGCCCAATTGGCACGCTCTCAATTGAGTTGGAAAGTAGACATCTTGGGCTTTCCAGCAATATATAATAGTTCATACTGATGACATGTCACCATGTCATGTTTTTCTATGCTTTTTCATACAAGAAATAGATGATTTGTGCTTAAATATTGAATGCTTTTGTGCTTAAATGGTATATTTTCTTGATCTTTTAATTTTATAAATCTTGTAGGAAATAAGAAGAAAAAGAAGCAAAGAAGCAAAAAATAAACTAAAAAGGAGAAAAAAAAGAGCTTTGGGGAATACTTTGAAGTTGGAGCACACTTTGGAGCCTTAGGCCACGCTTTTAAAAGCGTGGCCCATGACTAAATTAAAGGAGAATAGGCAATCAACATACAATGCTCCGCTCTTGCCAAGAGCTGAGCATTACCCTGATGCAAAGATGAGCTTAGAAGCAAAATTTTGGCTAAGTTAAAATCTGGGCGCTCATAGCATGACTATGCCTTCTTCAAAGGGCTATAACTTGAGCTACAGATGTCCGATTGATGTGCTTTGAGTTGTGTTGGAAAGCTGACATTCAGAGATTTCCAACGATGTATGGCAATTCATATTTGGCATGAAATTGAGGCACGAGTGAAATACATCTTTAAATGCCAAAAATAAGCAAAAAAATCAGCCAATGCTTCCACCAAGGTTCGAAGAGGGAGACCAAGGGAAGCCAAGAAAGTAGCGCTCACTTAGAGAGCGCTGTGCTCTCCAAGAGAGCATTGTCGTGCTCTCTCCCAAAGAAAATACAAGGAATTTGAGCTGAAATGCCTCCAGCAAGGCTTGAACCTGGAACCTCACTCTTGAAGCACCAATGCTCAGCTCACAAGGAGAGCAGAGCGCTACTCCTTGGCACACACAAGCAACATTGACACGGGCCAAGGAGGCATGAGGCGCGCAATTGACACGGTCCAGGGAAGCAAGGAGCGCGCAAGACAACCCCCACACCAAGCCAATGCTCAGCTCCCCTTGTGAGCAGAGCATTCCCCTGATGCTTCTCCCAGCCAAGGCACGCTACAAGGGATCTCCAACATAAGCTCCAATGCTCTGCTCCCCACTTGAGCTGAGCATCCTCCTGAGAGCAATTTTCACATGGGCCAAAAATTCAATAAAAATTCCATTTAAATTCAATTCCTCTCCAAATTGAATCAAGGCCAACCAAACCCATTTCTGCTCAAATCTAAAGCAAGCAAAGCCCACATCATCACTCAAAGGCACAAGAACAAGCTAGAATTAGGATTTTCATTTAATTTGTTTTTCATTTCAATTTCATTTTATTTTACAAAAAGCCTATATAAGGCATCATTTCCATCTTTGTTTGGGGAGCTCAATTGTAGGGAGGCTAGCTCCACTAGGGAGTAGTAGGATTAGAAAACTCTCTCTTTAATTTTAATTTCTGTTTTAAATCTTGGATTGAGAGTGGAAGGAATTCTGTTTTCATTCTCTATCTGCAACTTCTCTTGTTCTTCTTCTGCAATTTACTTTTCCATTTTCATTTTGCAATTGTTCTTGTTGGATCAAGGAAGGATTTGAGATCTAGACTTGTTTTCTAGTCTCTTCCACTCCTGAGATCTTCAACATTCTTTTAATTTCTGCAATTTAGCATCAGTCATTTTCTGTTTTTTTTTAGTTCTTCAAGCATTTTTACTTTCTGTTTCATTCCTCTTCAATTCCTTCTCCTGCATTCTGCACTTTACATTTGATGCTTGCTGTGAGCTTGATTTATATTTCCTGCAATTTACAATTCTTGCAATTGCTCTAAATTCTTATTCACTGAAATTTTGCTTCTCTGTTTACATTGCTCTCAGCATCCAGTTCCTTTTATATTTTCTGCAATTTAGATTTCCAGTTGCTTGAATTATTCCTTCCATTTTACTTTTCATGCAAGTTAATTCTTCTGCAATTGTTCTAAGTTCTGCTTACTACTTCCTTTAAATTCCCTGCACCCTATCCTCTTTACATTTCATGCAATCTACCTTTCTTTTCATTTAAGATTTTGCCAATTTACAATTCTTGCTCTTTAAGTTTCTGTCCAATTTACTTTCTGCAACTTTAAATTCATTGAAGTTTTATATTCTGTTGATCAATTTCACCCAATCACTCAATGTTAGCTTGACTAAACTAATCACCCACTAAAGTTGCTTGATCCATCAATCCCTGTGGGATCGACCTCACTCTAAGTTAGTTTTACTACTTGATGCGACCCGGTATACTTGCCAGTGAGATTTGTGTGTTTGGAAATTCGTTTTTCCACAAAAACACCATCAAGTTTTTGGCGCCGTTGCCGGGGATTGATTTAGATCAACAATGATTAAGTGGGTGAGAGGTCTAGATCAAGCATTTTCTTTATTTTTATTTTCTGTTTTAGATTGAAACCAAGGTGTTTGAGTTTTTGCCTCACTAAGAAATTCTCATCTCTGATATGAGTAATTTCATTTTTCCTTGGTGTTGCGTTTTCCAAAATTCAAATGGAGTTCAACTCATCTTATGATCAAACAAATTTTATGGGATATTGCCCACCATCACCAATCTCTAATGGTGGCTGGGAATATCACCAAGAAAATACAAATTCTAAGCACTCCAATCCATGGAGAATTGCTTCAGAAACACAAGATGAGAAAGAAAATCATATGGAATATTTTCTTCCACCACAAAATGATTCAAGTCATTATTCCAATGGTGGCTGGGAGTGTTTCCAAGAAAATGCAAATCCTGAGCAGTCAACTCACATGAGAAATTATCCAACCTCACCTCCCACTTCTACATTTGAAAATTCTTCATCACCTAAATATGCCTAAACACAAACCTCCACGAGCCAAAGACTCTCAAAACTTGAGTCCATGTTCAACAGAATGGTGGATGAACATCAACAATCCCGGAAGGAACTAGAAATCCTTTCTCAGGAGACAGATGAGCAATTGGAGAACACAGATAAACACTTAGAACTACTAAGCAAGGAAAATGAAGACCAATTGATGGATGTGAAGGATAAAGTGGAAGAGCAAGATGATGAGGTTACTGCATCAAGTGAACTTTCAATGAAGAATGAGGTGGTTGAAAATGAAACTGCACTTGAGGTGACAAAGGAACATGAACATTCACAACCCTCACAAACTTTCCTTGAATCTGTGATCGAAAAATATGAAGAGGAGATGAAGAAATCTTGGGAAGAACAACAAACCTCCTCCATAAAAGAACTATTAAGTCAAATGTTGGGTGCAAAGAAAGGAGTGGAGGAGCAAGAAAGTGAGGAAGTCATTCCAGAAAATTTACACTCAAGTGAAGCAGAGAAGTACATGAAGGAAGAGCTCATTGAGCCACCAATTCAAAAGGCTCAGGATGAATATGAAACTCCAATAATCACACAGCAACCAAGTCTTGAATCCAAAAAAGTGAAGGCAACTAGCAAGAACACCAATTCTGTCCCTAATCCAGCAAGCAAGATCAATCAAGCCATTTGCAAAAGGAAGCTTGCTGAGGAAAGGCCAAGACAAGGGACACTAGCTGAATCTTTCCCTCCTTTGAGGTCATTCCTCTTAACAAACTGGAAGAAGAGGAAGAAAGTGAAGAACAACATGTCAAGCTAATGACACTAAAAGAGCACTTGTTGGGAGGTAACCCAACCATAGGTAACATTTCTTCTCTGCTTTGTTTTCTTTCTTTGCTTTGTTTAAATTTAATAAATTGGCATATGGTTACATTCTAAGTTTGGTGTTGCCATGCAACACATTGTTTTCAATCTTTTTGGATGATTGCATCAAATTAAAAAAGAAAGTGACACACCAAGATTCTAAGTTTGGTGTGCCACTTATTTTCTATGCAATTCATTCAAGCAACACTACTTGTCTGCATAATCATAATGCCTCTGCAGTTTTATTTCTCTCTTTTAATTTGACACTTTTTCATTCTATTTTCTTTAGTCATTTTTCTGTTTTAAAATGCTTTCATTTTAGTTTGCTTATTTACTGTGTTTGTTAATATATTACCAAGAGAGCTTTATTCATGACAGATTCTTGGCTTGGTAATAGTACTTAACAAATAACAGTTTCACTTGCTTAGTTTTAATTCAAATAAATTGACAAATGATTGCATTCTAAGTTTGGTGTTGCTATGCAACAAAATTTGGTTCCAATACAAGATACTTGAATTAATTTCAAGTGAAAGTATCACACTAAGTTTGGTGTGCCACTTATCTTTTATGCAATGTATTGTGCTCACCTTCTTAAGTTTGCAATCACAATGTCTCTGTCTCTTGTGCCTTGATTATTATCTTTAATTTTGCTTGCTTAGAACACATGTACTACTAACTTTTCATTGTGTAAGACATTCATGATTCATCTGAGCCCCATAGCCATTGTTCTAATTGTTGCTTGAGGATGAGCAAGCATTCTGAGTTTGGCAAGTGAAAGAGGAAGAATAGAGGAAAAAGGACAACAATAATAAAGATGAACTACAAGGTTGTAAAGTTCCTTTTCTTCTCATTTGTTTCCAGCACTTTAAATTGCATGATTGTCTTCTCTGTATGCATGTGTGGTATGAATAAGCATAGCTTGAATATTGATTTGTAACATGTTGCCATGCCATTATGACTACCAACTTGAGTTTTGTAAAGCTTAAAGCAGTAAAGTATCATGATCATAAACAAACAAGGTCATTAAAGAAGATTTTAGCATGTGCATACAAGTATTGGAAAGCTAGTATGATTAATTGTTGCTCAATTGCATTGGATTTTATTTAATTGAAGTTTTCATCTAGGATATTTTGTGAAATCTTTTGAAAATCATGAAAACCTTGAAGAAGCAAATACAATTAAAGCAAGAAAAGAAAAAGGGAAAGAATGAGAAAGCTGAAGGCTCTGAGTACCAATGGCAATTTATTTGCTAAGTACTTGTGGTGTTTATGTATCAAGCCAAATGCTTGAAAACAAAACACTTAGAAGTCAAGGCTAGGCTCAAGTGCAAAAGCACTCCCTCAAAGCTCAAGGTTCTGAGCATCAATGATTAGAGAGTCAAGAAAAGAAAAGAAAAATGAGCTTAATGAAGTCCTCTAATTAAATGCTTATGGTGCTTATGTATCAAGTGGTAATACTTGAAAACAAAGCATTTAGAATCGTAGCTTTGTTATTAACTCATAGAGCAAAGCACCCAAAAGGAGAAGCTAATAAGAAAAATCAAAAGCTTGTTTCAAGGAAGAAATATAAGAGAAAGATTTCATAAATTGAGCTAGATAGAAGCATCAATCATTTACATCTCTTTTGTGATTGAAGCATGCTTAGAAAACTAGCTAACCATGAACATTGAGTTGCTATTCTTCTTACCTTGGATTGTCAATCTTTATTGCATGATTCTTTTCTTGCTTGAGGACAAGCAAGGTTTAAGTTTGGTGTTGTGATGACATGTCACCATGTCATGTTTTTCTATGCTTTTTCATACAAGAAATAGATGATTTGTGCTTAAATATTGAATGCTTTTGTGCTTAAATGGTATATTTTCTTGATCTTTTAATTTTATAAATCTTGTAGGAAATAGGAAGAAAAAGAAGCAAAGAAGCACAAAATAAGCTAAAAAGGAGAAAAAAAGAGCTTTGGGGAACACTTTGAAGTTGGAGCACACTTTGGAGCCTTAGGCCACGCTTTTAAAAGCGTGGCCTATGACTAAATTAAAGGAGAATAGGCAATCAGCATACAATGCTCCGCTCTTGCCAAGAGCTGAGCATTACCCTAATGCAAAGATGAGCTTAGAAGCAAAATTTTGGCTAAGTTAAAATCTGGGCGCTCACAACATGACTATGCCTTCTTCAAAGGGCTATAACTTGAGCTACAGATGTCCGATTGATGTGCTTTCAGTTGCGTTGGAAAGTTGACATTTAGAGCTTTCCAATGGTATATGGCAATCCATATTTGGCATGAAATTGAGGCACGAGTGAAATACATCTTTATGGGCCAAAAATAAGCAAAAAGGTTCGAAGAGGGAGACCAAGGGAAGCCAAGAAAGTAGCGCTCACTTAGAGAGCGCTGTGCTCTCCAAGAGAGCATTGTCGTGCTCTCTCCCAAAGAAAATACAAGGAATTTGAGCTGAAATGCCTCCACCAAGGCTTGAACCTGGAACCTCACTCTTGAAGCACCAATGCTCAGCTCACAAGGAGAGCAGAGCGCTACTCCTTGGCATACACAAGCAACATTGACACGGGCCAAGGAGGCATGAGGCGCGCAATTGACACGGTCCAGGGAAGCAAGGAGCGCGCAAGACAACCCCCACACCAAGCCAATGCTCAGCTCCCCTTGTGAGCAGAGCATTCCCCTGATGCTTCTCCCAGCCAAGGCACGCTACAAGGGATCTCCAACATAAGCTCCAATGCTCTGCTCCCCACTTGAGCTGAGCATCCTCCTGAGAGCAATTTTCACATGGGCCAAAAATTCAATAAAAATTCCATTTAAATTCAATTCCTCTCCAAATTGAATCAAGGCCAATCAAACCCATTTCTCCTCAAATCTAAAGCAAGCAAAGCCCACATCATCACTCAAAGGCACAAGAACAAGCTAGAATTAGGATTTTCATTTAATTTGTTTTTCATTTCAATTTCATTTTATTTTGCAAAAAGCCTATATAAGGCATCATTTCCATCTTTGTTAGGGGAGCTCAATTGTAGGGAGGCTAGCTCCACTAGGGAGTAGTAGGATTAGAAAACTCTCTCTTTAATTTTAATTTCTGTTTTAAATCTTGGATTGAGAGTGGAAGGAATTCTGTTTTCATTCTCTATCTGCAACTTCTCTTGTTCTTCTTCTGCAATTTACTTTTCCATTTTCATTTTGCAATTGTTCTTGTTGGATCAAGGAAGGATTTGAGATCTAGACTTGTTTTCTAGTCTCTTCCACTCCTGAGATCTTCAACATTCTTTTAATTTCTGCAATTTAGCATCAGTCATTTTCTGTTTTTTTTAGTTCTTCAAGCATTTTTACTTTCTGTTTCATTCCTCTTCAATTCCTTCTCCTGCATTCTGCACTTTACATTTGATGCTTGCTGTGAGCTTGATTTATATTTCCTGCAATTTACAATTCTTGCAATTGCTCTAAATTCTTATTCATTGAAATTTTGCTTCTCTGTTTACATTGCTCCCAGCATCCAGTTCCTTTTATATTTCCTGCAATTTAGATTTCCAGTTACTTGAATTATTGCTTCCATTTTACTTTTCATGCAAGTTAATTCTTCTGCAATTGTTCTAAGTTCTGCTTACTACTTCCTTTAAATTCCCTGCACCCTATCCTCTTTACATTTCATGCAATCTACCTTTCTTTTCATTTAAGATTTTGCCAATTTACAATTCTTGCTCTTTAAGTTTCTGTCCAATTTACTTTCTGCAACTTTAAATTCATTGAAGTTTTATATTCTGTTGATCAATTTCACCTAATCACTCAATGTTAGCTTGACTAAACTAATCACCCACTAAAGTTGCTTGATCCATCAATCCCTGTGGAATCGACCTCACTCTAAGTGAGTTTTACTACTTGATGCGACCCGGTATACTTGCCGGTGAGATTTGTGTGTTTGGAAATTCATTTTTCCACAAAAACACCATCAAACTTTGCCCGAGATTTGATGGTCCAAACTAGCGTTCAAACACCCACTAGAGACCCTTTTCTGGCGTAAAACGCCAGAACTGGCACCAGAACTGGAGTTAATCGCCCAAACTGGCACTCAAGCTGGCGTTTAACTCCAAGAATGGCCTATGTACGTGAAAGCTTCAAAGCTCAGCCTAAACACTCACCAAGTGGGCCCCGGAAGTAGATTTCTGCACTATCTGTACTTAGTTACTTATTTTTTGTAATCCCTAGTAACTAGTTTAGTATAAATAGCAATTTTTACTATTGTATTCGTATACTTTATCATCTTATGTTACATTTGAAGGCTGGCCATTTGGCCATTCCTAAACCTTTTTCTCTTATGTATTTTCTACGGTGGAGTTTCTACACCTCATAGATTAAGGTACGGAGCTCTGCTGTTCTTCATGAATTAATGCAAGTACTATTGTTTCTCTTTCAATTCATGTTTACTTCTTCTCCAAGATATACTCTCGTACTTAATTCAGTTAAGTAAGAATGAAAGGGTGGCCCGTGACAATCACCCGCTATCTTCGTTACTCGCTTAGCTAAGATCCGCGTGCCTGACAACCACAAGCGGTCTACATGATGTTCAACGTAGTCATTGGATGACAGCCGGAGTATATTCTCTTGGGTCTCTAATCCACGGACCGAGTCTGTGAGATTAGGATCTTCGTGGTATAGGCTAGAACCAATTGGCAGCATTCCTGAGATCTGAAAAGTCTAAACCTTGTCTGTGGTATTCCGAGTAGGATTTGGGAAGGGATGATTATGAGGAGCTTCAAACTCGTGAATGTTGGGCACAGTGACAGTGTGCAAAAGGATAGAGAGATCCTATTCTGACGCTAGTGAGAACCGGCAGATGATTAGCCGTGCGGTAGCTGTACCTGGTATTTTTCATCCGAGACGAGAAATCCGACAGTTGATTAGCCGTGCAGAAACCGTACCTGGTATTTTTCATCCGAGACGAGAAATCCGACAGTTGATTAGCCGTGCAGAAACCGTACCTGGTATTTTTCATCCGAGAGGATCATACAGCTTGCCATGGAAGGGAGCACGCATGATTGGAAGAAGACAATAAGAAAGCAGAGGTTCAGAAGCAACAAAGCATCTCCAAACGCTTATCTGAAATTACCTCCAATGAATTACATAAGTATCTCTATTTTATTTTATGTTTTATTTATCTTTTAATTATCAAAACCTCATAACCATTTGAATCCGCCTGACTAAGATTTACAAGATGACCATAGTTTGCTTCAAGCCGACAATCTCCGTGAGATCGACCCCTTACTCACATAAGGTATTACTTGGACGACCCAGTGCACTTGCTGGTTAGTTGTGCGGAGTTGTGAAAAGTGTGGATCACAATTTCGTGCACCAAGTTTTTGGCGCCGTTGTCGGGGATTGTTCGAGTTTGGACAACTGATGGTTCATCTTGTTGCTTAGATTGGGTAATCTTATTTTATAGTTAAGCTTTTTATTTTTAATTTTGATAAAAAATATTTTTAGTTTTCGAAAAAAAATCATAAGAATTTTTAAGAATGAATTCTAGAGCTTCTTGAGATATATTGAACCCTGGCTGGCTATTAAGCCATGTCTAATTTTTTGGACCGAGGTTTCCACTTTCCATTGTAGAAAGGACATGTCTGTAATTGTTATGCTAAAGCTTGGCTGGCCATTTGGCCATGTCTAATTCTTTTGGACCGAAGCTTTAGACTAACATTGCACGAATCCTGGAATTCTTATTAAAAATTTTGAATTTCTTTATTTTCTATTTCCAAAAATTTTTCAAAAAATATACAAAAAAATTTAATAAAATCATAAAACCAAAAAAATTTTGTGTTTCTTGTTTGAGTCTAATGTCAAATTTTAAGTTTGGTGTCAATTGCATGTTTTTAATTTTCCTTAGATTTTCGAAAATTCATGCATTATGTTCTTCTTTGATCTTCAAGTTGTTCTTGATGATTTTTCCTTGTTTGATCTGTAATTTTTCTTGTTTTTTATATGCATTTTCGAATTCATGGTGCCTAAAGTTTAAAAATTTCTAAGTTTGGTGTCTTGCTTGTCTTTCTTTTCAAAAAATTTTTCAAAAATATGTTCTTGATGTTCATCATGATCTTCAAAGTGTTCTTGGTGTTCATCTTGACATTCAAAGTGTTCTTGCATGCATTATTTATTTTGATCTTAAATTCTTATTCCTTGTGTCTTTTTGTTGTTTTTCTCTCTCTTCGTTAATTCAAAAATAAAAAAATAATGTATTTCCCTTATTTTACTCATAAATTTCAAAATTTTGGGTTGACTTAGTAAAAAATTTTCAAAATTTAGTTGTTTCTTATTAGTCAAGTCAAAATTTCAATTTAAAAACTTTATCTTTTCAAATCTTTTTCAAAAATAAAATCTTTTTCATTTTTGTTTCATGATTTCCGAAAATTTTTAATTAAGTTTCAAAATTTTTCTCTTAATTTTATTTCACAATTTTCAAAATTATTGCTAACATTTAATGTTTTGATTCAAAAATTTCAAGTTTGTTACTTTCCTGTTAAGAAAGGTTCAATCTTTAAATTCTAGAATCATATCTTTTAGTTTCTTGTTAGTCAAGTCATCAACTTTAATTTTCAAAATCAAATCTTTTTAAATTTTTTTTTCAAATCTTTTTCAAAATAAATTTCAATCATATCTTTTTCAAAACTTAATTACAAAATCTTTTTCTAACTTCTTATCTTTTCAAAATTTATTTTCAAATCTTTTTCAATTAACCACTTGACTTATTTGTTTTAATTAAAAAGTTTACTATTTCTTATCTTTTTCAAAACCACATAACTACCTTCCTCTCTCTAATCTTCGAAAATCACTAACCACTTTTTCAAAATTCATTTTAATTAACTAATTGTTTTAAATTCTAATTTTATTTTATTTCTTTTTTTAAATTTTGAATTCTAACTTATAATTAAAATAAAAACAAAAATATTTTTCTTTTCTTTTAGTTAATATTCGAATACTCTCTCCCTCTCATCTCTTTCTATTTATTTTATTTATTTAGTAACACTTCTCTTCTACTCATAATTCGAACCCTCTCCCTCTCTATGTGTTCGAATTCTTCTTATTTTCTCTCTACCTCATTCTTCTATTCTTCCAGTCTTCTACTCACATAAAGGAATCTCTATACTGTGACATAGATGATTCTTCTTCTTTTCTGTTCTCTTCTTTTTCATATGAGTAGGAACAAGGATAAAGACATTCTTGTTGAAGCTGATCCTGAACCTGAAAGGACTTTAAAGAGGAAGCCAAGAGAAGCTAAAGCACAACACTCTGGAAAGGACCTTACAGAAATTTTTGAAAAGGAAGAAGACATGGTAGCCGAAAATAACAACAATGGTAGAGATGCAAGGAAGATGCTTGGTGACTTTACTACACCAACTTCTGACTTCAATGGAAGAAGCATCTCAATTCCTGCAATTAGAGCAAACAACTTTGAGCTTAAGCCTCAATTAGTTTCTCTAATGCAGCAGAATTGCAAGTTTCATGGACTTCCATTGGAAGATCCTCATCAGTTCTTAGCTGAATTCTTACAAATCTGTGACACTGTTAAGACCAATGGGGTTAATCCTGAGGTCTATAGACTTTTGCTTTTCCCCTTTGCTGTAAGAGACAGAGCTAGGATATGGTTGGACTCACAACCTAAAGAAAGCTTAAACTCTTGGGAAAAATTGGTCAATGCTTTCTTGGCCAAATTTTTTCCACCTCAAAAGTTGAGCAAGCTTAGAGTGAAAGTCCAAACCTTCAGACAGAAGAAAGGTGAATCCCTCTATGAAGCTTGGGAAAGATACAAGCAATTGATCAGAAGGTGTCCTTCTGACATGCTTTCAGAATGGAGCATCTTATGTATATTCTATGATGGTCTGTCTGAATTGTCCAAGATGTCATTGGATCACTCTGCTGGTGGATCTCTTCATCTGAAGAAAACGCCTGCAGAAGCCCAGAAACTTATTGAGATGGTTGCAAATAACCAGTTCATGTACACTTCTAAAAGAAATCCTGTGAATAATGGGATGACTCAGAAGAAAGGAGTTCTTGAGATTGATACTCTGAATGCAATATTGGCTCAGAATAAAATATTGACTCAGTAAGTCAATATGATTTCTCAGAATCTGACTGGATTGCAAGCTGCATCCGGCAGTACTAAAGAAGCCTCCTCTGAAGGAGAAGCTTATGACCTTGAGAATCCTGCAATGGAAGAGGTGAATTACATGGGAGAATCCTATAGAAACACCTATAATCCTTCATGGAGAAATCATCTAAATTCCTCATGGAAGGATCAACAGAAGCCTCAACAAGGCTTCAATAATAATAATGGTGGAAGAAATAGGTTTGGCAATAGCAAGCTTTTCCCATCATCTTCTGAGTAACAGACAGAGAATTCTAAGTAGAGCCTCTCTGACTTAACAACCATAGTCTCTGATCTATCTAAGACCTCTCTCAGTTTTATGACTGAAACAAGGTCCTCCATCAGAAACTTGGAGGCACAAGTGGGTCAGCTGAATAAAAGAATTACTGAAATCCCTCCTAGTACTCTCCCAAGCAATACAGAAGAGAATCCCAAAAGAGAATGCAAGGCCATAACTATAACCAAAGTGGCCGAACCTATAGAGGAGGAAGAGGCAATGATTTCCAGTGAGGAAGACCTCAATAGACGTCCACTGACAAATAAGAAGTTCCCTGTTGAGGAACCAAAGGAATCTGAGGCTCATATAGAGACCATAGAGATTCCACTGAACCTACTGTTGCCATTCATAAGCTCTGATGAGTATTCTTCTTCTGAAAAAGATGAAGATATTGTTGAAGAGCAAGTTGCTCAGTATTTAGGAGCAATCATGAAGCTGAATGCCAAGTTATTTGGTAATGAGACTTGGGAGCATGAACCCCCATTGCTCATCAATGAACTGAATACCTTGGTTCAGCAGAAATTACCTCAAAAGAAACCGGATCCCAGAAGGTTCTTAATTCCTTGCACCATAGGCACCATGACCTTTGAGAAGGCTCTGTGTGACCTTGGTTCAAGTATAAACCTCATGCCACTCTCTGTAATGGAGAAACTAGGGATCTTTGAGGTACAAGCTATAAGAATCTCACTAGAGATGGCAGACAAATCAATAAAATAAGCTTATAGACTTGTAGAGGATGTCTTAGTGAAGGTTGAAGGCATGTACATCCCTGCTGACTTCATAATCCTAGACACTGGGAAGGATGAAGATAAATCTATTATCCTTGGAAGACCCTTCCTAGCCACAGCAAAAGTTGTGATTGATGTGGACAGAGGAGAGTTAGTCCTTCAATTGAATGAGGACTACCTTGTGTTTAAGGCTCAAGGATCTTCTTTTGTAACCATGGAGAGGAAGCATGAAAAGCTTCTCTCAATACAGAGTCAAACAGAGCCCCCACACTCAACCTCTAAGTTTGGTGTTGGGAGACCACCATTAAGCTCTGAGTCCATGTGAAGCTCTCTCAGAGCTCATTGTCAAGCTATTGACATTAAAGAAGCGCTTATTGGGAGGCAACCCAATGTTATTTAATTATATTTATCTTTCATAGACATTTGTTTTCCATTGTTATTTTATGTTTTCTTTAGGTAGATAATCATGTGAAGTCACAAAAGTAGCTGTAGAATTAAAACGGAATAAAAAATATCAAAAATAGTGCACCCTGAAGAACAAGCTTACTAGCGTTTAAACGCTAGTAAGGATAGCAGAATGGGCATTTAACGCCCAGTCTGGCAGCATTCTAGGTGTCAAACGCCAGAAATGGTAGCCAGACTGGCGTTAAATACCTGAAAAGGGTGTCTGGTGTCTGGCTGGCGTTAAACGCCAGAATTGGCAGACAGACTGGCGTTTAATGCCAAAAAAGGGTGTTTAGTTGACATTAAACGCCAGAAATGGGCATCAGCCTGGTGTTTAATGCCAGAAAAGGTAGCAGAGTTGGCGTTAAACGCCAGAAATGGCACACAGAGGGCATTTAAACGCTAGAAAGGTGCAGGGGGTAGAATTCCTTGACACCTCAGAATCTGTGGACCCCACAGGATCCCCACCTACCCCAACTCACTATCTCTCCTTTTCACACCTCTCCATAACACTCTTCCCCAAATACCCTTGACCAAGCACATCAATACCTCTTCCCCAAATACCATTCACCTATCAACTCCTACCCTCTTCCCCATAATCTCTTCACCACTCACATCCATCCATCATAAAACCCCACCTACCTCACCATTCAAATTCAAAATATTTCCCTCCCAAACCCAACCCCCTCTTAGCCGAATTCCCCCTCTCTCTTACCCTATAAATACCCCTCCTTACCACCTTCAATTTTACACTTCATACACACTTAAACCCTCTTGGTCGAAACCAACACACTCCTCCATCTCCTCTATTTCTTCTTCTTCTACTTCTTTCTTTCTTCTTTTGCTTGAAGATGAGCAAACTTTTTAAATTTGGTGTGGGAAAAAGCTCTTCTTTTTGTCTTTCTATAACCATTAATGGCACCTAAGGCTGGAGAAACCTCTAGAAAGAGGAAAGGAAAGGCAATTGTTTCCACCTCCGAGTCATGGGAGATGGAGAGATTCATCTCAAAGGCCCATCAAGACCACTTCTATGAAGTTGTGGCCAAGAAAAGGGTGATCCCCGAAGTCCCCTTCATGCTCAAAAAGAGTGAATATCTGGAGATCCGACGTGAGGTTTGAAGAAGAGGTTGGGAAGCTCTCACCAACCCCATCCAACAAGTCAGAATCTTAATGGTTTAAGAGTTCTATGCTAATGCATGGATCACTAAGAACCATGATCAAAGTATGAAGCCGAACCCAAAGAATTGGCTCACAATGGTTCAGGAGAATTACTTGGATTTCAGTCTGGAAAATGTGAGGTAGGTATTCAACTTGCCAATAATGCAAGGAGATCATCACCCTTTCACTAGAAGGGTTAACTTGGATCAAAGGTTGTACCAAGTCTTCACGGACATTTGTGTGGAAGGAGCACAATGGAAGAGAGACTCAAAAGGCAAGCCGGTTCAACTGAGAAGGCTTGACCTCAAACCTGTGGCTAGGGGATGGTTAGAGTTCATCCAACGCTCTATCATTCCTACTAGCAACCGGTCTGAAGTTACAATAGACCGGGCTATCATGATCCATAGTATCATGAATGGAGAGGAAGTAGAAGTTCATGAGATCATACCTCTAGAACTCTACAAGGTGGCGGACAAGCCCTCCACTTTGGCAAGGTTAGCCTTCCTCATCTCATCAGTAACCTATGCAATTCAGCTGGAATTATCATAGAGGAAGACATCCTCATTGAAGACGACAAACCCATCACTAAAAAGAGGATGGAGCAAACAAGAGAGCCCACTCATGGACCTCAACAAGAGCATGAGAAAGTCCCTCATTAAGAAATTCCTGAGATGCCTCAAGGGATGCATTTTCCTCCAAACAACTGTTGGGAGCAACTCAATACTTCTTTAGGAGAATTGAGTTCCAACATGGGGCAACTAAGGATGGAGCACCAAGAGCACTCCATTATCCTCAATGAAATCAGAGAGGACCAAAAGGCCATGAGAGAGGAGCAACAAAGGCAAGGAAGAGACATAGAGGAGCTCAAGCACTCCGTAGGATCTTCAAGAGGAAGAACTAGCTGCCGTCACTAAGGTGGACCCGTTCTTTAATTTCCTTGTTCTTATTTTTCTATTTTTCAGTTTTTATGCTTTATGTTTTGTCTATGTTTTTGTCTTTATTACATGATCATTAGTGTTTAATGTCTATGTCTTAAACCTATAAATGTCCCATAAATCCTTCACCTTTCTTAAATGAAAAATGTTTTCTAAAAAAGAAAAATAAGTACACGAGTTTCGAATTCTATCTTGAAATTAGTTTATTTATTTTGATGTGGTGGCAATACTTTTTATTTTCTGAATGAATGCTTGAACAGTGCATATTTTTTATAGTGAAGTTAATGAATGTTAAAATTGTTGGCTCTTGAAAGAATAATGAAAAAAGAGAAATGTTATTGACAATCTGAAAAATCATAAATTGATTCTTGAAGCAAGAAAAAGCAGTGAAAAACACAAAGCTTGCGAAAAAAAAGGCAAAAAATAAAGGAAAAAAGAAAAAGCAAGCAGAAAAAGCCAATAACCCTTTAAACTAAAAGGCAGGGGTAAAAAGAATCCAAGACTTTGAGCATTAATGGATAGGAGGGCCCAAAAGAATAAAATACTGGCCTAAGCGGCTAAATCAAGCTGTCCCTAACCATGTGCTTGTGGCGTGAAGGTGTCAAGTGAAAAGCTTGAGACTGAGCGGTTAAAGTTGTGGTCCAAAGCAAAAAGAGTTTGCTTAAGAGCTCTGAGCACCTCTAACTGGGGACTCTAGCAAAGCTGAGTCACAATCTGAAAAGGTTCACCCAGTTATGTGTCTGTGGCATTTATGTATCCAGTGGTAATACTGGAAAACAAAATGCTTAGGGTCACGGCCAAGACTCATAAAGTAGCTGTGTTCAAGAATCAACATACTGAACTAAGATAATCAATAACACTATCTGAATTCTAAGTTCCTATGGATGCCAATCGTTCTGAACTTCAAAGGACAAAGTGAGATGCCAAAACTGTTCAGAAGCAAAAAGCTACTAGCCCCGCTCATCTAATTAAAACTAATCTTCGTTGATAATTTTGGAATTTATTATATTTTCTATTATTTTTATCCTATTTTATTTTTAGTTACTTGGGGATAAGCAACAATTTAAGTTTAGTGTTGTGATGAGAGGATAATTTATACCCTTTTTGGCATTATTTTTACATAGTTTTTAGTATGTTTTAGTTATTTTGTATTATATTTTTATTAGTTTTTATGCAAAAATCACATTTATGGACTTTACTATGAGTTTGTGTATTTTTCTGTAATTTCAGGTATTTTCTTGCTGAAATTGAGGGACCTGAGCAAAAATCTGATTTAGAGGCTGAGAAAGGACTGCAGATGCTGTTGGATTCTGACTCTTCAGCACTCAAAGTTGATTTTCTGGAGGTACAGAAGCCCAATTGGTGCACTCTCAATTGCGTGGGAAAGTATACATCTTGGGCTTTCCAGAAATATATAATAGTCCATACTTTGCCCGAGATTTGATGGCCCAAACTGGCGTTCAAACACCCATCAGAGACCCTTTTCTGGCGTAAAATGCCAGAACTGGAGTTAAACCCCCAAACTGGTACCCAAGCTGACGTTTAACTCCAAGAATGGCCTATGCACGTGAAAGCTTCAAAGCTCAGCCCAAACACTCACCAAGTGGTCCCCGGAAGTGGATTTCTTCACTATCTGCACTTAGTTACTTATTTTTTGTAATCCCTAGTAACTAGATTAGTATAAATAACACTTTTTACTATTGTATTCGTATACTTTATCATCTTATGTTACATTTGAAGGCTGACCATTCGGCCATGCCTAGACCTTTTTCTCTTATGTATTTTCTATGGTGGAGTTTCTACACCTCATAGATTAGGGTGTGGAGCTCTGCTGTTCTTCATGAATTAATGCAAGTACTATTGTTTCTCTTTCAATTCACGCTTACTTCTTCTCCAAGATATACTCTCGTACTTAATTCAGTTAAGTCAGAATGAAGGGGTGACTCGTGATACTCACCCGCTATCTTCGTTACTCACTTAGCCAAGATCCGCGTGCCTGACAACCACAAGCGGTCTACATGATGTTCAACGTAGTCATTGGACGACAGCTGGAGTATATTCTCTTGGGTCTCTAATCCACGGACCGAGTCCGTGAGATTAGGATCTTCGTGGTATAGGCTAGAAACAATTGGCAGCATTCCTGAGATTCGAAAAGTCTAAACCTTGTCTGTGGTATTCCGAATAGGATCTGGGAAGAGATGACTGTGATGAGCTTCAAACTCATGAATGTTGGGCACAGTGACAGTGTGCAAAAGGATAGAGAGATCCTATTCCGATGCTAGTGAGAACCGACAGATGATTAGCCGTGCGGTAGCTGTACCTGGTATTTTTCATCCGAGACGAGAAATCCGACAGTTGATTAGCCGTGCAGAAACCGTACTTGGTATTTTTCATCCAAGAGGATCATACAGCTTGCCATGGAAGGGAGCACGCATGATTGGAAGAAGACAATAGGAAAGCAGAGGTTCAGAAGTAACAAAGCATCTCCAAACACTTATCTGAAATTCCCACCAATGAATTACATAAGTATCTCTATTTTATTTTATATTTTATTTATTTTTTAATTATCAAAACCTCACAACCATTTGAATCTGCCTGACTAAGATTTATAAGATGACCATAGCTTGCTTTAAGCATACAATCTCCGTGGGATCGATCCTTACTCACGTAAGGTATTACTTGGACGACCCAGTGCACTTGCTGGTTAGTTGTGCGGAGTTGTGAAAAGTGTGGATCACAATTTCGTGCACTATTTATGCGCAGGTAATATGGCGGAGCCCCGAAGGATTACTCTCCAAGAAGTAGTAGCTCCAGACTTTACCCTGTAACCGTATCAAGCGCGTCACCCAAATCTGGTTGCAGATTTTGAACTGAAGACTGTGCTAATCAATCTACTGGCTAAGTTTCATGGCTTACCTGCTCAAGAGCCTATCAAGTACCTCAGAGATTTTTAGACAGCCTGTTCAACTACTAGGCATTATGGTGCGGATGAGACTACTATTTGGCTATATGCCTTCCCATTCTCTCTTGAGGGAAAGGCAAGGGAGTGGTTCTACACTCAACCTGAAGAAGTCGTTACTTATTGGGATCTACTCAGAAGGGAATTCCTGGAAAAGTTCTTTCCAGCTGAAGTTACAGATAGACTGAGGAAAGAAATATCATGCATTATCTAAGGAGAATCAGAGACCCTCTACGAGTATTGGGAGCGCTTTAGGAATCTCCTAGACTCATATCCCCACCACAAGATTGACCAGTTGGTGTTGATTAGCTATTTCACACAAGGCATGAAGCCTCAAGACAAGACTATATTGCAACTCCCCGGCAACGGCGCCAAAAATTGATGTGGCGAAAATTGGCGGATTAAGAAATTAATATAAGAGACACGTTGCCAGTACGGTTCTTAACCAACAAAAATCCGCTTATCAATTTAGAAGGGTTGTCACAAAATCAGAATTAAAATACTGGGAGTATAAATCCCAGGTTGTCTCCCAACGAGTTACAGAAAGATGTGTTGTTTTATTAATTAGATGTTTTCTAAAATGGTTTGAGTTTGATAAACAGGGAATTAAATCAGAGAATTTGTGTAATTTAAATAAAAATCTTGACCAGGAGTAGACTAGTCGGAAGTTCTATCCTTGTTGGAGTTCTCCCAAAATTAATTGATAATTGAAGGTTGTTCTGCTTAGTTATCCTTTACTAGGTAGAGGAAAGTCAAGCAAGTTGGAAGTCTATTTCTGTTCACAAGTTCTAATCCTCTCCCTTGGGAAGGATTAGTGTTAGTGACTAAAGGGCGATCCAATAATAAACCCAATTACAATTTTACTCTTGAGCATTCTAACTCAAGGTCATCCTTTCAATCAACTCCCAATCAAGTTAGGGAACTACTCGCTCATTATGAATGTAAACTTCACAAAATAAGAAAGGAAAATAAAGGAAGACATGATAAATAATAATCAAAAAGACCAATTCAAAATAAAAATAGTTCTTGCATTATTAAATTCTAAAAATAATCCAATAGTAATTCTGAACAAATTAAGGATATGAAAGAGTAAGTGACAAGTAAGGAAAACGAACTAGAATGATGAAGTCTTGGCGGAGGTAATAACTCTTCTCAATATCCCAATCCAAAAAGCAATAAAAACAAAATCCTAAGAACTATGAATATGTCGAGAGAAAACATAGAGGAGGAGTAAAATCAGATCTAAAACTAAAAATTATGCGGAATGAATGTCTCTCCTGGTCTCTGCATGTTCCCTGGCTCTAATCGGCTTTTCTGGGCCGAAAACTGGGTCAAAGCATAGCCCAAAATTGCCCCCAGCGGATTCTGCAAATTCTGCAGATCGCGCAGGTCACGCGATCGCATCATCCACGCGTTCGCGTCATCCAGCATTGTTCCTTGCCACGCGTGCGCGTCGTCCACGCATTCGCATCATTTGTGCAGTTTCCAATCCATGCGTTCGAGTCAGGCACGCGAGTGCGTCACTGTAATTTCCAATCCATGCGCCTGCGTCACTTCTCACTGGTTATCTCCTCAATTTCTTGTGTTCCTTCCATTTTTGCAAGCCTCCTCTCCAATTTCCAAGTCATTCATGCCCTATAAAGCCTGGAACACTTAACACAGGGGTCACGGAATCGAATGGAATAAAGAAAAATTAAAATACATAATTAAAAGTCTCTAGGAAGCAAGTTTTCAACCATGGAGTAATTTTAGGAAGGAGTTGTAAATACATGCTAATCATATGAATAAGTGGGTAAAGATTTTATAAAACCATGCAATTAAACACAATATAAACCATAAAATAATGGTTTATCAACCTCCCCACACTTAAACATTAGCATGTCCTCATGCTTAGTTGAAGGAGATAAAATAAATGAGTAGGAACATGTAAAACTCATGCAATGCAATGCAACCTATACATATGAATGCAACTATATGATTCTTGTCCACTTGGTTAAAAGTAAATAAGCTCTTCAAGACAATCACAAATCAAATTCCACTAATTCAATTCTTATACAGTAAGAACAGATAAAAATGCAAGAAGGTAGCTCATGAAAGCAGGGAACATAGAATTTAAGCATTGAACCCTCACTAATGATGTATGTACACTCTAATCTCTCTAGTGTATAGGGTAATCACTCTATCCTTCTCTAATCATGCTCTCTAATTTTTGTTCTTCACCTAACCAATCAACAACATTTAATGTACCAATACAAACATCATGAGGTCTTTTCAAGGTTGTAATGGGGCTAAAGTAAAGGTAGGGATATATATATATAGCCAAGTAAGCTTATAAATTGAATCTTTAATTAACCTAAGCTTTCACCTAACACACATATATATATTATATATAACTTAAATTTCATACCTAGCTACCCAAAATTTCCCTTTCACATTCTATACTCATGTATCAACTTTATTTTAATTTTATCATATCTACATTGATCCTTGAAATTTAACTTAGCTTATCAATGCACATAGATTATCAACTTATCTACATTGATCCTTGAAATATCAACTTATCTAATTTTGTCCCCTTATTTATTTATTGAATGTTTTTTTGGATTTTTTTAACATGAAAATAAACATAGCTTATCAATGCACATAAATTTTTAATTTTCTTTTATAGTTTCACATGAGTAGGTACCCAAATTCCCATTATATTATCATGACACATTCCCTTATTACCTTTTGTTCCCATAATCTTCCCATACTCAATTAACACACAATTCTATCTCAAGCTAACCAAAGATTCAATTGGGATATATAATTATTTTTTTTTCTCTTAAGGTTAGTAATGTGGTAAAATACAGAACAAATGGGATTTAAAGGCTCAAAGTGGCTAACAAAGGTAACTTAAGGGGTAGGCTTAATTGGGATAAGTGAGCTAAATAAATAATGGCCTCAATCATATGCAAGCATATAAATATATTAAACGTCGGACATATAGGATAAAACAAAATATAGATTATAATCATAGAGAAGTAAACACACAAGCATAAATTAATTATGGTTAAATAATGTAACCATGTAACTAAGCTCAAATCTTACGGGTTGTGTGTTCTTAGCCTTTTAAACTATGTTCCAAATACAACTCCAAGCAAATTTAACATAAAAGTTTTGATTAAAATTAGTGAAATTTTGTTCTAAAAAAATAGGGTCTTAGAAGAAACTTATTATCTTTTCAATCAAGTAGAACATGCATACAACTAACCTATTACTATGCAATTTATCCTATTCTACAAAAGAAAAACTAACTAAATATCCTATTTTATTGGTGTTAAGGAAGAGAAACTACCTCCGGAAGTCAGGTACCGACCGACCTCCCCACACTTAAGGTTTTGCACCGTCCTCGGTGCCATCTGTCAGGAATAAAGGGGGGCTGGTAGCAGTATCTCCACTGTCGGGACCGTCATGGCTCCCTGTGCTGGTAAATGAAGTGGAGTCCGGGGTGTCTGGATCTTTGTATTTTCCCATAAGTAGCTCCTTGAGGTATGTGAATCGGCGCTTGTTGCGGCGCTCTCTTAGCTTTGCTTTGTGTTCCTACCGATCCAACCATTCAAGTATCTGATGGAGCAGTTGATTTGTTGTAGGTGCTTGTGGTGTTGAAGGAGGAATGTCTTCAGCCGGTTTAGTAGGTTAGCTTGTAGTGGCTGCTGGAGGCCTGATATATTTCCCGTTAGGGACGTATTGATCATCCCGTGGAAGCATGGCTTTGGTGTCCCCAGCTCTGTAGGAGACTCCGGCTGCTGAGACAAGATCTGAGATCAAGGTGGGAAAAGGTAAGTTTCTCACAATTTGTACGTGTCCCATGGCATTCCGGATGTGTCTTGGTAGGTTTGTAAGGATGCACCATAGTAGAACGGCCATGTCTGTAGTGATGGAGGACTCATGAGTGCTCGGGAAAACGCAATGGGACATAATCTGTGCCCATACGTGAGCCTCCAAGGTAAGTGCGGAAGCCAATATTCCCTTAGGACGAGAATGATGGTATCCATAAATCCATCTGCTGCCAGGTAGTGCGATAAATCTGAGAACAGCGTCCCAGTCAAATTGGTTCGTCTGGCGCTTGAGTACGGCCTCTTGAAATGCGTCCGGTCTTTCTGGAGTAGGGGGAAGATCTAAAGCTTGTTGAATGGCCTCTTCTATAATGGGGACTTGCTTCTAACAGACATAGACAGACTGCAGGATTGGTAGGTGGAAATTAGAGTAGAACTCGACTACCCAGGAAAGATTAACCCGCCGTTGCTGTCTCTATAGGAATCCCCATTGTCGTCGCTCAATTCGCGGCTCAACAAATTCAGCAATGTGGGTCGGGAGCATAAGAAGGTATTCGTTGTTGTAACTCCTTTCTGCCAGGATGGGGAACATCTGCTCACAGTAGCGGTTGGTAAATGGCGCAGTGTCCTTTGCTGGGAAGGCTTTCTCTTTTTCATCAACCTTTATAATCCTCTTAATTCTTTTTGTTGAGGGTTTAACTACAGTTGAAGATGGCTCTGCCACTAATGCTCTTTTTGTTCCTTTCTTTGCTATTGACTTGGGAGTAGCTTTCTCCTTGCCTTTCTTGGTGGCCATCCTAAAAAAAAAAAAAAAGAAAAGAGAAAGTATGTTAAAATGTCAAGGGTTAGAGCAAGGAAGAGGGCGGGAAAGGTGGTAATCAATGCACATTAAAAGATGAATGATGTTAACACATGGTCATGACTACATGTGAAAAATCATCAATGGAAATATAGCAAGTGCATAGGATGACAATGAAATGCAAGGTGTTTATTGGCATGCCGGCAAAGGCATGAGTAGCATAGATCAAGCAAACAACGTCCAAGTTAGATTACCAAGCCTTTCAAACTAATAACCTGTTTGTGATAACAATTATATTTAAATAATATAATATAAAAAAGGTTTTGTGAAAAGCAAGCATTTAGAGTAGTAGATTAAAGGAAATCTAAAAACAGTGCACAATGCCATTTAGAGTAGCATGCATGGTGAATAAGCTATTGAAAGTATTAAATTGAACATGCAAGCAACCCTTAAAAATTAATATATTATTGTCAAATAAATCATTAACAATCCACAAGCATATCATAAGAAACAATGACCCAAATGAATTTCCAACACCAATTAAAAGAAAAAGAAAACATGGATAATGAAAGTAAAAAGAAAAAGAAAAGAAGAAGAAAACATAAAAACAAGAGGAAGAATAAAAAGGAAGGAGAGAAGAAGAAAATAAAAACCTTGATAATGGTGGTGAGAGAGAGAAAGTAGAAAGTGAAAAAGAAGGAAGAAGGAAGAAAGGGGAAGAAAGAAATAAGAAGGGAAAAGAAAAAGTAGGATTTGGGAAAGAGAAAGATAAGATATTTTGGCAGATATGGATATGTTGTGCGGTGCCAGCGACGCGGATGCGTGGAGTACGCGTTCACACGGATGGCGCTTATATGAATTGACGCGGACGCGTCAGTCACGTGGACGCGTGACTCGTTCTGTGCTATTGGCGCGGGGGCAGCCTCGCGCTCGCACAACTCTCTGCTCAAAACTCATTGTTGCCAAATTTCAGGGTGACGCGTCCGCGTGGTGGACGCGATCGCGTGAATGGCCAAGATTGGTAGACGACGCGGACGTGTGGGACACGCGTTCGTGTGGTAGGGCTTGTGCGTCTAGCGCCATTCTAGCCCCAGTCTAGCATAACATTCTGCCATACACCCTTTCTTACGTCGATTTTTAGGGCACGCGTTCGCGTGCTTGACGCGGAGGCGTGGGAGGCATTTTTCCCTCATGACGCGGATGTGTCAACGATGCGGTTGCGTGGGTCAATTTGTGCCACAGGCACGCCTCCAGCCATGCTCTCGCGTGACTCTCTGTTCACTTTTCTTTTCTTCCTAATGCACTTGGGACGCGGACGCGTCAGCAACGCTTACGCGTCGCGTGCATTTTTTTTATGCAATTATGCAAATGAAGATGCAAACTATATGTGCTAATAATGAGAAGAGTTATTGAAGAAGAAAACTAAGAAGAAAGAAAGGAACGATCATACCATGGTGGGTTGTCTCCCACCTAGCACTTTGCCTTAACGTCCTTAAGTTGGACGCTCCACTAGCTCAGTCTTCTGCTGTTGGAGGATCCTCCAAGAGGAAGATCTCTAGCTCCTTGTTTTTTGTCACCTTCTCACCATGATATAGCTTTAAGCGATGTCCATTAACTTTGATGAATTCAGAGCTTGAAGGATGACTCAGGTGAAAAACTCCGTATGGCTCGGCCTTCTCTACTCTATATGGGCCTTCCCATCTTGATCTCAACTTGCCTGGCATGAGCCTCAGTCTAGAGTTGTAAAGGAGGACTAAGTCCCCAGGTTGGAACTCTCTCCTCTTGATGTGCTTATCATGCACAACCTTCATCTTTTCTTTGTACAGCCGTGAGTTCTCATAAGCTTCTAGGCAAATGCTTTCTAATTCTTACAGTTGTAACTTCCTTTCAGCTCCGACTTTCTCAAATCCCATGTTGCACTCCTTTACTGCCCAGAAGGCTTTGTGCTCTACCTCAACTGGGAGGTGACAGGCTTTTCCATAAACTGAGCAGAAGGGACTCATCCCAATGGGTGTCTTGTATGCTGTTCTGTATGCCCAGAGTGCATCTTGTATCCTAGTGCTCCAGTCTCTTCTATGAGGTTTGACTATCTTCTGCAATATACGCTTTATTTCTCTATTTGACACCTTGGCTTGCTCATTAGTCTGGGGATGGTAGGCTGTTGCCACTTTATGAATTATCCCATGCTTCTTCAGTAGTCCTGTTAGTATCCTGTTACAAAAATGGGTGCCTTGATCGCTCACGATTGCTCGTGGTGATCCAAAGCGACAGATGATATGGTTTCTAACAAAGGAAACAACAGTGTTAGCATCATCAGTACGGGTAGGAATTGCTTTCACCCATTTAGAAACGTAATCTACAGCTAACAATATATAAAAATAACCATTAGAATTTGGAAATGGACCCATGAAGTCAGTGCCCCAAACATAAAAAATTTCACAGAAAAGCATAATCTATTGAGGCATCTCATCCCTCTTGGATATATTACCAAACCTTTGGCATGGGAACAAGATTTACAAAATTCAGCAGCGTCTTTAAAAAGAGTAGGCCACCAGAATTCACAGTCTAAAATTTTTCGAGCTGTTCTTTGAGGGCCAAAATGTCCTCCACTCTCAAATGAGTGGCAGGCCAATGGATTGGAATTCTGATTGAGGCACACACCGTCTAATTACCTGGTCAGCGCCACATCTCCATAAATATGGGTCATCCCATATATAATATTTGGACTCACTTTTCAGCTTGTCTCTTTGATGCTTAGTAAAGTCTGGAGGAAAAGTGCGGCTAACTAGATAATTAGCTACAGGTGCATACCAAGGGACTACTTCAGATACTGCTTGCAGGTTATCAAATGGGAAATTATCATCTATAGGAGTGGAGTCATCCCTAATGTGCTCAAGGCGACTCAAGTGGTCTGCCACTAGATTCTGGTTACCACTCCTATCCTTCATTTCTAAATCAAATTCTTATAGTAGCAGTATCCAACGTATAAGCCTTGGTTTGGATTCCTTTTTAGCTAATAAATACTTTAGAGCTGCGTGGTCTGAGTACACTACTACTTTAGCACAAAATAAATAGGCTCGGAATTTATCCCGAGCAAAAATAATAGCAAGAAGCTCTTTCTCAGTAGTAGTGTAATTAGACTGAGCGGTGTCTAAAGTCTTAGATGCATAAGCAATTACAAAGGGATCATTACCTTCACACTGAGCCAGCGCCGCTCCTACTGCATGGTTAGAGGCGTCGCACATAATTTCAAATGGCTGGCTCCAGTCTGGTCCTCTCACAATTGGAGCTTGAGTCAAGGCGGTCTTCAGCTTATCAAACGCTTGTTTGCAATTCTCACTGAACTCGAATTCAATATCTTTCTGCAGTAGTCTGGATAAGGATAGTGCTACCTTACTGAAGTCCTTAATGAATCTCCGGTAAAAACCTGCATGGCCAAGGAACGAACGGACTTCCTTCACAGAGGAGGGGTAAGGTAAACTAGAAATAACATCCACCTTTGCTGGATCTACAGAAATGCCAGTATCAGACACAACATGTCCTAGCATAATTCCTTGTTTTACCATAAAGTGACATTTTTCAAAATTCAATACAAGGTTCGTACTAACACATCTATCTAACACTCTAGATAAACTATCTAAGCAAAGGCTAAATGAATCACCATAAACGCTAAAATCATCCATAAAAACCTCCATATAGTTCTCAATAAGGTCAGAGAAAGGACTCATCATGCACCTTTAGAAAGTAGCTGGTGCATTGCATAAGCCAAAGGGCATTCTCTTATAAGCATAAGTTCCAAAAGGACATGTAAAAGTAGTCTTTTTCTTATCTTCAGGAGCTATATGAATTTGAAAATAGCCTGTATAACCATCTAAAAAGTAATAATGGGATTTACTTGACAGGCGATCAAGTATCTGATCAATGAATGGCAAGGGGTAATGATCCTTGCGAGTGGCTTGGTTGAGACGCCTGTAGTCAATGCAAACTCTCCATGAATTCTGCACTCTGGTTGTCAGAAGCTCTCCATGCTCATTTCTTACTGTTGTGATTCCAGACTTCTTGGGCACCACTTGTACTGGACTGACCCATTCGCTATCTGAGATGGGGTAAATGATATCTGCTTCAAGTAGCCTGGTCACTTTTTTCTTGACAACTTCTAAGATGGTGGGATTCAGTCTTCTTTGAGGTTGACGGACAGGCTTTTCTCCCTCTTCTAGGAATATTTTGTGCTCACAAACTTGAGGGTTGATGCCTACTATATCCGCTAGGCTCCATCCAATTGCTTTCTTGTATTTTTTCAGCACACTGAGTAGCTGTTCTTCTTGTTGGGAAGTGAGTTCCCTTGCAATGATAACTGAAAACTTCTGTTTGTCCTCAAGGTAAGCATACTTGAGGTGTGGAGGGAGTGGTTTTAATTCTAATTTCTGCTCATGGCCAGGCTCTGGATTATCTGGAGCTGGTGATAATGGTGAAGTGCTCTCATTGTCCTCAGAAAGTGTCCCCACACCTGGACCTTGTCCTATGTACTTCTCTTCTAATTCCTCCTGGTGAACTTCAGCCACGATTTCATCTATGATGTCACACTGGGAGATAGAATGATCATCCGGAGGGTGCTTCATAGCTCCATTTAAACTGAATTTCACTATTCTGCCATCTATTTCAAAAGAATAAGTTCCGGAAAATACGTCCAGCTTGAACTTTGAAGTCTTCAGGAATGGTCTTCCAAGCAGGATTGATGATGGCCTTCCTGAGTCATTAGGGGGCATTTCCAGGATATAGAAGTCAATGGGAAATGTGAGCCCCTTAATGCTCACTAATACATCTTCAGCAACTCCAATCACTGTAAGAATGCTTTTATCTGCTAACACAAAACGAGCTGCTGACCTTTTTAAGGGAGGGAGCCTCAAAGTATCATATATAGACAAAGGCATTATACTAACACACGCTCCTAAATCACACATGTAGTCAGAAAATATCACACTTCCAATAGTACAATTAACCATACATGGACCTAGATCACTACACTTTTCAGGTATACCTTCCATTAAAGCAGATATAGAACTACCTAAAGGAATAGTTTCTAATTCATTAATTTTGTCTTTATATATACATAAATCTTTTAGAAACCTTGTATATTTAGGTACCTGCTGAATGACATCAAAAAGGGGAACATTTACCTCAACCTTTTTGAATATTTCTACCATTTTGGGATCAAGTTCCATCTGCTTCCTGGGCTTCCTTGCAACTTGTGGAAATGGGATAGGAAGGGCATTTTCTGCAGCGTCTGCAACCCTTGGTGCTTCCTTCTGTGGTTGTGCTTCTTCTTCTTCAACCATGTCTTGTATATCATCTTCCTCTTCAGCATCCTCTACTTCCACCACCTCTTCAGCTGAGGCGTGTTTTGGTGGGTTTGGCTCCTCCTGATTCTACTCTTGCAGTGTGGTTCTGGACCTTAGGGTGATGGCATTGATGCCACCCTTTGGATTGGGTAAGGGTTGAGAAGGAATTCTACTGGAGCTTGCATGTTGAGTGTTTGAAGTATTGGATGATCCCATCTGAGAGATGAGAGCTTGTATAGCGGATGTTAGACCGTTAAGTGAACTTTCTATGTTCTTTTGTCCTTGCGCAATGGATTGAAACATCTCGTCATTCGGAAAGGAATTAGAATAAGTGACCTAAGGAACTTGTTGTTGGTTATGCTGTGGTCTTTGGGATTGCCTCAGGTGAGGTGCTCTGTAAGGCTGGTTCTGGTTCTGCTGCCTGTTGTTTTATTATTCCACCTCTGATTTTCTTGATTGTCTCTGCCTCCTCTGTTATTGTTGTCCCTCCAGCCCTGGCTAGAATTATCTCTCCAACTTTGGTTGGAATTGTCCTGCCATCCATGGTTGTAGCTGCCACCTTGATTGTATCCTTGATTGGGGCGGTCATAGAAGTTATGAGTGGCTACTACAGTATTGTCTTCCTATTGGAGCTGCAGACATTCATCAGTATAATGACTATAATCAGCACAGATTTCGCACACTCTCTGTGGGACTAACTATTGGCTTTGCTGTGGTGGAGAAGGTTGAGCTTGCTGAGCTTGTTGTTGACTCAACTGCATCTGCCTCAGTAAGTTGGTCATCTCACATATACTCTGAGTCAGAGCAGTAGTCTCTTTGCTAGAAGATACCTCTGCAACAGCTTTTGACCAGCTCTGTTTCTGCCTGTGATTCTGAGTAGATTCAGCTAAGTCACTGATCAACTGCCATGCCTCATCAGTGGTCTTGTACTTTTTCATAGACCCATTGCTAGCAGTTTCCAATGTGGTCTTATCTTGAGGCCTCATGCCCTGTGTGACGTAGCCGAGCAATACTATCTTGTCAATCATATGGTGGGGGCATGCTTCCAGAAGATTGTTGAAGCACTCCCAGTATTCGTAGAGAGTCTCAGATTCGTCCTGAACAATCATGGAAATGTCTTTCCTCAGTTTATCAGTAACTTCCGCTAGAAAGAATTTTTCAAAAAATTCTCTTCTAAGCGTATCCCAGTCAGAAACAGTTGCTGCGGGTTGAGTGTAGTACCACTCTCTCGCCTTTCCCTCAAGAGAGAATGAGAAGGCTTTTAACAAAATAGAAGTTTCATCTGCACCATCACGCCTGACAGTAGAACAAGCTGCCTGGAAATCCCTAAGGTGCTTGATAGGCTCTTGAGCAGGTAAGCCATGAAACTTAGGCATCAAGTTGAGTAGTGCAGTCTTGAGTTCAAAATCTACAGCCACCGCTGGGTGATGCGCTTGATACGGTTGCAGTGTAAAATCAGGGGCTCCAGCTTCCTGGATAGTAACTCTCCTAGGTGCTGCCATGTCACCTGCACGTAAATCAACCGAATCAGTAGAAAGGGAGCTTGTTTCTTCCTCAAGTGACGTTTCAGATTCGCCCTCGGAGAGGACTAACCGACGCCGAGCTTGCCTTATACGTGAAATAGTTCTTTCAATCTCAGGATCAAATACTGGAAAGCATAGATCAGGAAGTGAACGCATCATTTAATGAAAAAAACATGCAGCTCATAGTAGCAAAATAAAATAAAATACAAATAAATAAATTCCAATCAATAACTTAGCACTCTATTGCAACTCCCCGGCAACGGCACCAAAAATTGACGTGGCGGAAATTGGCGGATTAAGAAATTAATATAAGAGACACGTTGCAAGTACAGTTCTTAACCAACAAAAATCCGCTTATCAATTTAGAAGAGTTGTCACAAAATCAGAATTAAAATACTGGGAGTATAAATCCCAGGTCGTCTCCCAACGAGTTGCAGAAAGATGTGCTGTTTTATTAATCAGATGTTTTCCAAAATGGTTTGAGTTTGATAAACAGGGAATTAAATCAGAGAATTTATGTAATTTAAATAAAAATCTTGACCGGGAGTAGACTAGTCGGAAGTTCTATCCTTGTTGGAGTTCTCCCAAGATTAATTGATAATTGAAGGTTGTTCTGCTTAGTTATCCTTTACTAGGTAGAGGAAAGTCAAGCAAGTTGGAAGTCTATTTATGTTCACAAGTTCTAATCCTCTCCTTGGGAAGGATTAGTGTTAGTGACTAGAGGGCGATCTAACAATAAACCCAATTACAATTTTACTCTTGAGCATTCCAACTCAAGGTCCTCCTTTCAATCAACTCCCAATCAAGTTAGGGAACTACTCACTCATTATGAATGTAAACTTCACAAAATAAGAAAGGAAAATAAAGGAAGACATGATAAATAATAATCAAAAAGACCAATTCAAAATAAAAATAGTTCTTGCATTATTAAATTCTAAAAATAATCCAATAGTAATTCTGAACAAATTAAGGATATGAAAGAGTAAGTGACAAGTAAGGAAAATGAACTAGAATGATGAAGTCTTGGCGGAGGTAATAACTCTTCTCAATATCCCAATGCAAAAAGTAATAAAAACAAAATCCTAAGTACTATGAATGTGTCGAGAGAAAACCTAGAGGAGGAGTAAAATCAGATCTAAAACTAAAAATTATGCGGAATGAATGTCTCTCCTGGTCTCTGCATGTTCCCTGGCTCTAATCTGCTTTTCTGGGCCGAAAACTGGGTCAAAACATAGCCCAAAATTGCCCCCAGCAAATTATGCAAATTCTACAGATCGCGCACGTCACGCGATCGCGTCATCCACGCGTTCGTGTCATCCAGCGTTTTGCCTTGCCACGCGTGCGCGTCGTCCACGCATTCACGTCACTTGTGCAGTTTCCAATCCATGCGTTCGTGTCAGGCACGCGAGCGCATCACTGTAATTTCTAATCCATGTGTCTGGTCACTTCTCGCTGGTCATCTCCTCAATTTCTTGTGTTCCTTCAATTTTTGCAAGCCTCCTCTCCAATTTCCAAGTCATTCATGCCCTATAAAGCCTGAAACACTTAACACAGGGGTCACGACATCGAATGGAATAAAGGAGAATTAAAACACATAATTAAAAGTCTCTAAGAAGTAAGTTTTCAACTATGGAGTAATTTTAGGAAGGAGTTGTAAATACATGCTAATCATATGAATAAGTGGGTAAAGATTTGATAACACCACGCAATTAAACACAATATAAACTATAAAATAATGGTTTATCACACTCCAAGTCAATTAGCAATTCTCAATTCATAATCTACAATTGATATCCACTATTCAAGTGTCTCCAATAACTCAACCCCTAAGCCAAGTGAGAAAAATCTACTCCATAGCTAAGGTTGTCATTATCACAAATAATTGGTAGGCAATCATAGAAAACATGAATGCAATTGAAAGAACAGAATTGAATTAAAACTATCTAATCCAAACAATCATCAACAATCAAACAATTGAGTGAAACCTCAATTCATTAATCCACATTCAAAGTAACAAAGTGAACCAAATCTAGATCTAAGAAATTGAACCAAAAGAACATCAATTAAAAGTAGAAGAAGAGTAGATCTACACTTATAGCAAAACAAAAAGTCAATTAGCAATAGATCTCACCAAGAATTCAAAGGAAACTTGCAATGGAGGAAATGAAAACCTAGAGAGAAGTTGGAGTTTCTCTCTCTAAAAACAAAATGTAAATAACTCTCCAAAATATCTAGAATTATGACTAATTGTCCTAACACTCCTAATCCTTGGTCTTCTTAAGCTTTTCCCTCCAAAATGTGCTCCAAAACAGGGCCTGGGAACCCCTTGAAATCGCTGGGCACGTGTTTCATTTAAAAAATCATGTGCGCACATCAATGCATACGCGCACTGCACGCGTACGCGTCCCTGGGGTCTTTTACAACCTGCGCGCAGGCGTAAGGTATGCGCGAGCGTCATAAGGAATATGGCCCAGCCATAGAGGCGCGCCGGCTCCTCACTCGGCTCCACTGCGCTGGCTCTGAATGAGCGCATCCATGCGTACGCGCACGGTGCGCGTGCGCGTGCATGTCCAAACTTCAATTCTTTAATTTGTTTCATGCTCTTTCCATTCATGCATGCTTACTTCATTCCTCTTGGCCATTTTTGCCCTATAACTTCTGAAATCACTTAACAAACGGACAACGCATCTAATGGTAATAGAGGATGATTACAATATCTCAATTTTGATGCAAAAGAAACATATTTTCATCTATGAGGTAAAATGGGAAAGAGACACGAAATCATGCAGTTTTATATGAATAAGTGTGGAAGATCGTTTATAAAACCCTTAGATTCTATGCATGATAAACCATAAAAACGGGGTTTATGATAAACCCATATTTTATGATATATTTTGTGCCTAATTTAAGTGATTTATTCAGTCCTTCACCCACTTATTCATGTTAATTGCATGATTTTACTTTCCCTTCATTATTATGTGATGTATGTGAAAAACATGTTTCCTATGCTTTAAAAGTAATTATTTTAATTACCCTTTATTTCCATTCTTGTGTTGAGTAGTTTCAGATCTTCTAAGGCAGGAATGACTTAAAGAATGGAAAGGAAACATACAAAATTGGAAGGAAAGCATAAAACGGAGTTTTTGAAGAAACTGGCAGTAACGCGACCGCGTGATTGACGCGGACGCATGATTGAAGCGACTGTGTGGCAAGGAAAACTCCAATTGACGCAACCGCGTGACCCACGCGGACGCGTGACAGAGGCCACGCACCAGAAATTACATAAAACGCTCCCAGCGATTTCTGAAGCCCTTTTTTGCCCAAATCCAAGTCCAGAAGGCACAGATCAGAGGTTATGAAGTGAGGTAATGCATCCATTCAGTAGAGAGTCTCCAATTTAGTACTTTTCATGATTTAGATTTAGTTTTGAGAGAGGTTCTCTCCTCTCTCTTTAGGATTAGGATTTAGATTTAGGATTTTATTCGCTTTCAAGATTATCTTTTTATCAGGTTCAACATTCCTTTTTAATTACTTGTTTTCTCAATTTAGTTTATGAATTCTTCCATGATTACAGATTACTCTTTGAATTAATGCTATTTGAGGTATTTCAGTTTATTATTGCTTTCTTTTATTTATACTACTGTTGCTTCCAATCTGAAGACATTTTTATTCCAGTAGATTTACTTTTTCCCTTTTGGTCTTGGTTAAGAAATCAGTAACTCAGGAGTTATCAAACTCAAACATGATTGATAATTGTTATCTTTGCTAATTGAATTGAACTTCAATAATCCCAATCTTTCCTTAGGGATTAACTAGGATTCGAAGATCAAACTAATTAGTCACTTTACCTTTCTTTACTTTAAGTAAAGATCAACTGAGCGGAATTAAGATTCAATCTTCATAATCATTTATAAGGATAACTATGATAGGACTTCTAATTTCTCATACCTTGCCAAAAATTTATTTTACAGTTATTTATTTACTTTACAGTCTTTTACTTATTTTAATTGCAATTTAATTTACTTTTTCCTCATCTTCAAAACCCCAATTTACAACCTTCATAACCAATAATAAGAACATACTTCCCTGCAGTTCCTTGAGAAGACGACCCGAGGTTTAAATACTTCGGTTATCAATTTATTTAGGGGTTTGTTACTTGTGACAACCAAAACGTTTGTACGAAGGGATTTTTGTTGGTTTAGAAACTATATCTACAACGCGACTATTTTTACAAAATTCTTTACTAGCAAAAATCCTAACGTCAAAATGGCGCCGTTGCCGGGGAGCTGCAATTGTGTGCCTTATTATTGGTTATTGTAAATATTTTTCCTTTTATTTGTTTATTTGTCTTTATTTTCTTAACTTTTATTTCCATTAGCTACTATGAATTCTCACCCATCTCGCTTTGAGTTTGGTTCTAATATTGTTGAAAGGAGTAAAAGTTATAACAGGAACATGCATTAAGGTCAGAGCAATCAAAGATGGATGGAGCCAAGAGGATCTGATCAACCCTTTAGGCAACAACACCCTCCAAGATATCATGGACAAAGACCATTCTATAATGCATACCAAGCCAATAGACATGGTGAACAACCTTGTAACTACCAACAAGCCCCACCCTGTGCTTATAGGCCATCCTCTCAACATAACTTTGCACCACCACACTCACAAGCTCCTTTTCACCATTCACTACCATATGATCCTCATTTACCCAAATTCCAATCCAATTACTCCCAGACACCACCACTTCCCCATATACCACGTCCAAATCTATCACCCCAAGAATCAGAGGTTCGCCTCAAGGAAACAGTAGATCAACTTCAAACAACCCTTCATCAACTAGAGCAAGCAGTCAGTCAATTATCTTCTAGACGTTCGAACATTCAAGGACCTCCCACAGCCCCATGTGGATAATCTACAGAAGAACGTAGCATGAAGAAGATACTAGAAACTCTAGTGGACAGAACAGGGCATGACTTCGTACTGGAACAAGTAGAGGAAGCTGTCATTGTAAACGAAGAAGTGTTGGTTGAAGACTTAGGAGACGCTGAACTTCCATGAAATCCAGAGTTATGGAGAATTCTGTCAAAAACGTTATAATTGATGCTAAGGAGGATAGTGCACAACTCCCAAAGCAAGTCTTTTATGAAGAACTAGATGGAATAATCCAAGAAGCAAGTTTCCTTGATGATGATAATCTCAAATCAAGTTCCCCCAGTAGTGAACTTGCATCAGCAAGTGAATTCTCTGAGATCGAAGAATCTTCCCCAAGTGAATACGATGATGCGGAGGTAGATTTCTCTCAACCTCCTGTTTATGACTTGAGTGATGAGGAAGACATAGGAGACTCTGATCAGGACACAGATGCATTTGAAGAATTTTTCAAGGAAGTGGAGGAATTCACAGACGATCACAAGGGAGTAGAACTCACAGAACCACTGGAAACACCTATCCCAAGGCCATTACCACCCAATACAAGCTTCAAATGGGTACAATCCGTAACCTTTAGCTTTATTTTCCCACTTGAATATGGTTTGCTTGAAACAAATGGCCAGCTTAGAGCTCTCTGTGGCTTTAAGAGTAAGAGGGAAATGGCTCGTACTCAGAGTTGGTGCACAAGGTTCAATAAGGTTCCACGCTTCAATTCGAAGTGCACGGATTGGCATCATGATCAATCGAATGGATCTCAGAAAACGTTTGGTCATCTTGGTGAAAATCTACTTTCTAAACCGCCCGGATGGAAAAATATAGATCAAAACGAAGGCGGATTTAAGAGCAAAGTTTGGAATCCTGGAATCTATTCTGACATTCGTCACCCCGGGAGCCTGACAATCTGCTTGAAGATACTCAGAAGCTTTACATGCCTAGTTTGGGACCCCGGAGGCTATTGGCATTCCAAACATTGGTGGAGATTTCTGGACGAATTTAAGCATAAGCCTCCATAACAGGAAGCTCATCCGATGTCCAACTTAAGGACTTTAACTAAAAGTGCTAGGTGGGAGACAACCCACCATGGTATGGTCGTTTCTTTTTCAGTTTTATTTCATGTTATTTATTTTTGTTTTCCTTTTCAATTGAACCTGAATATTATTCATTCGCATTGCATACTGCATAATTGCATACCTGCTCACAAAAAAAAGAGAGTAGGCGTGCGACGCGACCGCATCCCTCATGCGATCGCGTCAGTTGCGAAAAACACTCCCCACGCGTCCGCATCATTCACGCGGCTGCGTGATCTGGAGATCGGCTTAAATCCCCAACGTCCAGAGAGGTAGGCTGGAATCGTGCGGCCATTGTGCGTTTCGCACAAAACGACCCACACGATCGCCCCACCCACGCGATCGCATCACTTGCACAACACCAATCCCACGCGACAGCGTGAGTGACGCGATCGCGTCGCATGGATTGCACAACACCCCAAAGGAGACAGAGAGTTGCACTAAAACGATGCTGGAATCATGCGTTTAGCACAATTTCCAGTGACGCGGTCGCATGCCTCATGCGACCGCGTCATTCCCTCTTTTACCCACCCATGCGATCGCGTCAACTCCCATTCCACCCCAACCACGCGACCGCGTGCCCCGCGCGATCGCGTGGATTCAAATTCAATAACCCCCCAGTCACGCGAACCCTACCCATCGCCCCCCAACCCTTTCTCCTTCCTCTTCCCTGCAAACACCCCCCTCTCTCTCTGCCCTTCGCCACCGCGCCACCCTTCGCCGCCGCACCACCGACGACCACCCAAACAACACCGCCGTGCCACCCCCTTCTCTCTTTTCCCTCTCTTTCTTCTTCCCCTCTCCGCTTCTTCCCTCCACGACTACTGCCCTCCCCCTCCGCGACCACCGCCCCCACCGCACCGTCCTCAACCGCCGCGCCACCACCCACCACCCACACCCCCCTCCCTTACATCCCCCTTCACCCTTACCCCCATTAACCTACCCGAAACCCTCCCTGCCTCCGAACAGCCACCACGGCCGCTGTGCCACCCTCAATCGCCGCGTCAGCCATCGCCACCACCACTCCCTCCCATCTCTCTGCCCCAATTTCATTCCTACGCCTACCAGGTTCCGCCAACTGCCACCTTTCTTTCCATCTCTAGTTTTTTACATATTTTTCTGTTTATGTTCTTCCTTAGTCTAGTTAGATATGCATGTTGTAGTGGATTATAGGTTGTTAGGTAGCCTAGGATGTGGTTAGTGGATTTAGGCCTGTTTAATTGCTCTGTTCGTGTTTCTTGTTTTATCCTTTTCGCAATTCTGCTGTTGCTGTGATGTTAGTATCGTTCATATGCTGTTCTTACTGTTCATGCTGCTATTGCAAATATTCTTTCTTGTTCAGGCTAATCATATGTAATTGCAGCTACCTTTTTAATTCATATGAACTATTCTGATTGCTGATTATTTTCCGGGAACATCCAATTTTAGCCAAAATGCTGCCCAAATTTTTGAAAACTGTTTTGATTTTCATTCATGTTTTGGTTTTGGCAATTTTGCTTTACCCAGCTTTTACCAAACAAATTCATGAGTGACAGGGCACGCTTTCTTATTCTTTTTCAATTTCCTGGTTTCTAAATTACATCTTGGATGATTCAATTCCACTTTTTGTTATTCCTTTATGAATCATCATCAACTTCCTTGCTTGTTTATGAGTTATTTGTTGCTTATATTTGTGAATTTTTGTTACTTAGGGAATGATCATCATGCCACTTAATCTAATCTATTTTTTACTAATTCACTAATTTTAACTTCCTAAACTCTTTTTCATTCCTAACCAACCTAACTTTCAACATATATCTTCTTGGTTTTTCACTATTCTCTTTAACCTTCTAACCAAGGCATGATGATATTTTTTTCCTAATTAACATGCATTCTAATACATTTTGGATTGTTCTTTTTTTCTTCTCGGACTTCTAACTCCTATTCAATCCTTAATGCACATTTACTTAACTAATTTTCATTACTCCTCTGCTTCTTTGCCACTATATGCTTATTTTGTGATTTGCCTACTTGTTTTCCTATTTTTATTATATCCTGGTTTTCTGTTTTTCAGGATGTCTGACACCCAAAGAAAAGGAAAAGAAAAGGCAACAACTGACAAACGAAAAAGAGGAGAATCCTCCATGTCCATCCTAGACATCATGCATGATGACTCCTGGCGGGAGAAACACTTTACCCCGCAGGAGAAGGCTGACCAGCTACTCCCTGCTACTGATCCCATTAAGTTTGCAAACCGATACTGCGAGCTGAAGTATCCGGTGTTTGCAACCTCCAGGAACCTATACCTGGAGAGAACTCTGAAGATCCCAGAAGAACTCCAGCAATACACCTCTGATCAGATCAAACAAAGAGGCTGGTTCTTCCTGGAGAGAAACCTGACTGAGGTTAATGCATCTTGGGTAAGGGAATTTTACTGCAATTACTTCAAAACTTCCCTAGATACAGTGAACCTAAGAGGGAAGCAGATACTGGTCACTGAAGAGGCCATAGAGGATGTTCTGAAGCTCCTGCCTAAATCCGATCAGCTAGATGGTTATCAACAGGCTGAGGAGGACATGTTCTTCATGAAATTTGACTGGGATACCGTCAAGGCAAGGATAGCCCTTGACCCGACTGTTCCATGGGTCATGGGTCAGAATACCACCATGCCTAAGGGAATCAAGTGAGCATACTTGAATGATGAGGCTCGGATATGGCATCAGATCCTAAGCAACTTTATTATGCCGAGTACTCACGAGACGAAGCTACCTGCCGCTATGATCACCCTCCTATGGTGTGTGATGGAGGGTAAGGACCTGTACCTGCCACGCTTTATTCGCTACTACATGGCCAGGGTCCACGTCCGAGGCACTCTCCCCTTTCCGTATCTGATTACACAGCTTGGCCGTCAAGCTGACGTGCCTTGGGAGGATGCTGATGAGAAGCCACCTGCTGCAGAATGCAAGAAAATTATCCCTCACAGCAGGAACTTTTTGGCTTTGGGCTACAGACCTCCATTCTTCACTCCTTCTGATGAGACAGCCACACCATCTGCCGGCCCCTCTTCCTCTACAGCTACCCCTGCTACCACCACTGCACCTCCACCTGCCTCAGAGCCAGTTTATCACTTAGTGCACCGCCTGTTTTGGCAGCTAGACCAGATGGAGCGCCACAACCGGCGGCGATACGAGAGATCTGAGCGTCGCAGCAAGCGACGCTATGAGCACCTAAAGCTGATGATCCGTTCTGGCAGTGACATCCCCTCCGAGCCTGACACCCCATCCGAGCCATCTAAGGAGGAGGCGGATGAGCACGAGGCGGAGACCCATCCACAGAGCGAGGCTGCGTAGGCAGGGACAGAGCAGGCTGCATCACATCAGGAGACCCCGCCTCAGATTCAGGCTACAGACCCAGAGGTTCCTATTCAGTCAGCACCTCCTCTACAGCAGGCAGATCCTCAGACCACCACCACAGAGACTCCGGCTACCCATCCTTCCAGTGTTGACATCCCTTCACACCCTGCTTGAGTGAGCATCAGGGACGATGCTTCATTTTAAGTGTGGGGAGATCGCCATCTCTGGCGTATTTTTTGGTGAACCACTACAGACCCTTTTTATTTTATTTTGTTCTTTTTCTATATTTTGATCTTTATTTTTATTTCTCAATACTTATACATTGCTATTTTGATGTATTTTTACTATATTTCTGCATGTTGCACTTTAGTTTATATTTTAGCCATTTAGTTTAGTTGCAAATCTAACTTATTAGTTAATGTGGATTAATTAGTATAGTTTACCCTTTTTAACTTAGTTTAAATAAAAAATATAAAAAGGAAGTAAACTAGAGACTTTAACGGAAAAAAAAACAACCCACACCTTGTATATATAGCATTACATGTTAGTTAGTTAACAACATTTCATCAAGGAGATACACTAGAACTTTAAAGCCACCTTAAGAATTACATTGAGAATAATGGGAACTCTTAATTTTTACTTGCATGACATATATAACTGATATATGATTTTTGAGTTAGAGAACACACAACCTGTGAGTTTTGAGCTTAATTGCATGGTTACATTTAAACCATAATATTTTATTCCTGTGTGTTCCGCCCTTCTTATTTATACTGGTGTTCTTTACTTTGTTTTAATCTATATGTCCGATTATAGAATATAGATACATACCAAGAAAGTGATTGAGGCCATTGTTTGATTCTAGCTGACTATTCCCAAATTAGCCTACCTTTTACATCACCCTTGTTAGCCCCCTTGAGCCTTTAGAAAACTCCTCTTGTTTTATAACCACATTACTAGCCTTAAGCAGAAAAATAAAATAAAAATCCCAAGTTGAATCCTTGGTTAGCTTAAGATAGAAATTGTGTGTTGTGTAAGTAGAGAAACCTATTGGGAACATGGATGATAAAAACAAAGGGTAGAAAGTAAAAAGAATAAAATAATCCAAAATAGAAATTTTGGGAAGCATGCTCATGTGAAATCAAAATAATTGAATTACCATGTGCAATAAAAAAAATTTATTTTTCAATATTTGAATAAAGGGGATACAAAAGAATTCTCCAAATGCAAAAAACAATGCACATGGGATAAAAATAAATAAAAATTAAAACATGAGCATGTAACATCAAAAGTGGGAAAAGTATGGGAAAATAGGTAAAGAAGCTTTGCTTTACAAAATATGTATGTTAGGTGAGATCTTAGACTAATCAAGGATTCACTTAATTAGCTCACTTAGCCTTATACATATACCCTTACCTTTACCTTAGCCCCATTACAACCTTAATTAAAGACCTCATGATTTTTGTATGCCTATATTCTATAATTGTTGATTCGTTAGATGAAGAACAAAGTTATAGAAAGTAAGAATAAAAAGAAGAATAGAGTGATTAACCCAATAAACACTGAGTGACTAGAGAGTAAACACAAAATCCAGTGAGGGTTCAATAGCTCATCAACATATATCTCTGCTTAAATTACTAATTGTCTTGCAAGTTTGTAAAATATTTTTTTTCTTTCCCATCTCAATTGTAAAAGTGCTTTATCATTATTTAAGGTTTGGCTATGCATATATGACTCCTTGAGAATGTAAATTAATTTGACTACATATACAAGTGAATAAAAATTAGAATTGCATGATTCATTTATGTAGTCGCATTTAGAATAGATTGCATTACATGAGATTCCACCACTTCAACCTTACCTTACTCTTTATCTTAGATTTAGCATGAGGACATGCTATTGTTTAAGTGTGGGGATGTTGATAAACCCATATTTTATGATATATTTTGTGCCTAATTTAAGTGATTTATTCAGTCCTTCACCCACTTATTCATGTTAATTGCATGGTTTTACTTTCCCTTCCTTATTATGTGATGTATGTGAAAAACATGTTTCCTATGCTTTAAAGGTAATTATTTTAATTACCCTTTATTTCCATTCGATGCCATGATTCATGTGTTGAGTAGTTTCAGATCTTCTAAGGCAGGAATGACTTAAAGGATGGAAAGAAAACATACAAAATTGGAAGGAAAGCATAAAATGGAGTTTTTGAAGAAAATGGCAGTGACGCGACCGCGTGATTGACGCGATCGTGTGCCTTAAGCGAAACGCATATGATGCGGATGCATGATTGAAGCGACCGCGTGGCAAGGAAAACTCCAATTGACGTGACCGCGTGACCCATGCGGACGCGTGACAGAGGCCACGCACCAGAAATTACAGAAAATGCTCCCAGCGATTTCTGAAGCCCTTTTTGGCCCGAATCCAAGTCCAGAAGGCACAGATCAGAGGTTATGAAGTGAGGGAATGTATCCATTCAGTAGAGAGTCTCCAATTTAGTACTTTTCATGATTTAGATTTAGTTTTGAGAGAGGTTCTCTCCTCTCTCTTTAGGATTAGGATTTAGATTTAGGATTTTATTCGCTTTCAGGATTATCTTTTTATCAGGTTCAACATTCCTTTTTAATTACTTGTTTTCTCAATTTAGTTTATGAATTCTTCCATGATTACAGATTACTCTTTGAATTAATTCTATTTGAGGTATTTCAATTTATTATTGCTTTCTTTTATTTATATTACTGTTGCTTCCAATCTGAAGACATTTTTATTCCAGTAGATTTACTTTTCCCCTTTTGGTCTTGGTTAAGAAATCAGTAACTCAAGAGTTATCAAACTTAAACATGATTGATAATTGTTATCTTTGCTAATTAAATTGAACTTCAATAATCCCAATATTTCCTTAGGGATTAACTAGGATTCGAAGATCAAACTAATTAGTCACTTTACCTTTCTTTACTTTAAGTAAAGATCAACTGAGTGGAATTAAGATTCAATCTTCATCATTATTGATAAGGATAACTAGGATAGGACTTATAATTTCTCATACCTTGCCAAAAGTTTATTTTACAGTTATTTATTTACTTTACAGTCTTTAACTTATTTTAATTAGAATTTAATTTACTTGTTCCTCATCTTCAAAACCCCAATTTACAACCTTCATAACCAATAATAAGAACATACTTCCCTGCAGTTCCTTGAGAAGACGACCCGAGGTTTAAATACTTCGGTTATCAATTATTTAGGGGTTTGTTACTTGTGACAACCAAAACGTTTGTACGAAGGGATTTTTGTTGGTTTAGAAACTATATCTACAACGCGACTATTTTTACAAAATTCTTTACTAGCAAAAATCTTAACGTTAGTTTATCAACCTCCCCACACTTAAAGTATAGCATGTCCTCATGCTAAAGGAAAGCAAAATATCAAAGGACTACAAGGGCGTAGGGCTCACATGATGCAATCTACCTACATGAATGCGCTACGGTGTATGCTACTATCTCCTTGGCCAAGAGCAATTCAATCTTCCTAGAATACACATATGTATATGCACATAGGGCAAGATGATGGGAAATGTATGAACTCTACCAATTCTAGTCATCAAAGTAAAGTATGCATAATTTGTATGAAGAACGCTCGCGAGAGCCGGGAACAAGGAGTTGAGCTTCGAACCCCTCACCGGAAGTATTTGCACTCTATTCGCTCGGTGTATAGGGTTGATCACTCAATCCTCCCCTACTTCATGCTTTTCCAAAATTTGTTTTTTTTTTTCTAACAATCAACATATATTCCATGCATGCATACAAGTATCATGAGGTCTTTTCTTTAGGTTGTAATGGGGCTAGCGTCAAGGTAGGGATGCATATTTGGTCAAGTGAGCTTGAAATTTGAATCTTTGATGAGCTTAAACTTCTCACCTAACCTATGACATCTTATACAATATTAAAGCTCACATAACTACCCATTCTTTCACTTTTTAACATACTCATGCATTTTCTTTTCATTTCATAACTCATATGCATTGATCTTTATTGAACTTTACTTTTGGAGCATTTTGTCCCCCTTTTTATTTCTTTCTTTTTCTTTTCTTGCTTTTCTATATTTTTTTTCTTTCTTTTCTCTTTTTTTTTTCTTTTCTTTTATTTTTCTCATCATTGTTTTTCATTTTTTTTCAAACTATATACGAGAGCATCAATGCATAAGGTCTACACATTTAATCAATACATGATCATGTACCCAATTCTCAATATTTACAACAAAAATACAAAATTACCCTTTTTCTCAACCAATGTCCCAAAATTTCCCACACTTGAATGTTACACACACTAGCCTAAGCTAATCAAAGATCCAAATTAAGGATTTTTATTATTTTCCGCTTTAAGGCTTGTAATGTGCTAAATCAAGAACAAAGTGGGTCAAATGTAGGCTTAAATCTGGCTAACAAAGGAAGATAGGAGGTAAGGCTATTTGGGTAAGTGAGTTAATTTGAAACGATGGCCTCAATCATATAAATGCATGAGTACAAGGAATAATGGACATATAGAATTAAACAAATCAAAGATCACAATCATAGGAGGAGAACAATTGCACACAAGAAGGGAAAATAAGTGGTTATAAGATGTAACCACACCATTAGGCTCAAAACTCGCTTGCTTGTGTTCTTAGCTCAAAATCCATTTCCATGTTCCAAATTACATTCTTTAAATAAGCTAAGCATCAAAAGATTTTCAAATTTCAAAATTGGTAGGGTCGCCCTAAAATTCTAGTTTTCTAGGAGAGAAGTCATTGCTCTAACCAAGTGGATTTATTAAGAGATACTAACATGCAAAGGATGCCAAAAATGAAAACCTAACATGCAATCTATCCTAATTAGCAAAAGTGATTCAAAAAAAAATTTATTCGGGTGTTTCCTATGAAGACCGGTCGGTCGATCGACCTCCCCACACTTAGAAGTTGGCACGGTCCTCTGTGCCTTGAGTGAGACGTAGTGGTTGATCGACTTCTGAGTGTCCATCATCTTCTTCATTATCGCTTTCCTCATTATCGGTGCCGGTGGACATGGAATTTCCGGTTCTTCCATAGGTGGGGCTAGGCAACCTAGAAGCTTCTTGACAAAAGCATAACGACGTTGGTTACGCCGCTCATAATGGTCAAGCTTCTTGTGGAGTTCCTCTATGCCTTGCATGGATGACTTTGGTGGTGCGGATGAGGTAGAGGGGATGCTCATGGGATGGATAAGTATGGCTCTTCGGTGTCCGCCGGAGGGTAAAAGTATTTCCCGTTTAGAACAACATCTCCATCCGCCGGGATCATAGCCCTTCTATCCTTGGTCTCTCAGGGAACACCGGCTACGGCGACCAAGTCGGTAACTAGAGCGGGAAAGGATAGATTCTCCTTAGCGTGGATGCGGCCCATGGATTGGCGAATGAGATGGGAAATGTGCACCGGTCTCTCGGTGAGGACATACCAAACCAACAAGGCTAATTCGGTAGTGATAGATGAGCCATGGGTGTTTGGGAGCACATAGTGGGCTAGAATTTGGGCCCATGCCTGAGCCTCTCGAGTGAGAAAGCGTGCGGTGATGCCCATGGGCCGGGGTTTCATCCTTCCTCGAATCCAGAATGATTTGGGTATAGCAATGACCTTGAGGATAGCATCCCAATCAAACGCACGTTGGCATCGTGCTGACAAAATCTCTTGATAAGCATCAATCCCTTCCGCTAATGGTCCGGTCTTAAGCACATTTTGGATGGCCTCCTCTATGACGGAAACTTGCCTTCGACGCACAAATACCGATGTAAGGGAGGGGGAGTGGTAATTGGTGTAAAATTTAACCACCCAAGACAAATTTGCCTCCCGTGGCTTCCTCAATAGGAATTCCCATTGCCGTTGTTCGATGCGGGGCATGATGAGTGGTATGATATGAGCCGGAGGGGCTAGAAGGGGCTCCACATGATAGTTCCTTGGTTTGATCAAGGGGAAGACAAGTTCGCAATATCGGTTGGGGAACTTGTTCGGATCCCTTGCCGGATTGTCCTTTTCCAAAACATCAATGTTAGCAATGCTCCTTGTCTTGGTGAGGAAGGGCTTAGCTTTAGGTGCTTGGTGTGCTTTGCTAGTGGACCGTGAGGGTGCCTTCTTGGGTGCCTTTCCATTGTCCCTTTTGATCACCATCCTAGAAAAGAAAGAGAAGTGGTGAAATTGAGCTTAAAGAGGCATCAAGAAAGAATAAGCATGCTAGTGATAAGGCATAAAAGATTAAGTGGCTTAGATACATGACAGCTGCAACATGTAACTAAGGCAATAATGAAAATTTTGGCTAATCACTAGCAAGTGATGCATGAGTGGTATAGGCATGCAAACAAGACGCATGAAAAGTACACACTCTTAACATCAATAACAAGAAGTGAAAAATAGGGGAAGAGCATGGAGAAATGAAACAAGAAATATAGTAAGCTCAATGCACATATGAACAAACAAGTGAATGAGAAAGAGCACAAAGATAGAAAACACTAAGTTAAAATAACTCCAAGAAGTCATGTGGGTCTTTCATCAAACACTTGGTGTGCATCCCTTTTTTGACAAAAATTTAGAGAAGAGTAACAATGTGACATCCCATAAAGCATCATCAATCATTATATCAAACCACAAATTGCAAAAGAAAGCAAGTAAATCAAACAAGCTCACCAAAGCAAGAGTAAACTCCACTTGGAACACCTATGAGAAAATGAAAAGAAAGAGGGAAAGAAAATTCAACAAACAAAGAAAACATGAATGGAATTATGAAGAGGAAGAGTAAGGGAATGTAATTAAGGAAATGAGAAAGAAGAAAAAAGAAAACTAAACAAAAAAATAGAAAGAGAAGTACCTTGAGAGGAGGAGGAAGAAAAATGGAGTATGGATGTGGGAGAAAAGGTAGGGAAGAGTAAGAGAAAGAAGAGGGAAAAAGGGGTGGTCGGAGGTGGTGGTTGCCGCCGGTGGTGGCGGAGAAGAGGTAGTAGAGATGGTAGAGGAGGGTAGAAGTGAAGAAGAATGGTGGTGGTATGAAGAAAGAAAGAAAAATGAAGGAGGAGGGCGCGCAATAATTCAATTGGTTCGCGGAACCGACGCGCGCGTGGCATGCACGCGTGCGCGTGCATGGGCAAAAATGGGTAAAGGCGTGGACACGCACAGTACGCGCATACGTGAAGTGGCGAAATGTGGGTGTGCGCGCGAGCACCATGTGCGCATGCGCGTGCATATGGGTTGTGCCCTCAGCACAGGTTGGGCACAACTCTGGCCCAACTCTCGGGAAAAAGTACCAGAAAATAGAATTTGGTGATCGACGCGGACGCGCACGGTGCGCTGATGCGTCGATTGGCATGATGGTCGAGATACACGTGCGCGCCTGGTGCGCCTACGCGTGAGGTGAGCTGGGCCAGTAGCATGAAGGTGGCCTAACCAGCGCACAACTCTCGGGAGGGATGGCCCAGGATCGCAAATCACATTAGTGACGCGTACGCGGCTAGTGCGCGGACGCGTGATGCTGGTTATGCCCAGGGCCCAGAATTGGCCCAGAATTAGAACAACTCTCTAGAATATGGCCCAGGAGCTGCGAAGACCGATGGACGCGTACGCGCACAGTGCGCGCACGCGTGCCCCCCTTTTTTGAATCAACATGAAAGATGCCTAATTGTCATGAATTTAATGGCCAATCCTGCCAAAAAGGCCAAAAACACCCAAAATCAAAGCAAAACCTAAAAGGGAGTGTTCTTTTACCACACAATCAAATCATTCATGGAAAATCAATGCAAGGCTTCATGAGAAAAATATCCTAGGTATTTACAATTAACTCTAATCAAAGAGGACTATAGCTAAGCAATCGCAAACTAATCAAGAGTTTAAAAGCTATATACAAAAGGGGAAAAAGGATAGATCTCACCATGATAGGGTGTCTCCCACCTAGTACTTTTGTTTAATGTCCTTAAGTTGGACTTCCGCTAGCTCATTGCTCTTTGCCAAAAGGTGCATCTTCCAAAAGCAATACCTCAATCTCTTTGTTGCTCTTCATTTGCTCACCATGATACAACTTGAGACGGTGACCATTGACCTTGAAGATGTCCGAACTTGAGGGATTGCGCAAATGGTAAACCCCATAGGGTTCCGCCTTCACTACTTGATATGGGCCTTCCCATTTTGACCTTAGTTTACTGGGCAACAATCTCAATCTAGAATTGTAAAGAAGGACTAGATCACCGGCTTTAAATTCTTTGCCTCTTATGTTTCTATCATGCACGGCTTTCATTTTTCCTTGTAAAGTCTAGAGTTCTCATAAGCTTCAAGCCTCAAACATTCTAACTCCGCTAATTGTAGCTTCCTCTCAATTCCGGCTCCACCCAAACTTGGATTACACTCCTTGATGGCCCAATACGCCTTGTGCTCTATCTCAACCGGTAAGTGGCAAGCTTTGCCATATACCAACCGAAAGGGGCTCATGCCAATTGGCGTTTTGTATGCCGTTCGGTAGGCCCATAATGCATCGGTGAGCTTGGCACTCCAATCTTTCCTATTGGGCTTCACAATCCTTTCCAAGATGCGTTTAATATCCCGATTGAAAACCTCGGCTTGGTCGTTTGTTTGTGGGTGGTAGGCCGTGGCTACTTTATGCATAATGCTATACTTCTTCATGAGTCCTTCCATTCTTTTGTTACAAAAATGTGAACCTTGGTCGCTCACGATAGCTCGTGGCAACCCAAATCTACAAATGATATTATTTCTCACAAAAGAAAGGACCACGTTAGCATCATCCGTCCGGGTGGGTATCGCTTCCACCCATTTGGATACATAATCAACGGTAAGTAAAATGTAGATGAAACCATTAGAATTAGAGAATGGCCCCATGAAGTCAATTCCCTACACATCAAAAATCTCACAAAATAGCATGGTTCGTTGGGGAATTTTATCCTTCTTGGAGATGTTACCAAATCTAATACATTGAGAACAAGATTTACAAAAATGAGAGGAGTCCTTGAACAGAGTTGGCCACCAAAAGCCACAATCTAGGATTTTTCATGCCGTCCTTTGGGGTCCAAAATGGTCTCCTCCTTCGGAGGAGTGGTAAGCTTCCAAGATCGAATGGAATTTGGTTTGTGGAATGCACCTCCGAATTACTTGATCAGCCCCACATCTCCAAAGGTATGGGTCATCCCACACATAGTATTTGGATTTTCTTCTTAGCTTATCCCTTTGGTGTTTGGAGAGATTAGGAGGGAAGGAGCGAGATACTAAGTAATTAGCGATTGGTGCATACCAAGGAATGGTTTCCGAGATTGCAAGCAAGCCCTCAAAGGGAAAAGAATCATTGATAGGAGTGGTATCGCCTTTTGTGTGTTCAAGGTGTCTTAAGTGGTCCGCCACTAGGTTTTGCGTACCACTCTTATCCTTGATTTCCAAGTCAAACTCTTGCAACAATAAAACCTATCTAATCAATCTCGGTTTAGATTCCTTCTTAGCTAACAAATACTTTAACGCCACATGATCCGAATACACTACCACCTTTGAACCGAGAAGATATGCTCGGAGCTTGTCCAAGGCAAAAACAATGGCCAAAAGTTCTTTTTCGGTAGTAATGTAGTTGGATTGGGCTCCATCTAGTACTTTTGATGCATAGGCTATGACATATGATTCTTACCCTCGCGTTGTGCTAATGCGGCTCCCACGACAAAATTTGAAGCATCACACATTATTTCAAATGGCCGACTCCAATCCGGCCCTCGCACAATGGGAGTTTAGGTCAATGCTACCTTGAGCTTGTCAAAAGCCTCCATGCATTCCTTGCTTAAATCAAACTCAACATCTTTTTGTAACAACTTTGAGAGAGGCAATGCTATCTTGCTAAAATCCTTTATGAATCTCCGATAAAATCCTGCATGTCCAAGGAAAGAGCGGACCTCCCTCTCGGAAGAGGGGTATGGCAAACTAGATATGACATTAATCTTGGCCGAATCTACGGAAATACCATCTTTGGAAACAATATGTCCTAAAACAATGCCTTGCTTGACCATGAAATGACACTTCTCAAAATTCAAGACAAGGTTGGTTTTAGTACATCTTTCCAAAACTTTTTCAAGATTATCCAAGCAATGATCAAAAGAATCACCATATACCGTGAAATCATCCATGAATATCTCCATGCATTGCTCTAGAAAATCCGCAAAGATGCTCATCATGCACCTTTGGAAAGTTGCCGGTGTATTGCATAAGCCGAATGGCATACGCTTGTAGGCATAAGTTCCAAAAGGGCAAGTAAATATTGTTTTTTCTTGGTCCTCTAGAGCAATGTGTATTTGGAAGCATCCCGAATAGCCATCTAGAAAGCAATAATGAGATTTACCGGATAATCGATCGAGCATTTGATCGATAAACGGAAGTGAAAAATGATCTTTTCTAAACCTTCGGTTGTCTATGCATACTCGCCAAGAGTTTTGCACCCGTGTTGCTATGAGCTCCCCGCTTTCATTCTTGATTGTGGTTACCCCGGACTTCTTAGGCACAACTTGAACGGGACTTACCCATTCACTATCCGAAATAGGGTAGATGATGTCCGCCTCGAGTAACCGTGTTACCTCTTTCTTGACAACCTCCAAAATAGTAGGATTTAATCGCCTTTGAGGTTGTCTCACGGGTCTAGCTTCTTCTTCCAAAAAGATCCAGTGCTCACACACTTGGGGACTTATCCCCACTAGATCCGCCAAACTCCACCCTATTGCCCTTTTGTTCTTCCTCAAGACATATAGCAACTTCTCTTCTTGTTGAGGATTTAGTTCCCTTGCTATGATCACTGGAAACTTGTGGACTTCATGAAGGTATGAGTACTTTAGGTGGGGCGGTAATGGCTTCAATTCTAGCTTTTGCTCTTGGCTTGTTACTTGAACTTCTTCACTTGGATCTTCACTATTTTCTTCAATCATATGTTTCTCTTCTAGCTTTTCATAATGCACTTCGGCCACAATGTTGTCAATTAGATCACACCGGAATATGGAATGGTTCTCCGGTGGGTGCCTCATTGCCTCTTCTAGGCTTAAACTTACAACTCTCCCATCTATCTCGAATGAGTAGGTTCCCGAATGGGCATCCAACTTGAACCTAGAGGTCCTTAAAAACGGCCTCCCAAGTAGGATAGATGATGCCTTCTCGAATGCACTTGGTGGCATCTCAATGATATGGAAATCAATTGGAAATATCAAACCCTTTATGTCGACCAACACATCTTCCGCAATACCCGACACGGTTATTATGCTCTTGTCCGCCAAGACAAACCTAGCTGCCGACTGCTTCAATGGTGGGAGCTTCAATAGATGATAAACGAAAAGAGGCATAATGCTAACGCATGCACCAAGGTCGCACATACAATCAATGAATTGGACTCCATCAATGACACAAGAAACTAAGCAAGGACCTGGATCAACACACTTTTCCGGAATGGATCCCATCAAAGCCGAAATGGAACTACCCAATGGAATGGTTTCCAACTCATGAATTCTATCTTTGTTCATACACAAGTCCTTAAGAAATTTTGCGTATTTAGGCACTTGATGTATAGCATCAAAGAGGGGGATAGTTACCTCCACTTTCTTGAACATCTTTACCATCGTTGGGTCAAGTTCCACACGCTTTTTAGCCTTTCTTGCTAATGTAGGAAATGGAATTGGTTGAGCCACTTCCTCCAAGATTTGCTCCGTTCTAGGGACTCCACTCCTTGGTAGAGGGTCTTCATCTACAACTATTACATGTGACTCCTCCTCTTCTTCAATTCTTCTATCTCAACTCCATCTTCCTCTTAAGCAACTTTCGTTGGACTAGGTGCCTTTGAATCCCTTTCCTTCAATTGCGTTCTGGACCTCAAGGTTACAGCGTTGATGCCACCCTTGGGGTTGGGTAGAGGTTGAGAGGGTATGGCACTAGAGGTTGAGGCTTGAGGAGTGGGAATAGAAGGTGGCTCCATGCGAGCAATGAGAGCTTGGAGGGTGGAAGTAAGACCGTTGAGACTTGAGTTGAGTGTGTTTTGGAGTTCTTTTTGTCCTTGGAGTATGGACCGGAATGTGTCATCTTGATTTAGAGATGTGGAAGGGTAGGTAATTTGTGGTGCTTGGGGTTGGTTGGGAGGAGGTGGTTGTCTATGAGGTGGTATGTAGGTTTGATAGTTCCTTCCTTGGTTTGGTTGTTGGTTTGGAGGGTTTTGTGAAAAGCAGTTTTGTGGAGTGTTGTTGTTCCACCTTTGGTTGCCTCTATTGTCCCTTCCTCCTTGTTGATAATTGTCCCGCCAACTTTGGTTGGAGCTATCCCTCCATCCTTGATTGGAGTTGTTACTCACTTGGATATAGTTGCCTCCTTGTTGGGGGTACCCTTGGTTATAATTGCTCCCTTAGTTATGGTATCCTTGATTAGCACGTTCATAGTAGGAGCGATCATAAAAGTTGTGGGTAGCCGCTAGAGTGTTATCTTCTTGGAGACTTGGACATTCGTCTGTGTAGTGAGAGTAGCGTGAGCAAATGCCACACACTCTTTGGGGGACCAATTGTTGACATTGTTGGTTTTGAGGAGAAGGTTGTTGTTGAGATGGAGGTTGTTGTTGATTCACTTGGACTTACTTTAGAAGGCTTGTCATCTCACACAAGGTCTTAGTAAGGGTAGGGTCTCACCACTAGAAGAAACTTCATTTATGGCCTTTGGACGGTTGACTCTCCATCTAGCGTGTTAAGTGGACTCGGCCAAGTCGGTAATGAGTTGCCATGCCTCCTCCGCCGTCCTATACTTTGACAAAGAATCGTTGCTTAAAGCATCCAACAAATTCTTATCTTGCTCCCTCATGCCTTGGCACACATAGCTAAGTAAGACTTGAGTGTCAATCATGTGGTTGGGACATGAATCAAGAAGTTTGCAAAACCGTTCCCAATATTCATACAAAGTTTCTATATCGCCTTGTACAATACATAAGATCTCCTTCCTTAGCTTGTCCGTCATTTCCACGGGCATGAACTTATCAAGAAATTCTCTTCTAAGCAAATTCCAATCGGACACAACATCACTAGGTAAGGTATAGAACCACTCCATGGCTCTTCCCTCAAGAGAAAAAGGGAAAGCAAACAACCATATAGCCACTTCATCGGATCCTTCCCGCCTAGTAGTCGAGCATGCACCATGAAAGTCCTTGAGGTGTCTAATTGGATCTTGTGCGGGAAGTCCATGGAACTTTGGTAAGAGATTGATAAGAGCAGTCTTGAGTTCAAAGTTTGCATTCAAGTTGGGATGAAGCACATGTAGAGGTTGGAGAACAAAATCCAGTGCACCTGCTTCCTTGAGAGTAACTCTTCTTGGAGGGGCCATGTTGTCAAAACCTAGATCAAAAGAAAAACTATTAGTAGTATCAACGGAAGAGTAATTGGTGCTTTTGTTGGATGACGATGATATGGTTGGTGAATTGGTAAAAACCTTTTCACCTTCCTCAAAGACTAACCGCGTCTGAGCTTGCCTAATATGAATCAAAGTTCTTTCAATTTCCGAATCAAAGGGTGTTAAGCTCGGATTTGGTAGTGAACACGTCATACAATGAAGGAGATAAGAAACTCATGACATCAATTGGTATCTAAGCAAAGACTAATCCTAACTAACTATCAAACAAGCAAACAATCAATTAAGAGAGAAATGTAAGTATTCATATATCAACATATTCACGCTAACCAATAGAATGGCACACATAAGCAAGTCCCCGGCAACGGCGCCATTTTGATGAACGGAAATATTCTTATACCGGTTAGAAACTAGTAATGAATCCGATTTTGAGTATAGTCTAACCAACACGCAAATACCGCATCAAATAATTCTAAAATCTATGACCGAGAGTATTGATCCCAGGTCGTTCTCCCTATGAATTGCTTTAGAATCTGCATCATTGATTAGAAAAGCTTTTATGGTTTTGAGAATTGGTGCAACAATTCGAGCTAGTAAAGCAAACAACAATTAATTGAGATAAAAGCCTTGGCTAAGGGTAAGCATTGGAAGTTCCATCATTATAGTTTCTTTCAATTATGATAAGAATTGATTGTTGCTTCACTTAGTTAACCCCCTAACAATGGAGGAAAGTCAAGTGAGAGTAACTAACTTAAGTCACAAGTCCTAGTCTCACCCTAGGAAAGTCTAGCTTTAGTGCACTCCAAGTCAATTAGCAATTCTCAATTCATAATCTACAATTGATATCCACTATTCAAGTGTCTCCAATAACTCAACCCCTAAGCCAAGTGAGAAAAATCTACTCCATAGCTAAGGTTGTCATTATCACAAATAATTGGTAGGCAATCATAGAAGACATGAATGCAATTGAAAGAAGAGAATTGAATTAAAACTATCTAATCCAAACAATTGAATGAAACCTCAATTCATTAATCCACATTCAAAGTAACAAAGTGAACCAAATCTAGATCTAAGAAATTGAACCAAAAGAACATCAATTAAGAGTAGAAGAAGAGTAGATCTACACTTGTAGCAAAACAAAAAGTCAATTAGCAATAGATCTCACCAAGAATTCAAAGGAAACATGCAATGGAGGAAATGAAAACCTAGAGAGAAGTTGGAGTTTCTCTCTCTAAAAACAAAATGTAACTAACTCTCCAAAATATCTAGAATTATGACTAATTGTCCTAACACTCCTAATCCTTGGTCTTCTTAAGCTTTTCCCTCCAAAATCTGCTCCAAAACAGGGCCTGGGAACCCTTAAAATTGCTGGGCATGTGTTTCATTTAAAAAATCATGTGCGCACATCAACGCGTACGCGCACTGCACGCGTATGTGTCCCTGGGGTCTTTTGCAATCTGCGCGCAGGCGTAAGGTGCGCGCGAGCGTCATAAGGAATATGGCCCAGCCATATAAGCGCGCTGGCTCCTTGCTCGACTCCACTGCGCTGGCTCTGGATGAGCGCATCCACGCGTACACGCACGGTGCACATGTGCGTGCATGTCCGAACTTCAATTCTTTAATTTGTTTCATGCTCCTTCCATTCATGCATGCTTCCTTTATTCCTCTTGGCCATTTTTGCCCTATAACGTCTGAAATTACTTAACAAACAAATCAAGGCATATAATGGTAATAGAGGATGATTACAATATCTCAATTTTGATGCAAAAGAAGCATATTTTCATCTATGAGGTAAAATGGGAAAAAGACACGAAATCATGCAGTTTTATAAGAATAAGTGTGGAAGATCATTGATAAAACCCTAGATTCTATGCATGATAAACCCTAAAAACGGGTTTATCAGTCTACCCGGAATGCCAGGCACAGGAGCAACCATCCCAATGCTATTACGGAGGTTTCCTCTAGTAGTGAGACTGCTGCTCTCACAAAGACCCTGGATAGATGACCAACATACTGAAGCAGCTACAGCTGAATCAACAGCAACCTCAGCCTCCTCCACAACAACAATATCAGCAGTTGGTTCCTCAGAGAGTATGTGGATTATGTGTCTGCTATTCCCATTACACTGATGAATGTCCACAACTCCAACAACAAGAAGACAACACCTTGGTAGCTACTAGCAACTACTATAACCGCCCGAATCAAGGGAATTATCAACAAGGCGGTAATTATAACCAAGGTGGGAATTACAATCAAGGTTGGCAAGACAACTCCAACCAAGGGTGAAGAGATAATTTCAACCAGGGGTGGAGAGATAATTCCAACCAAGGATGGAGGGACAACTACAACCAAGGAGGCAGAGACGACTGTGGAAATCAGAGGTGGAACAACAACAATAATCAGCAGAACCAGTATCCACAGAACCCCCCATACCAATAGCAGAACCAAGGCCAGACGTACCGGACACCTCACCAAAGACAAGCCCAAGCACCTCAGAACAACCAACAACAAGCCCCTCAAATTACTTATCCCCCTTCCTCTTTCAATGATGAGATGCTTCGCTCTATTGTACAAGGACAGAAAGACCTTCAGAATACACTTACCTCTAGCATCACTGGTCTTACCTCTACTTTATAAGCTCTCATCTCCCGAATGGAACCACCTTCTACTTCCAACAATCAACCTTCCAGCTCTAATGCACTACCTTCTCAACCTTTATCCAACCCCAAGGGTGGAATCAATGCCATTACTTTGAGGTCTGGAACCACACTGCAAGAGAGGAGTCATGAGGACCCAAGCTCAAAGGAAGACATTCAAGTTGAAGACATTGTTGAGGTAGAGAATGTAGAAGAAGAAGAGGAAGTACAAGACATGTTTGAACAAAGAGTAGCTCAACTAAGGAATGGAACACCAAAAGAAGATGAAGTTGCAAGAGAAGCCATTTCCATTCCTTTTCCACGCCTTGCTAGGAAATCGAGAAAGCAAATGGAGCTAGACCCCAAGATGGTGGAGATCTTCAAAAAAGTTGAGGTAACTATTCCCCTTTTTAATTCCATTCGCCAGGTACCTAAGTATGCTAAGTTTCTAAAAAGTTTATGCATGAATAAAGATAAAATACATGATTTAGAAACTATTCCTCTAGGTAGCTCTATTTCTGCTTTAATGGGTGCTGTACCAGAATAATGTAGTGATCCGGATCCATGCATGGTTACTATTACTATAGAGGGTGTACAATTCTATGACTGCATGTGTGATTTAGGTGCATGTGTTAGTATTATGCCGTTATCTGTATATGATTCCTTGAGACTCCCTCCCTTAAAAAGGTCGGCAACACGTTTTGTTTTGGTAGATAAAAGTATAATCTCGGTGGTTGGAGTTGCTGAAGATGTGCTAGTGAGCATTAAGGGGCTAACATTCCCTATTGACTTCTACATTTTGGAGATGCCCCCTAATGACTCAGGAAGACCATCATCCATCCTGCTTGGAAGGCCATTTCTGAAGACTTCAAGGTTCAAATTGGATGCCTTTTCAGGAACTTACTCTTTGAGATAGATGGCAGAGAAGTGAGATTCAACCTAGATGAAGCTATGAAGCACCCTCCGGAAGATCACTCCATCTTCCAGTGTGACATCATTGATGAAACTGTAGCTGCAGCACCAAGAAGAAGTAAAAGAGATGCACATAGAGCAAGGTGCAAGTGTGGGGAAGTCCTCTAAACAAAATGAAGACACCTTGCCACCATCACTAGCTCCAGATGATCAAGTGCCTATCCATGAGCAGAAAATAGAGTTGAAGCCCCTTCCACCCCACCTCAAGTATGCTTACCTTGAGGATCATTAGAAGCTCCCAGTTATCATTGCAAGGGAACTCACTTCCCAACAGGAGGAGCAGTTGCTTGGTATGCTGAGAAGACACAAAAAAGCTATTGGGTGGAGCTTGGCGGATATAGTAGGCATCAGCCCTCAAGTTTGTGAACATCGTATATTTTTAGAAGAGGGAGCAAGGCCTGTCCATCAACCTCAAAGGCGGTTGAACCCCACCATCTTAGAAGTTGTCAAGAAGGAAGTGACCAGACTGCTTGAAGTTGACATCATCTACCCCATCTCCGATAGTGAATGGGTTAGCCCAGTACAGGTGGTACCAAAGAAGTCTGGAGTCACAACAGTAAGGAATGAGCATGGAGAGCTCCTGACAACTAGAGTGCAGAACTCCTGGAGGGTGTGCATTGATTATAGGTGGCTCAACCAGGCTACTCGCAAGGATCACTACCCCCTACCCTTCATCGATCAAATGCTTGATCGCCTGTCAGATAAATCACACTACTGTTTCCTAGATGGTTACACTGGCTATTTTCAAATTTATATAGCTCCTGAAGATCAGAAAAAGACTACTTTTACATGTCCCTTTGGAACGTATGCATACTAGAGGATATCTTTTGGCTTATGTAATGCACCGGCTACATTCCAAAGATGCATGATAAGTATTTTCTCAGATCTTCTTAAGAGCTGTATGGAAGTTTTTAGGGTTAAGTACTGAAATCGTCCCTAAGGTCTGGGGTAAAAATCAAAATCGTCCCCGACCTTTTTTTGTTATTAAAATCATCCTCAACGTTACAAAACGTTATAAAATCGTCCTTTTCTACTTCAATTTTATTTTTTTTACCATATTACCCTTTATTATTAATAAAAATAATTAAAAATAATATTAAAAAATTAAAACAAACTCTCCCCCCTTTTCCCTCTGTAACTCCCTCACTCCCTCACCCCACTCCCTCACTCACCCTCCCGTAACCCCCTCAGCCCACTCCCCCACCCCCACCCCTCACCCCTCACCCTTCACTCTCTCACCCCACTCCCTCAGTAATTGATTATAGGAACCTCAAGTTCAAAGGTCAAAACCAAACATAAATATTTTCCTCCCTCAATTACATGATAACGCTACTGCAATTTTCTTCAAAGGCATCAAATTTCCACTCTAGTAAACATAGTTTCAGAACTGAACTCCTCCTTTATTATTTCAGAACTAGGACTCAGATAATTTCATCAAAATTATACAATTCGAAAATAAGTTACATTACAATGACCATCCAATTCCAAGGCTTAATATGGATGCAATTAAGCTCCTAAACCAAAAACAAAAGCAGCACTATTCACAACACACAAGATCATTCAAGTCATGAAGAATTACAGCACATGTCTGTGTACATCCTGAATATGTATCATTTAATTTCAATTTTCCGAACAGGCAAAGCAATAGGAAGCTAAAATAAAGTGAAAGTTGGTGTTTTTACAGTCTCCGAGCTTGTTGGGAGTGGTTATGGAAGCTTTGACGCATATTTTAAAGGGCGCAGAAGGCGGAGAAGAAGACATTGAGAGTACTTTGAGGGCGCTAGAATTCTTCATCTCCATCATCTTCCCATACTTGCTCCTTGCGTCATCCTCCTCTACCACCGGCGCCGCCTTCTTCCCTGCCATCGGAGGCGGCGGCATCACCAGATCTCCCACCACCGACGATCCCCTCATGGAAGACCCCCTCACTGACGATCCGAAAGAATGAGGAAGAAGGAAGTTGAAACTTGGAAAGGAGGGTCAGGGCCTGAGAGTTTGGTTATATCTGAAAGTAGGAGGAAGGTAAAATTTTGGGGGTGAAGGGGGAGGAGAGAGACCGAAGAGGCTGGGAGTAGGGTGGGGTGTGGTTTTTCTTTTTTTTAATATTATTTTTATTTTTGTTTTAAGGGTAAAATTGTCAAAGTATTATTCTTTTTTGTAAAAAGGATGATTTTATAATGTTTTGTAACGTTGGAGATGATTTTAATAACAAAAAAGGTCGAAGATGATTTTGATTTTGACCCAAGATGTTAAGGATGAAAACAATACTTAACCCAAGTTTTATGGATGACTTTAGTGTATATGGTGATTCATTCAACCTTTGCTTGGATAGTTTAGCTAGAGTATTAGACAGGGTGTCAGTTCAAACCTTGTATTAAATTTTGAAAAATATCATTTTATGGTAAAACAAGGTATTGTTCTAGGACATGTTGTTTCTAATACTGGTATTTCTGTAGATCCAGCAAAGGTAGATGTGATTTCTAGTTTAACTTACCCCTCCTCCGTGAGGAAAATCCGTTCGTTCCTTGGTCATGCAGGTTTCTACCGAAGATTTATCAAGGACTTCAGCAAGGTAGCATTGCCTTTATCCCGACTGCTGCAGAAGGATATTGAGTTCGAGCTGAGTAAGGACTGCATGGAAGCGTTTGATAAGCTGAAGATCGCCTTGACTCAAGCTCCGATTGTGAGAGGGCCAACCATGCAGTAGGAGCAACGTAGGCTCAGCGCGAAAGTAAGGACCCTTTTATAATTGCTTATGCTTCTAAGACCTTAGACGCTGCTCAGTCTAATTATACTACCACTGAAAAAGAGCTTCTGGCTATTGTTTTTTCTCTGGATAAATTCCGAGCCTACTTACTTGGTACTAAGGTGGTAGTATACTCAGACCATGCAGCTCTACAATATTTATTAGCTAAAAAAGAGTCCAAACCAAGGTTAATACGTTAAATATTATTGTTGCAAGAATTTGATTTAGAAATCAAGGATAGGAGTGGTTCCCAAAATTTGGTGGTGGACCACTTGAGTCGCCTAGAGCACATTAAGAATGACTCCACTCCTATCAATGATGCTTTTCCATTTGATAGCTTGCACGCAATATCTGAAGTAGTTCCTTGGTATGTACCTATAGCCAATTATTTGGTTAGTCATACCTTCCCTCCTAATTTTACTAAGCATCAAAGGGACAAGCTGAAAAGCGAGTCTAAATATTATATATGGGATGATCTATATTTACGGAGGTATGGTGCTGACCAAATAATTAGAAGGTGCGTGCTACAATCAGAATTTCAGTCCATTTTAGAGGCCTGCTACTCTTCTGAGAGTGGTGGACATTTTAGTTCTCAAAGAACAGCTAGAAAAATTTTAGACTGTGGATTCTGGTGGCCCACTCTTTTTAAGGATGCTACTGCCTTCTGTAAATCCTGCTCCCATACCAAAGGTTTGGGAATATATCCAAGACGGATACGATGCCCCAACAGCTTATGTTATTCTGTGAAATTTTTTATGTTTGGGTCATTCACTTCATGGGTCCATTTCCAAACTCTAGTGGTTTTTTGTACATATTGTAAGCTGTTGATTATGTTTCTAAATGGGTAGAAGAAATTCCTACCCGTACTGATGATGCTAACGTTGTTGTCTCCTTTTTTAGAAATCATATTATCTATCACTTTGGATCACCACGAGCAATCGTGAGTGATCAAGGCACTTATTTTTGTAACAGGAGATTAACAGGTCTACTGAAGAAACATGGCATTGTTCACAAGGTAGCAACAGCTTACCATCCTCACACCAATGGGCAAGCTGAGGTGTCTAACAGGGAGATAAAGCACATACTGGAGAAGATTGTCAAGCCTCATAGGAAGGACTGGAGCACCAGGCTTGTTGATGCGCTTTGGGCTTATCGGATAGCATACAAGACACCCATCGGAATGAGTCCATTCTGCCTAGTCTATGGCAAGGCTTGTCACCTCCCAGTGGAGGTAGAGCACAAAGCTTTCTGGGCGGTACGGGAAGGCAACATGGGATTTGAGAAGGCCGGTGCTGAAAGGAAGCTGCAACTAGCAGAACTAGAGAACCTTCGACTCGAAACATATGACAACTCCATGCTATACAAAGAAAGGGTGAAGGTTGTGCATGACAAGCATATCAAGAGAAAAGAGTTCAGACCTGGGGAGCTAGTTCTCCTTTACAACTCAAGGCTGAGGCTCATGCCAAAAAAGCTGAGATCAAGGTGGGAAGGTCCTTATAGAGTAGAGAAGAAAGAGCCATACGGAGTCTTCCACCTGAGTCATCCTTCAAGCTCCAAATTCATCAAGGTAAATGGCCACCGTTTAAAATTGTATCTTGGTAAGAAGATGAAGCACAACAAGAAGCTGGAGATCTTCCTCTTGGAGGATCCACCAACAGAAAAAGACTGAGCTTGTGGACCGTCCAACTTAAGGACGTAAAAGCAAAGTGCTAGGTGGGAGAGAACCCACCATGGTATGATCGTCCCTTTTCATTCCTAGTTTTATTTTATTTTGTTTTGTTTCAGTGTTCATTCATAACTTCTGCATAATTATCTGTATTCTACATAATAAAAAAGAAGAGCATTCGACGCGCAAGCGTCTAGGACGCGCACGCGTCGTATGTGAATGCGAGAATAATAGAAATTGAACAGAGAGTTACGCGGGAGTGGAGCAGGAATCGTGCTTTATGCACAAGAATGCCTACGCGAATGCGTACATCACGCATGCGCGACACCTGCGACTTTGGCACTCCACGCGTACGCGTCCAACACGTGCACGCGTGGATATGGCAATCGGCATAAATAGTGTAATGAACAGAGAGTTGTGATAGTTTGGAGCTGGAACTGTGCTAGAGGCACAAACCCAATCACGCGTACGCGTCTATGACGCGTGCGCGTCCTTTCACTTGATGGCCATCCACGCGTGCGCGTGCCTGACGCGCACCCGTCGCATGCAACTATGGCCCCAACCCAAAACGAATAGAGAGTTGTGCGTGCGCGGGGCTGGCTTCGTGTGATTCACACAACCAAGGGCACGTATACGCGTGCCAGACGCTAACGCGTCACTTTCAATTCTGCGCGACGCACGCGTACACGTACGGTACGCGTGCACGTCGCATGCGCCGCATGGTTACACCAGTATGCCACCCATATTTCAATTATTCCCTCCCCCAATCCTAATTCTTTTTCAATCCTAATTCTCTCTTATTTCTTCTTCCTTCTTTCTTCCTTATTCCTTCTTACTATCTACTACTTTCTTCTTCCCTTTTTCATCTTCTTCCTCAGGTTTCTTTCTTTCCTCTCCTCTACTCTTTCATTCATCTTTCAATTATTGCATTTAATTATTTTTCTTTCTTCTCAATTTTATATTACCTTAGTTATTTATGGTTTCTTTTTCATGCATTTTTATGTTGGTATTGGAGTTTTATTTGGATGTTACTTTTTTATACTTGAACTTGTAGATCTTATGAGGAGTACTTTGACAATTGACATTTCATTAAGGGCTCTCATATACACTTAGATTGATTATTTTTAATTCCTATTTTCACATTACACACCAAGTGTTTGTGAAAAAGCTCTTATGGCATTTTGAATCCTATTTTATTTTACTCTTACACTTTAATGCCTCTTTTTCACAACACTTGTACTCCACATGTATTTGGGATTATCATTCACAATTGTCATCATACAAGTGCTTTTTAATTTGGCACATTTAATAATTGATGCTTGAATTATGCTTCTCATGCCTATTACCTGCATGCTTTTACCCTCTTGCATATACTTATTATGAATTGCCTTTTTGCTCTTAATTGAGGTCTTACCTATATGTTGTAGCTACCATGTATTTAAGCTATTATCCTTTCTTTGGCATTCATTATAACTTTCCCCATCCGGTTTTTAGTTATATATATTTCACAGTATTCCTCTTTCTTTCTTCCTTAGGAATGGGTACCAAGAAGGGAAAAGAGAAGGCCACTAACAAGACACTGGCGAGGAGAGGAACCAAGAGAGCTCCGGCTAAGGCACTTCCATCTACAAGCGTCAAGCTGCCAACAAAGAGGGTGAAGAGGATCATTAAAGTTGATGAAGCAGAAAAAGCCTTTCCCGCACGGGACTCCACCCGGTTCACTAACCGTTATTGCGAGCAGATGTTCCCCGTCCTATCTGAGAGGAACTACAATAATAAACATCTACTCATTATCCCAACCCATTTTGTTGATTTTGTGTAGCCCCGCATCGAGAAGAGACAGTGGGGATTTTTGAGGAGGCAACTACGAGAGGCCAACTTATCATGGGTAGTTGAATTCTACTCTAACTTCTACTCGCCTACTCTGCAGACTGTCTATGTTCGTCAGTAGCAAGTTCCTGTCTCCGAGAGTGCTAGACAGAGAGCACTAGATCTTCCACCTAGCCCAGAGGGATTGGATGCATATCAACAAGCCTCTCTTAAGCGCCAGATGTATCAGTTCGACTGGGATAGCGTCCTTGGGGTTATAGCCCAACCTGGCAGCACCTGGATCTATGGGCAACATCGGTCAAAACCCAAGAGCATCTCAGCCCAGTCACTTGATAAACCCCAATTTTGTGGTTTATTTTACGCTTAATTTGGGGGATTTTATCACCTTTACTCACATTTATTCAATGAAATAGCATGGTTTTGCAATTCTCCCTTGATTTGTGCTTAAAAGTGAAAACATGCTTTTTAGGCCCTAAAATTGGTGATTTTAATTCACTTTAATTCCATTCGATGCCTTGATATGTTTGTTGAGTGATTTTATGTTCATAAGGCAAGTATTGGATGGAAGAAGTGAGAAGAAAAGCATGCAAAGTGGGAGAACTCATGAAGAAATGAAGGAACCGTAAAGCTGTCAAGCCCGACCTCTTCGCACTCAATCGACCATAACTTGAGCTACAGAGGTTCAAATGAGGCGGTTCCAATTGCGTTGGAAATCTAACATTCGAGGCTTCGAAATAATATAAAATTTGCCATATGTTACTTCGCGTTAAGGGGCACGCACGCGCCATGTACGCGTGCACGCCGATGCTGTCCGTGGCCCACTAAAGAGAAATCGCCCCCAGCGATTTCTGAAGCATTTTGGGCCCAACCCAACTCATTTCTGATGCTATTGAATCCAAGGATTGAAGGAGGAATGAACCAAGTAGTCATAATTTAGTTTTCATCATATTTTAGGGTAGAATTCTAGAGAGAGAGGCTCTCTCCTCTCTCTAGATTTTCGGGTAGTTTAGGTTTAATTTTCTTAAATCCAACTTTTAATTCTTATTTTAATTTAGTTTCTCCTTTTAATTTCTTGTTGCTACTACTCTATTCTTCTTAGTTCTCTTGTCAATTTTACTTTTATGTCTTTTTTTTATGTTCATGAGCCCTTTGTTGGATTTGGATCTTTTCTTTAATGAAATTTAATGTTTGATGTTCTTTTATTGATGATTTGAGTTGTTGATTTACTTTTCCTGCAATTGGTAGTTGGTAGATTTTATTATTCTTGCACATTTATCATGCTTTTCCTTTGTACCCACCAAGTGTTTGACAAAATGCTTGGTTGGGCTTTAGAGTAGATTTTGAGCATTCTTGGCTTGGAAAGAGTAATTGGGCAATCTTGAGTCATGAAAACCCAACTTATGTTGGTGATCTAGAGTTGTTAGCTAATATTGTTTCCATTGACGCTAATCTTTTGCTAATTTAATTAGTAAGTTGATTAGGACTTTTGGATTGAGATTAGCTAGTCTTATTAGACTTTCTCTCATGGAAGATAATATGATACCTTCTTCCAATGTTGGAGATGACGTAATAAGATAAATTCTTGTTATTATTGTGGTATGATTGATTAGTCTTGTTTGACTTTCTCCTTATTTGTTGGAGTTGACTAAATAAGATGAATTAATCATTGCATGACTAGGATAGAAAGCCTATGATCTAAATTCTTGCCATGAATGTCTCTCTTTATTAATTGCTTTCTTTAATTGCTCATTTTACTTTATTGTCATTTAATTTCTTGCCCTCTTATCAATCAAAAACCCCCCTTGATCTTCATAGCTGATGCACGGAAACTTGTCTCTCAACAAATCTCCCTCGACAAGTATACCGAATTGTCGTCAAGTAAAAACTCACAGTAGAGTGAGGTCGAATCCCACAGGGATTGATTGGTCAAGCAACTTTAATTGGAAGGATGATCTAGTTGAGCTAAGCAGAAAGTGAGTCGAGAATTGCAGGAAATTAAATAGCGAAAAAGTAAATAGCAGAAAATAAATGACTGGAAGTAAATTGCAGAATCTTAAATAGGAAAGGGAAGTTTAGCATGAAAGTAAATGGCATAAAGTAAAGAAAATGGGTAAGATCAGAAATGGGGAATTCATTGGGCTTAGGAGATGTTGCATTCTCTGGATCAAGTTCATTTTCATCTCTTCTTCAATCGATGCATTCATTGATCTCCTTGGCAATCTTAAGTGATTGAATTCCAATTCCTTGGTAATTCAATCTCTCAAATCAGATCAATAGCCAATTCCTTGGTCTAATTGCTCATGAGAAGAGATGAAGTGTGGTCACTGATTATACCACATGTATTTCCAAATCAAAGTATTGGGAGAATTATATGTCACCATATCCGCCCAAACCCCAATTTGGTCCAACATGAGAAAGCATTTCTAGCATGATCTCTTCATCCCTTTTTCAAGGTTCAGAAGAGATCTAAGTATGAATAGCTTCTTTTCCAAGATAACTACTCAATTGGATGAAGATTGAAAGCTTTCTAGTAAAATCAAGAGAAAAGAAAGAAGAAGAATAATGAAAACTATTATTGATCCATCAAATTACAACAGAGCTCCCTAACCCAATGAAAGGGGTTTAGTTGTTCATAGCTCTGGGAATGGAAAGCAATGATGGAGAGTACATTCTGAAAGTTAAACTAGAAGTGCAGAGAAAGTAAAAATACAGAGAGTAATTCTAATAATGCCAAATAGCCCCCTCTATTCTCTAGTTCAAAGCTCTCCCTATTTATACTATTCTTCTGATCTTCTAGTTGGCTCTTCAAGTCTTGGATATGGGCCTTTGGATCTTGAGTTGAAGCAGTTATCTTCTTCAGTGGGCTCAGCTTTACTTGCAGAGAAAGTGTGAAGTAGGCAGGGACTTTAGCTTAGGGCGTTAGTGGTATTAACGTTAAGTGAAAATGTGGGGTTGAGAACGTTAGTGACAATCACCTTTTTCACTAACGTTCCTAACCCAAAGTGGTCCACGTTAACTTCAACGTTAGTGGCACTAACGTGACCACTAACGTTGACCCTTGGCCCTTCACAAACGTTACTGGGGTTTACCTTTTTCAATAACGTTAAGAGTACCCCTTTCTCCCTACGTTAGAGTTCACGTTAGAATAGTTAACGTGGATTTTAACGTACACTTGCCAAATCTTCAAGAGCGTTAGTGACACTTACCTTTGTCACTAACGCTTCAGAACGCCCCTACTTCCCATGTTAGAGTTCACGTTAACTAGGTTATCGTGACTTCTAACGTGGTATTGATAGCCATCTCCAATGTTAGTGACAAAGGTGAGTGTCACTAACGTTGGCTCATCATCCATCTTCTCCACATTAGCTTCCACGTTAATGTAATTAACGTGGCGACTAACGTGGCTCATAGTGGCTCAACCTAACGTTAGTGACAAAGGTGAATGTCACTAATGTTGGTGATTCTTGCTCCCTCCACGTTAGAGTCCACGTTAACTAGGTTAACATGGCTTTTAACGTAGCCAATATGGGCTTAGTCTAACGTTAATGACAAAGGTGAGTGTCACTAACGTTGGCATCATCTTCTTCTTCCACGTTAGAGCTCACGTTAACTAAGTTATCGTGGCTCTTAACGTGGCCAATTGCCCCTTTTGGAACGTTGGTGGCACTACTTTTACCACTAACGTTGGAGTTCTACTTCTCTTCCATGTTAGCTTCCACGTTAACATAGTTAATGTGGCAACTAACGTGGGCTATGATGGCTCATGAAGGCGTTATTGGCAATCACTTTTCTCATTAACGTTGCAAGCTAGCCTTCATTCCACGTTAGTGGTCACGTTAACTAGACTAACGTGGCTGCTAACGTGGTTCTTCCTTGCTTCCTTTATCCTGAAATCAAGCAATAAAGTGAATCAAAGCTCTGATCCAAGTTATGAGACAGGCATCATTCAATTTGTCCTTTAATTCATGCATAATTCTCATGAAATCATGTAAAATTCACAATGTTTGCTTGAATCAAGATGTAAGTGATTATTTACCCAAAACTTGCTTATTTCCTAAGAAAATGCATGAAACTACCTTAAAACCATAAAGAAAAGGTCAGTGAAACTGTCAAAATACCCTGGCATCACAACACCAAACTTAAAGCTTGCTTGTCCCTAAGCAAGTACTGGAACAAGAGAATGATGAATGAGATGACAAGATGAATGAATCATTATTGTGGAAGTCATGTTCTTGGTTTTATGGGGTTTCATGCATAGCAACTTAGGTTCATTCCTTTACTGGCTTTCAGACCTTTATCATGCCTTGGAATACTCACTTGATTGCACCCTTTGAGACTTTTATTTATTGATCCCTTTGTCTTTCCAAGGTTTATTTCTTCCTCAGGCTAAGTGTTCTGTGAGGGGGCGACTCTTTAAGATAAGCTTTCAGCCAACACTCCCGAACCAGTTGGTTCAAGGTGCTAGGTGTTTAAACACCCCTAAGGACTTACTCCCTCAAGTCTTTCTCCCCCATACATGCACACCACAGGCACATGGTTTGTTATTTTCTTTCCTTGAGGTCTTGGTGTCCAGTACCTCTTTGGGTTACTAAATGTTCTGTAGCAAGGTTGCTCTTGATAGTGGATTTTTAGTTGATAATCCCGGGTTAGTTAACCCAAGTTACCAAGTAATGAAGCACTCCAAAGAACTTATTTATCCAAGCAGATCCTTGGTACAAGAGCACCACAGACACATCCCTCAAGATTCAAACCCTTAGTGCCTAGCCTTATTCTTTATTAACTTTCCTTTCTTTTCCAATTCTTATTGTTCTTTTCCTTTTTCTTATTAGGATCTTATTATTTAGATAGTCTCATGGGGTGTATTTCAAGTATATAATTCAGGACAGATAGTTGCCTTCCCACCTTGTTGGTGAACCAACTTAGCTAAGTGATTACTACACCACAAATTTAAGAACCTACTCCACAACTTGAACATCACTCTGGTATTTCATAACATCTCTTTTTATTGGACTTAAAAGGACAAGAATACAATAAGCAAGATAAAAATGAAGGTAGGCAATTTGACTAGCAAGCATAGACCTAGGCAAAAGCAAACTTAAAGACAGAATTGAAAATTCCTAAGCTACTATGGAAGCATGTTCTATTTCATATATGATTTTCCTTATTTAAAACTTGAAAAAGAAAGATGGGACAGTGAGGAAGCTCCACCACCTTTTACTCATGGGGTTGTTCGCGCTCTCCTTCTTGTTTGCCCTCTTTGTGTCCACTTGTGCTTCCTTGCATACGTGCCAGTCTAGCTTTTTTTCCATCTTCAAGTGCCTTCCTTACTGATTCATGACTCTTTTCCACCCTCTCTCTTTCTTCTCGTGCTAATTCATCCTTCACTTCTTCATAGCTTATGATTCCTGGATGTAGTATAGGCAGTTGTCCGACTAAGTATCCGAGCCTGGCCTAAGTGTTCACCTGGTGTCCAGTCTGGCTCATGTAAACTCCTTCTGAAAACACCCTGTGTTCATCGAAGAGTTCTGCCTGTTCTAATTATTTCCGATGCATTTCATGTATGTGTGCACCTTGATGTGCTTGGATGTTGATTAGCTTTTGGATGGCTTCTTGTTATTGATCCTGCCTTTGTTCCAACCTGTGGAAGGATTCTCCCCATTGTTTTCCTTGCTCCAGTTGCTGCTCCATCAATTGTCTTTGCCACTCCCCTTGTTGATTCTTCCATCTAGATAGTGACTCTTCTTGACGGTTTATCAACTGTAGGTGAAGCTCTTTCTGTGCCCCTTGTCTAGATAAGCCATCAATGGCTTCCTGTAGTTGGTGCATGTCCAAAGGGGCTTGCTCCTCTAGGTTCTGTCCTTCTACCACTTGGTGCACTGGCCTCTTTCTTATCCTTCGTTGGGGTAGGGGAGATGCAACAGCATGCATACACCGGACAGTAATTGGGATACCAACTTTTATCCATTCGGGGTTTTCATCTTCGAACACCACCCCTGCCTTGTCACACAGGCGAAAAATGGTGCTGGGATAGCCTAACCTTCCCCCAGAATCACTTTTCTCAGCCATCTTCCTAATGCCTTGGGCTATGAGTTCATGCACCTTGATCTCTCCCCCCTTAAGTATACATTGCACCATTGTTGCTCTCTTAAGATTCACCTCTGAATTGTTTCCCGCATTGTTTCCCGCAGGGAGGATGGATCTCCTTACAATTTCGAACCACCCCTTTGCTTTAGGGGTGAGATCACCTCTTTTTATGAATTTGGGCTTCCCATTGGGATCTCTCACCCAATCCGCTCCTTGTACGCAGATATCTTTCACAATTTGGTCATAATTAGGACTACCATCTATTCGGGATTGATAGCTTTCTTCCTCGAATGGTATGGTTCGTAGCTTCAACACCCTCATGATGCTCATGGGACTAAAATCCATAGTTACTCCTCTCACGAAGCTTATAAAAGATTCCTCTTTCCTATCATACCTCACTGCGTTTGCGTAAAACTCTCTTACGAGCGTTGCATTTATCCTCGCAGTGACTGGATCGGTGAGGAGCTCCCATCTTCTCTTTTCTACCTTCTCTGTGATTTTGGGGCACTCATTTTTCTTGACTTGAAAGCCTAGCTCATATATGATCTCCTTATCAGCCATCCATCCAAATTGAAGTGCATGGTAAAAAGTTCTAAACTTCTTTTCATCAAAGGGGTGTTGCTCCATAGGCTCCTTCCCTTTTCTTCTTTTAGAGCTTGATGATGCCATGCGTAAGAGTTGATGTGTGAAAATGTTGAGGGGTTGTGGATAAGTGGTGGAATTTGGTTAGGTTTGGATAGGATGTAGCTTGAAGAGTTGTACTTCGAGAGTGAGAAGTTTAAAGAAATGGTTGCTGGAATGTGAAGGGAACTACGGACTAGAAATCACTTATATAAGAAAGTGATGAGTGAATGAAAGGTGTGGATTGATGGGGTGGTTGTGTGATGGACGGATGGGGTTTAGCATGGGATGAGTACAAGGATCATCAACTTTATGATGGTGTTGGTTCAGTTTCCAAGCTTGTTCTTCTTCCAATGTTGCATGGCAATAATTTCCAATGCAATCCCCTTGGAGACACGTGTACAGTCCTCTCCTTTTGTGGTGGCCGAACCCTTCAATTGTCCCATTAATCCTCCTATAAAATAAAAGAAAAAAATAAAATTGTGGGAAGTGGCGCAAACTTTAAAAGACAAGAAAGAGTAACTATTTTTTAAAATTTTTGTTGTTAACTACTAAATGCTATTCACAAATGCAAATCAACTGACTAATTAAATTTTCATATATGCAACCTTGGTGACACCAAACTTAGTTTGTGGCAATGTGGTGTAAGATGATTTGTTCAAGGTGCTAAGAGTGACATGCTATGAGTTGCATTCATGTCCTCTTGGTGTGCCTTGAACACCAAACTTGTTCTTCACTATATGTTGCATAAAAGGATTTATTCAAGGATATGTTAAAGTTGATTTGCGATCCATGAACCTTGCTTTATTAACTACTTTAAAAGCATGTAAGACATGGGTTGCCTCCCATGAAGCGCTTATTTAGCGTCACTAGCTTGACGTTCTTCCTTTGTCATGGTGATTGGTAATGCTTCAGATCTTCCCCTCTTACAGTAAACCTATATCCATTGGCTTCATCAATGATCTCTACATGTTCTAGGGAGAGAACTTTGTTGATGGTGAAAACCTTAGGTAACTGAGATGGGATGGTGGGGAGATGAGGTGGGATATCTAGGAAGCAAGCTGAGATCACTTTATCCCCTGGAGAGAAATCTTATGTGGGGATCTTTTTGTTCCTCCATCTCCTTGGTATCTTTTTCTTTGTTTCTTTTGCTGTTATCCTGCTCTTTATGGTCTCTTTTCCTAGGGGGATTTTGTTGCTGGTCCCATATGATTCTGGTGGTTTTGGCTCCACTTGAGTTTCCTTTAGCTGTGACAGCTGCTGATTATTTTGTTCATCATCCAAAGGAATTCCTGAGTGTACAGCTTGTGCCTTAATGTTTGTTTCTCCCACCATTGCTCTGTCATGCTCTGTCTTTAGTTCCTTGCCTTCCTGACTTGCTTCTTGTGAGGGTTTGAAGACATTGAAAGTGAGTTGTTCATCATGTACCCTCAGTATTAGCTCTCCTCGCTCCACATCTATGAGCGCTCTGGCTATAGCTAAGAATGGTCTTCCTAATATAATTGGGTGAAGATGACTTTCTTCCATTTCCAGTATGACAAAGTCTGTGGGAAGGAAGTAGTTTCCAACCTTCACCAGCACGTTTTCAACCACTCCTATTGCTTATTTTTGAATTTTGTCCGCCAGCCTGATGACTACGTCTGTGGGCATCAGCTCATTGATTTGCAGCCTCTTTATAAGGGATAAAGGCATTAAGTTGATGCTGGCTCCTAGATCACAGAATCCTTTATCAAACATTGTTTCTCCCATGGCACAGGGGATGTGAAAACTCCCTAGGTCCTTCCTTTTTGTAGGCAGCTCTAGTTGAATGAGAGCACTGCACTCCTTATTCATCACTATGGTTTGTCCTTCCTTGAGTGAGCTCTTTCTGGTCAGCAGCTCCTTCATGTACTTAATGTATGAAGGCATTTGTTGGAGGGCCTTGATGAATGGTATGTTTACATGGAGAGATGCAAATATGTCAAGAAACCTTGAGTATATTCTCTTCTCTACACCACCATTGAGTAATTGGGGAAAGGGTGCATAGAGTCTCAGCAGCTCCTTCTGTGTAATTGTGGTTTCTTGATGATTCTCTTCCTGCTTTCCTGCTGATGTATCTTCAGATTGTTCTGATGGTTTGTTCGGCTCTTCCTCAGTCTCCTTATTACTTATAGTAACCATTTTACAATCTTTCCGTCTGACTTTCTTTGCTTCACCTCTCGGATTTTTCTCTGTGTCACTTGGGAAGCTATCAGTAGGTTTGGGAATCTTCTCAGATAGGTATCTCACTTGAAACTCCAGCCTCTTGATGGTGTCTCCCTGATTCTTGATATTGGCTCGCACCTCTTCTTTGAACACCTTGTTATCTTGAATCTCCTTGCATATGCCTTTGAGTAGGGTCTCAATCTTTGAGAGTCTATCTTCCGATGATGGAGAGTTGAGATTGGAAGGATGAGAAGGGCTATTTTGACTTTGATATGGATGTTGAGAAGTGTTGTTGGGTGGGTGTTGGTATGACCTCTGTGTGGAGTGTTGGTGAGTTACATTGTTATTGGGGTTATGGCGTCTCTGATCTTGGCCTTGGTCTTGTTGATTTCTCCACCCAAAGTTTGAGTGGTTCCTCCAACCAGGATTATACGTTTTGGAGTATGGGTCATGATTCTGCCTAGGTGAATTCCCAATGTAGTTGGCTTGTTCCTGATCACCCTCTGCTTCTTCATTCACTCCTTATTGGGTTGCTGCTGAAGTGGTGATTGATGCTACTTGATTCCTCTCCATCTTCTTGGTGAGGTCAGCTAATTGCTTGGTAATCATCTTGTTTTGAGCTAGCAGTGTATCCATATTGTTCAGCTCCATCACTCCTCTAGTATTGCCTCTTTCAGAAGCATAGAAGTAGTCATTCTCTGCTACAGTCTCAATGACATCTATGGCTTCTTCAATGGTCTTCTTCTTGTTCAGAGATCCCCCGGATGAGTGGTCTACTGCCTTCTTTGATTCATACGAAAGGCCTTCATAGAAAATGTGCAACTGCACCCATTCATTGAACATATCTGGCGGGCATCTTCTTGTCAAGTCTTTAAACCTCTCCCATGGTTCATATAGAGTCTCACCATCCTGCTGCCTGAATGTTTGTACCTCAGCTCTCAACCTGTTGATCCGTTGAGGAGGATAGAATCTTGCCAAGAACTTGTTCACCACATCTTCCCAGGTTGCTAAACTCTCATTTGGAAAGGATTCCAGCCATTTAGATGCTTTGTCCTTGAGTGAGAAGGGAAACAGAAGTAGTCTATAGGTGTCAGGATAAACACCATTAGACTTCACAGTATCGCATATCCTCAGGAAGCTGGTTAGATGTTGATTGGGGTCTTCTTGGACACTTCCTCCGAATGAACAATTATTCTGAACAAGGGTGATGAGCTGTGGTTTTAGTTCAAAGTTGTTGGCATGTATGGTTGGCCTTTGGATGCTACTTCCATAGCTTCCTGGGTTTGGATTGATGTAAGAACCCAGAACTCTTCTCTCTTATCCAGCCTGATGCGCTGGACCTTCTCTCCCATGGTTGTGAGCCTCTTCTTCATAATGGTCCTCCATATTCTCCTCCATGTCTGGTTCAAAGTACTCTTCCTCTTCCTTAGCACCAACTACTCTCTTTCCTCTTGCTTCCCTCCTTAATCTAAGGAAGGTCCTCTCAGGTTCAGAATCAAAGGAAGTTGAAGCCCCGCTTCTTCTACCTGTCATACAACCAACAAGGCAAAAACAAGAAAGATAGATGCAGACAGTAATTTCTACAGAAATGCTGTTAGTGTGAGTGATGCAATATATCAAACAGTTAGTGGGTTAGTGACTGAATCGTAAACAACTAAGAAAATGGGTAGGGGAAAGGGAAGAAAATAGCTAAACAGAAAGTAAATTACTCAAATGAACTTAATTCAAACAAAATAAAAACAAAAGCTCAATCTAGTTATCCACCAATTTAATCATTGTTGATATAAAATCAATCCCCGGCAATGGCACCATAAACTTGATGCACGGAAACTTGTCTCTCAACAAATCTCCCTCGACAAGTATACCGAATTGTCGTCAAGTAAAAACTCATAGTAGAGTGAGGTCGAATTCCACAGGGATTGATTGGTCAAGCAACTTTAATTGGAAGAATGTTCTAGTTGAGCTAAGCAGAAAGTGAGTCGAGAATTGCAGAAAATTAAATAGCGAAAAAGTAAATAGCAGAAAATAAATGACTGAAAGTAAATTGCAGAATCTTAAATGGGGAAGGGAAGTTTAGCATGAAAGTAAATGGCATAAAGTAAAGAGAATGGGAAAGATTAGAAATGGGGAATTCATTGGGCTTAGGAGATGTTGCATTCTCCGAATCAAGTTCATTTTCATCTCTTCCTCAATCAATGCATTCATTGATCTCCTTGGCAATCTTAAGTGATTGAATTCCAATTCCTTGGTAATTCAATCTCTCAAATCAGATCAATAGCCAATTCCTTGGTCTAATTGCTCATGAGAAGAGATGAAGTGTGGTCACTGATTATACCACATGTATTTCCAAATCAAAGTATTGGGAGAATTATATGTCACCATATCCGCCAAAACCCCAATTTGGTCCAACATGAGAAAGCATTTCTAGCATGATCTCTTCATCCCTTTTCCAAGGTTCAGAAGAGATCCAAGTATGAATAGCTTCTTTTCCAAGATAACTACTCAATTGAATGAAGATTGAAAGCTTTCTAGTAAAATCAAGAGAAAAGAAAGAAGAAGAATAATGAAAACTATTATTGATCCATCAAATTACAACAGAGCTCCCTAACCCAATGAAAGGGGTTTAGTTGTTCATAGCTCTGGGAATGGAAAGCAAAGATGGAGAGTACATTCTGAAAGTTAAACTAGAAGTGCATAGAAAGTAAAAATACAGAGAGTAATTCTAATAATGCTAAAATGCCCCCTCTTTTCTCTAGTTCAAAGCTCTCCCTATTTATACTATTTTTCTGATCTTCTAGTTGGCTCTTCAAGTCTTGGATATGGGCCTTTGGATCTTGAGTTGAAGCAGTTATCTTCTTCAGTGGGCTCAGCTTTACTTGCAGAGAAAGTGTGAAGTAGGCAGGGACTTTAGCTTAGGGCGTTAGTGGTGTTAACGTTAAGTGAAAATGTGGGGTTAAGAATGTTAGTGACAATCACCTTTTTCACTAACGTTCCTAACCCAAAGTGGTCCACGTTAACTTCAACGTTAGTGGCACTAACGTGACCACTAACGTTGACCCTTGGCCCTTCGCAAACGTTACTGGGGTTTACCTTTTTCAATAACGTTAAGACTACCCCTTTCTCCCTACGTTAGAGTTCATGTTAGAATAGTTAATGTGGCTTTTAACGTAGGCTTGCCAAATCTTCGAGAGCGTTAGTGACACTTACATTTGTCACTAACGCTTCAGAACGCCCCTACTTCCCACGTTAGAGTTCACGTTAACTAGGTTAACGTGACTTTTAACGTGGTATTGATAGCCATCTCCAACGTTAGTGACAAAGGTGAGTGTCACTAACGTTGGCTCATCATCCCTCTTCTCCACGTTAGCTTCCACGTTAATGTAATTAACGTGGCGACTAACGTGGCTCATAGTGGCTCAACCTAACGTTAGTGACAAAGGTGAGTGTCACTAACGTTGGTGATTCTTGCTCCTTCCACGTTAGAGTCCACGTTAACTAGGTTAACGTGGCTTTTAACGTAGCCAATATGGGCTTAGTCCAACGTTAGTGACAAAGGTGAGTGTACTAACGTTGGCATCATCTTCTTCTTCCACGTTAGAGCTCACGTTAACTAAGTTAACGTGGCTCTTAACGTGGCCAATTGCCCCTTTTGGAACGTTGGTGGCACTTACTTTTACCACTAACGTTGGAGTTCTACTTCTCTTCCACGTTAGCTTCCACGTTAACATAGTTAACGTGGCAACTAACGTGGGCTATGATGGCTCACGAAGGCGTTATTGGCAATCACTTTTCTCATTAACGTTGCAAGCTAGGCTTCATTCCATGTTAGTGGTCACGTTAACTAGACTAACGTGGCTGCTAACGTGGTTCTTCCTTGCTTCCTTTATCCTGAAATCAAGCAATAAAGTGCATCAAAGCTCTGATCCAAGTTATGAGACATGCATCATTCAATTTGTCCTTTAATTCATGCATAATTCTCATGAAATCATGTAAAATTCACAATGTTTGGTTGAATCAAGATGTAAGTGATTATTTACCCAAAACTTGCTTATTTCCTAAGAAAATGCATGAAACTACCTTAAAACCATAAAGAAAAGGTTAGTGAAACTGGCTAAAATGCCCTGGCATCAATAGCCAATAAGCATTCACTTCATTGTAAGTCCTCGTGAGACGACCCAGAGTCCAAATACTCCGATTAATTCTTATTGGGGTTTGTTATTTGTGACAACCAAAATTTTTGTATGTGAAGACTCTTTGTTGGTGTAGAACTATACTTTACAACGAGAATTCATTCAATTGAGGAAATTCCATATCAACAAAAGTTCTCTCATCAAAATGGCGCCATTGCCGGGGAGTTGCAATGGTGTTATATTATTGGCTATTGTGAATATTGTGAATATGTTTGCCTTTTGCTTATTTGTTAGTTTTTGTTAGGCTTAGAACTTTGTTGCTTATTTTTGTAGCTTTTGTTTTTATTTGCTATTATGAATTCTCACCACTTTGACTATGAGTTTGGCTCAAATTATGTTGTAGGGAATGGGAACTATAATGACAATATGCATCAAGGATTTGGGAATCAAAGATGGGAGGAGCCTCAAGGGATTGATTAACCTTATTGGCAATAACCCCTCCGGTTTCTTATGGGTATAACTCTCATCCTAATGCATATCAATCTAATGGATGTGGTGACCCTTATTGTGATTGTCAACAACCACCACCACATGCCTATGAGCCATCCCCTCAACATGACTTTGAACCACCTTACTCACAAGCCCCCTACCACCAAACACCCCCATATGACCCTAATCCTTATCCACCATACCAACCCCCTTATGAGCCATATGAACCATACATAGAACCACCACAATTCCAACACAATTACTCTCAAGAACCACCTCAATATACACCTCTACACCCTAACCAAGGTGAACCAACTTCCGATCATGAAACCTTCCTCCCAAACAATGAACCTTCTCTTCCACCATCACCTCCCGATGAAGCCCCCACGCATGAATTGAGAGATCTTGAATCTCATATCCTAAGGCAACAAGAGGAGGATGAAAAGAAGTTTAAAGAGCTAGGAGCCAAGATGGCTATCCTAGTGGAAGCTGTTAGCAATATGGCCTCCTCCCGACTAAGTCTAAGTAACCAAGACACTCCCATTGACGAATGTGGAGAGACAATTAAGGAGCATAGTGAGGGAGTGAGTTTAGAGCTTCATGATGAAGAAGAGGAGTTGAAGAAAGAATTGCCACTAGGGGAGAAAGATGAGACAATTGAGCCGGAAGGAGTAGTTGAAGACCTAGGAGATGATGGAAGTCCATGGGAATGTAGCATTATAGAGCCCTCTTTCAAGAAGCTTGATATTGATGATGAGGAGGGTGTACAACCTCTAAGGCATATCATGGTAGAAAACTTTGAAGAGGTTGATCAAGAGATGGATTCAATCATTGAGGAGTTCCTATCTACAATTGAATCCTCTTCCATTGGGCTTGAAATTGAGATCAAAGAAGAAGATGCACAACCTCCCATGCCTTTGGTAAGCAATGAAGAAGATGTTGAATTGGAAGAGAGCTACCAAGAGGAAGAGGTTAAATTTAAAGAAGCTTGTGAAGAGGTGAAGGTAGTCAAAGAAGAGCACAAGGGAGTGGAACTTGCAAGATCATTAGGACCACCCCTTCCTAAGTCACCATCCAATACAACATTCAAGTGGGTAAAATTCTTATCCCTAAGCTTTAATTTCTCACTTGAATATGGTTTGCTTGAGACTGATGGGCAACTTAGAGCTCTTTGTGGAGTCAAGAGTAGGAGAGAGTTGTGTAGTGGTTGGACACATCACTCTAAGTTCATGATGGTTGCATGCTCAAAGTTGAATAGCAATGGTTGGTGTAAAACCAAATGGCATGGGTCTAGGAGAATGTTTGGAAGCTTCTTTGAGAATTCTAAGGTTATGCCACCCAAGTGGAACTATGATGATCAATTTGAAGATGGGTGTCAAAACAAAGTGTGGGATCCCGGATCGCACAAGGAAAATCAAATTTGGGAGTCCATGGTTTGTGTAGAACTCCATCAAGGCTTGGAGTTATCATCTTTGAAGACTAAGGCTTATTGGAGATTCAAGCATTGGTGGATATTCACGGATAGCTTCAAGCACAAGCCACCTTAAGAAGAGCTCCCCATAAGTCCAACTTAAGGACAATAAACAAAAGTGCTAAGTGGGAGACACCCCACCATGGTAATTTCATTTCATTTTTCCCTTTTGTACATATTGGTAATTAGTTTAATTTCATGTTTTGTTGAGTTTGTTGAGTATAATTGGTAGTTTAGTAGGTTAAATAAGGTTTTATGGTGTTTTGGTAGCTGTTTGGAGGTTTGAAATGCTTGGATTGGTGCAAGAACTTGGAAAAATTTTGAAAAACAGAGCAACAACCCGCGCGTGCGCGCATCTGGCGCGTACGCGCGCCTCAAGCATTTTCAACCATCCACGCGGACGCGCCATGTACGCGGACGCGTGGATGCAAAAATCTCACCCCTCCATACATTGACCCGAGAGTTGCGCCTACACTGCGCCAGCACCATGCCTGAGGCACAAAACTACCCGCGCGTGCGCGCACCTGGCACGTACGCGCCCTTGAAGCTAATTGCGTAACGCGCGTGCACTCACGCTGTGCGCGTGCGCGCCGATAGAATCACCTACCTTCCTGGTACATGTCCTAGAGAGTTATGCCCAGTTTGTGTCTATCCTGTGCCTGCAACCCACGCGTGCGCGCACCTGGCGCGTATGCATCCTTTAGCCAAATTGTGCATCGGCGCGGAAGCATGCATGACGCGTCCGCGCCGGTAAAAAAAAAAATTTCCTTTCTTCTATTTTCTTTTATTACATTTGCTTATTTTCATTTATTGCATTTTAATTTTGTTTTTATAGCTTGTTCTTATCTTCTTTTCTAAGTTTCTTATTTTAATAATGGTGTTGAATTCTCTTACTCAATTGTTGAGAATTTCGTGGTTAATCTTGGTGCTTCTAGACTTGTTTGATATTGATGGGTAATGAAATATTTAATTCAGTGCTTAACTTTTGATGATCCTTATATTCTTTGTGCATTGATATGAGCTTACATGTCTTTCATGACCCACTCTTTCTAGTCGAACTTGATGCTTTTGAGTTCTCTTCATGCCTTGACTTTACTCTTGCATCAAGTATTAATTGATATGCCCTTTGCCTATATTGCTTCCTCACTCACATGCGTAGCTAACATGTAGTGAGAACCCTACTCTTAATTGGCATTAGCCCCTGCCTATGTTCTATTGCTTTCATATCTTTGTTGTAGGCTTAATTTTCTTTCTTTTTCTCTCCTTTGAGGTTGGCCACCAAGAAGGAAAGAAAAGGAAAAGCTTCTAAATGGGGCAATAAACAAGTCCATACGCATAACCTTTTGAAGAAGCTCATCAATTCTAGCAACCCGTCCACCTTGCTCTTCTTTGCATGCACCGAGGATGGTGCAAATTTCTAAGTGTGGGGAGGTCGTCCGACCGACCTCCATGGGTAACAATTTCTCTTTCAACACCAATTTTTTCAATTTTTATCTTTGTTGGTTAGCTGTTGCATTGCATGATAGGTTATATGTTAGTTAGAATTTGTATATATTTTATTACTTCTTTTTATGTTAGGACCACTTGGTTAGGGTGATGATTTCTTTTCCAAGAAACTATTTTTAGGGCACCCTACCAATTTGCAAAATTTTTTCTTGTTGAACTTGCTTGAAGAATTTATTTTGGAACATGGTTTTTGAGCTAAGAAGACAAGCATGTGAGTTTTGAGCCCAATTGTCTGGTTACATTTTATAACCACTTATTTTCATTCTTGTGTGCATTGTTCTCTCTCTATGATTGTGATCTTTAATTTGTTTGATTCTTTATGTCCATTATTCTATGTATACATACATTTATATGATTGAGGCCATCATTTCATTTAGCTCATTTACCCAAATATCCTACCTTTCATCAACCATTGTTAGCCAATTTTGAGCCGATTTTAATCCCTTTTGTTCTTAATTATAGCACATCACTACCTCTAAGTGAAAAACAATAAATGTCCTTAATTTGGATCTTTGATTAGCTTAGGCTAGTGAGGGTGTGTATTATATGGTTATGGGAAATTTGGGACATTGGTTGAGGTAAAAGTGTAATTTTTATTTTTGTTGAAAATATTGGGAATTGGGTACATATTCATGCACTATATGTAAAACCATATGCATTGATACGTTTGTATATACTTAAAAAAAACACACACACATATATATATATATAGAAAAAAATAGAAAAAGAAAAAGAAAAATATATAGAAAAAGAATACAATAAAAAGGGGACAAAAATGCCCCATAGTAAAGTTCAATAAAAATCAATGCATATGGAATGTGAATTAAAGAGAATGCATGAGTATGTGAAAAAAGTGAGAATCATGGGTAGCTAGGTTGTGCATTAGAATTGTATAGGTTGTTATATGTGTTTAGTGAGAGCTTAGACTAATCAAAGATTCAAATTCCAAACTCACTTGACCATATACATCCTTACCTTTACCCTAGCCCCATTACAACCTATGAACAAGTCCTCATGATGAATGTATGCATGCATTGAATAACTGTTGATTGTTAGAAGAAAAACAAATCTTGGAAAGCATGATTAGAGAAGAATTGAGTGATCGACCCTATACACTAGAGCGACTAGAGCGGATACACTTCCAGTGAGGGTTCGATACTCAATTCCTTGTTCCCGGCTTTCATGAGCGTTCTTCTTGCAAGTCTATTTGAACTTCATTTTGATATTTGAATTGGTAGAGTTTGTGAGTCGTCATATGACCTTTGCTATACTTGCTTATATATGTTCTTGGAGATTAATTTATTTTTAACCAAGTAGATAGAGTCATATTGCATTTAGTTGCATGCATGTAGATAGGTGCATATAGTTTATTTGCATTGAATAAATGTCATACCCTTTTCTTGTCCTTCTTTATTCTTAGCATGAGGACATGCTTGGTTTAAGTGTGGGGAAATTTGATAAACCCCAATTTTGTGGTTTATTTTGTGCTTAATTTGGGGGATTTTATCACCTTTTCTCACATTTATTCAATGAAATAGTATGGTTTTGCAATTCTCCCTTGATTTGTGCTTAAAAGTGAAAACATGCTTTTTAGGCCCTAAAATTGGTGATTTTAATTTACTTTAATTCCATTCGATGCCTTGATATGTTTGTTAAGTGATTTCATGTTCATAAGGCAAGTATTGGATGGAAGAAGTGAGAAGAAAAGCATGCAAAGTGGGAGAACTCATGAAGAAATGAAGGAACCGTAAAGCTGTCAAACCCGACCTCTTCGCACTCAATCAACCATAACTTGAGCTACAGAGGTCCAAATGAGGCGGTTCTAGTTGCGTTAGAAAGCTAACATCCGAGGCTTCGAAATGATATAAAATTTGCCATATATTATTTCGCGTTAAGGGGCGCGCACGCGCCATGTACGCGTGCGCGCTGATGCTGTCCGTGGCCCACTAAAGAGAAATCGCCCCCAGCGATTTCTGAAGTATTTTGGGCCCAATCCAACTCATTTCTGATGCTATTGAACCCAAGTATTGAAAGGGGAATGAACCAAGTAGTCATAGTTTAGTTTTCATCATGTTTTAGGGTAGAATTCTAGAGAGAGAGGGTCTCTCCTCCCTCTAGATTTTAGGGTAGTTTAGGTTTAATTTTCTTAAATCCAACTTTTAATTCTTGTTTTAATTTAGTTTCTCCTTTTAATTTCTTGTTGCTACTACTCTATTCTTCTTTGTTCTCTTGTCAATTTTACTTTTATGTCTTTTTTTATGTTCATGAGCCTTTTGTTGGATTTGGATCTTTTCTTTAATGAAATTTAATGTTTGATGTTCTTTTATTGATGATTTGAGTTGTTGATTTACTTTTCTTGTAATTGGTAGTTGGTAGATTTTATTATTCTTGCACATTTACCATGCTTTCCCTTTGTACTCACCAAGTGTTTGACAAAATGCTTGGTTGGGCTTTAGAGTAGATTTTGAGCATTCTTGGCTTGGAAAGAGTAATTGGGCAATCTTGAGTCATGAAAACCCAACTTTTGTTGGTGATCTAGAGTTGTTAGCTAATATTATTTCCATTGATGCTAATCTTTTACTAATTTAATTTGTAAGTTGATTAGGACTTTTGGATTGAGATTAGCTAGTCTTATTAGACTTCCTCTCATGGAAGATAATATGATACCTTCTTCCAATGTTGGAGATGACGTAATAAGATAAATTCTTGTTATTATTGTGGTATGATTGATTAGTCTTGTTTGACTTTCTCCCTATTTATTGGAGTTGACTAAGTAAGATGAATTAATCATTGCATGACTAGGATAGAAAGCCTATGATCTCAATTCTTGCCATGAATGTCTCTCTTTATTAATTGCTTTCTTTAATTGCTCATTTTATTTCTTGCCCTCTTATCAATCAAAAACCCCCCTTGATCTTCATAGCCAATAAGCATACACTTCATTGTAACTCCTCGTGAGACGACCCGGAGTCCAAATACTCCGGTTAATTCTTATTGGGGTTTGTTATTCGTGACAACCAAAATTTTTGTATGTGAGGACTCTTTGTTGGTGTAGAACTATACTTTACAACGAGAATTCATTCAATTGAGAAAATTCTATATCAACAAAAGTTCTCTCATCATCACTCACCTTGGAGCCTCGCGTGTGGGCACAGATTATGTCCCACTATATCTTTCCGAGAACTTACGAATCCACCTTCACAGCGGACATGGCTGTTCTCATCTAGTGCATCCTGACAGAGCAACCCCTTAACCTGCCCCAGCACATCCGGCAGGCCATGGAACATGTGCAGATAGCAGGTAACCTGCCCTTCCCCGCATTGGTTTCAGATTTAGTTTCTGTAGCAGGTGTCCTATCGGGCAGGAGACACGAAGGTCATAATCCCAAGGGCCGATCAGTATGTCCTGAGTGGGAAGTACATCAGACCCCCAGTTCCCTCTGGGAGCCGGCCACCAGGCCCATCTTTGGACACTTCTCCTTCTTCTACTCCACCATCATCCACACCAGAAGTACCGTCTACCCATCAGATGTTCCTTCAGATCCTTGAGAGGTTCGACCGGCAAGACCGGCGGATGGAGCAATTGGAGCGCCACAACAAGCGCCGATACAACTATCTGAAGGAACTCATTGTTGGTACTCACCCACCTCCGGAACAGAAGGACACCCCGGATTCCCCTTCACCCAGTAGCACAGGGAGCCATGGCGAACTAGACAGTGGAGGCGATGCTTCCAGCCTTACCTTGCTCCTTACTGATGGCACGGAGGACCGTGCCAAGCCTTAAGTGTGGGAAAGTCAGTCCTTGACTTCCGGAGGTAATCTCTCTCTCTTAACACCAACATTTGACTTTTTTTTTTGTTAGATAGGATAGATTGCATGATAATAGTTGCTTGCATGTATGTTTTGCTTGGTCAAAGTAATAAATTTCTTTTCAACACCCTATTTTATAGCATTTCACTAATTTAAATTGATTGGTGTTAAACTTGTTTGAAGATTGTAATTTGGAACATGATTTATAGCTAAGAACACACAACCTGTGAGATTTTGAGCTTAATTATATGGTTACATTATTTAACCATGATTTTTATTCTTGTGTGTTTTCGTCTCTATGATTGCAATCTTTGGTTTGTTCCATTCTATATGTCCATTATTTAGTGTATTTGCATGCATACATATAATTGAGGCCATTGATTGTTATTAGCTCACTTATCCCAGATTGCCTACCATTTCAATTACCGTTGTTTGCCACTTTGAGCCTTTTAATCCCCATTTATTCTGTATTTTATCACATCACTAGCCTTAAGCGGAAAAATATTTAATTATCCCAATTAAATCTTTGGTTAGCTTAAGATAGAGATTGTGTATCAATTAAGTGTGGGGAATTGTGGGAACTTAGGTTGATAAAATTGTGTTGTGTTTTATTGACAAAAGTATTGGGAATTTGGGTTCATACTCATGTGAGACCAGAAAAACCATGTGCATTGATATGTTATGTTTGCTTTCATTATCATCAAAAAAAAAGAGAGAGAGAAAAGAAAAGAAAAGTACATAAAAAGAAATAAATGAATAGGGGATAAAACCACCCCAATGCTAAGTTCAATAAAAGATCAATGCATATGTAATGGAATTAAAAATTGATACATGAGTATGTGATGAAAAAGTGGGATTTTGGGTAGCTAGGTATGATTTTAGAATTATATAGAGTGTGTGTTAGGTGAGAACTTAGGTTAGTCAAAGATTCATAATATAGCTCACTTGGCTATACGTATATCCTCACCCTTACCTTAGCCCCATTAAAACCTTGAAAAGACCTCATGATGTTTGCATTTGTACACTAAATATTTGTTGATTGGTTAGATGAAGAACAAGGTTTTAGAAAGCATGACTAGAGAAGAGTAGAGTGGATTAACCCTAGACACTTGAGCGATTAGAGTGCATATACACTACCAGTGAGGGTTCAATGCTTGATTCTATGTTCCCTGCTTTCATGAGCTATCTTCTTACAAGTTTACTTATCTTTTATTGCATGATTTGAATTAGCGGAATCTGATTTATGTTTGTCTTGAGGAACTTGTTTACTTTTAACCAAGTAGATAGAAACATCTTAGCATATAGTTGCATTCACATACATAGGTTGCATTACAAGAGTCTTACTTTTCCCCATTTATTCTTTTGATCTCCTTGAGCTTAGCATGAGGACATGCTAATGTTTAAGTGTGGGGAGATTGATAAACCACTATTTTATGGTTTATTCTGTGCTAAATGGAGTGGTTTTTATCAATTCTTTGCACACTTATTCATATAATTTGCATGATTTTACAATTCCTTCCTAATTCTGTTCTATGATTGAAAACTTGCTTCCTACGCCTTTAAATTGTGTATTTTTAATGTCCTTTTATACCATTCGATGCTGTGATCTGTGTGTTAAGTGTTTTCAGGCTTTATAGGGCAGGAATGGCTTAAAGAATGGAAAGGAAGCTTGCAAAAATGGAAGGAACATAAGAAACTAAAGAGCTGGCCAGCAAGGAACGACGCACGTGCATACCTGACGCGTGCGCGTGACTTGGTGCATTCCATAGCGACGCGTGCGCGTACCTGACGCGTACGCATGACATGCGAAGAAGACCATCAACGCGTACGCGTGACGTGCGCCACGTGCAGAAAGTACAGAAGACTGGGGGCGATTTTGGGCTGAGTTTGGACCCAGTTTTCGGTCCAAAAACACAGACTAGAGCCAAGGGACAAGCAGAGACTCAAGACACATTCACTTTAACATAATTTTTAGTTTTTAGTTTTGAATCTGAGAGAGAAAAATACTACTTCCTCTAGGGTTCTTCACATTCATAGTTTTAGAGTTTTATGCTTTTGATGTGGAAATGCCATAGAGTTACTACCTCCGTTGAAGTCTCTATCATTCTAGTTTGTTTTCTTATCTCCTTACTCTTTTAATCATCCATTTACCCTGTTCAGAGTTACATATGGATATCTTTGATTTTGGAATTTACTAATGCAAAGAATTATTTTTACCTTCAATTAATTTTCTGTTATTATTTTATTTGAATTTCTATGTCTTCTTTTCATTCTCTTTTATCGTTTATAAAAATGGCATTCACATCAATGGAGTAGACTCCCAACTTGACTTGGGAGTTGACTAAAAGGAGACTCTTGAGTTGGAATACTCAAGTGTTAAATGGAAATTGGAAGTTGTTGGCTGGCTCTCTAGTCACTAACGCTAATCCTTCCATAGGAGAGGATTAGGACTTGTGAATTGGAGCTGGTTAGTTACTTGACTTTATTCGGTAAAGAATAACTAAGTAGAAACAACAATCTCTTACCAGTACAGTTGGAAAAATTCATCAAGGATAGAACTTTCAACTAATATTTTCCCAGTCAAGGCTTTTTATTTCAGATATATAAAACCTCTTGTTAATTTTCATTGCTTTAATTAATAATTATTTTAATTTCCTGTTCTCCAACTCTAAAAATTCTCAGAAAATTCCTGACCAATAACTTGCACTCTTTTGTCAACTCGTTGGGAGACGACCTGGGAATTCTAATCCCAGTAATTTATTCTTAATTTGTGACAACTCTTTTTAAATTGATAAACGGAATTTTCATCAGTTAAGAACTGTACTTGCAATGCTATTTTCTTTATAAATTCTTAATCGACAATTTTTCACCCGTCAAACACCCTACCACATAAAGCCTTACGCTCACTACAAGAAAAACACCCATTCAGGTACACTTGAAAGCCAAAAGTGAAAAAAAAATGATGCCTTAGGCTACGGCTACGCTTTTTGGGCTACGGCTACGCTTTTTGGGGTGATTCCTATTTGGCCGTTGCCTATTCTCAAAGGCTACGCTTTTCTGTACCAAGGGCTACGCTTTTGGCGTTTGGGAATAGGCTACACTTTTCAAGTGATGCTGTCCAAGACCAAAGGCTACGCTTTTCAGCTTTTATTTTTCCAGAATAGGCTATGCTTTTCAACGCTACTGCATCACCTGTAAAGCGTAGCCACATTGTATACCATAGCTACTTTTTATAAGCGTAGCCTTAGGTCCCTCTTTTTTTTTGTATACTATAGCTACTGTATATAAGTGTTGCCTTAGGTCTTTTTTTTCGTATACTATAGCTACTGTATATAAGTGTAGCCTTAGGTCTTGTTTTTTTTGTATATATATATAATTATATAATAATTATTAATACAACATAATAGTTAATATGATTACATGTATAATAATTTTGCATTTTTATTTAAATGAGTTGAATATTACAAAATAAAAATAAATACATAATTATACTAAATAATTTTTTTATATAATAAAAATTATCTCTAACCAAAATATATCTATAATATTGATCCAAAAGTACTAGAATGAAGTTAACTGTAAAAATTCATACATCTCAAATATACTCTTCACTATTATTTAAGCAACAGAAAATTCATACATCTCAAATATACTCTTCACTACTCTAGGACAGCGGCGCTAGAGTTAAGCAACAGAAAATTTAAGAACATTAAAGAATTAATGAACAACCTACAACCAGAGCCACATCATGGCATGCACAACCTGGTAGAGTGTATAGACACCAACAAAGTTAAGAGACAATGAAACTTACATCATCAGAGAGCTTCATGTTTTTAGTGTGTATACGAAGAACTTCAAGTCGGCCAACTTCATCAGGAACACCAATATCAATTTCCCTATCAAATCTACCGAACCTTCTCAATGCTGGGTCAATGCTGTTTGGGCGATTGGTAGCTCCAATAACGATAACATGAGCACGAGATTTCAATCCATCCATAAGAGTCAAAAGCTGTGAAACAATCCTCCTTTCAACTTCACCATGTGTCTTCTCCCTCTTGGGTGCAATAGAATCAATTTCATCAATGAAGATGATGGATGGTGCATTCTTTTCAGCCTCTTCAAATGCTTTCCTCAGATTGCTTTCACTCTCTCTTGCCAGTTTGGACATGATCTCTGGTCTATTTATACAAAAGAAGAAAGCTCCCGTTTCATTAGTAACAGCTCTTGCTATCAGTGTCTTCCTGGAATCAGGGGGTCCATAAAGTAGAATACCTTTGGGTGGTTTCACACCAATCGACTTAAAGAGTTGTGGATGCCTCAAGGGAAGCTATACCAACTCACGAATTTGTGCCATTTGTTTCCTAACTCCACCCACATCATCATATCCAACTTCATCCAGCCTCTCTTCATCCTCTCTTTTCAAAGGCTCCCCCTCACAGAAGATTACAGTATCTGGAGCAACCACACAGTACTCCCCAGGATCAATTTCAATGACCTTAAACTCCATACTTCTCATCCCTCCACGGACAAGAAATAGATCTCCTTTTCTGACAGCACGATAAGCTTCCAAGAAGTAAGCTGCAAAATTTACATTAAAAAGTTATAATATTTTACAAGCACCAAAATAATCATATTCCACATGTAATATCAATGTCGTCCAAGAAACTGAAGATTGTAGATTCTATATATACTACTAAGTCAGTTTGGCATGCATTCAAATCAATTCAATTCAATCAAATATCAAGAAAGGTAACAATCAATCATACGAAGCTTGACAAGCCAAGACTACTATCTCTCCAAATAATAATAATAATAATAATAATAATAATAACACAAGCAATGTGAATGTAAGGACTTTTAAGAGAGGTAAGAAATTTTGCAAAACACGCTGACAATCAGTAACGAAGTCTTATAACATTAATAGAAATACTCAAATTAAAGTACTCATCACTAAGAGCAAGCTCATAAAGCAAGTCAAATTAAGTATCTATCCCTAAACCCGCAACTTAAGAGAAGCTCAAGGTAGAAACTTATGTTTCAAGAAAGCATCAAACAGATTGCCAGTGACACCTTCAATGGTATCATCAATAGGCAGAATGTGCACACGTTTCCCATACTTTACATCAGGGCACTGGTGCACGGACACAACATTTCCAAGACGAACCCGCAAATTCGACCTCACAACTTTGTTCATCCTGATCTTGGGCTCTTCACAGGTGTCATCAGCAAGAGCTATGCAAACAGTATCCCTCCTTTTCTTGCCCTGCAAATATATACAAATCAAAAACCCCATCTGACTTAGAAGTTGCAACACAAAGAATAAATATAAGAGATAAATTAATTAAAACTTTAAGACATTCTGATAGTTGTACTCCAAACTCGAAATGCTTTCATTAGATACAAATAAATAACATTTTAAATTTAATCCAACTCTATTTGCAACCATGTCAATCAATCATGATCTTCTTCTTAGTATACATGGCCTAGTACTCCACAGTATAAAATTCAAAATCTCACAACACCGTCCGTTAAGAAAGAACAAAACAAAAATAACACCCCAGTAAGAGACTCTGAAAAAGAGTACTTTTTTGTGGGGAATCAAATAAATCAATTAAGAGCTAAGACACAGCAAGAGGAAGGTAAGTAAGAAGATAGAGGAGGGTAAGAAAGTGACCTTGATGAGGATAGTGTCGCCACGGAAGAGCTGGAGCTTCTCCATGGTATCAAGGTGCATGGACACGGCGGAGTTGTCGTTGTTGATGGCTTCATCCACCACAAGACGGTTCGGCGACTTCTTCCGCTCAAGAATCGCCGTTGAGTAGTCCTTCTTTCCCGATTTCCTGAAAATTCATCCACCACCTTTCTTAAAAAGCTTTCGAAGAAACAACTTGACAAGAAATATGTTGAAAAACAGGCTCTAATATACAATACTAATTGATTTTTCCTGTTAACACAAGTGATCTAATAAAAAAACAGACTTAGTTCCAAAAGTTTTAAAAACATCAAGTCATGTAAAAAGTCAAAAAGGATGTTGAAAGGCTTACCCCAAGAAGTATTCTCATATCTAATGTCATAGCCGAAACAGTCCCACCCTGCAAGTAGCAAAGTGCAATAGAACTCATTCGAATTTCAGGTGAAATTACATGAGAAAGCTACCAGGATATTTTCACCTTCCAAATAAGTTGCTAATCCACTAAAAAGTAACAACCTTCTCTTTTGCATATTGCCCCAAACAAATTTGAAATTCTTTTCTATCACAAAAATAATTTCAGTAAATACCCTATTCAGTTGACCACTTTCTGTGATCTAATGACAGCCAGCCAGCCAGTCTAAACCTATGTGATCTAAAATAATAATGACATTGATATGCTAAACCTAGAAATCAAGGAGGCAGTGAGTGCCATAAAATTGCATTGCCATTTAAAACAATTAATTCGAAAAGCTAAAAGAAGCTAGTAAAGTGATGCAAATATCAGTCGACAGATAAGATAGTAATATAACCAGAACAGGGTTTCAACTTCTATACTCTACTAATTAAATAATAAAAATCGTTTGGCATAGCAACAAAACAAGCCATGCCAAGGTATCTGGCACACTAATGCAAAAGCGAAGCTTACTCCCCATATCTATGTAGTTTATCTCCGAATTTACCTGTCAGCATTTGGCATCTTATGCCTCCATCGTCTTCTAGACCTCCCTAACAACAGCCTGTGGATTTCTTGTCCAGAGACAACAGTAGAAGCTTGCGACTCTCCTTAAACATGCTGGGTTGCAGAAAAAAATTTGTTTCTTCCTTAACACAGCACCTAGTGATTAAAGCAATAAATTTAGCCATATACTCAACCATTCAAAAAAAATGCTCATTATCAGATTGTACAAGCAATAGCAAATTCAAAGGAGAAAGGAACCAGAATACACAGAGGCAAGAAGAACGAGTAGATGCGGATGGAAATAAATAAATAGTATGCATTTTCATCAATAATACATGCTTGTTCATCAATTCACATTTCACAATTGCATATAAATTAGATTATTATACCAAACCCCAAATTAAAAACCTTAAAATTGGAACTCTAAACCACCCAAATTTTAGAACCAAACGGAAATCTATAGAATACCTTCTCGACGATGTGAGCGCAGAGACAACGATGGTGAGGGCACAGCTGACGCTTAATGCAGGAGGGCGCAAGTGACGGTGAGTGGCGAAGTCGTGAGTGGTGCGGAGATCAGTGCAGAAGGGTTCACGACGGTGGTATGGGCGGCGCGCGACGATCAGTGCAGGAGGGTTCACAACGGTGTGAGCTTCATGATCTTCACAACGGTGTGGCGCTGAGTGGTGAGTGGGGACTGGGGTGCGATGATCTTCGCGACGGTGAGGCTTCACGCTCTTCGCATGGTACAGGAGGCAGGGTTTCCTTCTCGCGGTGCAGGAGTGTAGGAGGGTTTTCTTCTCTACTGAAAGGGTGACTTCAATTCTGAGCTTTAGAGGGAAAAAATTTACTAAGTGTCAAATTTTTTGCTCTAGACACATTAGGCATCACTTTTCAAACGCACCCAAAACTTAATAAATAGGCTACTCTCTAAAAGCGTCTCCTTTGATACGAAAAGTGAACCTATAGATATCAACCTACGGCTACGCTTTATAAGTGATTTCTAAAATACCTAACGCTACACTTTTTAAATGATGCCACAATTGTGTATCCTTTTCTCATATAAAAAGGCAACACGGAGAAAAGCGTAGCCTATTCATTTTCTCATATAAAAAGGCAACACGGAGAAAAGCGTAGCCTATTCATAGAATAGGCTACGCTTTTCAAATGTAGCTTAAAAAAAGTGTGGCTGAATGGGTATTTTTCTTGTAGTGGCTATAGTCGTAAATGAAAGATGGTGAGGTATTACAACCTCTAAAATTGAAAAGTATGTATATAGTAATTGAAGAATAATGATATGTCTAGGAGCCTGTGAAGAAAGATAACATAACAAAAATCGTATTGCACTCAAAACGTCAACGATATACATAAACGACATAAATATATATATAATTCAAAAGGAGAGACATAGCAAATACTAGTGTTTATACCTTGGGTCGAGCTAGGCAAGCCAGGTTGGATGAAGATAAAAACGACCGACCACTTATAAAGGTTGGTCGACACCAACCTCTTCCCAAAGAGCTCGGCCAAATTGCTATAAGGGCCCAAATAGGCCCAAAGCAGAAGATCACAACCCACCTAAAGGCGGCTAGCCAAAGATAAGGGGACTCACCCACAAAAAAATAAGATAACTAACTTATCTCAAGGGAGGTCACTCCACACTACTATAAATACACTGGAGTACCCAGGTATAGCTCATACTCTGATTCTACACATAAAACCTGCTCAAAGCCCGTGCTAACTTAAGCATCGGAGTCTCTTGCAGGTACCACTATCCTCCGGTGATCAAGGATCAGCAACATCCCAAGGACCAGCTGATGCCAGGGCATTTTGGCCAGTTTTACTGACCTTTTCTTTACTGTTTTTAGGGTAGTTTCATGCATTTTCTTAGAAAATAAACTAGTTTTGGGTAGATATTCACTTACATCTTGATTCAAGCATACATTGTGCACTTTACATGATTTCATGAGGATTTTGCATGAATTATATGATAAATTGGATGATGCATGACTCATGACTTGGACTAGAACTTTGATGCACTTTGTTGCTTGATTTTAGGACAAAGGAAGCAAAGAAGAACCACGTTAGCAGTCACGTTAGTCCCACTAACGTGACCTCTAACGTGGAATGGGTGCTAACTTGGAAAGTTAATGAGAAAGGTAATCGCCAATAATGCCCTCGAAGCCATCATAAGCCCATGTTAAGAGTCACGTTAACTAAGTTAACGTGAACTCTAACGTGGAAGAAGACAATAAGGCCAACGTTAGTGACACTCCCCTTTGTCACTAACGTTGGACCAAGCTCATAATTGGCCACGTTAGTTGCCACGTTAACTTAGTTAACGTGGCTTCTAACGTTAAGAAGCAAAAGGGAAGCCAACGTTAGTGACATTCACCTTTGTCACTAACGTTGGCCAAGCTTCCATAAGCCACGTTAACTCCCACGTTAACTTAGTTAACGTGGAAGCTAACGTGGAGAGAGCAATTGGTCGCCAACGTTAGTGACACTTACCTTTGTCACTAACGTTGGGGTGAACCACCAAGAGCCACCATGAGCAACGTTAACTCCTAAGTTAACGTGGAAGCTAACATGGATAAAGAGATGATGAGCCAACGTTAGTGACACTCACCTTTGTCACTAACGTTGGAGATGGCTAGCATGACTACGTTAGGAGCCACGTTAACCTAGTTAACGTGGACTCTAACGTGAGAAATAGGGGCACATTGGAACGTTAGTGACAAAGGTAAGTGTCACTAACGTTCTCGAAGGATTGGCAAGCTTACGTTAAGAGCCACATTAACTAAGTTAACGTGGACTCTAACGTAGGGAAGGGGGAGGCTTATCAACGTTATTGGGAAAGGTAAGTCCCAATAACGTGTGCGAAGGACCAAGAGGCAACGTTAGTGGTAATGTTTGTGCCACTAACGTTGAGGTTAACGTGGCTCATACTTGGGTGAGCAACGTTAGTGAAAAAGGTGATTGTCACTAACGTTCTCGAACCCACACTTTCACTTAACGTTAACACCACTAACGTCCTGAGCTAAAAGTCCCTGCCTACTTTACACTTTCTCTCTGCAAGCAAAGCTAAGCCCAATGAAGAAGATAACTACTTCAAACTCAGGATCCAAAGGCCCATACCCAAGACTTGAAGAGCCAACTAGAAGATCAGAAGAGTAGTATATATAGGAGTAGCTTTGAATTAGTTAGGGAGCTGGAAACGTTAGGGGGCCTTTGGCATAGAACTACTCTCTGTATTTACTTTCTCTACACTTCTAGTTTTACTTTCAGCATGTATTCTCCATCTTTGTTTTCATTTTCCAGAGCTATGAACAACTAAACCCCTTTCATTGGGTTAGGGAGCTCTGTTGTAATTTGATGGATCAATTTTAGTTTTCATTCTCCTTCTTCTATCTTTTCTCTTGATTTTACTAGAAAGCTTTCGATCTTCATCCAATTGGGTAGTTATCCTGGAAAAGAAGCTATTCATACTTGGATCCCTTCTGAACCTTGAAAGAGGAATGAAGGGATCATGCTAGAAATGCTTTCTCATGCTGGACCAAATTGGGTTTGAATGGATATGTGACTATAATCCTTCCAACACTTGATTTGGAAAATGCATGTGGTATAATCAGTGACCATACTTCATCTCTTCTCATGAGCAATTGACTAAGGAATTGGCTATTGATCAAGATTTGAGAGATTGAATTACAAGGAATTGCAATTCGATCACTTAAGATTGCCAAGGAGATCAATGAATGCATTGATTGAGGAAGAGATGAAAATGAACTTGATCTGGAGAATGCAACATCTCTTGAGCCCAATGAACTCCCCATTTCTGATCTTACCCGTTCTCTTTAATTTCTGCCATTTACTTTTATGAGCAATTACCCCATTCCCATTTAAGATTCTGCAATTTACTTTCTGCCATTTACATTCAGCTCTTTATTTCCATCATTTACTGTTTCTGCTATTTACTTTCCCGCCATTTAATTTTCTACAATTCTCAACTCAAATTCTGGTTCGCTCAACTAGAACATTTCTCTAATTAAAGTTGCTAGATCAATCAATATCTGTGGGATTCGACCTCACTCTATTGTGATTTTTTACTTGACGACGAATTCGGTACACTTACCGAAGGAAATTTGTTACGAGACAAGTTTTCGGCGTATCAAGTTTATGGCGCCGTTGCCGAGGATTGATTTTGAATCAACAATGATTAAATTGGAGGATAATTAGATTGAGCATTTTTAGTTTGTTTGATTTAATTTTCTGTTTGAGTAATTTACTTTTAGTTTTAGTTAATTTCTTCCCTTCCCCCTACTTTTTCATTTTTTTTAGTTATTTACAATTCAGTTCACTAACCCACTAAGTGTTTGATATATTGCATCACTCACACTAACAGTAATTCTAACAGAAATACTTTCTACATCTATTTTCTTTGCTTGTGCTTTGTTGGTTGTATGACAGGGAGAAGAAGTGGGGCTTCAACTTCCTTTGATTCTGAACCTGAGAGGACCTTCCTTAGATTAAGGAGGGAAGCAAGAGAAAAATGAGTAGTGGATGCCGAGGAAGAGGAGGAATACTTTGAACCAAACATGGAAGAAAACATGGAAAACCATCATGAAGAAGAAGCTCACAACCATGGCAGAGAAGGTCGAGCAAATCATGCTGGGGAGGAGAGAAGAGTTTTAGGCTCTTACATCAATCCAAACCCAGGAAACTGTGGAAGTAGCATTCAAAAGCCGACCATCCATGCCAACAATTTTGAACTAAAACCACAGCTCATCACCCTTGTTCTGAACAACTGTTCGTTCGGAGGAGGCATCCAAGAAGACCCCAATCAACATCTAACCACCTTCCTGAGGATATGTGACACGGTGAAGTCTAATGGTGTTCATCTTGACGCCTATAGACTGCTCTTATTTCCATTCTCACTCAAGGATAAGGCAGCCAAGTGGCTGGAGTCTTTTCCGAAGGAGAGTTTGACAACTTGGGAAGATGTGGTGAACAAATTTTTAGCCAGATTCTATCCTCCTCAAAGAATCAATAGGCTGAGAGCTGAGGTCCAAATTTCAGGCAACAAGATGGTGAGACTATATATGAAGCATGGGAGAGGTTTAAGGACCTGACAAGGAGGTGTCCACCAGATATGTTCAATGAATGGGTGCAGCTACACATTTTCTATGAAGGCCTTTCTTATGAATCAAAGAAAGCAGTAGACCACTCATCCGGGGGATCTCTGAACAAGAAGAAGACCATTGAGGAGGCCATAGATGTCATTGAAACTGTAGCAGAAAATGACTATTTCTATGCTTCTGAAAGAGGGAACACTAGAGGAGTGATGGAGCTAAACAATATAGATGCCCTGCTGGCCCAAAATAAGCTCATTACCAAGCAGCTGGCTGACCTCACCAAGAAGATGGAGAGGAACCAAGTAGCAGCAATAACCACTTCATCAGCAACCCAAGAAGGAGTGAATGAAGAAGCAGAGGGTAGTCAGGAGCAAGCCAACTACATTGGAAATTCACCTAGGTAAAACCATGATCCATACTCCAAGACCTACAACCCTGGTTGGAGGAATCACCCAAACTTTGGGTGGGGGAATCAACAAGATCAAAGCCAAGATCAGAGACGTCACAACCCCAACAACAATGCAGCTCACCAACAATTCACATAGAGAACATATCAACACCACCATGACAACACCTCTCTACATCCATATCAAAACCAAAATAACACTCCTCATCCTTCTACCTCCAATCCCAACCTACGATCATTTGATGACAGACTCTCGAAGATTGAAAACCTACTTGAAGGTATATGCAAAGAGATTCAAGACAACAAGGCGTTCAAGGAGGAAGTGCGAGGAAATTTTAAGAACTAGGGAGACACCATCAAGAGGTTGGAATCTCAAGTGGGGTATCTCTCTGAGCAGATTCCCATACCTACAGATGGATTTCCAAGGGATACAGAAAAAAATCCGAGAGGTGAAACAAAGAAAGTAAGATGGGAAGATTGCAAGATGGTCACTATAAGTGATAAGGAGACTGAGGACAAGCCAAGCAAGCCGTCAGAACAACCTGGAGATACCTCAGTAGAGAAGAAGGAAAAAGATCACCAAGAACCAAAAATCTCACAACAAGAGCTGCTGAGACTCTATGCACCATTTCCCCAACTACTCAATGGTGTTGTGGAGAAGAGAATATACTCAAGATTTCTTGACTTGTTTGCATCTCTGCATGTAAACATACCATTCATAAAGACCATCCAACAAATGCCTGCATACATCAAGTATATGAAGGAACTGCTTCCTAGGAAAAGCTCACTCAAGGGAGGCCAAACTATAGTGATGAACAAGGAGTGCAGCGCCCTCATTCAACCAGAGTTACCTACAAAAAGAAAGGACCCAGTGAGTTTTCATATCCCCTGTGCCATAGGAGAAACAATGTTTGATAGAGCACTCTACGATTTGGGAGCAAGCATCAACTTAATACCCTTATTCCTTGTGAAGAGGCTGCAGATCAATGAGATAATGCCCACAGATGTAGTCATCAAGCTGGCTGACAAAACTCAAAAACAAGCAATAGGAGTGGTGGAAAATATGTTGGTAAAAGTTGGAAAATACTTCCTCCCAACAGACTTTGTCATATTGGACGTGGAAGAGAGTCACACTCACCCAATCATATTGGGAAGACCATTCCTAGCTATAGCCAGAGCACTCATAGATGTGGAGCGAGGGGAGCTAATCTTGAGGATCCATGATGAACAGCTCACCTTCACTGTTTTCAAACACTCACAAGAAACAGATCAAGAGAACAAGGAACCAAAGAAGGATCACAGCGAGACACTGAAGGAAGAGACAAGCACTGAAGGACAACGAGCACATCTGGAGATTCCCTTGATTGATGAACAAGGCAAACAGCAATTGCCACAGCTCAAAGAAAATCAGGAGGAACCTAAACCACCAGAAAAATATGAGACCAGTAACCACATTTTCTTAGAGGAGGAGGTCACAAAAAGTAAGACAACATCACAAGGAACAAAGAAGAAGGTACCAAGGAGGTGGAGAAACAAGAAGATCCCCACCGAGAACTTCTCTCCAGGGGATAAAGTGATCTCAGCTTACTTCCCAGATATCCCCCCTGATCTCCCCACTGTACCATCTCAGTTACCTAAGGTCTTCACTATCAACAGAGTTCTCTCCTTGGAACATGTAGAGATCATTGATACAACTACTGGATATAGGTCTACTGCCAGAGGAGAAGACTTGAAGCATTATCGATCTCCCTGATGAAGGCGAAACGTCAAGCTAGTGACGCTAAAGAAGCACTTCATGGGAGGCAACCCATGTTTTATATGCTTTTAGAAAATAGTGAATAAGTCAATATTTATGAATTCCAACCCAAACTTGACAAACACTTGGTGAAATCCTTATTATGCAGTATATAGTGAAGAACAAGTTTGGTGTTCAAAGCATGCCAAGAAAGCATGAATGCAACTCAGAGCATGCTAGTCTTGGAGCTTTGAACAAAAACTTCTCATCACAGTGCTCCAAACTAAGTTTGGTGTCACCCAAGGTGCCACGAATATGCATATAAGGATACACAGTTAGTTAGTTAGTTGGTGTTCATGAATAAAGAATCTAATTCTTTTTCTTTATTATTCTAGCCGTAAAGTTTAAATCTTTTTTATGATATTGATTTTTCTTATTTTATTTTTATAGGGAAAGGGAAAGGAGCATTGAAGGGGATTGATTGGACAATTAAATGAAGAAGGTTCGGACACCACCAAAGGAGGGACTACACACTTGTTCTAAAAAGGGAACGCATTGGAAAATGTTGCCATGCAACATAGAAAAGAATGGGACCCTTGAAGACCGAACAATCTCCATCATAAAGTGATGATCCTTGTCCTTTCTCTATGCACAACCCCAACCGTCCATCAAGCAACCACTCCATCAATCCACACCTTCCATTCACTCACAACCTCACTATATAAGTGATCCTTGTTCTGTACCCCACCTTCACACTCCACGCCCACTCTTCACACCTCTCCATTTCGGGACAAAGCACCTCCTACCCCATTAAAAAATTCCCCCGCACTCCCTTCATTGCACTCAACCCTAAACAACCAAAAGTCTCCACCCCCTTACCACCTTCACACATTAACCCTCATTCATGGCATCTTCGAGCTCTAAAAGAAGGAAGGGAAAGGAACCTATGGAGCAACACCCGTATGATAAAAAGAGATTTAGAAGCTTGCACCATGCATTGCAATACGGGTGGATAGTGGATAAAGAGATCATTTATGAGCTAGGATTTCAAGTTAGGAAAATTGAGTGTCCCGAAATCACAAAGAAGGTAGAAAAGAGAAGATGGGAGCTCCTCACTGATCCGGTCATTAAGGTAAATGCAAATCTTGTAAGAGAGTTTTCTGCAAATGCAGTCCGATATGATAAGGCAGATGAGTCATATACAAGCTTTGTGAGAGGAAAGATTGTGGATTTCGGTCCCATGAGTGTCATGAGGGCATTAAAGCTACGGTCCATACCGTTTGAAGAAGAGAGTTATCATTCAAGAATGGACAACAGCCCCAATCATGACCAGATTGTGCAAGACATTTGTGTACCCGGAGCTGACTGGGAAAGATATGCGGATAGGAGACCAAGGTTCATCAAGAGAGCAGACCTCACCCAGGAAGCAAAAGGGTGGTTCGAAATTGTAAGGAGGTCCATCCTCCCAGCAGAGAACAACTCGGAGGTGAATCTAAGAGAGCCACAATGGTGCACTGTATACTCAAAGGAGGAGAGATCAAGGTTCATGAACTCATAGCCGCAGGCATTAGAAAGATGGCAGAGAAAAACGACTCAAGAGGAAAGTTAGGTTACCCCAGCACCATTTACCGACTATGCAAGAAAGCTGGGGTGGTGTTTGAAGATGAGGACCCCGTGTGGATAAAAGAGGGCATTCCAATAACCGTTCGACGGATGCATGCTACCGCATCTCTCCTGCCTCAACGGAAGCATAGGAAAAGGCCATCCCCTCAAGTAGTAGAAGGACAAGTCTTAGAGGGGCAAGCACCAGCCACTTTGGATATGCACCAACTACAGAAAGCCATTGATGGCCTATCTCGACAATATTTGGAAAGCCAAGGAGCACAGAAAGAGCTTCAACTACAGATGATGGGGCAGCAAGAGGAATCACTCTCAAGATGGATGACTTAACAAGGGGAGTGGCAAAAGTAAATGATGGAGTAGCACTTGAGTCAGGGACAACAATGGAGTGAAATATTCCACAGGATAGAACAAAGGCAAAATGAACAACAAGAATCTATCCAAAAGCTAATCAACATCCAAGCACATCAAGGTGCACACATACATGAGATGCATCGAAGACAAATAGAACAGGCAGAACTATTGGACGAGCAAGGGCATTCGCAGAAGGAGTTTACATGAGCGAGACTGGACATCATATAAATACTCGAGCCAGGCTCGGATACTTAGTAGGACAGCTGCCTCTATTGCATCCAGGAATCGCAAGGTATGAAGAAATGAGGGATGAATTAGCACGAGAAGAAAGACAAAGGGTGGAAGAGAGTCATGAATCAGTGAGGAAGGCACTTGAGGATTGGAAGCAAGCAAGATTGGCACGGATGCGAGGAAATGCAAGAGGACACAAAGAGGATAAGCAAGGAGGGGAGCATGGGCATCCACATGAGTAAAAGGTGGTGGAGTTCCTTCTTTGGTCCATATTTTTCTATGCTTTAAATAAGGAAGATCTTGTATGAAATAGAACATGCTTCCATGTTAGTTTGAACCTTTTTCAATTCTGTCTTTTAAACTTTTTTTGTTGAATAGGTTTATGCTTGCTAGTCTTTATGTCACTGCATCCTTACTTTGCTTACTTGTATGCTTGTCCTTTTGAATCAAATGAAAAGAGAATGAGTGTTTTATAAAAGACCAGAGTGGAGTTCATACTATGGAGTAAGTTCCTGAGTTTGTGGTGTGGTCATAAGTTAGCTAAGTTGGTTCAACCACAAGGTGGGAAGACAACTATCTGTCATGAATACTATGCTTTGAACATACCCATGAGACTAGCTAAATAATAATATCCTAATAAGAAAAAGGGAAAGAACAATCAAAGTTGAAGAATAAAAGAAAAAAATAGCAAGAAAAGAGGCTAGGCACCAAGGGTTTGAGTCTTGAGGGATGTGTCTGTGGTGTTCCTGTACCAAGGATCTCCTTGGATTACTAAGCTCTCAGGGGTGCTTTATCACTTGGTAACTTGGGTTAACTAACCCGGGATTATCAGCTGAAAGTCCACCATCAAGAGCAATCTTTGCTACAGAACATTTAGTAGCCCAAAGAGGTGCTGGACACCAAGACCTCAAGGAAAGAAAATAAACAAACCATGTGCCTGTGGTGTGTATGTATGGGGGAGAGACATGAGGAAGTAGGTCCTTAGGGGTGCTTCAACACCTAGCATCTTGAACCAACTGGTTCGGGAGTGTTGGCTGAAAGCTTATTTTAAAGAGTTGCCCCCTTACAGAGCACTTAGCCTAAGAACACAAATAAGCCCTGAAATGACAACAAAAGGATCAATGAATAAAAGTCGCATGGGATGCAATCACAGTGAGTATTCTAGGACATGATAAAGGTCTGAAAGCCAGTGAAGGAATGAACCTAAGTTGCTATGCATGAAACCACCATAAAACCAGAAACATGACTTCCACAAGAATGACTCATTTCTCTTGGCATTCCATTCATCATTCTCTTGTTCCAGTACTTGCTTAGGGACAAGCAAGCTTTAAGTTTGGTGTTGTGATGCCAGGGCATTTTGGCCAGTTTCACTTACCTTTTCTTTACTGTTTTTAGGGTAGTTTCATGCATTTTCTTAGAAAATAAACTAGTTTTGGGTAGATATTCACTTACATCTTGATTCAAGCATACATTGTGCACTTTACATGATTTCATGAGGATTTTGCATGAATTATATGATAAATTGGATGATGCATGACTCATAACTTGGACTAGAACTTTGATGTACTTTGTTGCTTGATTTCAGGACAAAGGAAGCAAAGAAGAACCACGTTAGCAGTCACGTTAGTCCCACTAACGTGACCTCTAACGTGGAATGGGTGCTAACTTGGAAAGTTAATGAGAAAGGTAATCGCCAATAATGCCCTTGAAGCCATCATAAGCCCATGTTAAGAGTCACGTTAACTAAGTTAACGTGAACTCTAACGTGGAAGAAGACAATAAGGCCAACGTTAGTGACACTCCCCTTTGTCACTAACGTTGGACCAAGCTCATAATTGGCCACGTTAGTTGCTAAGTTAACTTAGTTAACGTGGCTTCTAACGTTAAGAAGCAAAAGGGAAGCCAACGTTAGTGACATTCACCTTTGTCACTAACGTTGGCCAAGCTTCCATAAGCCACGTTAACTCCCACGTTAACTTAGTTACCGTGGAAGCTAACGTGGAGAGAGCAATTGGTCGCCAACGTTAGTGACACTTACCTTTGTCACTAACGTTGGGGTGAACCACCAAGAGCCACCATGAGCAACGTTAACTCTCACGTTAACTTAGTTAACGTGGAAGCTAACGTGGATAAAGAGATGATGAGCCAACGTTAGTGACACTCACCTTTGTCACTAACGTTGGAGATGGCTAGCATGACTACGTTAGAAGCCACGTTAACCTAGTTAACGTGGACTCTAACGTGAGAAATAGGGGCACATTAGAATGTTAGTGACAAAGGTAAGTGTCACTAACGTTCTCGAAGGATTGGCAAGCTTACGTTAAGAGTCACGTTAACTAAGTTAACGTGGACTCTAACGTAGGGAAGGGGGAGGCTTATCAACGTTATTGGGAAAGGTAAGTCCTAATAACGTGTGCGAAGGACCAAGAGGCAACGTTAGTGGTAACGTTTGTGCCACTAACGTTGAGGTTAACGTGGCTCATACTTGGGTGAGCAACGTTAGTGAAAAAGGTGATTGTCCCTAACGTTCTCGAACCCACATTTTCACTTAACGTTAACACCACTAACGTCCTGAGCTAAAAGTCCCTACCTACTTCACACTTTCTCTCTGCAAGCAAAGCTAAGCCGAATGAAGAAGATAACTGCTTCAAACTCAGGATCCAAAGGCCCATACCCAAGACTTGAAGAGCCAACTAGAAGATCAGAAGAGTAGTATATATAGGAGTAGCTTTGAATTAGTTAGGGAGATGGAAACATTAGGGGGCCTTTGGCATAGAACTACTCTTTGTATTTACTTTTTCTACACTTCTAGTTTTACTTTCAGCATGTATTCTCCATCTTTGTTTTCATTTTCCAGAGCTATGAACAACTAAACCCCTTTCATTGGGTTAGGGAGCTCTATTGTAATTTGATGGATCAATTTTAGTTTTCATTCTCCTTCTTCTATCTTTTCTCTTGATTTTACTAGAAAGCTTTCGATCTTCATCCAATTGGGTAGTTATCTTGGAAAAGAAGCTATTCATACTTGGATCCCTTCTGAACCTTGAAAGAGGAATGAAGGGATCATGCTAGAAATGCTTTCTCATGCTGGACCAAATTGAGTTTGGATGGATATGTGACTATAATCCTTCCAACACTTGATTTGGGAAATGCATGTGGTATAATCAGTGACCATACTTCATCTCTTCTCATGAGCAATTGACCAAGGAATTGGCTATTGATCAAGATTTGAGAGATTGAATTACAAGAAATTGTAATTCGATCACTTAAGATTGCCAAGGAGATCAATGAATGCATTGATTGAGGAAGAGATGAAAATGAACTTGATCTGGAGAATGCAACATCTCCTGAGCCCAATGAACTCCCCATTTCTGATCTTACCCATTCTCTTTAATTTCTACCATTTACTTTTATGAGCAATTACCCCATTCCCATTTAAGATTCTGCAATTTACTTTCCGCCATTTACATTCAGCTCTTTATTTCCAGCATTTACTGTTTCTGCTATTTACTTTCCCGCCATTTAATTTTCTGCAATTCTCAACTCAAATTCTGGTTCGCTCAACTAGAATATTCCTCTAATTAAAGTTGCTTGATCAATCAATATCTGTGGGATTTGACCTCACTCTATTGTGAGTTTTTACTTGACGACGAATTCGGTACACTTGCCGAAGGAAAATTGTTACGAGACAAGTTTTCCGCATATCACCAGCAAGTCGGATGCCACAGCTCCGACCACAATAGCAGATCTCCTCCGAGATTGACCTTCAGTTTCAGGTAACTCTCAAAACATTGGCGCCGTTGCCGGGGAACCTGAAAGTCACCTCCCATCATGGAGGACAACCTTGACAACGATTACAACTCTGGTTTGGAGGACATAATTCTGTATAAGAACACAGATACCACAACAAAGGATACACCTCAAAACAAAGGAGACAAACAACCCCCAAATACAAAAATTTTGGAGGCCATCCGTGAACAACAGAATCGCCTTAAACAGCTAGAACAAGAAGCCGACCGGCAGCAGGAGGCTGAGCGAGATCTCTGAAGAGAAACCAGGAGGCGTCAAGAGTTGGAAGATAAGCTCCTCAAACTCGAGGTCGACTTCAAAACAAAAGCTACTCGAAGATAGCCCCCGCAAGGACCAAGATCCATTCAGAAAGGAAATCATGAAAGCTAAAGTCCCAAAAGACTTCAAAGCTCCTAATATGACTCCCTACGATGGTACATCTGACCTAAGTCATCATCTCAGCAACTTTAGAAGTCAGATGTATTTTACGGATGCCTCAGATGAAATTTGTTGTAAAGCCTTCCCGGCCACCTTGACCAAAACAGCAATAAAGTGGTTTGACAGCTTGCCGCCAAGGTTGATTGCAAGCTTTGATGACCTCGCCCAAAAGTTTCTGGCCAGGTTCTTCATCCAGAAGGATAAAGCCAAGTATCCTCCAATCCTATTGGGGATTAAGCAAGGAGATCGAGAAAGTCTTCGCAGTTACATGGAGAGATTCAACAAAGCATGCCTAGACATACAAAATCTCCCAACAGAAGCAGCGATTATGGGACTTATCAATGGCCTGCGAGAAGGACCCTTTAGCCACTCCATATCTAAAAAACATCCAACATCTCTGAATGAGGTACAAGAACGGGCGGAAAAATACATCAACATGGAGGAGAACTCCCGATTAGGAGAAACCTCAAAGACTGGATTCTCCTACCTATCTCGGGACAAGGATAAAGATTCTAGGAAAAAGGAAGACCAACCCAATGAGAAACCCAAAAAATGCCACAACTACACCCCTCTTCGGGTATCTCTTGTGGACTTCTATCAAGAGATATGCAACACTGAGAAGATCCCACCACCTTGCCCAATTAAACACAAGAGAGGAGGAAGTCAGATCGAGTATTACGAATACCACTGAGTCTACGAGCATTCTACTAATGAGTGCTATGACCTAAAGAATGTCGTAGAAAAATTGGCACGAAAAGGGAGATTAGATCGATTCTTAGCCAACAGGTCAGATGAACCAAAAAAGAGAAGAATGGACGAAGAGGTCGGACGAGCTGAACGTCCCCTCACACCCCTGAGAGACATATCCACATGATAAACAGTGGATTCGCAGGAGGATGGATCTCTAAATCATCCCGCAAAAGACACCTTAATGAGGTGTACCAGGTCGGAGAAGGGGACAGGTCACCCGACCTCCCCACTATTACCTTCACTCAAGAAGACATCGCAGGCATCATCCTGGGCATGATGACCCCGTAGTCATTACCATCATACTAGCCAATGCCAATCTCCATCGAACATTGGTAGACCAGGGAAGCTCCGCGGATATCCTTTTCAAATCCACCTTTGACAAGCTCAACCTACAAGAGAAAGAGCTCAGAGCATATCCAAATAGTTTATTCGGGCTCGGAGATGCTCCTATCCAGACACTTGGGTACATCCCACTACACACAACATTCGGAAAAGGAATACGGTCTAGAACGTTGAGCATAGACTACATCGTAGTCGATGTGAACTCAGCATACAATGCCCTTATAGGTCAAACAATGTTAAATCGGCTCACCACGGTGGTCTCCACTCCACACCAATGTATGAAGTTCCCAACTACAGAAGGGATTGCTACCATAAAGGGAGACCAGAAACTCGTGCGATGCTGTTACAACGAAAGCCTTAACTTTAAAGGCGACCCCAGAGGAAAGGAAACTAATGCTATAGAACTCGGGGCAGTCAGGGAGGTAAAGTATCCATTATGGCTAGCCAACGTGGTATTGGTCAAGAAGTCAAATGGGAAGTGGCGGATGTGCACTGATTACACTGACCTCAACAAAGTCTGCCCAAAAGATCCCTATCCACTCCCAAACATAGACACACTAGTTGACGCTTCGTCAGGCTATCAGTACCTCTCCTTCATGGATGCTTACTCGGGATACAATCAAATCCCAGTGTATCAACCCGACCAGGATAAAACATCATTCATCACCCCAAAAGCAAATTACTACTACATAGTCATGCCCTTCGGACTCAAGAATGCAGGAGCTACATATCAAAGACTGATGAGCAAAGTCTTCGCCTATCACATTGGGAAGCTAATGGAAGTTTATGTTGATGACATGTTGGTAAAGACACAAAAAGAGGAAACGTTGCTATCTGACCTCACTGAAGTGTTTGATACCATAAGAAAGCATGGAATGAGACTTAATCCCACAAAATGCACTTTTGCGGTAAGCTGGCAAATTCTTGGGCTTCATGCTCACCCAAAGTTGAACTGAAGCAAACCCAGATAAGTGCCAGGCCATACTTCGCATGAAAATTTTGACCTGTGTCAAAGAGGTCCAGCAGCTCAATGGAAGAATAGTGGCTCTGTCTAGGTTCCTTACCGGATCAGCCTTGAGATCTTTCCCCTTCTATGCAACATTAAGGAAGGAAAAGAGGTTTGAGTGGATCCCAGAATGCGAATAAGCCTTCTAAGATTTCAAGAAATTTCTAGGGCAACCACCCATCCTTACTCGACCTCAGGAAGGTGAAGAACTCATACTATATCTCGCTGTAGGAAGTCGGACAATAGCTTTAGCACTAGTCAGAGAAGATGAAAGTGGGCAACAACTCATCTACTTCATCAGTAAAGCTTTGCAAGGGGCTGAATTGAACTATCAAAAGATAGAAAAATTCGCCTACGCCCTTATACTCACTTCCCGATGACTTTGACCATACTTTCAAGCTCACACCATCAGAGTACCAACCAACTAACCCATAAAGGGGATCTTATATAAAAGAGACTTAGCTGGAAGAATCCTACAATGGGCAGTCGAGTTATCCGAATTTGACCTCAAATATGAAGCCTAGACAGCTATCAAATCTCAGTACCTGGTCGACTTCATCGCAAAGTACACTGACACCCCGGGCACCCCCACAGAGTGGAGCCTTTATGTGGATGGCTCCTCAAACAAAACCGAGAGTGGCGCAGGCGTCATTTTAGAGAGTGATTAGGGAACCCAAATCGAGCTCTTATTAAAGTTCGAGTTTTCCGCTTCAAATAACCAAGCTAAATACGAAGCCCTACTGGCTGGTTTGAAGCTGCCTAGGGAGGTAGGAACTCAGAAGCTTACCATTTTTAGCGATTCACAAGTAGTCACCTCACAAATTGAAAGGAGGTACCAGGCCAAGGATCCCACTATGAGGAAATACTTAGACAAGACCAGAGAATAGCTCGGATAATTCAAGGGATATGAGATTCGGCATATACCCAGAGAACAAAATGTCCGAGCTGATGCACTTTCGAAACTAGCCAGCACCAAACCAGGGGGTAATAATAGAAGCCTCATCCAAGAAACACTGCAAAATCCGTCAACCACTGAAGAGAAAAAGGTCCTAAGCATATCAGACCAGGACCAAGGGCTAGTACGAGAAACACAGTAATACACCATAGTACACGACATCCTATATAGGAGAGGAATCTCTACACCCCTCCTAAAATGCGTCCTGACCTCCGCTACAAGGGAAGTTCTCGAAGAATTCCACAGTGGCATGTGCGGCAACCACCTCGAGGCGCGAGCTCTTTCGAAAAAGGTACTCCGAGCTGGATTCTAGTGGCCGACCTTGAAAAAGGAAGCAACAGAGTTTGTCAAAACATGCCCTCCATGTCAGAAGCACGCGAACTTTCACATCGTACCATCCGAAGAATTCATTTGTGTCACTTCACCCTGGCCATTCGCAAAATGGGGGCTCGACCTCCTTGGATCTTTCCCTCAAGGATCAGGGCAAGTTAAGTTCTTCATTGTAGGAATAGACTATTTCATAAAATGGATTGAAGCAGAACCTTTGGCCACTGCCACCTCCCAAAGAAGTTGGAAGTTCTTATACAGAAATATTGTCACAAGGTTTGGGGTCCCATACTCCATTACCACAGACAATGGCACTCAATTCACCGACATGGAGTTCAGAAATCTTGTGGCTGATTTGAAAATCAAGCACCAGTTCACCTCTGTAGAGCACCCACAAGCCAATGGACAGGCGGAAGCCGCCAACAAAGTCATAATAGCCGGGTTAAAATGAAGACTACAGGACGCCAAGGGAGCTTGGGCTGAAGAGCTCCCGCAAGTCCTATGGGCATACCGGACGACACCACACTCAACCATTGGAAAATTACCATTCCGACTTCCTTACGGAATGGAGGCAATGATTCCCATAGAAGTAGAAGAAGGATCTCCTAGAATGATCCTCTACAATGAAGATACCAACTCCCAAGCTCAAAGGGAAGAGCTCGACCTACTTCCAGAAGTCCGAGAAAGAGTTCGGATTAGAGAAGAAGCCCTAAAGCGCCGGATGGCTCTGAGGTATAATCGAGAGGTAATCTGGCGAGGCTTCACCACCAATGATCTCATCTTAATCCGAAATGATATCGGAGCAGGTCGGTCAGAAGAAGGGAACCTAGCAGCCAACTAGAAAGGACCATACTGAATTGCAAAAGTACGGGGGAAAGGTTACTACAAGGTGTCCGATCTCGAAGGGCGAGAGATACCAAGGTCATGGCATGCCTGTAACCTAAGAAGGTACTATAGCTAGAAAATAGTAAAGATCTTAGGTCAAGGCACACTCTTTTTCCTAAAAAAGGTTTTTTAATAAGGCGCCATGCCGAGATCTAAGAAGCTGCCCGACCTAGAAGGGTAAAGCACTCTCATGTACATTCTTATTTATGTTTTTATCTCATTATTATTTGAAATGAAAGTTGTCAATTCCCTAAAAAGTTTCCTACCAAGACGCATTAACCTAAGATCATAAAACGCAAAATTCATCGCCCGATTACAAAGAGGTCGGCAAGGTGAAGCGATAGATGCAAGTTAATGCAAGAAGCTATAAAAAGTAACCCATAGAAAGCGACCTGATAAGGTCTGACTAAAAATGGATTACTAAAAATAACTTAAGAAGGCCCGACAGAGAAGTCGGACCAATGAAAGGATCATTAAAAAGGGACGAAGACATCTCGCAAAGGTCAAAGAAAGGCTAAAAAGCCAAGACAAAAGTGCTTAGCTATAAAAGTACAAGTCTTGCAAAACAGACACTACTTAAAAAGCAAAAGCACAAGTCGAAAGGGCGCTAAAACGTCATCCAAACAAACTATAAAGAAAAGGTTCCTTGTCAGAACACTACCTAAAAAGTTGTTGGAATGTGACTAAAACCCCGGGTAGCAAAGTCGTACAGGTTAACGTCAGCTAAGAAGAGGCATAAGAATGATCTCGAAAAGAACAAGCCAAAAGGTTGAGAAACAACTTAAGGCTCAAAAGTGCTTGGCCAAAAAGGATACAACTACACTCAAAGAAGGATGGATCTCAAAACAGGGCTACAAAGGTCATCCGAGACTAAAAAGGTTCTATATAAAGAACACTAAAAAGTTACCGAACAAGTCATTAAAAGCTCGGACACCAAGCCACAAGGATAATTTAGCCAAAAGCAAAGGGATGATAAGTATCAACTCAAAGCAAGGCATGATCCTAAAGGCAAGGGTAGAAAACCCACTCAAAGGAGGTCGGACTAGGAAATACCTAATTTGCAAAAGGTTGCAAAAAGTCAACCTCTAAACGTTCAGCAAAATGCGTCCATCAAAGTAAAACATTAAAGACTCAAAGGCCACCTAAAAGGTGGCCCAGGAGTTTAAAGTGTTTGTTTTTCAAAACAAAAGTTGCTAAGAAGCAACCAAAATGTCAGAAGAGTCAACCACAAGAGACGTACAAAAATATAAACAAGTTCAAAGTCCACAAGTTAGACTATAACAGTACACAAGCATAAAAAGTTATAGGGGATCTAAATTCGCCCCAGTGGCAACATCCTTTGGAGGAGGAGGAGGAGGTATGGTCGAGATAGGGGTAGCATTGACAACTCCATCTGACCCGTTCTAGATCTCCACGTCAGGCTCAGGAGGGTCGACTTCTGAAGGAATGGAAGAAGCTGAAACTGCCGAAGCTTTGGCTGGTGGCGCAGGAGGAGGACCCTCATCCTCATCATCAAGGGCAGGCACAATCTTACCACCCTCCACCACGTTATCCATACTAAACAAGGAGAGATCGGCCTCGGGAGCAAGAACTCGGACCTGAGCCTTCAGGATCTCGTACATATCGGTCATACTACTCACCATATGTCCTTGAAGCTCCATATAATCATCTTAGGCAGATTAAAGCCTCTCCTTAGTCTCAAGCAACTCACTGTAGGTCCGGGTATAGCTCTCCTTATGCGTTTTTGTAGCCTCCTGAGCTAAATTAGCAGCTGCCTCCGCCCTAGTAGCACACTCCTTCTCTTTATCTACATCAATTTCTAACTTGGCAACCCTGGCATCGAGCTCATCCTTCAGACCTTTTACCCTATCAAATTCAGCCTGGGCGTCCTCTAAAAAGGCCTTGGTAGCACGGACAGGGGACTCCCTAACAACCCGAGATAAGGCCGCGCCAATATTGGCCATCCGAATACTATTACTCGTTATGAAGTCAAGGTGATGAAGGATCGAGACGTCGTCCAGAGGGACTTTACCATGTGGAGCAATCAATTCTGTGGCAAAGGCCACACTATCAAACTCTTTGTCAACAAGATTATACGTCCCAACAGTTTTTTGGCGCTTGGGAGACGGGCTAGCAGCATTAGAAGAGGAGGCAGGACCAGAAGCCGCCTGAGATGGATCAGATGGAATTTTTTGAACTCTAGGGGTCGGGATGATCTTTTTCGGGCCTTGAGAGTCAGAAGTCGGCTTCTTCGGGGGCACCTGAAAAGACCCTTCCCCCGAGACCTTCGCTGTCAAGTTTTGGGCAGTTTTCGCCTTTTTAGCCCTCCGGAAGGCCTTCATTTAGTCTGAAGATTTCACCATCTCTGAAAAGGAAGCCAGGAAAACAAGTTACAATAACAGAAAGGGATAAACTCACAAATAAATAGAAGAAAACTATCTGAAAGAAGTTGGACACTACCTAGCTCGGCACGGAGGAGGGAAGGATCTCCCAAAAACCTTTTTGTGTCTAGATGAGGAGGTTCCCCCCAGTGCTCCTCTAGAACACCTACAAAGGATTATTTTACTTTATCTAGTCTCTCCCAAGAATATTTGGGAGCTACTATATCTTTTTGCCACCATAAAGGGAAGGTGGGCTCATCATTCTCATCCAAAAAGAAAGGGCGAGCATCCTCAACAGCTCGGACCTTGAAGTAATAGTTCTTAAAATCCCGAAAGGACTCATCAAACATTGAAAAAACTTTCTTTCCCTGGGTAGCTCGGAAGGAAATCCAAGAAGCCTTCTTCTTGGCCACTCCAGGTTTTGTCAACACAAAAAGGTAAAGAAAAAGGGATGTGGTAGGTCGAACACCTAATTCTTGACATAACAGCTGAAAAATCTTAATGAAGGCCCAAGAGTTTGGATGAAGCTGGGAAGGGGCCACATTACAAGTCCATAAGAGGTCGATCTCAAAAGCAGTAAAATGGATGGTAATATTCAGCTGACTAAAGAAATAGTCATAAGCATAGAAGAAGGGGCGTTCTCCCCTGAGTCAAGGGAGGGAAACTAACCATCTCCTCAGGATCAGGCGACAATAGCTCATAGTTCTTTTCATTATCCCTATTGCTACAGATCCTATGGAATCTCCTAAGCCTCACACAGTACTTCAGATCGGCCACAGTAACACATAATAGGACTATAGAGTCTAGCCAATCATCCATGCCAGCAGGGATTTTGGTGGACATCTCGACAATATTCCTACGGGTAGACATATAGCAACTACACCTACAGTATGAAAAAAGAAAAGAGGTCACTACCAAATAACTCGGACAGTAAGAGAATAATAAAGAAACAATCAACAAGTGTCAGATATGGCAGCAAAAGGGAACCCCAGGACTCGCAAAAAAATAGAGGATTAACACCAAAAGCCCAAGGGCACCCTTTGGAGGCAACAACAAAGCAGAACCCGAAAAAGGAAACGACACAAAAGACAGAGCCCTAACCCTCTCAAACAAAAGAAAATACAAGGAGTTTTAACCTAAGTACCAGCATTTCTTCATACAAACAGCAAAGATAAAAAGACTGTAACTATCAAAAATCAAGAGCACACGAGAATTGCCTTTGCAAGTTTCAACCTTTTTTCAGGAGAAGTTCAACAAAGATCAAAACTTTGTACGAAGGGAAAGCATGCAAGGGTAAAAGCGATGAGAACGACGACTGATGATGGCCAATTTGTATAGGTTAGGAATTTGATTATCAAAATGGAATTGGCGTTGTGAGTATAGTCCTAACCCAACAAATTGACCATCAATCATATGTTATCACAATACGAAACAAATTATAACCGAGAGTATCTAGCTCCCGGGTCGTTCTTCCCTAGGAGTTGCAAATGAAGTGTCATGTCATTGGCTATGAGAGAGCATGGGGAATTGGGAATGAAAGCAAGAGAGCAAGAAATGTAAATGGAAAGAAATTAAAGTGCAAGAAGATAACTTAGCATGCAAGAAATTAAAAGTCAAAGCAATTAAATGCAAGGAAAGGAAACTTAAAATGCAAGAAACCTCTTGGCATGGATTGAGTGCTAAGGCTACCTATCCTAGCCATTGACCATAAACACATGATGATTATGAAGAGTTAATCCTACTTAGTCAACCTTACATCGAAGATAAGTTAAATAGGCATAGTTGATTTCAATCCCTAAGTCCTATGTCAACACTAAGGGGTCACATAGAGTCAAGGGAGACCAAATCAACTAACTACTCTAATATATCAAACAAGAATGGACATCAATGACTCAAGGATCAGCAAAGTCGTCAATTTCAAGCCAAGTGTTAAGAAAAACTAAGTAAAAACTAAGCCAAGCATTTTATCAAACACTTAGTGTGCATGAAAATGAAATAATATTAAATTGCATTAAAATAAATTCTAAAGCTACCAAAGCAAGAAAATAGCAATAACAACCAAAGAAAGCAACAAATGACATGAAAACATAAATTGCATTAAATGTAAATTAAAATAACAAAGAGTGCTCATAACATGAAAAGTGACATAAAAGAGAAATTAACAAAAGAAATGAAGAAGATAAAGACAAGAAAACATAGAAACATAAATGAAGCTATAGTAAAACAAGAATCAAAGTAGAAATTACAAGAAATTAAACTAAAGAACCCTAATTCTAGAGAGAGGGGGGAGCTTCTCTCTCTAGAAAATAACCTACATAAAGCTAATCTAACCCTAATTTCTCCCCTCCTCCCTTCACATGGAGTGAGGCCTTGCTTAATATAGGAAGAATCAGCTTTAGAAAGTCCAAAAAATGGGCTCTGGAGGCCCAGAAATTGCCCCCAGCGATTTTCATTAAGTGAGTCACGTGCTAGGATGTGTGCGTACGCACAGGTGTGTGCGTACGCACACATGCTGATTTTCCTTTTGTGCGCGCGCATAGGATGTCGTGCGCACGCACACATGGCTTTGTGTTTCTTGTGCATACGCTCAGGGGGTTGTGCGCACGCACACTCCAATGTGTGCTTCTCCTTTGTTTTCTTCATGTTTTCTCCCTTTATACATGCTTCCTTCCACTTTTGCCTTGCCAAACTTGCCTCTAGGACCTAAAATCACTCAACAAACATGTCATGGCATCGAATGGCATAAAAGTGGGATTAAAATCACTAATTTAAGCACAAAATAGCATATTTTCACAATTAAGCTCAATTAAGGGACATAACACAAAAGTATGCTATTTGGACGAATAAATGTGGCTGTAAGTGATGAAATCCACTCCAATTAAACCAAAATATATCATCAAATATGGATTCATCAACAACAAATAAAGCATGTAAAAAGAAAAGGTATAAAGTAAAATACCAACGTGAGGAAGAAGGTAAAACAAGCAGTAAGCCACGAGCAGTCTTCACCAACAAAGCTTCAAAAATCCAAGAAAGGAGCAACCTTGAGGAAGAAAAGCTCTTCTTTGCTGAACAAAGAAATGCACGAAAAAGGCAGGTTGGGAGGCAAGGGCGAAGAACAAAGTAAAACAGAAGGGAGCAGGAGAAAAGGGCTAAGTTCAAAATCTTCTCTTTTCGAAACAAAGAGGGAAAACAAAACGGTAAAAGGGTTAAAAACCTAATCAATAAGCTTTAAAAACAATCACGCATTCCCAAGGAAAATTAAAACGCACGCCAAAGGCACGCCACAATTAAAGGAAGCTGAAAACGCCTCGCATTCAAAAAAGGCGACACTGGACTCACACGAGGAGAAACCACTCAAGACTGACCAAAGTCAAAGATGCTCGAGCACGACGTCCTCAAAGTGGGTCGAAGTTTAGGAGACACGACCTCAAAGGAAGATCGAGGCTCAAGCAGGGGCACTGTTCATACCTTGGGTCGAGCTAGTGATGCCAAGGCATCTTAGGCTAGTCTCATTAGCATTTTTTTGATAGTTTTAGATGTTTTATGCATTTTCTTGAGCTTAAAGTAACCAAGAATGGTTAAAAGAAGAACAAAGCAATGAACCATCCAAACAGTATGATTTTGATGCAAATTCCATGAGTTTTTAGTTATATTACTTGAATGCGATGAATGGAAGATTTCTCATGAAATTTTGCAAGACTTTGATGCAATTGTTTGGATGATTTCAGGGAAGAAGAGGCTAGGCAAGGAAGCAACAAAGTCAATAAAGGAAGCTTGAATATCACATGTGGAGTTTAAGTTCCAGTTTAAGCCTAAACTGGAGCTTAAACGCCAGAATCATGAAGGCTAAGAAATGCTGAAACTGAAGTTTAACCTCCAGTTTAACCTTAAACTGGAGGTTAAACGCCAGAATGAAAGTCTCACCAAAGAAGCATTCCACGTTTAACCTCCAGTTTAAGCTTAAACTGGAGGTTAATCGCCAGAATGAGAATGCCAATCAGGAAGCATTTCCACGTTTAACCTCCAGTTTAACCTTAAACTGGAGGTTAAACGCCAGAAATAGGAAGTGCACCAGGGAGCCATTTCCACGTTTAAGCTCCAGTTTGACCTTAAACTGGAGCTTAAACGTGTTCGACCAAGTTTTCTCCTCCAGGGTTGCTTTCTCCATTTCCACGTTTAAGCTCCAGTTTAACCTTAAACTGGAGCTTAAACGTGTTCGACCTCCAGGGCTACCTTTCTCAGCTTCCACGTTTAAGCTCCAGTTTAACCTTAAACTGAAGCTTAAACGTGTTCGACTAAGTTACCCTCCAGGGCTGCCTTCTTCCATTTCCACGTTTAAGCTTCAGTTTAACCTTAAACTGAAGCTTAAACGTGCTTCCACAAAAGGCATCACTGGAAGTGTCTGGCGTTTAAGCTGCAGTTTAAGCTTAAACTGCAACTTAAACGCCACTCTTGGAAAAGGTTTCTGGGCCAAAAATATTGCGGTTTAAGTTAGTATTTGAGCACAAACATTAACTTAAACTTACTCTGGTATGAAACCCAATTGAATATCATGGTTTATGGGATTGGGCCTGAAGGATTGATGAGTCTGAAATTTCAATTTATTGAGTCATGTGTCATTATTTGATTATCACTAAGTTGGCTCAATGAATGTTACAGAATTTGGATCAACAGCCTCATCAAGATTATGGATCATAAACCCAAGGCAAAAGGAAATCAGGGAGAGGCCTCAAAGCCCAAGAAACACAACAGAAGCTCAATATAGAAAGTGTATAAATAGGATAGAATTTAAGTTAGGAGGGGACTTTTACCTTTTCTTTTGGCTAGTTTTCATATCTTTGTAATTGAATTCAGAGCTATGACTCACTAAACCCCCTTTCATTGGGTTAGGGAGCTCTATTGTAATTCAATGAATCAATAATAGTTTATCTTCTTCTTCAATCTTTTCTCTTGAATTTTGTTAGAAAGCTTCTCGATCTAATTCCATTGGGTAGTTGTCTTGGGAAAGAAACTACCCATAATTGGAATCCTTCGGAACCTTGGGAAAGGAATGGAGGATTCATGCTAGAGAAGCTTTCTCACAGTGAATTGGATTGGGGTTTGGATGGATATTGTGACATGTAATCCTACCAAATTGTGGTTCATGAAACTGTGTAGTATAATCAGTGATCGAGCATCATCTCTTCTTATGAACATTTAAACCAAGGGATTGGGAATTTGTTTGTTTTTAGAGAGAATTGGTGAGCCAAGGGATTGGGATCCAATCATAAAAGATTGCCAAGCAAAATTCAATGAACGCATTGGTTGAGGAAGAGATAAACATGTTTTGATTCGGAGATCTCAATATCTCCTATAACCCAATGAATTCCCCATTTCTGATTTCCACTTTCTCTTTACATTCTGCAATTAAATTCATGCAATCACCCCCATTCCCTTTAATTTCAGCAATTTAGCTTCTGCTTTTTACTTCATGCAATTTAAGATTCCGCCATTTAAATTTCTTGTCATTTACGTTTCCCGCCAATTTTACATTCCGCAATTCTCATCTAAATCTTGATTCCGCTCAACTAGAACACACTTCTAATCCGAATTGCTCACTCAACCAATCCTTGTGGGATTCGACCTCACTCTATTGTGAGTTTTTACTTGACGATAACCGGTGCACTTGCCGGAAGGAATTTTGCCGATCGTGCAATTTCCTAAATCGTAGCATAACTAGTTTATGCGCATCAGCTAGGCGTGCCAGGTTGGATGAAGACAAAAACGACTGACCTCTTATAAAGGTTGGTCGACACCGACCTCTTCCCAAAGAGCTCGGCCAAATTGCTACAAGGACCCAAGTAGGCCCAAAGCAAAAGATCACAGCCCACCTAAAGGCGGCTGGCCAAAGATAAAAGGACTCACCCACAAAAAGATAAGATAAGATAACTAACTTATCTCAAGGGAGGTCACTCCACACTACTATAAATATACTGAAGCACACAAGTATAACTCATACTCTGATTCTACACACAAAACCTACTCAAAGCCCATGCTAACTTAAGCATCGGAGCCTCTTGCAGGTACCACCACCCTCCGGTGATCAAGGATCAGCAACATCCCAAGGACCAGCAAGTTGGATGCCACAGCTCCAACCACAACAGCAGATCTCTTCCGAGATCGACCTTCAGTTTCAGGTAACCCTCGGAACAACTAGTCTCGACCTGCGAAGATAAGGTCGGTTAGAAAGTATAATATAACCCAAAGAGTATACCATACATCCTGCTTCTCCATGATTAAAACCTCTAAGAGGGATATACAATTACGATTCACGAAAATAGAGAATATAAAATCTAAGGTTCAAAGTACAAATGTAAAGGAGTCTTTGCTTTCTAAAGAGAGTCTGGCACGCTCAATGTGGTTCACCACGTCCTGCATCTAAAATACAAAATCCAACAATGGGTGAAAATCCAAAGGTTCCTAGTAGGGTAATAATTCTAAATAGAGACTATGTAAAAAGATATGAACCCGCTAGGCAATCCTAAACTCCAGTAATTCAATGTTCAAGCCTAGGGTCCTTTTCAATACCAAACAGGAAAAACTCTAACAGATACTTCAAGTTTATCCTTTACTTGTCTCTTTATTAACAAAGTTCCATAATATAATAATAATTCTTTCGCAGTTACAAACTAAGAATTTTAAGTTAAACAATTTATTCATCGGCTTTTAAATTGATACCGCTATAATCTCTTTTCTATCTGTTAATCATCTCAATCTCTAGCGATTGTCATCTTGCCAAACTTGGCTACAATTTAAAGTTATAAATCTCATCTAATCATCCATCTTATATCGATTATTCTCTACATTTAGTCTTAACCCGGAGCAAGTGGGACAAACCACAACCCTTGCATCTACCTTGGGAGTACCAATCTCAACCCAGAGCAAGTGGGGCAAACCACAACCCTTGCATCACTAACAACCCTCAGCATCAACATTGCCAGCATAAGAAATCTCTCAGTTGTTCAAACACATACAAAATAATACAAAGAATACACAAGTAGAGAGAATAGATAAAGCAATTAGTTCAAAAAGTATATAGATACAATTATTCAAGAAGGAAAATGTAACACCTTACCATGCAGAGTTTTACGCTTAAGTCATAAAGCAGAGGTGGCGAGGTATTATGACCTCTAAATGAAAAAGACGTATGTATCGATATAGTTGAAAGGAATTCATAATGAGGAGCCTTGAAGAAAAGTTTAAGCAAAATCGCAAAAAAAGAAAAGCGCATGGCACATGTAAACAAATAATTAGCCAATAAATCAACTTTTAATCCAAGAAATTAGAAAATTGAATTTTATAGTTTAATGTGATAAAGCTATTAAAAACAGGAATTTCGACACTAATTTTAAAGAATTTGGCATAAGATTGGGTCAAACAGGCCGAACCGGTCGAACTGGGCCCAAAATAGGCCCAATGGCCCAACCAACTCACTCAATTTAATGAGCTCAGCTCATCACTCCTTCCTCACTCATGCAAACACCCTGAACAGGTTCAGCAAAGCGGAAGAACACCCTTCCAAGCACAAAACCTAGCTTGATCTTCAAATCCAAATAACTTTTGATCCGGAGCTCCGATTGAGGAGCCGTCAGCGGCCACGCGTTCATCTCGAAATTCTCTACAAAGTAAACTAACTAATTTGGTAAAAAGTTCAATTTTTCATACCCATATTCTCCTTCTTCAGTTTCGAAATTCATGAGTTTTAGAATTGAGAGTTATGATATTTTGATGTTTTAGGATCGAATTAGCTTGCGAGAATTTTTGGGTGTTATTCTATTAGTCCATGGGTAAGGTAAGAAGCTCTTAAACCTTGGTAAAATTCCAATTTAGTAAATCCTATGTTAAATTATGATGAAATTATATATTATTAGATTAGATGTTTGAAATTTGAAGTAATTGGTGGTGTCGGTAAGCTGAATTCGGGTTGCAGTAACTGAATTATGTTCGGCACACTATTTGGAGCTTTAGGTATTTGCAAAACGGCAATAATTTGTGGTGCTCCGAGCATTAGAGAGAAATCGGCTAAGGTATGGTTTAGGTTTCTCGTATTTAATATATAATATCTTGTGAAAACTTAGGCTAGTTGACCATAGGATAAGAATGAATGCATGAGTATGTTTAATGCTTAGCACCTTTGATGATGATTGTAATATGAATTGAGTATTTGTTGGATGATAATCTTGTTGGTATATCTGAGAAATTGATGCATGAGATTGTTAAAATTGAGGAAGGATGGGATGTGGAGGTTGTTGAGGTACCGAAAGAGTATGTTGTGATGATTTTGTGTATGGTAGGTTGAGTTTGAGTTGTTATATGATTATTGATGAGTATTGATTTGAAGTATATTAAAGTGAAAATCTTAAATGAGTTGAGGAATTGAGAATTGAATAGTTTAAATGGTTGAATTATTGATTAAAGGTTGATAAGCGTTTGGCATTGGTTATGAGTGTTTTGAAAGTGTCTTGGTTGATAGTGGTTTGGTTTGAAAATGAAAATTTGGTAAAAATAGAGGTTGATATTTTTGAGAAAAAATCTGGCTTTTATCAAAATTTGGCGGGCCATAACTTGGTTTCCAGACTCCCAAATTATTTCAAACTTGTTTCATATAAACATTGGGTCCGTGAAGTTTACGCTGTTCAAAGAACGGATCAAAAATGTTTTAAAACGAAAAAGTTATGCACGTTGGAAGTTTGGACTGCAAAGTTGAAAATTTTGCAACATCAGCATTTTTTGCTATTCTGCATAACTTGCGTATGCGACCACTGCATGTAACGCAACCAACCTATTCGGGTTGGGTATCTCGCGTACGCGAGCAGGGTGCTTGCGTACGCGAGTATAGAAAAATGTACGCACCACCCCTGTTTTCAGCACACTTGATTTTATGTTTTTAAAACCTAATTTAAAACCTCTAAACCTCTATTTTTACTCCCCAATGTCCTAATTCTTAAAATTAATCATAGGAAGGGAGTTGAATACTGAGAGGATAATAACTTGTGAGTGAAGAAAGATTGTAAATGGGTAATGTAAGTTGAAAAGTTTAATGGGAAGGGTGGTTCGTAAATAAATGTGATTGTGGCCCCGGGTAGTAGGCAGTGGCGAGGTCCACTTGCTCCGGGTATGAGATGAGGAAGAAGAAGTATGAATACTGAGTTAATTATGAATTTTGGATGAGATACCTGGGTAGTAGCAAGGATGGTAGTTCGTCCCGCTTGCTCCAGGTTAATATTTGAGACTTGATAACAATGATGATTGATTTAAGCTGAATGAATGTATGTTTGAGACCCTGGGCAGTGGCAAGGATGGTGGTTCGTTTCGCTTACTCTAGGTCAGAGATTATGATGCCTGGGTAGTAGCGATAGTAATAGTTATTCCACTCGCTCCAGGTTGAGCTTTTAAACACCCGCGTGGGTAGTAGCTCAAACCCACTTGCTCCGCGATGGGTGTTTCAGTCCATGGTTAGCTACCAGGACGTGTCAGGTTGGCTATATAACCGACGGATGATATCATCAGTCATAGGATAGGCATACATCATGTGCATATTATTTGCTTGCTTGTTGTGCATTAATTGGGAATGCCTAATTGATTATAATATGCTAATTGTTATACTTGCTATCTGTATTACTTGTATTCTACTTGTGCTTGTCTTTGTTTGCTTGTCTGTCTATGCAAGTTCACCGGAGATGGAGAAACGGAGGAAAGGTGGGAAGACTCAGGGTTAAGCTTAAGCTTAAGCTAGGCTTAGATATCCTTAGATGACCACCCATTTAAGATTTCTGTTTTAGTACTTTAGGCTTTATAATCTGAGTGTCGACGTTCTAGGATTGCCTCTGGCATTCCCAGGACCCTATATCTTATGTGCGTGGCACCTTTACCATGCTGAGAACCTCTGGTTCTCATTCCATACTATGTTGTTGTTTTTCTGATGCAGGTCGAGAGGCACCTCGGTAAGCATCTGGAGCTTCTGCAGTGAAGTGGATTTATTTTGGAGTTTTATTTTTGGACTTTTGCTATATGTGTATAGACTCTCCTCATATATATACTTGTGTTATTTTGTACCTCTTAGAGGTTTATGGAGAACTAGGGTTTTATATATGTATTTTGGACTTTGGGTTATGTATATATATGTGTGTAAATATTCTCCGGCCAGCCTTAGCTTCGCAGGCTGAGTTAGGGGCTTGTTATTTTGTATTCTTGACCCACTATTCCTACTTTCTGTTTATTTACGCTTGTGAATCTTTAGTTTTCTTTGTACGTAAGTAATCTTGTTTCCTGAGCGTTGCGCTTTTTATTTTGTGATTTTGTGTTATCCGTTTTTCAACGCTCCTTGTATACTGTATCCTTTTCAACATTATTTTAGAGGTCTTAATACCACACCACCTCTATTTTATGGTTTAAGCGTAAAGCTCTACGTGGTAGGGTGTTACAAATTACGCGAGGATTTCATCTTACCCACCAAATTAAGAATTTTACCCCTCATCGATTTCTCGAGAAGAAGGAAATTTAGGTATGTCTTCAGGGAATGCTTCTGGGAATTATCTTACCACTGGAAGATGATTGATGAGCGGATAATTTAAACCCTTTTTGGCATTATTTTTACATAGTTTTAAGTATGATTTAATTACTTTTTATTATATTTTTATTAGTTTTTATTCAAAAATTACATTTCTGGACTTTACTATGAGTTTGTGTGTTTTTCTGTAATTTCAGGTATTTTCTGGCTGAAATTGAGGGACTTGAGCGAAAATCTGATTCAGAGGCTGAAAAAGGACTGCAGATGCTGTTGGATTCTGACCCTCCTGCACTCGAAGTGGATTTTCTGGAGCTACAGAAGCCCAATTGGCGCGCTCTTAATTGCGTTGGAAAGTAGACATCCTGGGCTTTTGGTGCAGAATTTCTAACCACAGACTAACCGGCAAGTGCACCGGGTCGTACCAAGTAATACCTTACGTGAGTAAGGGTCGATCCCACGAGGATTAATGGATTAAGCAACAATAGTGTTTGATAGGATTAGTTAGACAAATAGAAAATAGTGTTTGGAAGTTCAAAAGCATTAAAAAATAAAGAAGAGTTTGAAGACAGGCAGGTGAATAGGTGAGGAATAAAATATGAAGAAACAGTTAAGGTTTCAGAGTTATCTATTTTCCAGATTGACTCTTCTTATTATTTTATTTTAATCATGTAAGATCTAATTTATGGCAACTATATGTGACTAGACCCTAATTCCTTAAACCTTTCGATTCTCCTCTAAAATTCATCAACAGCCAATTCCTTGGTCAATTAATTCCAATTAGGGGGTGAAGTTCAATTCTAGTTATATGCCACAGAAATCCTAATTACCCAAACAGAAAAGGATTATATGTCACGTATCCTATTAAATCCAGATAAATTAGAAATTTAGGAGAATATGTTTTCAAGCTATTGTTCAAGTAAAGAGCTTTTCCAAGTTATACAAGAACGCATTTAGAAAGAGGGTCATACTTCCATTCCACCCAATTTCATAAAATAAAGAACGAAAACAATTCTTAAATATAAATCCATACATAAATTAAAATAGAAAAAATAATAAAATCAATCCATACAAATAGACAGAGCTCCTAACCTTAACAATGGAGGATTCGTTGCTCATAGTTCAGAGTAGAAAAATAAGGATTCAGGTAAAAATGTACTACTCCTAACAATGATGGATCTGAATCCCCTTTTATAACTAATCCTAATAATTTAAAAAATAAAATTTCTAAAATTAAAATTAAAATAATATATTTTCCTATTTAAAAATCAAATTTAAATTTAAATTCGAATTAATTAACAAGTCTTCAGCTGATAGGTGGGGACCACTTGATTTGTCCATTCTGCAGCTTCTAATCTGTGTTTTCTGGGCTGGAAACTGGGTCAAAACAGCCCAGAAATCGCTCCCAGCATTTTTCTACATTTTCTGCACGTGGCGCATGTCACGCCTACGCGTCAGTCACGCGTACGCGTCGATGGTCTTTTTTCGCGAGTCACGCGGACGCGTCGGTCATGCGTACGCGTCGTTGATCGATTCTTCAAATCACGTGTACGCGTCAGTCACGCGCACGCGTCGCCATGGATACTTCCAAATCACGCGCACGCGTCAGGCACGCGTGCGCGTCGCTCCTCGCTGCCATCTCCTTTGCTTCTTTTGCTGCAGAAACTCCATCAAATCCAGCCGAATGCTACCTAAAATAAACAGTATTGCACAAAACTCAAAATAGCATCCATAGTGGCTAAAATATAATTAATTCTTAATTAAACTCAACAAATTACATGCAAATTTACTAGGAAAAAATAGGAAAGATGCTCACGCATCACAACACCAAACTTGAGTTGTTGCTTATCCTCAAGCAACCAAAACTAATATAAGCTTAGGATGTGAATTTGCATGAGAATGAGAGTTCGATTAAGCTCATGTCTCTTCTTATAGTGGGGTTTACAACTGCAATCCTGAATAGTTTTGGCATCTCATTTTATCCTTTGAAGTTCAGAATGATTGGCATCCATAGGAACTCAGAATTCAGATAGTGTTATTGATTCTCCTAGTTCAGTATGTTGATTCTTGAACACAGCTACTTTATGAGTCTTGGCCATGACCCTAAGCATTTTGTTTTCCAGTATTACCACCGGATACATAAATGCCACAGACACATAACTGGGTGAATCTTTTCAGATTGTGACTCAGCTTTGCTAGAGTCCCCAGTTAGAGGTGCCCAGAGTTCTTAAGCACACTCTTTTTGCTTTGGATCACGACTTTAACCGCTCAGTCTCAAGCTTTTCACTTGACACCTTCACACCACAAGCACATGGTTAGGGACAGCTTGATTTAGCCGCTTAGGCCAGGATTTTATTCTTTTGGGCCCTCCTATCCATTAATGTTCAAAAGCCTTGGATCCTTTTTACCCTTTTCCTTTAAAGGGTTCTTGGCTTTTTCTGTTTGCTTTTTCTTTTTCTCTTTTTGTATTTTTTTCGCAAGCTTGTGTTTTTCATTGCTTTTTCTTGCTTCAAGAATCAATTTTCTGATTTTTCAGATTATCAATAACATTTCTCTTTTTTTCATCATTCTTTCAAGAGCCAACAATTTTAACATTCATAAACTTCACTATCAAAAAAATGCACTGTTCATGTCATGCATTCATAATCACAGAAAATACCACCACGTTTAAGTAAATAAGACTATTCTTCAATATAGACTCACTTTCTCATGCAATATATCACTCCTGTATTTTTTTATTTGAATTCAAGCTCAGTGAGTAATACATGAGACATCTTTTCGGAATTAAAGCAATTAAGAGAAAACTAAACTAGACCTAGGATTCTAACTAATAAAGGATCATACAACAAACAAAGCAAAATAGCAGGAAACCAAAACATAACATAGACAACGAGGGACGAAATAAAAATGAAAGGAACTCAACCACCTTAGTTATCCTAGTGGTCGTTTATTCTTCAGGTTGTGCTCCTCAGTGAAGATAATTCGCCTACCTTTTGGTGCCATAGGAATAAAAAGAAAACCCTTAAGCGAAGCATCAACACCAAACTTAAAAGTTTGCTTGTCCTCAAGTAAAGAAGAACTGAAAATAGAAAGAGACAAATATTATTATGAAAGAAAAAGGAAAGGATAAAAGAACAAGAGAGAATTAGGATTGGGAGAGGGAGAAAGAAAATTGAAACTGGGCAACGAAGGCGACGCGTACGCGTGGGTCGCGGGACTTCCTTAATGACACGTAAGCGTCAAGCACGCGTCCGCGTGCTCTGGATTTTGTGCGATTCGCACGAAGCCAGCCGCGCGCACACGTAACTCTCTGTTCACGTGGCTTTGGGACCAATATTGGCATACGACGCGTTCGCGTCGTGCACGCGCACGCGTGGATAGCCGTTTGGTCAATTGACGCTGGTGCACGAAATTGTGATGTCCAAGCTCAAACAATCCCTGGCAACGTGAGCAACTTGGTGCTCTGATCTCAATACATAATTGTCACAACTTCGATACAACTAACCAGCAAGTGCACTGGGTCGTCCAAGTAATACCTTACGTGAGTAAGTGTCGAATCCCACGGAGATTGTTGGTATGAAGCAAGCTATGGTCACCTTGTAAATCTCAGTCAGGCGGATTTAAACATGATACTTTATTAGATTAAAATAAACAATAAAAGGGATAGAGATACTTATGTAGATTCATTGGCAGGGATTTCAGATAAGCGAATGGAGATACTTTTCGTTCCTCTGAACCTCTGCTTTCCTGCTATCTTCATCCAATCAGTCTTACTCCTTTCCATGGCTGGCTGTATGCAAGGGCATCACCGTTGTCAGTGGCTACATCCCCTCCTCTCAGTGAATCATATGCTCACGCACCCTGTCACGGCACGGCTATTCATCTGTCGGTTCTCGATCATGCTGGAATAGGATTCACCCTCTTTTTGCGTCTGTCACTAACGCCCAACAATCGCGAGTTTGAAGCTCGTCACAGTCATTCAATCATTGAATCCTACTCAGAATACCACAGACAAGGTTTAGACCTTCCGGATTCTCTTGAATGCCGCCATCATTCTAGCTTACGCCACGAAGACTCTGGTTAGGAGATCTAAGAGATACTCATTCTAGCTTAATTCATGTAGAACAGAAGTGTTTGTCAGGCACGCGTTCATAGAGGAGAATGGTGATGAGCGTCACACATAATCATCACCTTCATCATGTTCTTGAGTGCGAATGGATATCTTAGAAGAGAAATAAGAAGAATTGAATAGAAAACAGTAGTACTTTGCATTAATCTTTGAGGAACAGCAGAGCTCCACACCTTAATCTATGGAGTGTAGAAACTCTACCGTATGAAAATACATAAGTGAAGGTCCAGGCATGGCCGAGAGGCCAGCCCCTCTGATCTAAGAACAATGCGTTCCCAGATGATCCTAAGATCCTAAGATGATCAAAAGATTAAAAGCTGATCAAAAGATACCTAATACAATAGTACAAGGTCCTATTTATAATAAACTAGCTACTAGGGTTTACATGAGTAAGTAATTGATGCATAAATCCACTTCTGGGGCCCACTTGGTGTGTGCTTGGGCTTGGGCTTGAGTGTTACACGTGCAGAGGTCATTTGTGGAGTTGAACGCCAGTTTTTGTGCCAGTTTGGGCGTTCAACTCTGGTTTTGGATCCTTTTCTGGCGCTGGACGCCAGATTTGGGCAGAAGGCTGGCGTTGAACGCCAGTTTACGTCGTCAATTCTTGGCCAAAGTATGGAATATTATATATTTCTGGAAAGCCCTGGATGTCTACTTTCCAACGCAATTGGAAGCGCGCCATTTCGAATTCTGTAGCTCCAGAAAATCCACTTTGAGTGCAGGGAGGTCAGAATCCAACAGCATCAGCAGTCCTTTTTCAACCTCTGAATCTGATTTCTGCTCAAGTCCCTCAATTTCAGCCAGAAAATACCTGAAATCACAGAAAAACACACAAACTCATAGTAAAGTCCAGAAATGTGAATTTAACATAAAAACTAATGAAAACATCCCTAAAAGTGACTAGATCCTACTAAAAACATACTAAAAACAGTGTCAAAAAGCGTATAAATTATCCGCTCATCACAACACCAAACTTAAATTGTTGCTTGTCCCCAAGCAACTGAAAATCAAATAGGATAAAAAGAAGAGAATATACTATAAATTCCAAATTATCAATGAAACATAGCTGCAATCATATGAGCGGGACTTATAGCTTTTTGCCTCTTGAATAGTTTTGGCATCTCACTTTATCCATTGAGGTTCAGAATGATTGGCATCTATAGGAACTTCAGATTTCGAATAGTGTTATTGACTTTCCTAGTTCAGTGTGATGATTCTTGAACACAGCTTCTTTATGAGTCTTGGCCGTGGCCCTAAGCACTTTGTTTTCCAGTATTACTACCGGATACATAAATGCCACAGACACATAATTGGGTGAACCTTTTCAGATTGTGACTCAGCTTTGCTAGAGTCCCCAATTAGAGGTGTCCAGGGTTCTTAAGCACACTCTTTGTTTTTTTTTTTTTGCTTTGGACCTTGACTTTAACCGCTCAGTCTCAAGTTTTCACTTGACACCTACACGCCACAAGCACATGGTTAGGGACAGCTTGGTTTAGCCGCTTAGACCAGGATTTTATTCCTTTAGGCCCTCCTATCCACTGATGCTCAAAGCCTTGGGATCCTTTTTATTTGCCCTTGCCTTTTGGTTTTAAGGGTTATTGGCTTTTTCTGCTTGCTTTTTCTTTTTCTTTTTTTTTTCTATATTTTTTTTTTTGCCTAAATTTTTTTTTTTCTGCAAGCTTTGTTCTTTGCTGCTTTTTCTTGCTTCAAGAATCATTTTTATGATTTTTCAAATTATCAAATAACATGTCTCCTAGTCATCATTCTTTCAAGAGCCAACATATTTAACATTCTTAAACAACAACTTCAAAAGACATATGCACTGTTCAAGCATACATTCAGAAAACAAGAAGCATTGTCACCACATCAATATAATTAAGCTAAGCTCAAGGATAAATTCAAAACTCATGTACTTCTTGTTCTTTTGAATTAAAACAGTTTTTATTTAAGAGAGGTGATGGATTCATAGGACATTTATAACTTTAGGACAAAGTCACTACTACTAATGATCATGTAATGAAGATACAAACATAGATAATCACATAATATAGAAAACGAAAAACAGAGAAAGTAAGGACAAGGAATGAATCCACCTTAGTGATGTCCTTGAGCTCTTCTATGTCTCTTCCTTGTCTTTGCTGCTCCTCCTTCATTGCTTTTAGATCTTCTCTGATTTCATGAAGGATGATGGAGTGCTCTTGATGTTCCACCCTTAGTTGCTTCCAATAATTGTGTGGAAGAAAATGTATCCCCTGAGGTATCTCAGGGATCTCTTGATTTGCAGTCAAATGTTCTACCACTGAGCTATAGACCCTTGATGGAAGCTTTTGTCTTTCCTTTCCTCTTTTTAGAGGCCTCTCTGGCCTTAGGTGCCATCAATGGTTATGGAAAAAATAAAAAAAAGCTATGCTTTTTACCACACCAAACTTAGAATGTTGCTCGCCCTCGAGCAAAAGAAGAAAGAATAGAAGAATAAGAAGAAGATATGGAGGAGATGGATGGGAGTGTGTATTCGGCCATATGGGTGGGATTGGGTGGGAGAGAGATGTTGATGAATTTTGAAGGTAGTGGGTGTATAGATGTGAGTGGTAAATGGAAAACAGAAGGGATGATCATGAATGGAAAGAGAGATGATGAGGTAGGTGGGGATCTGTGGGGTCCACAAATCCTGAGATGATCCTGTGGGGTCCACAGATCCTGAGGTGTCAAGGCATTTACATCCCTGCACCAATTTAGGCATGTAAAATGCCCTTGCACACAACTCTGGGCGTTCAGCGCCAGGTTGGTGCCCATTTTGGGCGTTCAACGCCCCTTTGCTGCCATTTCTGGCGTTGAACGCCAGAACCATGCTTGTTCTGGGCGTTCAGCGCCAGAACTATGCTCTGTTCTGGCGTTTGAACGCCAGACAGATGCTCCTCCAGGGTGTGATTTTTCTTCTGCTGTTTTTGATTCCTTTTTCAATTTTTATATTTATTTTGTGACTCCACATGATCATGAACCTAAGAAAACATGAAAAACAATAAAAATAAGAATTAGATAAACATTGGGTTGCCTCCCAACAAGCGCTTCTTTAATGTCAATAGCTTGACAGTGAGCTCTCATGGAGCCTCACGGATGTGCAGAGCTTTGTTGAGACTCTCCAACACCAAACTTAGAGTTTGGATATGGGAGTTCAACACCAAACTTAGAGTTTGGTTGTGGCCTCCCAACACCAAACTTAGAGTTTGACTGTGGGGGCTCTGGTTGACTCTGCTTTGAGAGAAGCTTTTCAAGCTTCCTCTCCATGGTTGCAGAGGGAGATTCTTGAGTTTTGAATACAAGGGAGTTCTCATTCCATTGAAGGACTATTTCACCTCTGTCAACATCAATCACAGCTCTTGCTGTGGCCAGGAAAGGTCTTCCTAGGATGATGGATTCATCCTCTTCCTTTCCAGTATCCAGGACTATGAAATCAGCAGGGATGTAAAGGCCTTCAACCTTTACTAACACGTCCTCTACTTGTCCATAAGCCTGTTTTCTTGAGCTGTTAGCAGCTTGCACTCCATAGATTCCCAGTTTCTCTATTACAGAGAGGGGCATGAGGTTTATTCCTGAACCAAGGTCACACAGAGCTTTAAAGATCATGGTGCCTATGGTACAGGGAATTATGAACTTTCCAGGATCCTGTCTCTTCTGAGGCAATATCAGTTGATCCAGATCACTTAGTTCATTGATGAACAAGGGAGGTTCAACTTCCCAAGTATCAATGCCAAATAATTTGGCATTTAGCTTCATGATTGCACCAAGAAACTTGGCAGTTTGCTCTTCAGTGACATCCTCATTCTCTTTAGAAGAGGAATACTCATCAGAGCTCATGAAGGGCATAAGGAGGTTCAATGGGATCTCTATAGTCTCTAGATGAGCCTCAGAGTCCTTTGATTCCCCAGAGGGAAGCTCCTTATTGATCGCTGGACGTCCCAGGAGGTCTTCCTCCTTGGGATTCACATCCTCTCCTTTCCTCACAGGTTCGGCCATGGCACTTATGTCAATGGCCTTGCACTCTCCTTTTGGGTTCTCTTCTGTATTGCTTGGGAGAGTACTAAGAGGGATTTCAGTGATCCTTTTACTCAGCTGGCCCACTTGTGCTTCCAGATTTCTAATGGAAGACCTTGTTTCATTCATGAAACTTACAGTGGCCTTAGATAGATCAGAGACTAGATTTGCTAAATTAGAAGCATTTTGTTCAGAGTTCTCTGTCTGTTGCTGAGTTGATGATGGAAAAGGCTTGCTATTGCTAAACCTGTTTCTTCCACCATTATTAAAGCCTTGTTGGGGCTTTTGATCCTTCCATGAGAAATTTGGATGATTTCTCCATGTTGAGTTATAGGTGTTTCCATAAGGTTCACCTAAGTAATTTACCTCTGCTATTGCAGGGTTCTCAGGATCATAGGCTTCTTCTTCAGAAGATGCCTCTTGAGTACTGTTGGATGCAGCTTGCATTCCATGCAGACTCTGAGAAATCATATTGACTTGCTGAGTCAATATTTTATTCTGAGCCAATATGGCATTCAGAGTATCAACTTCAAGAACTCCCTTCTTCATAGGCGTCCCATTAATCACAGGATTCCTCTCAGAAGTGTACATGAACTGGTTATTAGCAACCATGTCAATGAGTTCTTGAGCTTCTGCAGGCGTTTTCTTTAGGTGAATGGATCCACCTGCAGAGGTATCCAGTGACATCTTTGATAGCTCAGATAAACCATCATAGAATATATCCAGGATGGTCCATTCTGAAAGCATGTCAGAAGGACACTTTTTGGTCAACTGTTTGTATCTTTCCCAAGCTTCATAGAGGGATTCACCTTCTTTCTGTCTGAAGGTTTGAACATCAGCTCTAAGCTTGCTCAGCTTTTGAGGAGGAAAGTACTTGGCTAAGAAAGCCGTGACCAGCTTATCCCAAGAGTTCAGGCTGTCTTTAGGTTAAGAATCCAACCATAATCTAGCTCTGTCTCTTACAGCAAAAGGGAAAAGCATGAGCCTGTAGACTTCAGGATCTACTCCATTAGTCTTAACAGTATCACATATCTGCAAGAATTCAGTTAAGAACTGAAAAGGATCTTCAGATGGAAGTCCATGAAACTTGCAGTTCTGCTGCATCAGAGAAACTAATTGAGGTTTCAGCTCAAAGTTGTTTGCTCCAATGGCAGGAATGGAGATGCTTCTTCCATGTAAATTGGAATTAGGTGCAGTAAAGTCACCAAGCATCCTCCTTGCATTATTATTATTTTTGGCTGCCATCTCCTCTGCCTGTTCGAAAATTTCTGAGAGGTTATCTTTGGATTGTTGTATTTTAGCTTCTCTTAATTTTCTCTTCAGAGTCCTTTCAGGTTCTGGATCTGCTTCCACAAGAATGTTCTTATCCGTGCTCCTGCTCATATGACAAGGAAGAATGGCCAGAAAAATGATAATAATAATAGAGATCCTCTATACCACAGTATAGGGATCCCTTTGTGAGTGGAAGAGAAGGGGGAGACAAAGAATGTGATGTAAAGGAAGAAATGCAACTGTACGAATGGAAGAGATGTGAGATGAGATGTTAGGATATGAATGAATAAATAGAATAGGATGGGGGAGGGATAATTTTCGAAAATTATTTTGAAAAAGAGTTAGTGATTTTTGAAAATGGTTTTTTTTTTTTTTTTGAAAATTTGTTAGTAATTTTCGAAAATTAAGTTTTAAAAATTAAAATAATTAATAAATTAAAAAGAAATTTTGAAAAAGGAGGAAGGTATTTTCGAAAAATGAGAGAGAGAGAGTTAGTTAGGTGGTTTTGAAAAAGATAAGAAACAAACAAAAAGTTTGTTAGTTAGTTGAAACAAATTTTGAAAACCAATTTTGAAAAGATAAGTAGTTAGGAGGTTAGGAAAGATATTTTTGAAAAAGACAAGATACGAAGATATTTTTGAAAAGATATGATTGAAATTAGTTTTGAAAAAGATTTGATTTTTAAAATCTCAATTAATGACTTGATTCATAAGAAATCACAAGATATGATTCTAGAACTTAAAGTTTGAATCTTTCTTAACAAGCAAGTAACAAACTTCAAATTTTTGAATCAAAACATTAATTGATTATGTTATTTTCGAAAATTTGTGATAAAAATAAGAAAAAGATTTTTGAAAAATATTTTTGGAATTTTCGAAAATAACTAATAATTTTGAAAAAGATTTGATTTTTGAAAAAGATTTTGAAAAAGATAAGATTTTCAAATTGAAAATTTGATTTGACTCATGAGAAACAATTTGATTTTAAAATTTTTTGAAAAAGTCAATCCAAATTTTCGAATTTGAGGAGAGAAAAAGGGAAAGATATTTTTTTGATTTTTGAATTTTTTTATGAAAACATGGAAATTATGCAATGCATGAAATTTTTAGATCAAAACATGTGATGCATGCAAAAATGCTATGAATGTCAAGATGAACACCAAGAACACTTTGAAGATTATGATGAACATCATAGACACAATTTTGAAAAATTTTTAATGCAAAGAAAACATGCAAGACACCAAACTTAGAATTCTTTAATGCTTAGACACTAAGAATTCAAGAATGCATATGATAAACATGAAAAGACACAAAACAAAAAATCATCAAGATCAAACAAGAAGACTTACCAAGAACAACTTGAAGATCATGAAAAACACTATGAATGCATGATATTTTCGAAAAAATGCAAGATGCATATGCAAGTGACACCAAACTTATGATATGACTCAAGACTCAAACAAGAAACACAAAATATTTTTGATTTTTATGATTTTCTAATTTTTTTGGATTTTTCTTTTATATTTTTCGCATATTAAAAGGAAAAATAAGGATTCCAAAAATTTTTAATATGAATTCCAGGAATCTTGCCATGTTAGTCTAAAGCTTCAGTCCAGGAATTAGACATGGCTCACTAGCCAGCCAAGCTTTCAAAGAAAGCTCCAGTCCAAAACACTAGACATGGCCAATGGCCAGCCAAGCTTCAGCAGGTGATCAGAAACAGTAGCAGGTGGATTAACTCCAACTAGCTTGCTCTTGATAACAAATTGCTGCCTCAGTCCAAATGAATTTAGACATGGCTTTACAGCCAGCCAGGCTGCAACATATAATTACATGGGCTGGAGTGATTAGTTGAATACCAATCCCAAAGTAGTTTGGGTATGGCTTTACAGCCAGATATGATTCAACATATTTCATGAAACACTAGAATTCATTCTTAAAAATTTTGAAGCCATAGAATAATTTATTTTTGAAAACATTTTTATTTTTTTCGAAAACAGATGAGAAAATTTTAGAAATTTTTTTGAAAAATTTTTGAAAATAAAATAAAAAGAAAATTACCTAATCTGAGCAACAAGATGAACCGTCAGTTGTCCAAACACGAACAATCCCCGGCAACGGCGCCAAAAACTTGGTGCACGAAATTGTGATGTCCAGGCTCAAACAATCCCTGGCAACGTGAGCAACTTGGTGCTCTGATCTCAATACATAATTGTCACAACTTCGATACAACTAACCAGCAAGTGCACTGGGTCGTCCAAGTAATACCTTACGTGAGTAAGGGTCGAATCCCACGGAGATTGTTGGTATGAAGCAAGCTATGGTCACCTTGTAAATCTCAGTCAGGCGGATTTAAACATGATACTTTATTAGATTAAAATAAACAATAAAAGGGATAGAGATACTTATGTAGATTCATTGGCAGGGATTTCAGATAAGCGAATGGAGATACTTTTCGTTCCTCTGAACCTCTGCTTTCCTGCTATCTTCATCCAATCAGTCTTACTCCTTTCCATGGCTGGCTGTATGCAAGGGCATCACCGTTGTCAGTGGCTACATCCCCTCCTCTCAGTGAATCATATGCTCACGCACCCTGTCACGGTACGGCTATTCATCTGTCGGTTCTCGATCATGCTGGAATAGGATTCACCCTCCTTTTGCGTCTGTCACTAACGCCCAACAATCGCGAGTTTGAAGCTCGTCACAGTCATTCAATCATTGAATCCTACTCAGAATACCACAGACAAGGTTTAGACCTTCCGGATTCTCTTGAATGCCGCCATCATTCTAGCTTACGCCACGAAGACTCTGGTCAGGAGATCTAAGAGATACTCATTCTAGCTTAATTCATGTAGAACAGAAGTGTTTGTCAGGCACGCGTTCATAGAGGAGAATGGTGATGAGCGTCACACATAATCATCACCTTCATCATATTCTTGAGTGCGAATGGATATCTTAGAAGAGAAATAAGAAGAATTGAATAGAAAACAGTAGTACTTTGCATTAATCTTTGAGGAACAGCAGAGCTCCACACCTTAATCTATGGAGTGTAGAAACTCTACCGTATGAAAATACATAAGTGAAGGTCCAGGCATGGCCGAGAGGCTAGCCCCTCTGATCTAAGAACAATGCATTCCCAGATGATCCTAAGATCCTAAGATGATCAAAAGATTAAAAGCTGATCAAAAGATACCTAATACAATAGTACAAGGTCCTATTTATAATAAACTAGCTACTAGGGTTTACATGAGTAAGTAATTGATGCATAAATCCACTTCCGGGGCCCACTTGGTGTGTGCTTGGGCTTGGGCTTGAGTGTTACACGTGCAGAGGTCATTTGTGGAGTTGAACGCCAATTTTTGTGCCAGTTTGGGCGTTCAACTCTGGTTTTGGATCCTTTTCTGGCGCTGGACGCCAGATTTGGGCAGAAGGCTGGTGTTGAACGCCAGTTTACGTCGTCAATTCTTGGCCAAAGTATGGAATATTATATATTTCTGGAAAGCCCTGGATGTCTACTTTCCAACGCAATTGGAAGCGCGCCATTTCGAGTTCTGTAGCTCCAGAAAATCCACTTTGAGTGCAGGGAGGTCAGAATCCAACAGCATCAGCAGTCCTTTTTCAACCTCTGAATCTGATTTCTGCTCAAGTCCCTCAATTTCAGCCAGAAAATACCTGAAATCACAGAAAAACACACAAACTCATAGTAAAGTCCAGAAATGTGAATTTAACATAAAAACTAATGAAAACATCCCTAAAAGTGACTAGATCCTACTAAAAACATACTAAAAACAGTGTCAAAAAGCGTATAAATTATCCGCTCATCAGACGCGCACGCGTCAGGGACGCATACGTGTGGGCAATTTTGTGCTTCTAGCACACTTCCAGCCCCAAACCAGCACAACTTTCTGTCCAAACACCTTGTACGCCAATTTGTGATGTCACGCGTACACATCGATGACGCGGACGCGTGGAGTGCCAAAATCATGAATGACGCGTACGCGTGGGGTACGCGTCCGCGTGGGCTTGTTTGTGCGAAAGACTTCATTCTGGCGCCACTCCCGCGCAACTCTCTGTAACTTTTATTTTTCTCGCACCCCTAGATGACGCGTACGCGTCAGCGACGCTTGCGCGTCGGGTATTTTTTTTTTTTTTGAGGTGTTCGGTTCCTGTTATAAAATAGCTGCATGATCAGAAAATTAGTAAGAACTTAATAAAAATCAAATAAGTAAGAAAACTACTACTACGAAAAATAACTAAGGATACGAAATTATCGGGTTGCCTCCCGACAAGCGCTTCTTTAACGTCACTAGCTTGACGGTCAGTTCTGCTAATTCAGCAGATGAGTGGACCTCTGGCGCTCAATCTCGCCTCCAAGATAATGCTTCAACTTCTGGCCATTCACTGTAAATTTTCTATCAGAATTCTCTTCCTGTATTTCCACATGACCATATGGTGAAGCTCTGGTAACCAAAAACGGTCCTAACCACCGAGATTTCAGCTTCCCAGGAAAAAATTTGAGCCTTGAATTATATAGCAGCACTCTCTGTCCTGGCTCAAAGACTCTGATGGCAATGTTCTTGTCATGCAGTAACTTGGTTCTTTCCTTATAGAGCTTGGCATTCTCATAAGCTGAATATCTGAATTCATCAAGCTCATTCAACTGAAGCATTCGCTTAATTCCTGCAGCTTCTGAATCAAGATTTAGATACCGGATTGCCCGGTAAGCCTTGTGTTCCAGCTCAACTAGCAAGTGACAGGCTTTGCCATAGACCAACTGATAAGGGGACATGCCAATGGGAGTCTTGTATGCTGTTCGGTATGCCCAGAGAGCATCATCAAGCTTCCTAGACCAGTCCTTTCTTGAAACACTGACGGTCTTCTCTAGAATCCTCTTAAGTTCCCTGTTGGAAACTTCAACCTGTCCACTTGTCTGAGGGTGATAGGGGGTTACCATCTTATGACAAACTCCATATCTCTGTAGAAGAGAGTCCAGTTGTCTGTTACAGAAGTGACTTCCTCCATCACTAATGAGTGTCCTTGGGACACCAAACCGGTTGAAGATATATCTCTGAAGAAAGCTCATTACCACCTTGGCATCATTGGTGGGTAGAGCTACAGCCTCCACCCACTTGGACACATAATCAACGGCCACTAGAATATAGTTATTTGCATGTGAGGGTGGGAAAGGTCCAATGAAATCAATACCCCACATATCCAACAACTCAACCTCAAGAATCCCCTGCTGTGGCATTTCATGGTTGGCAGGGAGATTCGTGGCTTTTGCACATCTGTCACAGTGCTTCACAAATTTTCTTGAATTCCTGAAGAGAGTCGGCCAGTAAAACCCACTCTGAAGGACCTTTGTAGCTGTCCTTTCACCACCAAAGTGGCCTCCATATTCAGAACCATGACAGTGCTAAAGAATCTGCTGTGTTTCATCATCTGGGACACATCTCCTGATTATACCATTTGAACACCTTTTAAAAAGGTATGGTTCCTCCCAAATGTAGTACTTGGCATCTGTTAATAGCTTCTTTACTTGTTGCCTGCTGTACTCCCTTGGGATAAAATTCATAGCCTTATAATTTGTAATGTCTGCAAACCAACGAGCTTGCTGAATGAGGAACAATTGCTCATCCGGAAACGTCTCAGTCACAGTTGTGGGTGGTTGTACTCTTGCTTCAGGCTCAATTCTGGAGAGATGGTCAGCTACTTGATTTTCTGACCATTTCCTGTCTTTTATCTCAATATCAAACTCTTGAAGGAGCAACACCCATCTGATTAATCTTGGTTTAGAATCCTGCTTGGTTAGAAGGTACTTCAAAGCAGCATGGTCAGTATAAACAATAACCTTAGAATAAAGTAAATAGGACCTAAACTTATCAACAGCATACACAACAGCTAATAATTCCTTTTCTGTAGTTGTGTAATTCTTTTGAGCATCATTTAACACACGATTGGCATAATAAATGACATGTACAAGCTTACCATGCTGCTGTCCTAAAACAGCTCCTATAGCAAAATCACTAGCTTCACACATTAATTCAAATGGTAAATCCCAGTCAGAGGGAGCTATAATGGGAGTAGAAGTAAGGTTTGCTTTCAGAGTTTCAAAAGCATGCAGACAATCAGAATCAAAGATAAAAGGAACATCAACAACCAACAGGTTGCTCAATGATTTAGCAATTTTAGAAAAATCCTTTATAAATCTTTTATAAAATCCTACATGACCCAAGAAACTCCTAATTGTCTTAACATTAGTTAGTGGTGGTAATTTTTCAAGTACCTCCACCTTTACTCTGTCAACCTCAATCCCCTTACTTGAAATCCGGTGTCCAAGAACAATGCCTTCTGTAACCATAAAATGGCATTTTTCCCAATTTAAAACAAGGTTTGATTCTTGACACCATTTCAAGACAAGAGATAAATGTTTAAGACAGGATTCAAAAGAATTACCAAAAACAGAAAAGTCATCCATAAATATCTCAATAAACTTTTTAACCATATCAGAAAAATTGAAAGCATACACCTCTGAAAAGTTGCTGGAGCATTGCAAAGTCCAAATGGCATTCTCCTGTAGGCAAATACTCCAAAGGGGCATGTGAATGCTGTCTTCTCTTGATCTTGAGGGTCCACTGTAATTTGATTATATCCAGAATATCCATCTAGAAAACAATAAAAGGCGTGACCAGCTAACCTCTCAAGCATCTGATCAATGAAAGGCAGGGGGAAATGATCTTTCCTTGTAGCAGTGTTGAGCCTCCTGTAGTCTATGCACATTCTCCATCCTGTGACTGTTCTTGTAGGAATAAGCTCATTCTTTTCATTCTTGATCACTGTCATCCCTCCTTTCTTGGGAATTACCTACACAGGACTTACCCAAGGACTGTCAGAAATAGGGTAAATAATACCTGCTTCCCATAATTTCATTACCTCTTTTTGGACCACCTCTTTCATAGTTGGATTGAGTCTCCTTTGTGGTTACACAACTGGTTTGGCATCATCTTCAAGGAGGATTTTGTGCATACACTTGGTTGGACTAATCCCTTTCAAGTCACTAACGGTCCACCCAAGAGCTGTTTTATGGCTCTTGAGCACTGAAACAAGCGCCTCTTCCTCTTCAAGCTTCAGGGAAGAGCTAATAATTACTGGATATGAATCATTTTCACCCAAGAACACATATTTCAGAGAAGGGGGTAAGGGTTTGAGCTCAATCTTGGGGGCTTCCTCCTCCTTGATTGGTGTTTTCATCAGCTTCTTTTGGGGTGGTGAATCATCAACTTCAACTAATTCACACTCAGAAATAGGATCCAGAACATCATCAAGTACCTCAGTTTCCAGTACTTCTTGAACAAGTAGTTCAATAACATCTATTTTCATACACCCCTCAGAATCATTGGGGTGCTTGAGGTCTTCAAAAACATTTAGGACCACCTGTTCTTCATTGACCCTCAGTGTTAATTCACCCTTTTGCACATCAATCAAAGCTCTACCTGTAGCTAAAAATGGTCTACCAAGTATAATAAAGGGTTTTACCTCCTCTTCCATGTCTAATATAACAAAATCAACAGGAAAAATAAATGGTCCTACTTTAACAAGTAAATCTTCAACCATACCCACAGGTAATTTAATAGAAAGATCAGCAAGTTGAAGAGAAATACGAGTAGGTTTTACCTCCTCAATTTGAAGCTTTTTTATCACTGAAAGTGGCATGAGGTTGATGCTAGCTCCAAGATCACATAAAGCTCTTTGAATGTCGACTTCTCCAATGGTGCAAGGAATGACAAAGCTTCCTGGGTATGGCATCTTCTCAGGAATGGTGTGTTGAATAATAGCACTGCATTCCTTGGTTAACACCATGGTTTCTTGCTCCTTCCAATTCCTCTTGTGGGTCAATAACTCTTTCATAAATTTAGCGTAGAGAGGCATTTGCTCCAGAGCTTCTGCAAAAGGAAGGTTGATCTACAGCTTCTTGAAGGCATCTAAAAATTTAGAGAATTATTTTTCTTTGGATGCCTTCTGAAGCCTCTGAGGATATGGCATTTTTGGCTTGTATTCAGGAGACTTTGGTAAGGTGGGATAAGTGTCAAGAGAGTTAGGAAACGGGTTGTCTGCATGCTTAGGAGGGGCGTGCTCTACTTCTTCCTTCTTCTCCTCTGGAGTTTCCTTTTCAACTAGATCTTAATTGACCTTGGTCTCAGAACCAGCTGCCTTACCACTTCTCAATTGAATAGCCTTGCAATCTTCACTTGGGTTTACCACTGTATCACTAGGAATGTATTTGAAGACCTTTCAGGTAATTGCTTGCTCATTTGACCCATTTGCACGTCCAAGTTTCTAATAGAGGCTCTGGTTTCTTGCATGAAACTCATCATCATCTCCCAATTAAAATCTTCTTGGGATTCAGAATTTGCCTGCTGAGGTGGTTGTTGTTGCTGAGAATAAAATTGGCGGTTATTATGGTTGTTCTATTGAAAACTGCCCTGAGAACTATTGTTAAAATTCTGAGGTCTCTGAGGTTGATCTCTCCACCCAAAATTTGGGTGATTCCTCCACCCCTGATTGTATGTCTTAGAATATGGATCATTGTTGGGATTTCTAGGACCACTCGCCATGTAATTCATTTGTTCAGAAGAGGGTTGAGCATAATCATAATTATCATTTTGCATAAAGTTACCTGCCATGTCATAGGAGACTTCCTGTGGTGGATTTTGGGTGTTGATAGTTGAGACTTGCATGCCACCCATCTGTTAAGTAAGTAGATTTATTTGCTGAAACATCAGCTTGTTCTGAGCAAGAAGAGCATTAACAGCTTCTACTTCCAACACGCCTATCTTCTGAGGGGTCTCAGAGTTCACAGGATTCCTGTTAGATGAGTATGAATATTGGTTGCTTGCAACCAATTTAATCAGCTCAATAGTTTCCTCTGGTGTCTTCTTCTTGTGCAATGAACCACCTGCAGAAGTGTCTAGGCTCATCTTGGACATCTCACCCAAACCTTCATAAAAGATATCTAGTTGGGTCCATTTGGAGAACATGTCTGGAGGGCATTGCCTAGTCAGTAGCTTGTATCTCTCCCAAGCTTCATAAAGAGTTTCACCCTCCTTCTGTCTGAAAGTCTGAACCTCCAACCTGAGCATAGTCAGCTTCTTTGGTGGGAAAAATTTAGTGAGAAATTCTGTAACAACCTTTTCCCAAGTATTCAGACTCTCTTTTGGTTGGGAATCTAACCACAGCTTTGCTTTATCTCTCAGAGCAAACGGAAAGAGCATGAATTTGTACACCTCTGGGTTCACTCCATTTGTCTTCACAGTATCACAAATCTACAAAAAATCAGATATAAATTGATTTGGATCTTCATGAGGAAGTCTATGATATTGGCAGTTTTGTTGCACCAGGGTGACCAATTGTGGCTTCAACTCAAAGTTGTTTGCAGCTATAGGAGGTACCACAATACTTTTTCCATAGAGATCCGCAGTAGGGGCAGAATAAGAGCCAAGCACTCTTCTCTGTTGATCATCCTCTTTCGGATTTGCCATATTGGCATTAGCATTATTATTAGGATCCATAGTGGATTCTGTAGCCTTGTAAAGTTTTGCTTTTTGCAAACGCCGCCTGAAGGTTCTTTCAGGTTCAAGATCAAAGTCTAAGAGATGTTCTTTGTCTCTGTTCCTGCGCATAAACAAACAGAAGACAAGAAAAGATGGGACTCTCTACGTCAAAGTGCAGAGAAGTCCCTGTGAGGTAACCTGTGTAAAATAATAAAATAAAAATACTAAATAAAAAAATTTTCAAAAATTTTAAAAAAATAAACAAAAAAATTAAAATAAAAATCAACTAGGTAACACCAAACTTAATTTCAGAAATTAAGGAAAAAAATATTAATACTAAAATATTAATTTTTTTAACTTAATAAAACAGAATTAAAATAAAATTAAAACTAAAAGAGATAAAATTAAAACTAAGGAAAACTGAATATATAAAGAAAGAAAACAAAAATAAAATAAAATAAAATAATTAAAAAAATGACAGAAGGTTTGAAAAGAAATAAATAAAAAAATGGATTAAATAAAACTAATAAAATAAAACAAAACAAAAGTGAGAAAAAAATAAATAAAAAAAAAAGAACGAAAGTAAATAAAAAAATAAAAAAGGAAAACGGGGTGCGGGGATGCTAACGAAAGAACAAAGAAAAGAAAAAAATAATTAAATATTATGGGAAGAAAAATAAACAAAAATAAAAAATAAAAATTAATAATAATAAAATAAAACTAATTAAAATCGAAACGCCTAATCTAAACAATCAAACAACTAATAGTTGTTAATCACAGTCAATCCCCGGCAACGGCGTCAAAAACTTGGTGCGGAATTTCTAACCACAGACTAACCGGCAAGTACACCGGGTCGTACCAAGTAATACATTACATGAGTTAGGGTCGATCCCACGAGGATTAATGGATTAAGCAACAATAGTGATTGATAGGATTAGTTAGACAAACAGAAAATAGTGTTTGGAAGTTCAAAAGCATTAAAAAATAAAGAAGAGTTTGAAGACAGACAGGTGAATAGGTGAGGAATAAAATATGAAGAAACAGTTAAGGTTTCAGAGTTATCAATTTTCCGGATTGACTCTTCTTATTATTTTATTTTAATCATGTAAGATCTAATTTATGGCAACTATATGTGACTAGACCCTAATTCCTTAGACATTTCTATTCTCCTCTAAAATTCATCAACAGCCAATTCCTTGGTCAATTAATTCCAATTAGGGGGTGAAGTTCAATTCTAGTTATATGCCACAGAAATCCTAATTACCCAAACATAAAAGGATTATATGTCACGTATCCTATTAAATCCAGATAAATTAGAAATTTAGGAGAATATGTTTTCAAGCTGTTGTTCAAGTAAAGAGCTTTTCCAAGTTATACAAGAACGCATTTAGAAAGAGGGTCATACTTCCGTTCCACCCAATTTCATAAAATAAAGAACGAAAACAATTCTTAAATATAAATCCATACATAAATTAAAATAGAAAAAATAATAAAATCAATCCATACAAATAGACAGAGCTCCTAACCTTAACTATGGAGGATTAGTTGCTCAAGGTTCAGAGTAGAAAAATAAGGATTTAGGCAAAAATATACTACTCCTAACAATGATGGATCTGAATCCCCTTTTATAACTAATCCTAATAATTAAAAAAATCAAATTTCTAAAATTAAAATTAAAATAATATCTTTTCCTATTTAAAAATCAAATTTGAATTTAAATTCGAATTAATTAACAAGTCTTCAGCTGATGGGTGGGGACCACTTGATTTGTCCATTCTGCAGCTTCTAATCTATGTTTTCTGGGCTGGAATCTGGGTCAAAACAGCCCAGAAATCGCTCCCAGCATTTTTCTGCGTTTTCTGCACGTGGCGCATGTCACGCGTACGCGTCGATGGTCCTTTTTCGCGAGTCACGCGGACGCGTCAGTCATGCATATCTGTCGCTGATCGATTCTTCAAATCACGCGTACGCGTCAGTCACGTGCACGCGTCGCCATGGATACTTCCAAATCACGCGCATGCATCAGGCACGCGTGCGCGTCGCTCCTCGCTGCCATCTCCTTTGCTTCTTTTGCTGCAGAAACTCCATCAAATCCAGCCGAATGCTACCTAAAATAAACAGTATTGCACAAAACTCAAAATAGCATCCATAGTGGTGAAAATATAATTAATTCTTATTAAACTCAACAAATTACATGCAAATTTACTAGGAAAAAATAGAAAAGATGCTCACACATCAGCTTTCCAGCAATATATAATAGTCAATACTTTTCCCGAGATTTGATGGCCCAAACTGGCGTCCAAAGACAGCCTAAAATATCTTGGCGTAAAATGCCCAAACTGGCACTAGAATTGGAGTTAAACGCCCAAACTGGCACCAAAGCTGGCGTTTAACTCCAGAAACAGCCTATGCACGTGGAAGCTTCAATGCTCAGCCCAAGCACACACCAAGTGGGCCCTGGAAGTAGATTTTTGCACTATCTGCACTTAGTTATTCATTTTCTGTAAACCCTAGGTTACTAGTTTAGTATAAAAACTACTTTTAGAGATTTATTTCATATCTTTTGAAAATATTTGGTATCACATCCTTGGAATATCTTTTGATTATTGTTCACGTTTGAGGGCTGGCCTCACGGCCATGCCTAGACCTTTCACTTATGTATTTTCTACGATGAAGTTTTTACACCCCATAGATTAAGGTGTGGAGCTCTGCTGTTCTTCATGAATTAATGCAATTACTACTGTTTTCTATTCAATTCACGCCTACTTCTTCTCCAAGATATACTCTCATACTTAATTCAGTTAAGTCAGAATGAAGAGGTGACCCATGACAATCACCCAATCTTCGTTACTCGCTTAGCCAAGATCGCGTGCCTGACAACCACAAAGCGGTCTACATGATGTTGAACGTAGTCGTTGGACGACAGCTGGAGTATATTCTCTTGGATATCTAATACACGGGTCGAGTCCGTGAGATTAGTATCTTCGTGGTATAGGCTAGAACCATTAGCAGCATTCCTAAGATTCAAAAAGTCTAAAACTTGTCTGTGGTATTCCGAGTAGGATTTGGGAAGGGATGGCTGTGACGAGCTTCAAACTTGCGAATGTTGGGTGCAGTGACAGTGTGCAAAAGGACAATGGTCCTATTCCGACACTAGCGGGAACCGACAGATGATTAGCCGTGCGGTGACAGCGTATATGGATTTGTTTTCATCCGAGAGGATGATACAGCTTGCCATGGAAGGAGGTAATGCATGGTTGGAAGAAGGCAGTGGGAAAGCAGAAGTTCAGAAGCAACAAAGTATCTCCAGACGCTTATCTAAAATTCCACCATTGAATTACATAAGTATTTCTATTTTATTTTCTGTTCTATTTATATTTTAATTATTAAAGCCTTATAACCATTTGAATCCGCCTGACTGAGATTTACAAGGATGACCATAGCTTTCTTCAAGCCGACAATCTCTGTGGGATCGACCATTATTCACGTAAGATTTATTACTTGGACGACCTAGTGCACTTGCTGGATAGTTACGCGGATTTGTGTAAAAGATGAGATCACGTTCTCCCACACTAAGTTTTTGACGCTGTAGCCAGGGAATGAACAATCACGATTTTGCGTACCAAGTTTTTGGTGCCGTTGCTGGGGATTGTTCGAGTTTGGACAACTGACGGTTCATCTTATTGCTCAGATTAGGTAATTTTATTTTAATTTTAAGCTTTTTATTTTTAAAAAATTCAAAAAAATAAATAATATATATTTTATTTTGTTCTTCAGAATTTTTAAGAATGATTTCTAGAGTTTCATCATGATCTGTTGAAGCTTGGCTGGCTGTCAAGCCATGTCTAAATTCTTTTGGACCGAGGCTTCCACTTATCATTGCAGGAGCTTTTTGATTCCCATCAATATGGATGTTGTATGTAATGCTCTGCTGAAGCTTGGCTGGCCATTGGCCATGTCTAATCTTTTGGACCGAAGCTTTCACATAAAGCTTGGCTGGCTATTAAGCCATGTCAAAATTTTTGGACCAGAGCTTTAGACTAACATTGCATGATTCCTGGAATTCTTATTAAAAATTTTGTATCTTTTTATTTTTTTTCCAAATTAATTTTCAAAAAATTAAAAAAATTAATAAAATCATAAAAACTAAAAATTTTTGTGTTTCTTATTTGAGTCTTGTGTCAAATTTTAAGTTTGGTGTCAATTTCATGTTCTAACTTTTCTTAAAATTTTCGAAAATTCATGCATGTGTTCTTCATTGATCTTCAAGTAGTTCTTGATGATTGTCTTTGTTTGATCTTTACATTTTCTTATTTTGTGTCTTTTTCTTATTTTTCATATGCATTCTTGAATTATTAGTGTCTAAAGTTTAAAAATTTTTAAGTTTGATGTCTTGCATGTTTTTATTTTCTTAAAAATTTTCAAAAACATGTTCTTGGTGTTCATCATGATCTTCAAAGTGTTCTTGGTGTTCATCTTGACATTCAAAGTGTTCCTGCATGCATTAGTTGTTTTGATTTTAATTTCTTATGTCTTGTGTCTGTTTGATGTTGTTCTCTTTCCTCATTAATTTCAAAAATAAAAAAAATCTTTCCCTTTATTTTGCTCATAATTTTTGAAATTTTGAATTGATTTGGTAAAAAATTTTAAAATTTAGTTGTTTCTTGTTAGTCAAGTCAAAATTTCAAATTAAAAATTCTATCTTTTTCAAAAATCAAATCTTTTTCATTTTTTTTTATTTTCGAAAATTTTCAAAATTGATTTTCAAAATCTTTTTCTTATTTTTATTTCATATTTTCGAAATTAATGCTAACATTTAATGTTTTGATTCAAAAATTTTTAAGTTGTTACCTGCCTGTTAAGAAATGATCAATCTTTAAACTCTAGAATCATATCTTTTAGTTTCTTGTTAGTCAAGTAATCAACTTTAATTTCAAAAATCAAATCTTTTTAATTTCCTTTTTAAATCTTTTTCAAAATAAATTTCAATCATATCTTTCAATCATATCTTTTTGAAAACTTAATTTCAAAATCTTTTTCTAACTTCTTATCTTTTCAAAATTGATTTTCAAATCTTTTTCAATTAACTACTTGACTTTTTGTTTGATTTTAAAAGTTTACTATTTCTTATCTTTTTCAAAACCACCTAACTACTTTTCTCTCTCTCTAATTTTCGAAAATCACTAACCACTTTTTCAAAACTCTTTTTAATTAACTAATTGTTTTAAATTCTAATCTTATTTTATTTTCCTTCTTAAATTCGAATTGTAACTAATAATTAAAATAAAAAAAATATTTTTATTTTCTTTGAATTAATTTTAGAATACTCTTTCTCTCTCATCTCTTTCTATTTATTTTATTTATTTACTAACACTTCTCTTCTAAAAAATTCGAACCCTCTCCCTCTCTCTGTGTTCGAATTCTTCTCCTTCTCCCTCTTTCATTCTATTCTTCTATTCTTCTACTCACATAAAGGAATCTCTATACTGTGACATAGACGATTCCTCTTCTTTTCTGTTCTCTTCTTTTCATATGAGCAGGAACAAGGATAAAAACATTCTTGTTGAAGCTGATCCTGAACCTGAAAGGACTCTGAAGAAGAAATTAAGAGAAGCTAAAGCACAAAACTCTGAAGAGGACCTAATAGAAATTTTCAAAAAAGAAGAAGACATGGCAGCCAAAAATAACAACAATGGTGGATATGCAAGGAAGATGCTTGGTGACTTTACTGCACCCACTTCTGACTTCTATGGAAGAAGCATCTCAATTCTCGCAATTGGAGCAAACAACTTTGAGCTTAAGCCTGAATTAGTTTCTCTAATGCAGCAGAATTGCAAGTTTCATGGACTTTCATTGGAAGATCCTCATTAGTTCTTAGCTGAATTCTTACAAATCTGTGACACTGTTAAGACCAATGGGGTTAATCCTAAGGTCTACAGACTTATGCTTTTCCCTTTTGCTGTAAGAGACAGAGCTAGGACATGGTTGGACTCAACCTAAAGAGAGCCTGAACTCTTGGGAAAAGTTGGTCAATGCTTTCTTGGCCAAATTCTTTCCACCTCAAAAGTTGAGCAAGCTTAGAGTGGAAGTCCAAACCTTCAGACAGAAGGAAGGTGAATCCTTCTATAAAGCTTAGGAAAGATACAAGCAATTGATCGAAAGGTGTCCTTCTGACATGCTTTCAGAATAGAGCATCTTATGTATATTCTATGATGGTCTGTTTGAATTGCCCAAGATGTCATTGGATCACTCTGCTGGTGGATCTCTTCATCTAAAGAAGACGTCTGCAGAAGGCCAGGAACTCATTGAAATGGTTGCAAATAACCAATTCATGTACACTTCTGAAAGAAATCATGTGAATAATGGGACAACTCAGAAGAAAGGAGTTCCTGAGATTGATACTCTGAATGCAATATTAGCTCAGAATAAAATATTGACTCAGCAACTCAATATGTTTTCTCAGAGTCTGACTGGAATGCAAGCTGCATCCGGCAGTACTAAAGAAGCTTCCTCTGAAGAAGAAGCTTATGACCCTGAGAACCCTACAATGGAAGAGGTGAATTACATGGGAGAATCCTATGAAAACACCTATAATCCTTCATAGAGAAATCATCCTAATTTCTCATGGAAGGATCAACAGAAGCCTAATCAAGGCTTCAATAATAATAATGGTTAAAAAAATAGGTTTGGCAATATCAAGCCTTTTCCATCATCTTCTGAGCAACAGATAGAGAATTCTAAGCAGAGCCTCTCTGACTTAGCAACCATAATCTCCGATCTAAGTAAGACCACTCACAATTTCATGACTGAAACAAGGTCCTCCATTAGAAATTTGGAGGTACAAGTGGGTCAGCTGAGTAAAAGAGTTACTGAAATCCCTCCTAGTACTCTCCCAAGCAATACAGAAGAGAATCCAAAAAGAGAGTGCAAGGCCATCAACACGTAAAAAATGGCCGAACCTGTAAAGGAGGGAAAGGCAGTGATTTCCACTGAGGAAGACCTCAATAGATGTCCACTGGCCACTAAGAAGTTCCCTATTGAAGAACCAAAGGAATCTGAGGCTCATACAGAGACCATAGAGATTCCACTAAACTTACTGTTGCCTTACCATTCATGAGCTCTGACGAGTATTCTTCTTCTGAAGAGGATGAAGATATTATTGAAGAGCAAGTTGCTCAGTATCTAGGAGCAATCATGAAGCTGAATGCCAAGTTATTTGGTGATGAGACTTGGGAGGATGAACCTCCATTGCTCATCAATGAAATGAATACCTTGGTTTAACAGAAACTACCTCAGAAGAAATTGGATCCCGGAAAGTTCTTAATACCTTGTAACATAGGCACCATGACCTTTAAGAAGGCTCTGTGTGATCTTGGTTCAAGTATAAACCTTATGCCACTCTCTATAATGGAGAAACTAGGGATCTTTGAGGTACAAGCTGCAAGAATCTCATTAGAAATGGCAGACAATTCAAGGAAACAGGCTTATGGACTTGTAGAGGATGTCTTAGTGAAGGTTGAAGGCTATTACATCCCTGCTGACTTCATAATCCTAGACACTGGAAAGGATGAAGATGATTCCATCATTCTTGGAAGACCCTTCCTAGCCACAGCAAGAACTGTGATTGATGTGGACAGAGGAGAGTTAGTCTTTCAATTGAATGAGGACTACCTTGTGTTTAAGGCTCAAGGATCTTCTTCTGTAACCATGGAGTGGAAGCATGAAAAGCTTCTATCAATACAGAGTCAAACAGAGCCCCACACTCAACTTCTAAGTTTAGTGTTGGGAGGCCATCATCAAGCTCTGAGTCTCTGTGAAGCTCTCTAAGAGCTCACTGTCAAGCTATTGACATTAAAGAAGCACTTGTTGGGAGGCAACCCAATGTTATTTAATTATATTTATTTATATTCCATTGTTATTCTATGTTTTCTTTAGGTTGATGATCATGTGAAGTCATAAAAACAACTGCAGAATTAAAGCAGAATAAAAAATAGCATAAAAAATAGAACACCCTGGAGAACAGGCTTATTGGCGTTTAAACGCCAGTAAGGATAGCAGAATGGACGTTTAACGCCTAGCCTAGCAGCATTCTGGGCGTTAAACGCCAGAATGGGCAGCACTCTGGGTGTTTAACGCCAGAAAGGGGTGTCTGGTGTCTGGCTGGCGTTAAACTCCAGAAAGAGGCAGCAGACTGGCGTTTAACACCAGGAAAGGTAGCAGAGCTGGTGTTAAACGCCAGGATTGGCACACAGTGTGCGTTTAAATGCCAGATTGGTGCAGGGAGCAGAATTTCTTGACACCTCAGGATTTGTGGACCCCACAGGATCCCTACCTACCCTACCTCTTCTTCTCTCCTCTTCATACCTTTCTATAACACTCTTCCCCAAATACCCTTGACCAATCACATCAACAACTCTTCCCCAAACACCCTTCACCTATCAAATCCTACCCTCTTCCCATATCATCTTCACCACTCACATCCATGCATCATAAACCCCACCTACCTCACCATTTAAATTCAAACCATTTCCCTCCCAAACCCACCCATTCCCACACAGATCCCCTCTTCCTCCTACCCTATAAATAACCCTCCTCACTACCTCAACTTTCACACATCACAAACACTTCTTACCCCTTTGGCCGAACCACTCACCTCCCTCTATCTCCTCCATTTCTTCTTTTTCTACTCTTTTCTTTCTTCTTTTGCTCGAAGACGAGCAACCATTCTAAGTTTGGTGTGGGAAAAGCTAAAGTTTTTTGTTTTCCATAACCACTAATGGCACCTAAGGCCGGAGAAACCTCTAGAAAGAGGAAAGGGAAGACAATTGCTTCCACCTTCGAGTCATGGGAGATGGAGAGATTCATCTCAAAGGTCCATCAAGACCACTTTTATGAAGTTGTGGCCAAGAAAAAGGTGATCCCCAAGGTCCCCTTCAAGCTCAAAAAGAGTGAATATCCAAAGATCCGACATGAGATTCGAAGAAGAGGTTGGAAAATCCTCACCAACCCCATTCAACAAGTCGGGATCTTAATGGTTCAAGAGTTCTATACCAATGCATGGATCACTAAGAACCATGACCAAAGTGTGAATCCGAACCCAAAGAATTGGCTCACAGTGGTTAGGGGGAAACACTTGGATTTTAGTCCGGAAAATGTGAGGTTAGCATTCAACTTGCCAATGATGCAAGGAGATCCTCACCCTTTCACTAGAAGGGTCAACTTTGATCAAAGGTTGGACCAAGTTCTTAGGGATATTTGTGTGGAAGGCGCTCAATGGAAGAGAGATTCAAGAGTCAAGCCAGTTCAACTAAGAAGGCTTGACCTTAAACCATTGGCTAGGGGATGGTTGGAGTTCATCCAACGTTTTATAATTCCTACTAGCAACTGGTCTGAAGTTACTATAGACCGGGCTATCATGATCCATGGTATATGAATAGAGAGGAAGTAGAAGTTCATGAGATCATATCCCTAGAACTCTACAAGGTGGCAGACAAGTCTTCTACTTTGGCAAGGTTTGCCTTCCTTCATCTCATTTGTCACCTATGAAATTTAGCTGGAATTGTCATAGAGGAACACATCCTCATTGAAGAGGACAAGCCCATCACTAAGAGAAAGATAGAGCAAACAAGAGAGCCCACTCATGGACCTCAACAAGAGCATGAGGAAATTTCTCATCATGAAATCTCTGAGATACCTCAAGGGATGCACTTTTCTCCACAAAACTATTGGGAGCAAATCAACACCTCCCTAGGAGAATTAAGTTCAAACATGGGACAACTAAGGATGGAGCACCAAGAGCATTCCATCCTCCTCCATGAAATTAGAGAAGACCAAAGAGCCATGAGGGAGGAGCAACAAAGGCAAGGAAGAGACATTGAGGAGCTCAAGCACTCCATAAGATCTTCAAGAGGAAGAACTAGCCACCATCACTAAGGTAGACCCATTCTTTAATTTTCTTGTTCTTATTTTTTTGTTTTTCGAAAATTATGGTTTATGTTTTGTCTATGTTTGTGTCTTTATTACATGATCATTAGTGTCTAGTGTCTATGCTTTAAAACTATGAATGTCCTATGAATCTATCACCTTTCTTAAATGAAAAATATTTTTAACTGCAAAAGAACAAGAAGTACATGGTTTCGAATTCTATCTTGAAATTAGTTTAATTATTTTGATGTGGTGACAATACCTTTTGTTTTCTGAATGAATGCTTGAACAGTGCATATTTTTTGAATTTTTTGTTTATGAATGTTAAAATTGTTGGCTCTTGAAAGAATAATGAAAAAGGAGAAATATTATTGGTAATCTGAAAATTCATAAAATTGATTCTTGAAGCAAGAAAAAGCAGTGAATAGACAAAGCTTGCGAAAAAAAAGAAAAAGAAAAAGAAAATGCAAGCAGAAAAAGCTAATAGCCCTTTAAACCAAAAGGCAAGGGTAAAAAGGATCCAAGGCTTTGAGCATTAATGGATAGGAGGGCCCAAAGGAATAAAATCCTGGTCTAAGCGGCTAAACCAAGCTGTCCCTAACCATGTGCTTGTGGCGTGAAGGTGTCAAGTGAAAAGCTTTAGACTGAGCGATTAAAGTTGTAGTCCAAAGCAAAAAGAGTGTGCTTAAGAGCTCTGGACACCTCTAACTGGGGACTCTAGCAAAGCTGAGTCACAATCTGAAAAGGTTCACCCAGTTATGTGTCTGTGGCATTTATGTATCCGGTGGTAATACTAGAAAACAAAATGCTTAGGGTCACGGCCAAGACTCATAAAGTAGCTGTGTTCAAGAATCAACATAGTGAACTAGGAGAATCAATAACACTATCTGAATTCTGAGTTCCTATAGATGCCAATCATTCTGAACTTCAAAGGATAAAGTGAGATGCCAAAACTGTTCAGAAGCAAAAAGCTACAAGTCCCGCTCATTTAATTGAAGCTAATCTTCATTGATAAGTTTGGAATTCATTGTATATTCTCTTCTTTTTATCCTATTTTGTTTTCAGTTGCTTGGGGAAAAGCAACAATTTAAGTTTGGTGTTGTGATGAGCGGATAATTTATACCCTTTTTGGCATTATTTTTACATAGTTTTTAGTATAATTTAATTACTTTTTATTATATTTTTATTAGTTTTTATCCAAAAATCACATTTCCAGACTATACTATGAGTTTGTGTGTTTTTCTGTAATTTCAGGTATTTTCTGGCTGAAATTGAGGGACTTGAGCAAAAATCTGATTCAGATGCTGAAAAAGGACTGCAGATGCTGTTGGATTCTGATCCTCTTGCACTCGAAGTGAATTTTCTGGAGCTACAAAAGCCCAATAGGCGCGCTCTCAATTGCTTTGGAAAGTAGACATCCTAGGATTTCCAGAAATATATAATAGTCCATACTTTGCCCGAGATTTGATGGCCCAAACTGGCGTCCAAAGACAGCCTAAAACATCTTAGCGTAAAACGCACAAACTGGCACCAAAATTGGAGTTAAACGCCCAAACTGGCACCAAAGCTGGCGTTTAACTCCAGGAATAGCCTATGCACGTGGAAGCTTCAATGCTCAGCCCAAGCACACACCATGTGGGCCCCGAAAGTGGATTTCTGCACTATCTACACTTAGTTATTCATTTTCTATAAACCCTAGGTTACTAGTTTAGTATACAAACTACTTTTAGAGATTTATTTCACATCTTTTGAAAATCTTTGGTATCACATCCTTGGAATATCTTTTGATTATTGTTCACGTTTGGGGGCTGGCCTCACGGCCATGCCTAGACCTTTCACTTATGTATTTTCTACGGTGGATTTTCTACACCCCATAGATTAAGGTGTGGAGCTCTATTGTTCTTCATGAATTAATGCAATTACTACTATTTTCTATTCAATTCACGCCTACTTCTTCTCCAAGATATACTCTCGTACTTAATTTAGTTAAGTCAGAATGAAGGGGTGACCCGTGACAATCACCCAATCTTCGTTACTCGCTTAGCCAAGATCGCGTGCCTGACAACCACAAAGCGGTCTACATGATGTTCAACATAGTCATTGGACGACAGCTGGAGTATATTCTCTTGGATATCTAATACACGGGCCGAGTCCGTGAGATTAGTATCTTCGTGGTATAGGCTATAACCATTAGCAGCATTTCTGAGATCCGGAAAGTCTAAACCTTGTCGGTGGTATTCCGAGTAGGATCTGGGAAGGGATGGCTGTGACGAGCTTCAAACTTGCGAATGTTGGGCGCAGTGACAGTGTGCAAAAGGACAATGGTCCTATTCCGACGCTAGCGGGAACCAACAGATGATTAGCCGTGCGGTGACAGCGCATATGCATTTATTTTTATCCGAGAGGATCATACAGCTTGCCATGGAAGGAGGTAATGCATGGTTGGAAGAAGGCAGTGGGAAAGTAGAAGTTCAGAAGCAACAAAGCATCTCCAGACGCTTATCTGAAATTCCTACCATTGAATTACATAAGTATTTTTATTTTATTTTCTGCTCTATTTATATTTTAATTATTAAAACCTTATAACCATTTGAATCCGCCTGACTGAGATTTACAAGGATGACCATAGCTTGCTTCAAGCCGACAATCTCCGTGGGATCGACCCTTACTCACATAAGGTTTATTATTTGGACGACCCAGTGCACTTGCTGGTTAGTTACGTGGATTTGTGTAAAAGATGAGATCACGTTCTCCCACACCAACTTTTTGGCACTGTAGCCAGGGAATGAACAATCACGATTTCGCGTACCAATGATTCAAATTCTGTTTATCACCCAACACGCTTGTAGCCAAAAGCATGAAACCCTAACATTCACTTCCACTATAACCCACCACCACACAATTTAAATAGTATTCCTCCACCACCACCGGTCCTTCTAACCCTTCCAACATAAATTGAAATGATCATTCAGAATAATCGAGCAGTACGTGATGTTTTGATAGCCAATCCAATCCCAGAATTAGATCGAGGCCAGTCATCGGTAGGCATATCAAGTCATGAACAAAGGTGCAGTGTTTAATTCAAAACGGAACTTTTGACAACTGATAAACCACTATTTTATTGTTTATCTTATGCTCAATTGAGTGGATTTTATCAATCTTTCATACACTTATCCATACAAAATGCATAGTTTTACAATTTCCTTCCTGAATTTGTGCTATGATTGAAAACATGCTTCTTTGGCTTTAAATTACCAAATATTAATCCTCTTTTATTACCATTAGATGCCTTGATATGTGTGTTAAGTATTTTCAGAGATTATAGGGCAGGAATGACTTGGAGGATGGAAAGGAAGCATGCAAAAGTGGAAGGAATACAAGAAACTGAAGAAACTGCTAAAGTTGTCCAGCCTGACCTCCTGGTACTAAATCAACAATAACTTGAGCTACAGAGGTCCAAATGAAATGGTTCTAGTTGCATTGGAAAGCTAACGTCCGGGACTTTGCAAAAATATATAATTTGCCATAGCTTCCCCAAATCCAGGTGATGCGAATGCGTGGATCACGCGGACACGTGACCTGGCAAAAACACAATCCGCGCGAATGCGTGGACGACGCTTCCGCATAACTTTGCAGCGACCTGTACATACCAGAAATCGCCCAACGATTTCTGGACTATTTTTTGACCCAGTTTTCGGACCAGAAAACATAGATTAGAGGCTATAAAGTGGGGGAATGCATCCATTCATCAATCATACATACACATTCACAATTATTAGGATTTAGATGTAGTTTTAGAGAGAGAGAGAGGCTCTCTCCTCTCTCTTAGGATATAGGATTTAGATTTTTAGAATTAGGATTTCTCTCAAGTTTAGGATTATTTCTCTTCAATCACAGGTTCAATATTCCTTTAATTTATTTTCTACTTTTATTTATTCCACTACTTTAATTGTCATTTATCTTTTCAATTTGGCTTATGAACCATTCATGTTATGATTTTTTTAATTAATATATTTTGAGGTATTTCAGATTTTATTTTGCTTTAATTTATTTATGAATGATTTCAATTCAAATTAGATTTATTTTCCCCTTTTGGCCTTGGTTAAGTAATTTATAACACTTGAGTTATCAACTCAGCTGTTAATTGAAATTGGAATTCTTTGCTGGTTAATTTGCACTCCAATAACTCTAGTCTCTCCCTAGGAGTTGACTAGGACCTGAGGATCAAATTAATCTGTCCACTTGACTTTCCTTTATTTAGTAAGGGTTAATTAAAAGTGGGAGCAAAATCCAATTTTCATCACACTTGATAAAGATAACTAGGATAGGACTTCAATTTCTTATACCTTGCCAAGAGATTTTATTATTATTAATTTATTTTTCTTGTCATTTAAATTACTTGTTCCTTATTTAAAAAACCCAAAAATATATCTTTTTACATAACCAATAATAAATCATACCTCCCTGCAATTCCTTGAGAAGACGACCCGGGGTTTAAATACTTCGGTTATAAATTTTATTGGGTTTTGTTACTTGTGACAACCAAACTTTTGTACGAAAGGATTCTCTGTTAGTTTAGAAGCTATACTTACAACACGATTAATTTTATAAAATTTCTTTACTAAACAGAAATCCAATCGTCAAAATGGCGCCGTTACCGGGGAATTGCAAACGTGTGCCTTATTATTGGTTATTGTAAATATTTTATTTTGCTTGTTTATTTGATTTTATTTTTGTTTTTAATTTTTATTAGTTGCTATGAGTTTCCACCCCCATCGCTTTGAGTTTGGTTCCAATGTTGTTGCAAGGAATGGAAATTATAACATGAACATGCATCAAGGTCAAAACAATCAGAGATGGAAGGAGCCACGAGGATCTGATCAACCCTTTCGGCAACAACACCTTCCACAGTACCACAGACAAAGACCATTCCACAATGCATGCCGAGACAATAGTTATGGTGGACCCTTTCGTGACAACCAACCTCCACCAAATTACTATAGTCAAGAGCCATTTCAGGGAGCGTACCAAGATGATGGATATGGTGGACCCCCTTACCAACAAGTCCTACCATATGCTTATGAACCACCTCCTCAACACAACTCTAGACCACCATACTCACAAGCCCCCTACTACCAAACACCATCACATGATTCTAACCCTTATCCACCATATCAACCACCCTATGAGCCATATGAGCCATACATAGATCCACCCCAATTCCAACCTAGTTACTCCCAAGGACAACCACCTCCATATACACCACATCCATATCCATCAATCCAAGAGCCTTATGATCCTACTTATGATATCCGAGCAGAACAAGAGTCAAGGGATCGTCTCAAGGAAACAATGGATCAATTTCAAACAACCCTGTATCAGTTGGACCGAGTGGTAAACCGAATGGCACCCGAAGCTTTCATAGCTAAAGAATCTCAAATTGAGAACAAGGAATTGAAGTGTGCTGTGTAACAAGTGGAAAAGATGGAGAGTGATGAACCACCCTCTTATCATGAACCTTTCCTCCCAGATAATGAGCCCTCACATCCACTTTAACCTTCAATGCATGATACTATTGGTGTTCTTCTTCAAGGGCAAAGAGAGATGAAATGAGGAGTACTAGAATTCATGACTACCTTTACCGAGGTAGTAAACCGATTAGCTTCCCAATATATGAGAACTGAAAGTACTCCCATGGCTACATATGGAGAATCTAAAGAAGAGCGTAGCATGAAGGAGACACTAGAACTTCCGGTGGACAATGAGGAATATGGCTTTGTATTGGAACAAGTAGAGGAAGCCATAACATTTGCAGAGGAAGAAGTGGTTGAAGATATAGGAGATGCTGAACCTCCATGGGAATCTAGAATTGTAGAGTACCCCTCCAATAAGATTGAAATTAATGTCAAGAAGGCCAGTGTACAACCTCCATGGCATATTCCTTATGAAGACTTGGATGGGATAGATCAAGAAGTAAGTTCCCTTGGTGATGAGAATCATGCATCAAGTCCTCCCAGTGATAAATCTACAATCGCAAATGAACTCCTTGAGTATGAAGACTCTTCTCTGATTGAGTCTGCAAATTATGTGGAAGTAGAAGCCCTTCGAAAAGGATGGACGGGAGTTGAGTACACTTTGTTAAGAACGTCGGAGACTTTCCCACCTAGGTTGTTGTCTACTCCTTCACTTGAGTGGGTAAAACTTATCTCTATTCGTCTTCCTATCCCACTTGAGTACGGTATTCTTGAAACGGACGGCCAACTCAGGAAGCTTTCTGGCATAAAGCGTAAGAGGAGACTATTTAGTGGTTGGAGTTGCAAATTAAGGCTCATCAAGGTTGATATTTCAAGAGATGGATGTAAGGACTCAACTGGTGATAATTTAGTTAGATCTAAAAGAAGAGTTTGGTACTCCGTAGAGAATTCAGACTGCTTGCCACCCGATTGGAACAATGATGATCCACTTCAAGACGGGTGTAGATACAAGATTTGGGATCCGAGCATACATGAGGATCGACTTTGGGAGCTCAAAGCTTGTGAAGAACTCCCTCCAGGCTTGGCAATTTCACTTGAGAATGATAAAGATTATTGGAAGTCCAAGCATTGGTGGAAGTTTCAGGATGAGTGGTATGCGAAATTGTTACTCAGGTTGTAAAATTTGTTGTTCGTTCTCTCCCTGGTAATGGCGCCAACAAACTGGTACACAATACCATGGTCCAAACATAACTTCACAACTTCGCACAACTAACCAGCAAGTGCACTGGGTCGTCCAAGTAATAAAACCTTACGTGAGTAAGGGTCGATCCCACGGAGATTGTTGGTATGAAGCAAGCTATGGTCATCTTGTAAATCTCAGTCAGGCGGATATTAAATGGTTATGGAGTTTTCGAATAATAATAACAAATAAACAGAAAATAAAGATAAAGATACTTATGTATATCATTGGTGAGAATTTCAGATAAGTGTATAGAGATGCTTTCGTTCCTCTGAACCTTTGCTTTCCTGCTGTCTTCATCCAATCAATCTTACTCCTTTCCATGGCAAGCTTTATGTAGGGCATCACCGTTGTCAATGGCTACATCCCATCCTCTCTGTGAAAATGGTCCAAATGCTCTGTCATGGCATGGCTAATCATCTGGAGGTTCTCGATCATACTGGAATAGGATTCACCCTCCTTTTGCGTCTGTCACTACGCCCAGCACTCGCGTATTTGAAGTTCGTCACAGCCATCCCTTCCCAGATCCTACTCGGAATACCACAGACAAGGTTTAGACTTTCCGGATCTCAGGAATGGCCATCCATAGGTTCTAACTTATACCACGAAGATACTAATAACTCGGACTCGGTCCCCTGTATTAGATATCTAAGAGATATTCATTCTAGCTTGTTTGCATGTAGAACGGAAGTGTTTGTCAGGTACGCGTTCATAAGTGAGAATGATGATGAGCGTCACATAATCATCACATTCATCATGTTCTTGGGAACGAATGGATATCTTAGAAGCAGAATAAGTTGAATTGAATAGAAAAACAATAGTACTTTGCATTAAATCATGTGGAACAGCAGAGCTCCACACCTTAATCTATGGAGTGTAGAAACTCTACCGTTTGAAAATACATAAGTGATAATGGTCCAGGCATGGCCGAATGGCCAGCCCCCATGAGAGTCTAAGATAGCATAAAACTGATCAAAAGATCTTTTAGATATAAATAAAAAGTCCTATTTATACTAAACTAGCTACTAGGGTTTACAAAAGTAAGTAATTGATGCGTAAATCCACTTCCGGGGCCCACTTGGTGTGTGCTTGGGCTGAGCTTGAAGTTTACACGTGCAGAGGCTTCTTTTGGAGTTGAACGCCAAGTTGTAACGTGTTTTTGGCGTTCAACTCTGGTTCGTGACGTGTTTCTGGCGTTTAACTCTAGACTGCAGCGTAGAACTGGCGTTCAACGCCCTTTTGCGTCGTCTAAACTCGGCCAAAGTATAGACTATTATATATTGCTGGAAAGCCCTGGATGTTTACTTTCCAACACAATTAGAAGCGCGCCATTTTGAGTTTTGTAGCTCCAGAAAATCCACTTTGAGTGCAGGGAGGTCAGAATCCAACAGCATTAGCAGTCCTTCTTCAACCTCTGAATCTGATTTTTGCTCAAGTCCCTCAATTTCAGCCAGAAATTACCTGAAATCACAGAAAAACACACAAACTCATAGTAAAGTCCAAAAATGTGAATTTAACATAAAAACTAATAAAAACATCCCTAAAAGTAACTAGATCCTACTAAAAACATACTAAAAATAATGCAAAAAAGCGTATAAATTATCCGCTCATCACAACACCAAACTTAAATTGTTGCTTGTCCCCAAGAAACTGAAAATCAAATAGGATAAAAAGAAGAGAATATACTATAAATTCCAAACTATCAATGAAACATAGCTCCAATCAGATGAGCGGGACTTGTGGCTTTTTGCCTCTTGAATAGTTTTGGCATCTCACTTTATCCATTGAAGTTCAGAATGATTGGCATCTATAGGAACTCAAAGTTCAGATAGTGTTAGTGATTCTCCTAGTTCATTATGTTGATTCTTGAACACAGCTACTTTATGAGTCTTGGCCATGGCCCTAAGCACTTTGTTTTCCAGTATTACCACCGGATACATAAATGCCACAGACACATAATTGGGTGAACTTTTTCAGATTGTGACTCAACTTTGCTAAAGTCCCCAATTAGAGGTGTCCAGGGTTCTTAAGCACACTCTTCTTTTGCTTTGGACCTTGACTTTAACCGCTCAGTCTCAAGTTTTCACTTGACACCTTCACGCCACAAGCACATGGTTAGGGACAGCTTGGTTTAGCCGCTTAGGCCAGGATTTTATTCCTTTAGGCCCTCCTATCCACTGATGCTCAAAGCCTTGGTATCCTTTTTATTTACCCTTGCCTTTTGGTTTTAAGGGTTATTGGCTTTTTGCTCTTGCCTTTTGGTTTTAAGAGCTTTTGGCTTTTTCTGCTTGCTTTTTCTTTTTTTTTCGCTATTTTTTTTTATTTTTTTCTGCAAGCTTTTGTATTCACTGCTTTTTCTTGCTTCAAGAATCATTTTTATGATTTTTCAGATTATCAAATAACATGTCTCCTTGTCATCATTCTTTCAAGAGCCAACATATTTAACATTCATGAACAACAACTTCAAAAGACATATGCACTATTCAAGCATTCATTCAGAAAACAAAAAGTATTGTCACCACATCAATATAATTAAACTAAGTTCAAGGATAAATTCAAAACTCATGTACTTCTTGTTCTTTTGAATTAAAACATTTTTTATTTAAGAGAGGTGATGGATTCGTAGGACATTCATAACTTTAAGACATAGTTACTAAATACTAATGATCATGTAATAAGACACAAACATAGATAAGCATTTAACATAAAGAAAATGAAAAACAGAAAATTTAAGAACAAGGAATGAGTCCACCTTAGTGATGGTGGCGTTTTCTTCTTGAGGAACCAATGATGTCCTTGAGCTCTTCTATGTCTCTTCCTTGTCTTTGTTGCTCCTCCCTCATTGCTCTTTGATCTTCTCTAATTTCATGAAGGATGATGGAGTGCTCTTGATGTTCCACCCTTAATTATCCCATGTTGGAACTTAATTCTCCTAGGAAGGTGTTGATTTGCTCACAAAAATTCTGTGGAGGAAAGTGCATCCCTTGAGGCATCTCAGGGATTTCCTGGTGATGAGCTTCCTCATGCATCTCTTGAGATCCATGAATAGGCTCTCTTGTTTACTCCATCCTTTTTTTAGTGATGGGCTTGTCCTCATCAATGAGGATATCTCCTTCTATGTCAATCCCAGCCGAATTACATAAGTGGCAAATGAGGTGAGGAAAGGCTAACCTTGCCATAGTGGAGGACTTGTCAGCCACCTTGTAGAGTTCTTGAGGTATAATCTCATGAACCTCCACTTCCTCCCCAATCATGATGCTATGGATCATGATAGCCCGGTCTATAGTAACTTCAGACCGGTTGCTAGTGGGGATGATTGAGCGTTGAATGAACTCTAACCATCCTCTAGCTACAGGCTTAAGGTCCAATCTTCTTAGTTGAACCGGTTTGCCTTTTGAGTCAATCTTCCATTGAGCTCCTTCCACACATATGTCCATGAGGACTTGGTCCAACCTTTGATCAAAGTTGACTCTTCTCGTGTAGGGGCGTGCGTTCTCTTCCATCATTGGCAAGTTGAACGCCAACCTCACATTTTCCGGACTGAAATCTAAGTAGTTCCCCCGAACCATGGTAAGATAATTCTTTGGGTTTGGGTTCTTACTTTGATCATGGTTCCTAATGATCCATGCATTAGCATAGAACTCTTGAACCATTAGAATTCTGACTTGTTAGATGGGGTTTGTTAGAACTTCCCAACCTCTTCTTTGGATTTCATGTCGGATTTCCGGATACTCATTTCTCTTGAGTTTGAAAGCGACCTCGAGGATCACCTTCTTCTTGGCCACAACATCATAGAAGTGGTCTTGATGGGCTTTGGAGATGAATCTTTCCATCTCCCATGACTCGGAGGTGGAAGCTTTTGTCTTCCCTTTCCCTTTTCTAGAGGATTCTCCGGTCTTAGGTGCCATCAATGGTAATGGAAAAACAAAAAGCTTATGCTTTTACTACACCAAACTTAGAATATTGCTCGTCCTCGAGCAAGAGAAGAAAGAAGAGATGAAGAAGAAGAAGAAAATATAGAGGGAGAGTGAGGGGGGTATTTCGGCCAAGAAGGGGAAGAGAGGGTTGTGTTGTGTGAAAATGAAGAAGAATGGAGGGGTTTATATAGTGGAGGGAGAGGGGTTAGGTTCGGCCATTTAGGGTGGGTTTGGGTGGGAAAGTAATTTTGAATTTTGAAGGTAGGTGGGGTTTATGAGGTAGGTTTATAGGGAAGAGTGGATGGATGTGAGTGGTGAAGGGGTAGTAGGGAAGAGAGCTTGATGTGATTGGTGAAGGGTTTTGGGGAAGGGTGTTTATTGGGAAGAGAGAGGATGAATGAGAAGAGGGAAGAGAATGAGTGGAGGTAGGTGGGGATCCTGTGGGGTCCACAGATGCTGAGAAGATCCTGTGGGATCCACAGATCCTGAGGTGTCAAGGATTTACATCCCTGCACCAATTAGGCATGTAAAATGCCTTTGCATGCAATTCTGGCGTTAAAACGCCGAATTGATGCTTGTTCTGGGCGTTCAGCGCTCAGATGCAGCATGTTTCTGGCGTTGAACGCCAGTTCTATGCTTGTTTCTGGCGTTCAGCGCCAGCTTTCCTCAGTGTGTATTCCTGGCGTCTGAACGCCAGGATGCTGCTTGTTTCTGGCATTCAACGCCAGATCCATGCTCTGTTCTGGCGTTGAACGCCAGCCAGATGCTCCTTACTGGCGTTTAAACGCCAGTAAGTCCTTCCTCCAGGGTGTGATTTTTCTTCTGCTGTTTTTGATTCTGTTTTTAATTTTTCTATTTATTTTGTGACTCCACATGATCATGAACCTAATAAAACATGAAAGAACAATAAAAATAAAAAAATAAAATTAGATAAATAAAAATTGGGTTGCCTCCCAACAAGCGCTTCTTTAATGTCAATAGCTTGACAGTGGGCTCTCATGGAGCCTCACAGATGTTCAGAGCATTGTTGAGACTTCCCAACACCAAACTTAGAGTTTGGATATGAGAGTTCAACACCAAACTTAGAGTTTGGTTGTGGCTTCCCAACACCAAACTTAGAGTTTGACTGTGGGGGCTCTGGTTGACTCTGCAGTGAGAGAAGCTTTTCATGCTTCCTCTCCATGGTTACAGAGAGAGATCCTTGAGTTTTAATTACAAGGTTGTCCTTATTTAGTTGAAGGATTAATTCTCCTCTGTCCATATCAATTACAGCTTTTGCTGTGGCTAGGAAGGGTCTTCCAAGGATGATGGATTCATCTTCATCCTTCCCAGTGTCTAGGATTATGAAATCAGCAGGGATGTAAAGGCCTTCAACCTTTACTAACATGTCCTCTACTTGTCCATAAGCCATTTTCATGGAGTTGTCTGCCATCTCTAATGAGATTCTAGCAGCTTGTACCTCAAAGATTCCTAGCCTCTCCATTACAGAGAGTGGCATGAGGTTTATCCCTGACCCAAGGTCACATAGAGCCTTCTCAAAGGTCATGGTGCCTATGGTACAAGGTATTAGGAACTTTCCAGGATCCTGTTTCTTCTGAGGCAATCTCAGTTGATCCAATGCATTTAGTTCATTGGTGAACAGGGGAGATTCATCTCCCCAAGTCTCATTACCAAATAAATTGGCATTTAGCTTCATGATTGCACCAAGGAACTTGGCAACTTGCTCTTCAGTAACATCCTCATTCTCTTCAGAAGAAGAATACTCATCAGAGCTCATGAAGGGCGTAAGGAGATTTAATGGAATCTCTATGGTCTCTAGATGAGCCTCAGATTCCTTTGGTTCCTCAGAGGGAAACTCCTTATTGATCACTAGATGTCCCAGGAAGTCTTCCTCCTTGGGATTCACGTCCTCCCCTTCTTCCTTGAATTCGGCCATGATGGTTATATCAATGGCCTTGCACTCTCTCTTTGGATTCTCTTCTGTATTGCTTGGGAGAGTACTAGGAGGAGTTTCAGTGATCTTCTTACTCAGCTGGCCCACTTGTGCCTCCAAATTTCTAATGGATGACCTTGTTTCATTCATAAAACTCAGAGTGGCCTTAGATAGATCAGAGACTAAATGTGCTAAGCTAGATGGATTCTGCTCAGAATTCTCTGTCTGTTGCTGAGTGGATGATGGAAAAGGTTTACTACTGTTAAACCTGTTTCTTCCACCATTATTAAAGCCTTGTTGAGGCTTTTGTTGATCCTTCCATGAGAATTTTGGATGATTTCTCCATGAGGGGTTATAGGTGTTTCCATAAGGTTCACCCATATAATTTACCTCTACTATTGCAAGGTTCTCAGGATCATAAGGCTCTTCTTCAGAAGACGCCTCTTGAGTACTGTTGGATGCAGCTTGCATTCCATTCAGACTCTGAGAAATCATATTGACTTGCTGAGTCAATATTTTATTCTGAGCCAATATGGCATTCAGAGTATCAATTTCAAGAACTCCCTTCTTCTGAGGCGTCCCATTACTCACAGGATTCCTCTTAGAAGTGTACATAAACTGGTTGTTAGCAACCATGTCAATAAGTTCTTGAGCTTCTGCAGGCGTTTTCTTTAGGTGAATGGATCCACCTATAGAAGTATCCAATGACATCTTAGCTAATTCAGACAGACCATCATAGAATATATCCAGGATGGTCCATTTTAAAAGCATGTCAGAAGGACACTTTTTGGTCAGTTGCTTGTATCTCTCCCAAGCTTCATAGAGGGATTCACCTTCTTTCTGTCTGAAGGTTTGGACATCCACTCTAAGCTTACTAAGCTTTTAAGGAGGAAAGAACTTGGCTAAGAAAGTCTTGACCAGCTTATCCCAAGAGTTCAGGCTATCCTTAGGTTGAGAGTCCAACCATATTCTAGCTCTGTCTCTTACAGCAAACGGAAAAAGCATAAGCCTGTAGACCTCGGGATCAACCCCATTGGTCTTAACAGTATTACAGATCTGCAAGAATTCAGCCAAGAACTGAAAAGGATCTTCAGATGGAAGTCCATGAAACTTGCAGTTCTGCTGCATCAGAGAAACTAATTGAGGTTTAAGCTCAAAGTTGTTTGCTCCAACGGCAAGAATTGAGATGCTTCTTCCATGTAAATTGGAATTAGGTGCAGTAAAGTCACCAAGCATCCTCCTTACATTATTATTATTTTCGGCCATATTGTCTTCTTCTTTTTCAAAAATTTTTGTAAGGTTGTCTCTGAATTGTTGTATTTTAGCTTCTCTTAGTTTTCTCTTCAGAGTCCTTTCAGGTTCAGGGTCTGCTTCAACAAGAATGTTCTTGTCCTTGCTCCTGCTCATATGAAGAAGAAGGGAACAGAAAATAATAATAGGGATCCTTTTTACCACAGTATAGAGGTTCCCTTGTTGTTAGTAGAAGAAGAAAGGGAATAAGAGTGAAGAAGAATGGATAATCCAAACACAAGGGTGAGGATAGGAGCAGTGATTTGAGATGAAGAGAAGTGTTAGTAAATGAATAAATAAATAGAAGAAGATGAGAGGGAGGAGTTTTCGAAAATAATTTTTTGAAAAGGGGTTGATGATTTTGGAAAATTAAAGGAGAAGTAAAATTAAAATTAAAATTTAAAACAATTAATTAATTAAAAAGAATTTTTGAAAAAGAGGGAGGTATTTTCGAAAATTAGAGATGGATAGTTAGTTAGGTAGTTTTGAAAGAGATAAGAAACAAACAAAAAGTTAATTAGTTAGTTGAAACAAATTTTAAAAATCAATTTTTAAAAGATAAGAAGATAAGAAGTTAGAAAAGATATTTGAAAAAGATATGATATGAAAAGATAGGATTAGAAATATATGATTTTGAAAAAGATAAGATAAAAAGATATTTTTGAAGAGATATGATTGAAATTAGTTTTGAAAAAGATTTGATTCTTAAAATCACAATTAATGACTCGATTCACAAGAAATCACAAGATATGATTCTAGAACTTAAAGTTTGAATCTTTCTTAACAAGTAAGTAGCAAACTTGAAATTTTTGAATCAAAATATTAATTGTTGATAATATTTTCGAAAATTATAAGATAAAATTAAGAAAAGATTTTTGAAAAATATTTTTAAAATTTTCGAAAATAAATAAGAAAAATGAAAAAGATTTGATTTTTGAAAAAGATAAGATTTTTTGAATTGAAAATTTGATTTGACTCATAAGAAACAACTAGATTTTAAAAAGTTTTGAAAAAGTCAACTCAAATTTTTGAAAATTTATGAGTGAAAAAGGGAAAGATATTTTTTTTATTTTTGAATTTTTAATGATGAAAGAGAAAAACAATGAAAATGCTCAATGCATGAAAATTTCAGATCAAAACAATGAATGTATGCAAGAATGCTATGAATGTCAAGATGAACACCAAGAACACTTTGAAGATTATGATGAACATCAAGAACATATTTTTGAAAATTTTTCTATGCAAAGAAAACATGCAAGACACCAAACTTAGAAATCTTTAATGTTTGGACTCTAACAAACGAAAAATGCATATGAAAAACAAGAAAAGACACAAAACAAGAAAATTTAAAGATCAAACAAGAAGACTTACCAAGAACAACTTGAAGATCATGAAGAACACTATGAATGCATGAATTTTTCAAAAATTTTATGCAAACTTTAAAACATGCAATTGACACCAAACTTAAAAATTGACTCAAGACTCAAACAAGAAACAAAAAAAATATTTTTGATTTTATGATTTTATAATATTTTTTTTTTGTATTTTTCGAAAATTATTGAAAAAGAAAAATAAGGATTTCAAAATTTTTAATATGAATTCCAGGAATCTTGTCCTCTTAGTCTAAAGCTTCAGTCCAGGAATTAGACATGGCTCACTAGCCAGCCAAGCTTTCAATGAAAGCTCCGGTCTAAAACACTAGACATGGCCAATGGCCAGCCAAGCTTCAGCATGTAAATCAGACATTCATCAGCTAAGTCATCAAATTAACTTGCCTCTATGCTGATGGTTTGGAAGCCTCAGTCCAAAAGATTTTAGACATGGCTTTACAGCCAGCCAGGCTTCAACATGCTTCATGAAACACTAGAATTCATTCTTAAAAATTCTGAAGAACATAGATTAAAAATTTTTTTTTTCAAAAATTAAAAGAATAAAAACAAAAACTTAAAATTAAAATTAAGTTACCTAATCTGAGCAACAAGATGAACCGTCAGTTGTCCAAACTCGAACAATCCCCGGCAACGGCGCCAAAAACTTGGTATGCGAAATTGTTACTCAGGAAGTAAAATTTGTTGTTCGTTCTCTCCCTGGCAATGGCGCCAACAAACTGGTGCACAATACCATGGTCCAAACATAACTTCACAACTTCGCACAACTAACCAGCAAGTGCACTGGGTCGTCCAAGTAAAAAAACCTTACGTGAGTAAGGGTCAATCCCACAGAAATTGTTGGTATGAAGCAAGCTATTGTCATCTTGTAAATCTCAGTCAGGCGGATATTAAATGGTTATGGAGTTTTCGAATAATAATAACAAATAAACAAAATATAAAGATAAAGATACTTATGTATATCATTGGTGAGAATTTCAGATAAGTGTATAGAGATGCTTTCGTTCCTCTGAACCTCTGTTTTCCCGCTGTCTTCATCCAATCAGTCTTACTCCTTTCCATGGCAAGCTTTATGTAGGGCATCACCGTTGTCAATGGCTACATCCCATCCTCTCTGTGAAAATGGTCCAAATGCTCTGTCACGGCATCGCTAATCATCTGGAGGTTCTCGATCATAATGGAATAGGATTCACCCTCCTTTTGCATCTGTCACTATGCCCAGCACTCGCGAGTTTGAAGTTCGTCACAGCCATCCCTTCCCAGATCCTACTCGGAATACCACAGACAAGGTTTAGACTTTCCGGATCTCAGGAATGGCCATCCATGGGTTCTAACTTATACCACGAAGATACTAATAACTCGGACTCGGTCCCCTGTATTAGATATCTAAGAGATATTCATTCTAGCTTGTTTGCATGTAGAACGGAAGTGTTTGTCAGGTACGCGTTCATAAGTGAGAATGATGATGAGCGTCACATAATCATCACATTCATCATGTTCTTGGGAACGAATGGATATCTTAGAAGCAGAATAAGTTGAATTGAATAGAAAAACAATAGTACTTTGCATTAAATCATGTGGAACAGCAGAGCTCCACACCTTAATCTATGGAGTGTAGAAACTCTACCGTTTGAAAATACATAAGTGATAATGGTCCAGGCATGGCCGAATGGCCAGCCCCCATGAGAGTCTAAGATAGCATAAAACTGATCAAAAGATCTTTTAGATATAAATAAAAAGTCCTATTTATACTAAACTAGCTACTAGGGTTTACAAAAGTAAGTAATTGATGCGTAAATCCACTTCCGAGACCCACTTGGTGTGTGCTTGGGCTGAGCTTGAAGATTACACGTGTAGAGGCTTCTTTTGGAGTTGAAAGCCAAGTTGTAACGTGTTTTTGGCGTTCAACTCTGGTTTGTGACGTGTTTCTGGCGTTTAACTCTAGACTGCAGTGTAGAACTGGCGTTCAACGCCCTTTTGCGTCGTATAAACTCGGCCAAAGTATGGACTATTATATATTTCTGGAAAGCCCTGGATGTCTACTTTCCAACGCAATTGGAAGCGTGCCATTTTGAGTTCTGTAGCTCCAGAAAATCCACTTTGAGTGCAGGGAGGTCAGAATCCAACAGCATCAGCAGTTCTTCTTCAACCTCTGAATCTGATTTTTGCTCAAGTCCCTCAATTTCAACCAGAAATTACCTGAAATCACAGAAAAACACACAAACTCATAGTAAAGTCCAGAAATGTGAATTTAACATAAAAACTAATAAAAAAATCCCTAAAAGTAACTAGATCCTACTAAAAACATACTAAAAATAATGCCAAAAAGCGTATAAATTATCCGCTCATCAATGAGTTCAAGCATAAACCGCCATGACAAGGAGTTCGCCAAATGTCCAACTTATGGACTTTAACTAAAAGTGCTAGGTGGGAGACAACCCACCATGGTATAATCGTTCTTTTTCAGTCTTAAGTTTTATTTTATTTTACTCTTAATCTTATTTTATTTTATTTTTACTAGTGTTCATTCATAATTTTTGTATATTCACCTGCATTCTGTATTTGCATCTGCATATTGCATCAAAAAAAAGAGAGAAAAGCACGCGATGCGTCAGCGTCGCTGACGCGTCCGCGTCAAAGGAGCATTAGCGAAAAAAGGGAATCAAACAGAAAGTCACGCGGGAGCGTGGCTGAAGGCGTGCCTTGGGCACCTACGCGTCCATGCGAATACGTCCCTGACGTGTCCGCGTCATTTGCGAATCCAGCCTTCCATACGTGCGCGTCACCCACGCACACGCGTGACCCTGCAAAATCGACGTAAATGGGTGAATGGTAGCAAGTTGTGATGGAATGGGGCTGGACCCATGCTAGAAGCACAAGCCCTATCACGCGACCGCGTGCCCCACGCGTCCGCGTCGTTTTTCAAAGAATAGCCATTCATGCGATCGCGTCAACCACGCGATCGCATCACCCAAATATTTTGGCAAAATAAGTTTGAGACAGAGAGTTGCGCGAACGCGTCGCTGCCCTCACGCCATTCATACAAATCAAGTCACGCAACCGCGTGACCCACGCATTCGCGTCACTTGAAAAACATCACATACCACGCGATCGCGTGACCCACGCTTTCGTGTCATATGCGACGCACAACTTATCCAGATCAGCCAAGATATCTTATCTTTTCTTCTCCAATACTAATTTTTACTTCTCCCTTCTTATTTCTTTCTTCTTCCTTTCTTATTTTCTTTGACTTCTCATCTTCTTCACTTCCATTCTGTTTTACTTAATTTATTTGCATACTTTCATTCATTGCATTTTAATTTTGTGCATGTTTTTTATTTTTCCATTGGTGTTAAATTTTCTTATTCAACTGTTACATCTTTTTTTATATTACTTTGGTGCTTCATGACTTGTTTTATTCTGATTGGGTAATATTATTTAAATCAATGCTGATCTTTTATGATACTTGCACTCCCCTTGCATTGATATGAACTTACACTGTCTTTCATTACCCACACTCTCCCCCATTGTTGTAACTTTTGCACCACTGGTATGCCATGTGCTTCTATTGTTTTCTCACTTGCATGTTGTAGCTACCATGTAATTGAGACCCTCATTATTTGGCATTAACCCACCCAGACTTTATTTATTTTCTTATCTTTATTTCTGGTTTACTTTTTCTTTTTTTTTCCTCTTCTTTCAGGCTGGCCACCGAGAAAGGGAAAGAGAAACTTCTATATGGAGCGAACAGACAAGTCCATCAGCACAATCTTTAGAGAAAATCATTAGTTGAAGCAACCCTTCCACTTGCACATCTTAGCATGCACCGAGGACGGTGCAATCTTTAAGTGTGGGGAGGTCGATACCGACTTCCATGGGTTAGTTATTTTCTTCTCAACACCAATGTCTTATTTTCTTTATTAGTTCATTATTGCATCTGCATATTTAATTACATGTTTTCTTGATTTTAATTTAGTTACTACTTGGTTGAAGTAATATTTTCTTTTTCAAGAAATTTTTATAGTATTTCACTAATTTAAATTGAAAATTTTTTTCTGTTAAAACTTGTTTGAAGTTGTATTTGGAACATAGTTTAAAAAGCTAAGAACACACAACCTGTGAGATTTTAAGCTTATTTATATGGTTACATTATTTAACCATAAATTTTTATTCTTGTGTGTTTTCTTCTCTATGAATGCAATCTTTGCTTTGTTCCATTCTATATGTCTACTATTTAGTGTATTTACATGCTTGCATATGATTGAGGCCATTATTTGTTATTAGCTCACTTATCCCAAATAAGCCTACCTTCTACATCACCCTTGTTAGTCACCTTGAGCCTTTTTACCCCATTTATTCTGTTCTATAACCACATCACTAGCCTTAAGCAGAAAAATAATTAAATATCTCAATTGAATTTTTGGTTAGCTTAAGATAGAGATTGTGTAACAATTAAGTGTGGGGAACCGTGGGAACATGGGTTAATAAGGGAATGTGTTATGTTTTTACTTTGATAAAATATTAGGAATTTGGGTACCTACTCGTGTGAGACTAGAAAAATTAAAAATCCATGTGCATTGATAAGTTATGTTTATTTTTTCTAATTAAAAAAAATCCAAAAAAAAAAACAATATTCAATAAATAAGTAAATAAATAAGGGGACAAAATTATCCCAATGTTAAGTCAATGAAAAATAATGCATATGTGATAAAATTAAAGAAAAGTTGATGCATGAGTATTTAATGCAAAAGTGGGAATTTTGGGTAGCTAGGCATGAATTAGAATTATATAGAGTATATGTATGTTAGGTGAAAGCTTAGGTTAATTAAAGATTCAATTTATAGCTCACTTTGCCATATATATACCCTCACCCTTACCTTAGCCCCATTACAACTTTGAAAGACCTCATGATGTTTGCATTGGTACATTAAATACTTGTTGATTGGTTAGATAAAAAACAAAGTTTAGAAAGCATGACTAGAGAAGAGTAGAGAGATTAACCCTAGACACTTGAGAGTTAGAGTGATATACACCATCAGTGAGGGTTCAATGCTTGATTCTATGTTCCCTGCTTTCATGAGCTGTCTTCTTACAAGTTTACTTGTCTTTTATTGTATGATTTGAATTAGTGGAATTTGATTTATATTTGTCTTGGAGAACTTGTTTACTTTTAACCAAGTAGGTAGAAACATTTTTGCATTTAGCTACATTCATATAGATAGGTTGCATTTCATACATTCTACCATTCCTCTTCACTCCCTTATAGCTTCTCTTGAGCTTAGCATGAGGACATGCTAATGTTTAAGTATGGGGAGGTTGATAAACCAATATTTTATGGTTTATCTTATGCTCAATTGAGTGTATTTTATCAATCTTTCATACACTTATCCATACAAAATGCATAGTTTTACAATTTCCTTCCTGAATTTGTGCTATGATTGAAAACATACTCTTTAAATTACCAAATATTAATCCTTTCTTATTACCATTAGATGCCTTGATATGTGTGTTAAGTTTTTTCAGAGATTACAGGGCAGGAATGGCTTAGAGGATGGAAAGAAAGCATGCAAAAGTGGAAGGAATACAAGAAACTGAAGAAACTGTTAAAGCTGTCCAGCCTAACCTCCAGGTACTAAATCGACCATAACTTGAGCTACAGAGGTCCAAATGATGCGGTTCCAGTTGCGTTGGAAATCTAACGTCCGGGGCTTCGCAACAATATATAATTTGTTATAGCTTCCCCAAAGCCAGGCGACGCGAATGCATGGATAACGCAGACGCCTGACCTGGCAAAAACACAATCCGCATGAACGCATGGACGACGCTTCCGCGTCACTTTGTAGCGACCTGTACGTGGGCGATTTCTGGGCTGTTTTTGACCCAGTTTTTGGCCCAGAAAATACATATTAGAGGCTATAAAGTGGGAGAATGCATCCATTCATCAATCATACATACACATTCACAATTATTAGGATTTAGATGTAGTTTTAGAGAGAGAGAGAGGCTCTCTCCTCTCTCTTAGGATTTAGGATTTAGATTTTTAGAATTAGGATTTCTCTCAAGTTTAGGATTATTTCTCTTCAATCACAGGTTCAATATTCCTTTAATTTATTTTCTACTTTTATTTATTCCACTACTTTAATTGTCATTTATCTTTTCAATTTGGCTTATGAACCATTCATGTTATGATTTTTTTAATTGATATATTTTGAGGTATTTCATATTTTATTTTGCTTTAATTTATTTATGAATGATTTCAATTCAAACTAGATTTATTTTCTTCTTTTGGCCTTGGTTAAGTAATTTATAACACTTGAGTTATCAACTCTGCTGTTGATTGAAATTGGAATTCTTCACTGGTTAATTTGCACTCCAATAACTCTAGTCTCTCCCTAGGAGTTGACTAGGACCTGAGGATCAAATTAATTTGTCCACTTGACTTTCCTTTATTTAGTAAGTGTTAATTAAAAGTGGGAGTAAAATCCAATTTTCATCACACCTGATAAAGATAACTAGGATAGGATTTCAATTTCTTATACCTTGCCAAGAGATTTTATTATTATTAATTTATTTTTCTTGTCATTTAAATTACTTGTTCCTTATTTTAAAAAACCCAAAAACATATCTTTTTACATAACCAATAATAAAGCATACCTCCCTGTAATTCCTTGAGAAGACGACCCGAGGTTTAAATACTTCGGTTATAAATTTTATTGGGTTTTGTTACTTGTGACAACCAAACTTTTGTACGAAAGGATTCTCTGTTGGTTTAGAAGCTATACTTACAACGCGATTAATTTTATAAAATTTCTTTACTAAACAGAAATCCAATCGTCAACAACCTAATTTGGTTACGATAGCCTCAGAGGTAGGAGTATGCACTTGTAAGTCATAAGCTAACATGGTTATTTTTAACCCTAACTCACTAGCTTTCTCAAATGATATGAATGAATGTGACGCTCCAGTATCAAGCAAAGCAACTAAAGTTTTACCACCAATTTTGCAGTTACCTCTGCTCAGTGCATCAGACCTCTCGGCGCCATTAGTCGACATAGTAAACATATGTCCTTGCTGCTGAGCTCTCCTGGTATCTGACTTCTTTTTCGGACAGTTCCAAGACATATGCCCAGCTCCAGCACAGAAATAACACAAACCCAGTGCAGCTCGGCACGGAGTTCCCGGATGGTAGCTTCTGCACCTGTTGCAAGTCATTTCATTTTGAGGCTGCTTCCTAAACCTTCTTCCCTGATGGTTGTTGTTATTAAGTCTCCGGAAGTTGTTCTGGCCCTGTGGTTGTTGAGGAACATAACCTCCTCACTTGAAAGTCTGACCCCTAGGTGCAAAGTTTTTTCCTTCATTCCATTGAAAAGGTACTATGTGACTTTGACAATGACCAAAAGCATGGGATTGGATTTTTGTACTAAAAATAGGATTGATGTTGCAAGTATAGTCCAAACCCAACCATCGATCATCAATCAAATTATAATCTTAAAGATGTCACAATCAACACAAAATAACCGGGAGTTTTAAATTCCCAAGTCATCTTCCCTAGGAACTAATGCCAATAAGTGCACAATTTTGGTTGTGAAGATCAAACGGGTTTTCAATGGTTGAGAGCAAACAAAATAAAAGAATTAAAGAACAAGACAAAATTGCAATTAATAAACTAATGAAAGAATAAAAGAAATATGTATGTAATATAAACAAGTAAGACTCAAAATTGGTGGAAAAGTGGGTTAAAACATAAATGAAACCTTGACTTGGAATGAGTCATGGAATCCCTTCCTTGCCATAACCACAACTATGATAATTGTGATGGATTAATCTCACTAAGTCAACCCTTAACATCGGAGAGTAAGTTAAATGAGCATAAGTGTTCTTAACCCACAGATCCTAGCTTGCTTGCTAATTACCTTAGCAACAAATTAGCGTTAGTGGGAACAAGAACAATTAACAACCCAAGAATTATCACTAAATGTTGGACATTATGGCTCTAGTAATCCATAAAGTCATTTTTCCCAAGTCAAGGGGTGGAAATTACCCCATAATCAAAATTGGCATTTCATCATACACATAGAGGGCATAAACATAAAACATGGCAAAATTGATAAATTAAAGAAAGCTATGAACCACAAATGCTCAAAATCAATAAAAGCAACTCAAACAAACATGCAATAATCATCAAACATCAAATTAACCAACTAGAAATCCAAAATTGCAAAACTACGTATATATTGACAAGAAAAATGAAAATAAAAGAAAGTGTAGAACAAGTGTAGTAATTAAAAGAGAAATTAAAGAAATACTTACAATGAGATAGCAAAATCTAAGACCAAAATTGAACTATAAAATGCTACAAACCCTAATTAATCCTAAGGAAATTTGAGAGAAAACCTAAACTAAACTACCCTAAAACTACTCCTAAAAACTATTCTATGAAGTATGGTATGTATGGTATGATATATGGTTGCTTCCCCCTTCAAATATGCCCCAAAGCCTTCAAAAATGGGCCAAAAAGCCCCCAAAATGCGAGTCCACATGACTTTTTAATGGAGGCATGCGCTGGTACCTGTGCGTACGCACAGGTCTGTGCATGGGTACACTTGCTGATTTTCCTCCTGTGCGTGGGCACAGGTGTTGATTTCCATTCTGCCCTGAGCATGGGCACAGCCTGTGCGTGGGCATAGATCCTGATTTTTACCCTGCCTTGTGCGTAGGCACAGAAGGTGTGCGTGGGCACAGGCTGAAATGCTTTTCTCCTTTTATTTTCTTCATGCTTTCTCCCTTTTTACATGCTTTCTTCCACTTCTACCAAACTATTCTTGCCTCTAGGACCTGAAATCACTCAACAAATATATCACGACATCGAATGGAATAAAAGTGGGATTAAATTGCTCAATTTAAGCACAAAAATGCATGTTTTCACATTTAGGTTCAATTTAGGGATCAAACACAAAAGTATGCTATTTTGGTGAATAAGTGTGAGTTTATGTGATGAAATCCATCCAATTATAGCCAAAATATATCATCAAATATGGATTCATCAGACTTCCTTTTTCTAATGCTGCCTTTCTCACACAATCCTTGACAACTCTACTCTTATTCACCAGTTCAGAGAAGATCCGGATTTTCATTGGTCCTACTGTGCCCAGAATATCACTCCAGAGTCCTCCTTCATATTTAATACACTTTCACTCCTCAAAATCTCCCGGAGCTCCCTGACAAATTTATGAGCGGATAATTTATACGCTTTTTGGCATTGTTTTTACATAGATTTTAGTATGATTTAATTAGTTTTTAGTATATTTTTATTAGTTTTTAAATAAAAATCACATTTCTAGACTTTACTATGAGTTTGTGTGTTTTTCTGGGATTTCAGATAATTTCTGGCTGAAATTGAGGGACTTGATCAAAAATCAGATTCAGAGGCTGAAGAAGGACTGCAGATGCTGTTGGATTCTGACCACCCTACACTCAAAATGGATTTTCTGGAGCTACAAAAGCTCAAATAGCACTCTCTCAATTGCTTTGGAAAGTAGACATCCAGGGCTTTCCAGCAATATATAATAGTCCATACTTTGCCCGAGTTTAGATGACACAAACTGGAGTTCAACGCCATCTTTCTGCCCTATTTTGGAGTTAAACGCCAAAAACAGGTTGCAAAGCAGAGTTAAACGCCAGAAACAGGTTAAAAACTGGCGTTTAACTCCAAGGAAGACCTCTACACATGAAAGCTTCAACGCTCAGCCCAAGCACACACCAAGTGGGCCCGGAAGTGGATTTCTGCATCAGTTACTTATTTCTGTAACCCTAGTAACTAGTTTAGTATAAATAGAACTTTTTACTATGGTATTGACATCTTTTGATCATGTTTTGATGATTGAACCCTCTTTGGGAGGCTGGCCATTCGGCCATGCCTGGACCATTATCACTTATGTATTTTCAACGGTAGAGTTTCTACACACCATAGATCAAGGTGTGGAGCTCTGCTGTTCCTCATGAATTAATGCAAAGTACTATTGTTTTTCTATTCAATTCAAGCCTATTTCTTCTCTAAGATATTCATTCGCACACAAGAACATGATAAATGTGATGATTATGTGACGCTCATCATCATTCTCACTTATGAATGTGTGCCTGACAAACACTTCTGTTCTACATGTAAACAAGCTTGAATGTGTATCTCTTAGCCTCCTGATCTATGATCAGAGTCTTCGTGGTATAGGCTAAAATTATTGGCGGCCATTCTTGAGATCCGAAAAGTCTAAACCTTGTCTGTGGTATTCTGAGTAGGATCTGGGAAGGGATGGCTGTGACAAGCTTCAAACTCGCGAGTGCTAGGCGTAGTGACAGACGCAAAAGGATTACTGAATCCTATTCCAGCATTATCGAGAACCGATAGATGATTAGCCGTGCGGTGACAGCGCATTTTGGACCATTTTCACTGAGAGGACAGGATGTAGCCATTGACAACGGTGATGCCCAACATACAGCTTGCCATAGAAAGGAGTATGAAGGATTGGATGAAGACAGTAGGAAAGCAGAGGTTCAGAAGGAACAAAAGCATTTCCATACGCTTATCTGAAATTCTCACCAATAAACTACATAAGTATCTTTATCCTATTTTACGTTTTATTTATCTTTTAATTATCTTTTGATTATTAAAACTCTATAACCATTTGAATCCGCCTGACTGAGATTTACAAGGTGACCAAAGCTTGCTTCAAGCCGACAATCTCCATGGGATCGACCCTTACTCACGTAAGGTTTATTACTTGGACGACCCAGTGCACTTGCTGGTTAGTTGTGCGAAGTTGTGACAAAGAACTGAAATTATGAACGTGCGTATTAAGTTTTTGACGCCGTTACCAAGGAATGAACGATCACGATTTTGCATACCAAGTTTTTGACACCATTGCCGGGGATTGTTCGAGTTTGGACAACTGACGATTCATCTTGTTGCTCAGATTAGGTAATTTTTTTAAGCTTTTTGTTTTTATTCTTTTATTTTCGAAAAATTTTTCAAAAAAAAAATTTATAAATTATTCAATGTTCTTCAGAATTTTAAAGAATGAATTCTAGAGTTTCATGGTGATTTGCTGAATCCTAGCTGGCTGTTAAGCCATGTCTAATCCTTTGGACCGAGGTTTCAACCATCATTAGAGAAGAGCTTCTTTGTCTTTCTCAACAATTTAGCTTTTGTATGTAATGATCTGCTAAAGCATGGCTGGCCATTGGCCATGTCTAGTGTTTTGGACCGGAGCTTTCACTGAAAGCTTGGCTGGCTAGTAAGCCATGTCTAATTCCTGGACTGGAGCTTTAGACTAACATTGCATGATTCCTGGAATTCTCATTAAAAATTTTGAAATCCTTATTTTTCTTTTCCAATTAATTTTCGAAAAATCCAAAAAAAATTAATAAAATCATAAAAACCAAAAATTTTTATGTTTCTTGTTTGAGCTTAGTGTCAATTTTAAAGTTTGGTGTCAATTGCATTCTTTTATTTTTCTTAAAAATTTTCGAAAAACTCATGCATTTGTTCTTCATAATCTTCAAGTTGTTCTTGATGATTTTTCTTGTTTGATCTTTGCATTTTCATGTTTGGTATCTTTTCTTGTTTTTCATATGCATTTTAGAATTATTAGTGTCTATAGAATAAAATTTTTAAGTTTGGTGTCTTGCATGTTTTCCTTTTCTTAAAAATTTTCAAAAATAAGTTCTTGGTGTTTATCTTGACATTCAAAGTGTTCTTGGTGTTCATCTTAATATTCAAAGTGTTCTTGCATGCATCATGTGTTTTGATTCATAATTTTCATGTTTTGAGTCTTTTGGTTGTTTTTCTCTTCCCTCATTAAAAATACAAAAATCAAAAAAATATCTTTTCCTTATTTCACTTATAATCTTCGAAAATTTGGTTTGATTTAGTCAAAAAGTTTTTAAATTTAATTGGTTCTTATGAATCAAATCAAATTTTCAATTTAAAAATTCTATCTTTTTTCAAATCTTTTTCAAAAAAATCAAATCGTTTTTCATTTTTTTCTTTCATAATTTCAAAATTTTCAAAATTTATTTTCAAAATATTTTTCTTATTTCTATTTCATATTTTCGAAATTAATGGTAACAATTAATGTGATTGATTCAAAAATTTTAAGTTTGTTACTTGCCTAGTAAGAAAGGTTTAATCTTTAAATTTTAAAATCATATCTTTTTGTTTCTTGTTAGCCAAGTAATCAACTTTAATTTTCAAAATCAAATCTTTTTAAATTTCTTTTTCAAATCTTTTTCAAAATAAATTTCAATCACATCTTTTTAAAAATTAATTTCAAAATCTTTTCTAACTTCTTATCTTTTCAAAATTTGATTTTCAAATCTTTTTCAATTAACTACTTGTTTTTTTTGTTTGATTTTAAAAGTTTCTATTTCAATAATATCTTTTTCAAAACCACCTAACTAATTTTCTCTCTCTAATTTTCGAAAACTCCTTCCCCCTTTTTTCAAAATTCTTTTCATTAACTAATTATTTTAAATTTCAATTTAATTTAATTTTCATTTTTTATTTTTGAATTATAACTAATATTTAAAATAAAAACAAAAATATTTTATTTTATTTTATTTAATTTTCAAATTTTAACTTTAATTTTTATTTTTAATTTATTTAATTTTTGAATTCTTCCTTCTCCTTCTAATTATTTATTTATTTACTAACACTTCTCTTCTACTCAAAAATTCAAACCAACTCTTCTCCTCTGTGTTCGAATTCTTATCTTTTCTTTCTTCCATCCTTCCCTTCTTCTACTCACATAAAGGAACCTCTCTACTGTGGCAAAGAGGATCCCTATTATTTTCTGTTCTCTTCTTTTTCATATGAGTAGGAACAAGGATAAGAACATTCGTGTTGAAGCTGATCCTGAACCTGAAAGGACTCTGAAGAGGAAGCTAAGGGAAGCTAAAGCACAACTCTCTGGAGAAAATCTTACTGAAATTTTTGAAAAAGAAGGAGACATGGCCGAAAATAATAATAATGGTGGAGATGCAAGGAAGATGCTTGGTGACTTTATTGCACCAAAATTCCAACTTCCATGGAAGAAGCATCTCAATCCCTGCCATTGGAGCAAACAATTTTGAGCTAAAGCCTCAATTAGTTTCTCTGATGCAACAGAATTGCAAGTTTTATGGACTTCCATTAGAAGATCCTTTTCAGTTCTTAACTGAATTCTTGCAGATCTGTGATACTGTTAAGACCAATGGGGTTGATCCCGGCTTATGCTTTTCCCGTTTACTGTAAGAGACAGAGCTAGAATATGGTTGGACTCTCAACCTAAAGATAGCCTGAACTCTTGGGATAAGCTGGTCACGGCTTTCTTAGCCAAGTTATTTCCTCCTCAAAAGCTTAGCAAGCTAGGAGTGGATATTCAAACCTTCAAACAGAAAGAAGGTGAATCCCTCTATGAAGCTTGGGAGAGATACAAGCAACTAACCAAAAAGTGTCCTTCTAACATGCTTTCAGAATGGACCATCTTGGATATATTCTATGATGGTCTGTCTGAATTATCTAAGATGTCATTAGACCATTCTGCAGGTGGATCCATTCACCTAAAGAAAACACCTGCAGAAGCTCAGGAACTCATTGACATGGTTACAAATAACCAGTTCATGTACACTTCTGAAAGGAATCCTGTGAGTAATGGGACGCCTCAGAGGAAGGGAATTCTTGAAATTGATACTTTAAATGCCATATTGGCCCAGAATAAAATATTGACTCAGCAAGTCAATATGATTTTTCAGAGTCTGAATGGATTGCAAGCTGCATCCAACAATACTCAAGAGGCATCTTCTGAAGAAGAAGCTTATGATCCTGAGAACCCTGCAATAGCAGAGGTGAATTACATGGGAGAACCCTATGGAAATACCTATAATCCCTCATGGAGAAATCATCCAAATTTCTCATGGAAGGATCAACAAAAGCCTCAACAAGGCTTTAATAATGGTGGAAGAAACAGGTTTAGCAATAGCATGCCTTTTCCATCATCCACTCAGCAACAGACAGAGAATTCTGAGCAGAATCCATCTAGCTTAGCAAATATAGTCTCTGATCTATCTAAGGCCATTCTAAGTTTCATGAATGAAACAAGGTCCTCCATTAGAAATTTGGAGGCACAAGTGGGCCAGCTGAGTAAAAGGGTCACTGAAACTCCTCCTAGTACTCTCCCAAGCAATACAGAAGAGAATTCAAAAAGAGAGTACAAGGCCATTACCTTACTTGGTGTGGCCGAACCCAGAGAGGAGGAGAAGGACGTGAATCCTAGTAAGGAAGACCTCCTGGGACATCCATTGACCTATAAAGAGTTTCCCTTTGAGGATCCAAAGGAATCTGAGGCTCATCTAGAGACCATAGAGATTCCATTGAACCTCCTTTTGCCCTTCATGAGCTCTGATGAGTATTCATCCTCTGAAGAGGATAAAGACATTACTGAAGAGCAAGTTGCTAAATACCTTGGTGCAATCATGAAGCTGAATGCAAAATTATTTGGTAATAAGACTTGGGAAGATGAACCTCCCTTGCTCACCAATGAACTGAATGCATTGGATAGGCAGAAATTACCTCAAAAGAAACAGGATCCTGTTAAAGTCTTAATACCCTGTACCATAGGCACCATAACCTTTGAGAAGGCTCTGTGTGACCTGGGGTCAGGCATTAACCTTATGCCACTCTCTGTAATAGAGAAACTTGGGATCTTTGAGGTACAAGCTACCAGAATCTCATTAGAGATGGCAGACAACTCACGAAAACAGGCTTATGGACTAGTAGAGGACATCCTAGTAAAGGTTGAAGGCCTTTACATCCCTGCTGATTTCATAATCCTAGACACTGGGAAGGATGAGGATGAATCCATCATCCCTGGAAGACCCTTCCTAGCCACAGCAAAAGCTGTGATTGATGTGGACAGAGGAAAATTGGTCCTTCAACTAAATGAGGACAACCTTGTGTTTAAAACTCAAGGATCTCCTTCTGTAACCATGGAGAGGAAGCATAAAAAGGTACTCTCACTGCAGAGTCAACTAAAACCCCACAGTCAAACTCTAAGTTTGGTGTTGAACCCCACATTCAAACTCTAAGTTTGGTATTGGGAGGTCCCAACAATGCTCTGAATATCTGCGAGGCTCCATGAGAGCTCACTGTCAAGCTATTGACATTAAAGAAGCACTTGTTGGGAGGTAACCCAATGTTATTTAATTATATCTATTTATTTTCTATTGTTATTTTATGTTTTCTTTAGGTTGATGATCATGTGAAGTCACAAAAACTACTGGAAAATCAAAAACAGAATGAAAATCAGCACACCCTGAAGGAAGAGCATTCTGGCGTTTAAACGCCAGAAACAAGCATCTGTCTGGAGTTTAACGCCAGAAACAAGCACCAAACTGGCGTTTAACGCCAGAAACAAGCATCAACCTGGCGTTAAACGCTAGAAACAGGCTACATTTGGATGTTTAACGCCTAAAACAGGCAGCAATCTGGCGTTAAACGCCAGTATTGTATACAAAGGGCGTTTTGCACGCCTAATTGGAGCAGGGATGCTAAGTCCTTCACCCCTCAGGATCTGTGGACTCCACAGGATCCCCACCTCTCTCACACCTTTTCATAACACTCTTCTCCACCTACCCTTCACCAATCACCTCCATACATCTTCCCCAAATACCCGTAACCACTCATATCCATCCACCCTTCCCCATAAACCCCACCTACCTCCAATATTCAAATTCATTTCCCACCCAAACCTAACCCCATGACCGAACCCTAAACCTCCCCCCACTCCTATATAAACCCCACATTACTTCTTCATGTTCACACAACACAACCCTTTCTTCTTCCCCTTGGCCGAATACACACCTCTCTCCCTCTCCTCCATTTTTCTTCTGCTTCTCCTTCTTTCTTTCTTCTTTTGCTCGAGAACGAGCAAACATTTTAAGTTTGGTGTGGCAAAAGCATTGCTTTTTGTTTTTCCATAACCATTAATGGCATCTAAGGCTAGAGAAACCTCAAGAAAGAGAAAAGAGAAGGCAATTGCTTCCACCTCTGAGTCATGGGAGATGAAGAGATTTATCTCAAAGGTCCATCAAGACCACTTCTATGAAGTTGTGGCCAAGAAGAAAGTAATCCCTGAGGTTCCTTTCAAGCTCAAAAAGAATGAGTATCTAGAGATCCGACATGAGATCCGAAGAAGAGGTTGGGAAGTTCTCACCAACCCCATTCAACAAGTCGGGATCTTAATGGTTCAAGAGTTCTATGCAAACGCATGGATCACTAGGAACCATGATCAAAGTGTGAACCCGAATCCAAAGAATTGACTTACAATGGTTCGGGGGAATTACTTAAATTTCAGTCCGAAAAATGTAAGGTTGGCGTTCAACTTGCCAATGATGCAAGAAAATGCACGCCCCTATACTAGAAGGGTCAACTTTGATCAAAGGTTGGACCAAGTCCTCATGGACATATGTGTGGAAGGAGCTCAATGGAAAGTTGACTCAAGATGCAAGCCGGTTCAATTGAGAAGACTGGACCTTAAGCCTGTAGCTAGAGGATGGTTGGAGTTCATTCAACGCTCAATCATTCCTACTAGCAACCGGTCTGAAGTTACTATAGACCGGGCCATCATGATCTATAGTATCATGATTGGGGAGGAAGTAGAAGTTCATGAGATTATACCTCAAGAACTCTATAAGTTGGCTGACAAGTCTTCCACTTTGGCAAGGTTAGCCTTTGCTCACCTCATTTGCCACCTCTGCAATTCGGCTGGAATTGACATAGAGAGAGACATCCTCATTGATGAGGATAAGCCTGAAGACAGAACTTTTGCGTGGTCTAAAAATTCGCAGAATAAATCCTCGTTGTAGGTATAGCTTCTAAACCAACAAAAGTCCTTTCTCACAAAAGTTTTGGTTGTCACTTAAGCAAACCCAATAAAATTGATAACCGAGTATTTAAACCTCGGGTCATCTTATCAAGAAACTGCAGGGAGGTATGTTCTTATTAATGGTTATGAGTTTTGTAAATTGGGGGTTTTGAAAGTGAGGAACAAGTAGTTTAAATGATAAGTAAAATAAATAAATAACTATAAAATAAACTCTTGGCAAGGTGTGAGAAATTGGAAGTCCAATCCTAGTTATCCTTATCAATGGTGATGAGAATTGAGTTTTAATCCCACTTAGTTAGCCTTTACTAAAGCAAAGGAAGGTCAAGTGGACCAATTAGTTTGATCCTCAGGTCCTGGTCAATTCCTAAGAAAGGATTGGAATTATTGAAGTTCAATTCAATTAGTAAAGACAACAATTATCAATCACATTGAGTTTGATAACTCATGAGTTACCAATTACTTAACCAAGGCCAAAAGGGGAAAAGTAAACTTACTCGAATAAAAATGTCTTCAGATTGGAAGCAACAGTAACATAAATAAAAGAAAGCAATCATAAACTGAAATACCTCAAATAACATTAATTAAGAGAATCATATGTAACATGGAAGAGTTCATAAATTAAATTGATAAAATAATTAAAAAGGAACATTGAACCTGATAAAAAGAGACAATCATGAAGGCGAGAAAAATCCTAATTTCTAGTCCTAAGAGAGAGAGGAGAGAACCTCTCTCTAAAAACTATATCTAAATCATGAAAAGTGAATAATTGAATGCATGCTCATGAATGGATGCATTTCCCCACTTTATAACCTCTAATCTGTACTTTCTGAACTTAGATCTGGGCTAAAAAGGGTTTCAAAAATTGCTGGGAGCATTTTCTGTAAATTCTGGTGCGTGGCATCTGTCACGCGTCCGCGTGGGTCACGCGGTCGTGTCATCTGGAGTTTTCCTTATCACGCATTCACTTCGGTCATGCATCCGCGTCGTCTGTGTTCTGCTTAAGGCGCGCGTCCGCGTCAGTCACGCATTTGCGTCACTGCCTTTTCGCGCTACGCATGCGGCCGCGTCGTCCATGCGTTCGCGTCACTGCCAGTTTCTTCAAAAACTCTATTTTATGCTTTCCTTCCATTTTTGTATGTTTCCTTTCCATCCTTTAAGTCATTTCTGCCTTAGAAGATTTGAAACTACTCAACACACAAATCACAGCATCGAATGGTAATAAAGGGTAAATAAAATAATTATTTTTAATGCATAGGAAACATGTTTTTCACATATATCACATAATAAGGAAGGAAAAGTAAAACCATGCAATTTACATGAATAAGTGGGTGAAGGGTTGAATAAATCACTTAAACTGAGCATAATATATATCATAAAATATGGGTTTATCAACATTCCTACACTTAAACAATAGCATGTCCTCATGCTAAGTCCAAGATAAAGAATAAGGTAAGGTTAAAGTGGTGGAATTTCATGCAATGCAATCTATCCTAAATGCGATTACCTAAATGAATCATGCAATTTTAATTGTTATTCACTTGTATATAAAACTTACATGTAGTTAAATTAATTCACATTCTCAAGGAATCATATATGCACAGCAAAACCCTAGATAATGTTAAAGCACTTTTACAATTGAGATGGGTAAAAATATTTTTCAAACTTGCAAGACAATTAACAATTGAAGCAGAGATATATGGTGATGAGCTATTGAACCCTCACTGGATTTTGTGTTTACTCTCTAGTCACTCAGTGTTTATTGGGCTAATCACTCTATTCTTCTTTTCATCCTTGCTTTCTATAACTTTGTTCTTCATCAAACCAATCAACAATTATAGAATATAGTCATACATAAATCATGAGGTGTTTTTCAATGTTGTAATGGGGCCAAGGTAAAGGTAAGGGTATATGTATAAGGCTAAGTGAGCTAATAAGTGAATCCTTGATTAGTCTAAGATCTCACCTGACATACATATTTTGTAATTCAAAGCTTCTTAACCTATTTGCCCAAATTTTCTTACTTTGTATTGCAAGCTCATGCATTAACTTTAATTTTATCCCATGTGCATTGATTCTATTCATTTTGCAATTGGAGAATTTTTGTATCCCCTTAATTAAATACCGAAAATAAAAAAAATTTTTTTGAAAGCACATGGTAATTCAATTGTTTTTGATTTCACAAGAGCATGCTTCCCAAAATTTTTATTTTGAATATTTTTATTCTTTTTAACTTTCTACCTTTGTATCTATCATCCATGTTCCCATAAAGTTCCCCACACTTAAACAATACACAATTTCTATCTTAAGCTAACCAAAGATTCAACTTGGGATTTTTATTTTGTTTTTTTGCTTAAGGCTAGTAATGTGGTTTATAGAACAAGAGGGGATTAAAAAGCTCAAGGGGGCTAACAAGGGTGATGTAAAAGGTAGGCTAATTTGGGGTAAGTGAGGAAAAAGTTCAAATGATGGCCTCAATCATTTGTTAGTATGTATATATACTCTATAAATGGACATATAGATTAAAACAAAGTAAAGAACACCAGAATGAAAAAGAAGGGCAAAACACACAGGAATAAAGATTATGATTTGAATGTAACCATACAATTAAGCTCAAAACTCACAGGCTGTGTGTTCTCTAGCTCAAAAATCATATATCAGTTATACATGTCATGCAAGTAAAAATTAAGAGTTTCCATTATTCTTAATGTAAAATTTTTTTGGGTAACTTTAAAGTTTTAGTGTTTCTCCTTGAAGAAATGTTGTTAACTAACTAACATGTAATGCTATATATACAAGGTGTGTGGATTGTTTTGATTATGTTAAAGTCTCTAGTTTACTTCCTTTTTATTTTCAATTTAAACCAAACTATCATATGCTAAAAGGGTAAACTATACTAATTAATCCACATATTCTATAACTAATAAGTTTAGAATTGCAACTAAACTAACTGGCTAAAATATAAACTAAAGTGCAAAATGCGGAAATAAGGTACAAATACAGCAAAAAGAGCAATGTATAAGTACTGAGAAATAAAAGTAAAGATAAAAGTACAGAAAAATAAACAAAATAAGATAGAAAGAGTCTGTAGTGGTTCACCAAAAAGAAATATGCCAGGGATGGCGACCTCCCCACACTTAAAATAAAGCATCATCCTCGATGCTCACTCAAGCTGGGTGTGAAGGAGTGTCATCACTGGAAGGATGGGCTGCTGGAGTCTCGGTGGTGGCCTGAGGATCTGCAGACTAGATGAGAGTAGGAGGATCTGTCTGCTGCAGTGGAGGCTCTGACTGGATAGGAATCTCTGCATCTGCGGCCTGTATCTGGTGTGGCTCCTCCTGCTGTGGTGCAGCCTGTTCTGGTCCTGCCTGTGCAACCTGGGTAGGTGTCTCCTCCTTGTGATCGTCCTCCTCCACCTCAGATGTATCAGTAGGGGTGTCAGGCTCGGAGGGGATGTCGCCGCTGGATCGGATCATCAACTTGACGTGCTCATAGCGTCGCTTGTTACGACGCTCTATACGATCCAAGCGAGCGAAGAGTCGATGCACCAAATGGTAAATAGGCTCAAGAGCAGCTGGAGGGGCAGTGGGTGGGGCTGGTGCAGCAGTGGAAGAAGAAGGGGCAGCTGAAGGTGTAACTGTCTCATCAGAAGCAGTAAGGAATGGAGGTCTGTAGCCCAAGGCCTGAAACTTCCTACTGTGAGGAATGATCTTCCTGTAGTCTACAGCAGGTGGCTTCTCATCGGCATCCTCCCAAGGCACGTCAGCTCGACGGCCTAGCTGGGTGACCAGGTAAGGGAAAGGAAGGGTGCCTCTGATATGGACCCTGGCCATATAGTGCCGGATGAATCGTGGCAGATACAGGTCCTTACCCTCCAGCACACACCAGAGAAGGGTGATCATAGTGGCAGGCAGCTCTGTCTCATGAGTGCTCGGCATAACAAAGTTGCTCAGGATCTAGTGCCAGAGCCGAGCCTCATCATTCAGATACATAAGCTTGATTCCTTTAGGCATTGTGGTGTTCTTACCCATGACCCATGGGACAGTCGGATCAAGGGCTATCCTCTGCTTGACAGCATCCCAGTCAAATCTCATAAAGCACATGTCCTCTTCAGCCTTTTGGTAACCGTCAGGCTGAACTGACTTAGGCTGAAGGCGCAGAATATCCTCAATGGCCTCTTCAGTGACCAGTATCTGTTTCTCTCTGAGGTGCACTGCATCCAGGGAAGTCTTGAAATAGTTGCAGTAAAACTCTCTTACCTAGGAAGCATTGACCTCTGTCAGGTTTCTCTTCAAGAAGAACCAGCCTCTCTGTTTGATCTGATCGGAGGTGTACTGCTGTAGTTCTTCTGAAATCTTCAGAGTCCTCTCCAGGTACAGGTTCCTGGAGGTGGCAAACACTGGATACTTCAGCTCACAGTATTGGTTTGCAAACTTAATGGGATCATTGGCAGGGAGGAGCTAGTCAGCCTTCTCCTGCGGGGTAAAGTGCTTTTCCCGCCAGGAGTCATCATGCATAATCTCCAGGATAGACATAGAGGATTCACCTCTTTTCCGTTTGCTAGTTGTTGCCTTTCCTTTTCCTTTTCGTTGAGGGTCAGCCATCCTGAAAAACAGAAATCTGGGATATAATAAAAATAGGAAAACAAGTAGGCAAAGAACAAGATAAGCAAATAGTGGCAAAGGCGCAGTGGAATTATGAAATGAGTTGAATAATTGTGCATTTTGGATTGTGTCGGAGTTAAAAAGCTGAGATGAGAAATTACAATCCAAAATATGTTATAAGTGGAATACCTGTTAATTAGGAAAAACAATAAACATGCCATGAGTGAAAAGGTTGAGGGAGTTAGGTAAAAAGCAAGGAGAAGTTAGAAAGTTAAAAGTGGTTAAAAGTGAAAAAGTGGAAAGTAGTGAGTTAGGAGGAAAGAAAGTTAAAGTAAGTGGCATTGAGAATTGTTTCCTAAGTAACAAGAAATACACAAATTGAAAGACTAGGCAACTCATATTCAAAAATATCAGGTTAGTGATGATGATTCTTAAAGATATAAAAAATAGCAAAAAATTAAAATCGAATCATCAAAAGTGCAATTTATTAACCAGGAAATCGAAAGGAATAAGAATGCTGGCCCGTGCATTCATGAAGTGGTTTGGAAAAAGCTAAGGAATGCCAAATTCAAGTTGCCAAAACCAAAACATGAATGAAAGTCAAAATAATTTACAGAAAATTGGGCAGCATACCGGCTAAAATTGGATGTTTCCGGGTAATAAACAGCAAGCAAAATAGTTCATATAAATTAAAATAAAGATGCAACTACATAAATGGAATATGAACATGAAAAAGTAGTGTAAAAAGCAGCATGAAACAGTAAAGAATAGCATATCACAGCAACATCAGAATTGCGAAATTGATAAAACAAGAAGCACGAACAGCGCAATTATCAGGCTTAAATCCACTAACCACATCCTAGCTACCTAACCACCTAGAATCCACTACAAACATGCATCTCTAACTAGCCTAATTTTAAACATAAATTGAAAAATATGCAACTAACTATGAATGAAAGAAAAGCGGCGGTCGGCGGAACCTGGTGGTTAGAGGCACAAGTATGGAACTAAGAGAGGTTGTGGGAGTAGGGTGGTGTTGGCGGTGGTGCGGCGGTGACGTAGGGCGGCGCGGCGGCGATCCTTGGTGGAGGTAGGGATGGTTTGGTGTTGCTGGGTTAGGGTTGGGGTACAGGGAGGGAAAGGGGGGGGTTCGAGGGTTATGGGGCGGAGGGTGGTTGTGATGGTGGGAGGTGGTGGTTCGCGGTGGGGGGAGGGGTGCAGTGGCGGAGGGAAAGAAGAGAGGGAAGGAGGAGGGGAAAGAAGAAGAAGGGGGTGGGCGTTGGTGGTGGGAGGCTCGGCGGTGAGGGCGCGGTGGCGGTGGCTGGCCGCGGGGGTGGAGGGGAGAGAAGGGGGGAGAAGAAGAAGGAGGCGAGAAGGAAGAAGGAGGGGGGTGGGCGGTGAGGTGGGTCCGGGTTGGTGGGGGTGGTGCGGCGGTCGGAGTTGGTTGGGGTGGTGGTGGTGGTTATGGGTGGCGGGGAGCAGAGAAGGAGCAGTGGGGGGATTTGGGAGGGAAGAATGGGGCGCGATGGGGGTAGGGTTTCGCGTCACTGGGGGTTAGTGAATTTGAATCCATGCGAACGCGTGGGGCACGCGGTCGCGTGGGGCACGCGGTCGCGTGGCTAGGGTGGAATGGGGTTGGCGCGATCGCGTGAGTGACGCGATCACATGGGATGGGTAAAAGGATGAATGACGCGGTCGCGTGAGGCACGCGACTGCGTCGCTGGAAATTGTGCTAAACGCACAATTCCAGCGTCATTTCGGCGTAACTCTCTATGTCCATTTAGGATGTTGTGCAATCCATGAGACGCAAACGCGTCGCTTACAATTCCGCGTGGGATGGGTGTTTTGCAAGTGACGCGTTCGCGTCAGGGACGCGAACGCGTGGGCCGTTTTGTGCTAAACGCACACCAGCCGCACGATTCCAGCCTAGATTTCTGGGCGTTGGATTTTTTTACACCGATTTTCAGATCACGCGTTCGCGTGATTGACGCGGACGCGTGGGAGGTGGTTTTCGCAACTGATGCGAACGCGTTAGCAGTGCGGTCGCGTCGCACGCTTTCCTTCCTTTTTTTATACGCAGGTATGCAATTATGCAATATGCAATGCTAATGCAAATGCTATGAATAACATCCAGGTTCAATAAAAATAATATAACATAAAATCAAACAGTACGAAATAAAAATTGAAAAAGAAACGACCATACCATGGTGGGTTGTCTCCCACCTAGCACTTTTAGTTAAAGTCCTTAAGTTGGACATTGGATGAGCTTCCTGTTATGGTGGCTTATGCTTAAATTCATCCAGAAATCTCCACCAATGTTTGGAATGCCAACAGCCTCCGGGGTCCCAAACTAGGCATGTGAAGCTTTTGAGCAGCTTCAGACAGGTTCTCAGATTTCCGGGGTGACGAATGTCAGAAGAGATTCCAGGATCCCAAACTTTGCTTTTAAATCTGCCTTTGTCTTGATCTATATGCTTCCATCCGGGCGGTTTAGAGATTGTATTCTCACCAAGATGACCAAACTTCTTCCGTGATCCATTCAATTGAACTTGATACCCATCCTTGCACTTCGAATTGAAGCGTGGAACCTTATTGAATCTTGTACACCAGCTCTGAGTACGAGCCATTTTTCTCTTACTCTTAAAGCTGCTGAGAGCTCTAAGCTGGCCATCTGTTTCAAGCAAACCATATTCAAGTGGAAAAGTAAAGATAAAGGTTAAGGATTGTACCCACTTGAAGCTTGTATTAGGTGGTAATGGCCTTGGGATAGGTGTTTCCAGTGGTTCTGCAAGCTCTACTCCCTTATATTCTTCCGTGAATTCCTCCACTTCTTTGCAAGATTTTTCGACTGCAACTGCGTCCTGATCAAAGTCGTCCATGTCTTCCTCATCACTCAAGTCATAAGCCGGAGGTTGAGAGAAATCTACCTCCGCATCATATTCGTATTCACTTGGGGAAGATTCTTCAATCTCAGAGAATTCACTTGCGGATGCAAGTTCATTACTAGGAGAACTTGACTTGAGACTATCATCATCAAGGAAACTTGCGTCTTGGGTTATTCCGTCTAGTTCTTCATAAAATACCTGCTTTGGGGGTTGTGCACTATCCTTCTCAGCATCAATTGTAATGTCCTTGACAGAATTCTCCACAACTCTGGATTCCCATGGAGGTTCAGCATCTCCTAAATCTTCAATCAGTACTTCTTCTTCTTGGATAATTTGAGCTTTCTCCAATTGTTCCAGAATAAAGTTATGCTCATTACTTCCCACTGGGGTTTCTAGTGTTTCCTTCATGCTACGTTTGTCATTAGATTCTCCATATAAGACTATTAAAGTTCCTTGAGTGTCTAAACGTCTGGAAGATAATTGTTTTTTTGCTTGCTCCAGCTGATGAAGGGTTGTATAAAATTGATCTACTGTTTCCTTGAGGCGAGCCTGTGATTCTCGAGGTGATGAATGTGGACATGGTACATAGGAAAGTGGTGGTGTTTGGGAGTAATTGGATTGGAATTGGGGTAAATAAGGATCATATGGTGGTGAATGGTGAAAAGGAGCTTGTGAGTATGGTGGTTCAAAGTTATGTTGAAAGGATGGTCTATAGGCACAAGGTGGGGTTTGTTGGTAACTACCAAGAGGTCCACCATATCTATTAGCTTGGTATGCATTGTAGAATGGTCTTTGTCCATGATATCTTGGAAGGTGTTGTTGTCTAAAGGGGTGATCAGATCCTCTTGGCTCCATCCATCTTTGATTGCGTAGACCTTGATGCATATTCCTGTTATAGCTTTCACTCCTTTCAACAATATTAGAACTAAACTCAAAGCGAGAGGGGTGAGAATTCATAGTGGCTAAAAATATAAAAGAGAAAAAACAAAAATAAATAAACAAGTAAAAGAAAAAATATTTACAATAACCAATAATAAGGCACACGTTTGCAATTCCCCGGCAACGGCGCCATTTTGAAGAGAGAACTTTTGCGTGGTCTAGAAATTCGCAGAATAAATCCTCGTTGTAGGTATAGCTTCTAAACCAACAAAAGTCCTTTCTCACAAAAGTTTTGGTTGTCACTTAAGCAAACCCAATAAAATTGATAACCGAGTATTTAAACCTCGGGTCGTCTTCTCAAGGAATTACAAGGAGGTATGTTCTTATTAATGGTTATGAGTTTTGTAAATTGGGCGTTTTGAAAGTGAGCAACAAGTAGTTTAAATGATAAGTAAAATAAATAAATAACTATAAAATAAACTCTTGGCAAGGTGTGAGAAATTGGAAGTCCTATCCTAGTTATCCTTATCAATGGTGATGAGAATTGAGTTTTAATCCCACTTAGTTAGCCTTTACTAAAGAAAAGAAAGGTCAAGTGGACCAATTAGTTTGATCCTCAGGTCCTGGTCAATTCCTAAGAAAGGACTGGAATTATTGAAGTTCAATTCAATTAGCAAAGACAACAATTATCAATCACGTTGAGTTTGATAACTCATGAGTTACCAATTACTTAACCAAGGCCAAAAGGGGAAAAGTAAACTTACTCGAATAAAAATGTCTTCAGATTGGAAGCAACAGTAACATAAATAAAAGAAAGCAATCATAAACTGAAATACCTCAAATAACATTAATTAAGAGAATCATATGTAACATGGAAGAGTTCATAAATTAAATTGATAAAATAATTAAAAAAGAACATTGAACCTGATAAAAAGAGACAATCATGAAGGCGAGAAAAATCCTAATTTCTAGTCCTAAGAGAGAGAGGAGAGAACCTCTCTCTAAAAACTACATCTAAATCATGAAAAGTGAATAATTGAATGCATGCTCATGAATGGATGCATTCCCCCCACTTTACAACCTCTACTCTGTGATTTCTGGACTTGGATCTGGGCCAAAAAGGGTTTCAGAAATTGCTAGGAGCGTTTTCTGTAATTTCTGGTGCCTGGCATCTGTCACGCGTCCGCGTGGGTCACACGGTCGCGTCATCTTGAGTTTTCCTTATCACGCGTTCGCTTCGGTCATGCGTCCGCGTCGTCTGTGTTCTGCTTATGGCGCGCATCCGCGTCAGTCACGCATTCGCGTCGCTGCCTTTTCGCGCTAAGCATGCGGCCGCGTCGTCCATGCGTTCGCGTCGCTGCCAGTTTCTTCAAAAACTCTATTTTGTGCTTTCCTTCCATTTTCGTATGTTTCCTTTCCATTTTTTAAGTCATTTCTGCCTTAGAAGATCTAAAACTACTCAACACACAAATCACGGCATCGAATAGTAATAAAGGGTAATTAAAATAATTATTTTTAAAGCATAGGAAACATGTTTTTCACATATATCACATAATAAGGAAGGGAAAGTAAAACCATGCAATTTACATGAATAAGTGGGTGAAGGGTTGAATAAATCACTTAAACTGAGCACAATATATATCATAAAATATGGGTTTATCAAAGCCCATCACTAAGAAAAGGATGGAGCAAACAAGAGATCATGGACCTCAACAAGAGCATAAGGAAATTCCTCACCATGAAATCCCTGAGATGCCTCAAGGGATGTACTTCCCTCTACAAACTATTGGGAGCAAATCAACACTTCCCTAGGAGAATTAAGCTCCAACATGGGACAACTAAGGATGGAGTACCAAGAGCACTCCATCATCCTCCATGAGGTTAGAGAAGATCAAAGAGCTATGAGGGAGGAGCAACAAAGACAAGGAAGAGACATAGAGGAGCTCAAGAGCACCATTGGTTCTTCAAGAAGAGGAAGACGCCACCCTCACCAAGGTGGACCCATTCCTTAATCTCATTGTTCTTATTTTCCTGTTTTTCGTTTACAATGCTTTATGTTTTATTTATGTTTGTGTCTTTACTATATGATCATTAGTGTCTAAGTGTCTATGTCTTAAAGCTATGAATGTCCTATGAATCCATCACCTCTCTTAAATGAAAACTATTCTAAAAACAAAAGAACAAGAAGTACATGGTTTCAAATTCATCCTTGAAATTAGTTTAATTATTTTGATGTGGTGACAATACTTTCTGTTTTTCTGAATGAATGCTTGAACAATGCATATGTCTTTTGATATTGTTGTCTATGAATGTCAAATATGTTGGCTCTTGAAAGAATGATGAAAAAAGAGAAATGTTATTGATAATCTGAAAAATTATAAAATTGATTCTTGAAGCAAGAAAAAGCAGTGAATACAAAAGCTTGCAAAAAAAAAGATAAAAGAAAAATGGCGAAAAAAAAGAAGAGAAAGAGAAAGAAAAAGCAAGCAGAAAAAGCCAAAAATTCTTTAAATAAAAAGGCAAGAGCAAAAAGCTAATAGCCCTTAAAACCAAAAGACAAGGGTAATAAAAAGGATCCAAGGCTTTGAGCATCAGTGGATAGGAGGGCCTAAAGGAATAAAATCCTGGCCTAAGCAGCTAAACCAAGCTGTCCCTAACCATGTGCTTGTGGCGTGAAGGTGTCAAGTGAAAACTTGAGACTGAGCGGTTAAAGTCAAGGTCCAAAGAAAAAAAAAAGAGTGTGCTTAAGAACTCTGGACACCTCTAATTGGGGACTTTAGCAAAGCTGAGTCACAATCTGAAAATATTCACCCAGTTATGTGTCTGTGGCATGTATGTATCCGGTGGTAATACTGGAAAATAGAGTGCTTAGGGCCACGGCCAAGACTCATAAAGTAGCTGTGTTCAAGAATCAACATACTGAACTAGGAAAATCAATAACACTATCTAAATTCTAAGTTCCTATAGATGCCAATCATTCTGAACTTCAATGGATAAAGTGAGATGCCAAAACTATTCAAGAGGCAAAAAGCTACTAGTCTCGCTCATCTGATTGGAGCTAAGTTTCATTGACACTTTGGAATTTATAGTATATTTTCTTCTTTTTATCCTATTTGATTTTCAGTTGCTTGGGGACAAGCAACAATTTAAGTTTGGTGTTGTGATGAGCGGATAATTTATACGCTTTTTGACATTGTTTTTACATAGTTTTTAGTATGATTTAATTAGTTTTAAGTATATTTTTATTAGTTTTTAAATAAAAATCACATTTCTAGACTTTACTATAAGTTTGTGTGTTTTTCTGTGATTTCAGGTAATTTCTAGCTAAAATTGAGGGACTTGAGCAAAAATCAGATTCAGAGGCTGAAGAAGGACTACAGATGCTGTTGGATTCTAACCTCCCTGCACTCAAAATGGAGTTTCTGGAGCTACAGAAACCCAAATGGCGCGCTCTCAATTGGGTTGGAAAGTAGACATCCAGGGATTTCCAGCAATATATAATAGTCCATACTTTGCTCAAGTTTAGACGACGCAAACTGGCATTCAACGCTAGCTTTCTGCCCTATTCTGGAGTTAAACGCCAGAAACAGGTTGCAAAGCAGAGTTAAACACCAGAAACAGGTTACAAACTGGCGTTTAACTCCAAGGAAGATCTCTACACCTGAAAGCTTCAACGTTCAGCCCAAGCACACACCAAGTGGGCCCGGAAGTAGATTTCTGCATCAATTACTTATTTTTGTAACCCTAGTAACTAGTTTAGTATAAATAGAATTTTTTACTATGGTATTGACATCTTTTGATCATGTTTTGATGATTGAACCCTCTTTGGGAGGCTGGCCATTCGGCCATGCCTGGACTATTATCACTTATGTATTTTCAACGGTAGAGTTTCTACACACCATAGATTAAGGTGTGGAGCTCTGCTGTTCCTCATGAAGTAATGCAAAGTACTATTGTTTTTCTATTCAATTCAAGCCTATTTCTTCTCTAAGATATTCATTCGCACACAAGAACATGATGAATGTGATGATTATGTGACGCCCATCATCATTCTCACTTATGAACGCGTGCCTGACAAACACTTTCGTTCTACATGTAAACAAGCTTGAATGTGTATCTCTTAGCCTCCTGATCTATGATCAGAATCTTCGTGGTATAGGCTAGAATTATTGGCGGCCATTCTTGAGATCCGGAAAGTCTAAACCTTGTCTGTGATATTCCGAGTAGGATCTGGGAAGGGATGGCTGTGACGAGCTTCAAACTCGCGAGTGCTGGGCGTAGTGATAGAAGCAAAAAGGATTACTGAATCCTATTCCAGCATGATCGAGAACCGACAGATGATTAGCTGTGCGGTGACAGCACATTTTGGACCATTTTCACTGAGAGGACGGGATGTAGCCATTGACAACGGTGATGCCCAACATACAGCTTGCCATAGAAAGGAGTATGAAGGATTGGATGAATACAGTAGGAAAGCAGAGGTTCAGAAGGAACAAAAGCATCTCCATACGCTTATCTGAAATTCTCACCAATGAACTACATAAGTATCTCTATCCTATTTTACGTTTTATTTATCTTTTAATTTTTAAAACTCTATAACCATTTGAATCCACCTGACTGAGATTTACAAGGTGACCATAGCTTGCTTCAAGCCGACAATCTCCGTGGGATCGACCCTTACTCACGTAAGGTTTTTTACTTGGATGACCCAGTGCACATGCTGGTTAGTTGTGCGAAGTTGTGACAAAAAACTGAAATTATGAACGTGCGTATTAAGTTTTTGACGCCGTTACCAAGGAATGAACGATCACGATTTTGCATACCACAAATCCTGGAGAATCGGCACAATTCCTTATATTTGTTTGTGTACTCAACTACTGACATCGAACATTACTTTAATTGTAGTAATTCAAACTTCTTAGCCGTTCTAACTGGGTTGGGGAAATACTTTTGGTAGAATTTAGATTGAAACACATCCCAAGGTATCGCAACATCATCTCGCTGCAGAAGGTGTCGCGTCCCTTGCCACCAATATTGAGCCTCACCCATGAACTGATAAGTTGTGAACTCAATGCATTGATCTTTAGGCACTTGTTGTTCTTCTAAAGCTCGCTCCATTGCCTGAAACCAATTCCTGGCCTCTGTGGGATTCGTGGTTCCTCTAAAGGTCGGTGAATTTATCTTCAGGAAAGTTGCAAGCGTCATTGGCCCATTATCTCTATTACCTCCATTCCCATTATTGACTTGGTTTTCTAAAACCTTGGTTATAGCCTATATAGATGTAGCCATGCTCTCAAAGGCAGCCACAAAGTTCACGGGATTATTTTCCGTCGTTTCAGGTTCCGTATTACTAGCCCTACCACTCCCTCGACCTCGTCCGCGTCCATGAGTTGCCATCTGGTCCCTTGATGAGTGAGCAACTTGTACCCTTTTTCTTAGCATTTTCTAGTTGTTTTTAGTTAGATTTTATTTAGTTTTACTTGATTTTAGTACAAAATTCCCTTTGGATGCTACATTGACTTGTTTTAGTATTTTTATGATTTCAGGTGAAATTCAGAGCAATATGGCAGAGTTTGGAGCAAAAAGGAACAAAGATGGCAGCATCCCCCCTCCCTCTGGGCGCTAAATGCCCAACTGGCGTTTAGCCCTAGCAAGGGTATAAACCAGAATGCCACTGCCCCTTTTTGGGAATTAAATGCCCAATATGGCGTTTAACGCCAGCAGCAATCCAAATTCCCTCCTCTTTTGGCTTCTCAAGTTGATTAAGCATTTATCAGTTATATTTTATTTTCTTTTTGTAATTTTTAATTACAAACAATATCTTTTAGTTTTGAGATTTATTATTTTATTTTATTTTTGAATCAAATTAGATTAGTATAAAAGAGAAAAGATCTCTTGTATCTGGGATCATATCTCTTCTGCACGTTTTTCAGAACTCTAGTTTCTCCGTAAGTCATGAGCAACTAAACCTCTTTGGTTAAGGTTAGAGTTTTCTTTATTTCTATGGATTAAGACTATTGCTTTTCTATTTTAATTAATGTATTGATTCAATTTCAAGGATTGTTTTCATTCTTAATCTTATGAATTTAGGTGGAACCAGATAGAACCCTTATTCTACATGAGTTCTTGTGATTCTCGAGAGAGTTATCTCGCTTGAACAACAGCTTGAAAATAAAATCCTCATAAATTGCTAATTATACGAACTAATTAAGATACGTGACATATAATCCTATTAGCTTTGGGTAATTAGGGTTTTCGTGGCCATAAACTAGTTTTTGAACTTAACCCTCTAATCGGAATTAAGTGACCACGAGAGTGGCGGTTAATGAAAGTTAGAGGAGGCTAAATCACTAAGAGATTAGGGTTTAGATATTTATAGTTTGCCATGGAATGAATCATACGTTGTTAAAATAGTTAGTAAGAACTTTTAATCCGGAAAGATAAACATCTCCGAAGCCTTAACTATTTTCTCGTACTGTTTTTACACCAAACCCTTATTTGCTTTCTTTATTTGCGAATTTGTTGTTTATGCAAATTGACTTACCAAACAACCTTTTCTATTTTCCTGACTAAGCCAATTAGATAACCATTATTGCTCAGTCTAACAATCCTCATGGGATTGACCCCCACTCACCTGAGGTATTACTTGAATGACCCAGTGCACTTGCCGGTTAAGCTGTGTGAGTTCACAATTCGCGCACCAAGTTTTTGGCGCCGTTGCTGGGGATTGTTTGTGATTGACAACTAGTAGTTGTCTGGTTGCTTAGATTAGGTATTTTTATTAGTTTTGTTTGTTTACTTTTTCTTTTAATTTTTTATTTTAATTTTATATATTTATTTTTCCTTTATTTTCAAATTTTATTTTATTTATTTTCCTTCAATTTCTGATTTTAAATTTGGTGTCCCTTTAGTATTTTTTCTCTTTTGATTTTCAAAAATTTTACTTTTTTCTTTTTTGTTTTCAAAAATTTCAGTTTAGTTGCGTACTTTAATTTATTTTATTTCTTATATTTTTTTTGGGATATCTCACTGGGAGCTCTCTATAATTTGACATAGAGACTCCTACTTTTCTTGGTCTCTTGTTTGTTTATGAGCAGAAACAGGGATAAAGAACCCCTTCTTGAGTTTGATTCTGAACCTGAGAGGACCTTGAGGCGGCATTTGCAATAAGCTAGAGCTTACAAAGCTAGATAGAACCTCGGAAAAACTTTTGAGAAGGAAGCTATAGACACTAATGGTGGGAACCCTAACGCTGATGAGCATGCAAGGAGGATGCTTGGCTCATACACTACACCCACTCTTGACTTCTATGGGCGCAGTATAGCTGTACCTGCTATTGGTGCAAATAATTTCGAGCTTAAATCTCAACTGATCACTCTAGTGTAGCAAAATTGCCAGTTTCATGGAGTCCCACGGGAGGACCCCAATTTATTCATCTCTAACTTCCTACATATCTATGACACTGTGAAGATAAGTGGAGTGAATTCTGAGGTCTACAAGCTCATGCTCTTTCCATTTGCTGTAAGGGACAGAGCAAAGCAGTGGCTTGATTCTTAGTCCAAGGAGAGCCTGAACACATGGGACAAGGTGGTCACTGGATTTTTGACAAAAATTTTTCCACCTTAGAAGCTTACTAAGCTTAGGGTGGATATCCAGACCTTCAGACAAAAAGATAGAGAGTCCTTCTATGAGGCCTGGGAGAGATACAAGCTGATGATCAGGAGGTGCCCTCCTAACATGTTTTCAGAATGGACCAAGATGTAGATCTTTTATGATGGCCTCTCTGAGATGGCCAAGATGTCACTGGACAACTCTGCAGGTGGTTTCCATTTGCTGTAAGGGACAGAGCAAAGCAGTGGCTTGATTCTTAGCCCAAGGAGAGCCTGAACACATGGGACAAGGTGGTCACTGGATTTCTGACAAAAATTTTTCCACCTTAGAAGCTTACTAAGCTTAAGGTGGATATCCAGACCTTCAGACAAAAAGATAGAGAGTCCTTCTATGAGGCCTGGGAGAGATACAAGCTGATGATTAGGAGGTGCCCTCCTGACATGTTTTCAGAATGGACCAAGATGTATATCTTTTATGATGGCCTCTCTGAGATGGCCAAGATGTCACTGGACAACTCTGCAGGTGGTTTCCATTTGCTGTAAGGGACAGAGCAAAGCAGTGGCTTGATTCTTAGCCCAAGGAGAGCCTGAACACATGGGACAAGGTGGTCACTGGATTTCTGACAAAAATTTTTCCACCTTAGAAGCTTACTAAGCTTAGGGTGGATATCCAGACCTTCAGACAAAAAGATAGAGAGTCCTTCTATGAGGCCTGGGAGAGATACAAGCTGATGATTAGGAGGTGCCCTCCTGACATGTTTTCAGAATGGACCAAGATGTAGATCTTTTCTGATGGCCTCTCTGAGATGGCCAAGATATCACTGGACAACTCTACAGGTGGTTTCCTGCACATGAAGAAGATGCCCGAAGAGGCGAATGAGCTTATTAAAATGGTTGCCAACAACCAGTATCTGTACACTTTTGATAGGAACCTTGTGAACATTGGGACTATACTGAAGAAATGAGTCATGGAGGTGGACACACTAGATGCCATCTTGGCTCAGAACAAGATCATGTCCCAGTAGATTAATATGATCTCTCAGCACCTGATCGGGATACAAGTCTCAGCTGTCAACACTCAAGATGCATCCTATGACATGATTGGAAGCTACAACCAAAGGGACGCTTGTGGCTATGTCTAACCCATCACTGAGAAAGTTAATTACATGGGTAACGCCTTTAGAAATCCCAACAAAAGCCCTAACTTTGGGGGGAGAGTTCAACCACAAAAGCCCCAACAGAGCTTCAACAACAACCAGGGTGGATTCAATCAGAATAGGTTTAACACCTAACAGTTCCAACTCTCTCAGCAGCAACAAAGGTACTCTCAGAGCCAAGACACTCCTGACTGAGCCACAATAGTCTCTGAACTTTCCAAGACCACTCATAGCTTTATGCAAGAGAAGAAGGTTTCAATTCGGAACTTGGAACTACAAGTGGGTCAGTTGAGTAAGAGGATACCTGAGAGACTTCCTAACACTCTTCCAAGTAACATAGAGGTGAATCCAAGAGAAAAATGTAAGGCCCTTGATAAACTCTAATTTTATGGTTTATCTTGTGCTTAATTTGGGAGATTTTATCACCTTTTCCCACAAATATTCAATGAAATAGCATGGTTTTGTAATTCTCCTTAAATTTGTGCTTAAGTGTGAAAACATGATTTTTAGGCCTTAAATTTGCCAATTTTAATTCAATTTAATTCCATTCGATATCTTGATATGTTTGTTGAATGATTTCAGGTTCATAAGGCAAAGATTGGATTGAAAGAATGAAGAAAAAGCATGCAAAGTGGGAGAACTCATGAAGAAATGAAGGAATTGCTAAGCTGTCAATCATGACCTCTTTGTACTAAAACGATCATAACATGAGCTACCGAGGTCCAAATGAGGCGGTTCTAATTGCGTTGGAAAGCTAACATCCAGGGCTTCAAAATGATATAAAATTCGCTATACTTTTTTTGCTTTTGGTAACGCGTACGCATCATTCCACACGCATGCATTGCAGGATCAGCGTGGGCCATCTTGAGCAACTCGTAGCCAGCGATTTCTGAGGCATTTTGGGCCCAATCCAACTCATTTCTAATGCTATTGAATCCAAGCATTGAAGGGGGAATGAACCAAGAAGTCATAGTTCATCATGTTTTAGGGTAGAATTCTAGAGAGAGAGACTATTTCCTCTCTCTAGATTTAGGGTTCTTATTTCCATTTCCTCTTTGATCTAGATTTTAATCTTGTTTCATTTTAGTTTTCTTTTACTTTTACTTATTCTAGCATTTTAGTTTAGTCACTTCTCTTGTTAATTTCTTATTTTTCTTTCTTTTATGTTGATGAACGATTGTTGGATCTTGATTTCTTCTAATGCAATGTTATGTTTCTATGTCTTCTTTTATGTTTACCTTCATTGCTATTGTTGATTTCTTACTTATGATAGTTATGGGTTTTGTTAATTCTTACATTTTATGATGTTTACTTTTATTGCACTCTAGGTGTTTGATGAAATATTTTTTCTAGTTTTTGAGTAGTTTTCTTGACTCTTGGCCTAGGCTAAGAGAATTGAGTGACCTTGAGTTATTGGGTCTCATTGAATTAGTGATTTGAGAATCCTATGTGGTCAATTTGATAACCATTGACTCTAGGTTACTACTAAGTTAATTAGTAGCTAGGTTGGGACTTATGGATTGATGTTGATCAAGCCTATTTGACGTACTTAATGCATTGAGGTAGACATTATACTTACTTCAACCATAGGAGTAGACTAAATGGGTTGGTCCCTCATAATTATCAATATATGGTTTGTAGACAAGGATGGTAATCTAAATTACCTATGTCTAGCCAAGAGTTTTTTCCCATTTCTTTATTAGTTCTTGTCATTTACTTTCTTGTTATTTACTTCTCTTGCCAATTTCCAAATCAAACCCCCTTGCATCTTCATAGCCAATAATTAAACACTTCATTGCAATTCCTTGTGAGACGACCCGAGGTTTAAATACTTCGGTTAATTTTCATTGGGGTTTGTACTTGTGACAACCAAATTTTTTATTGACGATTGTTTGTTGGTTTAGAACTATACTTGTAACAAGATTTCATTTGTGAAATTCTATACCAAACAAATCAAATTCCTTTCAATTAAATTGCACCGTTGCCGAGGAATTGCAATGGTGTTATGTTATTGGCTATTGTGAATATGTGAATATGTTTGTCTTTTGCTTGATTTTTAGTTTTTGTTAGGTTTAGGACTTGTTGCTTATTTTTGTTAGCCTTTGTTTTTGTTTGCTATTATGAATTCTCATCCTCACTTTGGCTATAAGTTTGGTTCAAATTATGTTGTAGGGAATGGGAATTACAATGACAATATGCATCAAGGATGGAACAATCAAAGGTAGGAGGAGCCTTGATAATGAGATTTTATCGTATCGGTCTAGATTTTCTTCTTATAGAAAAGAATTACTTCGTTGTAAGCACTCGAAACCAACAAACAATTCTCACATCAAAAATTTTGGTTGTCACAAAGAACAAACCCCAAATAAGAATTAACCGAAGTATTTAGACTCCGGGTCGTCTCACGAGGAATTACAATAAAGTGTATGCTTATTGGCTATGAAGGAACAAGGGAGTTTGGTTTATAAGGGGCGGAAAATAAATGGCAAGAAAAGTAAATCAAGCAAGCAATTAAAGAAAGCAAAATAAAGAAAAGCAATTAATAAAGATAGACATTCATGGCAAGAATTGAGATCATAGGCCTTCCATCCTAGTCACTAATAACAATAATTAACAAGAATTTATCTTATTACGTCATCCCCAATGATGGAAGAAGATATACGTTATCTTCCATGAGAGAAAGTCTAACAAGACTAGCTAATCTCAATACAAATGTCCTAATCATCTCACTAATTAGATTAGCAAGAGATTAGAGTCAATGGAAATGATATTAACTAACAACTCTAGATCACCAACATAGGTTGGGTTTTCATGACTCAAGATTGCCTAATTACTCTTTCCAAGCCAAGAATGCTCAAAGTCTACTCTAAAGCCCAACCAAGCATTTTGTCAAACACTTGGTGGGTAATAAAGAAAAGCATGGTAAATATGTAAGAATAATAAAATCTAACAACTACCAATTGCAAGGAGAGTAAATCAACAACTTAATTCATCAATAAAAGAAACATCAACATCAAATTGCATTAAATGTAACCCAAATCCAACATGAGTTCATCATCACAAAAGAGAGCAAAGAGGGAAATTAACACTACAAACCATGAGAATAAAATAGTAGAAGCAAGAATTCATAAATGAAATAAGATGAAAACATGAGATTGAACCTAGATATAGAAGAGATTAACCTAACCTAGCCTAATTCTAGAGAGAAGAGGGAGCTTCTCTCTCTAGAAACTACTCTACATGCTGCTAACACTTCAAACAATTGCTCCCCCTTGCTTGGACTTCAATTCTGCATGAAATACACTCAGAAATAAGTTGGACTTGGGCCTGGGCAGCTCAGAAATTTCCCCCAGCGTTTTGCCTTTAAGTGGGTCACGTGTGAGTATCGGCGCATACGCGCCATGTTCGCATGCGCGTCGATTGGCTGTTTCTTCATCCGCGCGTGCGCGTCATGTACGCGTGCGCGTCTCTATGCGAAGCCACTTCTGCGCGCGCGCCCATAGATGCATTTCCCATTCTTGTTTCCTCATGCATTCTCCACTTTGTATGCTTTTTTCCTCATTTCTTCCATCCAATACTTGCCTTATAAACCTGAAATCACTTAACAAACACATCAAGGTATCGAATGGAATTAAAGTGAATTAAAATCACCAATTTAAGGGCCTAAAAATTATATTTTTACACTTAAGCACAATTCAAGGGAGAATTACAAAACCATGCTATTTCATTGAATAAATATTGGAAAAGGTGATAAAATCCCCCAAAATAAGCGCAAGATAAACCACGAAATCGGGGTTTATCAAATCTCTCCACACTTAAACTAAGCATGTCCTCATGCTAAAATCAAGAAAGAAGCAAGGGGTATCAACATTTATTCAATGCAAGCTAACTAAATGCAATCTATCTATATGAAACCTATTTACATGAATGCAATGGCTTAGTCAAAATAAATCAATCTCCAAGAATACACATGCAAGCACAAGGGCTAAGGCAATAGCAATCAAAGCAAACCACAATTGGATTGAATCATTGAAAAATTTTGCAAACTTGCAAGAAAAGATGATCATGGGTGAAAACATGTAATTGAGTGATCGAACCCTCCCCAGATGTGTATCTGCTCTAGGCACTCGAGTGTATGTGGTTGATTCACTCAATTCTCCCCTAATCATGCTTTCCGATATTTCTTTTTCATCTAACAATCAACAATTACTTTATGCATGCATACAAATATCATGAGGGCTTTCCCGTAGGTTGTAATGGGGCTAGGGTCAAGGTAGGGTGCATATTGTCAAATGAGCTTGAGATTTGAATCTTTGATTAACTTAAACTTTCCACCTAACTTATGACTACCTTTACAATTCTAAACAATCCTAACTATCCATTTTTCACTTTTCTACACACTCATGCATTCTCTTTTGATCACTACACATATGCATTGATCATCATTAAGCTTCACCTTGGGCCATTTTTGTCCCCTTTTTATTGCACTTCTTTTTCTCTTTTTTTCTTTAAAACTAAAATATTTACAAGAACATCAATGCATATGGTTTATACAAGGTTAATACATGAGTATGTTCCCAATTCCCAAGATTCTCAACACAAATACAAAAACACACTTTTATATCTACCCAATGTACCCAACTTTCTCAAAATCTAATGATGAACACTCTCACTAACCTAAGCTAGTCAAAGATTCAAATTAAGGACATTTATTATTTTTTACTTAGGCTTGTAATGTGTTACAATTAAGAACAAATGGGTTAAGTATAGACTCGAATTGGCTAATAATGGAAGATAAAAGGTAGGCTATTTGGGCAAATGAGCTATTTGAACAATGGCCTCAATCATATAAATGCATGTACACACAAAGTAATGGACATAAAGAATCAAACAAATCAAAGATTACACTCATAGGAAGAGAATAATGCACACAAGAATGAAAGTAAGTGGTCATACGATGTAACCACACAATTAGGCTCAAAACTCGCATGCTTGTGTTTTTAGCTCAAAACATGCTCCACAAAGTGTATAATCCAAGCAAGTCCTAAAAAAATTTTCAACCAATTGGGGTGGTGCCCTAGAAATGGATTTCTTGAAAATTTTCATCATATTGACTAAGCTTATTCTAATGCAAGGTTGTGATTTAGAAAACAAAAAAAATTTCTTAGTTTACCCCTTTTCCAATCAAAGCAAATTTCATACGCAAAGGGGATCAACTAGGTTTCAACAATTTACAATGTTTTTCCATTTCCAATAAACAACCAAAAGGGCTAAAACAACTATATAATAAAAATCCAACCAAAATATGGAATGTATACCATCTAAGGTGCAAAATATGACAACTAAGATAAAGTAATCCCAAGATAACAAATATATACAATAATCTCAAAGCAATCTCAAAGATAAAGTGCAAAATGAAATAAAGTAGCAGAAACTAGAAGATAAATGTCTGAAAGTTCACCACACAAATGCTATCCACCGGTCACGAATGGTGACCTCCCCACACTTTAGGATGAAGCATCGTCCTCGATGCTACTGCTGAAGCACGGGCTGGGGGTCAACAGTGGCGCCAGGCTGTGGCTCAGGCTCAGGCTCAGGCTCAGGCTGTGGATTAGGCTGGGGGTCCTCAGGGGGTTGCGGAACCTCTGTGGTGGCCTGTGTCTCTGGTGGTACCTCCTGCTGAGTCGGCTCCTCAGCATGCTCCTCCTCCTGATCCTGCTCATCAGAGGCGGGAGAGTCTGGGAGTGGAGGTAGCTCAATGTCCTGCGATACAAATACCTGGTCTATGCGATTGAGACGTCGCATGATACGACGCTTGCTACGCTCCATGAAACGAAACAGGCGCTGTACTAGCAGGTATGTCGACTCCGGTGCTGGTGGTAAGGGTGCTGCGGCTGCGGAAGCTAAAGAGGGTCCTGCTGCTGCTGCGGAGGATGAAGGTTGAGCTGCCTCCACCACTACTCTGGCTCGAGAACGGCGTCTGGGTGGAGGCTTCTCGTGCACCCACCCATCCCATGGAATAGTAACCTCCTTGTCGTCGTCATCTAGGGGTTGTGGTGTCACATCATCATCCTCCCATGGGACATCGGCTAGCTCAATCATGCTGGTGACCAATGTAGGAAATGGCAGTAAGCCACGAATGTGTGCGCGTCACATGCTCTGCCTGATCAACCGGGGGAAGTCTACCTCCTTCCCCTCCATGACACAGCCAATAAGAACCAGCATATCCATCAGAATCTCTGAAATGTGAGTAGTGGACAGGACATAATGAGCGAATATATGCTGCCAAGTCTTAGCCTCTCTCGACAGATAAGTGAATAGCATCCCCTTGGGCTTCTTGTTGCCAAAATCCATCACCCAAGGGGCGTCCGATGTGGCAATCACGCGCTTCAGCGCCTCATAATCAAATATCATGCAGTGGATAGCTATCTCTGCCTGCTGACAGGCGCATGTGTCCTCAGTATAAGGTTGGCAAAGAAATGCCTCCCCAATAGCTGCCTCAGTAATCAAGATCTCCCTACCCCTCAGGTGGACTGAATCAAGAGTGGCACGAAAGAAGTTGCAATAGAACTCCCTCACCCATGAAGTGTTTATCCTCCCCAAATCCCTATCAACAAAATCCAAGCCCAATTCCAGAATACGGGCATTGATGGCGCGTCTCACGTCATTGGGAAGGACCAGTTTCTTTTCAATGTTCAAATTTGTTTTTCGATATTTAGGGAAGCGAAGCTCAAAGTAGAGATTGGGAAACTTGATTGGGTCGGTGGATGGTAACAATTGATTCTCTTTATCCTCGTCATTCAGCGGATTCTTAGCATAATTGGCATAAGGAGAAGGGGTAGAGGCTTTGGAGCGCTTCCTCTTCTTTGAGGTAGTAGCTATGGCTTTTCCTTTATCTGACATCTTGAAAAATAGATGTGATATGATATAAGGAACTAGCCAAGTAGATGTATAGCACTCAAGGTAAGGCATACTCATGAAGTGAGTGAAGAAAAGAGAAATCTTGGAATGCAAGTAACAAAATTCAGAATTCAAATCAAGTCGCAAATCAAGAATTCAAACCATAATTGTACAATGCTTTGTGTATTAAGCTCATGAAACGTCATATCCAAAAGAATGATCAAAAGAGTTAAATTGAAAACCAAAAGAGAAGTTAGTTGGTTAAACAAGTTAGAGGTTAGAAAAATGGTTCAAAAGTTAGTGATATGACGGTTACTAGCTCAATTAAAAGAAGTGCACCAGTATTGAAGTTAAGCACACTCAAAATCATGAGGGACATTTAGTCATTGATTATGAAATACAAGATTACAAAAGAAGTAATTTATTAAAAGTAAATCAATAAGCAATGTAAACGTCACTAGGTTCGCCTTAATTGGTGTTGGTAAAGTCAAAATATTGAAAAACAAGTTAACCAAGAAACATTCAACACCAAATCCAACGAGGCATAAAAGTCACAAGTTGAAACAAGAATGAAAAACCTCATGATCTATGTGACTTAATGTGAATTAGGTATGAATAGAATGAACCAATTCAGCCATATAGATTGAAAACTCTTTATCTTGTGAGTTTATGCAAAAGAGGCTCAAATTTTCCAAAGAATTTCAAGTTCATGGTCAATTTGAAAATTCACTCAACTATTCAATGCATAGAAATAAATCACCATTATAAACAAGCAAAGAATGTTATAAGCATGACCAAAACTTGTAAACAAGTTCTTGAGGAGTTTTCCAATCCCATTTAGCAAACAAAATTCTATTGACACAGAATTTCGCCAAATAGAAGCTTGTTGCACCAAATAAAACAATGTTATTTCATAAAACATGGTTAGGAAAAATCTGGCAGCATTTCAGCAGTAAATTGACTATTTTGATTTCAATCAATCAATTCATATTCCATATGAATTCATTAACTAGTAAAAACACAAAAAATCATGTCTGAATTTATTTGAATCCAAAGAAATAAGCCAATCCTTCAGCAACTAAACATCAAAAAGCAATTTAAACCAAACCAGCCAGCATCAAATAACATTCTTTCTTTAAACAATGTACAGAAATACTGGCTTAAAACACAGCACCAGATAGCAACAGGGAACAATCCAGCAGCATTCTTTTTCTTGAATTCATCAGCCAATCACAAGCATTCAACATGAATTTGAACAACTAAGTATCTTGATTCAAGTGATTGAGTTCAAAATGGGACAAAACAGCAGTAAAGACAACTTAAATTCATACATTCAGCAAAAATCCTCACTGCACAAGCAAGCAACATGAACCCAAACAAATGCTCCTAACTGAATCCAGTGATTAGGTTCAAATTAAAACAAGACTCAGTATCAACCAGGCAGGACAAAGCAGCAATGAACCAATATGTAGCAGCATCAAACAAACCAAATTAGCACAGGAGCAAACTATAAAGCAACAAACAAAGCAGGAAAATCAATAGAACAGCAACATCCCAAACAACAGCACTATTCAGAATAACCTAAATCCACTATCTAGCTCAAATTCTCTAACCACCTAATTAAATAACATGCATTTCTAACTAAACTAAATTAATAAAAATTAACTAACTAGTTGTAGTAAGGAAATGGAATAAAACAGGGGAAAGACAGAGACCTGGAGAGCAGAGAGTGAACAAAGCAGAAAGTTGATGGAGAGAGGAAAATGGAGGGGAAGTGTGCTGGACGAAGGTTGATGTCGCGGTGAGGGCTTGCCGGCGACAATTGGGTTGCGGCGGTTGATGGCAGTGGGGTTAGGGTGAGTGGGAAATGGAGGAAAAGAGAAAGAAGGAGGGAGAGGGGAAAGAAGAGGGTTGCGCGGCGGTTGATGGCAGCGGAATGTGGTCGCCGGAGGTGGCTGGGTGGTCGGTGGCAGAGAAGATAAAGGATGATGGTTATGGAGGGAAAAAAAGAGGGAGAGACGTTGGGAGAAAGAGTGAGGGTGCGCGAATGCTAGGGCTTTCGCGTCCCTGTGGTAAGTGAAATTTTAAATCCACACGAGCGCGCACTATGCGCATCCGCATGGGTGGGAGAATAAGAAAGTGGCACTGGAGCGTCATATGCGCCTGAGCGTGGATGAGAGATGTGGGAATGGGAGCGGACGCGTACGGTGCGCGTCCGCGTGGGTGAGCTGGGTCAGAGGCACAAAAGTGACCCAGAGTTGGCATAACTCTCGGTTCTTTGGCCTGGGTGATGTAAAAACACATCGACGCGCGCGCGCATTGTGCGCGTCCGCGTGGATGAGTAGATCAATGATGGGGCGCAGAGGCGCCAAGTGCGCCTATGCGTGGGTAGGGAAAAACAAAAGGACGCGGACATGCCATGTACGCATCCGCATGGCTTAAGGCCCAGAGTTGGCCCAAAAGTGGCACAACTCTCTGGTCCTTGGCCCTGAAAGTCTGAAATGTATAGCCGGCACGCGCGCGCACTGTGCGCTTGCGCGTGGCTTCTTTATTTTTCTTTTTTTTTCTTTTTTTTTTTTTTTGAAACAGCAAGAAGAGCTCAAAATCCTCCTAATCTCCTCTAGGACTCTAAAATCAGCTAAAATGCAAAATCAAACATATTTTTGAATTTTTGGAGATTTTTCAAACAATTTGAGGAAACTTGTAATTCAAGCAAAAACTCAAATTCAAAGAATCATCCTTAATTAAGGCATAGAGTGTATAAACAACTTAGCAAGCAGGGCAAAATATACTAAGGGGGTAAGGAAGCTATATACAATGGAACCCAATTCATTCATTCATTATATCTACTAGAGAATGGAAAGAGTTTACCATGGTGGGGTGTCTCCCACCAAGCACTTTTAGTTTAAGTCCTTAAGTTGGACATTTGGAAGGCTCTTTGTCAAGGTGGTTTATGTTTGTATCCATCCTTGAACCTCCAAGAGTGCTTGTCCTTCAATCGGTCGTCAGAAATTTCAACCATCTTCACCAAGCTTGGGTAAGGTTCTTTCCAAGATATGAGCTCCCAAAATTGATTTTCATGTTGTGATCCAGGGTCCCATATCTTATCTTCACACTCATCTTCGAATTGATCACCTTGATTCCATCCGGGTGACAAGAAAGCTGAATTCTCATGAAAGCACCAAACTACCCTCCTAGATCCGTTTAATTGAACACTACTCCAATCCATGCTCTTCAATTCTGAGCTTCCAACCATAATGAATCTAGATTTACAACGCCAACCACTAAACATCCTCATCTTTTACTTAATTCCACAAAGCGTCCTAAGTTGGCCATCCGTCTCAAGCAAACCAAATTCAAGTGAAATCATAAAGCTAAGAGTTATAAGTTTTACCCACTCAAATGAAAGATTGGATGGAAAGCTAGGTGGAGGAGTTCCCAATGACCTTGATAAAGCACGCTCCACTCCCGTCCATCCTTTTCTAGAGGCTTCCACCACTTGGCAAGATCTTTCAAGTTCCTCCTCTTGCCAAGCTTCCTCAAGTTTGCATTCTTCTTCACCAATTTCTTTTATCTCTTCCCCGTCACTCTCATCATAGATAGGAGGTCTAGTGAAGTCTACCTCATCATCAAGTCTAAGCATATTGGGGAAGGACTCTTCAAACTCGAAAGGGTCATATGTTGATGCGGAATCATCATATATAAGGGAGCTTGTTGCTTGGAAAACTTCTTCCAATTCTTCACTCACAGTATGCCTTGGAGGTTGCACATCCTCCTCAACATTACTTTCTAGCCCACTGGGAGAAGGCTCAACAAGATTGTCAAGGGGATTGATCAATGTGGGCAAAAAATCACTAATGATGGAATCTACTTCTTGATCAATTTCCTTCAACTCTCTATCCACTTCCGCAACATCACTCTCCTCTTTAACATCCCTTCCAAACTCCTTGGAAGAGGGCTCTTCAACTTGAGATTCCTTTATGTGCTCAACATATCCCAAGCATCCACCCACTACTTCCTTTCGTTCACTAATCTCTATCTTCTCCTCTTGTTGAACTTCTTACTTTAACTCTTCTTTCTCACCATGGAGCTTCAAGTTCACTCCCTCACTAGGCTCCTTGATTGTTCCTCCATATTCAACAATGGGAGTACTTAGGATGCATGAGTTTAGGTGGGATGTTAGGTGACTCACGGCTTCGACCATGCTAGCCATCCTTGCTCTTAACTCCTTAAACTTATTTTCATCCTTCTCTTGTCGCCTTAAGATACGAGATTCAAGGTCTCTCAGTTCTAACATGAGGGTTTCATCGGGAGGTGGTGGTGGAAGAGAGGGTTTATTATTTGAAGGAAGGTTGTTGTAATTGGAAGGTGGTTCATATTGGTGAAATTCTTGAGGTGGTGTGTGTGGACTTTATGGTTCTTGGGCGTATTGGTGTTGGAATGTTGGGTATGGGTTAGGATCATATGGGAGTGGATGGTGGTGAAAGGCTTGTTAGTGTGGTGGGGGGCTATGTTGAGGAGGGGATTCATATGCATGTGGTGGTTGTGGTTGACAATCACAGTAAGGATCATCACACACATTAGATTGGCATGCATCAAGATTTGAATTGTACCCATAAAAAGCCGGAGGAGGTTGTTGCCAAGAAGGTTGTCCATAAGCTTGGGGCTCCTCCCACCTTTGATCACCAAATCCTTGATGCACATCCTCATTGAAGCTTCCATTTCCTACAACACAGTTTGAACAACACTCATAGCCAAAAGGATGAGAATTCATCATGTCAAAAGAAAATAAAAACAAATATTAATAAGAAACAAAGAGAGCAAAATCTTACAACTAACAAAAACTAACAAACAAGCCGAAGATCAAGCTATTCACAATATATACAATAGCCAATAACATAGCACCATTGTAATCCCCGGCAACGGCGCCATTTTGATAATGAGATTTTGTTGTATCGGTCTAGATTTTCTTCTTATAGAAAAGAATTACTTTGTTGTAAGCATATCTCCAAATCAAAAAATAATTCTCACATCAAAAATTTTGGTTGTCACAAAGAATAAACCCCAAATAAGAATTAACCGAAGTATTTAGACTCCGGATCGTCTCACAAGGAATTGCAATGAAGTGTATGCTTATTGGCTATGAAGGAACAAGGGAGTTTGATTTATAAGGGGTGGAAAATAAATGGCAAGAAAAGTAAATCAAGCAAGCAATTAAAGAAAGCAAAATAAAGAAAAGCAATTAATAAAGATAGACATTCATGACAAGAATTGAGATCATAGACCTTCTATCCTAGTCACTAATAACAATAATTAACAAGAATTTATCTTATTACGTCATCCCCAATGATGGAAAAAGATATAGGTTATCTTCCATGAGAGAAAGTCTAACAAGACTAGCTAATCTCAATCCAAATGTCCTAATCAACTCACTAATTGGATTAGCAAGAGATTAAAGTCAATGGAAATGATATTAACTAACAACTCTAGATCACCAACATAGGTTGGGTTTTCATGACTCAAGATTTCCTAATTACTCTTTCCAAGCCAAGAATGCTCAAAGTCTACTCTAAAGCCCAACCAAGCATTTTGTCAAACACTTGGTGGGTAATAACGGAAAGCATGGTAAATATGCAAGAATAATAAAATCTAAAAACTACCAATTGCAAGGAGAGTAAATCAACAACTTAATTCATCAATGAAAGAAACATCAACATCAAATTGCATTAAATGTAACCCAAATCCAACATGAGTTCATCATCACAAAAGAGAGCAAAGAGGGAAATTAACACTACAAACCATGAGAATAAAAGAGTAGAAGCAAGAATTCATAAAGAAAATAAGATGAAAACATGAGATTGAACCTAGATATAGAAGAGATTAACCTAACCTAGCCTAATTCTAGAGAGAAGATAGAGCTTCTCTCTCTAGAAACTACTCTACATGATGCTAACACTTCAAACAATTGCTCCCCCTTGCTTAGACTTCAATTCTGCATGAAATACACTTAGAAACAAGTTGGACTTGGGTCTGGGCAGCTCAGAAATCGCCCCCAGTGTTTTTCCTTTAAGTGCGTCACGCGTGAGTATCGGCACGTACGCGCCATGTGCGCATGCGCGTTGATTGGCTGTTTCTTCATCTGTGCGTGCGCGTCATGTACGCGTGCACGTCTCTATGCGAAGCCACTTCTGCGTGCGCGCACCTTGCACGCGTGCACGCCCATCGACGCATTCCCAATTCTTGTTTCCTCATGCATTCTCCACTTTGTATGCTTTTTTCCTCATTTTTTCCATCCAATACTTGCCTTATGAACCTAAAATCACTTAACAAACACATCAAGGCATCGAATGGAATTAAAGTGAATTAAAATCACCAATTTAAGGGCCTAAAAAGCATGTTTTTACACTTAAGCACAATTCAAGGGAGAATTATAAAACCATGCTATTTCATTGAAAAAATGTGGGAAAATGTGATAAAATCCCCAAAATAAGCGCAAGATAAATCACGAAATTGGGGTTTATCAAGCCTCAAGGAATTGATCAACTTTCTTGGCAACAACAACCTCCTCCGGTCTCCTATAGGTATAATTCTAATCCTAATGCATATCAAATTAATGGATGTGGTGACCCTTATTGTGATTGTCAACAACCACTGCCATATGCCTATAAACCACCTCCTCAACATGGTTTTAAACCACCATACTCACAAGCCCCTTACCACCAAACCACCTCCATATGACCCTAATCCTTATCCACCATACCAACCACCTTATAAGCCATATGAACCATACATGGAGCTACCGCAACTCCAACACAACTACTCCCAAGAACCACCTGCATATACACCATCTCCATACCCTTACAAGGATGAACCACCTTCCAATTATGAGCCCTTTCTCCCAAACAATGAACCCTCTCTTCCCACACCACCTCCTATGGATGAGTCTCTCCATGCCTTCATGCTAGCGCAACAAAGAGATATTAGCTCTTACCTTCAAAGGCAAGAAGAGACACAAAAGGAGTTCAAGAAGATAGAAGCCGTGATTGCCACCGTGGCAGAAGCCGTTCACAACATGGTCTCCTCCCGCCTAAGCCTATGCGATCAAGGCACTCCCATTGTTGAATGTGGAGAAGCAATCAAGGAGCTTAGTGAGGGAGTGAATTTGGAGCTTCAAGGTGAAGAAGGGGAGTTGAAGCAAGAATTGTCACAAGGGGAGGAAGTTGAGATAAGTGAGCCGGAAGAAGTGATTGAAGATCTAGGAGATGTTAGAAGTCCATGGGGATGTAGAATTAAAGAGCCCTCTTCCAAGAAGCTTGACATTGATGTTGAGGAGGGTGCGCAACCTCCAAGGCGTATCATGGTTGAAGACTTTAAAGAGGTTGATCAAGAGATGGATTCAATCATTGAGGAATTCCTACCTACAATTGAATCCTCCCCCATTGGACATGAAATTGAGATCAAAGAAGAAGATGCACAACCTCGCATGCCCTTGGTAAGCAATAAAGAAGAGATTGAATTGGAAGGAAGCTACCAAGAGGGAGAGGTTAAAATTGAAGAAGCTTGTAAAGAAGTGGAGGTAGTCAAGGAAGAGTACAAGGGAGTGAAACTTGTAAAATCATTAGGACCACCCCTTCCTAAGTCACCATCTAACACAACATTCAAGTGAGTAAAATTCCTATCCCTAAGCTTCACTTTCTCATTTGAATATGGTTTGATTGAAAATGATGGTCAACTTAGAGCTCTTTGTGGGGTTAAGAGTAGGAGAGAGTTGTGTAGTAGTTGGAAACATCGCTCTAAGTTCATGATGGTTGCATGCTCAAAGTTGAATAGCAATGGTTGGTGTAGAACCAAATTGCATGGGTCTAGGAAGTTTTTTGGAAGCTTCATTGAGAATTCGAATCACCTACCACCCGGATGGAACAATGATGACCAATTAGAAGACGGGTGTGAAAATAAGATATGGGATCCCGGATCACAACATGAAGATCAATTTTGAGAGCTCATATCTTGGGAAGAACCTCACCCAAGCTTGGTGAAGGCGGTTGGAAAGTCTGACAACCGTTTGAGGAGCAAGCATTCTTGGAGGTTCAAGGATGAACACAAGTATAAGCCACCATGACAAAGAGCTTCTCAAATGTCCAACTTAAGGACTTAAACTAAAAGTGCTAGGTGGGAGACACCCCATCATGGTAAACTCTTCCCATTCTCTTGTATATATAATCAATGAATGAATTGGGTTGCCATTGTTAAGTAGTTTTATTCTTTTCATATTCTTGTTTATTTGGTGTTTTGATTGTTAGTTTGTTTGATTAGATTTGTGCCTTAAGTTGTAGAGTAGTTGTTGTTGAGTAGTGTTTTACTTGAAGTATAAGTTTTGTTTGTTTCGTATTTGAGAATTTTTCAAAAAAAAAAAAACCAAAAAGATTTGTTGTTAAATTTGAATTTTGATTGTTTTAGAATGCTTGTAGAATAGGAAAGTGCCCTGTTCCTGTTTTCATATGTTAAAAAAAAGGGTGTCCACGCATAACCGTGGACGACGCGTAGGTGTGGATTGCGTTCTACAACTCCTGGTACAAAAACCAGAGAGTTGTGCGAGAATTATGGGACCTTTATGCTGGGAGCACAATTGCTTCCCACGCGTATGCGTCAATTGTCTATTTTGCACACCCACGCGTGAGCGTGGGTGACGCTTACGCGTCGCTTGTCCTGCCTGCTTCCCACGCGTATGCGTGGAAGAAGTGCGCGCGTCGCCCTCCGCGCCCTGTTTCCCTTGTTACCCCTGTTTTCTTTCTCTTCTTCTCTTCTTTTCTTTCTTCTTTTGTCTTTCTTCTTTCTTCTTTCTTCCTTCTCCTTTGTTCTTCTTTCCTTTTCTTTTCTTCTCTCTTTCTACCTTTCTTCTTCTTTCTTCTCCCTTTCTTACTTTCTTCTGCTCTCTTTTTAAATTTCCACTTCTCATTTTTTCTTATTTTTCATTTTCTTTTATTTGTTAGATTTACTTATTTTCATTTATTACATTTTAATTTTTTTTTTATAGCTTGTTCTTCTTTTCCTTTCTAAGTTTCTTATTTTCATAATGGTGTTGAATTCTCTTACTCAACTGTTGAGAATTTCTTGGTTAATCTTGGTGCTTCTTGACTTGTTTGATATTGTTGGGTGATGAGATTTCTAAGTCAATGCTTAATCTTTGATGACTCTTGCATCCTTTGTGCATTGATATGAACTTCTATTGTCTTTCATAACCCACTCTTTCTTGTTTGATCTTGATGCTTAACATGCTTGATGAGCGGATAATTTATACCCTTTTGGCATTATTTTTATATAGTTTTTAGTGTGATTTAATTACTTTTTATTATATTTTTATTAGTTTTTATTCAAAAATCACATTTCTGGACTTTACTATGAGTTTGTGTGTTTTTCTGTGATTTCAGGTATTTTCTGGCTAAAATTGAGGGACCTGAGCAAAAATCTGATTCAGAGGCTGAAAAAGGATTGCAGATGCTGTTGGATTCTGACCTCCCTACATGCGAAGTTGATTTTCTGGAGCTACAGAAGCTCAATTGGCGCGCTCTTAATTGTGTTTGAAAGTAGACATCCTGGGCTTTCCAGAAATATATAATAGTCCATACTTTACTCGAGATTTGATGGCCCAAACTAGCGTTCAATGTCAGCCTAAAACATGTTGGCGCAGAACGCCCAAACTGGCACCAGAATTGGAGTTAAACACCCAAACTGGCACCAAAGCTGGCGTTTAACTCCAGGAACAGCCTATGAATGTGTAAAGCTCAATGCTCAGCTCAAGCACACACCAAATGGGCCCCGGAAGTGGATTTCTGCACTATCTGCACTTAATTACTTATTTTCTGTAAACCCTAGTTACTAGTTTAGTATAAAAACTACTTTTAGAGATTTATTTTAAGAGACTTTTATCTTTGATCATTTTGGGAACTTGTATGTTCACGTTTGGAGGCTGGCCTCACGGTCATGCCTAGACCTTTTTCACTTATGTATTTTCAACGGTGGAGTTTCTACACCCCATAGATTAAGGTGTGGAGCTCTGCTGTTCTTCATGAATTAATGCAATTACTACTATTTTCTATTCAATTCACGCCTACTTCTTCTCCAAGATATACTCTTGTTCTTAATTCAATTAAGTTAGAATGAAGGGGTAACCCGTGACAATCACCCAATCTTCGTTACTCGCTTAGCCAAGACCGCGTGCCTAACAACCACAAAGCAGTCTACATGATGTTCAACGTAGTCATTGGATGACAGCTGGAGTATATTCTCTTGGATATCTAATACACGGACCAAGTCCGTGAGATTAGTATTTTTGTGGTATAGGCTAGAACCATTGGCAGCATTCCTGAGATCCGGAAAGTATAAACCTTGTCTGTGGTATTCTGAGTAGGATCTGGGAAGGGATGACTGTGACGAGCTTCAAACTTGTGAATGTTGGGTGCAGTGACAGTGTGCAAAAGGACAATGGTCCTATTCCAACACTAGCGGGAACCGACAGATGATTAGCCGTGCGGTGACAGCGCATATGGATTTGTTTTCATCCGAGAGGATCATACAGCTTGCCATGGAAGGAGGTAACGCATGGTTGGAAGAAGAAAATAGGAAAGCAGAGGTTCAGAAGCAACAAAGCATCTCCAGACGCTTATCTGAAATTTCCACCGTTGAATTACATAAGTATTTCTATTTTATTTTATATTTTATCTATATTTTAATTGTCAAAACCTCTTAACCAATCGAATCCTCCTGACTAAGATTTACAAGGATGACCATAGCTTGCTTCAAGCCGACAATCTCTGTGGGATCGACCCTTACTCACATAAGGTATTACTTGGACGACCCAGTGCACTTGCTGGTCAGTTACACGGAATTGTGAAGAAGTCTTGAGATCACGTTCTCCCACACCAAGTTTTTGGTGCTATAGCCAGGGAATGAATAATCACGATTTTGCGTACCAAGTTTTTGGCACCGTTGCCAGAGATTGTTCGAGTTTGGACAACTGACGGTTCATCTTGTTGCTCAGATTAGGTAATTTTATTTTAATTTTAAGCTTTTTATTTTTGAAAATTTCAAAAAAAAAAATAAAAAAAATAATTTATATTTGTTCTTCAAAATTTTTAAGAATGAATTCTAGAGTTTCAGATGATATGTTGAAGCCTGGCTAGCTGTTAAGCCATGTCTAATTTTTTTGGACTGAGGCTTCCACTAACCATCGCAAGAACCTTTGGATTCCCATCTAATTGGCTGTTGTATGTCTGATTTGTATGCTGAAGCTTGGCTGGCCATTTGGCCATGTCTAATCTTTTGGACCGAAGCTTTCATATAAAGCTTGGCCGACTATTTAGCCATGTCTAAATTTTTGGACCGAAGCCTTAGACTAACATTGTAAGATTCCTGGAATTCCTATTAAAAATTTTGAATTTATTTATTTTCTTTTTTCAAATAATTTTCGAAAAATACAAAAAAAAATTAATAAATCACAAAACCAAAAATTTGTGTTTCTTGTTTGAGTCTTGTGTCAAATTTTAAGTTTGGTGTCAATTGCATGCTTTTACCTTTCTCTAAATTTTCGAAAATCCATGCATTGAGTTTTGTTCTTCATGATCTTCAAGTTGTTCTTGATGAATTTATTTGTTTGATCTTTACATTTTCTTATTTTGTGTCTTTTCTTGTTTTTCATATGCATTCTTGAATCATTAGTGTCTATAGATTAAAAATTTCTAAGTTTGGTATCTTGCATGTTTTTCTTTTCTTAAAAATTTTCAAAAATATGTTCTTGATGTTCATCATGATCTTCAAAGTGTTCTTGGTGTTCATCTTGACATTTAAAGTGTTCTTGCATGCATTGTTTGTTTTGATCTTGAATTTTTATGTTTTGCATCATTTAGTTGTTTTTCTCTCTCCTCATTAAAATTCAAAAATAAAAAATATATATATCTTTTCCTTTAATTGCTCAAAATTTTTGAAATTTTGGATTGATTTAATCATAAATTTTTAAAATTTGGTTGTTTCTTGTTAGTCAAGTCAAAATTTCAATTTAAAATTTCTATCTTTTTCAAATCTTTTTTTAAAAATCAAATCTTTTTCATTTTTTTTCTCAATATTTTCGAAAATTCTAAAAATTTGATTTTCAAAATCTTTTTCTTATTTTTATTTCATATTTTCGAAATTAATGCTAACATTTAATGTTTAGAATAAAAAATTTTCAAGTTGTTACTTGCCTATTAAGAAAGAATCAATCTTTAAATTCTAAAATCATATCTCTTAGTTTCTTATTAGTCAAGTAATCAACTTTAATTTCAAAAAATCAAATCTTTTTAATTTCCTTTTCAAATATTTTTTAAAATAAATTTCAATCATATCTTTTTCAAAAATTAATTTCAAAATCTTTTTCTAACTTCTTATCTTTTCAAAATTGATTTTCAAATCTTTTTCAATTAACTACTTGACTTTTTGTTTGATTTTAAAATTTTTCTATTTCAATCATATCTTTTTCAAAACCACCTAACTACTTTTCTCTCTCCAATTTTCAAAAATCACTAACCACTTTTTCAGAAATCCTTTTAATTAATTAATTTATTTAATTTTCAAATTTTATTTTATTTCTTCTCTTAATTTTCGAATACTAACCAATAATTAAAATAAAAACAAAAATATTTTCCTTTTATTTTAATTTAAAATTCGAATTCTCTCTCTCTCTCTCTCATCTCTTTCTATTTATTTATTTATTTACTAACACTTCTCTTCTTCTTATAATTCAAACCCTCTCTCCCTCTCTATGTTCGAATTCTTCATCTTCTCTCTTCTTCATTCTACTCTTCTATTCTTCTACTCATATAAAGGAATCTCTATACTGTGACATAGACGATTCCTATTCTTTTCTGTTCTCTTCTTTTTCATATGAGCAGGAGCAAGGATAAGAACATTCTTATTGAAGCTTATTCGGAACCTAAAAGGACTCTAAAGAAGAAGCTAAGAGAAGCTAAAGCACAACACTCTGGAGAGGACCTGACAGAATTTTTCGAAAAAGAAGAAGAGATAGCCGAACCCAATAACAATTGTGGAGATGCAAGGAAGATACTTGGTGACTTTATTTCACCCTCTTCTGACTTCTGTGGAAGGAGCACCTCAATTCCTGCAATTGGAGCAAACAACTTTGAGCTTAAGTCTCAATTAGTTTCTCTGATGCAGCAGAACTGCAAGTTTCATGGGCTTCCATTGGAAGATCCTCATCAGTTTTTAGCTGAATTCTTGCAAGTATGTGATACTGTTAAGACCAATGGGGTTAATCCTGAGGTCTACAAACTTATGATTTTTCCCTTTGTTGTAAGAGACAGAGCTAGGACATGGTTGGACTCACAACCTAAAGATAGCCTGAACTCTTGGGACAAGTTGGTCAATGCTTTCTTGGCCAAATTCTTTCCACCTCAGAAATTGAGCAAGCTTAGAGTGGAAGTCCAAACCTTCAGACAGAAGGAAGGTGAATCCCTCTATGAAGCTTAGGAAAGATACAAGCAATTGATCAGAAGGTGTCCTTCTGACATGTTTTTAGAATGGAGCATTATATGTATATTCTAGGATGGTCTGTCTGAATTGTCCAAGATATCATTGGACCACTCTGCTGGAGGATCTCTTCATCTGAAGAAGACGCCTGCAGAAGCCCAGGAACTCATTGAAATGGTTGCAAATAACCAGTTCATGTACACTTCTGAAAGGAATCCTGTGAATAATGGGACAACTCAGAAGAAAGAAGTTCTTGAGATTGATTCTCTAAATGCAATATTAGCTCAGAACAAAATATTGACTCAGCAAGTCAATATGATTTCTCAGAGTCTGTCTAGAATGCAAGCTGCAACAGGCATTACTAAGGAAGCTTCCTCTGAAGAAGAAGCCTATGACCCTGAGAATCCTGCAATGGAAGAGGTAAATTACATGGGAGAATCCTATGGAAACACCTATAATCCTTCATAAAGGAATCATCCAAATTTCTCATGGAAGGATCAACAGAAGCCTAATCAAGGCTTCAGTAACAATAATGGTGGGAGAAATAGGTTTGGCAATAGCAAACCTTTTCCATCATCTTCTCAACAACAGACAGAGAATTCTAAACAGAGCCACTTTGACTTAGCAACTATAGTCTCTTATCTATCTAAGACCACTCTCAGTTTCATGATTGAAACAAGGTCCTCCATTAGAAATTTGGAGGTACAAGTGGGTCAGCTGAGTAAAAGAGTTACTAAACTCCCTCCCAGTACTCTCCCAAGCAATACAGAATAGAATCCAAAAAGAGAGTGCAAGGCCATAAAGACGTCCCACATGGCCGAACCTGTAGAGGAGGGAAAGGCAGTGATTTCCAGTGAGGAAGACCTCAATGGACGTTCACTAGCCTCCAAGAAGTTCCCTAATGAGGAACCAAAAGAATCTGAGGCTCATATAGAGACAATAGAGATTCCACTGAACTTACTGTTGCCATTCATGAGCTCTGATGAGTATTCTTCCTCTGAAGATGATAAAGATATTAATGAAGAGCAAGTTGCTCAATATCTAGGAGCAATCATGAAGTTGAATGCTAAGTTATTTGGTAATGAGACTTGGGAGGATGAACCCTCATTGCTCATCAATGAACTAAAGGATCTAGTTCAACTGAAATTACCTCAGAAGAAATAGGATCCTGGAAAGTTCTTAATACCTTGTACCATAGGTACCATGACCTTTGAAAAGGCTTTATGTGACCTGGGGTCAGGGATAAACCTCATGCCCCTCTCTGTAATGGAGAAACTACGGATCTTTGAGGTGCAAGCTGCAAGAATCTCACTAGAGATGGCAGACAATTCAAGAAAATAGGCTTATGGACTTGTAGAGGATGTCTTGGTGAAGGTTGAAGGCCTATACATCCCTACTGATTTCATAATCATAGACACTGGGAAGGATGAGGATGAATCCATCATCCTAGGAAGACCCTTCCTAGCCACAGCAAGAGCTGTGATTGATATGGATAGAGGAGAGCTAGTCCTTCAATTGAATGAGGACTACTTTATGTTTAAAGCCCAAGGATCTTCTTCTGTAACCATGGAGAGGAAGCATGAAAAGCTTCTCTCAATACAGAGTCAAACAGAGCCCCCACACTCAACTTCTAAGTTTGGTGTTGGGAGGCCATCATTAAGCTCTGAGTCTCTGTGAAGCTCTCTAAGAGCTTCACTGTCAAGCTATTAACATTAAAGAAGTGCTTGTTGGGAGGCAACACAATGTTATTTAATTATATTTATTTGTTTTCCTTTGTTATTTTATGTTTTCTTTAAGTTGATGATCATGTGAAGTCACAAAAACAACTGAAAAATCAAAAACAAAATGAAAAACAGCATTAAAAATAGCACACCCTGGAGGACAGGATTACTGGCGTTTAAACGCCAGTAAGGATAGCAAAATGGGCATTTAACGCCCAGCTTGGCAGCATTCTGGGCGTTAAACGCCAGAATAGGCAGCACTCTGGGCGTTTAATGCCAGAAAGGGCTGTCTGGCATCTGGCTGGCGTTAAATGCCAGAAATGGGCATCTAGAGTGGCGTTTAACGCCAGGAAAGGTAGCAGAGCTGGCGTTAAATGCCAGAATTGGCACACAATGGGCGTTTAAATGCCAGAATAGTGCAAGGACTTGAATTCCTTGACACCTCAGGATCTGTGGACCCCACAGGATCCCCATCTACCCCACCTCTTCTTCTCTCCTCTTCACACCTTTCCATAACACTCTTCCCTAAACACTCTTGACCAATCCCATCAATACCTCTTCCACAAACACCCCTCACCTATCAAATCCTACCCTCATCCCCACAACCTCTTCGCCACTCACATCCATTCATCATTAAACCCCACCTACCTCACCATTCAAATTTAAACCATTTCCCTCCCAAACCCACCCACACATGGCCGAATCCCCTCTCTCCCTTACCCTATAAATACCCCTCCTTACCACCTTCAATTTCACACATCATACACAATACACCCCCTTGGTCGAACCATCTCTTCACCTCCATCTCCTTCATTTCTTCTTCTTCTACCCCTTTCTTTCTTCTTTTTTGCTCGAGGACGAGCAACCATTCTAAGTTTGGTGTGGAAAAAGCTAAAGCTTTTTGTTTTCCATAACCACTAATGGCACCCAAGGCCAGAGAAACCTCTAGAAAGAGGAAAGAGAAGACAATTGCTTCCACCTTCGAGTCATGGGAGATGGAGAGATTCATCTCAAAGGTCCATCAAGACCACTTCTATGAAGTTGTGGCCAAGAAAAAGGTGATCCCCGAGGTCCCCTTCAAGCTCAAAAAGAATGAATATCCGGAGATCCGACATGAGATTCAAAGAAGAGGTTGAGAAATCCTCACCAACCCTATTCAATAAGTCAAGATCTTAATGGCTCAAGAGTTCTATGCCAATGCATGGATCACTAAGAACCATAACCAAAGTGTGAACCCAAACCCAAAGAATTGGCTCACAATGGTTCGGGAGAACTACTTGGATTTTAGTCCAGAAAATGTGAGGCTAGCATTCAACTTGCCAATGATGCAAGGAGATCCTCACCCTTTCACTAGAAGGGTCAACTTTGATCAAAGGTTGGACCAAGTCCTTAGGGACATTTGTGTGGAAGGCGCTCAATGGAAGAGAGATTCAAGAGGCAAGCCGGTTCAACTAAGAAGGCTTGACCTCAAATCCATGGCTAGGGGATGGTTGGAGTTCATCCAACGCTCTATAATTCCTACTAGCAACCGGTCTGAAGTTACAATAGACAGGGCTATCATGATCCATAGTATCATGAATAGAGAGGAAGTAGAAGTTCATGAGATCATATCCCTAGAACACTACAAGGTGACGGATAAGCCCTCTACTTTGGCAAGATTAGCCTTCCCTCATCTAATTTGTCACATATGCAATTCAGCTGGAGTTGTCATAGAGGAAGACACCCTCATTGAAGAGGACAAGCCCATCACTAAGAAAAGGATGGAGCAAACAAGAGAGCCCACTCATGGACCTCAATAAGAACATGAGGAAATTACTCATCATAAAATCCCTTAGATGCCTCAAGGGATGCATTTTCCTCCACAAAACTATTCGGAGCAAATCAACACCTCCCTAGAAGAATTGAGTTCCAACATGGGACAACTAAGGATGGAGCACCAAGAGCATTCCATCCTCCTCCATGAAATTAGAGAAGATCGAAGAGCCATGAGGGCGGAGCAACAAAGGCAAGGAAGAGACATAGAGGAGCTAAAGCACTCCATAAGATCTTCAAGAGGAAGAACTAGTCGCCATCACTAAGGTGGACCCGTTCTTTAATTTCCTTGTTTTTATTTCTCTGTTTTTCAAAAATTATGCTTTATATTTTATCTATGTTTGTGTCTTTATTACATGATCATTAGTGTCTAGTGTCTATGTCTTAAATCTATGAATGTCCTATGATTCCATCACCTTTCTTAAATGAAAAATGTTTTAAATTGCAAAAGAACTAGAAATGCATGATTTCGAATTCTATCTTGAAATTAGTTTAATTATTTTGATGTGGTGGCAATACCTTTTGTTTTCTGAATGAATGCTTGAACAGTGCATATTTTTTAATTTGTTGTTTATGAATGTTAAAATTTTTGGCTCTTGAAAAAATAATGAAAAAAGAGAAACGTTATTGATAATCTGAAAAATCATAAAATTGATTCTTGAAGCAAGAAAAAGCAGTGAATATAAAGCTTGCGAAAAAAATTAACGGAAAAAAAAAAGAGAAGAAAAAGAAAGAAAAAGAAAAAGCAAGCAGAAAAAGCTAATAGCCCTTTAAACCAAAAGGCAAGGGTAAAAAAAAGTATCCAAGGCTTTGATCATTAATGGATAGGAGGGCCCACAAGAATAAAATCCTGGCCTAAGCAGCTAAACCAAGCTGTCCCTAACCATGTGCTTGTGGCGTGAAGGTGTCAAGTGAAAGCTTGAGACTGAGTGGTTAAAGTCGTGGTCCAAAGCAAAAAGAGTGTGCTTAAGAGCTCTGGACACCTCTAACTGGGGACTCTAGCAAAGCTGAGTCACAATCTGAAAAGGTTCACCCAGTTATGTGTCTGTGGTATTTATGTATCCGGTGGTAATACTGGAAAACAAAATGCTTAGGGTCATGGCCAAGACTCATAAAGTAGTTGTGTTCAAGAATCAACATACTGAACTAGGAGAATCAATAACACTATCTGAATTCTGAGTTCCTATAGATGTCAATCATTCTGAACTTCAAAGGATAAAGTGAGATGCCAAAACTATTCAAAAGCAAAAAGGCTACAAGTCCCACTCATCTAATTGAAGCTAATCTTCATTGATAAGTTTGGAATTCATTGTATATTCTCTTCTTTTTATCCTATTTTCTTTTTAGTTGCTTGGGGACAAGCAACAATTTAATTTTGGTGTTGTGATGAGCGGATAATTTATACCCTTTTTGGCATTGTTTTTACATAGTTTTTAGTATGATTTAATTACTTTTTATTATATTTTTATTAGTTTTTATTCAAAAATCACATTTCTATACTTTACTATGATTTTGTGTGTTTTTCTGTAATTTCAGGTATTTTCTGGCTGAAATTGAGGGACCTGAGCAAAAATCTTATTCAGAGGCTGAAAAAGGACTGCAGATGCTGTTGGATTCTGACCTCCCTTCATTCTAAGTGGATTTTCTGGAGCTACAGAAGCTCAATTGGCGCGCTCTTAATTGCGTTGGAAAGTGGACATCCTGGGCTTTCCAGCAATATATAATAGTCTATACGTTGCCCAAGATTTGATGGCCCAAACCGGCGTACAAAGTCAACCTAAAACATCTTGGCGTAAAACACCCAAAGTGGCACCAAAATTGGAGTTAAACACCCAAACAGGCACCAAAGCTGGCGTTTAACTCCAGAAATAGCCTATGCACGTGTAAAGCTCAATTCTCAGCCCAAGCACACACCAAGTGGGCCCCGGAAGTAGATTTCTGCACTATCTGCACTTAGTTACTTATTTTCTATAAACCGTAGTTACTAGTTTAGTATAAAAACTACTTTTAGAGATTTATTTTAAGAGACTTTTATCTTTGATCATTTTGGGAACTTGTATGTTCACGTTTGGAGGCTAGCCTCACAGTCATGCCTAGACCTTTTTCACTTATGTATTTTCAACTGTGGAGTTTCTACACCCCATAGATTAAGGTGTGGAGCTCTGTTGTTCTTCATGAATTAATGCAATTACTACTGTTTTCTATTCAATTCACGCCTACTTCTTCTCCAAGATATACTCTTATTCTTAATTCAGTTAAGTCAGAATGAAGGGGTGACTCGTGACAATCACCCAATCTTCGTCACTTGCTTAGCCAAGACCGCGTGCCTGACAACCACAAAGCGGTCTACATGATGTTCAACGTAGTCATTGGACGACAGCTGGAGTATATTCTCTTGGATATCTAATACACAGACCAAGTCCGTGAGATTAGTATTTTTGTGGTATAGGCTAGAACCATTGGCAGCATTCCTGAGATCCGGAAAGTCTAAACCTTGTTTGTGGTATTCCGAGTAGGATCTGGGAAGGGATGACTGTGACGAGCTTCAAACTTGCGAATGTTGGGCATAGTGACAGTGTGCAAAAGGACAATGGTCCTATTCCGACGCTAGCAAAAACTGACAGATGATTAGCCGTGCAGTGACAGCACATATGGATTTGTTTTCATCTGAGAGGATCATACAGCTTGCCACGGAAGGAGGTAATGCATGGTTAGAAGAAGGCAATAGGAAAGCAGAGGTTCAGAAGCAACAAAGCATCTCCAGATACTTATCTGAAATTCCCACCATTGAATTACATAAGTATTTCTATTTTATTTTATATTTTATCTATATTTTAATTGTCAAAACCTCTTAACCATTTGAATCCGCCTGACTGAGATTTACAAAGATGACCATCACTTGCTTCAAGCCAACAATCTCCGTGGGATCGACCCTTACTCACGTAAGGTATTACTTGGACGACCCAGTGCACTTGCTGGTCAGTTACACAGAATTGTGAAGAAGTCTTGAGATCACGTTCTCCCACACCAAGTTTTTGGCGTTATAGCCAGGGAATGAATAATCATGATTTCGCATACCAATGCTCTTCATGTTATTCACTTATACTTTGAATTCCCTCTTGCATCAAGTATTAGTTGATATGCCCTTTGCCTATATTGCTTTCTCACTTACATGTGTAGCTAACATGTAGTGAGAACCTTACTCTTATTTGGCATTAGCCCCCGCCTATGCTCTATTGCTTTGATATCTTTGTTGTAGGCTTAATTTCCTTTCTTTTTCTTTCCTTTTAGATTGGCCACCAAAAGAGGAAAAGGAAAAGCTTCTAAATGGGGCAACAAACAAGTCCACCTGCACAATCCTTTGAGGAAGCTCATCAATTGTAGCAACCCGTCCACCTTGCTCTTCTTTGCATGCACCGAGGACGATGCAATCTTCAAGTGTGGGGAGGTCGTCCGACCGATCTCTATGGGTAACAATTTCCTTTTTCAACACTAATTCTTAATTTTCTTTGTAGTTAGTTATTGCATTGCATGATAGATTGCATGTTAGTTAGAATTTGTACATACTTTTACTACTTCCTTTTTATGTTAAGACTACTTGGTTAGGGTGATGATCTCTTTTCCAAGAAAACTGTTTTTAGGGCACCCTACCAATTTGAAAAAAAAAATTGTTGAACTTGCTTGAAGAATTTATTTTAGAACATGGTTTTTGGAGCTAAGAACACAAGCATGTGAGTTTTGAGCCCAATTGCGTGGTTACATCATATAACCACTTATTTTCATTCTTGTGTGTATTATTCTCTTTCTATGATTGTAATCCTTGATTTGTATTATTCTCTTTCTATGATTGTAATCCCTTTTGTTCTTAATTGTAGCACATCATTACCCCTAAGTGAAAAATAATAAATGTCCTTAATTTGGATCTTTGATTAACTTACGCTAGTGAGGGTGTATATCATTTGGGTATGGGAAACTTGGGACATTGGTTGAGGTAAAAGTGTATTTTGTATTTATTTTTATTGAAAATCATGGGATTGGGTACGTGCTTATGCATTAAATATGTAAAACCATATGCATTGATACATTTGTATGTACTTTGTTATGGAAAAAAAATGTGTGTGTAAAAAAATGTGGAAAAAGAAATAGAAAAATAAAAGAAACAAAAATATATAGAAAAAATGCAATAAAAAGGGGATAAAAATGCCCCAAAGTAAAGTAACAATAACAATGCATATGGAATGTGAATTAAAGAGAATGCATGAGTATGTGGAAAAAGTGGAAATCATGGGTAGCTAGGCATTGTATTAGAATTGTATAGGTTGTTATATGTGTTTAGTGAGAGTTTAGGGTTATCAAAGATTCAAATTTCAAGCTCACTTGACCATATGCATCCTTACCTTTACCCTAACCCCATTACAACCTATGAATAAGTCCTCATGATGAATGTATGCATGCATTGAATAATTATAGATTGTTAGATGAAAAACAAATCTTGGAGAGCATGATTAGAAGATAATTGAGTGATCAACCCTATACACTAAAGCGACTAGAGTGGATACACTTCCGGTGAGGGTTCGATGCTCAATTCCTTATTCCCGGCTTTCATGAGCTTTCTTCTTGCAAGTCTATTTGAACTTCATTTTGATATTTGAATTGGTAGGATTCATGAATCGTCATATGATCTTAGCCCTACTTGTTCATATATGTTCTTGGAGATTGATTTACTTTTAATCAAGTAGGTAGAATCCCTTTGCATTTAGTTGCATTCATATAGATAGGTGTATATAGTTTCTTTGCATTGAATAAATGTTCATACCCCTTTTCTTGTCCTTCTTTATTCTTAGCATGAGGACATGCTTGGTTTAAGTGTAGGGAGGTTTGATAAATCCCAATTTTGTGTTTTATTTTATGCTTAATTTGGGGGATTTTATCACCTTTTCCCACATTTATTCAATTAAATAGAATGGTTTTGTAATTATCCCTAAATTTGTGCTTAAGTGTGAAAACATGCTTTTTAGGCCTTAAATTTTCCAATTTTAATTTTATTTAATTCCATTCGATGCCTTGATATGTTTGTTGAGTGATTTCAGGTTCATATGGTAAAGATTGGATTGAAGGAATGAAGAAAAAGCCTGCAAAGTGGGAGAACTCATGAAGAAATGAAGGAATTGCTAAGCTGTCAATCCTGACCTCTTTGTACTAAAACGATCATAACTTGAGCTACCGAGGTCCAAATGAGGCGGTTTTAATTGCGTTGGAAAGCTAACATCTGGGGCTTCAAAATAATATAAAATTTGTCATTGTTTTTTTGCTTTTGGTAATGCGTACGTGTCGTTCCACACGCATGCGTCGCAGGATCAGCGTGGGCCATCTTGAGCAACTCGTAGCCAGCGATTTCTGAGGTATTTTGGGCCCAATCCAACTCATTTCTGATGCTATTGAACCCAAGTATTAAAGGGGGAATGAACCAAGAGGTCATAGTTTAGTTTTTCATCATGTTTTAGGGTAGAATTCTAGAGAGAGAGACTCTCTCCTCTCTCTAGATTTAGGGTTCTTATTTCCATTTCCTCTTTGATCTAGATTTTAATCTTGTTTCATTTTAGTTTTCTTTTACTTTTACTTGTTCTAGCATTTTAGTTTAGTAACTTCTCTTGTTAATTTCTTATTTTACTCTCTTTTATGTTGATGAACCATTGTTGGATCTTGATTTCTTCTAATGCAATGTTATGTTTTTATGTCTTCTTTTATGTTTACCTTCATTGCTATTGTTGATTTCTTACTTATGATAGTTATGGGTTTTGTTAATTCTTGCATTTTATGATGTTTACTTTTATTGCACTCTAGTTGTTTGATGAAATGTTTTCTCTAGTTTTTTATTAGTTTTCTTGACTCTTGACCTAGGCTAAGGGAATTGAGTAACCTTGAGTTATTGGGTCTCATTGAATTGGTGATTTGAAAATTCTATGTGGTCAATTTGATAACCATTGACTCTAGCCTACTACTAAGTTAATTAGTAGCTAGGTTGGGACTTATAGATTGATGTTGATCAAGCCTATTTGACGTACTTAATGCATTGAGGTAGACATTATACTTACTTCAAGCATAGGAGTAGACTAAATGGGTTGGTCCCTCATAGTTATCAATATATGGTTTGTAGACAAGGATGGTGAGCTAAATTACTTATGTCTAGCCAAGAGTTCTTTCCCATTTCTTTATTAGTTCTTGTCATTTACTTTCTTGTTATTTACTTCTCTTGCCAATTTCCAAATCAAACCCCCTTGCATATTCATAGCCAATAATTAAACACTTCATTGTAATTTCTTGTGAGACGACCTGAGGCTTAAATACTTCGGTTAATTTTCATTGGGGTTTGTACTTGTGACAACTAATTTTTTACTGAGGATTATTTGTTGGTTTAGAACTATACTTGCAACGAGATTTCATTTGTGAAATTTTATACCAAACAAATCAAATTCCTTTCAATCAACCCTTGCCATTGCCAAGGAGGCCGAGCCTAAGGAGGTGGATGCCGCTGAAGAATCAAAGGAAGAAAAGGCTCAAGAAGAGGTTGGAAGCACATTATTACACGCCCATTGGTGACACAGGAGCCTGAAGTACCACACTCTCAGAAACTTCAAGAGGAGACCAAGGATGAGCAGTTGACTCAATTCTTGGAAATCTTTAAAAAGTTGTACATCAATATTCTTTTTGCTGAGGTGTTGAAAAAGATGTCTCCTTATATGGCCTTTATGAAAAGCATACTCTCTAAGAAGAAGGCCTTGAAGGGAGATGAAACTGTGATTTTGACCAAGGAGTGCAATGCATTGATTAAGAGGAAGCTACCTAAGAAGATGCCAGACCCCAGAAGCTTCCAAATTGCCTGTACCATTAGGACTATTACATTTGAGAAGGCACTGTGTGATCTTGGTTCAAGCATAAATCTAATGCCTCTCTCTGTAATGAAGAAGTTGGGAATCCAAAAGGCACAGCCTACAAGAATAGCACTGGAGATGGCTGACAAGTCTCGGAAGTAGGCGTATGGGTTAGTGGAGAACATACTGGTCAAGGTTGGAGAGCTCTTCCTCCCTGCTAATTTTGTGATACTTGACATGGGGGAGGATACAGATGACTCCATCATCCTAGGAAGGCCATTCCTAGCCACTGGAAAAGTCCTAATTGATGTAGAGAGAGATGAATTGGTGCTGAGGTTACATGAGGATTACATGATTTTCAAGATCTTTAAACCTCCACTAATCTCTAACAAAGGAGGTACTTGCAAGTTTCAAGTTTAAGCCATCTCCCTTGGTGGAAAGTCATACAGTCCCTCCTGACATCAAACCTAAGTTTAGTGTTAGGCATTCACCACCCACCAAAGATGGAAGGGGCACCAAGAAGAAGGTACCCAAGGGCTGGAGGAACAAGAAGATTCCTACTGAGGATTTCTCACCTAGCATGAAGGTGGTGTTCACTAGAAGTCCAATCATACCACACACTGTGAACATGATCCTGCCTCCGGAGCATGTTGAGCTTATTCACGAGAGCACAGGAAAGAAGTTCATAATGAGGGATGAAGATTTAAGCCCCTATGATCCTCCTCCTTAGAGGAGCTAACCGTCAAGCTAATGACAATAAAGAAGCGCTTGTTGGGAGGCAACCCAACCATAAGTATCCTTTAGAGTTTTAGTTTTATTTCAATTTTGTTTAGTTTGTTTACATTTCATTTTTCATTGATCTTTAGAGTTTTCCTAGTTTTTCTAATGTCTGTGATCATGTACAGTACTTAGATCAGGAACAGGAGGACTTAGACAGTAAAATAGAACATGTAACACCCTACCACACAGATTCTTATGCTTAAGTCATAAAGTTGAGGTGGCAAGTTATTACGACCTCTAAAAGTATATATATATATATATATATATATAGTTGCAAAAAAATTTAACTAGAAGCTTGTAAAGAAGAGATAAGCAAGGTGTTAAACAGAAAATCGCATCACTCGCGTAAGAGATAAATATGAAAGAAGAATTCCAAAGGTACATAAACCCAAATATTGACAAAACACCTGTTTCTCCAAGTCAATCTTTAAGAGGGACAAGATACAAAATACAAGGGTGGAGAATCTATATACATATATACAAAGCATAAACAAAATACAGTAATCCTAGGATAACCAACTTCGCTTGCAGAGGGAACTCCAGACGCTCACCGAGGTGCATCTCGACCTGCATCTGAAAAATAACAATATTGTATGGAATGAGAACCAGGGGTTCTCAGTATGGTTAAGGTGCCCACATATATAATAAATAAGATCCCAAAAAAACTAGAGGCATTCCTAAGGAACTAAAACAGAAACCATAAGCAGAGGTTGATATCTAAGGTTCTTAAGGTTCTAACTCAATCCTAACTTAATCTCTCAAATTACAATCCACTCACTATCTCATGTAACTCTAACTCTACAATTAACCTTCTACGTCTTCCAACCCTCCAGATTCACCAATGCATAAACAAACAATACAAGCAAATACAAACATAATTATGATACAATTACAGCAGGTAGTAAATATAGCAGGTAAGCATAGATTATCAATTAAGCAATCCCAAGAAATGCAAACTCAAGCAAAATAGACATATGCATATGATGAATGCCTTTACTACTGGCCGTGAGCTCACATGTCGGTTACTTTTCCAGAACCCGACACAACCGGTAGCTAATCCGGATATCGTCCTCTTGAAAACTGGTGGGCGGTACACCACCATGAACCCCACCTGGCGGGCAGTACACCACCACGAACCCCACCATTGCGAGTGGTACACCACTACGAACCTCGCAAGATCTTCAATTGGAAAAATAACAAACACATGTGGGTGGTAAACCACCACGAACCCCACAAAACATTCACTTTTAAAAACATGTGGGTGGTACACCACCACGAACCCCACAAAGTATTTTCATTTAAAAACATGTGGGCGGTAAACCACCACGAACCCCACATAACATCTCGACACTGGGCAAGCAGTAAACCACCACGAACCTTGCCCTCTCGACCATTCTGGCTACACACACATCTCGACCGTTTCGGCCACACACACATCTCGATCGTTCCGGCCATAAACAATCATCCCCAATCTCATCATTAACATCTCAATTCAGTTACTCTAGACCATCCTTCACTTTCAAGTTGCCTCTATTTCCTAACTTTATCTCATTACTAGGCATATTACTAAGATTCAGGGTTAAAGGGGGTGAAAATAGAAGTTTAAAGGTTCAAAATTGGGTTATAAACACATAAAATCAAGTTTGCTGAAAACAAGGGTCACGCGTACGCGTGGGAGTACATTTCTGAAAGGTCACACGTACGCGTGGGCCAAGTGTATGCATGGGAGTACAATTTTCTATGCTCACGCACGCAAGCACCCTAGTCACGTCGCGTGCAGTGGTCGCATACACAAGTTATACAGAACAGCAAAAATGCTGAATGCTGCAGAATTTTCAACTTTGCACTCCAAACTTCCGACGCGCATAACGTTTTTGTTTTAAAACATTTTTTATCCATTCTTCAAACGGCGTAAACTTCACGGAACCAATTTTTATATGAAATAATTTTGAAATAATTTGGGGGTCCGAAAGCCAAGTTATGGCTCACCAAAGTTCGGTTAAAACTATATTTTTAGAAAGTTTACCAAACCTCTATTTTCACCAATCTCATAACTCAATACCAAGACTCTAAGCTTGTTGACAGCACCTAAACATACCAATTCACATTTCCATATTCAATTCATTCCATAGTACCCTAATACACAACTCCAATAAGCATAGCATCTTCAACCCACAATTAATCAAACTCAACCTCAAAATCTCATATTCAATTCACAGTCATATACTCAACTATTATCATCATGGTTCATCATTATCAACAATTTACAAATTTCCATATCATCAACCCATTCCCAAATCAACAACACAATTCAACAAATACCACAACATCTATAACACAAGTCCTCATTATCATCAATCATCATTACACATTATAACAAGTTCAACCTTTCACTATAGCCACCGACATTTATCAATTTCACCATGTTTAGCTTATCCTAAGTCGTATAACCTAAGTTTTCACGACACCGTGCATATTATATACGAGAAACCAAAACCATACCTTGACCGATTTTTTCCCAAGCTCAAACTCCTCAATTCAAGCCTCCAAGGTTCCAAATCAAGTGCTATAAGGTCCAGCCACAAAAGCTTGATTTTAACCATTCCAATTCACTGATTTAAATCTCCAATTTAACATAAACTTAATCTAATTCCATGAAATTCACCAAATTAATAACTAGGATTCACATAATTGGATAACCACAAGGTTTTAGAGTTTTTTTACCTTACCTATGGATTATTTAGACAAAACCCATTAATTTCCTCAAGTTAATTCAATCCTAATACATCAAAATATCAAAATCCTCAATATCCATTAATCCAAAAGAAAAATCTGAATAGAAGGGAAAGGCTGAGCACGAAAACAAAGTTTCTTACTAAATTGTTCACTGGGTTTTGGAGAGAATTTCGAGACGAACGCGTGGCCGCTGACAGCTCGTCAATCGGAGCTCTGGATTGAAAGTTATAAGGATTTGAAGATTGAATTGGAAATGAAGTTAGGATTCTTACTTCCCCCACTTCATTGCAGCGTGAAATGTATTGTTGAAAGCAGCAGGAGGCTGAAATCATCCTTATATATAATGGGCCTTGGGCCAGTTCGGGTCCGGTCTAACCGGTTCGGCCTGTTCAGCCTAATTTTGGGTCAAATTCTTTAAAATTAGTGTTAAATTCATATTTTAATTATTTCTTCCATGCTAAAATATAAAATTTAATTTTATAATTTTTAAATAATAATTAATTTATTGGTTAATTATTTACTAATTACTCGGAGTTTACAGAACACCCTGGAGAAGACAGGCTGGGGGCACTAAACGCCAGGGAGGGCGTTTAGCGCCAGAGAGGGAGCAAGCTTGGGCGTTTAATGCCCATTTTAGGCGATTCTTTTAGTCTTAGCACCCCCTTTCTCAAGAGAGAGAGAGAGAGAGAGAGAGAGAGAGAGAGAGAGAGGCTAATCCCCTACTGTAGATTTCGACTTTCAAGAAGAGGTTTTAGCCATTGGATAAACTCCAACTCCCAACCACTTTATGCATTCAAATTTATCCATTCTCTCTCCTACTTTTCTACTTTTCCATCCACATTCATCTATTCCATCACCTATCACCTCCTTTGATTCTCTCACCTCACCACCCACTGCACCCAATCTACTCTCATCTATCCCATCAATCTCTCCTCCCAATAATCCAAAATTCAAATTCAATTTTTCCCTCATCCATCCCCCATAACCGACCCTCTCCCTCCCCCCACCTATTAATACCCCACTCCTCTTTTACTTTCACCACACCTCAATCTACTCTCTCCTTCTTACTTAACTTTCACCATACACACTTTCCTTTTTCCTTTTTCCCCATTTTTTCTTAGCCAAAGCCAAAGCCCCTTTCCCATTTTCCTCTATCTCTTTTATTGTTCTTTTATTTTCCTTTCCTTGCTTTCCTTTCTTACTTTACTCGGGAACGAGCAACCTTTTAAGTTTGGGGTTGGGCGCTCTGCTTTTTTTCTTCAATATACTATCTCCATGGCACCCAAGACTGGAGAATCCTCCTTAAGAAAGAGGAAAGAGAAGGCTCCTACCTCTGATCCATGGGACATCACCCAATTCTCCTCCAAGACACATGAGGAGTATTTTTATGAGGTAGTGCACAAGAAGAAGGTGATTCCCGAGGTCCACTTCGATTTGAAGCCGGATGAGTACCTGTAGATCCAGTATCAGATTCTGAGACGGGATTGGAAAATTCTGGCCAACCCTATAACTGAGATTGGAGCACTGATAGTGCGGGAGTTCTACGCCAAGACTTACAAGCATGTCAGAAATGTGAACCCGAAGCCGAAGAATTGGCGTACCATGGTCAGAGGGCATATCATGGATTTCAGTCCAGAGAGTGTGAGGGCATTGCTGTTACCACCATCCGGAGAGGACCCTCATTCATACACTCGGACGGTCAACACTGACCAGAGGTTCGATCGAGTTCTTGCTGACAATTGCCTCCCCGAAGCTCAGTGGAAGAGGGATTCTAGAGGTCAGCCATACCAATTGAGAAGGCATGACTTCAAGCCAGTTGCTCGAAGATTGGTGGAGTTCATCCAACGCTCCATCATCTCTACGAGTAACCATTCAGAGGTTATAGTCGAGCGAGCAATGATGATTCATTGTATTATACTCAGCAACGAGGTGGAGGTGCACGAGGTGATCCCTCAGGAGTTCTATAGGATAGCTGACAAGTCTTCTACCACTACGAGACTGGCTTTTCCTCATCTCATCTACTGTCTATGTGCATTATCTAGAGCTCACATTGATGAAGATACCTTGATAGACGCTGAGAGACCTATCACAAAGAAGGGTATGGAGTACGCTAGAGAGCTTGGGCATGGACCACAGCAGGAGCCAGTTCCACTGCCTCCACAGGATCTTCCGGAGATGCCTCAGGAAATTTACTTCCCTCCTCGTGACTACTGAGATCGTCTGTTGATCAGCTGAGGATAGAGCATCAGGATTAGTCTACTCCCTTTCACCAGCGGATGGAAGAGCAGAGGAGGCAGGGACATGACATAGAGGAGCTGAAGCGCCAGAGAGGATTCTTCAGAGGGAGCAGCAGCCACCATGATTGAGGTAGTTAATTTTCATTCTCCCTTGTTCTATCTTATTTCTATTTTTCAGTATTTCATTCTATTTTCTGTTTTCTATTTTAAGTTTGCATGATCACTAGTAGAATTTTCTCGCTTTCTTGTTAGTTGTTTATTTTAGTAATTTTATGTTTATTTTAAAAAGATGTCTCATGTATTACTCACTAAGCTAAAAGAATTATCAAAAGAGAAAGAAGTAGTGAAATGCATGAGATTTTGAGTTATATATTATGAGTTTTCTAGTTACTTAGATGTGGTGGTATTATCTCTATTTCCGAACGTATGAATTAATTGTGCATATTTGATATTGGAGTTGAGAATATTGGTTCTTAAGGAACAGGAACTTAGAGAAGTATTATTGATTCTTTGAAATAAGAAGAAGATGGATTCTTGAAGCAAAATAAATAGCAAAAAGAGTGGAAAAGAAAAGAAAAATCAAAAGAAAAGGTCCAAGGCTTTAAGCATCAATGGTTAGGAGGTCAAAACTAATCTAAAGCTCAAAAGAGTGGTTTTTCCTAACCATATGCTTGTGGTGCGAAAGTGTCAAGAAACCCATGAGACTGAGTACCTAAAGTCATGACCCATTGTTGTTACTGAGTATCCCTAAGGCTCTGAGCACCACTGTTTGGGAGAAAAGAAAGAAAAATTAGAACTCAAAGAGTTTCCTAGTCAAGTGCTTGTGGTGTTCTTGTTTCAAGTTAGGCTTGAAGACAAAACACTTAGAGTCATGGCTAGGCTCAAGGTGCAAAGCACCAAGGAAAAAGAGTTATGTTCAAGAATCAATTAGAGCCTAAAGAAGAGAATCTATAATATCATCCAAGTTCTAGTTCTGAAGGATACTAATATTTCTGAGCTTTAAAGGATAGTGAGATGTCGAGCCTATTCAGAATTAGAGTGTCACTAGCCCTATTCAGTAACTAGACTTAAGCTTAAATGACAACTCAAGTCTCAAACATTTTCTCTTCTTGGTCCTACATTGTTTTTGGTTGCTTAAGGACAAGCAATAGTTTAAGTTTGGTGTTGTGATGCGTGAGCATCTTGTACCCTTTTTCTTAGCATTTTCTAGTTATTTTTAGTTATATTTTATTTAGTTTTACTTGATTTTAGTACAAAAAGTCTCCTTTGGATGCTACTTTGAGTTATTTTAGTATTTTTATGATTTTAGGTGAAATTCGGAGCAATTTGGCAGAGTTTGGAGAAAAGAGGAACAAAGCTGGTAGCACCCCTTGGGCGCTAAACACCCAACTGGCGTTTAGCGCTAGCAAGGGTATAAACCAGAACGCCACTGCCCCCCTTTGGGCGTTGAACACCCAATATGGCATTTAACACCTGCAGCAATCTGAATTTCCTCCTCTTTTGGCTTCTTCTCAAGTGGATTTAGCATTTATTAGTTATATTTTATTTCCTTTTTGTAATTTTAAATTACAAACAATATCTTTTAGTTTTGGGATTTATTATTTTATTTTATTTCCGAATCAAATTAGGTTAGTATAAAAGGGAAAAGATCTCTTGTATCTGGGATCCTATCTCTTCCGAACATTTTTCAGAACCCTAGTTTCTCTGTAAGTTATGAGCAACTAAACCTCTTTGGTTAAGGTTAGGAGCTCTGTTTATTTGTATGGAGTAAGACTATTACTTTTATATTTTAATTAATGTATTGATTCAATTTTAAGGATTATTTTTGTTCTTAATCTTATGAATTTGGGTGGAACGAGAGTATGAACCTTATTCTATATGAGTTCTTGTGATTCTCGAGAGAGTTATCTCGCTTAGACAATAGCTTGAAAATAAATTCCTCCTAAATTGCTAATTACATGAACTAATTGGGATATATGACATATAATCCTGTTAGCTTTGGAAAATTAGGATTTTGTGGCCATAAACTAGTTTTTTGAACTTAACCCTCTAATCAGAATTAAGTGACCATGAGAGTGGCGGTTAATAAAGGTTAGAGGAGGCTAAATCACTAAGAGATTATGGTTTAGACATTTACAGTTTACCATAGAATGAATCATACGTTGTTAAAATAGTTAGTAAGAACTTTTAATCCGGAAAGATAAACATCTCCAAAGCCTTGACTATTTTCTCATACTGTTTTTACACCAAACCCTTATTTGCCTTCTTTATTTGCTTATTTATTGTTTATGAGAATTGACTCACCAAATAACTTTTTCTATTTGCCTAACTAAGCCAATTAGATAACCATTGTTACTCAGTCTGACAATTCTCGTGGAATCGACCCTCACTCACCTGAAGTATTACTTGGATGACTTGGTGCACTTGCTGGTTAAGTTGTGCGAGTTCACAATTCGCGCACCATCCGTGTTCACACCAAACAAGTGATATCAAGGTGATCAGTCTCAATATCTCTAGTCTAGTGCTTCGAAGTTCCAAATACGTGCTCATAAAAAATTATGCCATGTATATCAGTTAGATATCCTAATTCAGCATATGCAAACACCCAGAGTATGCCTAGAAGCATAGTTAGTCCGTCCCTCAGATCTACAAGAACAAACTGCTCTGATACCATAATATAACACCTTACCACGCAGAGTTTTATGCTTAAGTCGTAAAATAGAGGTGGCGAAGTATTACAACCTCTAAAAGAAAAGACGTACGTATAGATATAGTTGAAAAAAATTTATAACAAGGAGCCTTGAAGGAAAGTTTAAGCAAAATCGCAAAAAAAGAAAAGCGCATTGCACATGTAAACGAATACCCAGATAGGAAGAAAGGTAAAGATATATACATAAAGAGCAAAATACCAAAAGATATAGAATATCAAGCTCCAGAATCAACCTGTGAAGCCAAGGCCGACTGGAGAATATTTATATACGTATATATATATATATATACATCCCAAAATATCCTAAATTTACATAAAGTAAGCACCTATTTCTCCATAAAATCCTCTAGGAGGATCAAACATAAAGTATATACGGAGAAGAATATATATTAGCTTGCTTATAGTTTTATTGTAGTAAATATTTTCATGTTGCCTAGTATAGAAAATAAGTTTGGTAAAAACAACAAAGGAATTTTCATGAAATCTCTTTTAGGGCGTTCCATTGATTAGATTCAAAAAATTATTTTTCAACTTGCTTGAAGTATTTTGTGGAACATAGAAAAGAGCTCGAACAAGACACCAAGTAAGATTTGAACTTCAATTGTGTGGTTGCATATTTTCAACCACAAATTTTGTTCTTGTGTGATGTACTCCTTTTATGATTGTGATCTTAGATTTTCTTGAGTCTTTATGTCATATATTTGATGTTTTGAGTGATTTAATATGATTGAGGCCATTTTTTAAATCAAAATTCACTAACCCATATGCCCATACCCTTATATCTATCATTGTAACCCACTTTTGAGCATTTTAATTCCCCTTTTATTCTAATTTTAAGTACATCTATCTCCCTAAGTGAAATACCATTAATTTTCATGAATTGTATCTTTGATTAGCTTAGGTTGAGGAGTGTGTGTTATTCAAATATGGGGGAGGATTTGTGGAGAAACATTGGTAGTAAATAAAAAAGTTTAATTTGGGTATTCATTAAGAAATTTCAGAAAAATGGGTAAACACTCATGCATTCGTTACTTAAAACATATGCATCTCTTTTTGGTGATAAAAGAAAAATTTTGGTGTACATAATTTTGCAATTCTGAAAAAAAAAGAAAAAAAGAAGAGAAATAATAATAATAATAATAATAATAATAATAATAATAATAATAATAATAATAATAATAATAATAATAATAATAATAATAATAATAATAAATAAAGAATGCATATGTGTGTGAATTAGAAAGAAGATGCATGAGTGAATGTGAAAAAGGAGACAAATAGGAAGTTAGGTTGTTTTCTTTTGTGTAAATAGGTCGATATAGGATTAGGTGGGATACTTGAGCTAATCAAAGATCCAATACACTAGTCCACTTCATCATATTAATCCAACCCTTACCCTAACCCCATTACAACCATCTAAAGACCTCATGATATTTGCATTCATGCATCAAATATTTGTTAATTGTTAGATGATTAGCAAATCCTAGAAAACATTATTAAAAGAGAATTGAGTGATTAAGCCCTAAACACTGAGCGATTAGAGCGTATACACATCCGGTGAGGGGTTCGATTGCTCAATTCTATAATTCCTTCTCTTATCTTGTGTTTTCTTGCAAGTTGCTGAAGTGATTTTGAAAACTTCAAATTAAATCTTTGGACATTCATCATATTGCATTAATTCCTTGCCTTATCCCTAATGATCTACTTTGGATTGGTTAGAAATCTATTGTTTATTTTTGCCAAATTCAGTAGAAACCTTAGTATAGATATAAGTAGGTAATATTTAGCATAGTTGCATGCATGTAGGTAGTGCATTAAATAATTTGCTTGCCCTTTCCACATTTCTTCTTTGATTGTGATTAGCATGAGGACATGCTATTGTTTAAGTGGGGGGAATTGATGAATCCATATTTGGTGATAAATTTTGGATTAAATTGAGGGGATTTCATCATATAAACCCACATTTATTCACTTAAATAGCATACTTTTGTGTTTTCTCTCTAAATTGTACCTAATTGTGAAAACATGCTTTTTGTGCTTAATTTAATCAATTTTATTCCACTTTTATTCTATTTGATGCCTTGATGGTTTTTTTATGAGTGATTTCAGGTGTAATAAGTAGGAATAGCTTGATAAGAATGAAAGGGAAGCATGCAATTGGGAGAAAACATGGAAAAACAAAAGAGAAGAGCATTTCAGTCACAACCACCTGTGGGTACGCACAGGATGAGAATCAGCCAGTGTGCGTACGCACACACCTGTGCGTACGCATAAGTCCCAGCGCATGACTTCATTAAAAAGTCATGTGACTTGTGATTTTGAAGGATTAGAGGCCCAATTCTGATGGCCTAGAGCTCATATGCAAGGGGCTAACATGAGAGGACCATACCACAACATTAAAGAGATCATTAGATAGTTTTAGAAACTTTTAGTTTATTTTTGTCTTAGGTTTTTCTCTCAACTTTCTTAGGGTTTAATTAGGATTTATATTACAAGTAGCAATTTCCATTTTGATCTTGGATTCTAGCTTGCTTCCATTGTAAGTATTTCTTGATTTTATCTTTAACAATAATACTTGTGCTACATTTTCTTATAGTTTAAGTCACTTTGTTTATATTTATATATACTTTAATAATTTTGATTTCTAGTTGATGAAATTGATTATTATTGGTTATTACATGTTTGTTTGAGTTGCCATTGTTGATTTTTTTCATTGATTGTTCATAGTTTCAAATATTTTTGCAATATGGCTTTGTTTGTGATTATGCCCACCAAGTGTTTGTGGAAATGTCAATTTTGAATATGGAGTAGATTTCCACTCCTTTGCTTGGGAAAATGAGTATATGAGATACTAGAGTCATAATGTCCGACATTTAGTGGTAATTCTTGGATTGTTAGTTGTTCTTGTTTCCATTAATGCTAGCTTTTTGCTAAGGTAATTAGTAAGTTAGCTAGGATTTGTGGATTAAGAACAATTATGCTCACTTGAATTACCCTTCGATGTTAAGGGTTGACTAGGTGACAAAAGAACTTTTCGAAACGAAAAACTTACCGCAACTAAGAAGAAACTGAACCAAGTAGCGACAGAGTGGTTTAACGGCAGCAAAATGTCAACGGAGTTCCGGCGGTGTCGCAGGTGGCTTTTCCCTCTCTCCCATCATGTTCTCTCTCTCTCTCTCTCTCTCTCTCTCTCTCTCTCTCTCTCTCTCTCTCTCTCTCTCTCTCTCTCTCTCTCCTTGGCTTCTCCAGCAATAGCAGCTTGAATGGCAACAACGACGATGGCTGGAAACAGCTCCTCCGACGGCGACGATCGAGACCTCAATGACGACAACAGCACGGCAAGGACGAGCTCCACCAATTCACGCGCATCAGTTTCTCCGTTGAGCCCTCCTTCTCGGCGCTGCTCTCTCTCTCTCTCTCTCTCTCTCTCTCTTCATGAGCGGCAGTGGCAAGGACATTGAGCGTCGACGGCGAGGTGTGACGGCGACGACTCCTCCCTCTAGCTCGATGACGATGTGACGGCGGCCCATGCCCTACCAGCAACGCATCTCCCTCTCTCGGATCTCTTCTCCGTGCATGTGAGTGTATTTGCTTTGTGTGTGAGTGGGTGAAATGTAGAGAGAGTGAGGAAAGGGTTGGGGACTATGCAGCATGAAGATGAAAAGGGAGGGGGTGAGTGTAATAGAATTAGGGTTAGGGGTAGTTTAATAATTTTACTAAAATTAGGGGTAATAGATTAATTGAAAACCAATTTTAATTCAACAAAATTATATTTAAAGAAAATATTATTTAATCATAAATTTACAAATTAATTTTAAGAAAATACTCTAATTCAAGGATTAGAGATAATATAAATAATTTTCTTTACTTATAAAAATTAAGTATTAAATTCTAAAATCTCAATTATTTAAACTAAGTCATGTAAAATTCTTATTCTTTTATAACTACTAAGCTTTATAGTTTAAATGTAAAAAATTATTCAATAATTAAAAAATTAAGTAAAATTTTTATTTTAATTATTAGAACTTGATTTAATTACTTTTAATAAAATAGTTTATAAAAATAAAATATTTAATGAATAAATAAATTAAAATTAACTCGTAATAAGATTTTTCGAAATTTCTGGGTCTTACATCTTAGTCCTTAATAGAAACAAGATTAATTAAACTCTCTAAATTATCAATCAATTCGGACATTAGCAACTCAAGGTCACCTAAGTCCTCATTTTCAAGCCAAGAGTGCTAAAATTCTACTCTAAAACTACACCAAGCATTTTATCAAACACTTGGTGTGCATAAAAGAAAAACATAGTAAATTGCAATAATAATAAAATCTATAACTACCAAAACAAGGAAACAATAACAATAACTCAAACAAGCATCAAGGAAACATAAAACATCAAACTGTATTAAAGAAAATCAAAATTAACAAAAAAGTTCATAAACTAAAGTTAACAAAATAAAGAAACAAATAAGCAAAATTAGGAAAATTAAGACAATAGAACAAGAAAATATAAACAAATCTACCCTAAAATAAGAATTAAATCCTAAACTAAGAAAAAACTAAACCTAAAATCCTAAATTTTAGAGAGAAGAGAGAGCTTTTCTCTCTATAAATCTAACCTAAAACATGCTCTAAACTATACTAATGGTTCCCCCTTTGATCCTTCTTGAGTCTTGCATCATGTACTTCAGAAATGAGTTGGATTGGGCTCAAGAAATCACTGAAACCGCAACCCAAATGTTTACTTAAGTAAATCACGTGCTGACAATCATGCGTACGCATTTGCTATGCGTACGTGTAACTTGAGATTCATGGGTACGCATGCCTTATGCGTACGCATGGCCATGAGGAACTCCAATCTCCATTTCTTCATGAATTCTCCACTTTTGCATGCTTTTTCTCCACTTCTTCAAGACATCCTTGCCTTCTAAGCTTGAAATAACTCAACAAACACATCAAGATATTGAATAGAATTAAAGTGAATGAAATTTAGCAATTTAATAGTCCAAAAAGCATGTTTTTAATCATTAAGTACAATTAGGAGAAATTCACAAAACTATGCTATTTCAATGAATAAATGCAAGATAAGTTGATGAAATCCACTAATTTCAATCCAAAATTTACCATAAAATAGTGGTTTATAACTATTTCCTCTCTACCTTATATTCCTCATGAATTTGCTACTATTTACTACTTCTGTTACTACTACTACAACAGTTTACACTCTACTTTATATTCCTCGTGAAGTTGCTACTACTACTACTACTACTATAGATTCTGATCACTACACACCAAATTGTCCATCCATTCATCCTTTACTCCTAATTCTCACACTTATGCTTCTTATGCTCACAATAAGCCTCCAAGTCCTATCTCTATTGTTAAACCATCTGATTTTTCAATCTCTGGAATTGAAACTCCATTACCTCCTACACCCACTATTCAAACTTCATCCACTCAGCATATTGAAAACAGACATCTAATGATAACTAGAGTCAAGTCTGGAATCCATAAACCTAAGGTTCTTACTGTTATTTCTTCTGGTTTGGATTTGGTTCATCATCCACCAAAGAATATCTCCCAAGCTCCTTAATCTCCTTATTAGCTTCAAGTTATGAAGGAGGAATTTGAAGCTCTCATGAAGAATAAGACTTGGCATCTAACTTCTACTCCACCAAACTCCATTATTATTGGCTGTAAATGAATTTTTACAGTCAAAAGAGCCCCTAATAATACTATCAGAAAGTATAAAGCCTAGCTAGTGGCTAAGGGGTGTCATTTGCTAGAAGGCCTTGATTATACACAAATATTTAGCCCTGTAATTCGTCCCTCCACAATCAGAATTTTTCTATCAATTGCCATCTCTAAAGATTAGCCCTTTTACTAGTTTCACTTTAATAATGCTTTTTTTAATGGTGACTTAACTGAAAATGTTTTTATGCTTCAACCACCTGGTTCTAAATCTTCCAACCCGAATCAAGTTTGCAAACTCGACAAAGCAATCTATGGTCTCAAGCAGGCACCCAGGGCCTAGTTTGCTAAGCTAAACACTACACTATTCAAATTTTCTTTTATTAATACCAAAGATGACACTTCTCTATTTGTTCGTACAACTAAGCAATCTACTACGTATATTCTAGCTCATGTGGATTACATTGTTCTTACTGGGGATAATGAGGCTGAACCTAATTCTCTTATTCACAACCTTCACTCTCTTTTCTCCCTTAAGGACTTAGGCTCCCTTCACTACTTTCTTGGTCTTGAATTCACCAAACACTCGAATGGTTTCCTTTACATCTCTCAATCTAAATATATTTTAGATCTTCTGAATAGAGCTGAAAAGAAAAATTCTAAACCTGTGCCAACTCCTATGATCTCCTCATTAAAACTTGTATCACAAGGCTCTCCACCATTTGAAAATCCAAAGCTATATAGGTCTATGGTTAGAGGCTTACAGTATGCAACTCTCACACATACAGAAATTGCTTTTGCAACCGTGTCAGTCAATTCATGCAACATCCAATGGAACAACATTGGTGTACTGTCAAACGCATCCTCATATACCTTTCAGGTTCATATAATCATGGTTTACTCTATTCTAAATATCCTGAATTTTGTGTTTTGGCCTTTGCAGTTTTTGGGCCAGCGATATTGAAAATTATATATCAACAAGTGAGTATTGCATATTATGGGTAACAATCCCATATTCTGGAGTAGCAAGAAGCAATTAGCAGTAAGCCACTCATCCACTGAGGCTGAATTTTGTTACTTAGCTAACATGGAAGCTGAGATATTATGAGTGCTTAAGCTTCTAGTTGAACTGCGGATCTTTCCTCCAATTCCACCATCAATTTACTATGACAACCTCAGTTCATGCATGCTCGCAGCAAATCATGTTCTTCATAGTCGAAGCAAACATTTCAAGAAAGATCTTCATTTTTCCAAGTTTGTGTTTCCAAAGGACAGCTTTCAGTTGTACATATAGCTGCAGATTCTCATATTGCTGATATACTAACCAAACCCTTTTCTGGTGCTTCATTTAAAAAATTCAAAATCAAACTCAGAGTGGTATTGCATCCCACACTGACTTTGAGGGGGGATAAAAGGAGTGTTGTGGATATGCTACTAGGCGCTAAGTTTGACATTGATGGTGTTAGGCACCAGGATAACGATGGCGTTGGGCGCCAGGACAACGAGGGCGCTAGGCGCCAGGTTTAGGGCGCTAGTCTGTTATAATTGTTAAAGCAATTCCAAACAATATATATAAAAAATCTCAGTGTAATTCACAGAAGAATAATAATTAAGAGACAAATTACAATTCCTTTTTAATATAGTTCAGTTTCTCTATTGTTATTCATCTTTCAATATTCTCACATCTAAATAGATTATTAGCAAATTTCTTGCACAATACAAACAAAATATTTGATTTCTTTTTGCATTCACATAATCAATCCTTATACTAATCATATTTTATAAAATGATATTCTCTATTTTTTCTTTTACACATAAAAAAATTGTTGAGATAAAAAAAATAAAAATTGTAAATTTGTAGATGGATTCTTATATTCTCTTTTATCAACTTAATGTCTTATTTATAAGCATTAAATTCATGTATCAACACAAATATATAATCATGAAGAAAAATATCCTTTTAAAAAGATACAAGTTTTCAATGTATTATAATCTTTTGAAGAGATGTAACCTTTTTAACATATATAAACTTTTATATATTTTAAAAATATATCTCATATAAACCGAATATAAAAAATTAAAAGTATTAACTTATCTTTTTAATTATCTTCTTAATTTTTAAATAAAAATTTAAAATTTTTATCTTGTGATATTTTCAAACACCAACATATATATTTAAAGTTTTAATTATTTAAGTATGGAGAATAAATTGAGACTCTCAATTATTACTCAATAACTAACAATTATACGGGAGAAAAAAAAATTAAAAGAGTTTAGTTAATATGTACTTTTAGAATATATGATAAGTTTATAATTAGTAAAAAAATTTAAATATTTTTATTTAATAAATATAAAATAAATATATTAAAACCTTAAATTTTTACATTTTAATAAAAAAAATTTTAATTGGTAAACTTAACATGTGTTTTTAGAACACAATACAGATAAATTCAATTTAAAATAATCTTATTTAAATTACCATATTTAAAATTATACATCTATTATATCAATTATTACATTTAATATTATTCAATGATTCTAATTATTATTAAAAAATATAAAATAAAATAATTTTAAACTGATTTTGATTAATTTTTTATTGTGTGTCAAATACTTTTGAGTAACTAATACCTTCGCGACAGTTTTTAACTCAATAATCAATTCAAATGTTAGTACTTAGTAGCATTCTTTATTTGTTGAACTTTGGAAATCACTTCACTTTGAAATTCGGTAGACCTCAAATTCCGTAAAGTTCGCAAAGTAGACGCTACACCACAGTAACATCTTTTTACCTTTTCTTTTTCCCTTCTTTTTTACATAATAGTTTTCTCATGTTTAACCTTAGTCATTCTACCATAATTACTCCATAAGTTGTTGCTAATAGAAATTTTTTTATTTTAACAAATAATAAATATATTTAAAATGTTCTTAATTAGTAATTAGAACATATATTACCGATGTCATTTTTTTAAAACTTTTAAGGTTTTTGCATAATTTTTTTTTTGTCTTTATCTTATACTAATTTTCTTTTGGTTCAATAATGGTCGAAATTTAGACCTTTCGGTTATATTTTGATATTACATCATAATATTATTTTTTAAAAAAATTAAATTAATAAAAAGAGACACATTAATAATTAAAAAATACTATTTGTATAATAAAATTCAGTCTTTAGTCAGTCTTTAATATTATTTAATTATTTTTTAATTAAAACATATTCCTATTTTTTAGATACACAATTATAATTAAAATTAATTTAAATTTCAAAAACTAAAATTTTTCTAACTTCCTACCCATTTCTTAGTTAGTTATTGTTTGATTTGTTTTCTTCTTTTACGTTTCTTCTTTCTCTGTAACAAGATTTTCTTCTTTCTTCTCTTCTTCTATCTCGTCCGCTTCTTTTTTAAATTGGCCGTAATTTCTTTTTCAATTATGATACATCTAAAATTATTAACTTATATAGAAAATCTTTTTGAAACACATCCAAAATCATAAATCTAAAATTTAAATTTAAACATTAAAAAATAATTGTAACACATCTAAAATTATGTAGTGATACACAAAATATTTCTAAAACACATTCAAAATTATGAATAAAAAATTTAAACCCTTGCAGTGGCCGCCGTAATTGCTGTAGACACAAAATTATTTAAATATTTCTAAAACACAGTGTTAACAATTTAAGGATTGTAATTCTTTAAATTGTTCTTCTACCTAAACCATTCTCCAATACAAATTAGGATGTTGTACATGGCATACAAAATCAATGTGATTGAATAACTAAATAGATAGATACGGTTAACTATGAATCGCTTTCTCTTAAACACATCCAAAATACCTGAGGTCCACTTCTGAGGTAGAAGGATTAGCGACGCTGATGAGGACTAACGCGACGAGGAGTAGGACGAAGCGAGGCTGCGGACTAAACGGCGAGGAGGAAGGCGATGCCAAGAACGAGCGAGGCGGATGACGGCATTGCAGAGGAACGGCGAAGAGGACGAACGACGCTGGAGATAACGCGGCGACCCCGAGGAGGACGGCGTCACGGACGAATAATCGCATGAACCAATTAAAATCTTCAATTTCACTGAATTTATATTTTTGAAAGTGTATTTAAATGATAATCTGTTAATAATTAAAAATAATAAAATCGAAACAGAAATTTTAAATTTTAAATTTTAGTTCTATTTAATTTGTATTTTAGATGTGTATTCAATTTTAAAAAGACACTAAATTTATTTAAATGTGTTTATTTCACTTTTTTTTAATTTTATAATAAAAAACTGAATATTATACCATTTTTAAAAGATACGTAATTGAATGGTTAATAATTATATCTCTAACCATTACTATGCGATAAATCTCGTTATATTGTTGCTTTTGATTGGAAGCTCGTGGTTACAGTCCAAAGTGGTACAAAATGATATCCATGGTCTACAATGTACAAAAAAAAGCAAAAGATATGACTGAAAGTCTCTGAAACCTCTTCTTCTTTTTTGACCCCTCCCACCCCCACCAATAGAAAACATAGCAACGAAATGAAATAAAGGTTTCGGTATTTAATGTGAATCCATAATATAACAAATTTAAATTTATGCAACCTTATTTATTCATTTATAATTTTACCTTATGGCATACGAGAGCAATCTTTATTGAATGGAATTGCCATGTTGCCAACCAACATCTTCAATCATAGTGTCTTTTTTCATCTTTGTTGCAGCCTTTTCGAGTTTTTGGGATAGAAATATATAGTGCCTCAATACCTTTAATGAATCGTAATATACTAACATGTCCAGTGGCAAAATAAGATGATTATTTTAGAATTTTTAAATTAAATAATAGACAATTTTCCATTATTTTTTGTGTAAATAAAACCAAAGGGACTAGTTTCTTTTTTAGTTTTTTTCACTCAATACAAACTGCGGCAGAAGGTTTCATACCTTTGAAAGTAGTGAAGATTTCATAAATTTCACACAGATAAATTTCAAGGTTGACTTGTTCTACTAAAAGAATTCATAAAGCAATCTTAAAATGAAAGTAACTTTTTTATTTTTTGAAAAAAATACAATATTTTTTTACAATAAAAATATGGTTTTAAAATAAAAAGTTTTGTGCAAAACTTAATTATAATTTGTATATTTATTCTTTACTTAATAATTTTTAGCAATTCTCCAATAATAATAAAAAAATAGAAGTCAAGGAAGGTATCATTTCACTGCAAGTGAGTAGCGCAAGCGAGAGTAATGGATTATACTTCTAGCTTACTTAATCAAAGGTCTTGAATTAATTAATACATTGAGTAAGCATTTACTTTAAAACTTGAAATTAAAAAAAAAAAAAAAACTTTTAAAGTGGTTCTATTCAATTCAAACCGAGTTGTCTTCGTTTATTGGAGCTAATAATTACGAACGGGGAATTGATGAAGATCACAAAGTAAGTACCTTATTTCTTTATTATATCTAGTTTATTTGAACCTAAGAAACAAGAAAATAATTCTCGTGAAAATACTTTTACCCTTTTCAAGTACTTTAATCAAGTCGAATTAGATCAATTGAATTTTAATGATAATATATTCCAACATTGAGTTGTATAATAGTAGAGTAGTTCTTGAAGAATTTATTGGTATAATTATTAATTACTATGTCTAAGTTTAAATTGAAGATGACTCATCTAAATTCAATAATTAAATTGATCATTGAATCGATAGAATTAAAAATTATATATATTAAAAATATTTTTTTGTATTTTATTATTTTAAATTGATTAATTATTAAAAAATCGAATTAATTTAATCAATTTATTTATTTTTAGACTAATTTTTTTTAGTTATAACTAATTTTTATCTTAAATTAGACTATTATATTTTTCAATTGATCCATTTAAATTAGTCGGTTCGATCTGGTTCTTAAATCGATACATTCAACCATTAAGAATTACAAACAACTATCTTTTGTTTTAATCAAAGAAGAAGGAATAATTTCTCTTTGGCAAAACAAATACATAAATAAAACTAATACTAACAAAATAAAATATATAAAAGGGAAAAAAAAGGGTAAAGGAGCTTGTTGTGTAAATTATTGCACAACACGAGTTCACATATGTCGGAATTAAAATCCTTCCTTCCATATTTGCATGACACAGGAGCCTTTTTTTTTTCCCTTTCAAATGGTGGTCTACATGAAAGGAAATTATAGCTCCTTTTCTAGTTATATATATACTTTTGAATCCAAAAATATATAATAAAGATTTGAAAGTGATAGGTATAGAGAGGATGACATTATTGTTGAGACAATGAATTCATTACACATACGTGAACTTATAAATTTACCCTACATACAACACAATTTGATGCAATAATAATAGTGTAGTTTTGGTTAATCTGTGATCATTTAGCACCTAATAATAATAATGAAGAACAAGGAAATTTATGTGTGATGATTGCTAGAATTGAGTCCCAACATGTTAGAATTATGAGTCATGCTACAAAGCTACACCGTGTTCTTTATAAATTAATTTCTCTTTTGATGAATCTGCAAAGATGATATAGCATTTTCAAATCACATTCACATTCACATGAGACCAACTAATGTTTCGTTTAGTCTCAAAATAATTAGATGCTTACCTTATAAACAAATAAAAATTATTTTTTAGATAGTGGGTATGAAAATTAAATACCTGTTTTAGTTTGTATTTTTATTTCTATATTTTTAGAATTTATGAAAAATTATAAAAATCATAAAATTTTATTTTCTATTTTCACTCTTTTTATAAAATTCTAAAATAAAAAATACTGAAAATAAAAAAAATACCCAAGCATACCATAAGTGTTTGTCTATTTGGCAACACTTGAATTACATTTTATTAGTGCAAAAATATTTTATATTAACACTTAACAGTATATTGAAATTAAATTCAATTTTTTTTTTTTTAGATTTTGGTCCATCTATGATTACCTTAATGTTTTAATTTTATGTGTGTGAACAATGGAGTAAGAGAGCTTGTTAATGAACAGAGTTTGTGTTTATTTTGCAACCAATAATGTTTATTTCATAAAGGCAGGCCAAGCATGTCTTGTACCAATAAGTGACCTAAGTGATTATATCCTCTTCAAGGAAATTATAAATAATTAAGATTAGGAGGGGTCCAAAATATGATTAAGGCTCCAGAAAATAATGAATTTAAATAAAGGCTACATTCTATTATTCTTCCCCCTTTTTTTGAATCCATTGGGGGCCACCTTGGTATAATCACGTTAAAAGTAGTCACATTTTTATTTTATATATTTATCTATTTATCTTTTTTACTTTGCTTTGAAATTTCAAAATATCACCTTTCTCTCACTCATATAAATCTGAAGAAGGAGAGGAATCATGGCAACCAAAGCAAAATAAATAAAAAAAAAAAATAAGTAAAGGGTGTGTTTGGGGTTTTGCAATAAAGAATACGAGAGAAAAAGGAAAAGGAGCATGTTATGGCGTTATGCTATGCTACCCTATCTTAGCGTTATAGAGAGTCATCACTATATCTTTTCCTTTGTGTGATTCACTGTGAAAACAATAACACAAATGAAAATACTTTGCTCTCTTCCTCCAACTCTCTCATACTTTCAGTTCTCTTTGTTCATGCAAGATCCAAAGACTGATTCCAACACAATAATAAGGTATGTATTTACCTCCTTATTAGATTTCTCATCATCTATCTCTTGTCCCTTTCTCACACCCTATTTTGATCAATTTACCTTATATGTATTACATTTTTTTTTTTTGTAAGAAAAAAAAAATTGGGTGGAATTAAGTTTTTGTAAAAAATGTGAACTTTTATAAGCTTGGCTTGGACATTCATCACATTTATGACATTATTCCTCTAAGGTCTAAAAGTATATATAGTACGTCATAATTCTATAGTCTAGACTACTTTATTTGGCTTTCTTAATATTGTGTGGACTAAGTGTAAGATAATTTGCATATTTATGATGTTTATGATGTGATGAATTTGACCAAGCTCACAAACTCACCCTAAGCTAAGGTAGGTGAATAATTTCATTATAGGCGGATAGACTTTTTCAAACACTATGAACCTAAATTTGGTATTTCCAAGTTGGCAAAAAGGATCTTAACTCTTAGCACCATTCGCTAAGAACAAAACTAGTAAACTAAACTCATTTTGTTTTTCTTCCAAATTGCATAAATAGCCCTTTTTTTTTTTCTCAAAATTTTGATATCAAAAGAAAAAAAAATCAAATATGAAAAATCCAACATCATCTCCACATAAAGAATTGTTAGTGCATAATATCCAATTCATTTCGCATTGTAGAAAGCCGTGGTATCAACGTGCAATGGAGGTCACTAGTCTATGGAAAATAATGTCCAAATCAACAAACAATACTAGTACTAATTCACCTTTATGGAAGACAACATCAATGCTATCAAAATCGCATCAAGTTCCTACATCATCCACCACCAATAGCAATAACTACAACAAGAATAAACTAAGAAAATGCTCATCCCTTAAAGTGGCAACCTCGTTTACAAGAGTGTGCCTTTGTGCGCCTATATACTCCTACAACGAAGCCTTTAGAGCGGATCGTGTTGTTGCCCCTAGAAGAAGTTACAGCTATCCAAGATCGTCGTCCTCCAAGCCGTTACATAGCGCTCGAGACCGGATTTCGCATAGCGCGAGGATTAGTACCGACGGAAGGAGGGTGTTTAGGGGTAAATCATTAACAGATGATGTTCTTATGAGGAGGTTTGTGATTGAGGAAGAAGCAATGATGCAAGTTAGGAGAAGGAACCAAATGGAATTAATTAGGAGGAGGAGTATGTTGAGGAGAAAGAAGCTTGGGCCTAGTCCACTTAGTAGAATGGTTATGGCACATGATCATTGATATTATTAGAATTTGGAACACTTGTTTCTTTAGTTCAATGTTGGTCCAGCCCAACTATCATAGTGTCCAATCCAATTGGTAAATTCTTTCTTTCTTTTCTTTAATTGCCCTTTTTAGTTTCATTCAATGAACATCCCTCACCTCATGTGAGCAAGTTGCCATTACTTTGGCTATATCTGCTAGTTACAAAAAATTGTGACACCCCATTTTAAATGGTTTAATTTAATAACATTGTTATATATTAGCAAAAGCTTTTAATTAATTCAGCTCAAATAATTGTGGTTTTTGCGAATTATTTATAATTAAAAGGTTGAAGTCGAGACCACTAATGATAGTTTTATACGTACATAATATTTTTTATCACTACTATCAATATCGATATTATACTTTTATCTGAAATTTAACAAATATGATTCGAAAAAGTGCAATCGTTTCTTGTAATATAAAATTTTCAATTCCCAAAAATTAAATTTGAACCTACTAGAAAGAGGATGAAGTTGGCAACTACTTAGACAAATCAAAATCACTTAGTTTCATTTCTTTTATACAATGTTTATTAGGAGTTTAGAATGGAAATAACTCTTCTACTACTCTTTTTCCAAAGCTAAGTCTTAACTACTTAAGTCAACAAACACACCCAACTAACTGCTATGCAGTGTCTTGTTAATTTGCTTATAAGACACTCTAATCAAAATGGCACAATTCATAAATAAAACTTGTACACCAAGGATAGTGGTTATCTAATTTGTATTGAAAAAAAAAAAAAAAAAAAGAGCCTTGGTTAGGTTTGTTTTTGTGACTAGTAAATTAAATGTGACTTTGATCACACACGCATGCTTCATTTTTTACTTATAAATGCAACTACCCTATGAGCTTTTTCATTTGAATCTCTCCCAAATCTAATAAAATTGACTTCTCTCTACCATAAAGTATATAAAGCTTCTTTTAAGTAATTCTCACGATTTTACAATTTTTATACTAGAGTGAATATTAAATTAGAACATAATTCTCTTTATGCTAGAATGGGATAATAAGTTGCATGTGTAAATATATACAACACTAGCAATGAAATATGAACTCAAAGATCTAGTTGTGACTTGTGAATCTCCAAGCTTAGTAACTTAAATTGAAACATGAATTAAGTGTTTGCAACTATTTTTTTTTTCTATTGTTTTGCTAGATTGAGAAGGTGAAGGGTGTTGAGAGTTGTTAATCCTGTCCATTTAGTAGGGTTAATATAATTAATGAGTTATTATCCTTTACCAATCAAATCAATATAATTATTGCCATATTTCGTTGGTGATGAAGATAGTTTAAACACTTAAATTAGATGTTAGAAAAATTATTCACGAGAATTAGGGTTGTTGATTATAATGTTGGTAATTTGGTATATATAATTATTGGCTCTATATTAGTAATTTTACCAGTGCTTGATTTAGACTCTATTATTAAAAGTTTGACTAATTTAATTTCAAAAGTGACGCTTATACCGATCCTAATATTAGCAATTTAGTAATTAATAAATATCAATTAAATATATAATGGAGCTATTACCTTCAAAGTTGATTATTTTCCAATAGCATGCAATTAAATTAATAAAACTATGAACTTACTAAAAATAACAGAACAATAAGAATATCAAATTAAAAGGCACCTGAAAGATATGTATCGCGTAATTAAGCAAGACATGGATTAATTAGTTGCAATAATTTTTTTTCCCTTTCTTTGCTAAATGAATTAATTTCATTTTTCTTGTTCAGTGAATTGAACAAAGTTGAAAAAGATTAGTTTGTTATCTAAATACATCAGCTATAGTTTTAGCACCTTTGTGATTTGACATTTGTGCTTCAACACAATGTTGATTATAGAGACAGCATAACACCATTGATGACGTGTGGTTGAAGGATAATATGAGTTACCAACCAAATCATGTTTTATTGGTAATTATACAAGAGAAAAAGAGAGAGAACTTTTCAAGTTTTATCCTCGTGATCATCATAATTATAGACACTAATAATATATCACTACAAAAATAAATTATTGAAATAACGATGATTTTAACTACCAACAAAATTATTTATTAATAGGAATCGATATAACAATCGATTAGTTTTTTTCATACCATAAAAAAGTTGATCACGGTCGTTAATTTTTAATTTAGCGATCGCACCAAAATAATTTTAGTTGGTCACTATTTAAAAAAATCTCAAATTCTAAGATATCCAAGCTGTGATATTAATGGTTTGATGAACCAAAAGAGAGAAAAAGAATAAAGATTAAGAAAGAAAAAATAATAAATTCTTCTCATTTTAAAAATTTGTAAATAAATAAAAATAGAAAACTAAAAAAAATATTTGGTGGTTAACCTTATGTACTCTTTATGTACTCCTAGTATAATTAATTATCATCAACATTAAATTTAAAAAAATACTCTAGATAATACCCTCTCGCAAGCTAAATTATATAAATCTAACAATTCTAACTTAAAAATATTAATAAGAAAAGAACCCAATAACAGAACTTTAGTAAGAAAATCAACAAGTTGGTCTCTGGAATAAATCGGCATAAGATGAATAAGACCAGACAAATATTTTTTACGAATAATGTGGCAGTCCACTCCAATGTGTGTTTGGTTTTTTCATAAAAGATATGATTATTGGCAATGTGAGCGGCTAACTAGTTGTCACAGAATAGAGTGATAGACTTTTAAAGTGGCAAACCAATGGACTTGACAACCGTGGTTTGCTTCTTACTCTTTTAGCTAACGAGAGAGTTCCTAAGCATGAAGCAATAATTGAAAACGGAGTGACGATTATTGGCGCAAGTAACCCCGTCAATGTCGGCAAATTCAGTGAGATGTAGATTAAAAGTAGAGGAGAAGAATAGATCAGTTGTAAGTCTGCCTGTTAAATATGGAGTATGCGAAAAGTAGCCTGTAGGTGAGAAATAGTTGCATAGTCCAAAAATTGGCTCAAACGTCCCACAGCATAAGATATATCGGGTCTAGTATTTGTGAGTTAAAGGAGTCAGTCGATGAGCTGTCTATAAGTAGTGTTGTCCATTAAAATGGTACCTGACTCCTTCAAGAGTTTCTGACTATAATAAAATAGAGTGGAGAGAAGCTTGCAATCTAGATAACCAAAATCTTTACTTCCGCTGATAAACTTGAATTCTAGAGTTAGAGCATGTTACTTCCATTCCTAAGAAGTACTTGAGATCACCAAGATCCTTTATTTTGAATTTGTCATCCAAAATTTGCTTGATAGAATTGATTTCACCAATGTCCTTCCTAATTAAAACTAAGTCGTCTACATATACTAGGATGACAGTGAAGCTTTCGGATTGTTTCTTGATAAAGAGGAAATGATCGTAAAAAAACTACTTATAACCAGCATCAACAAGAGTTTGAGTGAGCTTAGCGTTCCATTATCTACTTGTTTACTTAAGCCCATATAGAGACTTTTACAATTTACAAACCAAACCTGGTTGTGACATAGCCATACTGGGTGGTATTCTCATATAAATTTTCTTGTCCAAATCTCCATGAAGAAAGGCAGTATTGACGTCCAGCTGTTTCAAATGTCATTTTTTTTGCCGCTGCTAATGCTAACATTACTCTTAGAGTAGTCATTTTGACAATTAGACTAAAAGTATCACCATAACACACTTCTTGTACTTGAGTGAATTCTTTTGCATTTAGCTTCGCTTTATGCCTTTCTATGGTGCCATCGGGATTGAATTTTACTTGAAAAACCTATTTGCAACCCACAACCTTGTTGTCTTTTGAAAGTTCTGTGAGACACCAAATTCTGTAATGATCTAGAGCTGCTAATTTAGCTTGTATTGCCTTTCTCCAATATTCATGTGTAGCTACTTACTCATAAGTGCTAGGTTTCGGATTTGAGGTGATGGCTAGAGAAAGAGACTTATATTTTGGGGTTAGTTTATCATATGACAAGTGTTTTGAGATAGGATATAACGAGTTAGAGTTAGCAAAGTTTCCAGAATGAGCTGTGTGGGTTATCATATAATGATAGTCCTTTAAATAAGCAGGCGGTTTCTTGACTCTTTCAGATTTTCTAGTGATGCAATAATGTTGTATTTTTGTGATGTAGGTGCATTGTTAGTGTGTTGTGTGGTAATGGGTGCAATGGTGTGTGAGAAAATTGGTGAATGCATTGAGCTTGAGAAATGTTCATTTAAATCTGTGAGTATAGTATGTGTGGGTGATTGCAAATGATGTGTGGATGGTATATCTTGAAAAGGATCAATGCATTGTGGAGTACGAGTGAGTGTTATAGGAATATCAATGCTAGTTGAATGTAAAAATAGAAATTACATTTCTAGATATAAAAATTTCTTTTGAGTTTAAATCAATAAGTCGAAAATCCTTTGTTCCAAATTTAAAACCGAGAAAAGCTATTTTCTTGGCTCTTGGGTCTAATTTTGTTCTTGAATTTGTTAATATGGAAGCATATGCAAGAGAACCAAATACTCTTAAATATGAAAGGTTAGGTAAGTTAACATACAAAAGCTTATAAGGACTAGCATTATCCAATTTAGTGCTAGGCAGTCTATTAATTAGGTGAAAAACGTGAGCAACTATGTATTGCCAAAAATAATGTGGAATTCTTTATTGAAACAACAGTGCTCTAACAACACCTAAAATATACTGGTATTTTTGTTCTATAATTCCATTTTGCTCTGGTATTTCTACACAAGAAGTTTGGTGTAAAATATCAGTTGATGCAAAAAAAGATTTTAGAGTGAATTCTGACACATTGTCAGTCCTTATACACTTAACTTATTTTTCAAATTGTACTCGAACAAAATTCACAAAATTAATAACCAATTGTGATGCCCCAGATTTGATTTTTCATAAAAAAAAACTCAAGTAAATCTGCTTTTGCCATCCACCACAGTAAAAAAGTACCTATGTCCTTCATTGGAAGGGATAAAAATGAGACCCCAAATATCCATATGAACTAAGTCAAAACAATCTTTATTTCAGTTGTACTAAGATTAAAAGATAATTTCTTTTATTTTTCAAAATGACATGAGTCACAAGAAAATTTTGAAGCAATACAATCTATAAAAGGATAGTATTTCTTCAGTAAAATCAATTTAGGCATGGGTATGTGTCCTAATCTAAGATGTCAAATATTGTTGTGCTCATTGTGTGAAGGTGTTGTATGATGAGTAGTAGTCGTAGTTGTCACCAATGAAGCTTCCTTTGTTGGAGGAGGGAGAAAGTGAGAGAATTCTGGTTCTCTACTCATTGTATATAACCCTTCTCTACACTTAGCAATGTCAATAATCTTCGATGTTGATTGATCATGTATCTCACAAACTTATCATCGATTAACAGTTGATAATATAAGTTTGAGGCTAATTTTGACACAGAGATCAGTTTGAAATCAAAAGAGGGAATGTACAAAATACTTTTCAGAAAAATTTTTTTAGAGAATGTAATTATGCCAACGATGGTGCTGACAGTTTTGGTCCCATTTGACAATATCATATTGATTGGAACAATATTTTGAAAGCTTACAAAATTTTTTAAGTCGAAAGTCAAATAATCTGTTGCACCAGAGTCAATGACCCATAGTGCAGATTTTAGAGTGATAATGCTCATAATTCTTGCATTAAAATATAATGCAATGGTTTTACCTTGATTAAAGGTCTGAATGGAATTAGTCAAAATTCGGTTTGCATTATGAGGTTGTTATTACACACTTTGTCTTTGACCAACTCTAATAAGGCAAATCTTTGTTCTGGAGTGAACTCAGATTTTTGACGTTCCAATATTTTCTTGGAGACAATTGAGCTTTCGTCACTGAGTATATCGTCATGCTACTCAGTGATCATGTGATTGATTGTGATGTTATGTTGTTGTCATTGCTGGGAATGGGAGGAGTACCCATACTTCTTATAGCACAAATCTTCTTTGTGGCCTTGCTTGTTGCAATGAGAGCATGCCATTGTAGCTCCACGACCTCTACTACCTGGATTTTTTCTAGGATGGAGAAAATAAGGGTTTGATTGATCTTGAATCGAACTTATGTTACTTTGTTGAAATACCTACTTATTGTTTTTTTTTTTACCTATAAAATCTAATTTGAAATGTGCGATTCTTTTTATGATGAGATAGTATTATTAAAAACGTAATTACTTGCTCAGGTATACTTACACGACATTCACTCTTAATCCACCTTGAACTTTTAGTAACTCACACAATCTTCCTAATGTATCTACGCTCATTCTTAATTCCCAAATACAATTTGGTTTAATTACTCTGTTGGTCCCTATAGTTTCGTAAAATTTTCAATTAGGTCTCTATGCTTTTTTTCTTTTTAATTGGGTCTCTACACCAAATTTTTTTCAATTAAGTCCCTCTTAGTAGTAATTGGCTTAATTTTATAGGGACCCAACTAAAAATAAAAAAGAATTGGTACAGGGACCTAAAATAAAAGGAAAAAAAAGTGTAGGGACCCAATTAAAAAAATTTGGTAGAAGGACTCAATTAAAAGAAAAAAAAAGTATAGGGACCTAATTGAAAATTTTGCGAAACTATAGGGACCAGCAGAGTAATTAAACCATACAATTTCTATTGCCCCCTCCTATTGTGCGGTTTAATACATTCCGTCTTAAGGGATTAGTATTAATTTCTCTATTCCTAATGAACAAATATCCTCTTCTCCTATTTCTCAAATACAAAAATGCAAATATCAAAACTAATATCGTAACTGCTTCAAGCTCAGCCTGAATCATAAAATAAAATAAGAAAAGAAATCGTCTAAATTACTCAGAGTGGTTCAATGGTTCCATTCTTCCCTAATCAAAAAATAAAAAATAACGTATACCTAAGGTGAGTCAGGGTCGATCCCACAGAGATTGTTGTTTTGAATCAAGCTATGGACACCTTGTAGATCTTAGTCAGGCGATTAGAAAAGATAGTTTGTTGAGATAAACGCATAAAACAAGAATAGGGATGAAATTATTTAATTTGAGTAAAAACAGTGATAAGAGAACGGTTGAGGTTTCATAGATACTTCATTCTTCTGGATCAACCTTTCCTACTATCTTTCTCCAATCGTGAGTGATTCCTTCCATGGCAGACTGTAAGTGATCAACGCTAGTTTAATGGCCTCCAATCTTCCTCCTTCAGGCCGAACGCCAGGTTTAGTGTGCACCCAACCTGAATGAGGGTGAAGCTCCTGCAGTTCATCCCCTTGATGATCCTACTTAAAACGCCACAGACAAGGTCGAATCTTCCGGATCAGAGAATGCTGTGCCTTTGGTTCTAGCCTCTACCACAAAGACCCTAATCTCCCCATACCTTGGCTTAGGGCCGTCAAAATGGGCTAAGCCCATCGGGCCAGCCCGTTTACCTGTTTAAATGGGCGGGCTTTGCCTCTAAAATTAAGTCCGTTTAAAATTCGGGCTAAACGGGCTGAGACCGATTAACCCGAAAAAAATGACAGGTTAAACGGGCTAGCTCACGGGCTAAACGAGTGGCCCATTTAATTTTTTTTTAAAAAAGTAGCACTTTTAGCTAATATTTCTCCTTATCCGACCCAAAAATCTGACTCATCAACTACAAAAATATTATTTTTTAATGGTTTTTGACCTAAAAGTGGTATTTTTTGTCAAAAAATTTTTCAAAAATAAAATAAAATGATAAACGGGCTGGCCCGTTTAACCCATCGGACTGACCATAAATGGTCCGGGCTAGAAAATTATGGCCCGCGAATAAAGCGGGCTTAACGGGCCAGGCCTAAATGGGCCGAGCTAGCCCGTTTGACAGCCCTACCTTGGCTAAACTGGTGTCTCGAGAAGTCCCCAATGAAGTCGTGAATTAGCCGTCTAAGATATGTATTATCAGGCTGGTGGTTCAGTGATCTCCTGTTACAGACTCACACTGAACCCATATAGAATGAAAATTTGTGTCACGGATCATCCTATTTATAAGGTTGAAGAACGAAGATACATCTTAGAATAGAGTCACACACGAATTGAATAGAACAGTAGTACTTTTATTAATCCATGAAAATCAGTAGAGCTCCTAACCTTAACCTTAGGAGGTTAGTGACCCATACTATATATAATAGTGTTCGAAAATAATGGGGGAAGAAGAAGATCCTAAAAATGGGTGATCTTCTCCAATATATACTAAGTTGCTAACTAAGGATTACAGAAATAAGGTAAACTAAGTTGATAATGCAAAAATCCACTTCTGGGCCCACTTGGTGAGTGTTTGGACAGAGCAAAGAGTGTCTCCATGTGCTAAGACTCTTAAGAGGCATTGAACGCTGGCTAGGGGTCCCCTTTTGGGCGTTGGACGCTGGCCACCCCCTTGTGGGCGCTGGACGCCAGAACTGGGGCTGGTGGCTGGCATTGAACGCCAGTTTTGGGCCTTCAATTCTGAAGCAAAGTATGAACTATTATATATTTCTAGACAGCCCTGGATGTTATCTTTCCATAGCCATTAAGAGCGTGCCATTTGGACTCTTGTAACTCCAGAAAATCTCCTTCGAGTGCACGGAGATCAGATCCTGACAGCATCTGTAGTGCTTTCTTTGCTTCTGAATCAGACTTCTGCTCAAGCTCCACAATTTCAGCCAGAAAATACTTAAAATTGCATGAAAACATACAAACTCAAAGTAGAATCCAAAAATATTAATTTTGCACTAAAACTTATGAAAATATAATAAAACTTAAACAAAATATATTAAAAATTATATGAAAACAATGCCAAAAAGCGTATAAAATATCCGCTCATTAGAACACCAAACTTAAACTGTTGCTTGTCCCCAAGCAACCAAAAACAAAATTGGATAAAAAGAAGATAAGGATACAATAAATCTCAGAGTTCTCAATGAAGCTCAGTTTCAATTAGAATAGCGGGACTAGTAGCTTTTTGCTTCTGAATAGTTTTGGCATCTCACTATCCATTGAAGCTCAGAATGATTGGCATCTTTAGAAAATCAGAATCCAAATGATATCATTGATTATCCTTGTTAAGTTCTTTTTTATTCTTGAAGACAGCTTTTAGAGTCTTGGCCGTGACCCTAAGCACTTTGTTTTCCAGTATTACCACCGGATATATAAATGCCACAGACACTTAACTGGGTGAACCCTTTAGGATTGTGACTCATCTTTGCTAAAGGCCCCAGTCAGTGGTGTCCAGGGTTCTTAAGAACACTCTTTGCTTTGGACCAAGACTTTAATTGCTCAGTCTCAAGTTTTTAACTTGACACCTTCACACCACAAGCATATAGTTAGGGAACCAGCTATAGGCCCTCCTAACCATTGATGCTCAAAGCCTTGGATCCTTTTGCCCTTGCCTTTTGGTTTAAAGGGTTATTGGCTTTTTGCTCTTGCCTTTTGGTTTTAAGAGCTATTGGCTTTTTCTACTTTTTATTTCTTTTCTGCTTGCTTCTTTTTTTTTTTCTTTTATTGCTTTTTGCTGCTTTTTCTTGCTTCAAGAATCAATTTTTGGATTTTTTCAGATCATCAATAATATTTCACTTTTATCATCATTCTTTACTTCAATATAAAAAATACACTGTTTATTCATACATTCAGAAAATAAAATTCATGCCACCACATCACATAATTGAACTATTGTAAATATTAAATTCAAAATTTATGTATCATTACTGCTTCTAAAAAATATCCAGATTTTATTAAGTTCAATGAGATGATAAGAGGAACATTTTATAGATAATTGGAAAGCAAAAACTTAAATTCTAATAATACTCATGCACTTCTTAAATAAAAAAATGAAATTTAAATAAACATAAAAATTTAAAGACTACTGGTGATCATGTAAATCTAAACATAAGAAACAGGAATTAGAATAGCCACAGAAATAGAGAGGTGGAACTCAACCACCTTAATCATGGGAGGCGTTTGGCTCTTCAGGGGACAATTTCTGACACTTCAGTTCTTCTAGCTCACGCCCCTGCCTTTCTTTTCCTTGACCAGTTTGCAAAGCATGCTAGTATGATCTTTTTGCTCCTAGTGTGGTTTGCAATTGTGCCACGGATGCTTCCAGCTGGGTCCAATATTCGATTGGAGGGATCTCTGGAGGCTCAGGCACCTTCCTTTTGGGTGGATCAGCTGGCACTAGGGCGTTGTCCATCACCTGTTTGGTGATTGGGCTTTCTACTGGGATGAAAGAATCTTTGTTAATCATGACTCCAGCCTCTTTAAACAAGTGAAAGATAAGGTTTGGATAAGCCAGTTTGGCTTGAGTTTACATCCTATTTGCTACCTTGTATAGCTCAAAAGGAATTATTTCGTGGACTTCCACCTCATTCCCCATCATAATGCAGTGAATCATTGCAGTCCTTCTGATGGTAACTTCAGAGCGGGTTCTAGTCGGGAGTATGGAATGCCCAATGAAGTCCAACCAGCCTCTAGCAACTGGTTTGAGATCTACTCTTCTCAGTTGGTTTGGGTTACCTCTTGTGTTATTGATCCACTTGGTTCCAGGCAGACATATGTCTTCTAGAATCCTATTCAACTTTGGATTAGCCACCAGCCTCCTGTTAAAGGATTATGGATCATCCTTTTAGGGAGGTAGCTTGAAGATCTCTCTTACCTTGTCAAGATGGAAATAGAGCGTCTTCCCTCGCACCACGGTGCGAAAAGTATGGAATTCTTGTCCATCTTTCTTTTGCTTATCTGTCATCCACATATTTGCATAGAATTCTTGAATCATTGTTATTCCAACATTAAACTCAGGATCAGCTAGAATCTCCCAGCCTCTCTTTTGAATTTGCTCATGGATCTCTGGGTACTCATCTTCTTTCAATTCAAATTTGGCTTCCAGGATCACTATCCTATGGCACATGATTTTGTAAAAATTTTCTTCATGCTTCTTTGTGTAGAATCTGAAAGGTTTGAAAACAACTACTTGGTTGTCTTCTTTCTTGTTTCTTGAAGTGGGGTTTCCACTTTTTGGAGCCAAAGATTTCGAATGAGGTGAGAAGGAAGGGCTCTCTGATAAACCACTATTTCATGGTTTATCTTGTGCTCATTTGAGTGGTTTTTATCAGCTCTTTACCCACTTATTCATACTATTTGCATGGTTTTACATTTGCCTTCCTAATTATGTGCTTTGATTGAAAACATGCTTCTTTGGCCTTAAGTTCCCTATGTTTAATCCTCTCTTATTACCATTAGATGCCTTGATATGTGTGTTAAGTGTTTTAAGAGATTACAGGGCAGAAATGGCTCAGAGGATGGAAAGGAAGCATGCAAAAGTGGAAGGAATACAAGAAGTTGGAGAAATTGCTAAGCTGTCTAGCCTGACCTCTTCGCACTCAAATGGCTATAACTTTAGCTACAGAGATCCAAACGACGCAGTTTTAGTTGCGTTGGAAAGCTAACGTCTGGGGCTTCGATTTAATATATAATATGCTATAGTTTCCGTGACGCTAGATGACACGACTGCGTGCTCCATGCGGCCGCGTCGCAGTGACGGAAATCAGCGTGTTTGAATTCTTCTCCAGCGATTTTCTGGGCTGTTTTCGATCCAGTTTGCGGCCCAGAAAACACATATTAGAGGCTATAAAGTGAAGAAATGTATCCATTCATAAATAAGCTTTTCATATTCACAATTTTAGGAGTAGATGTAGTTTTTAGAGAGAAAGGTACTCTCCTCTCTCTTAGGATTAAGATTTAGGATTTCTCTTAGTTTTAGGAGTGGCTCTCAATCCCAAGTTCTTTATTTTTATTTATTTTTCCAATTCAATTTATGAACATCTATGCCAAATTTAATTTCTTTCGTCAATACAATTTGAGGTATTTTCAGATTTAATTTTGCTTTGCTTTATTTATATTGATGCTTTTTAATTTAGATATTTTCTTCCTTTTGGCTTTGGTTAAATAATTGGTAACGCTTGAGCTGTCAATAAAGCAGTGATTGAAATTGGGAGTTTCTCCAATAACTCTAGTCTTTCCACAGGAATTGACTAGGACCTGAGGATTAAGCTAATTAATCCACTTGATCTACCTTCATAGTTAGAGGTTAACAAAGTGAGATTAAAATTCAAATTTCATCACAACTGATAAGGATAGGACCTCCAGTTTTAATACCTTGCCAAGAGTTTATTTTATTATTATTATTTTTCTTATCATTCAACATACTGCTTCCCTACTTTCTAAAACCCCTACCTTACAAGACTCATAGCCAATAATAAGAACATACCTCCCTGCAATTCCTTGAGAAGACGACCCGAGGTTTGAATACTCGGTTATCAATTTCAAAGGGGTTTGTTACTTGTGACAACCAAAACGTTTGTATGAAAGGACTTTTGAAGGTTTAAAAACTATACTTGCAACGAGGATTTATCCGCAATTTTCTAGACCACGCAAAAGTTCCTCTCATCACTCTCTCCACACCAAACTTAAAAGGTTTGCTCGTCCTCGAGCAAAAGAAAGGAAAGAAGATAAAGAAGAGGAGAAGAATAATTCGAATGTAAGGGGGAAGAGGTGGCCGAATGGTATAAATAGGGATGGGGAGGGTGGGAATTTGAAATTTAAGTAGATAAAAGATAAATAAGATATGATTCACACTTTGGTAAAAGATAGAGAAAAGATAAGTTTTTAAAATTAAAAGATATGAAAAAGATAAAAAGATAAGATAGAAGATATGAAAAAGATTTCAAAGAAAAATAAAAAGATTTAGAAAAGTATTGCAAAAGATATGAAATTTTGAAAAAGAATTGAAAAAGATATGAAGTTGTGAAAAAGATTTGAAAAGATTTTGAAAAAAATTTGAAAAGATTTTAAATTTGAAATGAAATTGAAGTTGAAATATGATAGTGTGAAGAATCTTGTTTTAAAAGATATGGTTAAAAAGATAAGATATAGAAAAGATGTGTTTTGAAAAGAATAAAAAAATAAAAAATCCTCCTTACCCTGTTATGGGCGTTGAATGCCCAGAATGGCATCTATTCTGGCGTTCAACGCCAGGCTGCTCTTCCTCTCTGGGCGTTGAACGCCCAACCAATGCCCCTTGGCTGGCGTTCAATGCCAGACTTGCCTCCCCTTCAAAGCGTTGAACGCCTAGCCAGTGCCCACTGGCTGGCGTTCAACGCCAGGATTACTGCACCTTGGTGGCATTTAACGTCGAGCCAGTACCTCCTGGTCGGCATTGAACGCCAATCTTGCTACCTCCTGAGGGCGTTCAACATCCCTCTTACCCTCTTGCCTGGCTTTCAATGCCAGCAAGTTCCCCAGGGTGCTCTGTTTTCTGCTCTGAGTGTTTCTGTTTCTGTTCTAATTGCTGCACATGATCACAAACTTAAACAAATATTTAAATTGAAATAACTTAAAATAGACGTAAAGAAAAACAAGAAAACATTAATTATTGTTGGGTTGCCTCCCATCAAGCGCTTCTTTAACGTCATTAGCTTGACGGTATTGTACTCATTCTAGTAGCAGTGTTGAGCCTCTTTTCTCAATAGCTCCTTCAAGGCAATGCTTGACTCTCTGTCCATTGATAGTAAACTTCATGTCCGAGTCTTTACCCTGCAGTTCTATTTGCCCATAGGGTGATACACTTGTAACTACATATGGTCCCTTCCAACGGGATTTGAGTTTTCGAGGAAATAATCTGAGTCTAGAGTTAAAGAGCAGAACCTTCTGCCTTGGTTCAAAGACTCTGGAAGAAATCTTTCTGTCATTCCACTTCTTGGCCCTTTCTTTATAAATCTTTGCATTCTCAAATGCAGCAAGTCAGAATTCATCCAACTCATTTAGCTAGAGCAACCATTTTTCTCCTACTGCCTTTGCATCAAAGTTCAGGAGTTTGGTTGCCAATAGGCCTTGTGTTCCAGCTCTACTGGTAGGTGGCATGCCTTCCCATACACCAATTGATATGGTGATGTTCCTATAGGGGTCTTGAAAGCTGTTCTCTATGCCCAGAGAGCATCATCAAGCTTTCTTGCCCAATTCTTTCTAGAGGTATTCACCGTTCTTTCCAGGATTCTCTTGAGTTCTCTATTTGAGACCTCAGCTTGCCCATTTGTTTGTGGATGATATGGGGTGGCCACTTTATGGCGAATTCCATATCGGCTTAGTACAAATTCAAGTTGCTTATTGCATAAATGAGTTCCTCCATCACTGATCAGTGTTCGAGGGACACCAAATCTACTGAAGATATTATTCTGAAGGAACTTCATCACTACTCTAGTGTCATTTGTGGGTGATGCAACTGCCTCAACCCATTTAGACACATAATCTTCTGCTACAAGAATGTAGGAATTTGAGTATGAAGGTGGGAATGGACCCATGAAGTATATACCCCATACATCAAATAGCTCAACCTCTAGGATTCCTTGCTGAGGCATGTCGTGACTATGAGGGAGGTTGCCAGCCCTTTAGCAGCTTTCACAGCGATGGACAAACTCTCAGGAATCCTTAAAGAGTGTGGGCCAGTAGAAACCACTTTGGAGGACCTTAGTGGCTGTTCGCTCTCCTCCAAAGTGTCCTCCATACTCGGAGCTATGGCAATGCCACAGGATTTTCTGTGCCTCTTCTTCAGATACACAGTGCCGGATTATCCCATCCGAGCATTTCTTAAAGAGATATGGTTCATCCCATAAGTAGTATTGAGCTTTCGGGCTTGCTGGCTACTGTATTCCTTGGGGATGAATCTTATAGCCTTATAGTTTGCAATGTCTGCAAATCTTGGTGTCATCCGGATAGCAAAGAGTTGCTCATCCGGAAAGGTTTTAGACACCTCAGTAGAGGGAGAAGATGTTCCTTCTACTGATTCAATTCGAGACAGGTGGTCAACCACTTGATTTTTTGACCCTTTTCTGTCTCTGATTTCTATATCAAACTCTTGCAGGAGTAATACCCATCTTATAAGCATATGCTTAGAATTCTGGTTGGTGAGCGGATATTTGAGAGCAGCATGGTCAGTGTAGATAATGACCTTAGACCCTATTAGATAGGACCTGAACTTATCAATGGCATAAATCACTGCAAGCAATTCCTTTTCAGTGGTAGTATAATTTTTCTGCGTGTCATTTAGAGCACGGCTGGCATAATAAATGACATGCAGAAGCTTGTCATGCCTTTGCCCCAGGACTGCGCCAATGGCATGGTCACTGGCGTCACACATCAACTCGAATAGTAAGTCCTAGCTGGGTACAGAGATTACAGGTGCAGTGATAAGCTTAGCTTTCAGAGTCTCAAAGGCCTGCAGACACTCTTGGTCAAAGACAAATGGAGTGTCGGTAGTCAGTAAGTTGAACAGGGGTTTAGCGATTTTAGAAAAATTCTTAATAAACCTCCTGTAGAATCCTGCATGTCCAAGAAAACTTCTGATTTCTTTGACATTAGTGGGTGGTGGTAATCACTCAATTACCTCCACCTTAGCTTGACCCACTTCTATTCCCTTGTTCGAAATACGATGCCCAAGGACAATTCCTTCAGTCACCATGATGTGGCATTTTTCCCAATTTAAAAACAGGTTTGTCTCTTGGCATCATTTGAGAACTCGGGTTAGATGGTCAAGACAAGATTCAAACAAATCTCCAAATGTGGAGAAGTCATCCATGAATACTTCAAGGAATTTCTCTACCATATCAGAGAAGATGGAGAGCATACATCTCTGAAAGGTGACAAGTGCATTGCACAGGCCAAATGGATCCGCCTATAAGAAAACACACCGTATGGGCATGTGAATGTTGTCTTTTCTTGATCCTGTGGATCTACTATAATTTGATTGTAACCGGAATAACCATCGAGAAAATAATAAAATGCATGTCCTACTAGTCTCTCTAGCATTTGATCTATGAAAGGCAAAGGAAAATGATCCTTTCTGGTGGAGTTATTGAGCCTTCTATAGTCAATGCACATACGCCACCCTGTAACTGTCCGTATAGGAATCAATTCATTCTTTTCATTATGAACCACTGTCATGCCTCCCTTCTTGGGAATAACTTGGACAGGGCTCACCCAGGGGCTGTCAGAAATGGGATAAATAATCCCAACCTCCTGTAATTTGGTGACTTCCTTCTGCACCACTTCCTTCATAGCTGGATTCAATCGCCTTTGTGGTCGTACCACTGGTTTGGTGTCATCCTCCAGCAGGATCTTGTGCATGTATCGGGTTGGACTAATGCCCTTTAAGTCACTTATTGTCCACCCAAGAGCTATCTTGTGTGTCTTTAGCACTTGGAGTAGTGCTTTTTCTTCATGTGGCTCTAAGGCAGAGCTTATAATCACAGGATAAGTATCTCCATCTCCGAGAAATGCATATTTCAAGGAGGAAGGTATTGGTTTGAGCTCGAGTTTAAGAGGCTTGTCCTCTTCTTTAGGAGTTTTCAAAGTCTCATTTATCCCCTCTGACTTCTCTAACTCAGGATGAGTATCAGAAAAGATGTCATTCAGCTATTCTTCAAGTCCCTCAGCCATATTCACTTCTTCCACCAGGGAATCAATGATATCAATTCTCATACACTCCTTTGGAGTGTTTGGATGTGGCATGGCTTTGACAGCATTTAGTACGAATGCATCCTCATTGACTCTCAGGGTTACTTCCCCTTTCTAAACGTCAATGAGGGTCCGTCCTGTAGCTAGGAAGGGTCTTCCTAGAATGAGAGTTGCACTCTGGTGCTCTTCCATTTCCAGCACCACAAAGTTTGTGGGGAAAGCAAAGGGTCCAACCCTAACAATCATGTCTTCAATCACGCCTGATGGAAGCTTAACAGAGCCATCAGCAAGTTGAAGACATACGCGGGTAGGTTTAACTTCGTGAGTTAAACAGAGTCTCTTTATTAGTGATGCAGGTATTAAGTTAATACTTGCTCCGAGATCACATAAGGCTATCTTTGTACAGGCATCCCCTAAGGTGCAGGGTATCATAAAACTTCCAGGATCCTTAAGTTTCTCTGGTAAACTCTTTTGGATCACTGCACTGCACTCTTCAGTGAGGAAGACTGTTGCTGCCTCTCTCCGATCCTTCTTATGACTTAAGATGTCTTTCATGAACTTGGCATGAGAAGGTATCTGTTCAAGAGCCTCTGCAAAAGGGATCTTGATCTCAAGTGTCTTGAGATAATCCACAAAGCGGACAAACTGTTTATCCTTTTCTATTTGGCGAAGCTTCTGAGGATATGGCATCTTGGCCCTATACTCATCAACCTTGGTTGATGTAGGTTGAATGCCTACAGAATTGGAAGGGGAGTTAGTAGATTGCTTAGGAAGGGTCTTATCAGCACTTGCATGTGTTTGACCATTCATAGTTGGGTGTTCAACACCCTTACTGCCCCCTCCCTAGCATTCAATGCCAAGAACACTGTTCCCTTGTGGGCGTTCAACGCCAATGGTGGGTATCGCTTCATGGCATTAAACGCCAAGTGTACCTCCCCCTTTGGGCGTTCAACGCTAAGAGTGGGTGATAAACCACTATTTTATGGTTTATCTTGTGCTAAATTGAGTGGTTTTTATCAACCATCCACCCATCAGATGTTCCTTCAGATCCTTGAGAGGTTCCACCGACAAGACTGGCGGATGCAATAATTGGAGCGCCGCAACAAGCGCCGATACAACTATCTGAAGGAGCTCATTGTTGGTACTCACCCACCTCTGAAACCGAAGGACACCCCGGATTCCCCTTCATCCAGTAGCACAGGGAGTCATGGCGAACCAGACAGCGGAAGCGATGCTTCCAGCCCTACCTTGCTCCTTACTGATGGCACGGAGGACCGTGCCAAGCCTTAAGTATGGAGAGGTCAGTCCCTGACTTTCAGAGGTAATCTCTCTCTTTTAACACCAACATTTTAGTTTTTCTTTTGTAAGGTAGGATAGATTGCATGATAATAGTTGCTTGCATGTATGTTCTGTTTGGTTGAAGTAATGAATTTCTTTTCAAGACTCTATTTTATAGTATTTCACTAATTTAAATTAAAACTTTTTTGTTAAACTTGTTTGAAGATTGTAATTTGGAACATGAATTATGACTAAGAACACACAACCTGTAAGATTTGAGCTTAATTACATGGTTACATCATTTAACCATAATATTTTATTCTTGTGAGTTTTCTTCTCTATGATTGTAATCTATAGTTTGTTCCATTATATATTTCCATTGTTTAGTATATTTGCATGCATACATATGATTGAGGCCATCATTTGTTATTAGCTCACTTATCCTAAATAGCCTACCATTTCAATTACCTTTGTTTGCCACTTTGATGCCTTTTAATCCCCATTTGTTCTGTATTTTACCACATCACTAGTCTTAAGTGGAAAAACAATTAATTACCCCAAGTGAATCTTTGGTTAGCTTAAGATAGAGATTGTGTATCAATTAAGTGTGGCAATTGTGGGAAATTGGGTTGATGAAATTGTGTTGACAAAAGTATTGGGAATTTGGGTGCATACTCATGTGAGACCAGAAAAACCATGTCCATTGATAAGTTATGTTTGCTTTCATGTTTAAAAAAATTCTATTACAATATAAATAAATAGGGGACAAAGTCACCCCAATGTTAAGTTTAATAAAAGATCAGTGCATATGTGGTGAAATTAAGGAAAATTTGGTATATGAGTATGTGAAATATACAAAAGTGTGATTTTGGGTAGCTAGGCATAATTTTAGAATTATATAGAGTGTGTTTGTGTGTGTGTGTGTGTTAGGTGAGAGCTTAGTGATGAGCGGATAATTTATACGCTTTTTGGCATTGTTGTTAGGTAGTTTTCAGTATGTTTTAATTACTTTTTAGTATATTTTTATTAGTTTTTATTCAAAATTCACAATTCTGGACTTTACTATGAGTTTGTGTGTTTTTCTGTGATTTCAGGTATTTTCTGGCTGAAATTGAGGGACCTGAGCAAAAATCTGATTCAGAGGCTGAAAAAGGACTGCAGATGCTGTTGGATTCTGACTTTCCTGTACTCGAAGTGGATTTTCTAGAGCTGAAAAAGCCCAATTGGCGCGCTCTCAATTGCGTTAGAAAGTAGACATCCTGGGCTTTCCAGCAATGTATAATAGTCCATACTTTGCACGAGATTTGATGGCACAAACCGGCATTCCAAGTCAGCATAAAATTCTGGCGTCAAAACGCTAGAACTGGCATAAAAGCTGGAGTTAAACGCCCAAACTGGCACCAGAGTTGGCGTTTAACTCCAAGAAAAGTCTCTACATGTGAAAGCTTCAATGCTCAACCCAAGCACACACCAAGTGGGCCCGGAATTGGATTTATGCGTCATTTACTCATTTCTGTAAACCCTAGGCTATTAGTTCATTATAAATAGGACCTTTTACTACTATATTTGAAATACTTTTCATCTTTGAAACTTGTATGTTCACGTTTGGAGGCTGGCCTCACGGCCATGCCTAGACTTTGTTCTTATGTATTTTCTACGGTGGAGTTTCTACACCCCATAAATTAAGGTGTGGAGCTCTGCTGTTCCTCATGAATTAATGTAAAGTACTATTGTTTTTCTATTCAACTCAAGCCTATTTCTTCTCCAAGATATTCATTCACACTCAAAAATATGATGAATGTGATGATTATGTGACACTCATCACCATTCTCACCTATGAACGCGTGCCTGACAACCACTTCTGTTCTACATGCAAACAAGCTTGAATGTGTATCTCTTAGGTTTCTAATCTAAGATTAAAACCTTCGTGGTATAGGCTAGAATTATTGGCGGCCATTCCTGAGATCCGGAAAGTCTAAACCATGTCTGTGGTATTCCGAGTAGGATCTGGGAAGGGATGACTGTGACGAGCTTCAAACTCGTGAGTGTTGGGCGCAGTGATAGATGCAAAAGGATCAATGGATCCTATTCCAACATGATCGAGAACCAACAGCTGATTAGCCGTGCGGTGACAGCGCATTTGGACCATTTTCATTGAGAGGACGGGAGGTAGCCATTGACAACGGTGATACCCAACATAGAGCTTGCTATGGAAAGGAGTATGAATGACTAGATGAAGACAATAAGAAAGCAGAAGTTCAGGAGGAACAAAGCATCTTCATACGCTTATCTGAAATTCTCACCAATGAATTACATAAGTATCTCTATCTTATTTTATATTTTATTCATATTCTAATTATCAATTCTCCATAACCATTTGAATCTGCCTAACTGAGATTTACAAGATGACCATAGCTTGCTTCAAGCCGACAATCTCCGTGGGATCGACCCTTACTCACGTAAGGTTTATTACTTGGACGACCCAGTGCACTTGCTGGTTAGTTGTGCGGAATTGTGAAAAAGAGTTGAGATTACATTCGTGCGTACCAAGTTGTTGGCGCCCTTTTAGTGATCACAATTTCGTGCACCACTTAGGTTAGTCAAAGATTCATATTATAGCTCACTTGGCCATACATATATCCTCACCCTTACCTTAGCCCCATTACAACCTTGAAAAGACCTCATGATGTTTGCATTGGTATACTAAATATTTTTTGATTGGTTAGATGAAGAACAAAGTTTTAGAAAGCATGACTAGAGAAGAATAGAATGATTAACCCTAGACACTTGAGCGATTAGAGTGCATATACACTACCAGTGAGGGTTCAATGCTTGATTCTATGTTCCCTGCTTTCATGAGCTATCTTCTTAGAAGTTTACTTGTCTTTTATCGTATGATGTGAATTAGTGGAATTTGATTTATTTTTGTCTTGGAGAACTTGTTTACTTTTAACCAAGTAGATAGAAACATCTTAGCATATAGTTTCATTCACATACATAGGTTGCATCTCATGAGTCTTACTTTCCCTCATTCATTCATTTGTTTCCTTGAGCTTAGCATGAGGACATGCTAATGTTTAAGTGTGGGGAGATTGATAAACCACTATTTTATGATTTATCTTGTGCTAAATTGAGTGGTTTTTATCAAGTCTTTGCACACTTATTCATACAAATTGCATGATTTTACAATTCCTTCCCAATTTTGTTCTATGGTTGAAAACTTGCTTCCTACGCCGTTAAATTGTGTATTTTTTTTATGTCCTTTTATACCATTCGATGCCCTGATCTATGTGTTAAGTGTTTTCAGGCTTTATAGGGCAGGAATGGCTTAGAGGATGGAAAGGAAGCTTGCAAAAATGGAAGGGACACAAGAAACTAAGGAGCTGACCAGCGAGGAACGACGCGCGCGCGTACCTGACGCGTGCGCGCGAAAAGCGAATTTGCATGGCGACGCGTGCGCGTACCTGACGCGTACGCGTGACACGAGAAGAAGACCATCGACGCGTACGCGTGACTGACGCGTACGCATGACATGCGCCACGTGCAGAAATTGCTGAAGACGTTGGGGGCGATTTTGGGCTGAGTTTGGACCCAGTTTTCGGCCCAGAAACACAGACTAGAGCCAGGGGACAAGCAGAGACTCAACACACATTCTCATTCACATAGTTTTTAGTTTTTAGTTTTGAATCTTAGAGAGAAATCACTACTTCCTCTAGGTTTTCTTCACATTCATAGATTTCTAGTTTTATGCTTTTGATTTGGATATTGAGAAGAGTTACTACCTCCGTTGAAGTTTCCATTATTCTAGTTTGTTTCCTTGGTCCTTTACTCTTTTAATCACCCATTAACCCTGTTCAGATTTAAGTATGGATATTTATGATTTTGGGATTTATTAATGCAAAGAATTATTTTTACCTTTAATTAATTTTCTGCTATTATTTTATTTGAATTTCCATGTCTTCTTTTCTTTCCCTTTTATCGTTTATGAAAATGGCATTCACGTTAATGGAGTAGACTTCCAACTTGACTTGGGAGTTGATTAATAGGAGACCCTTGAGTTGGAATACTCAAGTGTTGATTTTAATTAGAAGTTGTTGGCCAACTCTGTAGTCACTAACGCTAATCCTTCCATCAGGAGAGGATTAGGACTTGTGAATAAGAGTTGGCTCAATTACTTGACCTTCCTTTATTCGGTAAAGGTTAACTAAGTAAAAACAACAACCTCTTACTATCATACTTGAGAAAATCCAACAAGGATAGAACTTCTGATTAATCTTCTCCCGGTCAAGGCTTTTATTTTAAATACATAAATTCTCTCGTTAATTTTCATTGCGTTAATTCATAATTATTTTAATTTCCCATTCTCCAACTCTAAAATTTCTTGAAAAAATTCCTGACTGATAAAATAGCACTATTTTGTCAACTCGTTGGGAGACGACCTGGGAATTCTACTCCCAGTATTTTTATTCTTAATTTGTGACAACCCTTTTAAATTGATAAGCAGAATTTTCGCCGGTTAAGAACTGTACTTGCAATGCTATCTTCACTATAAATTCTTAATCGGCAATTTTTCGCACGTCAGTGGGCACCCCTTCTTGGCGTTGAACGCCAATAACATTTCCTCTAGGACGTGCAACGTCCTTAGAGGTGTTCTGGACAGTACTCTGGTTGTCCTCTGCCAGCTTCTCTTCTTCTGGTTTTCTGTTGCTCTGAGGTTGGGTGTTCAATATTTTTCCACTCCTCAGTTGGATAGCCTAATATTCATCTTTTATCTGCTTAGATAATTGCTATTTTGTTTGACTCAGCTAGACTTCTACATTCCTTTTGGAAGCCTAAGTTTCTCATAAAGCCTCTTGCAAGTCCAGCAACTGCTGTGCAAGAGCGTGTAGCTGCTGAGTCAATGGGTCATCTTGTTCTGGAGGGTTAGATTCAGCAGATACTGCCTTAACCTCTCCTTTTATGGAAGTCTCATCACCCGAGTACAGATGCTGGTTCATGGCAACTGTCTCAATAAGTTCTTGAGCCTCTTCAATTGTTTTCCTCATATGTATAGAACCACCAGTAGAGTGGTCTAAAGACATCCGGGCAATGTCTGTAAGACCATAATAGAAGATGTCTAATTGCACCCATTCTGAAAATATTTCGGTGGGGCATTTCCGGAGCATTCTCTTATACTTCCCCCAGGCATCATGAAGAGATTCACTATCCTCTTGCTTGAAGCCTTGAATGTCTAGTCTTAGCTGGGTCAACTTCCTTGGGGGGAAGTATTGATTCAGAAACTTGTCTATTAGCTGCTTCCATGTTTTCAAGCTAGATTTGGATTGGTTATCTAACCACCTCTTTGCTTGATCTCTTACAGCAAAGGGAAAGAGTATCAGTCTGTAGACATCCTGATCTACTCCCTCAGTGTGTACTGTGTCAGTAATTTATAAAAAGTTGGCCAGGAACTCAATAGGTTCTTCCTGTAGAAGTCTAGAGCATTGACAGTTTTGCTGTACCAGAATAATGAGCTGAGGGTTTAGCTCATAATAAATTGCTCCTATGGGAGGTATACTAATATTTCTCCCATAGAAGTCAGGACTGGAGGCCATGTATGACCCCAAAGTTCTTCTGAACTGTTCATTCCCATTTGGGTTCATATTGAAAGAAAGGTAGGAGAAAGAAGTAAAGAGAGACTTGAATAAAATTATTTTTGTTTTTATTTTTATTTATTAATTAAATTCAAAAATAAAAGCTTAATTAATTAAAAAAATTTAAAAATTAAAAGGTACTTTTCGAAAAAGGAGAGAGAGAAAAATTAGTTAGAAAGTTTTGAAAAAGAAGAAAGAGAAAACAAGTAACTAATTAAGGAAGATTTGAAAACAAGATAAGATAAAAAATTTGAAAAGATTTGACTTTGAAATTTGAATTTTGAATTTTGAATTTTGAATTTTGAATTTTAAAATTTGAAATTTGAAAATTGAAATTGAATTAAGATAAGATAAGATTTTGAAATTTGAATTTTAAAATTTGAATTTTAAAATTTGAATTTTAAATTTTAAATTTTGAATTTGAAACAAGATAAGATAAAGATTTGAAAAAATTTTGATTTTTGAAAAGATTTGATTTTGGAATTAAAATTTGAAATATTTTTTAGAATTTTCGAAAATATTAATTAAAGATAAAAAAGATACTTTTTTAATTTTTTTGAATTAATGAAGAAAGGAAAAAAAATAACCAAAACACACCAAACTTTAAAATTTTTAGATCTAAGAGTAATAATTTTCGAAAAATCAAGAGAAAAAACAACCAAAAGACACCAAACTTAAAAATTTTAAGATCAAAACAAGAAAAGAAACAAGAACAACTTGAATACCAAGAAAGAACACAAAGAACAATTCGAAAATTTTGAAGAAACAAAGAACACACAATGGACACCAAACTTAATGATTGACACAAGACTCAAACAAAAGACACTATTTTTGAATTTTTTTTTAAAAAAACACCAAGAAAATTCGAAACTTTTACCAAGAACAAGAACTAAAGACTTAAGCAAAAAGATAAAGATTAAAAAGAAAACAAAGATTTTTAAAAAAATTTTTATTTTTTCGAAAAAGAGAAAAAAAAAGACTTAAACAAGATTAAAAAGTACCTAATATAAGCAACAAGATAATCCGTTAGTTTGTCAAATCCGAACAATCCCCGGCAACGGCGCTAAAAACTTGGTGCACGAAAATTAACTCCACACAACTGAACCAGCAAGTGCACTGGGTCGTCCAAGTAATACCTAATGAGGTGAGTCAGGGTCAATCCCACAGAGATTGTGGTTTTGAATCAATCTATGAACACCTTGTAGGATCTTAGTCAGGCGATTAGAAAAGATATTCTGTTGAGATAAATGCATGAAACATTAATAGGGATGAAATTACTTAATTTGAGTAAAAACACTGATAAGAGAACGGTTGAGGTTTCGGAGATGCTTCATTCTTCTGGATCAACCTTTCCTACTGTCTTTCTCCAATCATAAGTGATCAATGCCAGTTTAATGGCCGCCAATCTTCCTTCCACAGGCCGAACGTCAGGTTTAGTCTGCACCCAACCTGAATGAGGGTGAAGCTCCTGCAGTTCATCCCCTTGATGATCCTACTCAAAATGCCACAGACAATGTCGAATCTTCCGAATCAGAGAATGCTGCGCCTTTGGTTCTAGCCTCTACCACAAAGCCCCTAATATCCTCATACCTCAGCTGAACTGCTGTCTCGAGAAATCTCCAATGAAGTCGTGGATTAGCCATCTAAGAGATGTATAATCAAGCTGGTGGTTCAGTGATCTCCTGTTAGAGACTCACATTGAACCCATGTAGAATGAAGATGAGTGTCACGGATCATCCCATTCATAAGGTTGAAGAACGAAGATACATCTTAGAATAGAGTCACACACGAATTGAATAGAATAGTAGTACTTTTATTAATCCATGAAAATCAGCAGAGCTCCTAACCTTAACCTTAGGAGGTTAGTGACTCATACTGTACATAATAGTGTTCGAAAATAATGGGGGAGGAAGAAGATCCTAAACATGGGTGATCTTCTCCTATATATACTAAGCTGCTAACTAAGGATTACAAAAATAAGGTAAACTAAGTTGATAGTGCAAAAATCCACTTCTAAAGCCCACTTGGTGAGTGTTTGGGCTGAGCAAAGAGTGTCTCCACGTGCTAAGAATCCCTAGGGGCATTGAACGCTAGCTAGGGGTCCCCTTTTGGGCATTGGATGTTGGCCACCCCCTTGTGGGCGCTGGACGCCAGAACTGGGGCTGGTGGCTGGCGTTTAACGCCAATTTTAGACCTTCAATTTTGAAGCAAAGTATGGACTATTATATATTTCTGGAAAGCCCTAGATGTTCGCTTTCCATATCCGTTGAGAGCACACCATTTGGGATTTTGTAGCTCTAGAAAAGCTCCTTCGAGTGCATGAATGTCAGATCCTGACAGCCTCTGCAGTGCTTTCTCTGCTTCTGAATCAGACTTCTGTTCAAGCTCGTCAATTTCAGCCAGAAAATACCTGAAATTGCATGAAAACACACAATATAATAAAACTTAAACAAAACATACTAAAAACTATATGAAAACAATGCCAAAAAGCGTATAAAATATCCGCTCATCAAAATGCATATAAAAGACGATACAAAATCTGAAAGAAAATAAAATACAGAATTAGAAAAAAGAAGAAGAAAAAAGAGAGGCAGAAACAGAGAGCAAGAAGAAGATATTACTACGAAAGAATTGAAAGAAGAGGAAGAACCAAATGAAGTAGAAGATGACGATAGAAATAGCAAGAAGAAGATGAAGAATAGAAATAGAGAGCAAGAAGAAGAGAGTACCTGGAAACGACGGTGCAGAAAAGTTTAGGTTAGGATTTGTCACAAGATAATAAAAAGAGGTAATAGTGGAGTAATGAAAAATATCTATGGATAAAAAGGGGGAAATTTTTCATTAAAAATCCCGTGTCCACCTTCCTAATTCTGTGTCCATCAGTGTCCTTCGTTTAGAAGTGAACACAACAATGAAAAAAAGTGTCCCAGAGATACTGTGTCTAATGTTCATGTCTCTCTGTCTAAACACGTTTTACATATGTATTTTCCATGTTTCTGTGTCTTGTCCACAAAAACAAACGCAACCTTAATGTTGTTAATAACTTAGTTATATTATTTTACATATTTATCTTTACGGGTGATCATAATCATATTGTTTCAATGCAACATGTGTAGTTGAAGTCATTGGATCGCGATGCGACATTGGCGGAGAGGTTCAAATACACCCACACTTTGAAGAAGTACAAAGAAAGATTTGCTTATCAACGATATCAAGATCATTATGTGATTAAACATCTGATCTTGTGATATAAAATTAGAGATTAACTGTATAACTGTCGTACTAATCATTATAACATGTGTTTCACAGGAGTCCTACATGCAGAGACTAGAGGCTGCGACTAAACAATCTTAGCAAAGTGGGGAGGACGTCGATGGCTCTGCTGCTTCAGTCATTGATCCCGATAAGGTTTGGCACGAGACCGCCTCAGCACCGTACAAGAACCACACATACGGGATGGGATCGTTCTTCGCCAATAGCCTTCGCACCTCCACGTTGAGGCCATCATCTGCTTCTGTCACCAGTCAAGCCGTCGACCCTAAGGAAGACATTGATTTGAGGCTGTAGGTGCAGGAACTCACCTGCAGCCTTCACTAGCAGGCTCAGGAGCTGACTAATTACGAGGAGAGGGATCAGGAGATCCTCGCACGCGTGACAGACACAGATGACCTCTGGCTAAAGTAGAAGGAGCAGCTGAAGCGCCTTCAGCTGATGTAGACTCAGATGGATGTATACTAGGCTCAGATGTACGTCGTTACCATCATCCCTGGTGGTGGTAGCATTGTTGCTGGTGGCAGTAGTGATGCTGGTGGCACACAGACAGCATTGACTTCTGCACCACCTCAGCAGGACCATGGGAACGATGACTAACTGGATCTTTAGTGATTAGGATTTTGTTTTATCGTTTTATTGTTTTATTTGATTTATTAGAATTTTAATTTATTTGAGCATTTGATATGTAATATTACATAATTGGTTTCTATTATTTATAAATTGACCATTAATTATGTGAAAATAAATTTAAATAAAAATTTAAAATTAAAAAAAAAGGTTTAATTACTCTGTTGGTCCCTATAGTTTGGCCAAATTTTTAATTAGGTCCCTATAGTTTTTTCCTTTTAATTGAGTCCCTATACCAATTTTTTTGTTTTAATTGGGTCCCTATTTGCAGTCAACGTTAAATAAAATGTTGACCTATGGTAAATTTACCAAAATACCCATGTGTATAACCCTACATAATCCTTGCCCTCATCCTAAAACTCCAGAACCCTATTCTGTTCATCGTTCTCCTCTTCTCCCTTTCTTCTTATTTGTTGCTGAAATTTTTTCATCTTGCATGGATTCCACCCAACGTTCTTCGAGAATTTCGAGTTCAAGAAGTCTCAACAAGAGAAGACATTTGTGTTATTGTGGGGAGGCAGTTATTGTTCTGTCTTCTTCTGAAGTGGCCAGCCATGGAAGGAGGTATGTAGCTTGTGGACGAGTGCCAAGGTGCAGTTTTTTTGAGTGGATTGATAATGAAGATGATATGAAAGGTGAGTGGTTGAAGTAGAAGGAGAGGAGGAGTCGTTGCTTCTGTGGAGACTCTCTGATTCTGAAAAGTTCTAATACACCCAAGAATCCAAATAGAAGGTTTATGTCTTGCCCAAGTAGAAGATGCAAATTTTTTGAATGGGTTGATGAAGAAAAGAAGGTTGGCGATGTTTGCTTATTATCTTCACAGTATCACTCTGGTCGGGTAGAGGGTGAAATTAGGGGTGAAAATGCACAAGAAAGGAGGGTTGATAGACTTAGTGTTGACACGGAGAGGTTAAAGGTGGAGATTGGAGAAGTTGATGACTGTGTTGGAAGAATCTGTGTAGAGTTGAATTCGGTCCAAGAGGAACTTCGAAAGTTGGAAGAAAACATGAAGATGCAGAGCAAGATGCAGATGATGTTATTTTTTTGTTTTGTAATCCTAATAGTTGCAGTGCTATATGGTAAAGTTTAGGGATGATGTGGTCATTGTTGGCTTTAAACAGAGCAGTTATAAAAAGTGTATGTTATGTTATTTAGATTGAATGGATGAAACTTTTTTTTGTTTGCTGCTATAAATATAATGTTGTGATATTGAATGAAAATGTATACAACTAAAAACAACTGCTATCAGTCTATCACAGATGCATCATTAGAATAATATAATTCACAAAAGTGGTCCTTAACATGTTCCACACAACTAACATTTGCCATATACTTGTCCTGAATTGTTTGAATAATAGTGGCCAGCCGCATATCTTCTCCACGACTAATGTTGTTGACAATCTTTTTTGATATCCACTCACTAGAAGCAAGCCTACCACTATAACTTCTTCCACAGGTATGCTTGCCCTTCAAGGTTTTTATCCTAAAACAATCCGATCCTCCTACCTTACTTGCATAGCAAATCCACTTGCACTTTCCTTTTTGTCCCTTACACACTACTCTACACCTCAACTTGTCGTTCTTCTTGTACCTAACGTCTCTCCCATTCAATAAGGCATGCTCCTTAATTGCATCTTTAAACTGGGACAGTGTTTTGAACTCCAACCCAACCTTAAACTCATATTCTCTACACATTGCTGCCTCATCATACTTAGGAAACCTTTTTTTCTTAATCATGTCATCAGAATCTCCCTCATAACTATCTATGTCTTCAGTTTCATAACCATCCGAAATGTCTCCAATTTGTTCATCCATCTCTCCAGCAGCTTCATTATCCTCAGCACCCTTATCTGTTGTGCCTTCTTCATTTAGCGGGCCATTGAACCCACCAAACGCATTTGATTGTCCACCATCAACACCATCCTCTACATCGAACCCAAAGTAATCCTCATGTTCACCATCATCAGCACTGTCATCAAACATATCCTCCTCAGTAGAGGGTTCTGACTCAGCATCGACTTCTACTTCTATCAGTCCATTATCTTCGCCTTCATCTGGGACATAATCTGGATCCATTGATGTGATTTTAACCCCATTACCTTCTCTGTAACCATCAACAGCATACACTATACCATGATACACAGAATCAGTAACTAAAGCCCTAGCCATTCTACCGGCATCCCCATCTAACTTCAACTCTTTGAGACCTAACTTCAACTCCATTCCAGGTTCATTCCACCATAGCTTCGCATAACCTTTGTAGCCTAGACCCTTCAGCAAACTCTCTATCTCTTGCAGATACCATTCATCTAGTTCATAATGCAAGTCTTCCACAACCAACCCACCTAAATATTCTAGTCCATGTCCCGTGTCAATAAATTTTCCTCCGTGATGGAGCTCTATTGTGAACTCTGATTCTCCCATTGCTACACAATAAAAAACAAAAAATGTTGATGACTTTAACGCCATAACGTTCGGCAACTTTTGGAAGAATGAAGAATGGAAAAAAGTGTAAAAAAGTGTAACTCATACCTTTGCAACAATGACGACAGCAGCTCCTTCGATAGAGGAGGCCACGAAAGACAATAACAAATCTCGATCACACAATGGTGGAATGCAAATGCATTATCAAACAATCAGAAACTGAGATGGGGTGAAGAGGAAGGGTTTCTTTTGCCTCAGTGAAAAGGAAGGAAGAGCAAGGGTTAACTTTTCATTACTGAAGATCAAAGGTTATTCCTTTATTAAGGTAAGGGCATTTTTGACAATATAAAATAGGTAAATACATTCAGGATTACAAAAAATGTTTGTAATTGGGTATATCCAATTTTGGAACGGAATATTCCGTTAACCCAAACATTTTTTATCACTGTAAGGACCCAACTAAAACAAAAAACTTGGTATAGGGACTCAATTAAAAGGAAAAAAACTATAGGGACCTAATTAAAAATTCGGCCAAACTATAGAGACCAATAGAGTAATTAAACCTTAAAAAATTGCATCACAATTTTTTTTAAACAAAAATTGACATTACCATCGGATTTACCGAAAGAATAGTCCAACGGTAATAGTGCAGAAAACAACATATTGTGGCGCCAACATTACCGTTGAAAAACCAGCTGGTAACCAAATATTTTTTCAGGCAGGTAATCCGTTATAAACTCCGATGGTAATTACCGTTGGACGAAAAAATTTGACGATAATCATTTACCGGCGAAGTTTATACCGTTTGATTCCTTCCGACGGAAAATTCGACAATATCAGCATTTTTCTTGTTGTTATATATGCAAAATTTAGTTAAAATTTATAATTAGGAAAGCAACAATAGCGACTGATTTAGCAACCGATTTTGAGATTTTGAAATAGTGACCGGAAAAATTAACGACTGAAATATTGGTCGCCATTTAACGACTGAATACCTCGGCGACCAATTTAGCAACCGAAATATGGGTCGTTATTTAGCAACCGATCTTGTTAGCGACCAAAATTATTTAGTATGGGTTAGGTGGCCTTGGTTAAAAATCGGTCGCTATTTTAAATTTAGCGACCAAAATTTTAGGGACTACCTGAATTGGTTTCTAAGCCTTTAGTAACCAATATTTCTTTTTCAAAAAAAAAATATCGGTCGCTATACTAATAATTTCTTGTAGTATATATATATATAGAGAAAGAGAGAGTGATGAACCTGTAATAACATGCCACGTGGCGGTTTGACTCATGAAAAAACTTAAGAAAATAGTAACTATGTGGGTAATAGATTTTTTCTTGTCTTTTTGGTTTTTGGCTTTGGGCTAACAAACTGGTCTTGACTGAAACAGTTCGGGTTTTGACCCGGACTGAGAGCTTATTTAATCCCAACCCATTTTCTCTATTGAACCACTATGGATCTGCTCCACCTTCTTTGTCGGATTTTCCAATATATTTGCTACAAAAAGATATCTGGCCATTCCATCCCGCCACTGCTGAAGCACCTAGATCCGACCTAGCTAGTCTGCCTCAGCAGAAGGTGCCGCTGCACGTATCTATGCTGCGTGTCACCGCCGCTTGATCCTTGGTGCGCACTCGAATTTTCTGGCTCTGTTGGTGTTTTTGACCGTCGCTGCGCTAACGAGGTGCTCAAGCTTCCTCGTTGCCACCCTTGAGCTTTATTTGCAACGCTTGGTATTCTCTTTAAATGAAAAGCTTCGCTATCTCCATCATTCGTATGTTTCAGGTGCTTGATGTCCTTGAAGAACGGAGATGCTGCTGCTAGGGTGATTAAGCCCACAAGATTCGACACCGAAATCATGTGTCCTTCCTTCACCGTGCACTGATTTTCTCTAACAATGTCCACTGCACATCTCGCCCATTTCCGGTGGTTGCTGGCCACGCCCTCAATTGCCGACAGGCCATTCCACTAAATGACATCTATATCCCTTGGCACATCACTTATTTACACCATTAGCCTTGCGGTAACAAACCAAGATTTACTGTAGTTAACAAATTAATACAAGGTTTTAAGACAATATACTACACTTTAGTTGTCAGTTCTTCATTCGTTGGTAAACCTATAGCTACCGTTAGCCAACGAAACCATAGCCACGAGAGGCGCTACCACATATATGTGTGTTTTTTAAATTTAAATTTTTTTGTTTTTATTAATATATAAATAATTAAAATAATGATGGGTACCGAAACCTTTTTCTGAAGAGCCAATAGATCCATGGACAAGAAATAAATAAAAAAAAATGCTAAAAGTTACTTTTAATGTGCAACTAACAGAGCACTACAAGAAATAAAAAGAAAAAAATTATAAAAGAAAAGAAAATTGTATTGTCCAATTTTATCTCATATATTATATAGAATTTCAGGTTTAACTTAATTTAAAATTTTTTTGGTGTCCATTTAATTTGAAATTTACTGCTCCATAATATTATTACAATTAATTAATTTAATTTGTGTACCTGCTAGCATCTTCACTTTCTTATCTATCTACCCCCAACTTAGCCGCATATGGTCCTCCTCTCTTTATGAAGAAAAAAGTACTTACTTGAGGGAATCTTGAAGCTTCAATTCATCCTTTGATCTCAAATAATTGTGATTCATATTAGGAATCTTTTTCATCGACAACGCTGAAGCTGACGGAGATTCCAACATGTTGCCAGCCATCAATGTTAGTTCTAACACGAACTTTTTTTTATTATAAAATAAAAAATATTTTATTTTTAAAATGAAATTAAAAGAGATTATTTACTAATATATAACAAAAGTAGCTGTAGATGTTGTCAAAAAAAAAAAATAGTGGATTAACTCTATATTGTATATATAGTATATAGGGACACTAGTCCTACGGGGGATGAGAACTTACCAGCATCGGTGAATTTTCAAGCCGTGGCCGAACGGATGCTTTTTAGCGTCGACAACATTCACTGGCTAAACTATATATATGGATCTTGTGAATCATGGAACGCATGTCTTGCATTCAGTTGGGCGATCTGTAACTTTATTAGTTTGTATAGTGAAGTAATTACTTGGCATTTGTGATTTGGTTTTAACAGGAAATTAGAGACATTATTATTGTCCAACTTTGTGAGGTATACTATATATATATATTTCTACTTCTAAATTATTCCGCTGAATCAAGTAATTAACCTCAAGAGTAGTTGAAATTTGAATCTTTAATATCTTACATTAATGTTACTATCCTATGTAATAAAATAGTAGTTATTGTTGTGACTAAAAAAATTATTTTTCATCATATATATATGCATTAGAATTACTAAATAGACACCCTCACAAAAACTATTACTAGAAACTTTTTATTATGTTATATATATGTATTTAATGTATGTAAGAATTAATTTTTTAGTATATAACTAATATGTATAAAATATTATTGAATAATTAGTCAATAACATTTAAAAATGTTGATTAAAAATATAGTATTAGACTGTAAATTAAAAGCGTTAAATTATTGACTAAGAGTGTTAGCTAATATAAATTAAATTTTTTATTCCTAAACTTTTTTCATTGTGAATGGTACTAACACTTAGTATTATATTGATCATATATATAACTATTATGCAGACTGAGAACTTTGAGTGCAAGTTGCTAGATCGAAGCCATGGTGCAGTGTGGACTAACACCTACGATATTTATGGCATTGATTAGTTGATTAGTTGATTATTGTTCATGAGAGCATGCATATTCAATAACCATTATAGAGTTTTCATATCACCTGCGAAGTTTGTTGTCTGCATATGTTGTAATATGAAATGAAATTTTGGCAAGAGACAATTTCTTTCGATGTTTGGTGCTATTGATTTATATGGCTTTGTTTGGTGATGTCCGTTTCAGATGCATGAACAGGAACCTTAGATGGTATTTTTCGGTGAAATGTATTTATATTTTATTTATTGTTTTATTATAAAACGATTTTTTCGGTTCAACCACGGTCGAATCGGTTAAACCTATGAACCAGTAAACCAGTAATTAAAGCGGTTCGATGACCGGTTCGATTTTCAAAACCTTGATAGTGATGCAAAAAACTGCACTAGGGTTGGCAATACTACCCGAATTCGTAGGTACCTACCCCGCCCTTACCCGCTCCAAGCAGGTTTTAACGGGACGAGTTCTTGAGCGGGGCGGGGTCGGGTTTAGGTTAAACCCGCCCCTAGCTGCCCCGGTATATATAATATATATAAATATATATACTTTTAATATATAATATATGTAATATATATAAAATAATTAATCATATTGTATCATATTTAAATTTTTACTTTAATTTATGTTATGTATGCAATGATGGTTATATAAATTTTAAAATTTAATTTTATTTGTTAAATTTTAATAATTATAGGGACGGGTAGTGTAACACCCTACCACACTGAGCTTTACGCTTAAGTAAAAAAACAGAGGTGATGTGGTATTACGACTTCTAAAATAAAATGTGTACATATAATAGCAGAAGAATTATAATATATACACATTTTATTTTAGAAGTCGTAATACCACACCACCTCTGTTTTACGACTTAAGCGTAAAGTTCAGTGTGGTAGGGTGTTACAGGTAGGGACGGGCGGGTAATCGCAGGGGCGGGGCGGGTTTAATGGGCGTTATTGTAGGGTGGGGCAAGGTCGGGTAGGGAAAAAATCCGCCCCATTGCCACCCCTAAGCTGTACTCCACCCAGAGTTGTACATATGGGAGGTGAATAGAGGCCTCTATCCTTCTAGCTTTTTTTTTAAAAAAAAAATTGATAGTAATAAGTTATTAAGTACGATTTAATTTTTTTTAAATTTATTTAGTATTTAGTCTAATATAAATAAAAATTTAGTCTAACTTAAATATTAATAATTTTTAATATCTAAAAAGTAAGCAACAATATTAAAAAAATCTAAAAAGATATTATAACTAATATTTTTAATTAAATAATTTTTTTCAAATCTCATAGAGTGATTTTTTTTTTCTTGTGAGCATCCTTTTTGATTCATTTGGTATTAATTCTCTCTGTTTCAACTGCTACAACTGAGAGATCTTTTTCAACTATGAATATTGTGAAGAATAACTCAGAAATAAAATGAAAAATGAATTTCTTGCTAATTGTTCTTTAATTATATTGAAAAAGAATTGCTAAAAAATTTGACACAGATTTTATTATCGATGAATTTTATGATACGAAGAATCGATCACTTCGTTAGTAAAAAGTACATACATATTTTTGGTACTTTAAAATATATTATCTATCGGTATATTTTTGTAATACATTTTACATTATATAATCTTTTGCATAATTTTTTAATATTATTTATGTTATTGGTCACCTCATAATAATATTTTTAGATCCGTCCCTGATCCCACCTTGGCCACTGTACTATACAGTGAGTATGAAGTAAATCTATTCACATCAAATTTTATCATCTTTGCTTTCTTCACCTCTCTTTCTCTCTCTTTTTTTTTTATTTTTAAAATGTCTTAAATGTCATCGTTATCAATTCATTATGATAGATAAATATTATTATATTATAATAGATCAATTATATTTAGTTTTGTTCAATCAATATTTATTGACATACTATATCAGATGAGATGTCTAGTGACGTTGAGTAATTTTATTTTGTATGGTATTGGCTAGTAACACACAAAATGGATAAAGAAAATTTACTAGAGATATCTCTGATGGAAATAAATGACACTTTTTATTTATTACAAAAGGCGTGATTCACCGCTTATGATTTGCATGAATCATGATACACTTTCAGGTGTACATACATCGTTCCTTTGCTGTGTTCTCATCCAAGTCTTGAAATACTCTCTCCGAAAATCACGATAGATTGATGACCCACTTACTCTAATTCTGTCATTAATGAGTTTTAGTGCAGCTCCTAGCCATGCAAACATAACTCCTTCATAGTACATCTACCATAGAATAGCTCCCAATTTATCATGCAGCCACTAATAAAATTCTTCTCAGTTTGAAGCCCCAATTGATAAACTACATCATGCAGGATAATTCTCTTTTTCTCACAAAGTAAGTAAAACATTTGTGATTTCGGATGCCACCTCTCAACCAAAGTAGACACCAATGACCATTCATGTATGGTCCCACTCAAGTATGCAGACCACATGTCTGAAGTTGGCTCATTTGAGAAATGACTGGACAAGCTCGTTAAACTGTGTCAGTATATTCTATTTAGAAAAAGTATAGGGTACTAACATATTATCTGCTAACTTATTGTTAACAATAATTAATTATTATATTTTAAACACATATATAAAGAGACACATTCAAAAAATATATTTATAAAGATACTTCCATTAAATACAGTCATAAAAAAGACATTTTTATTAGACACATTCACAAAGACACTTTCATTAAACACAGTTATAAATAAGAGTTAGGTAGAAATTGACAGAAATATTGTTGGTAACGTAACGAAATTGTTCTATTTAATGTGTAAGACTCTACTAAATTAAAAAAAAAAAACAAAATTAAATAAAATTCAGAGTTAAAAAAATATAAATTTCATACAAATTAAATCCATAATTTAAATTTTATATTATTTGTTCAAACCTTTCAATAATATGATCATCCATATCTAGTCTCTACAAATTCTAGTCATATTCTCTACAAATTCTAGTTGTATTCTCTTAGCAAGTTCTGTTTCATTTGTACAATCTATATAAAACTTCAAAAATAAAAAAAATAATCAAAAGATATATTAAACTTAAGATAAAATTCACATAAAAATTAAATCATATTAACCTAATAATAAAGAATATCCCCATAATGCTACTTAATGTATAATTTATTTTTATATATACTAATCTAATATATATGCTACAATTTATAATTTATTTTTATACTTAATTAATAGTTTATTATCATATTAAACTAATAATAAAGAATATACATGGAATGCTACAATTTAAATTATACTACTCTAAAGACACTTTAAGTTCAAATTAAAATCATAAAATACTCTATTATAAATATTTATTTCTATATATTACATACTATTTTAAAATATTTATTTTTATAATAATTAAAAACTATTTCTACAAAATAATAATCTAACTATTCAAATAATATTAACATAATTTAAACTAAATATTTAAATTATAACCAACTAGTTAAAAAATATGTTAGTTACATAAAAAATAAAATAACTCCTCATTATTTTTATTTTTAAAATTTTAAAATTAAAAATAAAAAAATTAATTAAATTGACTTATACTATAGTTAATTTTTTAGAATTTTTCTTTAAATAAATATAATATGAATAATAAATAAAAAGCAATAAAAAAGAGAAACAGAATAACCCAGTGGGAGATGAAGAATGGATGGTGAGTTGGGAAACGAGTGGAGAGTGAATTTGTGAAGAAAGTGAAAAATAAGGCGAGGAGAACGTCTTTTATAATTAGGTGAACCATGTTCAGTTTATCGCATCACTATTAGATAAACTGCATCACAAATTTACAGTTCGCTCCATTATTAGACGAACTTAGAATAACATCAGTTTGCCAAAATAATGGACGAACTGCGTGTAAGACCAAAAAAATTAGATCTTCTCGATAAATAATGTGTTCTTATTTTATAATTGAAAAAATCCGTTGTAACACTTTACACTTGCAATTTATCCAAACTCACAAGTCATTTTCATATTATTTTTATTATTGGACTACTACTACACTATATTCTATCGACTATAGGTGACATTCTAATAAATGTGAACCAAACTGTGTGGACATCTTGGATTGTCTTGCCTATTTTTGGCTCATACCATGTGTTATTACAAAGAAACGATTTTTCTGGGGGGACGAGGGATGGGCTGTGTTGCAACAATAGAAACAATTCTTGCACTCCTTTTATATGTATATATATATATATATATATATATATATAGAAATTCAGGTGCAGTCGTCTTCACATGAAGTTAATAGTTAAAAGCCGTTAGATGAAAATTTAGTCAAATCAGTTAAATTATCTAATAACTTTTAGTTATCAACTTTAAGTGAAGTCAACTGCACTTGAATTTTTATTTTTTTTATATATATTTTATTTTTTTACAACGAATTAAACACAAGAAATAAAAGAAACTAATATGATTGCTCGACCACCATATTTATTGGACGAGGTACAGAGGAGAGAGAAAATCCATGAATGACACAACAAAATCATGATTTTAGAAACAATTCCATTTAAACATTGTATAATATTTCAAAAGTAGCTACTAGCGACGGGAAAACTTGAATGAAATTGTTGGTCTCAACTTTCGACAATAATACATTTAAACTCTTTCTCCTAGCAACCGCAAACCTATTTAAAAAACATCCAACTCAAGTTTTAACACCTCAGAAGACAAATTTTTATTTGTATTATATTGTTAGATTTTCATTAGTTGTCAGATTAATTTTGAATAATAATTTTTTTATTAACACCTCTAGCCTTAAGTAAAGATTCATCATTGAACCCCTTATTCGATCACCATCTCCAAACTCATCACCAAATACATGTAAGAGAATAGAGTTTATTATGATCATTTAGGGAGTACGAATTCAAGCATATGAGTTATCACTGACAGAATTTCAAAAACTAATTAAATGCTTGCTAAACAGGTACAATTCCCACCTAATCATGAATAGAATTGATTTTCATCTCCACTTTGGACAAAGGAGATTCTGCAAGATCACATTTGGCTAGAAATGGAGCCGTGGAAGATAGTTTTGAAGCAAGAGTCAAATAAATAACTTCAACTTCTTAGAACAAGGTAGTTCAAAGTCAAAATATGTGTCCTATGTGTAGACAATAGCATAACTAACCCCAACAAATCTTGGCCATAAATATTACCTTTATATTCTCTTAGATTATTCGTACCAAAAATGTTAGAAAGATTAAAAAAATAATTAAAATTTATTTTATTCAATATTTATGAATTATTATAACAATTAATAAAAAATAAAACAAGTTTAACTAATTTTTTATTATTAAATATTTTCGATCAAAATTAGAGTCTAGTAAATTTTTTTCCTTGCATTTCATTTGATCTTAATCATAAGATTTAATTTTGAGTATGTTTATGTAAAATTTTCAATAAACATTCGATTGTTATATCAGTAATAGTAATTATAAAATATATTGTAATTAAACTCTTAATAATAAAATTTTGTTAAGAAGATTTTTAAAGTATTAGTTAAAAATATAAAAGAGATAGAAAAAGTCTCAGGTTCAGCATTTTCATTAAAATTTAGTCAACATTTAACTATCGAAAAAAGAGTGTGTAATCCCACATCATTAGATATAATCTCATGTCATTAAAAATACTAATAATAACTAATTGATAACTACAAATCACAAATATGCTGGTCCTCTAGCACTGTTGAAATAGATATTATTAGAATTTTGGTTAATATTAAATGCATATTTAATAGTAACCAAATTCCAAATAATATGTGTGAAAAATTATCACAAAAAAAAGCGATGCTCTTTCTCTCTCAAAAAAATAGAACAAACCCTTAAGCTTTTGTTTTTGAAAACAGGATAAGATAAGACACTGAAAAAAATACATAAAGAAGAAAAGCACAGAATTTAGTGTTTTTGTATTCTATTTTATAATAAAGTAGAACAAATTATAAAAATATAATTTATTCTTATTTTTCATTTAAAAAATTTGAGAAGAAAAATATAATAATAAACAATATAATTATAAAAAATTAACAAATATAATAAAAAATAAGTTGTGTCTCTTGTTAGTGTCTCTATATCTTTCCTGTCAAAATAGATACAAAATACATTAATTCAGTGTTTCTAGACATAATGTCTTTATCTATGTCTTGTCAAATATAATTTCGTGTTTCTATGTTTCTATCCCATCCCTGTAAACAAACGCAGCGTTGATGATGGTTAGTTACTACTGCACCAATCTTCAAGGTAGCGGTGTCCCTCCCCTCCTTCTATTCTTCCTCCTCGTTTTTCGTAGTCGTCTCCTCTTCTTTCTTCCATCATTTTCTTCTCACTTTTTCCTCTTTTTTTCTCCCTTTTTCCTCTATTTAGTCCTATGTTAACCATTTTCTAGTATTTGTTTTATCTCCTAGTTTTAGATTTAATAACCCTCTTAGAGTATAAGTCTCCGCTTGAAGCAAAGAAAGAGATATCTTAAAATAGTACAGCACATCTATTTGAAACTAAAGAAACTCTTTGTTTCAACTTACTAAAATTCTCAGTGATCAAAATTTATATTCATTCTCAGTACATACTTTATTATAAAAAATATTTTTTTTTGTAGATTTAGATCTAATATTTTTTTTTAGTTTGTAAATATTGTAACAACAATTGAGATAGAATAAAAAATTGGAAGCATGAGAGTGTTCTCATGCACTGATGCAGAAAATAGAATTAGAAAAGGAGACATGAGATACGAAAGTGAAACTGAAACTTATACATTGTGATTGTTGCTACTGTACTGGATAATGGAGTAATACAATAATCAAAACCAATAGAGACTAACTAATTCACTTATATTCATTCACAGCCCCCCTCAAATTTAGCAGTGGGTTGAAGAACTACTCTAAGTTTGTCTCGAAATTTGTGAAATAGAGATGATAAGAGGAGTTTAGTGAAAATATTCTCAATCTGATCTATAGAGGGTATATGGAGGGAAGAGAGTTGCTTTTGATTTACCATCTCTCTTAGGCAGTGAAGATCGATTTTCATATGTTTGCACCTAGCATGAAGGACTGGGTTAGCAGCTAATGGGCAAGCACTTTGATTATCACAATAAATAGTAGATGCCATTGGTTGTGGAATTCGAAGCTCCTTTAGAAGCTATTGTATAGACAGTAGTTCTGACTGAAATACTGCCATGTTTCTATACTCTGCCTCAGTGCTACTGCGACTAACTTTGGCTTGCTTATTGCTCCTCCATGATACCAAATTGCTTCCTAAGTATACACAATAGCCAGTAATCGATTTTCTGTCCTCCAAATCTCCTGCCCAGTCTGCATTTGCGAATGCAAGTAATCTCAAGTCAGCACATTTTTTAAATTTAATGCCTGCTGATACTGTACCTACAATATATCTGAGGATGCGTTTGACAGCTTTTCAGTGCTCAATTGTTGGAGAGTGCATGTATTGAGAGACCTTGTTCACAGAGAAAGAAAAATCTGGTCTTAAAATAGTCAAATACTGAAGTGATCCAACAATCTCTCTATAAAATTTTGGATCCTGAAAATGCTCAACACCATTTGATGTAAGTTTCAAGGCTGAGACCATAAGGGTCAGCATTGAATTTGCAGTGTCCATTTTAGCTTTTTGTAACAAATCTTGAGCATACTTTTGTTGAGAAATTATAATAGATCCATCTGTTAAATAAAAGAATTCTAACCCAAGAAAATAACTGAGTTTTTCAAGATCTTTAAGTAGAAAGATTTTATTAAGATCAGAGATAAGTTTGTCTATTTCACAAGTGTCACTTTCAGTGACAACAATGTCATCTACAGGCTAAGAGAAAGGTGGTAAATATACTGGTGTGTTTAACAAATAATGAAAAATCACTTATGGTTCTGATGAAATCAAATTGTAATAATGTAGTAGTCAGTGTATTGAACCAAGCTTTTGGAGCTTGCTTCAATTCATAGATTGCTTTGTTCAACTTATAAACTTGTGATGCATTCCCTAATTGATAACCTGCTGGTGGAGACATGTATACCTCTTCTTCTAGAATGCCATTCAGAAAAGTATTATCAAAATCAAATTGCCTAAGTGTCCATCTAAGTGATAGAGCTATAGTAATTACCATTCTCACAGTAGTAGGTCTTACAACTGAACTGTATATTTGGCTGTAATCTATGCCTTCAACTTGCAAAAAAATCTTCGCAACTAACCTAGCTTTGTACTTGATGATGTTGCCTAACAGATCTCTTTTTATAGAAAATACCCATTTAGAATCAATAACAATTTTATGCTTTGGTCGTTCAACTAAATCCCAGGTGTTACATCTTACTAAAGCCTGAGTTTTATCATCCATTTCATTTTTCCAGTGTAAACACTGAAAGGCTTGTTTAACATTCTTTAGGGTATTGTTAATCAAATCATAAGGTTCTACTGAAGTTATAGCTAATTCTTGAGGTCTGTTGTTTCTGATTTTTTTATCTTGTGAGCATATTGTGAGTATTAGAAGATGTAGTAAAACTAGTTTTTGTAGTATTTTCAAAAGGTAGACAAATTTCAAGGCCTGAAATTGGGATAGAAGAATTCTGATTGAGGCTAGTACTTGAAAGGGTATGCTTAGTAATTTGAGGGTCAAGGCAAGTAGTCGATGAGAGAGAATCTAAGATATCTGGAAGAGGTAGAGTTTGTGGAGGGTTAGAAGTCTTGGGTGAAATGTTAAATGTAAAGGCTGACAGATCTTTAACTGTATTCTAGTTCACTACTATATTTTTATTGTGAAATAGAGAATTGTAAGAAAATTCAATTTCATCAAATATCACATGTCTCGAATAATAAATTTTTTTATCTTTAATCATGCACTTATAACCCTTGTAGCTACTATCATAGCCAAGAAATAAACACTTTTCTTATTTGAAAGCAAACTTTACTTTGTTAGAAGATCTTAAATAAGGAAAACAAGCACATCCAAATATTTTAAAGTTCTTATAATCTGGTAATTTTTCAAATAAAGTTTTAAAAGGAGATTTATTTTCTAATGCAGAACTTGGTAATCTATTGATGATATATACTACTGATGTAAAGGAGTCTTCCCAAAATAACATTGATAATGCAACAGTAGCCAAAAGTGACAATCCTATTTCAGTTATATGCCTATGTCTTCTCTCTACACTACCTTATTGTTGATGTGTATAGGGCATGAGATTCTATGCATAATACCATGTTCAGTTAAAAATTGAGTGAAGGAGTGTGACATGAATTCCATACCTCTATCAGTTTGCAAAGCCTTAATCTTCAATCCTATTTGAGTTTCCATAAACACTTTATAATTTTTCAATGCTTGTAGTGACTGAGATTCATGAGTTAGAAAAAAAAATAGTTATGTATTTTGTATGAGCATCTACAAATGAGATGTAGTACCTATATCCATTTCTAGACATCATAGAGGCGGGCCCCCCAAATATCAACAAAAACAAGGTCTAATGATGCTGTATAGACTGATTCAGATTTTGCAAAAGGCAACTGATGCATTTTTCTCATAGCATAATATTCATATATTTGAACAAAATTAGAATCAAGTTGAGCAGGAATTCCACATGTTTTTAAGATAGAAATTCCAATTTTTATTGAACTATGACCTAAGCGTTTATGCCAAAAGTTAAGGGTTACATTTTTGTTACTTTGAGTTACAAATGCTTTCTTAATAGAAGATTTTGTAGTGCTATGCTTACAAGAAATAGAATTATTCAAAGAACTATGCATGAAGGACTTATTAGGCACAGGAACAAACAAATTTTCAAAAGAGTATATGCCATTTCTAGCTTTGCCTTGGAAAAGAATTTCTTGAGAGTTCTAATCATGTATAGTACAATCATAAGGCCAAAATTTAAAATAGACATGGTTATCTAAAGCAAATTGAGATACACTTAATAAATTTTGTGTGATTTCAGGGACATGAAGCAATTTGTTTGAAAGAAGATTTTACTGTCTTTATCACAAAGCATTGAGGTTCCTTGAGCTAGAATTTTCGTACCTTAACCATTACCTACAAACAATTGATTCGAATCTGGAATTGAAGAGTTGAAATTCAGCAAGTTGAGTGAATCTGGTGTGAATGGTGACTTGCTCTTGAATCTGGGTACCATAAATGATGGTGATGGTGGTTGTGTGTTAGAGTAGGAGAATGTAAATTTCACTACAATATTTTTTGTCTAAGGTAACCCTTATTCAAAGCAATGTTTAACAAAAGTTGTCTTAGATAGGCAAAGACAACATTTTTAACAAGTTGTCTTTGAGTATGACAAAGATAACAAAATTTTTGGCTACCCATGAAAATAATTGTCTTTGATATCTAAAATAACATTTACTAAATGTTGCAATATAAAAACTTTAAGACAACACTTTTAAATAAAAATACAATATTTTATAAAAATTGTCAAAAAAATTTAATAAATAACATTTATAAAAGGTTGCCTAAAATTGTTCATAGAAAGAAATTTTTAATCATATTCCTTTTAATTATTTTTCCTATCAAATAACTTGAAAAAAAATATTTGTTTCTCAGTTCATTTGAAATTGAAAGAGCCCTAAACCCTAAATTACCAAGCCATTGAAGCCAATAATACACCCACGCACATACCCTTTCTCTCCGTTCTCCACTACCAGCTCCAATAATCGACGACGGCGACAGCAGCTCGACACACGGTGCTCTCTTTAACGGCAACAGCGTGGTGCTCTCCTCCACGGTGACGGCGCGGTGCTCTTCTCCACCGGTGCTCGATGGCGACGGTGCGGTGCACTCCTCGTTCTGTGCCGAACCTCCACCGGTGAGAAACCCCTCTCCCTACTCTTCTTCTCCTTCTCCCTCTTCTTCACTTTTCTCGCATCCTCCTCTTTGCATACCTGAGATGTAAAAACCGTAGCCACCTCTGTTCCGCTGGCGAGCTTTGATGCATCACGGCAACCACCTCAACTGGTCTATTGCTCTGGCAACACAGCGACCACCCCTCAGTTGCAACCTCATCACCTCTGCTTTCTTGTTCTGTTCTTCAATTTTTAAGTTTTTGCAAAAACCCATTTTACTGTTCTCTAGTTTAATTCATTATATTTTAGTTAGATTTTAATTTTTACTTAATAATTTTATTTAGTTAAACTTATTTTGGCTGAGTAGGTTACTTTAGATTAAAATTAGGATTTTCATATCAGCATTTGTCTTAGTTCATAGGTAATCAAGCGTGCTATTATGATTTTTGAGTCTGGAATTTCAATTTGTTTGGACTGGCTTGATTGATATTTTGTTGATTTTCAAGTTTTTCACTGCTTTTCAGTAGGATTCAACTTAAAGGAAAAAGAATAAGAAAGAAGGAACAAAAAGAGCAGTTTGAGACACTATTAAAATTTTAATTCAGGGTGTCTATTTTTTTCTTTAGTTTTCTTTTGAGTGCTATTTGATATCATATATATATTATCATTGTTGTCTTGTAGGGAGATGCTGATGTAATATGTAGTGGAGTTTGAAAATTCTGGCCGCTGGAGCTTATTGCTTGCCTTAATTTTGACCGTGAGTGTTTTTATGGGGTGCTAAACCTTTTGAGGTATTCTAATATTTTTGAGGTATGTGTAAATTTTACATAGGACTTGTGTAACTGTGCTTTAAATTGTAAGATAACTTTTTAGAGGTGTTTCTTAGTCATGGCATGGTGATTAATTGGCATGTTCATTGGTTTCAACTAGCCATAGGTTTGTTTCTAGTTATTTACTATTAAATTATTTGGATTTAAAAAATCCATTTTATAATTTGAATACTAAATGGATGATTAAGTCTCATTTTTTCTATTTTTTTAATTTAAAAAGGTATTGCAAAGTCTCATGCTATTTATTCTTACAAATACCTTCTTTGTATATTAGCTTAACATTAGCTTAAAATGAAGATGTGGTGGAACATTTCTTCTTCAGAAATGGAACAAATCGATGAAGGTGTCATTTCAGAACACTGTTGATCAAGTTTGGTACCTTTTTCCATATCTGAATCTCGATTCTGTTGAGTTGGATCATCGCAAAGTTCTAAAGGAAGGTCAGTTGGTGGAACCTCACTCAGCATAACCATGAATGAATGAATGTTAGAAACTTTTTTTTGCCTTGTTTATTATGCTAATGCTAATTTTGTGCACTTGTTATTGCTATGTTTCTATGTTAGTGTTGTATTTTAAGAACTAAGAAAGACAATGTTAGTGCTTCTCATAACGTAAATAGCTTTCTCAATTTCCATCTTCATGTGCATACGTAATATATTGAACTATCCTTGCTGCTCTTAACATTATTGAAATTCTGTGGATCTTGTTCTTGTTGCTCATAAGATGTTCTTTATGTTGCTATCCATTAGTTTATGTTTCAAATTGTTGACAGTAATGGTGCTTTCTAAAAAGGGTCATCTGAATGGGATTGTGTATTGAGTTTTCTTGTCCGAGTCAGTTTTTATTCATATTTTTGCACATTTACTTTGATTCAGAATTTTGTAGGGTTGGTATTTTATGATACGAAGATGTTTAGGTTAATAGGTTACTTGTTGTTTGGTCACTAGTGAGTATGGTTGGATTGCAAACATGTAGAGGATTATGAAAGTTTGGGCCTTGAGAGACAACGGCATGACTGGCTACATGTCTCACAAAAAGAATATGGAGATCAACCCTAACAATGGCATTATGGAAGAATTGACGAAGAGAACGGAAGGTGATGAAATTGGGCATTTACTTTTTTTTGTCAAAGTTCATGAGAAATTATGTTTTTTTTGTTGTTGTTTAGTTATGTGTATTTTTATTTGAATTGGCAACTGTATATGTATTTAAAATTTATTTAGTTGAATTTGAAATAACTTTTTAATTTAATATATATGCAATATATTAGCTTATTAGCTTATCTTTTTTTTCTATCTATTAAATTTAGTTTAAATAGTTAAATTTTATTAAAGTGTGCTATATATCCTTTTAAAAAGACAATCTTAAATAAATTTAGATAAGTGTTGTTATAGATATCTAAAAAAGTAATAGAGAAAAATAATCAGAAAAACTTATACAACTGTTGCTTTAGGTATATGAAAAAAGTAACTTAGAAAAATTTATATAAGTGTTGCTTTATATATTATAAAATACAACTCATAAAAAGTGTTGCAATAAAGTAGTTTTTTATGTGTTGTGTTTGAGTCCTCTAAGACAACCCTTATATGAAGTTGCTTTTTTTGGTAGAAAAGGCAACGTTTTTTAAATGTTACCACGAAAAGGGTTCCCTTTGATGCAAAAAAACGTTGCTTTAGACCAAAGGTAATGGCCGTATAGCCAACCCTCAAAAAACGTTGCGTTTTGTCGGAAAGTGTTGCCTTTGATCAAAGGCATCGCTTTTTCTTATTATAGGCAACGTTTCTGAAGGGTTGCCTCAACCCGAATTTGTTGTAGTGTGTGGTGATTGTGAGCTATTTCCATAAGCTTGAAAGTTAGGATCAAATCTATGGAAGCAAGTTTGAACCACATGGCCTTGGCGACCACAAAGTTGACACTGAGGTCGATTACTTTGATTAAAAAAATGACCTCCTCTTCCAAATTTTTCCCTCTTCCTCTTCGAATAAAAGAACCTCTTTCTGATTGAATGGTATACGGTGGTGGTGTTTGTGCCAGATTTGCCATGGGGATGCTACCTTGTGGTTTCTTGTATCTGTTTAACATATCATTATAAGCTCTGAGAAAAGACTCAACTTCAGGCACGTTGTAGGTTGATAATTTCAACATTACAGAAGTAATAAAGACGGTATACTCTTCAGGTAAACCATCAAGAATTGCTGAGATACGATCATCTTGTAGAATTTGATATCCAATGGATTGTAGAGAGTCAACAAGATCTTGAATTTTTTAGAAATAATCTAGTATTGATCCAGTTTTTTTTATTGATTCCAGTTGAGCTTTTAAGCTTTGAATTCTTGTAGTAGAGGTCTCAGCAAAATAGTCATTGAGTGCATTCTAAATTTTATAAAATTGATGACACTGAAGGATCTTGTTCTTGAAGGACTTTATGACTGATGCAAGAACCCAAGTTGATAAAGTAAGATCATCTAATCTTCATTATTTGAAGGCTTTAGTTTCTGTTTTAGTCTTTTTGGCAGCATCGTCTTCGTATTATTGTGGAATCTTACTTTGGTACAAGTAATCTTGAAGACTTAAACTCTGAATTATAAACAAAGCTTGGTGTCTCTATGTATTATAATTGTTGTGATCCAACTTCTCAAAAATTGAGTAGATCGATGTTTTGGTTAAAGATTTTGATAAAGTAATTGGCATGATGGAACACTAAATTGAAGAAATTAAGTAAAAAAAGAAGAACAGAGACGAGGGAAAAAAATAGAACAAAAATTGGGACAAAATTTAAAAAAAAATAAAAGAGGAATCAAAATTTGAAGAAAAACAGGAACTCAGGCTTTGGATACCATAACAGCAATTGAGATAGAGTAAAGAATTGGAAGCATGAGAGCGTTCTCATGCACTAATGCAAAAAATAAAATTAGAGAAGGAGACTTAAGACACGGAAATAAAACTGAAACTCGTACATTATGATTATAGCTACTGTGCTAAATAATGAAGTAATATATAACATATATAGTAAAATTATCTATAGTGTTATAACAATCAAAATCAATAAAAACTAATTAATTCACTTATATTCATTCACATGTTATTTGATTTTTATATAATTTTTTAAAAATAAAATACAAAAAATTAATCTAATACAAGTATACAACTCATTTGATCCATTTTACACATTTATTTGGGGTCTTAGAATTTTAGGGGAAACCCTTTCTTACTAAGAGGTCTTAAGTTCGAGCCTCATCTAGTACAAACTTAACAAAAAAAAAAAAAATATCATGTGTGTGTGGGTATGGTGTGTGCGGGTGTGTAACCTAAGATTGGGGGTTGTCCAATCCATAAAAAAAAAATTTAGAAAAAACCAAAACATGCATACTCTCTTTTCAAGATTAGGACACCCAACATAAACTCGCCCTTTAATAAAAGGATTAGAGCCATAAATTCAACCCTAGACCATTATGTTTAATTTTATCAGTTGACATATCTAAGAGTTGCATTAATTTTAGAACACTTTATTGTAATCTATTTAATTAGGGTTTAATTAATATACGTTCTTAGGACTTAGGCACATGTTAAGATCGTTTTAAATAGAAAAATAAGACTTTAAAGCTTTTAATTACATTTAATCTATAAAAAATAATTTCTATATTGATATCTTTAATAACTGTCCTTTAATTAATAAGTGGCACAAAGATTATGTATAAATAAATGAAAATAAAATGCTACTAATTAGTTTATTTCTCTTTTGTTAGAAATTTAGTATATGGTTGCTGGTAGTATGTATATTGGCTTATCATCACGTGCGAAGACAAGAAGACATACAAGAGAGAAATAATAATAAATTAATAATACTATATAATGTATGTATAGTACTATGATTTATTATTTATAGATAATGAATGTGTGTGGCGGTAGAGTAATAAAGACATTTAAGTTACATGCTTGCATTGGGTTTCACGAATGAATGTCATATATTCCTAAAAAATATTATTTGTATATTAAAATTAATTATTATTAAAATTAATTTTTAATATATATATATATATTTTAAATTAAAAATAAAATTTAAATTTATTATTTTTAATTAAATATAAAAAATATATTATTTAAATTATAATTCATTGACATATAAATATATATAATTTAATTTATTTTTAATATATATTTATATTTTAATATATATTTTATATTAATAATAATTAATTTTAAGCATAGCATAATAGTATATACATACATGTGACTTATCATGTGTTGTTGGCCTCATAGCTCCCAGGTCCCAACAATATATAGTTGAAGTCACATGACTACATACTCAAACTCCACCACCTCATCATTCAATATGAATGTTATGTTATCTCAACGATGATAGATATAATTATGGTGCATTTAATTTTAGGAAACGAACTCAGATCTTACAACGGAACACTCGTATGTTTTAACTTGTAGTTTATATAATGTTCTTCCGATTACTATTATTACATCAAGCTAAGTCATAATTGATAAGTTGCAATCTAATGTTTGGTTAGTGCAGTTTTACTGCAATATAACGAGTTAATAATCAAATTACTCTTTAAAATTTGTTTCGAATTTTAAATTAGTTGTTAAATTTTTTATTTTTCAATTTAAATATTAATTTTTTCACTCAATAATTTATGTTAGTCTCTCAAACAATTTCTATTAACGCTATGCACTACTGACATGACATGCTAATATAAATAATTAATAGCTTGTCATAATAAAATTTAACTACATAAAATGAAGTAAATATTTATTAGTAATACATGGCATATTAATTTGGACATAATGTTATGTATCATAATAAGATTTATCTCCATATATATCAATTTAATCACGAATTACAATATAATTTATCCTAATATATTATCATTGTAAATAAATCAAATTGATCCTTAAATTTTTATTTATGACTCATTTTTACTAGTTAGAAAATATCACATTTTTACTAACTAAAAAGAATAACATTGTTTATTAATTAGAGAAATCTTAACCCTTCATTATATTTTATATGAATAATTCATATTTAAAAAGAACAATACTAAACCCTCGTTAACAAAACTATAATATATGTTGTTAATTAGTGGAGGGAAGTGTGAAGTGTGATGGTCCATGGCACAACAAAATAAGAGAGTTGCATTATAAGCCATGGAGGGTGGGGTAGGTTTTTTAGTGCAAATAAAATCCAAATTGTGTTGAGTGAAATGCACGTCCTTCTATCCCAGCTTCTTCATTCAACAATAATATTCATTTAATTCAACGAACTGCTTCTTTCTGACATGGACTCAGTACTTACAATGCAATGCAACTTCCTCATTTTGATCCTTATGTAAAGTAATAGATTGCACTGGGGTAAAATCAACTTCATGTTCCAGGCTGATTTTTTTTAATATGAAAAAGTTTTCGGTGAAAGACTTTAAAATGAATCTACATGAATTAATTATACTGATATGATATCAAAATAAAATACAAATTAAATTTTGTGTATAACATTATTTTTAAATTTTTATTACCTGCAAAACGTAAATTATGATTTGTCTTTTGTAATATTTTTTTTACCTGCAAAATGCAAGTAGTCATGATTTGAAGTGTTCTTTATTATTTTTATGCAATTGCAAAATGCAAGTTGTATTTTTTTATTGTTTTTTAAAATATAAAATGTAGATTGTGTTTTTGAAAATATAAATTTCATTTTGATTAATTTAAATATTTTAATCGAAAAATTTTGTCTATAAATATTGTTATTTATGTCTTTCAAACTTGTGAATTTAATTATGGTAATAATTAGTAATATTAAAAAAATTAGGAGAATGAGATTGAGATTATGGAAGGCAGTGTAAATTTGCGAGTATATTATAAGCAGTAAGATTATACTATACATACATGAGGGGGTGATTTTTGTGTGTAAATCTTCGTTTTCTTTTATTATTTCATGCACTATGAATTTTTGTGGAATTACAAAACAATTTCTGTGATAACATACAAAGTCACATTTTAAGGAGGGTGAGCAATATTTTATAAAAGAATCATGTTGTCGTATTTAGTGAGTTAATACAATTTTAAGCAATGCCCATCACTGATAACACTTGTATACGGTATATTAACAAACTCGATTTCACGTGCCAACATAAAGTTATATGTTGAGTTTGAACAACATATGTGTCTAGATGCGATTGACCACAAGTTGGATATTGATGAAATCAGGAATATAAATTGGGAAGAAGATAACAATAACAGTGAAGAAGAATTCAAAGACAACTAGCTACCAAATCAATGACGAAAACGATGATGGAGAGAGACAGACAATTTAGCGGTGCAAAATAAAGTAGATACAGTTGTTAATCAATATTCCTTCGGTGTTTTGTCTTTTATGTGCATTCTAGATCTTAAAGCCACGCATGTTCCAGAATTTTTTGAGTATGTGAATATGGATATGCATGTTATGTTTATTCAATAAAATTAACATTGTCATTTCTTTATTTACCCATGAATGACTAGCAATAATTTGCATTTGATTTGTGAAGACAATGAGTTTAGTATCAGAATGAAATTTGGTTTTAGAGAGTTTGTGATTTTTGCAATCAAGAGTTATACTATCTCTAGAGAAATCGATTACACTGTGTATGAGTCGGAACTTCAGATGTTCTACACAAAATGCAAGCAGCAGTACAAGAGAAGATGTGATTGTCTTATCCAAGCTAACTTGATTCGAAAGAAAGATTGTTAGAAGATTCGAGATATAATGGCAAATACACGTGTACAATAGATTCGATTCACAAGATTATACTAAATTGGACTCCGACACAATTGCAGATATTATTAGACCGTTAGTTAATAATAATAATAATAATAATAATAATAATAATAATAATAATAATAATAATAATATGAGAAAATATAGGTATAAAAAAGGAAGGTAAATTAATCCAGATTCTTAATTAATTAATTAATTAATTAATATTAAATATTAAAATTTAAAAAATAAGGATTCACATAATTTCATTACTACTTATACGGTTACTTCATTATCCCACGTTCACTGCTTACCATACACCTTCTATCTCTGGTCCACCACCACAACTCGAATTATTGCTGGAGATAGCTGTCTAAACGTCATCATTCTTCCTCACCCCGTTCAAACGCAATAGAAATGCCGCTATCCCCTTCCCCGTCATAGTTATCAAATTCGAACCGAAGTGGCCGGTTCGACCGAAAATCCAGTAAACCGAATCCTTAACCGGTCTGGACTAGCATTAAAATCGTACAAGTAAACGAATTGGTCTGGGCTAGCATTAAAACTGTGCAAGTAAACAAATCGGTCAAACTCAAAAAATCCAGTCAAAACCAGCCCTGAATCAGACCGGTCAGCCTGCAAGTACCAATTTCAAAAAATTCATTAGCGTCACTGTTGGACTGGGGTTTGAACCTAGCACTATTATAGTATAAAGAACTTAGTAACCACCAAGCTGAGATACTCTAACAATATAGATGCCTTTTTATAAATATATTATAACTTATTAGACATATTTTAATTAATAACTTTATCTTATTAACTCTTTTAGTCATACAAAATTTAAAATCTTCTTATATTTTTGTCTTTTTATTCTAATGAGTAATTTTTATATTTAATTTAATTGAATTTTTTTATTTTATATTTACTCGGTTAAATTAATTGTTTTTTAATTTTACATAATTATTAAAAAATTTAAATGTTGTTAAATATCTCTAAATTAAAAAAAACAAAAATATTTTTATTAATCATACCATATTTTTTTATTGATAATTATATAATATTTATTAATATTAACTCTTTTTTAACATATATTTGATTAATATAATTAATTAATAAATTATTTAAATATTAAAATTGTAAATCTCAAGTAATTAGTAAATGATTAACTAATAAATTAATTATTATTTAAAAAATTAAAAGCTTAAATTTTATAGTTTAAAGAATTAGAAATAATTAAAATATAAATTTTGACGCAAATTTTAAAAATTTTAGCCCAAAACTGAACTAATGGACCAAATTGGTTGAACTGAACTCGAACTGGCCAATGCGCAACCTATTAAACACAAAGAACGTGATCTCCTTCTTTCATTTCAGCACTAGGAGTCACGTTGAGGAAGAGAGAATCTGGGGAGAGAAAACCTAACGTCTCCAAAAATCTAATCGCCCATAACTTTTAATCCGGAGCTCTGATTGACGAGTCGTCAGTGGCCACGCGTTCGTCTCGGAATTTTCTGCAAAACCCACATATAAATTTGGTAAGAATTTAGCAATTTTTTTCTCAGCCACTCTTCCCTAATTTCAAAATTTAAGGTTTTAAGTTTGACAGATTATGTAATTTTGATGTTCTAGGCTTGAGTTAGTTTGAGGAAACTATTGAATTTTGTTCATTTGATGTGTGGGTAAGGTAAGGAACTGTTGAACTCTTGTGAATTATTGAATTAGTGAACCCTATGATGATTATAGTGATATTGTGTGAATTAGATTGTGTTCTTGTTGAATTGGAGTTTAATTGAGCAGTTTGGAATGAAATTCGGGTGATTAAACTTGAGGAATTGACGTTTGGAAGTTTGGAGTTTGTGAAAGGAGAGGTTTTTGAGGTGTTCCGAGCTTAGCGAGGAATCGGCCAAGGTATAGTTTTGGTTTCTCGTAGATAATATATAATGTTTTATGAAAACATAGGCTAGCTGACCATAGAATAGGTTGGAAATGTGGGAATATGTTAATGCTAGTAACCTTGATAGAAATATGGAACTATATTGCAAATGAGTTGATAAATGATGATTTTGTTGAATTGGTTGTAGGAATTGTATTAATTAATGTTGTTGATGGGAGTTGATGAATGATTATTGATGAATGTGAGTATTGATGATGAAAGATTGACGATGGTTGAGTTATGTGTGTGTGTTTGTGTGTGCGTGTGTGTTGAATAATGAATGAATTGAGAGTTGAAAATGATTTTGATATTGAAATAATTTGATATTGAAAATGATTTGAATCACTGAGAGGTGTTTGGTTTGGTGGTTGGGACCCTTGAGGGGTGGCAAAAGTCCAAGTTTTAGAGAAGATGCTACTGAAATTTTTAGGAAAATAGGAGGTTTCGGTTGAAGTAATTTAGAAAGATTTAAATTTTAAAGAATTTTATAATTTGATTTTGAATTATTAAGAAAAGGATCACGTTTTGAGTTTGCTTTATTTAGAAAAGAATGAATTGTGTTTTGGGTATGAATTGTTGATGAACGAAATGGAAGGTGTGATAATAAGGTTTGAAGTAATGAATTGTGGTGGAGGAAGTGCAGAAATAATGGTTTGTAAATGAATGAGATATGTGACCTCGGGTAAGAGGCAGTGGCGTTGTCCACTCGCTTCGAAAAGTGATGAGGAAGAAAATGATGAAAACTGAGTTTGAATATAAAATTGAATGAATATGATAAATGAGACATGAGTAAGGTTGATTGATGGTAAGTATGTCTGTGTTTTCTCTTTGGTTGTAAGGGTGACAGGGCACCTATTCCCTTTAATGGTGACAGAGCACATAATCCCTCTAATGGTGACAGGGCACATAATCCCTCTAATAGTGACAGGGCATGTATTCCCTCTAATGGTATTAATGCGCAACAGAAAGACAGTGTCTGAGTTAGCTACTAGACATGTCGGGTTTGGCTATATAACTAACAAATGAGCTCATCAGCCATAGGACAGGCATACATGATGTGCATTTGTATGTTTTACTTGAGTGTGTATTGTTTTGGTTTGCTTAATTGCTTAACTCTACTTATCTGCTACTTGTTCTACTTGATGTAATTGCACCTCTATTTGTGATTTCCTTGCTTGAATTGCATGTGTATGTTTTCTGAGACACCCCTCTTGGCGAAGGTGTTAGGGGTGGTTGTTCCATCGGTGATTCGGAAGATTGGAGGGGACAAAAAGTGAAGTGTTAAGTTAAAGTTAGATTTAGAACTTGAATACCTTTGATAACTTACTTAATTTCTGGTTTAGTTGGATCTTTAAGCTGAAATCTGAGTGTCGGAGTTCTAGGAATGCCTCTGATTTTCTCGAGACCTTCTATATTAACTATACGGACACATTTACCACGTTGAGAACCTCTGGTTCTCATTTCATATATATTCTATTGTTTTTTAGATGCAGGTCGAGAGGCACCTTATTGAGCGTCTGGAGACCCTCCTTACAAGCGAAAAACTATCTTTTGGACTGTCATATTTTGTTTTAGGCTATATATATATGTTTATAGAATCTCCGTATGTATATTTTGTATTTTGTCCCTCCTAGAGGTTGACTTGGAGAAACAGGTGTTTATTCTGTAGTTTGAGTTTTATTTTGGGTTGTATGTATATATATATATATATACTCTGGCCGGCCTTAGCTTCGCAGGTCGAGTTTGGAGCTTGATATCAGTGTTTTGGAACTCTAATCTGTATATTATGTTTTTAGCCTTCTTTTGATCTTACTTATCCGTTTTACGATTATCCATGCGAGTGTGACATGATTTTCTGTTTTCGTTTTTGCTTAACTTCTTCAAGGCTCCAAGATATTATTTTTTTCAACTATATTTATGTACGTATTTTAGTTTTAGATATCGTAATATCTCATCACCTTTGCTTTACGACTTAAGCGTAAGGCTCTATGTGGTAGGGTGTTATAAAAATAACTTAATTTTGTATAAAAAAATTTATTATAAAAAGAAATTAAATTTTGTATAATTATTTAATTATAACCGAGTCAACCGGTTCAACCTGTGACTCACCAGTTGAACCAATAACTCGGTGACCCAATAGTCTGATCAGGTTGATTACCGGTTCGGTTCTGATAACTATGCTCCCCGCAGTCTGTGCAGACACAGCGCAGCCACATCCGTCCGTTCCCGTCATCTTTCCGTGTTGCCTCCGTCTCTCCCAATCACGTGTATAGGAACGCCGCCGCCGCAGTTGTTGTCTTGCTGTTTTCGCACCACTCTTTCCTGGCGAGTGATGCCATCACGCGTTCCCCATGCGCCACTACGGCTGTCTCGCGCTGTTTCGTCGCCGTCCTCCCTCTGCCGCCGTGGTTCTCTACCTCCTCCTCCTCTTCTTCTTCCTCTTTTTTCTGGATATGGATGTTCATTTTACTAGGTATGTGAATGGTTATTTTCATTCTAAAATGGATGTTCATTTAAGTTAGATTGGATTTAAATAACTACAATGAAATTTGTTGGATATTTATTTTATTAGGCATGTAGATGGCTGGAGAACAATAATATTGATAGAATTTTTAGGGGAGACTACAGTGGGCAGATGATTAAAATTTAAAAACATAAGGTATAAGAATTTTTTATTACTTGATTTAGGTAGTTTTTTTTTTCGGTGGACCATAAAATTAGTCTATTGTTCACATTATTTAAATTTTTTGTTATCTACCTAACAGAACCTATGTAATATACTTCAATCCTTCGTAGAGTGGTGCTTCATAACTTTTTTTTACATAACATAAACAGAAAACCCTTAGATAGGTTAATTTAAGATTTCCAGAGTTATTTGAAGAACTATTTGTTTATCTATATTAAGAAAATATACATTATATTAATTTTTAAATATATAAAAACTATAAAAATATTATTTATATATTAAAATTAATTATTAATATTTTTTATAAATATATATTATTTAATTTATTTTTAATATATATTTATATTTTAATATATAATTCATACTAATGACTGATTTTTATGACTAATTTTAGTATGATGTAATTTTATTGAAAAATATAACTAGCGATTTTAGATTGATGTGAAATTTTTTATTAGAATTGATTTATAACGTATAAACTTCTAATAAAATGGTTGGTCTTTTAAAAAAAATTTGTTGACGGTGTAATATTTATTTAAATTGATAACAGTATTATTTAGTTCTATATATTTATATATTTCCATATTTTAGAAATGATCTTTAAAAAAGGAAAATAAAAGCTCATCTCACGTAAAGTGGGGTGTACGGAAGGGAAAATGAAAAATGAAAAATCTTTTACCTTTTTCAACAACAAAAGTAACCTTATAATTTGACTCAATCAAACTACATTCTAATAGAGTAATAGGTGGATTAAAAACATAGAAGAACACTGTTTTTGTTTTTTTGCATTTGCATGTTTCTTCTCTTTGTGTGAGACAAAAAGGAAGTCTTTTGTATGTTTTGTTATTTAGCATAGATGCCTTTTAAGCTACATCTCTTAATTTTAAAATACATATTTTATTTTTACTCTTTACTATTTTAAGTGTTTCATCAATAAAATAATCAAAAACTTTTTTCTCCCTTCAATTTTTCATGACACACACATAACTTTATGTGATTGTTGTTCTATTAGTTTGCCCTTCAACAAGTCTAGCTTGAAAATAAAGCAATTATATATGTTAGTTGTTTAAAAACAAATAATCTTATTATTATAGTTTCTACTTTCTAACATGTCTTTTGTTGTAAAGATTTGCTATTATGAAGAATCCAAGAACAATGAGAATTGATCATGAAGCTAAAGATTACAGTTTAATGAGGTTTTTTCCTTTAATAATTTAAATTAATTAAAGAAAAAATTTAGATAATTAACAATTTTTATTTTATTTTTGTTTTATATTTAAATCAACATTAACCAATTCTCTATTTTCTATTAAAATTTAAAAGTATTAGTCCTTGTAAATAGTTTTACTACAGATATAATATATAATAAGATTTAATAGTGTGATTTAATTATTTATGTAGCTGATCTTATTTAGTAGGATAAAGTTTTGCTGTTGCTATTGTTATCTCTAATATTTTTCTTAATTAAATATTATATGAACCATTTCACGGTGCCATATATAAGAATAAGAAAATGGTGGACCTATTTTCATGGTTTGCTTTTCCACACGGTGCTTTTGGATTCTTACCAACCCTGCCTCAGCTCAAACCAAAAGAGGGTCTTTGCCGTGTCTGATTTTATTTTTTTGACTTAGGACTAATCCAAGACTTTCTCAAAAGGTAAAAACATGGTGATTGAATCTTTGTTAATTTGGAATAATTAACATTAAGAGAAATGTTTGGGTATTACAGTCTTACTAAAATATTAATCTTCACATATGCTGTGTGCTCAATTTTTTTCCAAGTATAAAAAAAGAGGAGATTTATTGTATGGTAGAAATAAATTTTTTTTTTGTTGATAATATTCTGAAAAGTAATTCTTTTATTAATTATGATTAGGGTAAAGGTAGATAATTGATTTAGTCTCTAAAAAGATTATAGCGTTAACAATTTAGTACCTAAAAGAAATGAATATGAAACATTTTTTTATGATTAAGGTCTGGTTAGGTAAATTTTTGACTTTTCATAAATAGTTTATTAAAGTTAGTATTTTAAAGATATTTTTTAAAGATTATGGCACCTATAGTTGGTAAATAAAAATAAAAATAAAAATAATTTCAATAAATACAAAAGACAAAATTCATATTTGGTAAAATTGTTTTAAACATTTAAAATAACATTAATATATATAATATTAAAAAGTAAAAATAAATATAAAAATTAATTAATATATAATATTATATTAAACTTTTCAACTTTAAAAAATATAAATATATTTTCAAAAAGCTTTATAAAACTGAACCTAAATTATCAACACTACACATTTGGCCCTCTAGTATTCTTAAGAATTTATCTGAGATTAGAATATCTGGAAAAACAAGAAGTTAAGCGGGTTAATTATCTACTTTTTATTATTAAAAAAAAAAGTCAAACTTACGTTGAATCGATAACCAAAAAAAAAAAAAAAAAACGATAAAACCAAAAAATTGAATTATATTATTAAAAAGAAGAAAGACATAAGACTTTCATGAAAGCAAATAAAGTGATGGGGTTTCATAAATATCCACTTACAGCCCATAACGAAGTTTTTCTTTGCAAGTAATCACCATTAGTATTTTTATTTTATTTTTATTCCTTATTCATGAATCATGACACTATCAATTTTAAGGGAATGTTACAAATCAAAATCAAGTAACAATACGTGACAAGATAGAAACTTTCAGTACTTTTGATGGGATGCAAAGTTCAAAAATCCCCTTTTTTCTCAATTTATATTTTCATATAAAAATAATAATTAAAATATTAATACTTATTATATTAAAATATTTAATTAATTATCCAATAATCTTTGACTATCATAATCATATTCATATATTTTTTTTAATAATCACAAATTATTAATATACAAAAAGTGTTTCCAGAAGCAGAAGTACCCCAACAGAGGGGCATAGAAGTAGGTGCAAAAACCTGAAAAAGTAGATAAATAGTGGCTAAAAAGAGAATTTAGAAATTTAGATTCTCTAAAATAAAAAAATTAATAAAATGATAAAATAAAAAATAAATTATTATTAAATTTATAATTTTAATAAAATATATATTTTATTATCTTAATTCCAAAATATTAAAAAAAAATAATTTGTTTAGTTTAGAAAATTTTATTCCCAAAAGAAATGGCACCATGAAGCGCGTGTTCACACCGCCTTTGATGGAGCGTAGGGGTGTAACCGGGATTCCGCTCTCACCAAGCTACATGCCACTCTCATAAATATAAATATCTATTTTTCTTTTCTTCTTTTTTTTTTTGATAATTATTTTTCTTTTCTTCTTATTATTTTTATTTACCCCTCAATCTTTTTTCTTCCTCTGTTTTTTTGGGGTCAGAAGAACTCAGATCTCAAAGTTATCATACATAAGCTGAGTTTAGTTAACTAGTTCCACAAAAAAAGAATTCAAATATATCAAAACAAAAATATGATGAAAATATTATCTTCTGATTTGTGTGTTTAAGTTTTTAAACATTTCAATAAATAAAAAATTAGACAATTTATTTAAGAACAAAGATACTTTGTATACTTAAGTAAACTATACATATATGTTTCTTTCTTCTAACATGTTTGTATTTCTCTCATTCTCTGTAATTGTATTTAAAAACATATATAAATATAAGAAAAGTTTAGGGGGCAACAACTTTGTTAAATTCTGGTTATGTAACCAACAAAAAAAAAGTAAGTCATTGGATAAAAATTCACACCAATCTCACACCATTAAAACCATTATTGATGGCTATTTGATGGCTACAAATCATAAAAATTGTTGACCCCTAGCATTCCTCATAAATATATAAACAGTAAGAAGCCAGGCAAAAATTGTAGTTTCACATTTTTGTCTCAATTATCTAACACTTTTTTAATATTGCTAACTTAATATAAAAAATTAGTTATCAAATCAGTTATTTATATAGAATATATATTATAATATAAAATATATATTAAAAATGAATTAAATAAAATATATATTTTTTAGTGATTAATTTTTTGTATGTAAGTAACATTTTTAGGGTTAATATTTATGTGTTTTCTATTTTGAATCGGTCATAAAAAAAACAAAAAAATCTAAAAGGTATATCATAACTTAGATATACTAATTAGTATTGAAACCACCTAAATTTTCTAAAAATAAATGTTACAAGAGTAACAATGTAGGAAAATAATGTTGATACGGTAGTAACAATAATGAGAGTTGTAATGAATAGAATTATTAATATAAGGAAGAAGTAAAATAAGGAAGAAGACACCAAACTCAACCGTTTTTAATAATAAGTGGGTATGTAATGCAATGTAATAATGCAAGTAATTCCCTTTGTTGGTGTACACGTAGCCTTCCCATTGAAGTAAAGTTAGTTGAACTTGTCCACATTGAGTGACAAAGTGGCCAACTTATTACAGCCACCTTTTTTTTTCCTCCTCTTCTTTTTCTCTCATCATCATCATCATTATGAAAACTATAGGAAAGTAAAAAATATATAAATCAAACAGAGAAAAAAAAAGTTTATTATATATGATATATCCCACACACAAAAGGTGAATGAAAGGTGGCTATAGCTACTAGAACGGAGGAAAAAAAGAAAAGAAAAGAAAAATTTTAAGCTTGCTTCATTACAAGCACAAAGGGAATTAGATTCCAAGCCAACCCAAGAGAGAAAGATTTAATCTTTTGAAGAAATCCAGCTAGAAGAGAAGAATTAAGAATCATCATGTGGTGCTGGAAAGAAGCAGCAGGCTAAAGTAAAAAGAGAGAGAGAGAGAGAGAGTTTTATTTTCTCTACTTTGCAAGCTTCATTCTATCTCATTCTGTACACACAGACACAGCACACTTTTTTTTTTGTTTTTTGGCAACAGTTTGAGGGTACTGCCAACTAATAAGGTACTTAATGAATTATGATCTGTGTGTTTGATGTGTTGGAAGTTGGAATCTTTTTGAGATTTCACCTTTTGGGTTGTGGTTAATTTTGTAAATTGCTAAGGTTATGGGCGTTAATTATGAACATGGGACATGTCTGAATTATTGTTCTTTCTTCTTAGTTCTTACTACTCCCTTTTCTTTGCTTCCCAATTCTTCTCTCCTCAAAATCATAAACTCAACCCTTCACCTCGGGATCCTTTAACTCCATTTCTCAACTCTGGAGCTTGTCAGAATCAGAAGAAGAAGAAGAAAATTATTATTATTATTATTTTGTTGAGAGTATTACTATTCTCTCTCTCTCTCTCTCTCTCTCTCTGTTTATTTTTTTAATTTTTTTTAACAGTCACAAAACTTAAAAATTGATATTTCTCTCCGACATGTTCCTGAATTGGTCTCTAGTGTCTAATTTTAGTTGACAGGATCATGTAAGATTTTCTTTCTTCTCATTTTAACTTTGTTTGTAGAACGAAAATTCATCTCGTTTTCTTTTTACCCTCATTTTTCTTAATTTTCTGGCGTTTTATATTGATAATTTTAACTTGTCCATAAGGTTTCTTTGAAAATTTTCAGTTTATACTTTGTGCTCACCTTAAAAATTATACTTCATACTCTTTCTGTGTCTCTTTGATTGATCATGTTATGTAACCCTTAATTTGATGTTCTTGCCATTACTAGTAACAAAATTAATGGATTAAATTTGAGTGGAGCATTCTTAATAAATTTCATTTCTTTTTTTATTTAAATATTTTTTTAATTATTTATATGAATTATTTTTTGGCCTCAACAGCTTCAAAATTAAGTAGACATGCTGCCTCTTTTCTGGTCATCATTCTGGTGAGTGTTTATTAGATATTTATTTATTATTTTTTTTTTCTAAAAGAATCCAAGATTGTATAAACATGAATGTGATCTTGATCTTACAACACTGGATTCATGTTATATTTGGAGTTTGCTAAAATCATAAACTCTTTACAGGAAAAGATACTAATGCTACTGATATGGGAAAGAAGGGTAGTTGGTTTTCTGCAATAAAGAGGGTTTTCACACACCACTCCAAGGAGAAGCAAGTACCTAATGTAATTGATTTTATTTATATTTATTTATTTATGATGTGGAAAATCTTGATCCTATTTGGCATGTTCTTGATTTTTCTTTTTGTTGTTGTTAGGTTTGGTTTTCTTGTTACTGATAGAGACTTGTAGTAGTATTAAAATACTTAATCATTTCTAATATTACGAAATTTTGGGATTCTGGTCTATAAGAATGTAGATGAATATAATTATGTTGTATAAAGTCATAAACTAAAAGGATCTGATAGATGCCAATTAAGTTGTTTCATAATCAGTAATAGAAAATTTGAAATGTAGAAGATAGAATACTAATGTTTTTGTGCTCATTTTCTATATGGAAAGGAAGCAAAATCTGCAAACTAATGTTTATTTTGTTTGAAACCAATCATCATAGAACTCTGTCTTCACTCTTCAAAATTTGCAACAAGCTCTTTTTACAACATGCAAGATTATTAACATCTTCGCGAGTTGTGTCATACGATTGAAGTTTATCTAAGCTCCGAGATTTGGTGAACTTTCGAGTTTGATAACCTTGCCAATATAACAGGATTCGGAGAACAAAAGCTCGAAAGATAAGAAGAAGAAAGGCCTAGGAAAACTAAGGCATGGAGAGACCAATTCATTCATCCCCCTCTTCAGAGAGCCAAGCAGCATTGAGAAAATCTTTGGCGACTTTGAAAGAGAGCAACAATTACTATCTGTAAGGCCTCCAACGCCTCTCGAGCAACCAAAACCAGCCCCTGTTGTCCCTCCTAGAGCTGCTTCTCCAAGGGCTCCTTCTCCGAGGGCTCCATCTCCAAGAGCTGCGTCTCCGAAGGCTCCTTCTCCGCGTGCTACCTCTCCCAAAGCTACTTCTTCCAGGGTTGTTCATCACCACAAGGAGGTTGGCTATAGACCGGAACCAACTTTAAGGAACCAACATGCCGCGGCATCTAAGATCCAGGCTGTTTATAGAGGCTATATGGTAAACTTCCAAATTTTCTACTGAATAATTTTGATTGGAAAGTAGAATCTTGCAAGTTTCCAATACAATTTTTCTTTGGGAAAAAAAAAAAAAACTTTTCAATTCATAAACCTGTTTCTTAAGGACACTTGTTAGTAAAGCTCTTAGAACACATGCAAGTACTTCAGAAGGAGTAACGGGAATCCTAACATATATATTTGAAATTTTTACTCGTTAACTCATTTTCTGTCGAAATCTTGCAATACAGGCCAGGAGGAGTTTTAGAGCTCTGAAGGGATTGGTGAGGCTTCAAGGCGTGGTAAGAGGACAGAATGTGAAGAGACAGACGGTTAATGCCATGAAACATATGCAGCTGTTGGTGCGAGTTCAGTCTCAAATTCAGTCTCGAAGGATTCAGATGCTGGAAAATCAGGCGCGATATCAAGCCGAGTTAAGGAATGACAAGGATGTTGCTAGCACCTTGGGCAAATTGACTGTAAGCATTCTCTAGCTTACACTTTAGCTACCTCGAAATTTTACAGTTGCGAACATAGCTTAGGCGACAAGAAATCACCTATTGCTAATTTGATTCGGAGTATAACAACTTTGTGTATGCAACTATAGAATGATTGTGCTCTTCACTATGAAGCCTATCATTAGAATTTGTAAACATGGTACCTTGCTTTTTGCTTATAAGATCTGCAAAGCATGGATATAAATCGAACTAATCCATTTTGATAATCTGGAACTTTGGTGTGTAGTCTGAGAATGAAGAATGGGATGATAGCTTACTGACAAAAGAGGAAATAGAGGCAAGATTACAGAGGAAGGTGGAAGCAATCATCAAAAGAGAAAGAGCAATGGCATTTGCATACTCTCATCAGGTACATTTATTATTATTACTAGAGTAAAGTATTATTTTAGTCCCTAATGTGTTTTGTTATGTCCTAATTTCGCCCTTAACATTTAAAACGTTTTATTTTTGTCCCTAACATTTTATTTCGTTTTATTTTTGTCCTCTTATCAAAATTAAACCTTTTTTTTTCAAAAATACCCTTTTTCTATTATTGTTTTCTTATTTCTCATTTTTTTGTTATTTTCATTTTCAAATCACTACAACCACCACTAATTACAATTACAATTTTTTCTGTTACTTTGAAGAAAATCATAAGGATGAAAATGGTATTTTTGGAAGAAAAAAGTTTAATTTTGGTCAGAAGACTAAAATAAAACGAAATAAGACATCTGGAAATAAAAATAAAACATTTCAAATGTAAGAAACGAAACTAATACTTAGCCCAAATATTAGCGACTAAAATAGTACTTTAGCTTATTATTATTATTGTCTTGTCCGTTGGAGTAACCTATATCCGGCTATTATAACTTGGATGAATCTGCGACTTAGTTATGGAAATCCACTCCGAAATCATCTTCGACGCCGGTGACAGACTTGCGATCCGGCCCATGGTGGTGGAACTGGTTGGAGAGACAAATGCCAGCCTCATCAAATCCACAAGAGAAACAATCCCTCAAGAACTTCCAAATCACACCTCCAAGACCATACTCAGAACAAAAGACTAGTCCTAAACCCGCCTCGACCAGCACCCCTCGGCAGCATCATTTCGCCTTCGACAACATGGACATACCAACGCCAAAATCCACCAAATCAACCATACTCCCATCCTCAAAACCTTCTAGAACTCCACCATACAGAACTCCACAACCACCAATCATGTCAAAGTATTCAAGAGCCTTCGACGTGGCGCTGAAGGACGACGATAGCCTAACAAGTTGTCCACCATTTTCTGTGCCGAATTACATGGCTCCAACTGTTTCTGCCAAGGCCAAAGTTCGCGCCAATAGCAATCCAAGAGAAAGGTTTGGTGGTGTTGGAACTCCAACAAGTGATTCAAAGAGAAGACTCTCATTCCCTTTCACACAAGGTATTGGTTCTTTCAAATGGAATAATAGTAATAATGGTAAAACCAATAAGGATCTTCATGGCTCTAATCACAGGATGCAACTTGATTCTTCTATAGGGAACATGAGTGTGGATTCAACTGTTTCTTTGCCTGCTACCATGGGGAGAAAGCCTTTTACAAGATTTGTGTGATTTATAATTTGTTTTTTATTCTTTTTTCTTAACCATTTTTCTTTTTCTTTTTCTTTTTCCTTTTCTTTTTGTCTATGTTGATGTTGTTATTGTTATCAGCTATATATTATTATGATTTGGATGTATTGGTGATACTGATAGCTTGACAAGAAGTTATATACTCTCTCGGTTGTAAAACTAATAAAAACACAATAGAGAATGATTGACGGTTTGATTAATTGGAAGTTTGGAACTTTATTCTTTCTTTCTCTTGGGGTCTAATTGTTTAGGCTGTGTTTGGTTCTAAAGATGAGATGGAGAGAAGTATATTATACAAGTACACCAAAATTAACCACTAACATAGAATACAATTGAAATATAAAATATATACTAAAAATAAATTAAATTATACATGTATTATATACAAATATATAGTGGTTGATTTTGGTGTGCAAATAGTTTGTTTTTTGAAAAAATATATTGAATTTGTGTTTTATGGTAGATTGTTTTGTACATATTTTTATATTATTTTTTTTTCTGTTTTTATATCATATTTTTAAAATCAAATGTAATCTTAGAATAATTGATAATTTAATTATTGAAGGTACTAAATAAGCGTGTGGTCAGGGGAGAAGTTAAGGTAGGTAGTGATTAAGGGGCTATAGTTAGGATTTTTGGGCTCTCTTCTTATGCGGAGAAAAAATCTAAATGTTAGTATCCAAGTCCATGAATAGTTGAAGAGGCTGAGGTGAGTTAGGGTTAAGTGAGAGGGGTTTGATTTTGCAAGAACACCAAACACTAGAGAGACGAGAAGAGAGAAAGTCATTTTCGCACATATACAAAGCTGTCTTTGTAAATTTCGTTACAGATTCGTTAACCGTTGGATCAGGCTCAAATTTGGACAGTGTGTTCCACACATCTGGTTCTTTGTTTTCACCGTTCGGATCTTTGATTCAATGTCTGTAGCTGGAGATATTGGCCACGCACAACAGTTCTGTTTTTGTGGTATTTTCATCTTCTTCTTGTTTTGTAAGCTTTGAAACTTAGGTTGTTTGGCCTGTTGTATGCACATTTTGTGCAGTATTTTGTGACTCTCTTGTACCATATTTTTCATCATAGTGAAGCTATTTCCTGGTCTTGGTGATTCGTGATTTTTCCTTCTCTCATTGAGGAGGTTTTCTATGTTAAAAATCTTGGTGTGTTAGTTTGTCTCTAATTTCTGATTTATGTGATTTTTTCGCAGCTACTGGGTATTATTGTGTTGTTGTTAATACTTGTTGTGAGTGGATATTGTTGCTCCTCTAATTCTTGCAAGTAGAAAATTGTGTGTTTTATTCCTATTAATTGGCATAAGAGCTCAGTTTTGGGTATTTGGTTATAACTTGGTTGAAAGATTGAGGCAAATAACTCTATGGTGCGTGGGTTATTTCCGGTTGGAAAATTTTCGCACAAAGATTGTGATTACGTCGGTAGCACAGTCCCCACCGACAAACAACGCCGCACCAAAGTTTGGAATAAAAAAGATATCACAATTCAAAACCAATATAAACCGGGAGCTTTACTTCCCGGGTCGTCTCCTAAGGACCTAGTGATCAATGAGTGTGCAATTTTGGTTGTTAAGGACAACAAGATTTTTCAATGAAGATATGAACAATTAAAGAAATAAAAGAACATTCAAAATTGCAAGTAATGAACTAATAAAGGAATTAAAGAACTAGCTATGTAATATAGATAAGTAAGCTATAAAAGTGATTGATGTATGAATGTATATGTATAATTCAAAACATAAATTTGGCTTGGGATGAGCTAGGGACTTTTCCTTGTTGAAACCACAACTATGACAATTATAATGGATTAATCTCACTTAGTTAACCCTCACATCGGAGAGTAAGTCAAGGAGCATAATTGTCCTTAATCCACAAATCCTAACTCACTTGCTAATTGCCTTAGCAACAAGTTAGTTTTAGTGGAAACAAGAACAATTAACAATCCAAGAATTATCACTAAATGTTGGACATTCCAACTCTAGGAACCCAATTACTCATTTTCCCCAAGTCAAGAGGTGGAAATTTAGCCCATAACTAAACTTGACATTTTCACAAACACTTGGTCGGCAAAAATACAAAACACGAGAAAATTAAGAAAATGCTTGAAATTATGAGCAACAAATGATCAAAATCAACAATACCAACTCAATCAAGCATATAACAATCATCAATCATCAAAATCATCAACAAGAAATCAAAATTGAAAAAAATATATATATATATAAAACTATGCCTTTAATTACAAGAAAGAGTAGCAAATTGTAACTAAAAGGAGTAACAATTAAGAGATACTTACAATGGAAGCTAGCAAAATCCAAGAGCAAAAATGGAAATGGCACTTGAAATGTAAAATCTTAGTATAAACCCTAAAGGAGATAAAAGAAAACTTAGAGAAAAACTACATAAAACCTCCTACTACTACTCCTAAAACTATTCTAATGATATGTTATGGTATTGTGTTGTTTTCCCCCTTCATTATGAGCTATTGGCTTCAGAATTGGGCCTCCAATCCATCAAAAACGCAAGTCACGTGCATTTTTAATGAAGGCATGTGCGGGTACTTGTGCGTACGCACAGATGTGTGCGCATGCACACTCGGCCAAAATCTCTAGTTGTGCGCACGCACACTTCGCGATGCTCAGGATGGTCGTGCAACGCGTAAGATGCTGCTCGCGCACACATTTCGCTCTGCTTTGGTTCCTGTGTGTACGCACGCAGGTCTGTGCGTACGCACACATTGCTTTACTCTCCTCCTTTGATTCTTCATGCTTCCTCCTCTTTGCATGCTTCTCTTCCATTCTCACCAAACCATTCCTACCTTATACATCTGAAATCACTCACAAACAACATCAAGGTATCGAATGGAAGGTAAATGGAATAAAAATAGGCTAAATTAGGCACAAAAGAGCATGTTTTCATAATCAAGCACAATTTAGGAGGAAAGTTCAAAAGCATGCTGATGAGCGGATAATTTATACGCTTTTTGGCATTGTTTTTAGTATGTTTTTAGTAGGATCTAGTTACTTTTAGGGATGTTTTCATTAGTTTTTATGTTAAATTCATATTTCTGGAATTTACTATGAGTTTGTGTGTTTTTCTGTGATTTCAGGTATTTTCTGACTGAAATTGAGGGACTTGAGTAGAAATCAGATTCAGAGGTTGAAGAAGGACTGCTGATGTTGTTGGATTCTGACCTCCCTGCACTCAAAATGGATTTTCTGGAGATACAGAACTCAAAATGGCACGCTTCCAATTGCGTTGGAAAGTAGATATCCAGGGATTTCCAGCAATATATAATAGTCTATACTTTGACCAAGAATAGACGACGTAAACTGGCGTTCAACGCCAGCTTTCTGCCCAAATCTGGCGTCCAGCGCCAGAAAAGGAGCCAAAACCAGAGTTGAACGCCCAAACTGGCACAAAAGCTGGCGTTCAACTCCAGAAAGGACCTCTACATGTGCAACACTCAAGCTCAGCCCAAGCACACACCAAGTGGGCCCTGGAAGTGGATTTATGCATCAATTACTTACTCCTGTAAACCCTAGTAGCTAGTTTATTATAAATAGGACCTTTTACTATTGTATTAGGTATCTTTGATCAGTTGTATGCTATCTTAGATCACGTTTGAGGGCTGGCCTCTAGGCCATGCCTGGACTTTCACTTATGTATTTTTAACGGTAGAGTTTCTACACTCCATAGATTAAGGTGTGGAGCTCTGCTGTTCCTCAAAGATTAATGCAAAGTACTATTGTTTTCTATTCAATTCATCTTGTTTCGCTTCTAAGATATTCATTCGCACTTCAACCTAAATATGATGAACGTGACAATCATCATCATTCCCTATGAACACGTGCCTGACAACCACTTCCGTTCTACCTTCGACTGAATGAGTATCTCTTAGATCTCTTAATCAGAATCTTCGTGGTGTAAGCTAGAATGATGGCGGCATTCAAGAGAATCCGGAAAGTCTAAACCTTGTCTGTGGTATTCCGAGTAGGATTCAATGATTGAATGACTGTGACGAGCTTCAAACTCGCGAGTGCTGGGCGTTAGTGATAGACGCAAAAGGAGGGTGAATCCTATTCCAGCATGATCGAGAACCGACAGATGAATAGCCGTGCCGTGACAGGGTGCGTTGACCATTTTCACTGAGAGGAGGGGATGTAGCCACTGACAACGGTGATGCCCTTGCATAAAGCCAGCCATGGAAAGGAGTAAGACTGATTGGATGAAGATAGCAGGAAAGCAGAGGTTCAGAGAAACGAAAGCATCTCTATTCGCTTATCTGAAATTTTCACCAATGATTTACATAAGTGTTGCTATCCTTTATTTTAAGTTTATTTAATTGTTATTCGAAAACCCCATTAATATTTTATATCCGCCTGACTGAGATTTACAAGGTGACCATAGCTTGCTTCATACCAACAATCTCCGTGGGATTCGACCCTTACTCACGTAAGGTATTACTTGGACGATCCAGTGCACTTGCTGGTTAGTTATGCGAAGTTGTGAAGATATGTTTAGACCATGGTCCTGTGCATCCGTTTTTGGTGCCATTGCCAGGGAATCAATTTCGAACAACAATTCACAACCTGAGTAGCAATTTCGCATACCAAGTTTTTGGCGCCGTTGCCGGGGATTGTTTGAGTTTGGACAACTAACGGTTCATCCTGTTGCTCAGATTAGGTAATTTTCTTTTTGTTTTCTCTTCAAAAATTTTTCAAAAAATATTTCAAAAAAATTTTTTTCTTTTGTTTTCGAAAAAAAAAAAAAATGTTTTGAAAAATATAATTTTTTTCTTCAGAATTTTTAAGAATGAATTCTAGTGTTTCATGAAGCATGTGAAGCCTGGCTGGCTGTAAAGCCATGTCTAAATTCATTTGGACTGAGGCTTCCAACCATCAGCTGTTATACGACTGTAGGGTATGTCAGGCATGTCATGTCTGAATTACATGCTGAAGCTTGGCTGGCCATTGGCCATGTCTAGTGTTTTGGACCGGAGCTTTCATTGAAAGCTTGGCTGGCTAGTGAGCCATGTCTAATTCCTGGACTGAAGCTTTAGACTAACATGACAAGATTCCTGGAATTCATATTAAAAATTTTGGAATCCTTATTTTCTCTTTTCTAAATAATTTTCAAAAAATATAAAATAAAAATCCAAAAAAATTAAAAAATCATAAAAATCAAAAATATTTTTCTGTTTCTTGTTTGAGTCTTGAGTCATGTTATAAGTTTGGTGTCAATTGCATGTGCATCTTGCATTTTTCGAAAATTTCATGCATTCATAGTGTTCTTCATGATCTTCAAGTTGTTCTTGGTAAGTCTTCTTGTTTGATCTTGATGATTTTTTGTTTTGTGTTGTTTGGTGTTTTTCATATGCATTCTTGAATTCTTAGTGTCTAAGCATTAAAGAATTCTAAGTTTGGTGTCTTGCATGTTTTCTTTGCATTAAAAATTTTTCAAAATTATGTTCTTGATGTTCATCATGATCTTCATAGTGTTCTTGGTGTTCATATTGACATTCATAGCATTCTTGCATGCATTCATTGTTTTGATCTAAAAATTTCATGCATTGCATCATTTTTCTTGTTTTTCTCTTGCATCATAAAAATTCAAAAATAAAAAAAATATCTTTCCCTTTTTCTCTCATCAAATTCGAAAATTTGAGTTGACTTTTTCAAAAAATTTTTAAAATCAAGTTGTTTCTTATGAGTCAAATCAAATTTTCAATTTGAAAATCTTATCTTTTTCAAAATCTTTTTCAAAAATCAAATCTTTTTCAAATTTCTCAGTTATTTTCGAAAATTCCAAAAAATATTTTTCAAAAATCTTTTTCTTAATTTTATATCAAATTTTCGAAAATAACAATAACAATTAATGTTTTGATTCAAAAATTTCAAGTTGTTACTTACTTGTTAAGAAAGATTCAAACTTTAAGTTCTAGAATCATATCTTGTGATTTCTTGTGAATCAAGTCATTAATTGTGATTTTAAAAATCAAATCTTTTTCAAAACTAATTTCAATCATATCTTTTCAAAATATCTTCTTATCTTATCTTTTTCAAAAATGTGATTTCAAAATATCTTTTCTAACTTCCTAACTTCTTATCTTTTCAAAATTTGTTTCGACTAACTAACTAACTTTTTGTTTGTTTCTTATCTTTTTCAAAACTACCTAACTAACTCTCTCTCTCATTTTCGAAAATCCCTTCCTTCTTTTTCAAAATTTCTTTTTAATTAACTATTATTTTAATTTTTAAATCTTAATTTTCGAAAAACTACTAACATTTTTCAAAAAAAAAAAAAAACTATTTTCAAAAATCACTAACTCTTTTTCAAAATTTATTTTCGAAAATTCCTTCTCTCTCATCTCCTTCTATTTATTTATTCATTCACTAACATCTCATCTCACATCTCTGCCCTCCTCACAGTTGTGTTTCTTTCTTTACATCACATTCTTTGTCTTCTTCTTTTCTTCTACTAACACAAGGACCTCTATACTGTGGTATAAAGGATCCATATTATTATTATTATTATTTTTTTTTTCTGTGCCCTCTTCTTTGTCATATGAGCAGGAGCAAGGACAAGAATATTCTTGTTGAAGCAGATCCACAACCTGAAAGGACTCTGAAGAAAAAACTAAGAGAAGCTAAATTACAACAATCCAGAGATAACCTTTCAGAAATTTTCGAACAGGAAGAGGAGATGGCAGCCGAAAATAATAATAATGCAAGGAGGATGCTTGGTGACTTTACTGCACCTAATTCCAATTTACATGGAAGAAGCATCTCTATTCTTGCCATTGGAGCAAACAACTTTGAGTTGAAACCTCAATTAGTTTCTCTGATGCAGCAGAACTGCAAGTTTCATGGACTTCCATCTGAAGATCCTTTTCAGTTCTTAACTGAGTTCTTGCAGATATGTGATACTGTTAAGACTAATGGAGTAGATCCTGAAGTCTACAGGCTCATGCTTTTCCCTTTTGCTGTAAGAGACAGAGCTAGACTGTGGTTGGATTCTCAACCCAAGGATAGCCTGAACTCTTGGGATAAGCTGGTCAAGGCTTTCTTAGCCAAGTTCTTTCCTCCTCAAAAGCTGAGCAAGCTTAGAGTGGATGTTCAAACCTTCAGACAGAAAGAAGGTGAATCCCTCTATGAAGCTTGGGAGAGATACAAAGGACTGACCAAAAAGTGTCCTTCTGACATGCTTTCAGAATGGACCATCCTGGATATATTCTATGATGGTCTGTCTGAGTTATCTAAGATGTCATTAGACACTTCTGCAGGTGGATCCATTCACCTAAAGAAAACGCCTGCAGAAGCTCAAGAACTCATTGACATGGTTGCAAATAACCAGTTCATGTACACTTCTGAGAGGAATCCTGTGAATAATGGGACGCCTATGAAGAAGGGAGTTCTTGAAGTTGATACTCTGAATGCCATATTGGCTCAGAATAAAATATTGACTCAGCAAGTCAATATGATTTCTTAGAGTCTGAATGGAATGCAAGCTGCATCCAACAGTACTCAAGAGGCTTCTTATGAAGAAGAAGCTTATGATCCTGAGAACCCTGCAATAGCAGAGGTGAATTACTTAGGTGAACCTTCTGGAAACACCTATAACTCATCATGGAGAAATCATCCAAATTTCTCATGCAAGGATCAAAAGCCTCAACAAGGCTTTAATAATGGTGGAAGAAACAGGTTTAACAATAATAAACCTTTTCCATCATCCACTCAGCAACAGACAGAGAACCCTGAACAAAATACTTCTAATTTAGCAAACTTAGTCTCTGATCTATCTAAGGCCACTGTGAGTTTCATGAATGAAACAAGGTCTTCCATTAGAAATTTGGAAGCACAAGTGGGCCAACTGAGTAAAAGGATCACTGAAATCCCTCCCAGTACTCTCCCAAGCAATACAGAAGAGAATCCAAAAGGAGAGTGCAAGGTCATTGACATAAGCAAAATGGCCGAACCCAATGAGGGAGAGGAGGACGTGAATCCCAAGGAGGAAGACCTCCTGGGACGTCCAGTGACCAATAAGGAGCTTCCCTCTGAAGAACCAAAGGACTCTGAGGCTCATCTAGAGACCATAGAGATTCCATTGAACCTCCTTATGCCCTTCATGAGCTCTGATGAGTATTCCTCTTCTGAAGAGAATGAGGATGTTACTGAAGAGCAAACTGCCAAGTTTCTTGGTGCAATCATGAAGCTGAATGCCAAATTATTTGGCATTGATACTTGGGAAGTTGAACCTCCCTTGTTCATCAATGAACTAAGTGATCTGGATCAACTGACATTGCCTCAGAAGAGACAGGATCCTGGAAAGTTCATAATACCTTGTACTATAGGCACCATGATCTTTAAGGCCCTGTGTGACCTTGGTTCAGGAATAAACCTCATGCCCCTCTCTGTAATAGAGAAACTGGGAATCTATGGGGTGCAAGCTGCTAAAATCTCATTAGAGATGGCAGACAATTCAAGAAAACAGGCATATGGACAAGTAGAGGACGTGTTGGTAAAGGTTGAAGGCCTTTACATCCCTGCTGATTTCATAGTCCTGGATACTGGAAAAGAAGAGGATGAATCCATCATCTTAGGAAGACCTTTCCTGGCCACAGCAAGAGCTATGATTGATGTTGACAGAGGTGAAATAGTCCTTCAATGGAATGAGGACTCCCTTGTGTTTAAAACTCAAGGATCTCTCTCTGCAACCATGGAGAGAAAGCATGAAAAGCTTCTCTCAAAGCAGAGTCAACCCAAGCCCCCATAGTCAAACTCTAAGTTTGGTGTTGAACTCCCATATCCAAACTCTAAGTTTAGTGTTGGAGAGTCTCAACAATGCTCTGAACATCTGTGAGGCTCCATGAGAGCCCACTGTCAAGCTATTGACATTAAAGAAGCGCTTGTTGGGAGGCAACCCAATTTTTATTTATCTAACTATATTTTTCTTAGTTATATGTCTTTATAGGTTCATGATCATGAGGAGTCACAAAATAAATATAAAAATTGAAAACGGAATAAAAAACAGCAGAAGAAAAATCACACCCTGGAGGAGCATCTGCCTGGCGTTCAACGCCAGAACAGAGCATGGTTCTGGCGCTGAACGCCCCAAAATGGGCAGCATTCTGGCGCTGAACGCCCAGAACAAGCATGGTTCTGGCATTCAACGCCAGAAATGGCTAGTAAATGGGCGTTGAACGCCCAAAATGGGCACCAACCTGGCGCTGAACGCCCAGAGTTGTGTGCAAGGGCATTTTACATGCCTAAATTGGTGCAGGGATGTAAATGCCTTGACACCTCAGGATCTGTGGACCCCACAGGATCATCTCAGGAACTGTGGACCCCACAGGATCATCTCAGGATCTGTGGACCCCACAGGATCCCCACCTACCTCATCATCTCTCTTTCCATTCATGATCATCCCTTCTGTTTTCCATTTACCACTCACATCCATACACCCACTACCTTCAAAATTCAACATCTCTCTCCCACCCAATCCCACCCATATGGCCGAAACCTTTCCCCCCTCCCTTCCCTATATAAAGCCCTCCATTCTTCATCAAATTCACACAACACACCCCTCTACACCCTTCTTGGCCGAAACACTTCCCACTCTCCCTCTCCTCCATTTCTTCTTCTTCTTCATCTATCCTTTCTTTTATTGCTCGAGGGCGAGCAAAATTCTAAGTTTGGTGTGGTAAAAGCATAAGCTTTTTGTTTTTCCATTACCATTGATGGCACCTAAGACCGGAGAATCCTCTAGAAAGGGGAAAGGGAAGACAAAAGCTTCCACATCCGAGTCATGGGAGATGGAAAGGTTCATCGCCAAAGCCCATCAAGACCACTTTTATGATGTTGTGGCCAAGAAGAAGGTGATCCCTGAGGTCCCTTTCAAACTCAAAAGAAATGAGTATCCGGAGATCCGACATGAAATTCAAAGAAGAGGTTGGGAAGTTCTAACAAATCCCATCCAACAAGTCAGCATCCTAATGGTTCAAGAGTTCTATGCTAATGCATGGATCACCAAGAACCATGATCAAAGTAAGAACCCGGATCCAAAGAACTATGTTACAATGGTTCGGGGAAAATACTTAGATTTTAGTCCGGAGAATGTGAGATTAGCGTTTAACTTGCCCATGATGCAAGGAGATGAATGCCCCTACACTAGAAGGGTCAACTTTAATCAAAGGTTGGACCAAGTCCTTATGGACATATGTGTAGAAGGAGCTCAATGGAAGATTAACTCCAAAGGCAAGTCGGTTCAACTAAGAAGATTGGACCTCAAGCCTGTAGCTAGAGGATGGTTGGAGTTCATTCAATGCTCAATCATTCCCACTAGCAACCGGTCTGAAGTTACTATAGACCGGGCCATCATGATCCATAGCATCATGATTGGAGAAGAGGTGGAAGTTCATGAGATTATACCTCAAGAACTTTACAAGGTGGCTGACAAGTCCTCCACTATGGCAAGGTTAGCCTTTCCTCACCTCATTTGCCACCTATGCAATTCAGCTGGGATTGACATAGAGGAAGATATCCTAATTAAAGAGGACAAGCCCATCACTAAGAAAAAGATGGAGCAAGCAAGAGAGCCCATTCATGGAGCTCAAGAGGCGTATGAAGCTCATCACCATGAGATCCCGGAGATGCCTCAAATGCACTTTCCTCCACAAAACTATTGGGAGCAAATCAACACCTCCCTAGGAGAATTGAGTTCCAATATGGGACAACTAAGGGTGGAACATCAAGAGCACTCCATCATGCTTCATGAAATAAGAGAAGATCAAAAAGCAATGAGAGAGGAGCAACAAAGACAAGGAAGAGACATAGAAGAGCTCAAGGACATCATTGGTTCCTCAAGAAGGAAACGCCACCATCACTAAGGTGGATTCATTCCTTGTTCTTATTTCTTCTGTTTTTCGTTTTCTATGTTATGTGCTTATCTATGTTTGTGTCTTCATTACATGATCATTAGTAGTTAGTTCTTTGTCTTAAAGTTATGAATGTCCTATGAATCCATCACCTCTCTTAAATGAAAAATGTTTTAATTCAAAAGAACAAGAAGTACATGAGTTTCGAATTTATCCTTGAACTTAGCTTAATTATATTGATGTGGTGACAATGCTTCTTGTTTTCTGAATGAATGCTTGAACAGTGCATATGTCTTTTGAAGTTGTTGTTTAAGAATGTTAAATATGTTGGCTCTTGAAAGAATGATGACTAGGAGACATGTTATTTGATAATCTAAAAAATCATAAAAATGATTCTTGAAGCAAGAAAAAGCAGCAAAGAACAAAGCTTGCAGAAAAAAAAAATATAGAAAGAAAAAGAAAAAGCAAGCAGAAAAAGCCAAAAGCTCTTAAAACCAAGAGGCAAGAGCAAAAAGCCAATAACCCTTAAAACCAAAAGGCAAGGGTAAATAAAAAGGATCCCAAGGCTTTAAGCATCAGTGGATAGGAGGGCCTAAAGGAATAAAATCCTGGCCTAAGCAGCTAAACCAAGCTGTCCCTAACCATGTGCTTGTGGCGTGTAGGTGTCAAGTGAAAACTTGAGACTGAGCGGTTAAAGTCAAGGTCCAAAGCAAAAGAAGAGTGTGCTTAAGAACCCTGGACACCTCTAATTGGGGACTTTAGCAAAGCTGAGTCACAATCTGAAAAGGTTCACCCAATTATGTGTCTGTGGCATTTATGTATCCGGTGGTAATACTGGAAAACAAAGTGCTTAGGGCCACGGCCAAGACTCATAAAATAGCTGTGTTGAAGAATCATCATACTGAACTAGGAGAATCAATAACACTATCTGAACTCTGAGTTCCTATAGATGCCAATCATTCTGAACCTCAATGGATAAAGTGAGATGCCAAAACTATTCAAGAGGCAAAAAGCTATAAGTCCCGCTCATTTAATTGGAGCTATGTTTCATTGATAGTTTGGAATTTATAGTATATTCTCTTCTTTTTATCCTATTTGATTTTTAGTTGCTTGGGGACAAGCAACAATTTAAGTTTGGTGTTGTGATGAGCGGATAATTTATACGCTTTTTGGCATTATTTTTAGTATGTTTTTAGTAGGATCTAGTTACTTTTAGGGATGTTTTCATTAGTTTTTATGTTAAATTCACATTTCTGGACTTTACTATGAGTTTGTGTGTTTTTCTGTGATTTCAGATATTTTCTGACTGAAACTGAGGGACTTGAGCAGAAATCAGATTCAGAGGTTGAAGAAGGACTGCTGATGCTGTTGGATTCTGACCTCTCTGCACTCAAAATAGATTTTCTGGAGCTACAGAACTCAAAATGGCGCGCTTCTAATTGCGTTGGAAAGTAGACATCCAGGGCTTTCCAGCAATATTTAATAGTCCATACTTTGACCAAGAATAGACGACTTAAACTGGCATTCAACGCCAGCTTTCTGCCCAAATCTGGCGTCCAGCGCCAGAAAAGGAGCCAAAACCAGAGTTGAACGCCCAAACTGGCACAAAAGCTGGCGTTCAACTCCAGAAAGGACCTCTACACGTGTAACACTTAAGCTCAGCCCAAGCACACACCAAGTGGGCCCCGGAAGTGGATTTATGCATCAATTACTTACTCCTATAAACCCTAGTAGCTAGTTTATTATAAATAGGACCTTTTACTATTGTATTAGGTATCTTTGATCAGTTGTATGCTATCTTAGATCACGTTTGAGGGCTGGCCTCTCGGCCATGCCTGGACTTTCACTTATGTATTTTTAACGGTAGAGTTTCTACACTCCATAGATTAAGGTGTGGAGCTCTGCTGTTCCTCAAAGATTAATGCAAAGTACTACTGTTTTCTATTCAATTCATCTTGTTTCGCTTCTAAGATATTCATTCGCACTTCAACCTGAATATGATGAACGTGACAATCATCATCATTCCCTATGAACACGTGCCTGACAACCATTTCCGTTCTACCTTCGACTGAATGAGTATCTCTTAGATCTCTTAATCAGAATCTTCGTGGCGTAAGCTAGAATGATGGCGGCATTCAAGAGAATCCGGAAAGTCTAAACCTTGTCTGTGGTATTCCGAGTAGGATTCAATGATTGAATGACTGTGACGAGCTTCAAACTCGCGAGTGCTGGGCGTTAGTGATAGACGCAAAAGGAGGGTGAATCCTATTCCAGCATGATCGAGAACCGACAGATGAATAGCCGTGCCGTGACAGGGTGCGTTGACCATTTTCACTGAGAGGAGGGGATGTAGCCACTGACAACGGTGATGCCCTTGCATAAAGCCAGCCATGGAAAGGAGTAAGACTGATTGGATGAAGATAGCAGGAAAGCAGAGGTTCAGAGGAACGAAAGCATCTCTATTCGCTTATTTGAAATTCTCACCAATGATTTACATAAGTGTTGCTATCCTTTATTTTAAGTTTATTTAATTGTTATTCGAAAACCCCATTAATATTTTATATCCACCTGACTGAGATTTACAAGGTGACCATAGCTTGCTTCATACCAACAATCTCCGTGGGATTCGACCCTTACTCACGTAAGGTATTACTTGGACGACCCAGTGCACTTGCTGGTTAGTTATGCGAAGTTGTGAAGATATGTTTAGACCATGGTCCTGTGCATCCGTTTTTGGTGCCATTGCCAGGGAATCAATTTCGAACAACAATTCACAACCTGAATAGCAATTTCGCATACCACATGCTATTTGAGGGAATAAGTGCAGGTTTATATGATGAAATCCACTCAATTTCAACCAAAAATTATCGTAAAATATGGATTCATCAATTCCCCCACACTTAAACACTAGCATGTCCTCATGCTAATCACATTCAAAGGAGATGAATAAAAGGGCAAACAATTTATTCGATGTACTAGTTATATGCATGCAACTACTCTAGATATCACCTACTGATGTCTACTCTATCTAAATTTGGTAGAAATAAACTACAAAATTCCAATAAATCTCAAGAAAACCCTAGGGCCAAGGCAAAAAGTCAATGCACTATGATCAATGTCCAAAGAATTGAATCGAGATTTTCAAAACTAACCAACAAATAACTTGCACGAAGGTATAATAAAAGGAACAAGAACATAGAATTGAGCGATCGAATGATAATGGCCAATTCGCATAGGTTAGGAATTTGATCATCAAAATGGAATTGGCGTTGTGAGTATAGTCCTAACCCAACAAATTGACCATCAATCAAATGTTATCACAATACAAAACAAATTATAACCGAGAGTATTTAGCTCCTGGGTCGTCTTCCCTAGGAGTTGCAATGAAATGTATAATTATTGGCTATGAGAGAAAGCATGGGGGATTGGGAACGAAAGAGATCAAGAGATGCAAATAGCAAGGAATTGAAACAAGCATGCAAGAAATTGAAAAGAAAGCAATTAAAGGACACTTGGCAAGAAGTGGGTAATCTAGGTTTCCTATCCTAGTTGTGGACCACAAAGATGGCAATTGTGTGGAATCAATCCAAATTAATCAATCCTCCTTGAGAATTAGTCAAAAGCATAATTGATCTCAATCCATAAGTCCTAGTCAACTCACTAATTAGTTAGTGAAAGACTAGCGTCAATGGAAATGAAACCAATTAATTATTCTCACACAATGCAGAATGGACATCCACAACTCAATCCCATCCAAACACCCAATTTCTCAACCAAGAGTGTGGAAACTAAACATGCAAGAAATTAAACATCAAAGCAATAAAAGTTAAAGCAATTAAATGCAAGGAAAAGAAATGGCAAAAAAGTAACTTAACATGCAAGAAAGTAAATGAAAGCAAGCAAAAGTCAAAACAATAAAACTTCAAAAGCAAGAAACCTCTTGGCAAGTAATTGAGGACTAAGGCTACCTATCCTAGCCATTGACCACAAACATATGATGATTATGAAGAGTTAATCCTACTTAGTCAATTTTACATCGAAGATAAGTCAAATAGGCATAGTTAATTTCAATCCCTAAGTCCTATGTCAACACTAAGGGGTCACATAGAGTCAAGGGAGACCAAATCAACTAACTACTCTAATATATGAAACAAGAATAGACATCAAGGACTCAAGGGACACCAAAGTCAACAATTCCAAGCCAAGAGTGAAGAAAAGCTATGTAAAAACTAAGCCAAGCATTTTATTAAACACTTGGAGTGCATGAAAATAAAATAATATTAAATTACATTAAAAATAAATTCTATAACTACCAAAGCAAGAAAATAACAATAACAATTAAAGAAAGCAATAAATGAAAATAAAACATAAATTGCATTAATTAAAAGTAAAATTAACAAAGAGTGTCATAAAACATAAAATGACAAAATAAAGGAAATAACAAGAGAAAGGAAGAAGAACAAGAAGCAATAACAATAAATGACAAGGAAAAGTAAATGGAAACAAGAATTAAAAGTAGAAATTACAAGAAATTAAACTAAAGAACCCTAATTCTAGGGAGAGGGGGAGCTTCTCTCTCTAGAGAACAACCTACATAATGCTAATCTAACCCTAATTTCTCCCCCCTTCACATAGAGTAAGGCCTTCCTTCATATAGCACTCAATCAGCTTCAGAAAGCCCCAAAATTGGGCCCTAGAGGCCCAAAAATCGCCCCCAGCGATTTGCAATAAACGAGTCACGTGCTGGGACATGTGCGGAGCACAGGTGTGTGCGTACGCACACATGCTGGTTTTCTTCTTGTGCATACCCACAGGTTGTCGTGCATACGCACACATGGTTTTGTGGCTTTTGTGCGTACGCACAGGTGGTTGTGCGCACGCACACTCCAATGTGTGCTTCTCCTTTGTTTTCTTCATGTTTTCTCCCTTTGTACATGCTTCCTTCCACTTTTGCCTTGTCAAACTCGCTGCTAGGACCTAAAATCACTTAACAAACATGTCATGGCATCGAATGGCATAAAAGTGGGATAAAAGTGATTAAAATAAGCACAAAATAGCATGTTTTCACATTTAGGCACAATTAGGGGAGAGAACACAAAAGCATGCTATTTGGATGAATAAATGTGGGTTTATATCATGAAATCCATTCAAATCAAACCAAAATATACCGGAAAATATGGACTCATCAATTTCCCCACACTTAAACAGTAGTATGTCCTCATGCTAATCACAAGCAAAGGAGAAGGATAAGGAGGGAAAGCAATTTATTTAATGCGACTAACTACATGCATGCAACTATACTAAATACTATCTATCTATATCTATATTATGATTCCTATTGATTTGGTGAAAACAAACAATCAAATTTCCAAGCAAGAATATGGACATGTAGGGCTAAGCAAAGAAGTAGCTCAATGTAAACAAAATCTAAAGAATTGATTCAACTTATCAAAATGAAGCAACTTGCAAGAATACATGATAAGAAGTATGAAAACAAAGAGTTGAGTGATCGAACCCTCACTAGGTGTATATGCACTCTCTACGCTCCGTGTTTAGGGTTTAATCACTCAAGTCTCCTCTAATCATGCTTTCAAGGAATTACTTTTCACCTAGCAATCAACAAATATTTGATGCATGTAAGCAAGTTTCATGAGGTCTTTAGAAGGTTGTAATGGGGTTAGGGTAAGGGTAAGATGAATATATGGCTAAGTGGACTAAATGATTGAATCTTTGATTAGCTCAAGTATCCAGCTCAACCTATATCAATCTAATCACAAAAATGCATTCTAACCACCATTACTTCTTTTCACATACATTCATGCCTTAGTTTCTATTCAAAACACATATGCATTATTAATTTATTTTTTTTCTTTTCTTTGGGGCAACCTTTGTCCCCTTTTATTATTTTTTTTTCATTTCATTTTTTTTCTTTTTTTTTCTTTTTATATGACAAATGCATATGGTTAAAGCAAATTGACACATGAATGTGCACCCATTTTCCAAATTTTTTCAATAATTTTCCAAAATAAAATTTTTCTTTACCAATATTTTTCAAAATTTTCCCCACACTTAAATGACGCACACACCTTAACCTAAGCTAATCAAAGATGTAATTCAAGGTAATTCATGGTTTTTCGCTTAGGGTTGTTGGTGGACGAAATTGTGATTCACACTTTTCACAACTCCGCACAACTAACCAGCAAGTGCATTTGGTCGTCCAAGTAATAAACCTTATGTGAGTAAGGGTCGATCCCACGGAGATTGTCGGCTTGAAGCAAGCTATGGTCATCTTGTAAATCTCAGTCAGGCAGATTCAAATGGTTATGAGGTTTTGATAATTAAAATATAAATAAAACATAAAATAAGATAAAGGTACTTATGTAATTCATTGGTGGGAATTTCAGATAAGCGTTTGGAGATGCTTTGTTGCTTCTGAACCTCTGGTTTCCTATTGTCTTCTTTCATTCATGCGTGCTCCCTTCCATGGCAAGCTGTAGGATTCTCTCAGTGAAAATGGTCCTCTACGGTTTCTGCACCGCTAATCAACTGTCGGATTTCTCGTCTCGGATGAAAAATACCAGGCACAGCTACCGCATGGCTAATCATCTGTCGGTTCCCGCTAGCGTCGGAATAGGATCTATTGATCCTTTTGCACACTGTCACTGCGCCCAACATTCGCAGGTTTGAAGTTCGTCACAGTCATCCCTTCCCGGATCCTACTCGGAATACCACAGACAAGGTTTAGACTTTCTGGATCCCAGGAATGCTGCCAATGATTCTAGCCTATACCACGAAGATACTAATCTCAAGGATTCGGTCCGTGTATTAGATATCCAAGAGATACGCACTCAAGCTGTCGCCCAATGACTACGTTGAGCTCAGATAGAACAGAAGTGGTTGTCAGGCACGCGTTCATAGAATTGAGAATAATGATGAGTGTCACGGATCATATCATTCTCTAGATTGAAGTGCGAGTGAGTATCTTAGAATAGAATCAAGCGTGATTGAATAGAAAACAGAAGTAATTGCATTAATTCATGAAGAACAGCAGAGCTCCACACCTTAATCAATGGGGTGTAGAAACTCCACCGTAGAAAATACATAAGTGAAAATAGTTTAGGCATGGCCGAATGGCCAGCCTCCAAGTCCAAGGATCAGATCTAAAAATGATCAAAGATGTTCCAAGATGTGAATAAAATAGTAAAAAATTCTATTTATACTAAACTAGTAACTTAGGTTTACAGAAAATGAGTAATTAAGTGCAAATAGTGCAGAAATCCACTTCTGGGGCCCACTTGGTGTGTGCTTGGGCTGAGCATTGAGCTTTACACGTGCATAGGCCATCCTTGGAGTTAAACGTCAGCTTGGGTGCCAGTTTGGGCGTTTTACGCCAGTTTTAGTGCTAGTTCTGGCGTTTTACGCCAGAAAGTTTTAGGCTGAGTTTTAGCGCCAGTTTGGACCATCAAATCTCGAGTAAAGTATGGACTATTATATATTGCTGGAAAGCCCAGGATGTCTACTTTCCAACGAAATTAAGAACGCGCCAATTGGGATTTTGTAGCTCTCGAAAATCCACTTCAAGTGCAGGAAGGTCAGAATCCAACAGCATCTGCAGTTTTTTTCAGCATTTGAATTAGATTTTTGCTCAGGTCCCTCAATTTCAGCCAGAAAATACCTAAAATTATAGAAAAACACACAAACTCATAGTAAAGTCCAGAAATGTGATTTTTGCATAAAAACTAATAAAAATATAATAAAAAGTAACTAAAACATACTAAAAACTATGTAAAAACAATGCCACAAAAGGTATAAATTATCCGCTCATCAGTTGTGATGTGCTAATAATTAGAACAAAGGGGATTAAAAAGCTCAAAAGGGGTTAACAAGGGTAGATGCTAGGGTAAGGCTATATGGGTGAGTGAGTTTAATTCAAAAAAAGGCCTCAATCATGCTAAATACAATCACCACATCAAACATCAGGAATGAAGAATCAAGCAAAACCAAGATCACAATCATAGAAGGAGAATAGTACACAATGAACAAAATTAGTGGTTAAAATATGTAACCACTCATTAAAGCTCAAAGACTCACAAGGTATTTTGTTCTTTCTCTCTTCTATGTTCCACAAAAATTCATTCTAGCAAGTTTAAAAATAATTTTCCAAATCAATTCAATAGAACGCCCTAAAAACAAAAATCTTGGAAATCTTTGTTGTTTTTCACAAAAATTATTTTCTATATGTATGTATGTATGTATGTTGTGATGGATGAAATTTTTCAAAAATTTTCTAGTTCTTTTCCTAATTTTCAACATCCCAAAAACTAACATGAACAGTTAGGATCAAAATTGAACTAGGTGCTATACTATTCACAACATCCAATCACAACTTCTATCTATAAAATATATACTATGCAAAAGATGCAAAATGCAATAGATATAAACTATGAATAGTCTAAGATATATGTACTAAAAGAAAATGCAATGCAACAATAAAAAATATTTCAAATATCTACAAGAAACATAATAAAAAAAAAATAAAAATAAAGTGTAAAATATTCGGAAAAAGAAAGTTTACGCCCCAAAATGACGAATCCTCTCCCACACTTAAGCGTTGCACGGTCCTCCGTGCACAAACACAATCTGGGGAGAATGTTTCCAGGTTCCTCCACCTTCAGTTGGCGGATGCGGGGGCTTGGATTATGTGGAAACCGCCAAGTCCAATGTATTCTTGGCATCTCCATCCTCGATTTCCTTCTCCTCTCCTGGCTTCTTGCCTTTATGTCTCATCCTCAAAAAGAATGGATGAAGTATAATTAGGAATCATAGGGCAAGTAGCATATAAGGGTAAAGAAGAGAGTAAATAAGTATCTAGTTGAGGAATTTTACATAGTTGTGTGGTATGATAAAAAAATTGAGCCATGTGTGTATTCCAATTACACGCACGGTTAGAATACATACAACGACCAGTTAAAATGGCATCCACACAATCAAAAAGTAAACATGAGTTCCTCAACTAAATGGCCTAAGATGCAAGCAATGAATGAGCATCAATTAAACACTAGCTAACTTAGGCAAACAACAAGAGTGAATTGAATATAAGGATTATTGGATATTGAAGGTGTGCAAGTGAAAGAGAAAAATTGATATATAAAATAGCACAACAAACAATAACCAATTCAATGATGAAGAAGAACTACTTATTCATCCTTAGGCATAATCAAATAATCACATGGTTAAGGTGTTTGTTACAAAAAGGTGACCAACTTGATAGAATCAAGTTAAGTCAACTCAAACAAATGCAAGGCATTAACAAGAAACAAGGACCTTGTGATGTGATTATATTGACTTAAAATCCATGGTGAACAAGAAATTCAATTCAATTCACTAAATTAAAAGTGCACAATTCATAATTAAGTTGCCAAACAAGGATAAAGTCTAATGCATATGGTAGCTACAACATATGAATCAAACTCACAATTTAATTAGGCAATTAAACAGAGACTTGATACATAGTGCACATATTCATCAAAAACTAAACCAAAATTTAAGCGAGAAGCAACTAAATCAATATCAATCAACACTTGCAATTTATTCAATTAACAACCAAGTAGACTAAATCTAATATAATTACCAAAATAAAAATGATGCAATGAAAACTAAGTAAAACAAGTAGAAAAGCAAGGTAAAAGAAAGGGAAGAGAGGGACGGAGGGGAAGAGAAGAGAAGAAGTAGAGGGAAGAGAAGAAAAGAAGTAAAGTGTGAGAAAACAGGGGTGTGTGCACGCATAGGGTAGTGTGCGTACGCACACAAGGATGAAAATGGGGTTATGCGCGCGCACAGTGTAACACCCTACCATACAGAGTCATATACTTAAGTCATAATCCAGAGATGGCAAGGTATTACGACCTCTAAAACAAAAATCTAGTACGTATAGTAGTGTGAATAAGGATTATAACTAGGAGCCTTTGTAGAAAAAGGGGTAAACAAAAATCGCAACTCGAAAGCGCAACACTCCGATCGATAACACAACGAGCAAAGGATAAGTTAACGCGAGATTATATATATACAAAAGAGTGTCAAAAACGGGAATATCAAAACTCAAATACAGATGCGAAAATAACCGGTCCGAGCATAGCAATATATATATACATATAATAAAATAAGGAAACCCCAAAGGAAACCCAAAGGGACACAAATACAGAACCCTATTCTCCAAAAATCTCCTATAAGAGGAGTCATCACAGTTTGTATTATTTAGTGGAGATAAAAGTATCTAAACAAGATATATAAACCGAGACGGAGTCCCGAGAGCAAAGGATCTTCGCTAATCCAGAAGTCTCCAGCATGCCTCAGCGAGAAACCTCACGTCCTGCATCTGAAAACCACAAAATCCACATGGGTGAGAACCAGAGGTCCCCAGCATGGTAACAGCTTCCACATATATAATACATAATAATAGAGGAAAGCCGAAGGCAATCCTAAAACTTCCTCCAGATAATATCAAAGCTTATAAACAAACTAAACCGTAAGTGGCAACTGACTAAAGATCCTTCAGTCTAACTAATACTTCCCTTTCCAATTCCTTCAGACCTCCCAACCACCAGCAGGAGTATAATATAGCAAACACAGTTATATCAGACAAGAGATTTACAAATAGGAACAGATAAGGCATTTAGACAATTAACAAGTAATATGCAGTCAAATAGGCAATCTCAAACAATTCATATAGTATGCATATGATGAATGCCTGTCCCTAGTGGCTGATGATATCATCTGTCGGTTATAGAGCCAACCCGACAAGTCCTGGTAGCTAACCATTGGACTGTCCCTCTGTCGCGCATCCCCAACTCGAGTTATACTCATCATAAACTTGATCATAATCATGATCCATATCCATCACCCTTACTGGTGAATATTTACGGGGGCGAGCTCATCCGGGCCTTTCACAGTGCCCAGCCACACTTACGACATAGGGTCAAAAGAGCTTCGAGTCTCAACCTAGAGCACGTGGTGGCTAGCCACTGCTTCCTCCCATGGAAACCCTCATCTCCGATGGTGGAAGTGCAAACATTCAAAATTCATTCAACAGCATATATGCATTTATACTTAGCCATAATCATGGCTCCGTCGTAACACGGCAATAATCTAGCCATTCGGCTCACGGTTAAATCCATAACCAGCCAATTCATTAACAATTACGGCCCTTCGGCCCATGGCACAACAAGCACTTCCACCGCCATCCTCCGCATCTCACATAATCATCTTTGATCCTCATCGATCATTCATTTTCTCTTGCTTCACTCACAAGTGACCACATTTACTAGCCCCTTGCCTCATTGCTAGGCATATTATAATGATTTAAGACATAAGTGGTGAGATCGGAGGCTTAGAAGTATGAAGTTTGGCTTTTAAAACTCAAAAATCAACTTTGGGATCAAAACAGGGCCACGCGTACGCGCACTCCACGCGCATGCGTGGATGGCCACAAAATCTCATCGATGCGCAAGCGTCATACGCGCGTGTTGAAAAATAGCCAAACGACGCGCGAGCGTCAACCACGCGTACGCGTCGTACGCGTGGGTGCTCTTGCGCCCCAGGCACAAAACTGGCACAACTCTGGCACAACTCTCGGGAAAATAGCTGGGCATTTGGTGCAGCGCATCGACGCGCCCGCGCACACTACGCGCACGCGTGGATGGTGCTTTCTTGAAGAACGACGCGCACGCGCCAAGTGCGCCTACGCGCGGAGGGTCATTCTGCTAAAAAATTTTCTAAGTTAAAAGCTGCAGAATTTACAGATTCAACCCCCAATCTTTCGACGGACATAACTTTCTAATTTTAAATCGTTTTTCACCCGTTCTTCAAACGGCATGGACATACCGAGTCCAATTTCATTTCTAAATAGATTTGGAACAAATCAGAGATTCGTAGTCCAAGTTATGTCCCGTTAAAGTATGCCCAAAAACCATGTTTTCATACAAAACCATAAAGTGCCATTTTCAAAACAAGCCACTTTCAACTCTTTTCAAAATCAATCAAAACATGCCAATTTCATCCCTTTTCTTTGAAATCAATCAAAATGTACCAAAATCAACATCAAGCCATCCTCAACTCACACATTGACATTTTACCAAATTTCCCAAAATCACCATCCAACCCTTTTAACACTTCTCAATCAAATGGCTAAAGGACAAACACAATATCATGTCATACATCCTCCCTCATCCCAATTTCCAATAATACCATTTCCAATCAACCATCATTATACATAATCAACATCATACTCACCATCAACATGGTACCACCCACCAATTCAACCTTAATCATTCATCAAGCATATATCACAACATGCATTTTCTCATATATCACAAAATTAAGGCATCAATACTCATAATCACATATATGATCACATCATATATCTCAACCATTTAATAACATCAACCATTCAATGCCTATCTTAGGGCCTCTAGCCTAAGTATTTCCTGCCACATTACATATTAGATACGAGAAACAGAGACCATACCTTAGCCGATTTTCCAAGCTCAACCGGAGCACTTCCAAACCACTTGTCCACAAGCTCTCAAGGTCTCAACACCTCCAAGAACAGATTTTACCACATAAAACTCTCTCCCAAGCTTTCCAAAATCACCAATCAAGCTCCAACTTTCACATATACACAACCTAAGCATACCCATACACAACATCTCAATACCTAACATCATAGAACAACAAATTACACTAGGGTTGAGAATCTTACCACACCCAAGGTCCAAGGAGACAAGATTAACCTTCTCCTTCAAGAGAGTTGGGTCCTATAACATCAAAGAGCCCAAAATCTCAACATTTCATCCATGAAACTCGAAAACAAGGGCTGGAATTTCGAAGAGCAAAACGTAGCTTACCTTAAGATTGATTGTATGGGTTTTGTAGGGCTCTCCGCGGTAAATGCGTGGCCACAAACGGTGCAGCGATCGGAGCTCTAGATCAAAAGTTATGGTGGTTTGAAGATCAACCAAGGGAGAGAACTTGAGAGAGTGTTCTTCCCCCCTCCAAATCAATTTCAGCGTGTGTTTGTGTGTTGTGAGGAGAGAGAGTGTTGAAAACTAGGGTTTTGGTTTAGTTTGGTTGGGCCAAGGGCCCACTTTGGGTCCGGTTGGCCCGGTTTAGTCCGTTCGGTCCAATCTTGGTCCGATTTCTATAAAATTGGTACCGAAATTCTCGTCTCACTCTCCTCTATCACATTTAGCCATAAAAATAACATTTTTGGCTTTCTAGAATAAATTCTCATTTATGGGTTAATTAGCCGTTAATTAACCGGGTCTTACATCCTACCTACGTAATTGGGAATTTTGCCCACAAAATTCGAATTCAATTACCTGAGAATAAGTTCGGATAATCCGTTCGCATCTCTAACTCAAGTTCCCAAGTGTGTTCCTCAACACCGCCTCGACTCCAAGCCACTTTAACTAATGAAACCTCTTTTCCACGCAACCGTTTGATACTAGTATCGTCAATTCTAACTGGAGCCGCTGGAAGCGTCAAATCTTCTCTTAACTGAATCGACTCAGGTTCTAATACATGGCTAGCATCAGGAGTGTACTTCCGAAGCTGTGACACGTGAAACACATCGTGCAGGTTCGAAAGATAAGGTGGTAGAGCCATCTGATATGCTATCGGTCCAATCCTCTCCAGGATCTGAAATGGACCAATGTATCGAGGATTCAACTTCTTCGCTTTAATCGCCCTACCTACTGCTGTGGTTGGAGTAACCTTCAAGAAAACATGATATCCTTCTTCAAATTCCAAGGGCTTCCGCCTCTGATCGGCGTAACTCTTCTGGCCACTCTGCGCCGTAAGCATCCTATCTCGGATTTTCTTGACTTGTTCAGTGGTCTCATCTATCATCTCCGGCCCCAACAAGCCTTTCTCTCTAGCTTCATACCAACATAGCGGAGATTGACATTTCCTCCCATACAATGCCTCATACGGAGCCATTCCGATGCTCGCATGGTAACTATTATTGTATGCAAACTCCACTAACGGCATATACCAATTCCAACTCGCCGGTTGATCCAAAACACAAGCTCTCAACATATCCTCTAGTGTTTGGATCGTCCTCTCGGATTGACCATCTGTTTGAGGATGGTACGCTGTACTCAAGCTTAATCGGGTTCCAAAAGCTTTCTGAAATGCACCCCAGAACCTCGAAGTGAAACGAGGATCTCTATCAGAGATTATAGTAGCAGGTACACCATGGAGTCTCACAATCTCCTTTATGTATAACCGAGCTAGCTCCTCAAGGGTGTAAGTCATCCAAATGGGCAAAAAGTGAGCTGACTTCATCAGTCGGTCCACAATCACCCAGATAGCATCAAAACCAGTCCTAGTCCTTGGCAATCCCGACACAAAGTCCATTGCAATACTTTCCCACTTCCATCGCGGAACCTCTAAAGGTTGCAACATCCCAGAAGGTCTTTGATGTTCAATCTTTACCTTTTGGCAAGTTAGCACTTTGAAACATATTCCGCCACATCATTCTTCATACTTGGCCACCAAAACATCGCCTTTAAATCATGGTACATCTTAGTACTTCCCGGGTGAATGGAGAATCCGCTTTTGTGTGCCTTCTTTAAGATATCTTGCCTCATAGTGCCAACATCCGGCACAATGATCCTACCCTTGAATCTCCATAACCCATCTTTTTCTTCCAACACTCTCCACTGTTTTCCTTGCTCAATAGCCGATAACACCTTCCATAACGCTTCATCATTTTCATGAGCCTTTAGGAGCTCGGACTTAAAATCACTCGAGATTTCTAATCGGCTCAAACACAAGGTTCCAGATACTTCTCGAGCACCAATTTTTAGACTCTCGAATCCCTTGAGCAACTTCTCCTCTTGAAGCATCATCCAAGCCGCATATAACGACTTCCGACTTAACGCATCCGCCACTACATTTGTCTTTCCTGGATGGTAATTCAACTTAAAGTCGTAGTCCTTCAATAATTCCATCCACCTCCTTTGCCTCATATTAAGCTCTTTCTGATCAAAGAGATATTTCAAGCTCTTGTGATCGGAGAAGACTTGGAACTTAACCCCATAGAGATAATGCCTCCACACCTTCAAGGCAAACACGACCGCAGCGAGTTCCAAATCGTGCGTAGGGTAACTAACTTCATGAGGTCTCAACTGTCGTGAGGCATACGCCACCACTTTATGATGCTGCATCAGCACGCATCCTAGACCCTTTAGTGAGTCATCACAGTACACCTCAAATGGTTCATTCGGCTCAGGTAACACCGACACAGGTGCAGTGGTCAACTTTTTCTTCAATGCCTGAAAGCTTTCTTCACACTCAGGAGTCCAAACAAACGGAGTGTATTTGCGGGTTAATTTTGTCAACGGCAAGGCTAATTGTGAAAAGCCTTTGATGAACCTTCGGTAATAGCCAGCTAAGCCCAGAAAACTCCTTATCTCAGTTACTGTGGTTGGTTGCCTCCAATCCATCACAGCTTCCACCTTAGTTGGATCTACGGCTATTCCCTTCTTACTCACCACGTGACCCAAAAACTTTACCTCATCCTTCCAAAACTCACACTTAGACAGTTTCACATAGAGTTTCTTCTCCTTTAGAATTTGCAACACGGTCCTCAAGTGTTCCGCATGCTCTTCTTCAGTCTTGGAGTAAATTAGTATGTCGTCAATGAAGACAACAACGAATTTATCCAGAAACGGACGGAACACTCTATTCATGTAATCCATGAATACCACAGGAGCGTTTGTCAACCCAAAGGACATTACAGTGTACTCGTAATGACCATAATGAGTCCTGAAAGCGGTCTTAGGGATATCCTCACCCCTCACCCTTATCTAGTGATAACCAGATCGCAAATCGATCTTGGAGAAAACCCCAGCTCCTTGTAACTGATCCATGAGATCATCAATTCTCGGCAATGGGTACTTATTCTTTATGGTGACCTTGTTCAGCTGCCTGTAATCCACACAGAGTCGCATACTTCCATCATTCTTCTTTACCAGTAACACTGGAGCACCCCACGGGGAAACACTTGGTCGGATAAAGTTCTTACCCAACAATTCCTCTAACTGAGACTTTAGCTCGGCCATCTCTAACGGTGACATTCTATAAGGAGCACTTGAGATTGGTCCCGCCCCAGGCACCAATTCAATAGCAAACTCGACCTCTCGGTTAGGTGGAAATTCATCAATGTCATCGGGAAACACTTCCGAAAACTCACACACCACCGGAATCTTTTCCAACCTTTGATCATCACCCGAAACACCCGCGGTTAGCAACAGGATACCCTGACATTCGATTCCGGAACAGTTCACCATCATCAAATTCAAGTAATAATTATTCACCACAACCGGCCCTTCTGTATCTTCCGGCATAAAGTACACCAACTTTGTAGAACACTCAAGCAGGACATGGTTCTCAGATAACCAGTCCAATCCCAAGATAAGATCAAGACCGATCATCGGTAAGCAGATTAAATTATGGACAAAATCACGCTGCTTGAACCTAAACGAAACTTTCGGGCATCCTAGCCTAGTTACCATGGCTTCATGGGTAGCATTATATACTTTTAGGTCATAACCTAAGGTTACGATCTTCAATCCTAACTCATGGGCTTTCTCAAATGCAATGAATGAATGCGATGCTCCCAAATCAAATAAAGCATTTAAAGTTTGACCAGTCATTTCACAGTTACCTCGAATGAGTCTCTCGGATCCCTCTGCACCCCTAGCTGAGGTGGTGAACACCCGACCGGTCTGTTGTGCTTTCCCAGCTCCTTGCTTCTGCTGCTCCGGACAACTTGCGGCTCTATGCCCCGCCTTTCCACAATTGTAGCACAAACCCCATCCGGCCTTGCATGGTACTCCCGGATGGTGACTCCCACACCTAGTACAAGCTTGATCATTCTGAGGCTGCTTCCCAAACCTTTTCCCTTGGGAGTTGTTGTTGTTGGGCCTCCTAAAGGAACCTCCCCTCTTGAAAGGCGGACCTCTAGGTGCAAAACTCTTTCCTCGGTTCTGTTGAAATGATCCTTTGTGACTTCCTTTCTCAGTGGCTGCCCTCTTCACACACTTTTCAGCAACCCTACACTTGTTCACCAACTCGGAGAAAGTCCTAATCTCCATTGGCCCCACCGAACCGAAAATATCGCTCCGGAGTCCTCCTTCATACTTAACACACTTCCATTCCTCATATTCCACCGGAGTTCCTTGACACATACGAGAGAATCTGAACAGCTCCTCAAACTTGTCAGTATACTCAGATACAGACATAGTACCCTGCTTCAGCTGTAACAATTCAAGCTCCTTGGCCGTCCTGGCAGAAGTCGGAAAGTACTTCTTATAGAACTCCTCTTGGAAGACATCCCAGGTGATATAATCATCACCCTGCTGCAGGAGGCGTCGGATTCCTTGCCACCAATGCGACGCTTCCCCAGTGAGCAAATAGGTAGCGAACTCCACACGCTGCCCTTCAGGTACCACCTGCGCTTGCAGTGCTCGTTCCATAGCCTGAAACCATGTATCGGCCTCCGTCGGGCTAGTGGTTCCCTTGAACTTAGGTGGATTAACCTTCAAAAAGTTTGCCAGTGTCATCGGGTCCTGAACTCCACCTCCGTCATTACCATGGTTGTTCATCTGTTGACCAAGAGCCTCAGCAGTGGCTTGCATAGCAGCAGCCATGTTCTCCAACGCAGTCATAAAATTCACTGGGTCATTAGGGTTAATCCCTCGCGCACGAGCATTCGTATGACCGCTCCTACGACCTCTACTGCGTCCACGAGGCGCCAACTAGTTCCTATACACACCAAACAATCGATATTAAGTTGATCAGTCTCAATATCGGAAGTCTAGTGCTTCAAAGTCCCAAATGCATGCTCATGAATGTTTTATGCCAATTATATCAAGCAAATATACTAATAGCACATAACACACATACAGAGAATGTACAGAAGCATAGTCAGTCCGTCCCTCAGGCTCTACAGGAACGAACTGCTCTGATACCATAATGTAACACCCTACCATACAGAGTCTTATGCTTAAGTCATAATCTAGAGATGGCAAGGTATTACGACCTCTAAAACAAAAATCTAGTACGTATAGTAGTGTGAATAAGGATTATAACTAGGAGCCTTTGTAGAAAAAGGGGTAAACAAAAATCGCAACTCGAAAGCGCAACACTCCGATCGATAACGCAACGAGCAAAGGATAAGTTAACGCGAGATTATATATATACAAAAGAGTGTCAAAAACTGGAATATCAAAACTCAAATCTGGATGCGAAGATAACCGGTCCGAGCATATATATATATATATAATAAAATAAGGAAACCCCAAAGAAAACCCAAAGGGACACAAATACAGAACCCTATTCTCGAAAAATCTCCTATAAGAGGAGTCATCACAGTTTGTATTATTTAGTGGAGATAAAAGTATCTAAACAAGATATATAAACCGAGACGGAGTCCCGAGAACAAAGGATCTTTGCTAATCCAGAAGTCTCCAGCATGCCTCAGCGAGAAACCTCACATCCTGCATCTGAAAACCACAAAATCCGCATGGGTGAGAACCAGAGGTCCCCAGCATGGTAACAACTTCCACATATATAATACATAATAATAGAGGAAAGCCGAAGGCAATCCTAGAACTTCCTCCAGATAATATCAAAGCTTATAAACAAACTAAACCGTAAGTGGCAACTGACTAAAGCTCCTTCAGTCTAACTAATACTTCCCTTTCCAATTCCTTCAGACCTCCCAACCACCAGCAGGAGTATAATATAGCAAACACAGTTATATCAGACAAGAGATTTACAAATAGGAACAGATAAGGCCTTTAGACAATTAGCAAGTAATATGCAGTCAAATAGGCAATCTCAAACAATTCATATAGTATGCATATGATGAATGCCTGTCCCTAGTGGCTGATGATATCATCTGTCGGTTATAGAGCCAACCCGACAAGTCCTGGTAGCTAACCATTGGACTGTCCCTCTATCGCGCATCCCCAACTCGAGTTATACTCATCATAAACTTGATCATAATCATGATCCATATCCATCACCCTCACTGGTGAATATTTACGGGGGCGAGCTCATCCGGGCCTTTCACAGTGCCCGGCCACACTTACGACATAGGGTCAAAAGAGCTTCGAGTCTCAACCTGGAGCACGTGGTGGCTGGCCACTGCTTCCTCCCAGGGAAACCCTCATCTCCGATGGTGGAAGTGCAAACATTCAAAATTCATTCAACAGCATATATGCATTTATACTTAGCCATAATCATGGCTCCGCCGTAACACAGCAATAATCTAGCCATCCGGCTCACGGTTAAATCCATAACCAGCCAATTCATTAACAATTACGGCCCTTCGGCCCATGGCACAACAAGCACTTCCACCGCCATCCTCCGCATCTCACATAATCATCTTTGATCCTCATTGATCATTTATTTTTCCCTTGATTCACTCGCAAGTTACCACATTTACTAGCCCCTTGCCTCATTGCTAGGCATATTATAATGATTTAAGACATAAGTGGTGAGATCGGAGGCTTAGAAGTATGGAATTTGGCTTTTAAAACTCAAAAATCAACTTTGGGATGAAAACAGGGCCACGAGTACGCGCACGCGTGGATGGCCACAAAATCTCATCGACGCGCAAGCGTCATACGCGCGGACGCGCGGTTTGAAAAATAGCCAAACGACGCGAGAGCGTCAACCACGCGTACGCGTGGGTGCTCTTGCGCCCCAGGCACAAAACTGGCACAACTCTGGCACAACTCTCGGGAAAATAGCTGGGCATTTGGTGCATCGCATCGACGCGCCCGTGCACACCACGCGTACGCGTGGATGGTGCTTTCTTGAAGAATGATGAGCACGCGCCAAGTGCGCCTACGCGCGGAGGGTCATTCTGCTAAAAAATTTTCTAAGTTAAAAGCTGCAGAATTTACAGATTCAACCCCCAATCTTCCGACGGACATAACTTTCTCATTTTAAATCGTTTTTCACCCGTTTTTCGAACGGCATAGACATCCTGGATCCAATTTCATTTCTAAATAGATTTGACACAAATCAGAGATCTGTAATCCAAGTTATGTCCCGTCAAAGTATGCCCAAAAACCATGTTTTCATACAAAACCATAAAGTGCCATTTTCAAAACAAGCCACTTTCAACTCTTTTCAAAATCAATCAAAACATGCCAATTTCATCCCTTTTCTTTGAAATCAATCAAAATGTACCAAAATCAACATCAAGCCATCCTCAACTCACACATTGACATTTTACCAAATTTCCCAAAATCACCATCCAACCCTTTTAACACTTCTCAATCAAATGGCTAAAGGACAAACACAATATCATGTCATACATCCTCCCTCATCCCAATTTCCAATAATACCATTTCCAATCAACCATCATTATACATAATCAACATCATACTTACCATCAACATGGTACCACCCACCAATTCAACCGTAATCATTCATCAAGCATATATCACAACATGTATTTTCTCATATATCACAAAATCAAGGCATCAATACTCATAATCACATATATGATCACATCATATATCTCAACCATTTAACAACATCAACCATTCAATGCCTATCTTAGGGCCTCTAGCCTAAGTATTTCCTATCACATTACATATTAGATACGAGAAACCGAGACCATACCTTAGCCGATTTCCCAAGCTCAACCGGAGCACTTCCAAACCACTTGTCTACAAGCTCTCAAGGTCTCAACACCTCCAAGAACAGATTTTATCACATAAAACCATCTCCCAAGCTTTCCAAAATCACCAATCAAGCTCCAACTTTCACATATACACAACCTAAGCCACAATCATCATATCCATACACAACATCTCAATACCCAACATCATAGAACAACAAATTACACTAGGGTTGAGAATCTTACCACACCCAAGGTCCAAGGAGACAAGATTAACCTTCTCCTTCAAGAGAGTTGGGTCCTATAACATCAAAGAGCCCAAAATCTCAACATTTCATCCATGAAACTCGAAAACAAGGGCTGGAATTTCAAAGAGCAAAACGTAGCTTACCTTAAGATTGATTGTATGGGTTTTGTAGGGCTCTCCGCGGTAAATGCGTGGCCACAAACGGTGCAGCGATCGGAGCTCTAGATCAAAAGTTATGGTGGTTTGAAGATCAACCAAGGGAGAGAACTTGAGAGAGTGTTCTTCCCCCCTCCAAATCAATTTCAGCGTGTGTTTGTGTGTTGTGAGGAGAGAGAGTGTTGAAAACTAGGGTTTTGGTTTAGTTTGGTTGGGCCAAGGGCCCACTTTGGGTCCGGTTGGCCCGGTTTGGTCCGTTCGGTCCAATCTTGGTCCGATTTCTATAAAATTGGTACTGAAATTCTCGTCTCACTCTTCTCTATGACATTTAGCCATAAAAATAACATTTTTGGCTTTCTAGAATAAATTCTCATTTATGGGTTAATTAGCCGTTAATTAACCGGGTCTTACACACAGCAGGGTGCGAGCACTGCGGACAGAATAATCATAAGGGCCTATGCGCACACACAAAGGCATGTGTGGGCACCGAGAAGGGGAAAAGAGGGGGTGTTCCCACGCACAAGAGATGCGTGTGCTGCGAGCAGAGGGGGTTCCACAGGTTGTGCGTGAGCATGCACATGTGCGCACGCACAGGTAGTTTTTTTTTTTTGACATGGGTTGGATCATGTGTGCGGGCACAAACAAGTTTGTGCGCGCGCACAAGAGCGTAAGGGACAGGGGTTCAAGCGCATACGCTGTGCCAACGCTCCCACCAGAGTGGTTGCAAGTTGGCGTGCGGACGCACACGTCTGTGCGGCCGCACAAGAAGCGCGAAAAAGGGTATGTGTGTGTACGCACGATTAGGTGCGTACGCACAGGTCGTAGAAAGCAGCTGAGCGCGCGCACAAGGCGTGCTGGCACTGCGAACAGAGGGCAAAATGATACGTGTGCGTGCGCACAGGTCGATGCGCACGCACATGTCGTAGAAAATAGAAGTTTTGTGCGCATGCACAGGTACGTGCGTACGCACAAATGCCCTGTTTTGCAAAAAATTTTCTTCAAAATTCTAAGGTAACAAGCCTTAGTTCAATCAAAACTCAACACCAAAACATGAAAGAACCCATAAATTCATGATCCAAACCAAAACTAACATAACTAACTCAAAATTAAACTAATTCTAAGTCAACCAAGCATAACAAACATGCAATAAACTAAAATATATATAAAAAAAAGAGAAGAGTTAGAACAATGTTACCAAACACTTTTATTTAATCTCTTTAAGTTAGACAATTGGGAGAGCTCTTGCTATGGTGGCTTGTGCTTGACTTTTCCACCAATGGCTTGAATGTCCAATGTCCTTCGGGATCCCAATCCTAACAAAAGACAACCAAAAAGCAAGCTATTTACATATTAACATATTTACAATAGCCACTAACTTTACACCATTGCAACTCCCCGGCAACGGTGCCAAATTTGATAATGGCCAATTCGCATAGGTTAGGAATTTGATCATCAAAATGGAATTGGCATTGTGAGTATAGTCCTAACCCAACAAATTGACCATCAATCAAATGTTATCACAATACAAAATAAATTATAACCGAGAATATTTATCTCCCGGGTCGTCTTCCCTAGGAGTTGCAATAAAATGTATAATTATTGGCTATGAGAGAGAGCATGGAGGATTGGGAATGAAAGAGAGCAAGAGATGCAAATAGCAAGGAATTGAAACAAGCATGCAGGGATTTGAAATGAAAGCAATTAAAGGAAACTTGGCAAGAAGTGGATAATCTAGGTTTCCTATCCTAGTTGTGGACTACAAATATGGCAATTGTGTGGAATCAATCCAAATCAATCAATCCTCCTTAAGAATTAGTCAAAAGTATAATTGATCTCAATTCATAAGTCCTAGTCAACTCACTAATTACTTAGTGAAAGACTAGCGTCAATGAAAACGAAACCAATTAATTATTCTCACACAATGCAGAATGGACATCCACAACTCAATTCCACCGAAATACCCAATTTCTCAACCAAGAGTGTGGAAACTAAACATGCAAGAAATTAAACATCAAAGCAATAAAAGTTAAAGCAATTAAATACAAGGAAAAGAAATGGCAAGAAAGTAACTTAACATGCAAAAAAGAAAATGAAAGCAAGCAAAAGTCAAAGCAATAAAACTTCAAAAGCAAGAAATCTCTTGGCAAGTAATTGAGGACTAAGGCTACCTATCCTAGCCATTGACCATAAACATATGATGATTATGAAGAGTTAATCCTACTTAGTCAACCTTACATTGAAGATAAGTCAAATAGGCATAGTTAATTTCAATTCCTAAGTCCTATGTCAGCACTAAGGGGTCACATAGAGTCAAGGGAGACCAAATCAACTAACTACTCTAATATATCAAACAAGAATGGACATCAAGGATTCAAGGGACACCAAAGTCAACAATTCCAAGCCAAGAGTGAAGAAAAGCTATGTAAAAACTAAGCCAAGCATTTTATCAAAAACTTGGTGTGCATGAAAATAAAATAATATTAAATTACATTAAAAATAAATTCTATTACTACCAAAGCAAGAAAATAACAATAACAAATAAAGAAAGCAATAAATAAACATAAAACATAAATTGCATTAATTAAAACAAAAATTAACAAAGAGTGTCATAAAACATAAAATGATAAAATAAAGGAAATAACAAGAGAAAGGAAGAAGAACAAGAAGCAATAACAATAAATGACAAGGAAAAGTAAATGAAAATAAGAATTAAAAGTAGAAATTACAAGAAATTAAACTAAAGAACCCTAATTTTAGAGAGAGGGGGGATCTTCTCTCTCTAGAGAATAACCTACATAATGCTAATCTAACCCTAATTTCTCCCCCCATCACATGGAGTAAGGCATTCCTTCATATGGCACTCAATCAGCTTCAGAAAGCCCCAAAATTGGGCCCTGGAGGCCCAGAAATCGCCCTTAGCGATTTGCAATAAATGAGTCACGCGCTGGGACGTGTGCGGACGCACAGGTGTGTGTGTACGCACACATGGTTTTGTGGCTTTTGTGCGTACACACAGGTGGTTGTGCGCACGCACACTCCAATGTGTGCTTCTCCTTTGTTTTTTTCATATTTTCTCCCTTTGTACATGATTCCTTCCACTTTTGCCTTGCCTAACTCGCCGCTAGGACCTAAAATCACTCAAAAAATATGTCATGGCATCGAATGGCATAAAAGTGGGATAAAAGTGATTAAAATAAGCACAAAATAGCATGTTTTCATATTTAGGCACAATTAGGGGAGAGAACACAAAAGCATGCTATTTGGATGAATAAATGTGGGTTTATATGATGAAATTCATTCAAATCAAACCAAAATATACCGAAAAATATGGACTCATCATCGAACCCCTCACCGGATGTGTTTACACTCTATTCACTCAGTGTTTAGGGCTTAATCACTCAATTCTCCATTAATCATGCTTTTCAAAGATTTGCAAATCATCAAACAAGCAACTAATATTTAATCCATGAAAAACAAATATCATGAGGTCTTTGGAGGGTTGTAATGGGGTTAGGATCAAGGTAGGATCAATATGGTTAAGTGGACTTAGTGAATTATATTTTTGATTAGCTCAAGTGTCCACCTAATCCTATACCATCCTATATACACATAACAAAACAACCTAACTACCCATTTATCTCCTTCTCACATTCACTCATGCATTTTCTTTCCAAAACATGAACATATACATCCTTTATTCATCTTTTTATTTCATATACTATTATGCACAAAATTTGATTTGATTTTTTTTATATTAACAATTCCTTGTTTTTGTCAATAAGAGAAGATGCATATTCCTTGAACAATGAATGCATGAGTATTGACCATTTTCCAAATTTTCACAATAAATATCCCAAATAAGCTCATCACCAATGTTTTCCAACAATTTTTCCCCACACTTAGAGTACACACACTACTCCACCCAAGCTAATCAAAGAACAATTCAAGGACATCAATGGTTTTTCGCTTTAGGGAGAATAATGTGCTTAGAATTAGAACAAAGGGGATTTAAAGGCTCAAAAAGGGGTTACAAGCATAGTTATCAAACCCGGACCGGACTGGCTGATTCGACCGGAAAACCGGTGAACCAGACTCCAAACCGGTCCGGATTAACAATTTAACCGAACAAGCATTCAAATCGGTCAAACTCGAAAAATCCGATTAAACCCTGTCTAAATTGAAAATCGAACCGAACCGGTTCAACCGCTGACGTCAGCACACGCGCATCACTATCATTTCAAAAAATTGGATCATAGCTAACGCTGAGGTTGAAACTTGAGCCAATCAAGTTATATTACTTTTTGTTTTACCCTACAACCACTTGGACAAATTTGCTTTCTGTATTACAGTGTATCTTTTAGTAAATATATTACTAACTATTAAACATATCCTAATTAATAACTTATATATTAATATTTTTAGTCATGCAAATTTAAGATATTTTTATCTTTTTTATTCTAATAAATAGTATTCATATTAATTTAATTTATTTTATATTTTATATTTATTCTTTCTTAAATTAATTAATTTTTAATTATATATCATTATTAAAATTAAAATTAAACTTTGTTAAATATATATAAATTAAAAAAAGATAAACAAAAAATTTTTATTAATCATGGCATATTTTTGTTATTGATAATTATATGACATCTATTAATATTAATATTTTCAACATATATTTGAATAATGTAATAAATACTAATTAATTAATGAATTAAAAAATAAGTTAATTTGATATAAAAAATAAATTATATATAATTATTTAATTATAACCGGGTTAACCGGTTGAACCTGTGACCCACCGGTTGAACCAGTAACCCAGTGACCCAGTAACTTGGCCGGGTCGATTGCCGGTTCGGTTCTGATAACTATGGCTACAAGGGTGAATGCAAGGGTTGGTAATGAGTCCATATTTGATGAGATATTTTAGCTTAATTTGAATGGATTCCATCACATAAACTCACACTTAAGCACCAAAATAGCATACTTTTGTGTTACCTCCCTAATTTGGACATAAATGCGAAAACATGCATTTTTGGGTTTAAATTGGTGATTTTAATTCCACTTTCATGTCATTCGATGCTGTGATATATTTTGTGAGTGATTTCAGGTCATTTTGGCAAAATTGGCTAGGCAAAAGTGGAAGAAAGCATGTACAAGGGAGAATACATGAAGAAAACAAGGAAAAGCACACATAGACGAGTGTGCGTGCGCACAAGTACTCGTGCGTACGCACAAGAAGAATTTGTATGTGTGCGTGCACACAACCCTCTCTGTGTACGCACAGGAGAAAATTCAGCAAAGTGTGCGTACGCACACATCTGTGCATACGCACAGGATCCTAAACGTGGTTTCATTAATGAAACACGTGCTGCACAATTTCTGAGGGCTTTTGGCCCAATTTTGGAAGGCTAGAGGCTGAATTGAAGTGCTATATGAAGGGAGTATCAACACATATGAAGGGGAGCTCACTTAGTTTTAGTTTTTCTTAGGTAGGAAGCTTCCATAGGAGTAGGAGTAGGAGTAGAGTAGAAATTGCTCTCCTAGGGTTTCATTTCCATCTCCATTGTAGCATTTTATAGCAAGATTTAATTTTGAATTTTGCTCATCCTTTGTAAGTACTCTTAATTTCCTCTTTAATTTCACTACTTTTGCTTTTATGTTCTTATGATTCAAGTTACTTTGTTATATATGCAATTTTGAGTTTCTTAAAGTTTTGATTGATGAATTTAATGTTTCATGCTTTCTTTATATTTGTTGGATTGTTTATTGTTGGTTTTGTGAGTAGTTGGTTATAATTTTCTATTTTTCCTTGCAATTTTCTATGTTTTACTTTTATGCACACAAGGTGTTTGTGAAAATGCCAACTTTAGATTTTAAGTAGATTTTCACACCTTGGCTTGGGATTTGAGTTCCTAGGATACTACAGTCATGATATTCAACATTTAGTGGTAATTCTTGGGTAGTTAGTTGACTCTTGTTTCCATTGACGCTAGCTTTTTATCAACTAGTTTGGTAAGTTAGCTAGGACTTATGGATTAAGGTCAATTATGCTTGCTTGACTTACTCCTCAATGTTAGGGGTTAACTAGGCGAGATTGACTCATCATAATTATTATAGTTGTGGTTATGGCGATGATAGGATTCCTTGGACTCTCATTCCCAAGTTAAGGCTCTTTATTGTATTTATAGCATTTTGACTAGTTTTGATCTTATTTCCCTTTTACTTGCATTTATATCAATTTTGATCATTTCTTAGTTCTTTTATTGCTTAGTTCTTTTAATCTTTCGTTCTTTGAGTGAAAAATCCCTTTTTGCCTCTACAACCGAAAGAGAAACACTTCTAATTGCATCATAGGGAGAACGACCCGAGGTTTCATTACTCTCGGTTATTTGAATTTGAATTTGACATTTAATTGAGAGAATTCATTGTCGGTTTGGACTATGCTACTAACGAATTGATTCTTGATTCTAAATCAACGATAAAATCTCTCCTTATCAGTTGGCCATATAGGTTAGTGAGTTCAATATCAAAAATGGCCTCAATCATACTGAATGCAATCAAACATAAAAAATAGGACATATAGATTCATGCAAATCTAAGATCACAATAAAAAAGGAGTATAATCACACAAGAACAAGCTTCATGGTTGGAAATGTACAACCATCCATTAGAGCTCAAAATCTCACAAGGTATGTTGTTCTAGCTCTTTTTCTATGTTCTATGAAAGGAATACTCCAAGCAAGTTAAAAAAGCAATTTTCAATTCAATCAATGGTATGGCCTAAGAAAGATTTCATGAGAATTTCTTGTTGTTTCACCAAACTTATTCACTCTAACATGCAACATGCAAATATTTACTATCATGAAACCACAAGCACTTAAAGAAATATATACAAACAACCTAAGCAAAGTTGCAAAAATTAAAGAAAATGAAGCTAAAAAGGAAACTAGAAAGGTATTGCAAAGTGTCCAAGAAAAGAATTTTACCCCCTTCAAGATTGTCGAACCTCCCCCACACTTAGATAGTGCACGGTCCTCCGTGCAAGCTCATCATCCAGGAGAACGATACTTTGGGGGGCTCCACCTTCAGCTGGTGGTCAATGGTGCATGGGTTGATCATCTTCATCATCCTCCTCCCTAACTAACTCTGATGAAGCTTTGGGAGTTGGGTCGGGGTCTCCTCCTTATAGCTTTGCCGCTATCCACTCAAAATGCTTATTCTCAAGCCGCTTCAGGTCGTGGATAGTATGCAGGATGTCTTGGAAAAGGTTCGGAAGAAACCGGAGAAATGGTAAAGGAGTTGATGAAGTTGGTGGATTTGATAATGGTGCTGTAGGTGCCTTCCTCTTTGCGGGTGTCTCCTTTGATGATCCATCCAAATCAGCTCGTGGAATGAAGTTGTTGCCTCTTGGTATCTTGAACATGACGTCCGTGGGATGCCTCTCTACCCCCGTTGCTATGGCTAGTCGCATCACCATCGATGGAAAAGGGATGTTGATCTTTTTTTTTTTCAATGAGTTTCCAAATTGATGTGCGCATCAAGGTACAATGGCTATTGTCTTCCCTTCCAAAATAGCCCAAATTAGCAAAGCAGCTTTAAATCTGACATGGTTAGCATGGGTGCTAGGGACTATATAGTCGGCCACAATCAGATGCCAAATACGCGCCTCGACATTCAAGTCGGAATAAGCAATACTCGCGGGAACCGATTTCCTCCCCTTGCTATATTCCCAACTTGCACCGGGACGGCCATTCTTCTTAAGAATCGGATCCAAAGACATCCTCCCGTTGAACACATCCGCTTTTATCCTTGAATACTCATCCTTCGCAGGCGGAATGTGGGGAATATTCAGAATAGCTTCTAGAGCCTTGTTGGAAGTGTCCAACATTTTCCCTCAGAGGAATACCGACTCCTCTTCCCAAGCTTGGTAGTTCACATAGAATTCCCGCACCATGGATTCATTAACTTCGATTCGGTTTTGCTCAAGGAATCCCCAATGAAGCGAGGCAATCCAGTCATGGATAATCACCTTGTACTTGCTTGGAACCTTCAGTGGCCTCTCCTAATGGATTTTTCTATTCTCAATTGCCTCATATTGGAAGTTGGCTCTTCGGTTAACCAAGGTACTTGGTGTCTCACTTTGGCGATCCATGAACCACGTATTAGGAGGGCGAGTTGATGGTTGTACCACCGGTGATGTGACCGGTGCTTTACCCTTCTTGTGCATCCTAAAAAAGAGAATTAAAAACAAAAGATTTCAAGACTATATGGCAACAATTAAAATAAAATCAATGAGGAAGCACAAATAAATGTAGAAAATTCAAATTCTCAATTGGAAGCTTTCAAAATAGTGCGATTTGAAATGAAACAATGTGTGTATTTCAAGAGTGTGCGCAGTTAGAACACACACACCGGCCGGTTGAAACGGCAATTGCACTATTAAAACAATCAAAGCTCAATGCTTCACAATCAAGTGTTTAAGTTGCAAGTCTAAAGAATGGAGATACAAGCAACTTAAACAAGCACCAAATTACTTAGTTGAATTTTTGAAAGGGATGGTTATTGAGGTTGTGGATATGAAAGCTCATTGACAAAAAAAATGGTGTACAACAACAATAACCATTCAAGCAAGGTAACATGTCATTGATTCATTTTGAAGGACTGAGAATCACATAAACAATTTGCTAAAATTAGTGCAAAAGATGTTTGATCAAGACATCAAAGAGTTGTGAACACTTGTAATGTGATTACTCAATTCAATTGCTAAGATGAACAATGAGAAATGTGAATGCAACTAAGGACAATGCATTCGCCCCCAAGGCACCCATCAACAAAGGAATAGAAGTCATGTAAGACATGGGTGTTTAGAGCCTTAAGTTCAAGAGACAAGGGAATGCATTGGTAAATTCATCATCAACAATCATATTTGATGTTGCACAATTCCATGCCAAACAAGAGAGTGTTGAAAGCATATGATGGCCAATTTATATGAATCAAACAAAAGTTTTACATAGGCATTTTATCAAAAAATTAATGTGCATTGTGCAAACTCATGACATTTAAGCTCAAAATCAACCAAAATCAACCCAATGATTCAAACATTAAAACTTGTAATACAAGTATAACCAAAGAAAATAATAAATTCAATCTAAATAAGATGAAAAGAAAGTAAAACAACTTCAAAATATTAACATAAAAAGAAGATAAAAACCCCAAAATCAAAGGGTGAAGAAAGCAAGATAAGAAAAGGAAACAATGGCATTCGTTATAGCCACTGTGAGCTCACGGCAGTTGGCTTTGCCGGAGATACACCGGAGCTCCACAAGGGTGAAGGAACTCTCTGGTGGAAAAGAAGGAAAAGAGAAAGAGAAGGAAGAAAGGTAGAAGAAAGAGAGAAGAGAGAGAAAGAGAGGTGACGGCGGCGGCGGCACGTCGGCGGCAGGGTCGCCGGAAGAAGGGCTGGGCAATGGAGCAGCAGCAACAATGGAGAAAATAAGAAAGAAGAAGCTGCTGGAAGAATAGGGGAGTTGCCCTGTTTAACGCCCAATCGAGGCCTGTGCATGCGCACAGGGGTTTGTGGGCGCGCACAGAGAGGAAAAAAAAGAGGGATGCGAATGCACACAGCATGCGAACACTCCTAACAGAAGGGATGAAACGAGCTGTGCGGGAGCACAAATCTGTGCGCTCGCACAAAAGATGATTTTTTTTTCAATTGCTTGGGGAATGGGTTATGTGTGCGTGCGCACGAACAGACCCAAAAAAGAATGGGGTTCATGTGCACAAGCTGTGCTAACACTCCCACCAGAGTGGTTGAAAGTTCGCGTGTGGACGCACAAGTCTGTGCGCTCGCACAGAGAGTGCGAAAAGAGCATGTATGCGTATGCACGAGTAGGTGCACACGCACAGGACGCTTAAAACAGGGGAGTGCCCATGCACAAGCTGTACTGGCGCTACGAACAGAGGGCATAAATGAGAGTGTGCGCGCACGCAGGGTTGTCTCCCAATATAAACCGGGAGTTTTACTTCCCGGGTCGTCTCCCAAGGACCTAGTGATCAATGAGTGTGCAATTTTGGTTGTTAAGGGCAACAAGATTTTTCAATGAAGATATGAACAATTAAAGAAATAAAAGAACATTCAAAATTGCAAGTAATGAACTGATAAAGGAATTAAAGAACTAGCTATGTAATATAGACAAGTAAGCTATAAAAGTGATTGATGTATGGATGTATATGTATAATTCAAAACATAAATGGAGTCTTGCCTTGGGATGAGCTAGGGACCTTTCCTTGTTGAAACCACAACTATGAGAATTATAATGGATTAATCTCACTTAGTTAACCCTTACATCGGAGAATAAGTCAAGGAGCATAGTTGTCCTTAATCCACAAATCCTAACTCACTTGCTAATTACCTTAGCAACAAGTTAGCTTTAGTGGAAACAAGAACAATTAACAATCCAAGAATTATCACTAAATATTGGACATTCAAACTCTAGGAACCCAATTACTCATTTTTCCCAAGTCAAGAGGTGGAAATTTAGCCCATAACTAAACTTGACATTTCCACAAACACTTGGTGGGCAAAAATACAAAACATGAGAAAATTAAGAAAATGCTTGAAACTATGAGCAACAAATGATCAAAATCAACAATACCAACTCAATTAAGCATATAACAATCATGAATCATCAAAATCATCAACAAGAAATCAAAATTGGAATATATATATATACCAGATGTCCCGGGGCAGATCAAGGAGGGAAAAGGGGAAGAAGGCATGAAAATAAAAGTTAGTATGAATGCAGTATGATAGATGCAAGAACGAGAAAGTAAATATGAAGTTAGATACGGCGGTAGCCCGCACGCATATTCATGTTAGTATGAAGTTAGATGCGGCGGTAGTCCGCACGCATATGCAAATGCAGATGCAGGAAATGTAAAATGAAGAACAAGAAATTGAAGAACTAGATAAATATTTTATTGATGGATTGAAATTGAAAAGAAAGAAGAGGGAAGAAGAAGAGCTGGAGAGCTTACAAGGGAACTCTCAGAACTTCTCTCTCTAACTTCTCTCTATATTGTGTAAACTAAAGGGTGCCTCACAATGAGAAAGAGGCCTCCTTTTATAGATGGAGATTTTACTGTTTCTATAGTACAGGTGAAGCTAACCGATACTATTTGTACAGTACAACTTGATTATTTTCAATTTTCCTGATTACATATTTTTCGTGATTAAAGACTAATCCTCGCCGAGGTCAATTCCAAAGCAGTCATCTTCATTTTGATTATAACCGCTTGAGGATTCTGCTGATGAAGTAGGATTTTCTTTGTGTTTTTCATCTTCTTCAATCATCTGCTTGATTTGTTGAAGATGTTTTGCCAAGGTTTCTTTTGATTGGGCTCCTGTAAGGGCTGCAGCTATTTGAGCTTTCTGATTCAGAAACGAAGCCGTTTCCGGATCTGAAATCTTCTGACTATGTGGATTGGTTTTGAACCATTCTCTGACCTTATCTGGATAGGCCATTGATGAATCAAATTGAGACCACCATTTTACGTAACCATGCCTTTGTAGGATTGGAAGTGATTTGCAGTGGTATGATTTTGCATATTTGTATTGCCAGGAAAATACCCATGCCAGTGAAAAAATTAGGAAAAATTTTAACATTACAGGAACACATGTTTCCTGACTGTTAAATTTTAATTGAAAAAGTTTATACCCTTCATCTGTTGGTGAGGGTAGAATTTCTGGAATTGGCCCAAAGAAGTCCCACCATTGGTAGAACCAATTTGGAAAAACATAATTGGTTTTTCTTTTAAAATATATTAACCATGAATGTCTGTACTGAGTATTTTGGAACCAAAATACTTTAGTCCAGGCCTCCATGTAGTCCCAATAATTAAAACCTATTGGGTCATAATTTTGAGAAAATTTTTGAATTTTGTTTAGATTGTTCCCAAATTGCTTTGGGGACAAAATTTTGAGGATTTGGATAGTTGAATGGGTTATAAAATTGGGATTGGTTTTGTCCTTGTAGTGTTTAATAGATACTGAGTCAGTATCTATTAAGATGAATTCGTAAAATTGGCGGGTTTTGTTGGGTGCCAAAGGCCTGAAGTGGAATCCAGTGGAAAAAATCTTTGAGATGACTTTGTTTGGCGAGCTATCCCAGAATTCAGGCTCCATATGGATAATATTTGAGGTTTTGTTTGTGGACATGTAATTGGTTTGGGCTTTTTGTGTTTTGGTAGTGGTTGAGGATGTTTGGGGTATCTGGACCATAGCCTTTTCTTTTCCTATTTGTATGACTGTTTTATGATTGGCCATTTGGGATATCAGTTGAGCTAAGTCACTTTCTTCATCTGACTCACTGCAAATGTCAGCCCAAGATTTTTTGTTGAGTTTAGTGAGACCCTGGTCTTGTAAGGCCAAGAGGGTTTCAATTGGGAAGGCATAGTCTGTCTTAGTTTGTTTGGCTTGGTTGTTTGTTGGTTCAATGGATTGTTGAGTGGGTTGTTGGGTAGATGACCCAGATTGTTGAGTAGGTTGTTGGGTAGATGACCCTGTTGGGGTGTTGGACCCAGATCTTCTGATTGGCCCGAGTAGGGCTAGGCGAACACCTCTGCCTCTTGCTGAGGCTAAAGTTACCTTTTTAGGCATTGTCTTTTTGCTTGTCTCCCTGCAAATATTCATGTGTGAGAAAGTCAGGGAGAGAGTTTGAGTTACCCTTGATGTGCTCAATATCAAAATAAAAAATGCTTAATATAGCTTGCCACCTGGCAAACACTTGTTTTGATGCAAGATTTTTAACATCATTTTGTAAAACATCTTTGGCCGATTTACAGTCAACTCGGACTAAAAAGTTTTGATTGAGTAAGTCAGATTGAAATTTTGTGATGTATAAAACAATGGCTAAAATTTCTTTTTTGATAATGGAGTATTTTTGTTGAGTACTATTCCAATGTTTGGATGTAAATGCAATGATACATTCTTTATCATGCAATTTTTGTTTTAGGATACCCCCATATCCTAAATCTGATGCATCTGTTTCCACTATCTTGAATGCATGAGGAATAGGTAAGTAAAGACAAGGAAGATTGCGGACTTTGGTTTTAAGAAATCTGATAATATCAGAATGTTTGTCTGTCCATGGTGGAGGATTTTTCTTAAGCCTATCATGGAGAGGCTTAATGAGATTGTTAAGTTTTGGGATGAAATTCGAGACATAATTGAGACATCCTAGGAACCTCTGGAGCTGAGGTTTATCAAGGATATAATCTGGAAATTTTTCTGCAAACAAAATTGATCTTTCAATAGAGATTATAGTTCCTTGGAAAATCATATGACGAAGAAAACATATTTTTGTTTGGAAGAGAACAATTTTTGACTTGGAGACAGCAAGACCATTTTTTGGATGATGTACATAAAAGTTTTAACATGCTTGAAATGTTCATGTAAAGTTTGGGAAAAGATTAAAACATCATCAATATAAACGATTGCAAAGTTTGAGTATGGGTTGAAAATATCGTTCATAATTTTTTGAAATTCAGATGGGGCATTTTTCAGACCAAAAGGCATTACGTTCCATTCATATTGACCAAATGGAACTGTAAATGCTGTTTTATATCGGTCTGATTCTATGATTTGGATCTGCCAAAAACCAGATTTCATATCAAATTTTGAAAAAATATTTGTTGAGTTTAATCTATTAAGCAAATCCTTTTTGTTTGGGATAGGATAACAGATCCATTGCAAAGCTTGGTTCAGAGGTTTGTAATTGATGACAAGTCTAGGAGTTCCTCATTCTATTTCAGCTTGTTTATTAACATAAAACGTAGAACAGGACCATGGACTCTTGCTAGGACGAATCAATCCTTTATCCAAAAGATCTTTAATTTCTTTTTGACAATGCTGTAAAAGCTACTCATTCATCTGAATAGGGCGGGCTTTTGTAGGGATTTTTGATTCCTTGAAGTCTTTTTCATAGGAAAGATCAACAATGTGTTCTTTCCTATTCCAGAAGGCATGAGGCAAATCAGAACAGATAGACTTTTCAATTTGAATTGAAAGGTTTTTGATCTTATCTTGAATCTTTGGTTGAGAAAGCTGTGATTCAAGGGTTTTGAAAGAGATTTCTTCTTTTAAAAAGCAGATCTATTTGGTTTTGGATTCAATTAGGTTTAGGGATCTCTGTTTTGGCGAGTCTAGGAACTCAAAGAAAGTTACTTGTCCTCCCACAAAAGAGGTTAGTCCAGGAAAGTCTGTCAGATAAGGAAACAAAAGGATTATGAAAGGTGTCCCCAAGACTACATCATTTTTGATATTCTTTTGCTATGATAAATTCGGTGGGAATTCAGAGATTACCTTTTTCTACAAAAACATCGGTTAGTTTGAAATTGATACTTAGCCTTTCACCCGTTATTGAGCTAAGGCGTTCAGTAGACTTTTCAAAATATTTTGTGGGGATTAGAACTTCCTTAATACAGTTTGAATCTGCACCTAAGTCAAAGAGTGCAATGGTGTCGAAAACAAAATCTTTAACGACAATTCGGATATGAACACGATGCTTCATAAAAGAGAATACATTTATTATTCTCAAAATTTTCTTTTTCCTCGTTGTCGTTAGAAGTTGTATTTTCTTGTTCCTTAGAACACTCAGTTTGGTTTAAAAGAGAATCAAGTTCTTCATCACCAGATTCTTCTTCTTGCATTAATTGTGAGAGAATAAGTTAATGATTGTCTTGATTTCTTTTAATTTCCTGGATTTTCCTTTTAAGATTGTTAACCTCAGTCTGGAGGTCCTGAATGGTTATGGGACAAATAAATTATTTTTCTAATTTTTTGAAAATAGGTTTGACATCATATTTATTGTTGAGGACCAAATTTTTGGGTTTTTTCTCTTTTTGTAAAGATTTTTTTAATTTCAAAAGAAAATTTTTCTTTTGTTCTGGATTGCCAATAGCCTCTATAGCATCAAACAAGAGATCTTGATCTTTGGATAAGACATTAATCTGCTTGACATCAGAATCTGAGGATGATTCAATATCATCTACTTGGATATTGTTGATATTATCCGAGGATTCTCGTCCAGAGTCATCATCAGAACTTTCAATTAAAAGATTGTTAATCTGATCTTCAATCTGAGGATTAAGGTTCAGATTATTAATCTTTCTTTTTAACCTACAATATTTGCTAACATGTCCTGGTTTTTTACATGTATAGCAAATAATGGGGTTTTTCTGTAGGTATTTTTGAAAATTATTTTGAAAACTTTTCTCATTTTTGGGGTTTTGGAAACCTTTTCTGTTTTTTCTAAAATTTTTCTCAGGATTATGTTTAAAAACTTTGCGATTGGATGGTCTTTTAGATTTCCTTGGATGACAAGCAGGAAGACCAAATTGTTCACAAAAAGTTCCCAAGTCAATACGATTTTGGGTTTTCTCACGAGCAAGTTGCCTTTGGATTTTATCATCTTGACAAATCTTCAAAGCAACCTTTTGGATGAAAGAAATGAGTTGACCATAACTTAACTCATCATAGGGTATTATCCCATCTGGGGTTAAGCTATGAATTTTATCCCTCACTCTATCTCCCAGGGATTTGGGGAGTCCAGCCAGGAATTTTTCTTTCCAGAAAGGTTGTTGACTGTTTTCTCTGGTATAGACTCTAGTAAGAAAGGTGTCCTTATACCATCGAAAGTCAGACAAAGTTTTGCACCAAAGATTGAAAAGCAGCTCAGCAGATCGGTCTTTCCAAAGAGATGGATCACCTATAAAGTGGCTTGCTATGGTAAAGATTAAGGTGTTGACTGCATCAGGTATAGGTTCCCCGTCGCCTCCAATGATGGGTTCGTTTTGGTCATTGAGCTTTATGGCTGAAAAGATAGACTGTTTTTGGCCATCAAAAACGTAGTTATCCCACCATCCTTTGAGTTGGCCAGAGAAACCAGAAACAATAACATTGGCTATTGCTTCCTCTGAGGTCTCATGGGTAGCTTGATAGACTGTGCCTACCATGGTCATATGTTGAAGCATGCTCATGATGTTGTATTCTGTTTTGCCGTCTGGTGCACGAAATCACAATCACACTTTTGCAATTCCACACAACTAACCAGCAAGTGCACTGGGTCGTCCAAGTAATACCTTACGTAAGTAAGGGTCGATCCCACGGAGATTGTCGGCTTGAAGCAAGCTATGGTTATCTTGTAACTCTTAGTCAGGATATCAATCATTCTCAGATTTAATTGTAAAAAGTAAAAGAACATGAAACAAATACTTGTTTTGCAGTAATGGAGAACATGTTGAGGTTTTGGAGATGCTCTGTCTTCTGAATCTCTGCTTTCCTACTGTCTTCTTCTTCACACACGCAAGGCTCCTTCCATGGCAAGCTGTCTGTTGGTGGATTACCGTTGTCAAGCTTGCTGTGGGTTGATTATTTAACCACCTCTTAGCTTAATCTTTTACAGCAAATGGAAACAGTAATAATCTGTAGACATCCTGATCCACTTCTTTATCACGTACTGTATCAGCAATTTGTAAGAACTGTGCCAGAAACTCAGTAGGTTCTTCCTGTGGAAGACCGAAATACTGGCAATTTTGCTACACCATGATAATGAGCTGAGGATTTAGCTCAAAACTGCTTGCTTTGATGGGAGGTATACAGATGCTACTCCCATATGCAGCTGTAATGGGGTTAGCATATGACTCCAGAGTCCTTCTGGACTGTTCACTTCCACTTATGTCCATGATGGAGAAAAGGGAATTGATATGAATTTTTTTTAATTTTTTTATTTAATTAAAAATAACCGAAAAAAATAAAACAAAATAAATGGAAGATAAAATAAAACTTTCAAAAATTAGAAGAAAATGAAATAAAAGAAAATTGAAAACTAAATTAATTAATTAATCAAAAAGATTTTGGAAAGAGAATGCTTAGTTAATTTCGAAATATGAAAGAGAAAAGTAGTTAGGTAATTTTTTTTGAAAAAGATTTTGAAATTAGTAATAAAAAAGATATGATTGAAAATTATTTTGAAAAAGATATGATTGAGAAGATATGATTGCAATTTAAAAAAAAGATATGATTGAAAAGATATGATTGAAGAAATTAAAATGATTTGATTTTTGAAAAATATTTGAAAAGATCAATTTTTGAAATTAGAATTTTGACTTGACTAAAAAAAAGATATGATTTTGAAAATCTTTGACTAATTTAATGCAAAATTTCGAAATTTATGAGTAAAATAAGGAAAAGATAATTTTTTTTTTATTTTTGGATTTTAATGAGGAAAGAGAAAAATAACAAAATGACACTAAACTTAGAAATTTTAGATCAAAACAAAGAGAACAAACAAGAAAACTTTGAATGTCAAGATCAACACCAAGAACACTTTGAAGATCAAGATGAACACCAAGAACAAATTTTTGAAATTTTTTTTAAGTAAATAAAAGCACAAGGGACACCAAACTTAAAATTTTTAGAAAATCAAACACAAATTTTCGAAATTTTAAAGGAAAACACAAAGAAGACACCAAACTTAAAATTTTTAGAAAATCAAACACAAATTTTCGAAAATTTAAAGGAAAACACAAAGAAGACACCAAACTTAGAATTTTTAAAGATCAAGAAAGAACTAAGAACATGCAAATTCGAAAAATTGAAAGAAAATAAAAGCATGCAGTTGGCACCAAACTTAAAATATGAAACTAAACTCAAACAAAAGACTCAAATTTAGTGACTCTAAACCAACAAAAATAAATTATTCCTAATCTAAGCAACAAGATAAACCGTCAGTTGTCCAAACTCGAACAATCCCCGGCAACGGCGCCAAGAACTTGGTGCACGAAATCACAATCACACTTTTGCAATTCCGCACAACTAACCAGCAAGTGCACTGGGTCGTCCAAGTAATACCTTACGTGAGTAAGGGTCGATCCCACGGAGATTGTCGGCTTGAAGCAAGCTATGGCTATCTTGTAACTCTTAGTCAGGATATCAATAATTCTCAGATTTAATTATAAAAAGTAAAAGAACATGAAACAAATACTTGTTTTGCAGTAATGGAGAACAGGTTGAGGTTTTGGAGATGCTCTATCTTCTGAATCTCTGCTTTCCTACTGTCTTCTTCTTCACACACGCAAGGCTCCTTCCATGGCAAGCTGTCTGTTGGTGGATCACCGTTGTCAATCGCTACCATCCGTCCCCTCAGTGAAAATGGTCCAAATGCGCTGTCACCACACGGCTAATCATCTGTCGGTTTTCACTCATGCTGGAATAGGATCCATTGATCCTTTTGCGTTTGTCACTACGCCCAGCACTCGTGAGTTTGAAGCTCGTCACAGTCATCCCTTCCCAGATCCTACTTGAAATACCACAGACAAGGTTTAGACTTTCCAGATCTCAAGAATGGCTGCCAATAATTCTAGCTTATACCACGAAGACTCTTATCTGAATCAGGAGGCTAAGAGATAAGCACTCAATCTAAGGTAGAACGGAGGTGGTTGTCAGGCACGCGTTTATAGGTTGAGAATGGTGATGAGTGTCACAGATCATCACATTCATCAAGTTGAAGTACGAGTGAATATCTTAGAATAGAAACAAGCGTGATAGAATGGAAAACAGTAGTAATTGCATTAATTCATTGAAACACAGCAGAGCTCCTCACCCCCAACCATGGGGTTTAGAGACTCATGCCGTAGAAGGTACAATATGAAGCATGTAGAGTGTTATGAGGTACAAGATGAATCACTAAAAGTAGTTTTTATAATAAACTAGTGACCTAGGGTTACAGAAAATGAGTAAGCTAGAATAGTTAGTGTAAAAATCTACTTTCGGGACCCACTTGGTGTGTGCTTGGGCTGAGCATTGAAGCTTTCACGTGTAGAGACTTTTCTTGGAGTTAAACGCCAGCTTTTGTGCCAGTTTGGGCATTTAACTCCAGCTTTCATGCCAGTTCTGGCGTTTTGACGCCAGAATTTCTATGCTGAATTGGAACGCCGGTTTGGGCCATCAAATCTCGGGCAAAGTATAGACTATTATATATTGCTGGAAAGCCCATGATGTCTACTTTCCAACGCAATTGAGAGCGCGCCTATTAGACTTCTGTAGCTCCAGAAAATCCACTTCAAGTGCAGGGAGGTCAGAATCCAACAGCATCTGCAGTCCTTTTTCAGCCTCTGAATAAGATTTTTTGCTCAGGTCCCTCAATTTCAGCCAGAAAATACCTAAAATCACAGAAAAAATACACAAACTCATAGTAAAGTCTAGAAATATGATTTTTGAATAAAAACTAATAAAAACATAATAAAAACTAACTGAAATATACTAAAAACATACTAAAAACAATGCCAAAAAGCGTATAAATTATCCGCTCATCACCATCTATATTCCATTCATAGACGATATTGGCGTTGAAACTGAAAAAACCCATTTCTCTTCTTCGAGGGCTAGATTTGGGGCAGAGACAAGATTATAACCATATGCAGAGGGTTTGGTTAGACCCTTCCACTTGGTTAGAGAATTGGTCATAATTGGGCTGACTTTAAGGGATGATTTATCCGAATCGTCACTCTGACAAGAGGAAGAATCATTGGAATCATGACCAATGGCATTAATAGCCTTGGATGAGCGGGTCTGTATATGAGATGTAGATTCACCAGAGTTTGTAGGAGTCTCAGGGACGGTAATAAAACGATTTAAAAGTTGGTCAATCTTTTGCATGACTTCTGAATCGCTAGATTGTTGTTTTAAAATAGAGGTTTTAAGACTCTGTTTTGCCCTGTTACTCATCTTGAAAGGTTTAAAAAGAGGTTTCTCAATACTTTTAGAAGTAGATACTTTAGAAACATTTTTCAAAGAGAAAGTAGATCCTGAAGATGAAAGGTTGTCACCCAAGCATTGTAAAAATCTATTGGTATAATTTGATTGTTCAATGAGATTTTTAATATCTTTCGGGGCGACAGCTTCATCAACATTTTTTTATTTAAAAGGAGAGGCCATAACAGGGTTATGTCCTTCCGTACTTGAAATAACAAAAGCTCCTTTTGGAGGAAACTCAGATCTGACTAAGTTCCCATCTTTGACTTTCCAAGTTAAAATAACATTTGCTGAAAGCGAAGTTTGTTTGGTTTTGAAAGGATAATCAATATCATTTTTGATGGAATAAGCATGAAACCATTCAAAGAAAGGAATATGCATTTTAACCTCATTTAGAAAATTGTAGTATCTTTCTTTGAATGATGATATTTGAGCAGCTCTATAAGTACATAAATACCATTCTCTGTGGAGGTCATACTCCTCAGAGTAAAGGTTTTTACGTAAAGCTTCTCTATTTATAACAAATTCTGTGCTACTTATGGGTACCATCATTCATAGAAGAATATGTTGGAGATTGAATGGAAGATTGTACTTCAATTTCAATATCATCATCCGAGTGTCTACCCTCGGTTTGATAAACTGCTTGAGAAATATTTGAATTATTGTGTAATCCTGAAATGTTAATTTCAGAATGTACTGGTTTTGAGATTTTTGAGAACTGAGATTGAGAAGTCACGGAAAAAGACCTTCTTGCTGAAGCAAAATCATTGGATGTTCCTGCTTCAGACCTGGAGGAAAAAGAGTTTCGTCTGTCAAAGAAGATCTCTACTTTCCCTGATTCATCCTGTTTTATTTCTCGTAAGAGAGGTGCTTGTCTAGGTTGTGTTGGAATAGCTCTGTCAATAGACCATGACTGGGGGAGATCAATTTCATCCCACCTTATGAGCCTAGGGATCATGACATTGGCCTTTGTCATGTCAGTGACAAACAAAGTAGTTTCACGATCTTGGAATTTAAGAAGGACTCTAGAATTATAAGTGTTCATGACCTTGTATTGAATCCTATAGATTAAAGCAGCTGGGATGGATCCTTCTTTCATGTTAAGACCATGAATTCAGATGTTCAAGAAAAGGGAGTCAAGGATGTTGGTATCTAACAAATTGACTGTTTTGTTTGGGAAACAGTTGAAGTACACTGGACCATATCCAAGGCTTGTTTCTACTGTTCCGATCAAGGAGTCTTGGAAATCATTATGCCTAATGTCTCTAAGGCACATAAGGATGGAAGCATTCAAACCTTCTCTAATGAGAGGCTTGACAGCGACTTTTACACATCCTATGTGAAGATATCTGTAATGACGGGCATGTTCTCTGACAGATTATTTGGTCAAAAGATGGAATTCCTCACCGGACTCTGGTCCTAGAGGAATGTTGTTTTCGGCTGTTTTGATGATATAATCAGATTTTCTTTTGTTGTCATCAGGGACATATAACTCATCTTGAGGGATTTTGGGTATTCCCCAATTGTCAATGGCTTGATTGATATCTTCGAAGCAAACTTCTTCTTCAAAGATATTATGTTTGGGAGAAAGTTCCTCAGGTCGAGTTACTTTCTCAGTAAGGGGATTAGCGGAAGAAAGGATTGGAGAGGTAGAGGAGGAAGACGGAGAAGAAAAGGAAAGACGTCTAGAAAGATAGCGGAATAGTTTAGACATTTTTCATAAAATCTGATATCATTGCCCTCCTTTGGTTCAGAAAGAACATATATATTATCACTAAACTATCACTTAAATTTTTGAATCTGGGGTTTTTAACTCTTTTTTTTGTAATCTCTAAATCCATAGTCACCAGGAGTTCTTACATTTAGATCTTATCACTTTCAAGAACATCGTCAAATTAGCCTTATTGCCCATCAACAAGGGTCTTACTGCTACAGTTCCTTTAGGTGATAAAATTAAACAGCCTGTACTTCCAGATTTTAAGAGTGGTTGATACAGAAGAAATGAACATGAACAGTACAGTAAATAAGAACTTGAATAGTAAACATAATTTTCAGATCCATGAACCTCAGAGATAGTTTAATGATAATAATAACATTCCTACTTCCCCATCAGATACTTAATTACAAGAAAGAGTAGCAAATTGTAACTAAAAGGAGTAACAATTAAGAGATACTTACGATGGAAGCTAGCAAAATCCAAGAGCAAAAATGAAAATGGCACTTGAAATGTAAAATCCTAGTATAAACCCTAATGGAGATTAAAGAAAACTTAGAGAAAAACTACACTAAAACCTCCTACTACTACTCCTAAAACTATTCTAATGATATGCTATGGTATTGTGTTGTTTTTCCCCTTCATTATGAGCTATTGGCTTCAGAATTAGGCCTCCAATCCATCAAAAACGTGAGTCACGTGTATTTTTAATGAAGGCATGTGCGGGTACTTGTGCGTACGCACAGATGTGTGCGCACGCGCACTCGGCCAAAATCTCTAGTTGTGCGCATGCACAAGAGGCTGTGCGCACGCACACTTCGCGATGCTCAGGATGGTCGTGCGACGCATAAGATGCTGCTCGCGCGCACACTTCGCTCTGCTTTGGTTCCTGTGTGTACGCATGCAGGTCTGTGCGTACGCACACATCGCTTTGCTCTCCTCCTTTGATTCTTCATGCTTCCCCCTCTTTGCATGCTCCTCTTCCATTCTCACCAAGCCATTCCTACCTTATACATCTGAAATCACTCACAAACAACATCAAGGTATCGAATGGAAGGAAAATAGTATAAAAATAGGCTAAATTAGGTACAAAAGAGCATGTTTTCATAATCAAGCACAATTTAGGAGGAAAGTTCAAAAGCATGCTATTTGAGGGAATAAGTACAGGTTTATATGATGAAATCCACTCAATTTCAATTAAAAATTATTGTAAAATATGGATTCATCACTCTACTAGGATGATAAGTTTGAATGGCACTAATTACCATCTATGGAAGGGAAAAATGAAGGATTTGTTGTTTGTCAAAAATCTATATTTACCCGTATTTTCTACACAAAAACCAGAATCTAAAACAGATGAAGAATGAGAGTTTGAACACCAACAAGTTTGTGGTTTATTGGGCAATGGGTGGATGATAATGTTTACAATCACATTGCTAATGAGACTTATTCTAGGGCTTTGTGGAATCAAATTGAATCCTTGTATGCTTCCAAGTCTGGTAATAATATATTGTACTTGTTGAATATGTTGATGAATTTGAGATACAAGGAGGGGTCACAAGTATTTGATCACTTGAATGAATTTCAAGGGGTTCTGGATTAGTTGTCAAGCATGGGAATCAATTTTGAAGATGAGGTTCAAGAATTGGGGTTGCTAAATACTCTACCAGATTCTTGGGAGACATTTCATATCGCTCTTACTAATTCTGCTCCGAATAGTAAAGTGAGCATGCAACTTGTTAAATGTGGAATTTTAAATGAAGAAATGAGAAGGAAGACGCAGAATTCTTCGTCACACTCTGAAATGTTAGTCACTGAAACCAGGGAGAGAAATCAGAATAGAGGTCAAAAGGGTAGAGGTAAAAGCAGGAGCGAATCCAAGTCAAGATACAAGAATGTTGAGTGTCATTACTGTCACAAAATGGGTCACGTTGAAAAATATTTCTTTCTTTGGAAAAAGGATAACAAAGGTAAGCAAGTAAAGAAGGATGATGGTGGTAATGATCGTGTATCTTCTATTTTAGATAATCTTCTTACTGTTGATATTGTTGATTATGATTACAAGGTCAATCTTGTTTCTGATGATGAGTTCAGCTGGGTAATTAATAGTGGCACCTCAATACATTTTACACCGAAGAAGGAGTTCTTCACTTCTTATACTCCAGGTAATTTTGGAGTGCTTAAGATGAGTAATGATGGCTTGGCCAAGGTTATTGATGTAGGAGATGTTTGTCTTGAGACTAATATGGGAATGAAGCTGCTACTCAAAGATGTTAGATATGCTCCAAATGTTTGCTTGAATTTGATTTCAGTTAAAAGGCTTGATAATGAAGGCTTTGTAAACACTTTCGGCTTTGGACAATGGAAGCTTACTAAAGGCAACTTAGTGGTGGCTCGAGAAAAAGGCACTTCAAGTTTGTATGTGATGCATGCCATGATTGCAAAAGGTAATGTGAATGCGATTGAAAGTAAAGAAGTTTGTAGCTTGTGGTACAGACGACTTGGTCATATTAGTGAAAAAGGACTTAATTATTTATTTCAAAAGGATGCTCTTTCCGGTTTGAAGAATGCAGAGTTGGAGAAATGTTCTCATTGCATGGCTGGCAAACAAAGAAGATTATCTTTCAAAAAGCATCAAACTTCAAGAAAATCAAACTTCTTGGAATTTGTGCACTCCGATATTTGTGGTCCTTTGAGGATACGGTCTTTTAGTGGAGCTATTTACTTTATTACTTTTATTGATGATCATTCAAGAAAGCTTTGGACTTATGCTTTGAAAACAAAGAACCAATCTTTGAAAATTTTAAACAATTCCAAGCTTTGGTTGAGAGAGAAACAGGTAAAAATCTTAAATGTATTCGCACTGATAATGGTGGTGAGTATTGCAGGCCATTTGATGAGTATTGCAAGCAGCAAGGCATTAGGCATGAAAAGACGCCTCCTAAAACACCTCAGTTGAATGGTTTGGCAGAAAGGATGAATAGAACATTGATTGAAAGAGTTAGGTGTATGCTTACTGAAGTTAAGCTACCTAAAGTCTTTTAGGGTGAAGCGCTACTTACGGCGGCTCATGTGAATAATCTGAGTCCTACAATTGCTTTGGACAATAATGTTCCAGATCATGTTTGGTCGGGCAAAGATGTCTCGTATGGTCACTTGAGAGTCTTTGGATGCAAAGCATTTGTTCATGTTCCAAAAGATGAGAGGCCCAAGTTAGATGTGAAGACAAGGCAGTGCATTTTTATTAGATATGGTCAAGATGAGTTTGGTTATAGACTTTATGATCCAGTTGAAAAGAAGCTTGTAAGAAGCTGTGATGTAGAATTTATTGAAGACCAAACCATTGAAGACATTGATAAGACAGAGAAGAGTCAATCACAAGAAAGTAGTGACTTGATTGATGTAGATCCAGTTCAGCCTCCTCCTTCGTCAGAATTATCAGAGAATCAAGATCAAGAGCATATACAATAAAATGAGCCTTTGGTTCCTAATAACCAGGAGATGGGAGATCCGATTGATGCTCCAGTTGATGATGATGCTGATAATCAACCTGAGCTACCTGAAGATCCACCAGGTTTCCATCTTAGGAGGTCTACTAGAGAGCGACGAGCTTCAACAAGGTATACTTCTAATGAGTTTGTGACATTTACTAATGGATATGTGACCTTGACTGATGGGGGAGAACCTGAATGCTATGCAGAAGTTATGGAAGGCGACGACAATAAGAAATGGTTTGATGCAATGCAAGATGAAATGAAATCCTTGCATGATAATCAAACATTTGAGCTTGTGAAGTTGCCAAAAAGAAAGAAAGCTTCACAGAACAGGTGGGTTTATAGGTTGAAGCATGAAGAAATTCTCAGTGTGCAAGGTACAAGGCTAGATTAGTGGTCAAGGGCTACAGGCAGAAAAATGGAGTTGACTATAATAAAATCTTTTCACCGGTTGTGAGAAGATCTTCTATTAGGACTATGTTGAGTTTGGCTGCAAGTCTTGATTTAGGGATAGACCATATGGATGTGAAAACTGTTTTCCTTCATGGTGATCTTAAGGATGAAATTTACATGGAACAACCTGAAGATTTCATGGTAAAAGGCAAAGAGGATCATGTTTGCAAACTAAAAAAGAGCTTGTATGACTTGAAGCAAGCTCCAAGACAGTGGTATTCGAGTCTGTTATGGCAGAACAAGGCAACAAGAAGACTACTTCTGATCATTATGTATTTGTTAAACAGTTTGCTAGTAATGATTTTATTATCCTTTTGATATTTGTTGATGACATGCTTATTGTTGGTCAGAATGCTTATAGGATTGATATGTTGAAGAAGAAACTTACAATGTCATTTGCAATGAAGGACCTTGGGCTAGAAAAGGAGATTCTTTGTATAAGAATCGAGCGTGATAGAAAGGAAAAGAAACTTTGGTTGTCACAGAAAAAATACATAGAGACATTGTTGTACAGGTTCCAAATGGAAAAAGCAAAGGCCATTAGTACTCATCTTGCTACACACTTCAAATTGAGTTGCAAGAAAAGTCCATTAAGTGATAAAAAGAAGAAAGACATGGAAAAATTTCCATATGCATCAGCCGTGGGTAGTTTAATGTATGCTATAGTGTGCACAAGACCGGATATAGCTCATGTTGTTGGTTGTGTTAGCCGTTTTGTTTCAAACCCAGGAAGAGAGCATTGGAATGCTGTAAAATGGATAATGAGATATCTTCGTAGTACTTCTAACATGAAGTTGTGTTATGGAAGTGATAAGCCTATTCTAGTTGGTTACTCTGACTCAGACATGGCAGGAGATATTGACTCTAGAAGGTCCATTTTAGGCTTCTTGATCAACTTTGCGGGTGGAGCTGTGTCTTGGCAATCTAGATTACAAAAATGTATTGCTTTGTCTACTACCTAGGCCGAGTTTATTGCCATTACCGAAGCGTGCAAGGAAATTCTTTGGATGAAGAAATTCTTGAAAGAACTCGGGTTTACTCAAAAGAGGTATATGTTATTTTGTGATAGTCAAAGTGCTATACATCTTGGTAAAAATTCTATTTTTCATTCTCGATCCAAACATATTGATGTGAGGTATCATTGGATACGTAATGTTGAGTTGTTGGAACTTGAAAAGGTTCATACTAATAAGAATGGTTCTGATATGACGACCAAGGCATTACCAAGATGGAAGTTTGAAGTTTGTTGCTTAATCGCCGGATTGGCGGTTACCTCCACATAGTCGTGAGGGGGGAGATTTGTTGGGGTTTTCGGGCTCCCTTCCTATGTGAAGAAAAAGCCCAAATGTTAGTATCCAAACCCATGAATAGTTGAAAAGGCTGAGTTGAGTTAGGATTGAGTGAGAGAGATCTGATTTTGCAAGAAGAACACCAAACACTAGAGAGAAGAGAAGAGAGAAAGTCATTTTCGCACATATACAAACCTGTCTTTGTAAATTAGTCGCTGCAGATTTGTTAACCGTTGGATTGGACTCAAATTTGGACAGTGGGTTTCACACACCTGGTTCTTTGTTGTCACCGTTCAGATCTTCAATTTCATGTCTATAGCTGGAGATATTGGCCGCGCACAGCAGCTCTATTTTTGTAGTATTTTTGTCTTCTTGTTCTTGTTTTGTAAGCTTTGAAGCTTGGGTTGTTTGGCCTGTTGTATGCACATTTTGTGCAGTAATTTGTGACTCTCTTGTACCATTTTTTCATTATAGTGAAGCTATTTTCTGGTCTTGGTGACTCGTGGTTTTTACTTCTCTCATTGAGGAGGTTTTCCATGTTAAAAATCTTGGTGTGTTAACTTGTCTCTAATTTTTGGTTTATGTGATTTTTCTGCTGCTATTGGGTATTATTGTATTACTGTTAATACTTGTTATGAGTAGATATTATTGCTCCTCTAATTCTTGCAAGTAGAAAATTGTGTATTTTATTTCTATCACCTACAACCCCCCTCCCAAACATGAAATTAGTCTTCCATTTTTTCTACTTTGGACCCCTTTGATTTTTATATTTTGGCCCCTCCCTTAAAAAAAAAAAAAAGGTATTTTTACAATTTAAGTATATTTAAGTAAGAATTAAGAATAAGATAAAAAAATTTTAGGATAAAGTATGCTATTTATGTCTGAAATTTGTTAAAAATTTTAAAAATACTCATAAGTTTTATTTTGTTTTAATTTTGTTCCAAAAATTTTTGATTTGTATCATATATTTCTAACGGCTAAATTTTTAAAAAGTTTAGGACTAATTAAACAAAAATACATGACAACTATGTCTATCTTACTTATATTAAAGGTTATTTTTATAAAATTATTACTCAATTGGTCCTATGTTTTTTAAAAAATTAGTTGCTAGAGATATATTTTTACAAGTAAAAAATTTTGAAAAAAAATTGAAATAAAATAAAATTTAGTCCTTGTTAACTGTATTTTCTAAAAAAAATACAAATTTGAATGTTTGTTTTGTATGTGATATAAGATGAATTGTTAAATATTCTAAAAGTAAACAATTTATGATTGTTGTAATTTTTCTAAAAGATGATAGCTAATAAGGACTTTATTAAACATTTTTATGTAATATAAAAATTTAATTACAAATTTTTAAACTATAATAAATATCTAATTAAAAAGTTAATAAATTATAAAAACTATTAGAATAATTAATTTTTTTTTGTCGGATTAAATTGGATAACTCTTAATCATAAACAATTATTTCACAAACACACTCACATTACACATTCACACATCTACCACTGATCCTAGGCATTAAGAGGTACAACGTTTTGCCAATTGAATTAAGTGTTAGCTGCAATTAAATCTATTTGCTAAACAAATATAAAAGTACAGATTCAGGAATATATGATGGCATTTTTAAATCTTACGTATGGGCAGGCAATTTAAATTATTTGGGCGAGCAATTTTTCTTTTGTTGCTGGACTCGGTAGTTTTATGATATTTTATTTTGCCTTTTGAAATTGGGCTCAAGTGTTCCCATGACCAAAAACAATAAAAAAATTAAAATACAAAAAAATAACAAATACATTTAATTAAGTTAGGATCATTAAACCAAGTTGGGTTGGTCTAATAGTTAGCTCACTAGTCCGCTTAAACAAGTGTCGGGGGTTCGAATCCCGCCTTGTGCATGCAGCAACCCATTGGCCAGCGGCAAACCCTTAAATGGAGCTCAGTACCGCGACGGATTAGTCCTTGACCTGCCGGGTTGGGGGATACCGTGGGAAACCAAAAAAAAAAAAAAAAAAAAAGTTAGGATCATTATAGACTAATATTTTTTTAAAACTATATCACAAAATTATGAACTATTAACTTTTTTGGTTATATATATATAAGGAAAAAAAATATAATTACATTTTAATAAGGAAAAAAAGTATAATAGATTGTATTAAATAGTAACGTATCCAAAAGATTTTTATAGTAAAAAAAATATAATTACATTTTAATATCATAAAATATAATCAAAATTCAAATTATCTAACTAATACATAAATTAACTTAGCAATGTAGAACAACAAAATATCATTTAAAAATTTTCTATTTTAATTAAAAATTACAAGATAATTTTTTTTATTATTAATACAATTAAATGTCTGCTTAACTTTAAAGTAAAAAAGAAGGATTTAACTACTATTGAAGTTATAACTTCTATAATGGGTGAGTCATGCTATTTTGATTATAGCCTTTAGCCTCTTTTTTCTTATCTGATCTTTCTTTTTTTATTATAAGTAAGTTACGAGTTCCAAAAACGAAAAAAAGTTCAAGCAAGATAAGAAGACAAAACTTACAAAAAGAGTTTTCACATGTAAGTATAATAATAATTTGTGGTTTTATATATTCTAAGATTTAGGATTTAAAGTTTAAAGTTGAAAATTTAAGTTTTAGAATTTAAAATCTAAAATTTAAAATTAATTATTTTAAATGCTAGAGAGAGAAAAATATTAAAGTTGTATGGCTGCATTTGGCATGGGATACTTGGATTAAAATTAGGAGACTAAAATTTAGTATTGTTTTTGATATCCAGATATTAGAATTAAAATTTCAGTCCCCTCAGTATCTCCATAAAATGAAAACACAGGAGATTGAAAATTTTGATGATGGGACTGAAACTTTAATAACATTTTGTTCCTAAATTACCCTTATTCCACCTTTCACATTTTCTTCTTCTCTCGCTTCCTCTCCCTTCTCTTAACACAACCTCACTCATCATCATTATCACCGGCCTCCATGCTCCCTTGCCACCTTTCTTTCATCGCCGACCACCCCGCCGTCGACAATATCTCATTCTTTACGATAAAGCCGTAAAGTCTGTAGTTGTGTCGAGGTACATCAGCTACAATGTGATGTAGAGAAAGTGCTACACACAAAACTAGCGCCAGAACTAGTGCCTAAAGTCGCAAACGTATCATAAATCAGCCATAGAGAGACTGTAGTGCAGCTCAGACAGGAATGGATTGGAACTAGGTGGGCAACTCGACAGGAAGGGCACATCGGTTCATTGACTTTGACGGGAAAACGACGCACGGGAACATAGGCACGGCGACCAGAGAAAGCATGCAGAGTAACTGAATCAGGAACTCAAGCATCTTCGTTCATATGCAGCAACATTGTCGAGTGCATCAGCTTCATTGTTATGATCAGAATCTAATTAGCATTAGGGTCGTTTATATTTTTTATTTTTTAATTAATAAGAATAGTTAGGTAATTTTGTTTATTTCAGTTTCTATATTTATATTAAACAAAAAAAAAAATACTGAGACATAACTCAGTCCTATACATTTTATACCAAGGATAATACAGAAACTTAATTTAATCTATGTCTCTTAGTCTTTATCTCCCAATCTCTGTCTCTCAGTCTCTTTTCCAAACGCTACTTATATGTTTATTGTAATTATATATTTAAAATTTTTGTAAAAGAATAGTTGGAATATGGAAGAGCTTATTAAATATCTAATTGGACCAAAAAAAAAGTAGGTGTGGAACATCTCAATTATTTTTTAATAACGTTTACTAGTCAATAATTAATTAACTAAAATCATAAAAATTTGAATTTTAACTTCATAATAAAATGTTAGAAGATAATGTCCTTGAAAAACTAACATATCTAATTTAAAATTTGAAAATATGAAGATATTAATTTTAGTGCATTCCTAACCGATAATAAATAATCTTTTAAGATACTGTCATAACTAATACCATACTTATTGGAATTGAATAATCTTTAGATACATGAAAAGATAAAATAAAAACTAGCTTTATTCTTTGAGTTCAATGTAAAATCAAATTCAAACTCAATAAGATAGATAGATCTGATAGAAATTTATGGTAGAAAATTATATTGTAACCAACCAGCCTAAGATACTAAAAGTATTTTGTGAATATTTGAAGCTATAGTTATCCACACTGACTTCATTCAAAGTTATTTTTAAAGTTAATTAAATTCTTTATAAATTTGTATTTAATAGCAATTTTAACCTTTCAAAAGTAGAAAATTTTATAAGGGTTTCAAAGTAACAATTTAAATTGAAGATTTTACCTAAACATAAGTTAGATTCTCCTAACATGATCTGCACATACTCAAGAGCCATTTGAGTTTTTTCTTTCTCATTTTATTCCCCTTTTCTATACAAAAATGCTAGGTAACCTATATTCTCTATCTTCTATTATCTCTACATATTGTCATTCATGTATTTTCAACACTTCATTATAAGAAAAATTCTTATCTTTTCTCACTTCCTTTCTCTCATTTTAAATTCTTCGCTAAATTATTCACAAATTTTATTCATATATTGTTTGAGAAGGTATCCTCTTTGAACTATGATGCCTATGAAGACTAGGAATATGAATATTTACTTTTTACAATAAAGCCAACACGGACTCAGAGATTTGCATAGGATTCATATCTTCTACAACCTCAATTTTTATATTGAGTTTATCGAGTAAGACATTTTAGTCATTATAACTCATCATTTATTTGTTCCACCTATTATTTTTATTAATAGTCTATGATCTATCGATTTCTAATCAAATCCTAATCACTTCGAATCTTAATTTCATGCATGTATTTAGAAGAATAAAATCTAACTCTTAGCCAAAGATTCATACCTACATCAAAACACATACTAAGTTTAGCTATGGAACAAGTCTCTCTTCGCTAATGAATTGTGCCTATTTATATTGGAATATATATAGGATTTATATAAATTTCATTGGACGTAGGATTTTATACTATTTTTTTATGTGTCGTATCTTAAATGTTTTTTAATATAGATACTATAGTATTGCATGTCATGATATAATATCTCTTTATTGCATACACATTAAGTATAAACCTTGAGTAATTAGTGAATAAATTAGTTATTAATTAAAAAATTAGAAAATAGAATTTTATACTTTGATGGAATAGAGAAAATTAAAATAGAAATTTTGACACTAATTTTAAAGAATTTGGTTTAAGATTGCGCCGAATAGGCCGAACCGAGTGAATCGGGCCCGTATTGGGCCCAAGGCCCAACCCAAAATACATTAAAACCCATAGATCAGCCTTCTCTCCCCTTCCAAAGTGGAAAGCACGCTGAAACTGAATTAGAGGAGAGGAAGAACATTTCCATGCAACCAAACCCCCACTCCATAATCAAATTTCCATAACTTTTGATCTAGAGCTCTGATTGACGAGTCGTCAGTGGCCATGTGTTCGTCTCAGAATTCTCTACAAAACCCATTCAATTATTTGGTAAGAAACTCAATTTTTCTTACCCAAATCTTCTCATTTCAGTTTCGAAATTTGTTGAGATTAGGTGTTGAGAGTTTATTGAATTTTGGTGTTTAGGAGCAAATTAGCTTTGTGGATTTGCTTGGTTCTGTTCCAATTTTGCGTTGGTAAGGTGAGGAACGTTTTATCCTTTTCAAGTTATCTAATTAGTGAACCCTATGGTAATTTTAGTGTTATTTTATGAAATTAGTTTGGATTGTTTACTTTGGAAATAAATTGGTGGTGTTAGAGACTTGGTATTGGACTCTGGGGAGCCAGAGACCCGTTTGGTGAGACTCTGAAACCTTGGGTGTGTTGTGGAACGGTGACAAATTGTGACATTCTGGGTTTTACGGGAAATCGGCCAAGGTATGGTTTTGGTTTCTCGTATATAATATATAATGTTTTGTGAAAACTTAGGCTAGATAACCATAGGATAGGTTGGAATGCATGATTGTATTAAAGGTTTAGTATTCTTGATGATGATTGTTGATTTTGGTAGAGTATGAATTGGTGAATATTGTTATATGATGAAAATGGGATACTGTATGATGATTTGATGCTAATGGATGAGGATTTTGAACGTAAACTTATGAATGTTAATAAATTGATAAATGTTAGGCCGGAGGCCGTGAATTGGGGTCAGAGGCCCTGAAATTGGGCCGGAGGCCAGAAGAAGGTAAGAAAGGTGAATGATGCTTGTATAAGCGATGATAATGATGATATTGAATTTATAAGAGTGATGCTTGTATGAATAATGATTTATGTGTGGCTTGAGTTCAAGATAGTTAAGAGAGTTGACAATGAAAATTGATTAGGGATGTTTTAGGACATGAATTGGATATTGAAATGTGACTTGGTAAGGTTAGATATCGTCAAAAAGGCTTAGAGTTTTAGTATTGAGATATGAGATTGGTGAAAATAGAGGTTTGATAAGCTTTGTGAAAATTTGATTTTTGACTGAACTTCGGCGAGCCATAACTTGGATTCCAGACTCCCAAATGATTTCATACTTATTTTATATCAAAATTGGGTCCGTGAAGTTTACATCATTCGAAGAACGGATGAAAAATGATTTAAAACAAAAAAGTAATGCGCATCGGAAGTTTGGAATTTAAATTGAAATTCTGCAGATTTCAGACTTAGCCAAATTTTTGGCCAAATGTCCTTGCATGCGTATGCATTCTGGTCAAAAAGAGATCTATGCGTACGCATACCTCTTGCATGCGTACGCATACCTCTTGCATGCGTACGCATATCCCTGTTTTTCAGCAAATTATTATTTTATGTTTTCAAGCCAATTTGACCTCCTAAACCTCTGTTTTCACACTGTTAGTTCTAAATTTGGATAGTGAGCTTAGTAATAAAATGGAGTTAGGAAATTAAGGAAACTTGGAGATGAAGTAAAGGTAGAAAATGATGAGATTGGGGATGACTGTGTGAGGCCGGAATGGTCGAGATGTGTATGGCCAGAACGGTCGATATGTGTGTGTGACTGGAACAGTCGAGATGTGTGTGTGGCCGGAATGATCGAGAGGGCAAGGTTTGGGTGTGATCCCGCTTGCGTGTTTACTTGAAAATGTATTCGGATGGCAAGTTGAGGACAGAAGTTCCCTCTCTTGTCCTGATGAGGGTGTGGGAAAAGTGGAAAGGCACTCTCCTTCGTATTGTTTCCCCCCACATTCTTTTCTGATTGCAAGGTGGAAAGGCACACTCCTTCGATGTGGAAAGGCACTCTCCTTTGTATCTCCTCCAGGAGAAGGTGGAAAGACACACTCCTTCGATGTGAAAAGGCACTCTCCTTCGTTTATGATCTTCTTGGAGATGCGCAACCTAGAGACAAATGTCTGGGTTAGCTACCAGATGTGTCAGGTTCTGGCAACCGACGCATAAGCTCACGGCCAATAGGATAGACATTCATCATATGCATATGTGTGCTTTGTTTGTTATGCATTAATTGGAAATGCCTAATTGATTATATTCTGCTAACTATTGTAATTGTTACTTGAACTACTTGTTTTCTACTTATGCTTGACTTGTCTATTTGTTTGTCTATGTGAATTAACAGAGATGGAGAAACGGAGGAAAAGTGAAACAGTTTAGTGTTTAAATAAGTTTAAGTTAGGTTGAATAACCCTTAGAAGATCACCCTTCTCTATGGTTGCTGTTTAGTATTTTAAGCTTTATAATCTGAGTGTCAGCGTCCTAGGATTGCCTCTGGCATTCCCAAGACCTTATTTATTATATTTGTGGACACTTTAACCATACTGAGAACCCCCAGTTCTCATCCCATACAATATTGTTGTTTTTTCATATGTAGGTTGAGAAGCACCACTCTGTATTCTGGAGACTCTGATAAAGCGAAGAACTTTTGGGACTCAGGGCGTACTTTTTCTTATATTTATATACGTATATGGATTCTCCACCTTGTATTTTATGTTTGTCCCTCTTAGAGGTTGACTCGAAGAAGCAAGTTGTCATTTTTTTATGCTTTGGGTCATTTTGGGATTTTCTCATATATATGTATATATATATATATACTTATATGCTCTGGTCGATTTATCTTCGCAAATCGAGTTGGAAGCTTTGTTAAATATATCTTTGCCATTTTACTCTTATCCTACCCGGTTTATGTTTATTGCCCACGTAAGCATTACGACTTTTGTTTTAAACTTTCCTTCAAAGGCTCCTAGATAAAAATAATTCTTCACTTATATTATATTATATAATTTTACTTTTTAGAGGTTCTAATACCTTGTCACCTCATCTTTATGACTTAAGCATAAGACTCTATATGGTAGGGTGTTACATTAAGCATTATAATAACCATCTTATATGCATTAAGGAACCGAGGGAACAATCATTTGGTAAAGGACTGTGAGCCCCAATGACAAGAAAATTGAAGTGATCCTTCGATAAAGGAAGGTGATCGACAAGCTTTTGGGATAAGAACTTTCGGTAAAAGAAGGACTCCCATTAATTTTATACATGGTTTGAGTTTAATATCCTCCAAAGTCAAAGTAATGTTAAAGGAATGATTAATAAAAGTTAATATCAATTTCATGTATCGTATAAGAGTTTATACCAATAAGAGATCTTTTTTTCCACGTACAGAGAAGTTAGGAGAATCTCAAGAGAAATCAAGTCAAAGTTCATGTGTTTGCATTTTATATGTTTTAACAGTATAGGCATTTAGTCATAAGTCACATGTATCATAACATAAGTAAATGAGAAGTATCTAAAAGTCACACCACTCCGACTTACAAAAACTGTTGAAAATAATAATTGAACAACATTTCATCATAACTGTTTTTATTTTAAAACTTGGAGTGGCTGGGATGGATACGATGACACGGAATAAATAAACTACTGAGAAATTTTTATTTCTCACCTCTCTCCCCGTATTATCTTTAGGAACGATGCGGTGTGAAACAACACACTACTCGATTGAGCTGAAAAGACCAGTACACTATAAGATTATTAGGAATGGGATATTGGTGCACGAAATTATGATCCTTAACAACGGAGCCAAAAACTTGGTGCTCGGAACGTAATTCACACACTTTGTCACAACTTCGCACAACTAACCAGCAAGTGCACTGGGTCGTCCAAGTAATAAACCTTACGTGAGTAAGGGTCGATCCCACGGAGATTGTCGGCTTGAAGCAAGCTGCGGTCACCTTGTAAATCTCAATCAGGCGGATTCAAATGGTTATAGAGTTTTAATAATTAAAAGATAAATAAAACGTAAAATGGGATAGAGATACTTATGTAAGTCATTGGTGAAAATTTCATATAAGCATATAGAGATGCTTTCGTTCCTCCTGAACCTCTGCTTTCCTGTTGTCTTCATCCAATCATTCCCACTCCTTTCCATGGCAAGCTTTGTGTAGGGCATCACCGTTGTCAATGGCTACTTCCCATCCTTTCAGTGAAAATGGTCCAAGATGCGCTGTCACTGCACGGCTATTCATCTGTTGGTTCTCGATCATACTGGAATAGGATTCAGTAATCCTTTTGCGTCTGTCACTACGCCCAGCACTCGCGAGTTTGAAGCTCGTCACAGCCATCCTTTCTCGGATCCTACTCGGAATACCACAGACAAGGTTTAGACTTTTCGGACCTCAAGAATGGCCGCCAATAGTTCTAGCCTATACCACGAAGACTCTGATCTCACAATCAGAAGGCTAAGAGATACACATTCAAGCTTGTTTGCATGTAGAACGGAAGTGTTTGTCAGGCACGCGTTCATAAGTGAGAATGATGATGAGCGTCACAAAATCATCACATTCATCATGTTCTTGTATGCGAATGAATATCTTAGAGAAGAAATAGGCTTGAATTGAATAGAAAAATAGTAGTACTTTGCATTACTTCATGAGGAACAGCAGAGCTCCACACCTTAATCTATGGTGTGTAGAAACTCTACCGTTGAAAATACATAAGAACAAGGTCCATGCATGGCTGAATGGCCAGCCCCTAAAACGTGATCCAAGGATCAAAAGATAATCCAAAGATAAAACTAAAGGTGTAAATACAATAGTAAAAAGTCCCATTTATACTAAACTAGTTACTAGGGTTTACAGAAATGAGTAAATAATGCAGAAATCCACTTCCGGACCCACTTGGTGTGTGCTTGGGCTGAGCATTAAAGCTTTCACGTGTAGAGGTATTTCTTGGAGTTAAATGCCAGTTTGTAACCTATTTCTGGCATTTAACTCTGCTTTGCAACCTATTTCTGGCGTTTAACTCCAGAATAGGGCAGAGATCTGGCGTTGGACGCCAGTTTGTGTCATCTAAACTCGAGCAAAGTATGGACTATTATATATTGCTAGAAAGCTCTGGATGTCTACTTTCCAACGCAATTGAGAGCGCGCCATTTGGACTCTTGTAGCTCCTGAAAATCCACTTTGAGTGCAGGGAGGTCAGAATCCAACAATATCTGCAGTCCTTCTTCAACCTCTGAATCTGATTTTTGCTCAAGTCCCTCAATTTCAGCCAGAAATTACCTGAAATCACAGAAAAACACACAAACTCATAGTAAAGTCAAGAAATGTGATTTTTATTTAAAAACTAATAAAAATATACTAAAAACTAACTAAATCATACTGAAAACTATGTAAAAACAATGCCAAAAAGCGTATAAATTATCCGCTCATCACAACACCAAACTTAAATTATTGCTTGTCCCCAAGCAACTGAAAATCAAATAGGATAAAAAGAAGAGAATATACTATAAATTCCAAAATATCAATGAAACTTAGCTCTAATCAGATGAGCAGGACTATTAGCTTTTTGCCTCTTGAATAGTTTTGGCATCTCACTTTATCCCTTGAAGTTCAGAATGATTGTCATCTATAGGAACTTAGAATTCAGATAGTGTTATTTATTCTCCTAGTTCAGTATGTTGATTCTTGAACACAGCTACTTTATGAGTCTTGGCCGTGGCCCTAAGCACTTTGTTTTCCAGTATTACCACCAGATACATAAATGCCACAGACACATAACTGGGTGAAGCTTTTCAGATTGTGACTCAGCTTTGCTAAAGTCCCCAATTAGAGGTGTCCAGGGTTCTTAAGCACACTCTTCTTTTGCTTTGGACCTCGACTTTAACCGCTCAGTCTCAAGTTTTCACTTGACACCTTCACGCCACAAGCACATGGTCAGGGACAGCTTGGTTTAGCCGCTTAGGCCATGATTTTATTTCCTTAGGCCCTCCTATCCACTGATGCTCAAAGCCTTGGATCCTTTTTATTACCCTTGCCTTTTGGTTTTAAGGGTTATTGGCTTTTTGCTCTTGGCTTTTGGTTTAAAGAGCTTTTGGCTTTTTCTGCTTGCTTTTTCTTTTTCTTTCTCTCTTTTTTTTTCTTTTTTTTTTTTGCAAGCTTTTGTATTCACTGCTTTTTCTTACTTCAAGAATCATTTTTATGATTTTTCAGATCATCAAATAAAATTTCTCCTTTTTCCTTATTCTTCAAGAGCCAACATATTTAACATTCATAAACCACAATATCAAAAGACATATGCACTGTTCAAGCATTCATTCAGAAAACAAAAAGTATTGTCACCACATCAAAATAATTAAACTAGTTTCAAGGATGAATTCGAAACCCTGTACTTTTTGTTCTTTTTTTTAGAACATTTTTCATTTAAGAGAGGTGATGGATTCATTGGACATTCATAACTTTAAGGCATAGACACTTAGACACTGGTGATCATGTAATAAGACACAAACATAAATAAACATGAGGCATGAAACCGAAAAACAGGAAAAATAAGAACAAGGAGATTAAGGAATGGGTCCACCTTAGTGAGGGTGGCGTCTTCCTCTTCTTGAAGAACCAATGGTGCTCTTGATATTCCACCCTTAGTTGTCCCATGTTGGAGCTTAATTCTCCTATGGAAGTGTTGATTTGCTCCCAATAGTTTTGTAGAGGAAAGTGCATCCCTTGAGGTATCTCAGGGATTTCATGGTGAGGAATTTCCTCATGCTCTTGTTGAGGTCCATGATCTCTTATTTGCTCCATCATTTTCTTAGTGATGGGCTTGTCCTCTTCAATGAGGATGTCTCCCTCTATGTCAATTCCAGCCGAATTGCAGAGGTGACAAATGAGGTGAGGAAAGGCTAACCTTGCCAAAGTGGAGGACTTGTCAGCCACCTTGTAGAGTTCTTGAGGTATAATCTCATGAACTTACACTTCCTCCCCAATCATGATACTATGGATCATGATGGTCTGATCTATAGTAACTTTAGACCGGTTGCTAGTAGGGATGATTGAGCGTTGAATAAACTCCAACCATCCTCTAGCTACAGGCTTAAGGTCCAGTCTTCTCAATTGAACCGGCTTGCCTCTTGAGTCAACTTTCCATTGAGCTCCTTCCACACATATGTCCATGAGAACTTGGTCCAACCTTTGATCAAAGTTGACCTTTCTAGTGTAGGGGCGTGCATTTTCTTCCATCATTGGCAAGTTGAACGCCAGCCTTACATTTTTCGGACTGAAATCTAAGTATTTCCCCCGAACCATGGTAAGCCAATGCTTTGGATTCGGGTTCACACTTTGATCATGGTTCCTAGTGATCCATGCGTTTGCATAGAACTCTTGAACCATTAAGATCCAGACTTGTTGAATGGGGTTGGTGAGAACTTCCTAACCTCTTCTTCGGATCTCATGTCGGATCTCCGGATACTCATTCTTTTTTAGCTTGAAAGGAACCTCAGGGATAACTTTCTTCTTGGCCACAACTTCATAGAACTGGTCTTGATGGACCTTTGAGATGAATCTCTCCATCTCCCATGACTCAGAGGTGGAAGCAATTGCCTTCCCTTTCCTCTTTCTTGAGGTTTCTCTGGCCTTAAGTACCATTAATGGTTATGGAAAAACAAAAAGCTATGCTTTTACCACACCAAACTTAAAATGTTTGCTTGTCCCTGAGCAAAAGAAGAAAGAAAGAAGGAGAAGAAGAAGAAAAATGGAGAAGATGGAGGGAGAAGGTATATTCGGCCAAGGGAAAGAAGAGAGGGTTGTGTTGTGTGAAAATGAAGAAGGAATGAGGGGTTTATATAGGAGTAGGGGAAGGTTTAGGGTTCGGCCATTAGGGTTGGATTTGGGAGGGAAAGGAATTTGAATTTTGGAGGTAGGTGGGGTTTATGGGGAAGAGATGATGGATGTGAGTGGTGAAAAGGTGATGGGAAAGAGTGATTGAGGTGATTGGTGAAAGGTATTTGGAGAAGAGAGTTATGAAAAGGTGTGAGGAGGAGAGATGAAAAGGTGGGGATCCTGTGGGGTCCACAGATCCTGTGGGGTCAAGGACTTAACATCCATGCTCCAATTAGGCATGTAAAACGCCTTTAGCATGCATGTCTGGCGTTAAACGCCAGCTTGCTGCTTGTTTTTGGCGTTAAACGCCCAAAAGTAGCCTGTTTCTGGCGTTTAACGCCACTTCCATGCTCTGTTCTGGCATTAAACGCCAGTCTGGTGCTTGTTTCTGGCGTTTAACGCCATCTTGATGCTTCTTTCTGGCATTAAACGCCATTTTGATGCTTCTTACTGGCATTTAAACGCCAGTAAGTTCTTCCCCCAGGGTGAGCTATTTTTAATGCTGTTTTTCATTCTGTTTTTAATTTTTTAGTAGTTTTTGTGACTCCACATGATCATCAACCTAAAAAAAAAAACATAAAATAAAAATAGATATAATTAAATAACATTAGGTTGCCTCCCAACAAGCGCTTCTTTAATGTCAATAGCTTGACAGTGAGCTCTCATGGAGCCTCACAGACATTCAGAGCATTGTTGGAACCTCCCAACACCAAACTTAGAGTTTGGTTGTGGCCTCCCAATACCAAACTTAGAGTTTAACTGTGGGGGCTTTGGTTGACTCTGTAGTGAGAGAAGCTTTTCATGCTTACTCTCCATGGTTACAGAAGGAGATCCTTAAGTTTTAAACACAAGGTTGTCCTCATTCAGTTGAAGGACCAATTCTCCTCTGTCCACATCAATCACAGCTCTTGCTGTGGCTAGGAAGGGTCTTCCAAGGATGATGGATTCATCCTCATCCTTCCCAGTGTCTAGGATTATGAAATCAGTAGGGATGTAAAGGCCTTCACCCTTTACTAACATGTCCTCTACTTGTCCATAAGCTTGTTTTCTTGAGTTATCTGCCATCTCTAAAGAGATTCTGGCAGCTTGCACCTCAAAGATCCCAAGTTTCTCCATTACAGAGAGTGGCATTAAGTTTATTCCTGACCCCAGGTCACACAGAGCCTTCTCAAAGGTCATAGTGCCTATGTTACAGAGAATTAGGAATTTACCAGGATCCTGTTTCTTTTGAGGTAATTCTACCTATCCAATGCATTTAGTTCATTGGTGAGCAAGGGAGGTTCATCTTCCCAAATCTCATTACCAAATAATTTGGCATTCAGCTTCATGATTGCACCAAGGTACTTAGCAACTTGCTCTTCAATAATATCTTCATCCTCTTTAGAGGATGAATACTTATTAGAGCTCATGAAGGGCAGAAGGAGGTTCAATGGAATCTCTATGGTCTCTAGATGAGCCTCAGATTCCTTTGGTTCCTCAGAGGGAAACTCCTTAATGGTCACTGAGCGTCCCAGGAGGTCTTCCTCACTAGGATTCATGTCCTCCTCCTCCTCTTTGGGTTCGGCCACACCAAGTAAGGTAATGGCCTTGCACTCTCTTTTTGGATTCTCTTCTGTATTGCTTGGGAGAGTACTAGGAGGAGTTTCAATGACCCTTTTACTCAGCTGGCCCACTTGTGCCTCCAAATTTCTAATGGAGGACCTTGTTTCATTCATGAAACTTAAAGTGGCCTTAGATAGATCAAAGACTATATTTGCTAAGCTAGATGGATTCTGCTCAGAATTCTCTGTCTGTTGCTGAGTGGATGAAGGAAAAGGCTTGCTATTGCTAAACCTGTTTCTTCCACCATTATTAAAGCCTTGTTGAGGCTTTTGTTAATCCTTCCATGAGAAATTTAGATGATTTCTCCATGAGGAATTATAGGTATTTCCATAGGGTTCCCCCATGTAATTCACCTCTGCTATTGCAGGGTTCTCAGAATCATAAGCTTCTTCTTCAGAAGATGCCTCTTGAGTACTGTTGGATGCAGCTTGCAATCCATTCATACTCTGAGAAATCATATTGACTTGCTGAGTCAATATTTTATTCTGAGCCAATATGGCATTCAGAGTATCAATTTCAAGAACTCCCTTCCTCTGAGGCATCCCATTACTCACAGGATTCTTTTAAGAAGTGTACATGAACTGGTTATTTGCAACCATGTCAATGAGTTCTTAAGTTTCTGCAGTTGTTTTCTTTAGGTGAATGGATCCACCTGTAAAATGGTCCAATGACATCTTTGATAATTCAGACAGACCATCATAGAATATGTCCAGGATGGTCCATTCTAAAAGCATGTCAGAAGGACACTTTTTGGTCGGTTGCTTATATCTCTCCCAAGCTTCATAGAGGGATTCACCTTCTTTCTGTTTGAAGGTTTGAACATCCACTCTAAGCTTGCTAAGCTTTTGAGGAGGAAAGAACTTGGCTAAGAAAACCGTGACCAGCTTATCCCAAGAGTTCAAGCTATCTTTAGGTTGAGAGGCCAATCATATTCTAGCTCTGTCTCTTACAGCAAACGGGAAAAGCATAAGCCTGTAGACCTCAGAGTTAACCCCATTGGTCTTAACAGTATCACAGATCTGCAAGAACTCAGTTAAGAACTGAAAAGGATCTTTTGATAGAAGTCCATGAAACTTGCAGTTCTGTTGCATCAGAGAAACTAACTGAGGCTTTAGATCAAAATTATTTGCTCCAATGGCAAGGATTGAGATGCTTCTTCCATGTAAATTGGAATTTGGTGCAGTAAAGTCACCAAGCATCTTCCTTGCATTGTTATTATTTTCGGCCATGTCTCCTTCTTTTTCGAAAATTTCTGTCAGATTTTCTCCAGAGAGTTGTGCTTTAGCTTCCCTAAGCTTCCTCTTCAAAGTCCTTTCAGGTTCAGGATCAGCTTCAATAAGAATGTTCTTATCCTTGTTCCTGCTCATATGAAAAAGAAGAAAACAGAAAAGAAAATATAGAATCCTCTATGTCCCAGTATAGAGATTCCTTTGTGTGAAGAGAAGTGTTAGTAAATAAATAAATAATTAGAAGGAGATGAGAGGGAAGAATTCAAAAATTAAATAAATTAAAATTAAAATATTATTGTTTTTAATTTAAAAATTAAGGTTAGAATTTGAAAATAAAAAAAGAAATAAAATTAAAATAAAAATTTAAAATAATTGGTTAATTAAAAAGGAATTTTGAAAAAGAGGAAGGTGATTTTCGAAAATTAGAGAGAGAAAATTAGTTAGGTAGTTTTGAAAAAGATATGATTGAAATAGTAAACTTTTAAAATCAAACAAAAAGTCAAGTAGTTAATTGAAAAAGATTTTGAAATTGATTTTGAAAAAGATGTGATTGAAAAGATATGATTGAAAATCATTTTGAAAAAGATTTGAAAAGAAAATTAAAAAGATTTGATTTTAGAAATCAAAGTTGATTACTTGACTAACAAGAAACTTGAAGATATGATTTTAAAATTTAAAGATTGAATCTTTCTTAATAGGCAAGTAACAAACTTAAAAATTTTTGAATCAATCACATTAATTGTTAGTAAAGATTTTGAAATTATGAAACAAAATAAGAAAAAGATTTTTGAAAATCAAATTGAAATTTTTTGAAAATATGAAAGAAAAAAAATGAAAAAGATTTGGTTTTTGAAAAAGATAGGATTTTTAAATTGAAAATTTGATTTGACTCATAAGACACAACTAAATTTAAAAACTTTTTGACCAAATCAAACCAAATTTTCGAAAATTATGAGTGAAATAAGGAAAAGATATTTTTTTATTTTTGAATTTTTAATGAAGAAAGAGAAAAACAATAAAAAGACTTAATGCATGAAAATTTTGGATCAAAACAAATGATGCATGCAAGAACACTATGAATGTCAAGATGAACACCAAGAACACTTTGAAGATCATGATGAACATCAAGAACTTATTTTTGAAAAAATTTTAAAGAAAAGAAAACATGCAAGACACCAAACATAGAAATTTTTAATTTTTAGACACTATGAATGCAAGAATGCACATGAAAAACAAGATGCAACACACAACAAGAAAATATGAAGATCAGACAAGAGGATTCATCAAGAACAACTTGAAGATCATGAAGAATGCAATGCATGAATTTTCGAAAAATGCAAGAAAGGGATAAACATGCAATTGACACCAAACTTATGACTTAACACTAGATTCAAGCAAGAAACATCAAATTATTTTTAGTTTTATGATTTTGTAAATTTTTTTGGTATTTTTCGAAAATTAATTGGAAAAAAAATAAGGATTTCAAAATTTTTAATAGGAATTCTAGGAATCTTGCAATGTTAGTCTAAAACTCCGGTCCAGGAATTAGACATGGCTTACTAGCCAGCCAAGATTTCAGTGAAAGCTCCGGTCCAAAACACTAGACATGGCTAATGGCCAGCCAAGTTTTAGCAGATACAAATCAGACATACAACAGCTGATACTTCATTCAACTTGCTTCTGTGCTGATGAGTGGAAGCCTCGGTCCAAAAGAATTAGACATGGCTTTACAGCCAGCCAAGCTTCAACATGTTATCTTGAAACTCTAGAATTCATTCTTAAAAACTCTGAAGCCATAGAATAATTTATTTTCAAAATTTTTTTCTGAAATTTTTTTCAAAAATAGAAATAAAAATAAAAATAAAAAGCTTAAAATTAAAATAAAGTTACCTAATCTGAGAAACAAGATGAACCGTCAGTTGTCCAAACTTGAACAATCCCCGGCAACGGCGCCAAAAACTTGGTGCACGAAATTGTGATCCTTAACAACGGTGCCAAAAACTTGGTGCTTGGAACGTAATTTACACACTTTGTCACGACTTCGAACAATTAACCAGCAAGTGCACTGGGTCGTCCAAGTAATAAACCTTACGTGAGTAAGGGTCGATCCCACGGAGATTGTCGGCTTGAAGCAAGCTATGGTCACCTTGTAAATCTCAGTCAGGCGGATTCAAATGGTTATAGAGTTTTAATAATTAAAAGATAAATAAAACGTAAAATGGGATAGAGATACTTATGTAAGTCATTGGTGAGAATTTCAGATAAGCGTATAGAGATGCTTTCGTTCCTCCTGAACCTCTGCTTTCCTGCTGTCTTCATCCAATCATTCCCACTCCTTTCTATGGCAAGCTTTGTGTAGGGCATCACCGTTGTCAATGGCTACTTCCCATCCTTTCAGTGAAAATGGTCCAAGATGTGCTGTCACTGCACGGCTATTCATCTGTTGGTTCTCGATCATACTGGAATAGGATTTAGTAATCCTTTTGCGTCTGTCACTACGCCCAGCACTCGCGAGTTTGAAGCTCGTCACATCCATCCCTTCCCGGATCCTACTCGGAATACCACAGACAAGGTTTAGACTTTTCGGACCTCAAGAATGGCCTCCAATAGTTCTAGCCTATACCACGAAGACTCTGATCTCACGATCAGGAGGCTAAGAGATACACATTCAAGCTTGTTTGCACGTAGAACGGAAGTGTTTGTCAGGCGCGTTCATAAGTGAGAATGATGATGAGCGTCACATAATCATCACATTCATCATGTTCTTGTGTGCGAATGAATATCTTAGAGAAGAAATAGGCTTGAATTGAATAGAAAAACAGTAGTACTTTGCATTACTTCATGAGGAACAACAGAGCTCCACACCTTAATCTATGGTGTGTAGAAACTCTACCGTTGAAAATACATAAGAACAAGGTCCAGGCATGGCCGAATGGCCAGCCCCTAAAACGTGATCCAAGGATCAAAAGATAATCCAAAGATAAAACTAAAGGTGTAAATACAATAGTAAAAAGTCCTATTTATACTAAACTAGTTACTAGGGTTTACAGAAATGAGTAAATAATGCAGAAATCCACTTCCGAACCCACTTGGTGTGTGCTTGGGCTGAGCATTGAAGCTTTCACGTGTAGAGGTCTTTCTTGGAGTTAAACGCCAGTTTGTAACCTGTTTCTGGCGTTTAACTCTGCTTTGCAACCTATTTCTGGCGTTTAACTCCAGAATAGGACAGAGAGCTGGCGTTGGATGCCAGTTTGCGTCATCTAAACTTGGGCAAAGTATGGACTATTATATATTGCTGGAAAACCCTGGATGTCTACTTTCCAACTCAATTAAGAACGTACCATTTGGACTCTTGTAGCTCCAGAAAATCTACTTTGAGTACAGGGAGGTCAGAATCCAACAACATCTATAGTCCTTCTTCAACCTCTGAATCTGATTTTTGCTCAAGTCCCTCAATTTCAACCAGAAATTACCTGAAATCACAGAAAAACACACAAGCTCATGGTAAAGTCCAGAAATGTGATTTTTATTTAAAAACTAATAAAAATATACTAAAAACTAACTAAATCATACTGAAAACTATGTAAAAATAATGCCAAAAAGCATATAAATTATCCGCTCATCAGATATCAAGGACATAGATATGAAATTTTAAGCACCTTGCTTAAATTCATATTAAGGATGGAGAATAGGCAATTATTTTAGTCATAGTTATAGAAAGTGAGAAAATTAGGATTTTTTTTGTGTCTTGTTTTATCTTTATTAAGTGACTACAATTGTGGGTATTATGTTTATTTTTTTATTTATATGATTATTTGATATGAGTAAAGTTTATAATTGGTTTTTCCTTTATAGTTTAGTATACCCATCTTTTGTGTTAGTATCATTAGGTCCATTTACATTTTTCAACTAGTAACGATTCTAATGATCAAGGTTCTCACTATTTTCAAATGGCTTGCAAAAATAAAAACAAGTTACTACTATTTTTTTATAAAATATTTTATATAAAATTTTTATTTCAAAAAATTCATACAATTTGAATATCAATAACCAATATAATCCAAATAAGGCTTAAAGGATTTTTTTCTATTATAAAATAAAAAAGCTTTATTTTCCGAAAAAAATTATCCGAACTTTAACTTCCGAGATACAAAATTTTTTTTGGCATTTGAAGAAAGTTCATCGTACCCCCGACGAACCTCGTTAATTTAATAAGGTTCGCCATATCCCCGACGAACTCTAAATTTTATATAGAGTTTGCTGTACTCCCGACGAACTTCACATTAAGTTCGCCAAAATATAAAAGTCGTGGGGGGACCATTTTATTTTTCACATTTTCATTTCTTTTTAACTCTCTTCACTCTTATCCTCCCATCTCTTGGCAAGATTATTTCTTTCGGCATTGTTGAAGTTCTTGGTTTCTTCAGTTCGTCGTAATTTTCTTATGTTTTTTCTTTTTTGTTCAATTTGTTGTTATGTTTCTCATGTTTCACGTTTTCATTTCACCTTTTCACTCTATTCGTTGTCATCTTCTCTTATGTTGTCAAGGTTATTTGTTTGGGCATCGTTGAAGTTATTGATTTTGTTAGTTCGTCAGTTTCAGATAATTCTATTGTTATGTTTATATTTTCTGTTTGATTTGTTGTTGTTTATTATTTGAATATATTTCTTTAGCAAGTTAGATTAAGTTATTAGTTATGTTAATTAGTTTGATAAGAGGATGATATATTTAGTTTACATGACTATATATGTGTTGTTAGTTTAGAATATGTAAAATGATCATGTGGTTATGAATAAATGTTAGGTAAGAGAAAAATTTATTTTAATTATTGTTTTGTTTGAACTAATTATAGTTAATTTTAGTAATTCTGTTCTTTTATTTTCCCTTTCAATTGATTAGTGCTAAATGTGGTTGGTAATATAATATAGTTAATTTCAAATGAATTTTTTTTATCTAGATTATGGTTTACATCTAATTGATTATGTTATTTAGATTTATTTTGAATATGCATGATAAAAAATTAGTTAAAATTTGAAATTATTTTATTCTAATTTGTTCTATTAGAGTGTAGTTTCATGGATCAAGAACTGTTGGGGTATGAAGATACTCTTTATAGATTGAATCAGGTTGACCATATTGCAGGCAGACTTAACCGAGTGGTACACTTTATAACTCATGTCGTTTATATATTTAAAATTTGAATTTTGTTGTTACTGGTTGACTTTTTTTTGTTTTACTGATTTATTTTATTTGGTAGGCTCCTCGGGTCTTGCGTACTAGAAGAAATTTATTGGGATGTCTGCCTGAGCAGATTAGGTCACATCTTAGACGACAGGATTCGAGTATGTTGCATACATGGTAGGGTGAGAGTATGACTGGCCGTTGGTCTCAGTTCTAATCGAGAGATGGCAACTCGAGTCCCATATGTTTCACCTGCCATGTGGGGAGAAGAGTATCACCCTACATGACATGGCGTACCAGTCGGGACTTGCCATTGATGGAGATCCAGTCAGTGGCTGCATCGGTGGGTGGGAGCAATTCTATCAGGAACGGTCCATTGATGACTTGTGTCAGTAGGTACTCGGTATTATTCCGAGCCCCAATGACAGACAATCACAGACCAAGTGGACTGTCAAGCTAACTTGGTTTCAAAATACTATTTGCGGGGAGTTGGAGGAGCACCCGACTTGGTCACTCTCTAGTATTTTATACTTCACATCCCTCCTGATGTTGTACGTCTTAACTGCCAAGATGACTTCCTCCTTGTTTTCAAACTGTTGTCCAATCTCAAACTCACCGATGGGATCCTCTTCAGGGCCTCCATGACTAGATTAACAATCTGAAGCAATGTTCTAAAAATCGGTTCGAACCGACCGATCGAACTGGTCAAACTGTGAACCACTGCCAAATACGGTTCGGACAAAAGCTATAACTGGAAGATTGGGAAAACGGCGTTGGACTGTCAAACCAGACAAAAACCAGTCAGTTGAACCGAACCGTGACCTGGCCAATTTTTGAATTTTTCTAAAAAATGGCTGCGTTTTCTTCGTGCAACCCTAACTCCCTAAGTTCCCTAACCATTACCCCTCTTCAGTCTTCCCTCTACTTTTACAATGCAAAGCAGCACTCCCTCGAGCTTCTCCAGTCCTCCGTCATCTCAACGTCATCGAATCCACTGACACAACTTCCATCCAACCACTGCCGCCATTGCAACTTTGAGCTTTAAAGCCACTGTCGCGACTTCCTTCCCCTTTCATCTTCGATCTTCAAACACAGAAAAGAGGCAGCCCTAAGCCTCCATATCCTCCCCCTTTTTTAAGCTGTCCAGCCACTGCCGCTGCTTGCACTGCTCTAGCGTCAGATCAACGTGTCTGTTTCGCCTCTTTTTGCCGTGCTTCCATTGCTTTTCAGCCTCTGTTCCATCGCACTTCCGTCAATTTTCATCCTCTGTTCCACTGTGCTCCAACCCTTGTGTTCCACTTCGAGTTCCTCATCTGTGCTCTCTCTCCCTTGCATGTTTGAGTTCTAGCCTTCGTTTGTGCTCCATCTCCCTCAGTTGTGAAAGGTGATTTCTATTCATTGTTCTTGTTGGTACTGGTTTCTTCTTTATTACTTTGTTTTCTTGCTGCCATTTAGAGTTTAATTTAACATTTGTTTTTTTTTGTGTCTTACATTTAAAGTTTTGTCATTTTTTCTACTACTATTTTTGAAATTGCCATTGTTGTTATTGATGTTGTGGAAACTATTCTTATGCTTATATTTAGTGTACATGTTCATGATGTTATGTATGATAGTGATAAATTATTTGCACACACAGTCAAATCTTAACAGTGTTCATGGCTGGTTGAGAATATACAATTGAATGTGACAACCATTAATACTAGTCAAACTTTGCTACTATAATATTTATGAGTAAGAGTGATGACTATTACTATGAAGAAAAATAAGTAGGAGCTTGTTTATAGCATATATGTTGGCTTATATATGTCAACAAGACCAAGCTTTTTGCTGAATCAATGTTTTCTCATCAAGCTTCTAACTATGATGGGCGAAAATAAGTATATAGTTACTGATGTTGTTTTATTAGGGATGAATGTTTATTAATTTATTTGTATTTGTGTTAATTGTGGTAGTGTTATGATTTCTAGAAATTGTATGAATTAAGTTAAATAGTTGTATAATTTGAATGATATTTTAAAGTTTATATTATAATATAATTAGATTTTAGTGTGTTTATTTATATTTTAATAATTGTTATTTTATTATAAAACAATTATTCCAGTTGAACTATTGTTAAATCGGTTGAACCAACAAACTAGTAAACCAGTAGTTAAAGCGATTCGATGATCGGTTCGGTTTTCAGAACATGGATCTGAAGCCATTGCCTCGAGATTCAAAGTGAAAAAGTGATCTGGCCAATCGTATGGTCGAAAAATGACAGGCTGTGTCAGTGCAATTTATGTTTCACCATAGTAGTTCATCTCTTCCTCCTCCTCATCCTCATTAGGAATTTCTGTTGGTTCAGCCTCAACATCTTCACTATCATCAGGATTAACTTGATAGGGAGCCATCATCGATCCCTAATTGCAGAACTCTCATGACTTTCAATATCAGATTGCATCATGCCATCATTAGAATGTTCAACGTTTGACCCCTTTTGACTACCTTCAGGTGGCACATTTAGGTCAACCATCGTCCTTCTAATATTTCTTCTGACTACTCTACTTAAAGGGCTATCATTAACAGTATCCGCAGATGATCCTCGTCCACCTAACTCAACTAAGAAAACAAATAATTCCAACAGATGGACATTTGTCTAATGGTTGTGCCACACCATACCTTTATAAGACGTATGTCCTCATCATCACGTAATCGATACCAAATTCAAAAAATATAAAATATTCTCAAAACCTAAATCCTAATAAAAATAATACAAAAATAGCAATCACAACATCTATGATATACCTCTTGTAGAAACAAAACGTTATCTACTTCAGACGGATATCTGTAGTAAATTTTCTTCACTCTTTTAGTGTGTTGTTGGCCAATAGAATGCAATATTAAATTCTTTAACATTGTTAAACTGTTGACTTTGGGAATCGTGTATGCAATCACTCGTTGAGTAGACCTAAGTACGATAGAATCTTCTTTATCATACACTATTTGACCATTATAATGAATGGATAACAACGAAATTTTAGACATTGTAAAGAGTAAATTAGAAAGAAGAGCAACATCAAAACAAGAATAAGCTACTAATATTGAGTTTCATACTTAACCAATGTGAATATTTATAGAGGAATTGGGTGGAAGTTCGCCGGAAGTACAGCAAATTTGCTTCAAATACCAAAAAAAAATTGCATCCTAAAAATTAAAGTTCGGATAATTTTTTTGGGAAATAAAGGTTTTTATTTTATAATAAAAAAATCCAAAGCTTAATTCTAATTTAGAAATATAAAGGTGTTACAAGATAAATTTTAAAAAAATTATTAAATAAAATATTTCCAGATGACACAAATTAGGTCATATCAATTTGGTCTTCAATCATGAGAATGACTCTCGATTTAGAGGAAAACTTTATATGAAATTTATGAATTATGAACACCAATATGGATACACACGATATGATATGACACCGATTATATAAACACGAAATTTAATTTTTTTGTAAGATATGGAGACAATATATATATAGTATTTTTTAGATAAATTATATTAATATTTTAATTGATAATGTCTATTATTTTAATTATATAAAATACTTGAAATAATTTTTTATTTTAATGAATAATAATATATATTATTTTTAAATTTATTCAATCTAAGAATGTAAATTAAGATAAAATTAAATATATTGATACGTGATAATATTTAAATATATCTATATTTAGAGAATTATTTTTTAATTTTTTGATATAAAAAACACACGTATTAAATGATATCAAATGAACATGGTATCCAAACTGTATTTGATATACAAATACGACAACTGAGTAAAAGTGTGTGCTAAAGCATGAAACAGATCTACATTACATAAATTAGGTCATATCAGTTTGCTTTTTAATAATGGGAATTACTATGTGGATTTAGGGAAAATTCATGAAATATATCTAACACAAATGGCGTTATATCAATTTGGCTTTTAATATATATTGGTCATGACTATCTGGATCTTGAATAAGATCTCAACTAAAATACGTCTTTTATCATTAATTTATTATTATTATTTGGAGTTAAATGCAGAATAAATTGATAGCTGACTCATGATTTAATAATAATAATAATAATAATAATAATAATAATAATAATAATAATAGAGTCAATATTTTTTACTAACATCTGTTAATTTTTTTAAAATTATTTTATTTATATTAAATTTTAAATTTTATTCTAAATTTTTAATCTTAAATTTTAAATTTTTAAAAAATAAAAATTTTTAAATAAAAAATTAATATTAATTAATTAAAATAAGAGTTTATCTATCTTGTGTTTTAAAAGTATATGTTAAGTTTACAAATTAATTTTTTTATTAAAAATATAAAAAATTAAATTTTTAATATATTTATTTTATATTTATTAAAATAAAAATATTTAAAATTTTTTATTAATAAAAAATTTATCATGTGTCCTAAGACATATGTTAAATAAATCCTTAAAATAATTAGTTCTTTATACTCTCTCAAATAATAATTATGATAATTATTATAACCTTAGGTCGTTGCACATAGAGATCGACAGCAACAAAGTGGTGCTTATTATGGTGAAGGACCAAAGCAATAACTACCTCATAACTCTGACTTTCTCCAACATAGCTCGTGTATCATATGCCAGCCATAAGTCATAATAACATACACAGCTACCACGGCAACAAGGAAACATATCTCACAATTAAAATATAAGTCACCACTTGCTATATACTAGGAACTTTTGACATTTACATGTATGATTTTTTAGGGACCTCCCCTAACACATCATTGGATGATGGGGTCTTCCCTCTTCAATGTGATTTTGATAGTTTCTTTCATAATATTGGTCCTAACATCTATAGTCTTTGGGAAAAGAAAATATATATTGTATCTTTTAATGTCCTAAGCTTTAATGTCACAGTTTTTGTTGGCAAATAATGTCTTAGCTTTTCCTGTTTTAAATTTTTAGAAAGAATCTAACTAGAAATCATTTTTTGGTAGCTAATTGAAGTCAAATTCTTTTGAAAATTCTTTTTTAACTTTATATTTGCTATTTTCCTTCTCCCTTCTTTCTTTTTTCTTTTTTTTTTCTTTTTTATTTCCTTTCAATATCACTTTTAATATCATCATGACTTCGTGCTTGTTTGGGCGCCATTATTTTGATAAAAAATATCTTTTTTTTTAATTTTTTAACGTGTTTGGCAAATTTCGAGTAGTAAAAGTAAAAGCACTTGAAAAATCAGAAAAACATTTTTTTTAGAAGCTGTAATTTATATCTTTTTTTAGAAGTTGTAATTTACATTTTTTTTAAAAGATCTTTTTTCTTTAGAAAAAAAAAGATGTTTTTCATGTAATAAATAAACAAAAAAGTACTTTTATATTGTTATATCCAAACATAATCGATAAATAAAAAGATCTTTTTGCATGAGATACCCAAACATAAAATTACTTTTACTTTTTCATAAGATCTTTTAAAAAAAAATAACTCAAAAAAAGATCTTTTTTTAAAAGATCATCCAAATAAGTCCTTCATCCTTTATTACCGTTAGTCGTTTATCATTGCTATCAACTATCTTAAATTTTAAAGTCTAAAACTTAAATTTAAACTTTTGAAAACGATAAACGTATTTTTTTGTGAATTAAAAAGGATGCAAGTTAAGGGGAAAAAATTGACAATAAAAAAAGTTGACAAATATTGACTAATCCAAAATTAGCTCCCTGTGTATTTTCTTTTAGACATAATTATATGAATCTACTCAGTTATATAACTAATCAATATTGACAACAATATATGATGAACTATTACATTCTTTTGCTGCCCTCAATTTTAAATGCCCATGTGTATATTTAAAATATGAGTGTTAGAGAATCATTAGCATCAATTTAGACCAATTAGTATTGTTTATATTTATATAATATATCTGTATATTAATTATAGGATTCTATACCTTTATTACTCTGATTCATTTAGCACCTATAAATACCCCTTGTATATTGTACCTTTTATCACACTCAATAATACACTTTTCAGATTACTCTCTCAATCTCTTGTTTCTAACATGGTATCAAGAGCCTAAAGTTTTTTTTTTTTAATGAAATTCTGTTCCTAGCCTCCTTGTTTTTCTCTTTCGACAGTGCCTCTTCGCTCTCGTTTTTTGATTTGTTTTCGACGCTTTGGTTCGTCACATTCGGCATCATCGTGTTCTTCGTTTCGTCATCTTTCCAACGCCGCCGAGATCGCCGCCAGCAGCCCCCGGACGCGCCATCACGCGCCGCCGGAAGTTCACTGTCCACCTCCATTGTTTCATTCCAGAAGCTTCAGCAGCCGTTGATCTTGGTGCTGATCGCACGCTCTTGGTGCTGCCATGTGTCGCAACGAAGCCATCCCTGGTATCCACGACCCGTGCACGACTCGACCCGACCCGCACCCGACCCGCGCCTCCACCTCACCGCCAGCATGTCTCTCTCGTACACTCAGGGGCTGCCACGTGTCATTGTCTCGCTGACGTCACTGTTGATGTGGCACTGACATGGCAGACAAGCGAGACCCCCTAAGGTTTTTTGGTGAGCTCTTTCCGATTTTGCACTCCGATTTCTCATTTTCTACTCTGAAATTGCCGTTTTCTCTCCTCTCTTTGATTTTTGTGACCACTATCATGGAAAAGCCAGATGTTTTTGCTGCCACCGACAGAAAGGGTAAATTCTGTCGAAACTGTAACCGTTCTGGGCAACTCTTCCCTGACTTTCCTTCTGTCGAATGTCGCATATGCCACCAAACAGGTCATATTAGCTACCATTGTTCACAACTGTTTTGCCGTTACTGCAAGCTCTCGGGATGATGAGTTTGGAAAACTCTAAGTAAATATTTGTGATGACTAAACATTATTACTTTGATAAATAGCAAAAATATTAAATCACATATGTTAATAAATTAATTTTTGCTTTGCAGGTACAATTGGGCCGAAAATTAAATGATTTGATGCAAGCCCAAGTGTGAATTTATTCAGCATGGATATAAAAATAAAATAAATTATATGGCTGAATTGTTGTGATATTAATTGGACCAGAATGAAGTTTGTTGCTCCAAGCCCAATTGTGATTTATGCTAAGTAATCCAATGCTTGATCCAAAATCCATCAGGAAAGCAAATGTTATCATTTGCCATATGCTTTCCAACGGATTCCAATTCTCATTAAGGACGGATTTCAAATTTTAATATGGCAGCATTGGAAATATAAATGAGAGAGAGAAAATGAGTGACATGATTGATGTATTTAAGCTACACGCCACTCTAAGGGAAGTGAAAGAATCTTTTAAATTAAATTGATTATCTCACTAAATTGCTTCCCTTCCAAGTTGTTTATTCTCTCTCATCTCTTCCCTTCTCTGTTTCGGTCATTACCCAGGAAACCTTGAAAGCAAAAATGAGCTACCGAAGTTAAGGAAGAACAAGCTACAAGACCATCACAATGATGGCAAGAAAACATAACAAAATAAAAGTATGCTGTGGCTGAGATATTCACCAAAAATGGTAAGATTTGGTGAGGTAATCTCGAGCTCTTCATACTCAAAAAGAAAGAAGAAGATTCGGCCAGCAAGGTAGAGATTCTTGGAGGCATGGCTTGTCTTTGATTCTGCTCAACCACCACAGGAAGTAGCTAGAGTGGGGAAGTGATGGAAGAGGCAGAGATTGAAGCAGATGAAGCCATCATCATCATGAAGCATCAAGGGCCAGAAATCCATCTTGGAGAGCAAGCCAAGGATGGAGCGCTCGGATTGATGAAGAGTGATGACCAAGGAAGGACTAGAGGTAATTGCATGTTGGGTTTTACATGGTTATCTCTTCTCTCTCGGTGTGGCCGAACCGGATCTGTTTCTTGGATAAGAAGAAGTTGGCTTGGTTTTTGGCTTCAAAAGTGGAGGCTTCCCTCTTCTATAAAAAGAGAGAACAGCCACTGTTTGGAGCAAGGAGAAAGTTTGAGAGTGCAAGGCACAGAATTCTCAGAGCTACCTGAGCTAACAGTTTTCTCTTCTCCTTCAATGTATTCTGTTTTGTATTTTTCTGTTTAATTTTGTCATGTCTTGAGTCTCATGGAAAAAGGAAAACAGTAAGGTTTGTATGAAAAAGCCATAGAGCGGAAAAAGGCAGAGAGTGCAAAATTAAAAGAAAAAAGCCATAGATGTCCTTAGAGTTCCTTTGTTCATCTATGTTGTGTTTCATGATTCTGTGGGAATCCCCTTGTAAGTTGGGTTAGCACTTTACAGATTGTAATCAGGAAGATTATAGTGAAATTCCATAATGTTTGTGATGGAGACTGGATGTAGGCTACACTGCACTTAGCAGCTGAACCAGGATATATCTGGGTGTAATTTTCTCTCTTCTCTACTCCATTTCTGTTTCTATTGCACAGGAGCAAAAACCAAAAATATCTCGTGTAAAGTGACGAGACAAAAAGAAAAGTCTCATGGCTAGGGACGAGACAAAAGAAAAAGTCTCGTGGCTAGTGATGAGATAAAAAGATAAAAAGTTTCCAAAGCTGGTTTCAAGAGTCAGCAAGTATTATCAAGCAAAAAGGGGCTAAGATTCAACCCCTCCTTCTCTTAGCCACTAATATCCATCAATTGGTATCAGAGCTTGGTCTTAAAGAGATCAAGCTTTGCAGCTTGGAGTAAAGATCCTCATGGCAGAAAACAGTGGCTCAAATGTGGTGTCCTACAATCTGACCGAAGGACAATCAAGCAACAGACCTCCTCTTTTCAATGGGAAAAATTATACCTATTGGAAGGAGAGGATGAAGATATTTGTACAAGCAGTGGATTACATACTTTGGAAGATCATCCTGGAAGGGCCTCAATATCCAACTGTTACAAGTGCCGAAGGAGTTGTTTCTCTTAAACCTGAAGCAAGTTGGACGGATGAAGATAGAAAAAAGGTGGAGCTCAACGCCAAGGCCATCAATCTGCTCAACTGTGCTATCAGCTTTGAGGAGTACCGATGGCTATCACGTTGTACAACAGCAAAGGAAATCTGGGATAAACTCCTAGTTACTCATGAAGGAACAACCATTGTGAAAAAGACCAGGATTGATATGTTAAACAGAGAGTATGAAATGTTTGCAATGAAGGAAGGAGAATCCATTGATGAGATGTTTGAACGCTTCAACACCATTATTGTTGGCTTGGATGCTATGGGAATCAAGTATCCTGAATCTGTGCTAGTGAGAAGAGTGTTGAGATGTCTCACAAAAGAGTGAGAAACTAAAGCTTTAATTATCTCTGAGAGTAGTGGTCTTGACTCTATGACTTATGATGATTTGAAAGGAAATTTATTTGCTTTTGAAAACACCTACTTGAAAAAAGATTCAAAAAAGAAAGGAATAGATTTTTCTTTTGTCACTAACCCTCTGGATGATGAATCCAATGATAACTCATCTGAAAATGAATTTGTGTTGTTTAAAAAAAAATTCAGGAAAATGGTGAAGCTCAAAGGCAAAGGCAGCAGCTCAAGGAAAATGAAGAAAGACCTTAGCAAAGTAACTTGTTATAACTGCAAGGAAATGAGGCATTTCAAATCTGATTGTCCCAAGTTAAAGAATGAAGAGAAGCCAAAAAGAGGAAAGAAGAAGGGACTGATGGCTTCATGGGAAGATTTGGAAAATGAGTCGGATGATGATGATGAGGAATCCGAGACCAAGTCACAACCTTGTCTCATGGCAGATCACATAGATCAGGTAGTCTTTCATAACCCTAACACTGAAGATCTTCATCTTATGATAGACCACCTTTCTAAAAAAATAAGATTTTTTCTGCTGAAAAATCAAGAACTTGAACAACAAATCACCATTCTTAAAGCTGAAAACGGTTTTCTTAAAGAAAAAGTAAGGGAGGCCGAAACTGCTTGTGATCTTGTTGAAGAAAATAAGCAGTTAAAAGCCCAAATTAAGAGCTGTGAAAGTGATCATTCCGTTCTTGCATATGTAGATTTTTTTTAAAAGAAATGAAGAGTTGCTTAAAGAGGTTAAAAGGCTTAAGGAAGACTTAGCCAAGTTCACCCAAAGTTCTGAAAATCTTAATCAAATCTTGGCTAGTCAAAAATCTCTTTATGATAAGGCTGGGTTGGGGTTTTATAAATCTGCTGAAAAATCTCATTTTGAAAACTTTGCTTCATCCTCTAATGATACAAGATTTCAAGATCCCACCTACTTTAACAAAACAGCAACTCCAAGATTTTGTAGACTATGCAAACAAAATGGACACTTTCCTATTCAATGTTTTTTTGGTGAAAGAATGATTGGTGATAAAGTTTGTAAAGTTGTTTTTTATTACAATGGCTTAGGACATAGGAGATGGTTTAACGTGAAAGGATCCAAGAAAATTTAGATACCTAAGGTCACTTGAGCTTGTTTTGTAGGTGTGCCTAGCATCCAAACAGAAAGAAAATATGTGGTATATGGATAGCGGATGCTCTAGGCATATGACCGGAAAGACAACCTTCTTCATAAAGCTTGATGAATATGATGGAGGACTTGTCACATTTGGTGATGATGCAAAAGGAAAAATAGTGGCTGTTGGGAAAGTTGGTAAAAATTTTTCATCTTGTATAAATGATGTTCTTCTTGTACATGGTTTGAAACATAATTTACTTAGTGTTAGTCAATTGTATGATTTAGGCTTTGAGGTTATTTTTAGGAAGTTTGTTTTTTTAGTTGTTTGTGAGAAAATTGTGGATATTTTATTTGAAGCTAAAAGATGCAATAATATGTATGGATTGACTCTTGAGGACCTAAAAGAACAAAATGTGACATGCTTTATATCTCTTGAATCTGAAAAATGGATATGGCATAGAAAGTTGGGTCATGCAAGCATGTACCAAATTTCTAAGCTTGTTAAGAAAAATCTGGTTAGAGGAATTCCAAACATCAAATTTGATAAGGATCTTACTTGTGATGCTTGCCAATTGGGCAAACAAGTAAAATCCTCCTTTAAACCTAAAGATAGAATCTCAACCAAAAGGCCATTAGAGATGTTACATATTGATCTTTTTGGACCAACAAGAACTCAAAGTTTATGAGGTAAACACTATGGTCTTGTGGTGGTAGATGATTACTCTAGATTTGGTTGGGTACTTTTCCTTGCTCATAAAAATGATGCTTTTCATGCCTTCTCCACTCTTTGCAAGAAAATTCAAAATGAAAAGGATTTAAAAATTGCCCATTTAAGAAGTGATCACGGAAGAGAATTTGAAAACTAAGACTTTGAAAAATTCTGTGATGACTTAGGAATTTCTCATAACTTTTCATGCCCTAGAACCCCCCAACAAAATGGGGTGGTTGAAAGAAGGAATAGGAGCCTTCAAGAGATGACTAGGGCTATGCTTTGTGGGAATGAGATTCCTAAATTTTTATGGGCTGAAGCTGTGAATATAGCTTGTTACATTTTGAATAGGACAATCATTAGAAAAGGGTTGAAGAAAACCCCCTATGAGCTATGGAAAGGAACCCCTCCAAATCTTAAGTATTTTCATGTTTTTGGATGCAAATGCTTTGTACTTAATAATAGAGAAAACCTTGGAAAATTTGATCCAAAATCTTATGAAGGAATATTTGTTGAATATTCCACCACAAGCAAGGCCTATAGAGTTTATCTCAAGGAGCATAGAACTATAGAGAAATCCATACATGTTAATTTTTGTGATTCTAACTTAATTTCCAGTGCTGTGATAGATAATGATTCAGATGGTGAAGAGGCTGGAACAAGTGAAGAAAATCCCAAATCTGCTCAAAACAAAGATTCTGTCAGTCCAGTTTTGTCTCGTCAGATTGAAGGAGATATTTCCATTTTATCTCCTGAGCAGACACGAGAAACTGAAACAGTGAGACCACCAGAAACTCATCAAAGCTCAACACCACTTCGGAAGCCTAGAGAATGGAAGTCTATGAGGGGTTATCCTCATGACTTCATAATTGGTGATCCCTCTCAAGGAGTAACAACAAGATCCTCCACCAAAAGGCAATCCGAACCAAGCAATTTTGCCCTCTTGTCTCAAATGGAGCCTAACAATGTCAAACAAGCTCTTGAAGATCCATCTTGGGTCAAAGCAATGCAAGAAGAGCTTGCTCAATTCGACAAGAATGAGGTTTGGACACTAGTACCTCATCCGGATGGTAAGAAAGTTACGGGTACTAAGTGGGTGTTTAAAAATAAACTTGGTGAGGATGGACAAGTTGTTCGTAACAAGGCTAGATTAGTGGCCCAAGGTTATGATCAAGAAGAGGGTATAGATTTTGATGAGTCTTTTGCTCCGGTAGCTAGAATGGAAGCAATTAGGTTGCTTCTTGCATATGCTGCCCATAAAGGTTTCAAAATGTTTCAAATGGATGTTAAATGTGCTTTCCTTAACGGCTTTATTAATAGAGAAGCGTATGTGGCTCAACCCCCCGGTTTTGAACATAAAGATTTCCCAAATCATGTTTTCAAAATATCTAAGGCTCTTTATGGTATTAGACAATCTCCAAGAGCTTGGTATGAAAGGCTTAGTGCCTTCTTGTTGGAAAATCAATTTCAAAGGGTACCACCGACACTACTTTATTTATTAAAGCATCTAATGATGATATACTCCTTGTTCAAGTTTATGTTGATGACATTGTATTTGGATCGGCCAATGTATCCTTGTGTGAAGAGTTTGGAAAACTCATGACTAGTGAGTTTGAAATGAGTTTAATGGGAGAGCTAACTTTCTTTCTTGGCCTCCAAATCAAACAAACTCCTAGTGGTACTTTTATTCACCAAGGAAAGTATGCAAAAGAACTTATCAAAAAGTTTGGCCTAGAAAATTCCAAACCAATGGGTACACCAATGCATCCTAACACAAAACTTGAAAAGGATGATAATGGCCAAGATGTGGATGAAACAAGGTATAGAGGAATGATAGGTTCACTTATGTATCTTACCTCCTCTAGACCAGATATTGTCCAAAGTGTGGGTGTTTGCTCAAGGTTTCAATCTCACCCAAAAGAATCTCATCTTACGACTGTTAAACGCATCATTAGATACATTAAGGGGACTTGTAATTTTGGATTATGGTATCCTAAATCTGATGACTTTTGTGCAGTAGAGTTTTGTGATGCAGATTATGCGGGAGATAGAGTGGATAAATGAAGCACATCCGGCATGTGTTGCTTCCTTGGAAGCTCACTCAACATGTGGTCAAGCAAGAAGCAAGCCACAGTGGCTTTATCCACGGCTGAAGCAGAATACATTTTCGCATCTGCTTGTTGCTCTCAATTAATTTGGTTAAAAACACAATTGGAAGATTACAAATTAAAAATCAATAGTATACCTTTATTTTGTGATAATATGAGTGCTATAAACATTTCAAAAAATCCTGTTCTGCACTCAAGAACCAAGCACATTGAGATAAAATATCATTTTATTAGAGAGCATGTGCAAAAGGGTACTATTGATATTCAATTTGTAAAATCTGAAGACCAAATTGCTGATATTTTTACAAAACCCCTCTATGAAGACAGATTCTGCACCTTGAGAAAAAGTTTGGGAATGTTTGATTTAAGTTCTATTAATAACTTGTGAATATTTGATTCTATTCAGTTTTGTCTCGTAGGTTTGGACGAGATAAAAATGAGGGCATGATGGAAGGGCTATAATCAAGGGGGAGGCAACGCAGAATTTAATGGGCCCCACCAAATTTCCTTAAGCCTACCTTGACCATTTTTGATTCGCTATCTTGTGTGTGTAAACCAAAATCTCTCTTTAGTCAAATCATATCTTGATTGGAAGTGGTTACTATCAAATCAAATCTTTCTCCCTCATAATCCCTTGATTCTAGGAAACCATTCTTCAGTTTATTTCAAATCAAAAGAGAAACTCCTTGGGTATTAACCGCCACTTAATGGTCATTTAATTCCCTCCATCTCTCTCTCCACTCCACATTTATTGCACCACTAACCTCCCTTCTCCCTCACTTCTTTCGGCTTTTCTCACCTTTTCATATTCAACTTCTCTACTCTCCCAACCATGAAAAAGAAAACTGCTCCCAGGAAAAGTGAAAGGCTCCTATTTTCTCAAAAACCGTCCACTCCACAATCTCACACTCACATCCATATTCACTCTACATCATCATCGTCACCCTCACCTCCCTCAAAGCAAACCGACACCATGAGAAGGAAGGTCATTGCCACGAAAACCTCTTCAAGGAAGAAGAAAGAAAAAAGCTCCCGTGGAAGAAGAAGAAGAGTCTCACACATCACCTATTCCGTCTCCACCACCTTCACCACCGAAGAAATCCACTCCCCATGCATCCGGAAAAAAATTCTCAAAAGACCAAGGGTTTCGTGCTTCATGAGACCAGAGAACCCACGAACCTTGGTTCAATGGAGTTCAAGAATAAATTTCACAAACCACACTCCCATTTTGATCCTTCAAGATTTTCTACCTGTGCTTTCTATGAATTCCACAAAGAGGTTTTGGAAAAACAGCATCTGTGCCCATCCTACTTGGTGAATCTCGAGTCTCTGGCCTCCAAAGGAATCAATCTACAACCCCTGTTTGATAGTCTCAAATGGTCACCATTGCTCCTTATTCACAAAATGGTTTATCCAGGGTTGGTGAGACAGTTTTATGCGAATTTGAGATTTATTGATGGCAGCCTTCACTCCTACGTGAAACGCGTGCATATCACTCTGAATGCTAAGACCATTGCTTCTGCCCTTGGTTACATTGATGAAGGGCCGAAGGTTTACATGAGTGATAAATGGGATTCACATGTTGGGATTGTATACAAGCAAGTTCTTCATCAAATCTGTGAAAATCTGTCTGGACTGGACGGAACCGTTCCTACTCACAAGGCTTTGGGTCCAACCAACTCCCTGCTGCACCGCATCATAACTCACATTCTCACCCCACAAAGTGGTTCTCATAACAGGGTAACCGTATCTGACTGTCTTATAATATTTGCTCTTGTTACTTCATCTTCCATTTCATTTAGTTATCTCATGATTAGACATATGTGGGAGTCTGTAAAGAATACAAAAAAGGATAGTTTACCTTATGGAATATTTCTCACGCGCATCTTTGAGTACTTTAAGGTAGATTTAACAAATGAGGATGTAGAGAACAAAGTCTCTATGATCAAAGGAGGCGGGGCTGTTAAAAAGGGAAAGAAATCTATGGCTTCTGATGATGACTTTGAAAGCCGGCCAGAATCCTCAAAAGCAACCAATTCCCTAAGAGACATTCTCACAGAATTCTCTAATATGTCCGATCTCATGGTTCAATTTCACAAGTCTGCTCGCAAACTTGCATATGAAAATGAGTCGTCCTGGAAAAAATGCCAAGAAAGGGTCGGTCTAATGCTGGAAAGCCTTGATGATGAAGTTGGTAGTGAAGCAGGGGCTGAGGGATCTGACTTTAATCTCTCTGATGATTAAATTTCTGTTTACTGTTTAATATTGGCACACTTTGGCTCAATTTGTTACTTTATTTTGTTAGGATGGAGACTGATAGTAGTATAACTATGTGACACTCTGTTAACACTTTTGGATTTTGTTTTGAGTTATCTTTTGCATACTCTGTTTTCTATGTTAAACATTTCTTGCAGGTGCCCCTTTGATGACAAAAGGAGGAGAAAAACTGAAAATTGAAATGTGAAAAACAGAGGCAGAAAACAGGGGATGAAATTTTCAGTTTGAAAATTCATGATCACCCTTGTTAAAAGGATGCATGTTATTATTGCATTTGTTTCACTGTGATTACTGCTGCTGGAAATGCATTTGGCATTTGGTTTATGATAATGTTTGATAATGCATTTGTTTTGGTTATATGAATGACTGGTTATTGATTTATCTTGATGAATATGCCTTTATTGAAATATGAATATTCTGATTCATCTTGGTAAACATGCTGGCTTGATAACTTATTTTTGGCAGTTCCTTTAAACTTTGATATGTATATGCTGCCATGTTTTGATGTGATCATGTGTGTTTCAAAATATTTTCCTTAACATAATAATACTGCTCTGATATCTTGAATGGAAAATATTTGAAAATCTTTTGAACAACATTTTCTTTGTACTCAATTAATGAGAATGAGCAGAAAATCAATTTATTGATAACAAAAGAGTTTTGATTATCATCCAACTTTGCTCATAAATCAAGCATTTAGCATCATGTAATGAATATGCTAAATAACATTGTTACTTGAAGCTTGATTAAAATGTTACAGGTTAGTGCTTCCCTTGGTAAAAATGGTATATATTAAGGGGGAGCCATGTGACAACTGTGACAACTTGAAAGGGGGAGAAATTCAAATCTTCAAAGGGAGTACTCTATACTCTAATTTTTAAATTTCTTTCCATTTCAATTTTAATAATGTTTGTCATCAAGGGGGAGATTGATGAGTTTGGAAAACTCTAAGCAAATATTTGTGATGACTAAACATTATTACTTTAATAAATAGCAAAAATATTAAATCACATATGTTAATAAATTAATTTTTGCTTTGCAGGTACAATTGGGCCGAAAATTAAATGATTTGATGCAAGCCCAAGTGTGAATTTATTCAGCATGGATATAAAAATAAAATAAATTATATGGCTGAATTGTTGTGATATTAATTGGGCCAGAATGAAGTTTTTTGCTCAAAGCCCAATTGTGATTTATGCTAAGTAATCCAATGCTTGATCCAAAATCCATCAGAAAAGCAAATGTTATCATTTGCCATATGCTTTCCAACGGATTCCAATTCTCATTAAGGATGGATTTCAAATTTTAATATGACAGCATTGGAAACATAAATGAGAGAGAGAAAATGAGTGACATGATTGATGTGTTTAAGCTACACGCCACTCTAAGGGAAGTAAAAGCATCTTTTAAATTAAATTGATTATCTCACTAAATTGCTTTCCTTCCAAGTTGTTTATTCTCTCTCATCTCTTTCCTTCTCTGTTTCGGTCATTACCCAGGAAACCTTGAAAGCAAAAATGAGCTACCGAAGTTAAGGAAGAACAAGCTACAAGACCATCACAATGATGGCAAGAAAACATAACAAAATAAAAGTATGCTGTGGCTGAGATATTCACCAAAAATGGTAAGATTTGGTGAGGTAATCTCGAGCTCTTCATACTCAAAAAGAAAGAAGAAGATTTGGCCAGCAAGGTAGAGATTCTTGGAGGCATGGCTTGTCTTTGATTCTGCTCAACTACCACAGGAAGTAGCTAGAGTGGCGAAGTGATGGAAGAGGCAGAGATTGGAGCAGATGAAGCCATCATCATCATGAAGCATCAAGGGCCAGAAATTCATCTTGGAGAGCAAGCCAAGGATGGAGTGCTCGGATTGATGAAGAGTGATGACCAAGGAAGGACTAGAGGTAATTGCATGTTGGGTTTTACATGGTTATCTCTTCTCTCTCTGTGTGGCCGAACCGGATCTGTTTCTTGGAGAAGAAGAAGTTGGCTTGGTTTTTGGCTTCAAAAGTGGAGGCTTCCCTCTTCTATAAAAAGAGAGAACAGCCACTGTTTGGAGCAAGGAGAAAGTTTGAGAGTGCAAGGCACAGAATTCTCAGAGCTACCTGAGCTAACAGTTTTTTCTTCTCCTTCAATGCATTTTGTTTTGTATTTTTCTGTTTAATTTTGTCATGTCTTGAGTCTCATGGAAAAAGGCAAACAGTGAGGTTTGTATGAAAAAGCCATAGAGCGGAAAAAGGCAGAGTGCAAAATTAAAAGAAAAAAGCAATAGATGTCCTTAGAGTTCCTTTGTTCATCTATGTTGTGTTTCATGATTCTGTGGAAATCCCCTTGTAAGTTGGGTTAGCACTTTACAGATTGTAATCAGGAAGATTATAGTGAAATTCCATCATGTTTGTGATGGAGACTGGATGTAGGCTGCACTACACTTAGCAGCTGAACCAGGATATATCTGGGTGTAATTTTCTCTCTTCTCTACTCCATTTCTGTTTCTATTGCACAGGAGCAAAAACCAAAAATATCTCGTGTAAAGTGACGAGACAAAAAGAAAAGTCTCATGGCTAGGGATGAGACAAAAGAAAAAGTCTCGTGGCTAGTGACGAGATAAAAAGATAAAAAGTTTCCAAAGCTGGTTTCAAGAGTCAGCAAGTATTATCAAGCAAAAAGGGGCTAAGATTCAACCCCCCTTCTCTTAGCCACTGATAACCATCACGGGACATTTAATTACTGCCTGTCCTACTTGCCCACCACATCCTGATCCACTCCACTCGTTTCCTGTCTCTCTATCTGATATTGCATCTCTTCTTCATCCTCTTCTCTCTGTTTCTGATAATACCCCTGTTGCTTTATCGACCCCTCCAGGTAATTCTAAATGGTACTTTGACTCGGGTTGCTTTAATCACATGTCTCCATTGCGTAATATTTTTTCATCCTTGTCTACCACTACAAATGGACCTTCTGTCAATACTGCAAATGGCTCCCTCTTGCACGCAACACACAAGGGTTCTATATCCCAGTCAACTCTTAATCTTCCTGATACTTATTATAATCCCAAATTAAACTTCAATCTTATTTCTGTTGGTCAACTTGTTGATCTGGGTTTTGAAGTCACTTTTTCTGTTTCTGGCTGTCGTGTACAGGATCCTCAGATGGGACAAATCGTCGGGACTGGACGTAAGGTCAGAAGGTTTTTTGAACTCGAGACTCTTCATATTCCTCTTGTACCAAATCTATGTGCTGCTTCTTCTCCCTCTACCCTTCACTTATGGCATCAACGTCTTGCCCACACCTCCTTAGGAAAACTGCGTCCTCTTATGTCTCAGGGTGTTTTAGGTCAGGTTCCAAATGAATCTTTTGATTGCATTTCTTGCCAAACTGCCAAACAACGTGCTTTATCTTTTCACAATAATTCATCTCTTGCTTGCTCTCCTTTTGATCTCATTCACTCTGATGTTTGGGGCCTCACTCCTACTGCCTCTATGGGCGGAGCTCGATACTTTTTCGTTTTCATTGATGATTATTCCCGTTTTACTTGGGTTTATTTGATGACTAATCGCCATGAGTTACCTCAGATCTATATCAACTTTGCTACTATGACTAAAACTCAGTTTTTCAAGGCCATTAAAGTTTTCCAATGTGATAATGCTATGGAATACCGTGATTCCAAACTCTTAGCCTTTCTTGCAAAGCAGGGTACTTTGTCAGAGTTTTCTTGTCCTGGTACGTCTCAACAAAATGGTAGAGCTGAACGCAAACACCGTCACATTCTTGACTCCGTCCGTGCAATGCTCCTTTCTTCTTCGTGTCCTGAGTGTACTTGGGGTGAAGCTGTTCTTACTATTGTTCATGTTATCAATAGACTCCCTTCTTCTGTTATTGGTAATGTTACTCCCTTTGAGCATCTTTATCATACCCCCCCAGATTATAGTTCTCTTCGAGTTTTCGGTTGTGTATGTTTTGTTCTTCTTCAACCTCATGAACATAGTAAGCTTGAACCTCGGGCTCGTATGTGTTGTTTCCTTAGTTATGGCACTGAACACAAGGGTTATCATTGTTGGGATCCTCTCTCTAAACGTATTTGTATATCTCGTCATGTTGTCTTCTAGGAGCACCACATGTTTTCTCAGTTCTCATCCTTTGAGTCTATTCCTACTACTCAGTCACCTTTGTTTACTAACCCCAATGTTGATTTTTTTCCTAGTGATGATTCTCCATATTCTATCTCGAGTGACCCTCCACAGCCTCCTGTTCTTCCGCCTTCTCCATCTCCCGATGATTCCAGACCGGACGATGATCCTGCTCCTACCGTCATGCCTCCTCCTCCCGTTCGCTCTTCTAGGGTAAAGAATCCACCTCCTCATCTTCTTGATTATCATTGCTTTTCTATTATCCTTCATCAACATGAACCTAAGTCATTCAGAGAAGCCTCCTCAAACCCAAATTGGCAACAAGCAATGCAGGAAGAAATATAGGCACTTGAAAAAGCACACACTTGGGATTTGATTGATCCTCCTTCTGATAAGGAAGTTGTGGGTAGTAGATGGGTATACAAGATCAAGACTCGCTCTGATGGCTCTATTGACCGTTATAAGGCCCGCTTGGTTGCTCAAGGTTGTACGCAAGAGTATGGTATTGATTATGAAGAGACTTTTGCTCCTGTCGCTCGTCTTATGTCTGTTAGAGCTCTTCTTGCCATTGCCGCGGTTAAAAAATGGTCTCTCAGTCAGATGGATGTGGAGAATGCATTTCTTAATGGGGATTTGAAAAAGAAAGTCTATATGAAACCACCTCCGGGATATCCTTGTCCTTCTAATAAGGTTTGTCTCCTTCGCAAGGCATTTTATGGACTCAAGCAAGCTCCTCGTGAATGGTTTGACAAGTTCAGCACTACCATATGTAGTCTTGGTTTTACTTCTAGCTATCATGAGAATGCCCTCTTCATTCGTAAAAGCGAACATGGAGTTGTTCTTCTACTTTTGTGTGTTGATGACATGATCATTACTGGGGATGATGTTGATGGTATCTCTGATCTCAAAGCCTCACTTCACCGTACTTTTGAGATGAAAGATCTTGGTTCTCTCAGATATTTTCTTGGTCTCGAGGTCATCTCCACCAATGATGGCATCTATCTCTCTCAGGCTAAGTATGCTTCAGATCTTCTTGCTCGCGCTGGGATTACAGATAGTCACAGTGAGTCTACTCCTCTTGAGCCTAATGTTCGATTTGCCCCTATGGATGGCACTATTTTGGATAATCCGACTCTCTATCGACAGTTAGTTGGCGGTCTCGTCTACTTAACTGTCACCCGACCAGACATCGCCTATCCGGTTCATGTACTTAGCCATTTCTTGTCAGCTCCTCGTACTACTCACTATGCGGCAGTTCTTCGCATTCTTTGCTACATCAAAGGCACTCTATTTCATGGCCTTTATTTTTCTGCCCATTCCTCTTTGTCTCTTCAGGCTTACTCCGATGCTGATTGGGCTGGTGATCCCATTGATCGTCGTTCTACTACTGGTTACTGTTTGTTTCTTGGCGACGCTCTCATTTCTTGGCGTGCTAAGAAGCAAACGTTCACTGCTCGCTCAAGCACAGAAGCTGAGTACCGTGCCCTCGCTGACACTACTGCTGAAGTTATCTCGGTTCATTGGCTTCTCGAAGATCTGGGTGCTCCTCAGTCGTCCCCTACTGATGTTTTTTGTGATAACCGCAGTGCTATTCAGATCGCCCATAATGATGTGTTTCATGAACGCACCAAACACATTGAGATTGATTGTCACTTTGTTCGGCAACGTATGCTTATTGATGCTGTTCGTCTCATTGCTGTTGGAACACTAGATCAGACTGCTGATATCTTTATGAAAGCTCATCACGCGACTCGTTTCCGGACTTTATTTTCTAAACTCAAGTTGGTATCCTTAGCTCCCACTTGAGTTTGAAGGGGGATGTTAGAGAATCATTAGCATCAATTTAGACCAATTAGTATCGTTTATATTTATATAGTATATCTGTATATTAATTATAGGATTCTATGCCTTTATTACTCTGATTCATTTAGCACCTATAAATATCCCTTGTATATTGTACCTTTTATCACATTCAATAATACACTTTTCAGATTACTCTTTCAGTCTCTTGTTTCTAACAATGAAAATGAGTATGGTGATCCTTTAAAAAAAATGAAAAAGTTTGTACTTTTTTGTTGTTAATTAGTTAAATTAAAACCATTTTTTCCGTGAAAAGAAAGGGAACTGAAATACACATATGTTTTGAAGAAAAAAACATATCAAGCCCAAAAGTTTATAAGAATCAAAATAAAAATACGGGAATAATGTTGTGATCCATCAAGATGATCCAAAAAATATAGATTTTTAGTATAATTTTAGAGAACACTATTTCTATTTATAATTTTAGAATGATGACAAATATATTTATGAACAAATAAAAATAATTTTATATTTAAGGAAGATAAATAAACTATAATTTATGCTCATAAAAATTTAAAATATTGACAAATTATTTATCTATAAATAAAGATATTTTTGTTATACAAAAATTATATTTAGATGAGTTTTTGTGTCTTTACTCTTAGAGGTACATGATTATATCCTCTCTTTTTTTTTTTTTTTTTTTCTTCTATCAACATCCCATTTCCTTAATTAACAGTACAAAAAATAATTTATATATAAAAATTAGTCATTAAATTAATTATTATATATTTAAATATATGTATATATTATTTTGTACACTTTTAACATGTGTATTTTATATTGTAATATATATTATATATAGATAACTAATTTAATAATTAATTTTATTTTGTATATATAGTATAGTTGGTTTTTTATTTATTCAAAAAGAGATTAATTTGATCTGTTACACCCTGTTTGAAAATTTTTAATAGTATAGAATTGAATTAAATTCTAATATTTGAAATAAATTAATAAAATTATAGAATTGAATTGAATTTCAGTGTTTAGAATATTTATTAAATGAATTAAAATTTATAATAGACAACTTTATCCTTTATTAATATAACATCATATTTAAATAATAAATATATTTATATATTAAATTATATAAAATAACTAAAAAATTATATTTTTTAACTAATTTTTTTCAATTAAAATTTGTTCACCTCTTTAATTAAAAAAAACAAAAATTAGATTAATCTAAAAATATTAAATTTAAAAAATATTATTATTAATTAAAAAATTAAATGGTTTTTCATAGTTGATTCTAACGACAAACCAACAACAGAAAACAAACATGAACTATGAAGAACTAACTTGTTGAGTCGTCTAATGACATAGCAAGTAAAAAAAAGTAGTTATTAACGGTAAATTATAACAACTAATTCATGTTATTAAAATGAAACAAAATTATGCCATTTTTTACTAGTGTCATGATTGACACAACTTCAATTGAAATGTTTAGATGTATTAGCAAAGCTTGGTATCATTAATCTAAGTTAAACACATAAAATCTATACGTGTGAATATTTTTTTAGATCTACATAGTAAGGATTTGACTCCTCTAAAGTTGTTCACTTTTAAAAAAAAGTAACATAATCTGAACCTTTAATAATGTAAATGGTTTTGATAATCTTAAATAGATAAATAATAAATAATTAAAAGTGTTATAAATATATTTATTGTGGATGTCCTAACAAAATATTGAGCCCTTGGCTAAGAGTTGGATCCTTGGCTATAAATAGCCCCTCTCATGTTCTCTAATGTACCGATGTACGTACACAATTAATAATAAGATTACCTATCATTTTTCCTATTCTCTCTCCTTCTTCCCTTAAATCCTAATCCTTATTTTCATAGTACGTTATCAGCACAAATTCTACTATACGACTAAATAATTATCTTTTTCTTACTACTCACTTTATTTTCTTAAATATCATTATCAATTTTTTTATATATACATTCTCGTTTCTTTATATATATATATATATATATATATATATATACACCACACATAAATAACTATTTTATCATTTTTTCTTTCATAAATGTATTTTTCTTTTTTTTCTTTGTTTTAATCCATATATGCACATGCTTTTGTTTTAAATTCATATAAATTCATATATGCATATCATGTAATATAATGTACGTAACGCCATCTTTTTTCCTTTCCTCGGTTTTATACGCCATTTTTTCCTTTCTTTCTTTGATAGTTTTTCTTTTTTTTTTCTTTAGTTTATTATATTATTATTATTCTTATTTGATTTATTTATATTATTTATCTTTTTATATAAATATAACATTTTATTTAATATTAATATTATTTTCTGAGGTGAATGATAATTAATCATATACAAAATTATTTTTCGAAGTGAATAATAATTAATTATAAATATAATCATTCTCCAAAGTGAATGATAACCATAATTATTCCTTTAAGTGAAGATATAGCACCTGTAGTGCTAGTATCACAATTTTATTTACATTCTCAGCAATGAATGTATAACTTTAATAGTTTATTTAAATTATTTTATTTTACTACCTTAAAAGGAATAATATATTTTATCAAATTTCTGAAGCAAATTTATTTATTTATTTTTATTTATCATTTTACTTGTCTTCCTTTCTTTTTATATGTATTATTAATATTATTATTTTTAATTATTTACATGCTTTTATTTATAGAGCTATCATATCAAATTTGCAAAAATTTGAATTTGCCGTTCTTGATTTAACTGGTAAAAATTATTTAGAATGGGCGCTTGATGCTGAAACCTACTTGGAATCCAAAAAGTTTGGAGATACCATAAAGAAAGAGGCACAATCGTCAAGCAAAGATAAGGCTAAGGCACTAATTTTCTGCGTCATCATTTCCATGAGGGGTTGAAAGTAGAATACTTGACTCTTAAAGATCCATAAGAATTATGGACAAATTTAAAAGAGAGATATGAACACCAAAAGACTATACTATTGCTTAAAGTTCGTTATGAGTGAATACACTTAATGCTGCAAGATTTTAAAACAGTCTGTGAATATAATTCTACACTTTTCAAAATAAATTCTCAACTGAAATTGTGTGGCCAAAATGTCACAGATGAAGACTTAATGGAAAAAACTTATTCCACATTCCACGCTTTCAATGTGCTGTTGCAACAACAGTACCGTGAAAAGAGTTTCAAAAGGTGTTCTGATATAATAGGTTGTCTCGTATTGGCAGAATAAAATAATGAATTCTTAATGAAGAACAATGAAGTCCGTCCTACTGGCTCAACCGATTTTCCTGAAGTAAATGCGGCATTTTGTGAACATAAAAGAAATCACGATCAAAATATTGGTCGAAATCGTGGCCGTGGACGTGAACGTGGACGTAGGCATGGCAAATGGAACAATAGAGTTCCTACCCATAATTAAAAGTGGAATAAATATGAAAAGCGTGCTCCGAGCAACAATTCACAAAATGGGAAAAATTTGTGCTATCAATGCGGATTTAAAGGTCATTGGTTACGTACATGTTGTACTCTTGAGCATTTTGTCAAGCTAAATCAAGACTCTATCAAGAGAAAAGGGCAAAAACAAGAGACCAATTTGACTATTCAAAGAGATGAAGTTGAAGCTAACAGTGTTGAAACGAATATGAAATCCACCAATGATATCTATGCAGACCTTGATGACTTCCTTAACCTTTGATTTTGGTGGCCCAAGCAATAATGATGCAATTTTCTTTTTAGAAGAACATTAATCAAGAAATATTTTATTTTAGATTAGTTTTTTAGCTAGTTTTTTTTTATTTCCCTTCTTCCTTTGATTGTAAGTTCAAGTTTTCTTTTAAATTTCTTTTGAATTTTTTTTCTCATTAATGGTAATTTTTATTTTTTGTAATGAAGATATAGATATTTCTCACGCTTTGCTTAAAGCAATTAGTTATTGAATATTTACAATTTATATTGAAGGTCATATGACATGAATAAGATAAATTGAGAAAATAAATTTGTATAAAATCGCAATATATATTAAATAATATATATTGTAAAAGTACAGGAGTTCAAAGTAAAAAAAATATACCTTGAAAGCTTATAATTGTAACACCCTATTACTCAAATTCTTATGCTCGAGTCATAAGTCAATGATAATAAGGTAGTACGACTCTTAAGGTGGATTTTTAATACATAAATATAAGTATAATTGAAAGGAGTATTAATCGAGAAGTTTGAAAAGAGTAAAAATAAAATTGCGAAGTCATAACACTCACGTATCAAAGCATAAGAAAATTCAACGCGTTCGGCTAACGGATGAAATAACTAAAGCATATAAGGAAGAAATAGAATAAAACAGGATATACATAAATATAAGTATACTAGCCACTAGTCGCGACCCACGAAGTTTAGGTCGACTAGAGTTACAGAGTTAAAACAGTTGACAAAAGAATTTCCTATCTCTCCCAAAATACATCACAGCCTCTATAGGCAAGTTTCAAAATAATATATTTAAATCAATAAAAGTTTTTGTAAAATAAAAAGAGAGATCTTAAAACAAAAGTAAATCAGGAATCTAGTAAACTTCGCTACTTCCCTGATGAACCACTACTCACTGCTAAGTACCAAGACATGCATCTGAAAAATAGAATATATGTACGGAATGAGAACCCCAATCCATGGGTTCCTAGTACGGTAAAAGTGCCAAATAAATATAATGCACTATAATATAAATTCACTACGCATCTTAAACTTCTTATCTCGTCATATCCAACCTAAATTCTCACTAATTCGTAACTTGACAACTATCATAGGAGATTCTAATTCTAACCCAAAATCCTTCATACTTCACAACCTCCTAATTGACTAACCCAAGAACTGAATCAAATACAACCAATACAGACAAGTAATATACAAGTAAGACAAGTAAGTCAATTAGTAATTAATCATGAAACATGTACAATTAGGCAAACCAAAGCAATTTAGCAAACCCAAAAAATTCAAACATATGTAGATGATGTATGTCTATCCTATGGCTAATGAGTCTCATCTATCGGTTATCAAGCCAACCTGACGTGTCCGGTAGCTAACCCGAACACTATCTCTCTGTTGCGCATTAATACCATTAGAGGGAATCCATGTCCTATTACCATTAGAGGATATCTATGCCCTGTCATCATTAGAGGGTATCTGTGCCTTGTCACCATTAGAGGGTATCGGTGCCCTGTCACCCTTACAACTAAAGAGAAAACACAAGCATACTCACATTCATTCATTAATCATAAATGCATCTCCGGCATACTCGCTACATTTTCAAGCTTCCTCAATTAATCATAATCATTTAATCATCAATCATATACATATACATACTCAGCCATCCGACTCATAACATAATCCATAACTAGCCATAATTCATTATCAAATATAGCCATTCGACTCATGGCATACACAACACTTCCACCATTATCCTTAGCAACTCATACAATCATCATTAATCATGATTCATCATTATTTTTTTAAGATTTTATAATTTTTATTAAAATATGGGTAGTTTAGGAATAAAATTAAAAATTTTATTAAAAAGGACGATTTTAATACGAAAAAAACGTTAAGGATGATTCTAAGTCAAAAATTACGTTGGGGACGGGTTCGATTCTGACCCTCAACATTAGAGACCAAAACAATACTTATCCCTTAAATTTTATAAATGAAATCATCAAGTAATAAGAATATAATATATGATGAAATAAAAATTCAATTGACATGGTTGTTATATGTCATCATTGTTAATGAATGGCTTTGTATCCTAATATAGGATGTCTTTTTCTCATTTTTTTCAAAATAAAAACACAAGAATGAATGATCTTTATTAATAGAGATAGGAAACGATGAGTATTGTCTTGCAAAAATATAGATAAGAATAGAGAGAGAAAAAAAAGTATACTAACTGTAAGAATTATTCAACATATAGAACATATATTGAGGTTTGAATATAACTAATAAATTAGTAAATATTAGTTACACAAAATATAAATACAAAAGTATGTGTGAATAAAATATATAATTTTACTTGTGTAAGTATAGAGCTTTGAAAAAGTTAGCAAAATTGATAGGCGAGTTTGTACTCGAATTGGTTGAAAGTCGAGTTTCTTCTTGGATCAATTGAAAGCCGAATTTGTTTTCGGATTGGTTGAAAGCCGAGTTTGTTCTCAGATTGATTTATTGATCGATTATGACATGTGAAATTTTATGATATGTAAAAGTGAAGCAATTCAAATGTATAAAGTACATACTTTATAAAAAATTACGATAGATTAAAATTTGATAAAAGGTATTAAATAAAATCTTAAACAAGATTGTTGAAATTGGTTCAAAAATTTGAATGTAAATCAAGTTTTATGAACCTGAGGGGAGTGGGAATTATTTTACTCGTCCCCACAGACGGCGCCAATTGTTCTTGTGTAGATGTGTAACACCCTAATTACCATAAGCCTTACCTCGTGTCGTAAAGTAAAGGTAATTAAAGGTTACGACAGTTCTAAGCTCATACATATAATATATAGAAAGAATTAATATAGTCTAGAAGCCCGATGAAGGATATAGCTAAAAAACAGGAATTGAAAAGCACAAAATGTACTCACGAAGCTACTAACTTAACGCACAAGAAACAGATATAATATAACAAAAGATAGGAGTATAATAGTATAAAGATCTAGCCACGGCTCGCGGAGTTTAAGCTAGCTAGTATATACAGACCATACAAAAGTTTAGAAGTTAAAACAACTTATACAAGTTTTTCTCTCGAAAAAGGCCTCTATGCAAAAGTAAAAATACAAAAGTGAGAGATATAAACAAAATAATCAAAAGACATCCAAGACAGATAAGGATCCTCCACTTCTGTCACCATCCAAGCAACTCACTGAGGTGGGTTGCGACCTGCATCTGAAAAATACAACAGAAATATGGTATGAGAACCGGAGGTTCTCAGTATAGTAACAGTGCCCAGTGATGTAAGATATAAGACTCCGGAATGCCAAAGGCAATCCTAGAACTTCATATCCATCACAAGATTCATCTTAAATCACAACTAAAACAGTAAAGCATAAGTAAAACCTTAACATAATAAAAGAGTTAATCTATCTTAAAGGATTCTCTCACTAACAATTCTCAGCTGTCCCACAGCCTTCACCAACCTATCCTCCATGCGATCCCATTGCCACCGCCTTCCTAGCCTCCTCAATCCCAGTAGAAAACACAACTAATTGCAATGCAAGTAAAAGACAAGTATAGGCATATATTTCAAGTAATTCAAGTAGGCAATTAGACATGTTATACACATAGGTAAACAATTACAAGTCGGCAAAGCAAACAAACAGATAGAAGATGCATATGATGAATGCTTGTCCTACTGGCTGTGATATCACATTGTTGGTTCAAGTGCCAACCCGACACATCTCTATGGAGATGTCGCCCTTTGGAATCATCATTGGGAACCCCCGAGATATGGTGCTCGGAACACCATCCAGGATTTTGTGCCTACACACTCTATTGATCCAAAGGGATGCGAGCGGAATACTCTTCCCATAGACCTCACATCTTAACGTAAGTGGGATTAACCACCGTCCTTACGCCGCCGCCGCTACCTCGACAGGCAGGATTAACCACCGTCCCTGCCAGGCGCATAGCATCTCAACAATCTCAATATAAAATTGTAATTCAGTGGTTTTCAGAAAACATTTTCAGCACATCATGGATCCATCATTTCATTCCGAGTCCTCGACTCATCTCAACCACTGACAATTCAACATTTCCATTCCAAACTCAATAGTTCGTCACTTTCTCAATTTACTTTCAATAATCATCAATTCATTACTCTACCTTCTCTCTCGACCAAACCCATCTTCAGTACACCAGAAACCTAAGCCTCCGTTCTCTAACTTTTCGAAATAATTACCAATTAATTCCAATTAAGATTTTTCCCGTGTTTTTATACCCAAAAATAAGCCCAAGAGTCTTAAAATGGTGCCACAGAAGCTTACAAGCTTGTTTGGAAGGTGAAACAGTTGAAATCAAAGATTTAATTTAAAAACAGGGCATGTGCGTATGCACAGGGGTGTGCGTGCGCATGCCCAGGGAGATTTTCAAAACGTGTCCGTACGCATAGGGGTGTGCGTACGCACAGGTACCAAATTTTTCAATTCTATTCGCTCGCACAAGGCGTGGTAGTGTCCCCAACAGAACGCACCTTCCATTGGTTCTGTGTGCGCACAGGGCGTGCTAGCGCTGCCAACAGCAAGCCTTCCCCTGTGTGTGCGTACGCACAAGTCTGTGCATGCGCACAGGTTCGAAAAATCTCAGGGATGTGCGTGCGCACAAGGCTATGCGTGCGTACACAAACCAGAAATCACAAAATTCTGCAATGTTACAGAATTTCAGATTTTGACGCCAACCTTTCCACAATCATATCTTCTTCTACCAAATTCATATTTCCACAAAATTTAAACCATTTTAAAGCTTGTTCAATCCCCTTCATTTGATATAAAATACATTGAATTTCAAGCAAGGTAACTCAAGATATGATTCATAGAAGTTCACCAAAAATTTAATTTTTACCAAAAGTTCACAAAGTTCAATTTTCCACAATCCTCAACCAAAATCAAACCAAAACCCTTCCAAATTCAATTTTTACATCAAAACCTACCCCTTTTGTCATAATTCACCCCTCATTCAAATTTTCCATCCACATTACCATATCATCAACCTCAACATCACATATATCATACGAAATCATTTTTCAATCCACACAATCATTCATCACCATCATATCATTATCAATCATCATAATTAAAATCATTCAACCCCCATCTCATTCTTCAACATCACTTTATCAACATTACATCACAATTCTTCAAAATAGCCAAAACTCATCAATTCATCAACGATCCCAAATCAACAAATTACCACACATCATCATACCACAATTTCCATCAACCAATTTAATTCAATCCTATCCTATGGGTCACTAGCCTAAGTGTCCAGAAATATTATATACTACATAGAGAAAACCGAAACCATACCTTGGCCGATTCCCAATATGTTCCAAAACTCAAATTGACGGCAAAACGAGCTTCCAATCACAATCCAAGTCACCAAGAATCTCCAACAAGCATCAACACTCACCAACAAGCTCCAATATTCAAGCTAAAACCACACATTTTATATAAATCAAAACTTAATACTCACAATTAACCATTTTACTAGGGTTCTTGAGAATCTTACCTCATCCACTGAAATTTGGGCTAGAACCCAACATTTGCTCACTAAGGAGTAGCACCTAAACAACCAAAACACAAGGTTTTCTCAAAATCATCACTCATTAAACTTGAATTTCTTAGGGCAGCATAAAGGAAGGGAAATTTCGAGAAACTTACCACAAGGCTTAGATAGAAGTGACGGACTCAGTGAGAGCTTCGCGTAGCCACTGACGGCACGCGAATCGGAGCATCGTAGCTCGAGATATCGCGGATTGAAGTGAGAAGTGAATAGTGCTTCTTCTCTCTTCTTCTTCTCTCAATTTCTGGTGTGTGTTGTGTTTGTAAGAGTGTTATGGCTGATGGGTTCACTTAATGAACTCTTATATATGTTGGGCTTGGGCCCAACTTGGGTCCGGTCCAACCCGCTAGCGTTTTTAGTCCGTTTGGCCCAACTTCGGGCCAAACCTTTAAAATTAACGCCCGGTTTTTCATATCTAATATTTTTCTAAGGTTTTTTTACTGTTTTAAATTTTTCTCACACTGTACCGGGCAGACTTAAACCGGTTCGACCGGTTCAACTATCGGTTCTGGTTTTTCGTAGAAAATACATTTTCTAACTCAGAAAAATCTACTGAGTTCAAAAATCACATTTAAATCCTCAAATTCTCATTTTAAATTTTCGGATCCTATTTTTGGAAATATTAATTACTTAACTAGACAATTAATTTGTCGCGGTTCTTACCTTCTCCCCACCAAATAAGAATTTTTGTCCTCAAAATTTAGTGATTACTTGAGAATAGCTCGGAGTAATCATTTCGCATCTCAGACTCCAATTCCCAAGTATGCTCCTCAACTCCTGCTCGCTTCCACGCAACTTTTACTAATGAAACTTCCTTTCCTCGCAGTTTCTTCACCCTAGTGTCATCAATTCTCACTGGTGTTACATGAAATGTCAAGTTCTCCCTCAACTCGACCGACTCAGGCTCTAACACATGAGCCGCATCTGACGTGTACTTACGAAGTTGTGACACGTGGAATACGTCATGCAAGTTAGATAAATGAGGCAGCAAAGCAACCTGATATGCCACCGGTCTGAATCGCCTCAGAATCTCAAATGGTCCTATATACCTTGGATTCAACTTCTTTGTTTAGATTGCTCTTCCGATCCCAGTTGTCGGTGTAACTCTCAGAAATACGTGCTCTCTTTCTTCAAATTCCAATGGTTTCCTTCTCTGATCTGCATAACTTTTCTGTCGACTCTGTGCCATTAGAATCCTCTCCCGAATCTTCTTAATCTTCTCAGTAGTCTCTGCTACCAAATTAGGACCCAAAACACTTACTTCACCAGTCTCATACTGTAAGATCCTGAATTTTTACAAAATTAAATAATAAATTTGTTTATGATTTATTATATTAAGATTATATTTTAAGAGATTTTATATATAAGTTAAGCAATTTTTTATTTATGATTTAAAACTTTAGTAATTGAAAAATAATAAGAATTTTATATGCTTTAGGTCAAATAATTAGGTTTTTAACTTTATTTCAAGATTATAAAGGAAATTAATTTTTATTATCTCTAATTATTGAATTGGAGTATTTATTTGAAAATAAATTTTAAATTGATAATTAAATAGTATTTTTATACATATTATTATTGGATTAAGTTTAGTTTTTAATCAATATTCTACCTAAACCCTAATTCCCCTAAATTAGCCGCCATTTGTCCTTTCTTCCTTCCTAACCTAACCTAATACACAGCAGCAGCAGGTTTCCTTTTTTTCCTAATTCAACCTATGACACAGCAGCAGCAGTAAAGAAAAGGAAAAGAGAGGGAAAAGGGATAGCGGAGAGAAAGAGAGAACCGAGGGGGAAGAAGAGAAGAGGAAGGTTGCGCCGGTACCACTGGGTCCCGCCACCGCCGCCTCGTCGTCGTCGTCCTCGTGAGCTGCCACCACCGGTCTGGAGCCCGCCGCTCGTGTCCCGCTGCGTCGCCATCTCGTCGCATCTAGCTTGCCGCCTATCTGTCCCCGAACCGCCGTCGAGAAAGGAGAGAAAGCAAGAGTGAGGGAGCTACTCTGTCGCTGAGAAGAGAGACAACGTGTGAGAGGGAGATCTCCGTCGCCGTCCTCGTCTGAACCGCCGCTGAGGGAAATTACCATCGTTGAAGACAGCCACCTTCATCGCCGTTCATGCCGTCACCACTCCTCGCCACTGCCGAGCCATCGTCGGACTGTGCATCGCCACGCAAGGCTGTTCCTAGTTGGCGCCGTGGCTGGTGGTTGCCTCTGCTTTCGGTGTAAGCACCCCGTCGGAGCGTTACCGGAGCTGCGGCTGCCCCACCGCCACCTCTGCTGCCGGAAACTGCCGCCTCTCTGAATCCTCTGTTGGTAAGCCCTAACCCTGCTTCAGTTTCTTTATCCGTTAAGTTTACCTTTACCGTGAGAGTTGTTGCTGAGTTTATCTGTGCCATGTTATATGGTCACCATTAGTCTCTCTGCCGCCGTCCAAGCTGCCATCAGAAGGATCCACCATAGCCTCCTCTATTCTTGTCTTCAAATCAGCACTGCCCTTTTCTAGTTTCAATCCCAATTCTGCTATTTCTGAATATGTAACTCCTCAACCCTTACTCTGCTTCCATTTTGGTTTCTTAGTCTTTTTCTATTCTGAGTAAGGAAAATCTATGTTTCTGTTTAACACTACTGTTCTTCCTTCCCTGTTTGCTGATGGAATTATCATAGGTGACAATGTTAATGGTACTAACGAGCTATTAGAGTTGTTGCCGCTACTGAAATTAACAAAAAAAAAGGGATTCAACGCGTTTAATTATGCGGATTGCGAATAATTGAGGTATGGGTTTTTCTTAAAATCTATTTTACATTACAGAATTGTGATAAATAGATATTGATGCAAAAAGATATATTTCTGTGATTATATTTGACTTGTGGATGTGATGGTTTGTTGAACTGGATTATTGGGTGCTTGATTGCTTGAGTGAAGTACGGTTGTTGATAAGAAGTGGATTTGAAAAGTTATTTATTTGATTATTAGGAAAAGTGGTTTTTCTTGGTTTGAAGTTAGAGCGGTTTGATTTTGAGTCGGTCTGACTTTATAAATGATTTAATACTTGAGCTGGTTTGACTTTAAAAAGAGTTTTATTATTGGAATTGGTCTAGTTTGAAAATAATTTGATATTGGAATTGGTTGAATTTTGGAAAGTGATTGAGATTTGTAAATGGTTTGAGAAATGTTTGGATGGGACCCGGAAAGGGTGGCAGTATCTGAGTTTTAGAGGAGATGCTTCCGAAATTTTATAAAATTAGGGGTTTCATTGAAAGTGGTTATTTTAAAAAGGTTTAAGTATTATATGATTTAAAACTACCTCATTTATCAAAGAAAGAGTTATGTTTTGGATTGGGAATTGTTAGTGAACAGAATGGAAAGAAGGATGATTGAGAATTTTCTCTGAAATATGGTTTTTGAATGAATTTGGAAATGAGATTTGGATTGATGAATGATTATGATGTTGAGAATGTTGAGATATGATCTTTGAATTATTCATATGGCTTATGAATTTGAAATATCTGAGATACGAGGTTCCCTGGATTAAGTGTCGTGGCTTGCCACCACGTGTACCAGGTTGAAAACTCGATACTCTGTTGACCCTACGACATAAGTATGACCGGGCACTATATAAATTCCCGGGAATGTTACCCCCATTGAGCAATATTGATTATTTGAGAAAAAGCTATGCATAGACTCTTGGGGATGCACATCGGGGGATAGTCTAAGGACAATTCAGACTTGTCGGGTTGGCTGGATAACCGACAAATGAGCCTCATCAGCCATAGGACAGGCATGCATCATATGCATTTGTATGCTTTGCTTGGGTTTGAACTTATTTTGGTTTGCCTAATTGCTAAACTGTTCTTAAATGCTACTTGAACTATTTGCTGTAACTGCTTCCTACTTGTGCTTTCCTTGTCTGTCTTGCCTGTGTTTGTCCTGGCGTGTTACATTTGAGAATGGACTTGGGTGCTGAATTAATGATTGTGTTGTTTGATTGCGTGGTTAGTTTCTGATTGAAATTTGCTTATGAGAAAAGAAAGACTTTGGATTTCTGAAAATATTAAACATTGTTTCTTTGAAAAGGTTTTGAACGATTAGCTGTTGGATTTTAAAAGGATTCATAAGGCAATGATAGTCACTGAATTTGAAAACAGTTTTCTTATTGAATATCTTCTTATGACAACTTTGAAACTCTGTGGTGAGACCATGTGGTTAGGTTCTCATCCCCTACAGCTATACCTTTTCAGGAACCAGATGAAGAAGCATTAAGAAGAGTTACACTACGTTTGGTTTATATGTTGTTGTATTAATTAGATTATTTTCTCCCCTCGTCTTTTTTTATTACAAGTTTGTAAGAGGGATAGGAATTGTATGTTTTATACGTATATTATATTGAGTTATTATGTAAGGAGTCTTGTATATGAATCTATGCCTGCTTGTATTTTTCTTAAAATAAAGTATTTATTTCCAGTTTTCAAAGAAATCAGCGAGACAGTATCGAGTCACAAGCTCCTATTCTAGTATTTAGTATGTAAAATAATCGTAATACTTCTTGCTATCAGAGTAGCGCATCCGGAAGCGTGACTTCTGATAGTGAGGGTGTTACACATACCAACAAAGTGGAGATTGGCATTTCCGTCCATACAGGGCCTCATACGGAGCCATCCCAATGCTCACATGAAAACTGTTATTGTACACAAACTCCACCAATGGCATGTAATGGTCCTAACTTTCGGGTTGATCCAAGACACACGCCCTCAACATATCTTCCAACGTCTGAATAGTCCTTTCCGACTGTCCATCCGTTTGTGGACGATATGTGGTACTGAGACATAGCTTCGTACCGAAAGCTTTTTGGAAAGCTCCCCAAAACCTTGATGTGAATCGGGGATCACGGTCCGACACTATGCTTGATGGCACACCGTGCAATCTCACTATCTCCTTGATGTACAATCTCGCCAACTCCTCCATAGTATAGTTTACTTGGATAGGCAGAAAATGAGTGGATTTGGTTAAGCGATCCACGATCACCCAAACCGCATCAAATCCCGACCTAGTCCTCAGTAAACTGGTCACAAAGTCCATCGCAATTCTTTCCCACTTCCACTGAGGAATCTCAAATGGCTATAGCATTCTCGACGGTTTCTAATGCTCTATCTTCACCTTCTAACACGTCAGGCACTTAGACACAACTGTAGCTACATCACCTTTCATCCCAGGCCACCAGAACATCTTCTTTAAGTCATAGTACATCTTCGTACTTCCTGGATGAATGGAAAACCCACTGTTATGAGCTTCCGACAACAAATCTTGCCTCAAACTCCCAACATCTGGTATATAAATTCTCCCCTTATATCTCCACAACCTTTCACCATCCTTAGTGAATTCTCCTCGCCTCTCTTTACCAACAGGTTGAAATAATTGCTGAAGCTTTTGCTCATCTTGCTGAGCCCTTTGTATCTCTGATTTAAACGTGCTTGAGATCTATAACTGGTTCAAACAAACTCTTCTGGCAACTTCACCAATATCTAGCTTAAGATCCACAAACTTATCCACTAACTCCTCTTCCTTGATTCTCATCCAAGCAATTGTTAAGGACTTCCAACTCAACGCGTCTGCTACCACATTCGCCTTTCCAGGGTGATAACTCAATTCAAAATCACAATCTTTAAGCAACTCCATCCACCTCCTCTGATGCATATTAAGCTCTTTCTGATCAAAGATGTATTTGAGACTCTTGTGATCAGAAAAGACGCTAAACCTCACTCCGTACAAGTGATGTCTCCAAATCTTTAGCGCAAACACAATCGCCGCTAATTCCAAGTCATGAGTTGGGTAATTTACCTCATGCTGTCTCAGCTGATGCGATGTGTATGCCACCACATTCCGGTGTTGCATCAACACACAACCCAAACCCTTCAAGGAAGCATCACAATATACTTTAAATGGTTTATGCGGTTCCAGCAAAATCAAAACAGGCGTTGAAGTTAACTTTTGCTTCAAAGTTTGAAAACTTTCTTCACACTCCGATGTCCATACAAACGACACCTCCTTCCTTGTTAACTTAGTCATCGGTAGTGCAATTTGGAAAAATCCTTTAATAAATCTCCGGTAATATCCGACTAAGCCTAAGAAACTTCTGACTTCCGTCACCGTCGTTGGTCTTTCCCATTCCATCACCGCCTCTACTTTCGAAGGATCTACAGCTATTCCTCCTTTGCTCACCACGTGACCTAGGAACTTCACTTCCTCCTTCCAGAACTCACACTTCGACAACTTAGCATACAATTTCCACTCCATCAGGATTTGCAACACAATTCTCAAGTGTTCCTCATGCTCTTCACCATCTTAGAATAAACTAAGATGTCGTCTATAAAAACCACTACGAATTTATCCAAAAAGGGATGAAATACTCTGTTCATGTAATCCATGAACACAGCAGGTGTATTCGTTAACCCAAAGGACATCACCGCAAACTCATAGTGTCCATAGCGCGTCCTAAACGCAGTTTTCGGAATGTCATCTTCCTTCACCCTTATCTGATGGTAATCTGACCTTAAATCAATTTTGGAGAACACCCCAGCTCCTTGCAGTTGATCCATTAAATCATCTATCCTTGGCAGCGGGTACTTGGTCTTCACAGTCACTTTGTTCAACTGTCGATAATCCACACAAAGTCACATTCCTCCATTCTTCTTCTTCACCAATAAAACTGGCGCTCCCCACGGAGATACATTCGGTCGAATGAACCTCTTTTTCAGAAGTTCTTCCAACTGAGCCTTTAGTTCAGCCAGCTGTATCAGAGCCATTCTATACGGCACAATCAATACTGGTCTAGCTTCCGACACCAATTCAATCACAAATTCGATCTCCCTTTGAGGTGGGAACTCAGGAATATCTTCTGGGAACACTTCTGTAAAGTCTTTAACTATCAGAATTTGATCTAGCTCCTGATTATCACCTAACGCATTCGCAGCCAACAGTATGTAGCCCTGACACTTTTTTCAACTACAGTGCACCATCACAGAATTCAGGTAGTAACCCTCAGCTACTACTGCTCCATTTTCTCCTTCCGGCATAAACTGAATTGACCGCTCAAAGCAATCCAACAAAACTCGATTCTTTGACAACCAATCAAACCCCAATATCATCTCCAATCCAACCATTGGTAAATAAATCAAGTCGTGCACAAAATCTCTACCCTCAAGCTTGAAACCTACTTGTCTACAACCTGACCTAGTCATAACCGTCTGATGCGGAGTATGTACATGCAATTCAAATGCCAATTCTGACACTTTCAAGCCTAGTTCCTCAACTTTGTCAAATGAAATAAACGAATGCGAAGCTCTAGTATCATACAATATAACTAAGGTTTTATCACCAATTAAACATATACCTCTCATCAACGGATCCGCTTTAGAAGCATCCTTGGCGTTCACAGCAAACACTTGCCCTTGGTGCTAACTTTGACCCGCATTTGGGTTCCTCCCATGAGTGCAATCTCTCACAATGTAGCCAGGCAAACCACAGTTGAAGCAACCACCTAAACCAATTTTGCAAGAGTCATAGGATGAAAATGCCCACAATGCACACAAATCAAATCAAGAGAAATCTTACTCTGATTCCCTCTTCCTTTGGCATACTGAAATTGATTATAAGTGTTCTTTTTGAAGCTTCCTTGTCCTTGAGGCGCATGTCCTCCTCTCTTGAAATTTTGCCCCCTCGGCTGAAAGTACTTGCCACGTCCCCTACTAGTGTTTCCTCTATGAGTGTCTTTGGATAAAGCCACTGTCTTTGCATATTTTTCTACAACTCTAGCCTTGTTCACCAAATCGGAGAAAACACAAATCTCCATAGGAGCCATAGCAGTCATGATGCTATCCTTCAAGCCCTTTGATACTTAATGCATTTTCAGCTTTTGTAGTTCTCCGGGGCACCCTGGCACACCCTAGAAAACCTATAAAGCTCCTCAAATCGACTAGTATAGTCTGCCACTGACAGGGAACCTTGCTTCAGCTGCATAAGTTCCATCTCCTTCGCTTCCCTTGCAGACTCAGGAAAGTACTTCTTGTAGAAGGCCGTTTGGAATACATCCCAAGGAACATCGGCATTCTAAAGCTGTAGCAAGCGACATTCTACTTGCCACCAATGCTGGGCCTCTCCCAAAAGCTGATAGGCAATAAATTCTACATATTGGTTATTCGGGACATGCTGTACTTACAGCGCGCACTCCATGGTCTGGAACCAGTTATCCGCTTCTGTAGGGTTGGTTGAACCTCGGAGACTTGGAGGATGAACCTTGAGAAAAGTTGCCAGGGTCATCGGAGCACCTTCCATGTTATCTCCATTCCCTTCAACATTATCATTTGCGTTTCCTTCGCCTTTCCCGTTTCCATTCCCAGCTGGTTAGCCTAACCTCTGCACAGCTTGCAGAATCAAAGCAGCATTAGCTTCCATGGTGTTCGCGAGATTCACCATTGCTGCCATGAATTCGGCATGGTTATCGGCCAGTTGCGCATTTCTACTCTCGGCTCCTGAACGTGTACGACCTCATCCGCAAGTGGCCATTAGGGTTCCTGTCTACACCAAACAATCGATATCAAGGTGATCAGTCTCAATATCAAAAGCCTAGTGCTTCAATTATCCCAAACAGGCACTCACAAATAAGCATGTTATGTAATATCAAATAGATAACCTAATAGCATCAAAGAAAAGATACACAGAGTATGTAATGAAGCACAATCGGTCTATCCCTCAGGCTCACGAGGACAAACCGCTCTGATACCACTAAATGTAACACCCTAATTACCCTAAGCCTTACCTCGCGTCGTAAAGCAAAGGTTAATTAAAGGTTACAACAGTTTTAAGCTCATACATATAATATATAGAAAGAATTAATATAGTCTAGAAGCCCGATGAAGGATATAGCTCAAAAACAGGAATTGAAAAGCGCAAAGCGTACTCACCAAGCTACTAACTTAACGCACAAGAAACAGATATAACATAACAAAAGATAGGCATATAATAGTATAAAGATCTAGCCACAGCTCGCGGAGTTTAAACCGGCTAGTATATACAGACCATATAGAAGTTTAGAAGTTAAAACAGCTTATACAAGTTTTTCTCTCAAAATAGGCCTCTAGGCAAAAGTAAGAATACAAAAGTGAGAGATATAAACAAAATAATCAAAAGACATCCAAGATAGATAAGGATCCTCCGCTTCTGTCACCATCCAAGCAACTTACCGAGGTGGGTTATGACCTGCATCTGAAAAACACAACAAAAATATGGTATGAGAACCGGAGGTTCTCAGTATGGTAACAGTGCCCAGTGATGTAAGATATAAGACTCCGGGATACCAAAGGCAATCGTAGAACTTTATATCCATCACAAGATTCATCTTAAAGCACAACTAAAACAGTAAAGCATAAGTAAAACCTTAACATAATAAAAGGGTTAATCTATCTTAAAGGATTCTCTAACTAACAACTCTCAGTTGTCCCACAGCCTTCACCAACCTATCCTCCATGCAATCCCATCGCCACCGGCTTTCTAGCCTCCTCAATCCCAGTAGAAAACACAACTAATTACAATGCAAGTAAAACACAAGTATATGCATATATTTCAAGTAATTCAAGTAGGCAATTAGACATGTTATACACATAGGCAAACAATTACAAGTCGGCAAAGCAAACAAATAGATAGAAGATGCATATGATGAATGCCTGTCCTACCGGCTATGATATCACATTGTCGGTTCAACTACCAACCCGACACATCTCCATGGAGATGTCGCCCTTTGGAATCATCATTGGAAACCCCCGGGATATGGCGCTCGGAACACCGTCCAGGATTTTATGCCTACACACTCTATTGAACCTAAGGGATGCGAGCGGGATACTCTTGCCACAGACCTCACATTTCAATGTAAGCGGGATTAACCACCGTCCTTACGCCGCTACCTCGACAGGCGGGAATACTCACCGTCCCTGCCAGGCGCATAGCTTCTCAACAATCTCAATATAAAACAGTAATTCAGTGGTTTTCAGAAAACATTTTTAGTACATTATGGATCCATCATTTCATTCTGAGTCCTCGACTCATCTCAACCACTGACAATTCAACATTTCCATTCCGAACTCAATAGTTCATCACTTTCTCAATTTACTTTAAATAAGCATCAATTCATTACTCTTCCTTCTCTCTCGACCAAACCCATCCTCAGTACACCAGAAACCTAAGCCTCCGTTCTCTAACTTTTTGAAATAATTACCAATTAATTCCACTTAAGACTTTTCCCATATTTTTATACCCAAAAATAAGCCCAAGAGTCTTAAAATGGTGTCACAAAAGCTTACAACCTTGTTTGGATGGTGAAACAGTTGGAAACAAAGATTTAATTGAAAAATAGGGCATGTGCATACGCACAGGGGTGTGCGTGCGCACGCCCGGGGAGATTTTCAAAATGTGTCCGTACGCATAGGAGTTTGCGTACGTACAGGTACTAAATTTTGCAATTCTGTTCGCTTGCACAAGGCATGCTAGCGCCCCCAACAGAACACACCTTCCAACGTGTGCGTGCGCACAGGTTGTAAAACTCCATTGGTTATGTGTGCGCACAGGGCATGCTAGTGATAGATGATAAATTTGTTGTATCGGTCTAGATTTTCTTCTTATAGAAAAGAATTACTTCGTTGCAAGCATAGCTCCAAACCAACAAACAATTCTCACAGAAAAAATTTGAGTTGTCACATGTACAAACCCAAATGAAAATTAACCGAAGTATTTAGACTTCGGGTCGTCTCATAAGGAATTGCAATGAAATGGTCAATTATTGGCTATGAAGAACAAGGGGTTTGGTTGATAAAAGGGGCAATAAAATAAATGACAAGAAAAGTAAAGAGAGCAATTAAAGAAAGCAATTAATAAAGAGAGACATTCGTGGCAAGGTTTGAGATCATAGGCTTTCTATCCTAGTCATTAATCATAACAATACTTAACAAGATTTTATCTTATTTCGTCATCCCCAATGTTGGAAGAAGGTGTAAGTTATCTTCCATTAGAGAAAGTCAAACAAGACTAGTTAATCTCAAGTCAAAAATCCTAATCAACCCACTAATTGAATTAGCAAGAGATTAGAGTCATTGAAAATGATATTAACTAACAACTCTAGATCACTAATCTAAATTGGGTATTAATGACTCAAGATTGCCCAATTACTCTTCCCAAACCAAGAATGCTCAAAATCTACTCTAAGACCCAACCAAGCATTTTGTCAAATTTACCAACTACCAATTATAAATCTACCAACTACCAATTGCAAGAAAAGTAAATCAACAACTCAAATCATCAATAAAAAGAACATCAAACATTAAATTTCATTCAATGTAAACAAAATCCAACATGAGTATTCATAAACATAAAAGAGACATAAAAGTAAAATTGACAAGAGAACTAAGAAGAATAGAGTAGTAGAAACAAGAAATTATGAAGGAAACAAGATGAGAACATGAAAATTGACCTAGATCTAAGATGGAAATATCCTAAGAACCCTAATTCTAGAGAGAAGAGGGAGCTTCTCTCTCTAGAAACTAAGCTACATGATGCCAAAACTTTTAAAACAATTGCTCCCTCCTTACCCAAGCTTGAATTCTGCATAAAATAGCATCAGAAATGAGTTGGATTGGGCCCAAAAATGCTTCAGAAATTGCCCCCAATGAGTTGCCCAAAATGGACCCACGTGCAACATCAGTGCGCACGCGTACAGTGCGCGTCCGCACCTCTAAAGGCGAAGAAACTATGACAAATTTTATATCATTTTGAAGTCTCAGATGTTAGCTTTCCAACGCAACTAGAACTGCCTCATTTAGACCTCTGTAGCTCAAGTTATGATCGATTGAGTGCGAAGAGGTCAGGCTTGACAGCTTTACAGTTCCTTCATTTCTTCATGAGTTCTCCCACTTTGCATGCTTTTCTCCTCACTTCTTCCATCCAATACTTGCCTTATAAACCTGAAATCACTCAACAAACATATCAAGGCATCGAATGGAATTAAAGGGAATTGAATTTAGCTATTTTAAGGCCTAAAAAGCATGTTTTCACACTTAAGCACAAATTCATGGAGAATTGCAAAACCATGCTATTTCATTGAATAAATGTGAGAAAAGGTGATAAAATCCCCTAAATTAAGCACAAAATAAACCACAAAATTGGGGTTTATCAAATCTCCCCACAAAAACACACAAGAATGAAAATAAGTGGTTATAAGATGTAACCACACAATTAGGCTCAAAACTCACATGCTTGTGTTCTTAGCTCGAAAACCATGTTCCAAAATAAATTCTTCAAGCAAGTTTATCACAAAAATTTTTTTTTTTCAAATTGGTAGGGTGCCCTAGAACAATTTTTTTCTTGGAAAAGAAATCATCACCCTAACCAAGTAGTCCTAACATAAAAAGAAATGGTGAAATATGTACAAATTCTAACTAACATGTAACCTATCATGCAATGCAACAACTAACTAGCAAAGAAAATCAAGAATTGGTGTTGAAAAAGGAAATTGTTACCCATGGAGATCGGTCGGACGACCTCCCCACACTTAGAAATTTGCACCGTCCTCGGTGCATGCAAAGAAGAGCAAGGTAGACGGGTAGCTACAATTGATGAGTTTCTTCAAAGGGTTGTGCGGGTGAACTTGTTTGTTGCCCCATTTGAAGCTTTTCCATTCCTTTCCTTCTTGGTGGCCAACCTCAAAGGAGAGAAAAAGAAAAAAAATTAAGCCTACAACAAAGATATGAAAGCAATTAGAACATAGGCAGGGCTAATGCCAAATAAAAGTATGGTTCTCAAATACATGGTAGCTACAACATATAAGTGAGAAAACAATATAAGCTAAGGGCATATCAACTAATACTTGATGCAAGAGTAAAGTAAAAGCATAGGCAAATGACATGAAGATCATGTTGCATCAAGCTTAATCAACAATTAACACAAATAAGATTAATGATAAGCATGAGAGCATTTGGTCCCATCCTAACTCATTGATGATGAGGTATAAAAACAAGGGATCATGAGTCAGGAAGGACTAAAGTACTAATCTTGTGTGTAGAGCAAATATTACAATTAATGCCAAACAAGTCACGAAGCACCAATAGTAACAAAGAAATTCTCAACAATTGAGTAAAAGAATTCAACACCAATATTAAAATAAAAAACTTAGAAAATAAAAGGGAAAACAAGTTACAAAAATAAAATTAAAATGCAATGAATGAAAACAAAGAAATGTAATAAAAGAAGATGGAAGAAAAGAGAATTTTTTTTATATATCAGTATTTTATTTATTATTATTATTATTATTATTATATATATATATATATATATTATTTTTTTTAACTTTTTTTAAAAGAAAAAAAATTTTTCCAAGAGAGGAAGAAAAAAAAAAGTAGAAAGAAAGAAGAAAAAAAGAAGAAAGAAGGAGAAAGGAGAAATGAGAAAAACAGGGTGCAAATCCGCGCATATGCGCCATGCATGCTTATGCGCAGATGCAGCAGGGACGATCGGTGCGTACACGCCATGCGTATTTACGCACCGATGCGGCAGGGACAATCGGCGCGTACACGCCATGTGTGCTTACGCGCGGATCGCCTGGCACAAAGTAGGCATAAAGTGGGCACAACTCTCGGGTTTTAGTACTAGGAGTTGTAAAACCACGCCGACGCGCGCGCGCACAGCGCGCTTGCACGCCAATGCCCGCTCTTTTTTTTTAAGAAGCATAAAAACAGAATTTAACACTCTCCTAACCTATAAACATTCTAAAGCAACCAAAATTCAAATTTAACAAAATTCTTTAAGTTTTTGAAAAAAATTTCAAAGACAAAATAAACAAAACTTGTACTTCAAGCAACCTACTTTAACAACAATCTAAACTAATCAAAACACACTACTAACCTATCAATCAAAACAAAATGTATAAGAGTATAGAAAAGAAGAAAACTACCTATAATGGCAACTCCAATCACTTATTAACCAAATCTAAAAGAGAGTGGAAGGAGTTTATCATGGTGGGGTGTCTCCCACCTAGCACTTTTAGTTTAAGTCCTTAAGTTGGACATTTGGTGGGGGTCCTTGCTAGGGTGGTTTATGTTTGAATTCATCCTTGAATCCCACCATTGTTTGCATCTCCAATGTCCACCGGGATCCCAAACTAGGCGCACAAGGCCTTCAAGTAAGCTTAGGTAGATGACAAGGCCCCAAGAGTTTTGGTTGTTAAAATGAACACCAGGGTCCAAAACCTTATTCTTGCACCCATCTTCCCGTTGACTACCATAGTTAAATTTAGGTGACAAGGCTTGTGAATTCTCAATTAAGAATCCAAACATTCTCCTAGACCCATACAATTTGGTTCTACACCAACCATGGCTATTCAACTTTGAGCATGCAACCATCATGAACTTAGAGTGATGTTTCCAACCACTACACAACTCTCTCCTACTCATAATTCTAGAAAGAGCTCTAAGTTGACCATCATTTTCAATCAAACCATATTCAAGTGGGAAAGTGAAGCTTAGGGATAGAAATTTTACCCACTTGAATATTATGTTGGATGATGGTGACTTAGGAAGGGGGACCTCCCCACACTTAGCCAATGCGAGGTCTACGCTCTTGTGCTCCTTCTTGACTACCTCCACCTCCTTGTAAGCTTCCTCAACTTCAATTCCTTCCTCACCAACTTCTTCCATACACCCCTCATTGCTCAAACCATGTGTTGGAGGTTGTGCACGGTCCTCCTTGTCATCAATTTCATAACACAATGAGGGAGTAAAAGACACATTAGTTAGTATGGACGCATCTTCAATGATAGAGCTTGCTTCTTGCTCAACCTCTTCCTCTTGGTAGCTTCCTTCCAATTCAATCTTTTCTTCATTACTTACCAAGGGTATGGGAGGTGAGGTGTCTTCTTTTTTAATCTCCATGTCAAGCCCAATGGGAGAGGATTCAATTGTACATAAGAACTCATCAATGATTGAATCCATCTCTTGATCAACCTCTTCAAGGTTTTCCACCATGATATGCCTTGGAGGTTGTACACCCTCCTCAACATCAATGTCAAGCTTCTTGGAAGAGGGCTCTATGACTCCACATTCCCATGGACTTCCAACATCTCCTAAGACTTCAACCACTTCTTCCGGCTCAATTATCTCGACTTCCTCCCCTTGTGGCAATCCTTGTTTCAACCCTTTTTCTACACCTAGAAGCTCTAAACTCACTCCCTCACTATGCTCCTTGATTTCTTCTCCACATTAAACAATGGGAGTTTCTTGATCGCATAGGCTTAGGCGGGAGGAGACCATATTGCGAATGGCTTCCGCTATGATAGCTATCTTGGCTTCTAACTCCTTGAACTCCTTTTGGTTCTCTTCTTGCCTTCAAATGTAAGAACTAACACATTCTTGGAGAGAATCATCCATTGGAGGTGGTGTGGAAAAAGAAGGTTCATTGTTTGGGAGGAAAGTTTCATAATTGGAAGTTGGTTCCTCTTGGTAAGGGTATGGAGGTGGTGTATATTGAGGTGGTTCTTGAGAGTAATTGTGTTGGAATGGTGGTGATTCCATGTGTGGTTCATATGGTTCATAAGGTGGTTGGTATGGTGGATAAAGATTAGGGTCATAATGAGGTGTTTGGTGGTAGGGGGCTTGTGAGTAAGGTGGTTCAAAGTCATGTTGAGGGTTGGTTCATAGGCATGTGGTGGTGGTTGTTGACAATCACAATAAGGGTTACCACATCCATTAGATTGATATGCATTAGGATAGGAATTATACTTATAAGAGACTGGAGGAGGTTGTTGCCAAGAAGGGTAATCAATCCTTTGAGGCTCCCTCCACTTTTGATTGTTCCATCCTTGATGCATGTTACCATTGTAGTTTCCATTTTCTACAACATAATTTGAGCCAAACTCATAGCCAAAACGGTGAGAATTCATAATAGCAAAAGAGAATAAAAACTAATACTAAGAAGAACTAATAAAAACTAACTCCTAAAGCAAGAAAAAACTAGCAAAGAAGCATATTCACATATATACAATTGCCAATAACATAACACCATTGCAACTCCCCGGCAACGGCGCCATTTTGATAGATGAGAAATTTGTCATATCGGTCTAGATTTTCTTCTTATAGAAAAGAATTACTTCGTTGCAAGCATAGCTCCAAACCAACAAATAATTCTCACATAAAAAATTTGAGTTGTCACATGTACAAATGATGCCAAGGCATCTTAGGCTAGTTTCACTAGCATTTTTCTGTTAGTTTTAGTGGTTTTATGCATTTTCTTGAGCTTAAAGTAACCAAGAATGGTTAAATGAATAACAAAGCAATGAACCATCCAAACAGTATGATTTTGATGCAAATTCCATGAGTTTTTAGTTATATTACTTGAATGCTATGAATGGAAGATTTCTCATGAAATTTTGCAAGACTTTGATGCAATTGTTTGGATGATTTCAGGGAAGAAGAGGCTAGGCAAGGAAGCAACAAAACCAATAAAGGAAGCTTGAATATCACATGTGGAGTTTAAGTTCCAGTTTAAGCTTAAACTGGAGCTTAAACGCCAGAATCATGAAGGCTAAGAAATGCTGGAACTGAAGTTTAACCTCCAGTTTAACCTTAAACTGGAGGTTAAACGCCAGAATGAAAGTCTCACCAAAGAAGCATTTCCACGTTTAACCTCCAGTTTAACCTTAAACTGGAGGTTAAACGCCAGAAGTGGGAAATTCACCATGGGAGCAATTCCACGTTTAAGCTCCAGTTTAACCTCAAACTGGAGCTTAAACGTGTTCGACACAAACTCTCACCAAAGAAGCATTTTCACGTTTAACCTCCAGTTTAACCTTAAACTGGAGGTTAAACGCCAGAAGGAAGAAAGGCACCAGGAGCATTCCACGTTTAAGCTCCAGTTTAACCTCAAACTGGAGCTTAAACGTGTTCGACCAAGTTTTCTCCTCCAGGGTTGCTCTCTCCATTTCCACGTTTAAGCTCCAGTTTAACCTTAAACTGGAGCTTAAACGTGTTCGACCTCCAGGGCTGCCTTTCCTATCTCCACGTTTAAGCTTCAGTTTAACCTTAAACTGAAGCTTAAACGTGTTCGACTAAGTGACCCTCCAGGGCTGCCTTCTTCCATTTCCACGTTTAAGCTTCAGTTTAACCTAAAACTGAAGCTTAAACGTGCTTCCACAAAAGGCATCACTGGAAGTGTCTGGCGTTTAAGCTGCAGTTTAAGCTTAAACTGCAACTTAAACGCCACTATTAGAAAAGGTTTCTGGGCCAAAAATATTGCAGTTTAAGTTAGCGTTTGAGCACAAACATTAACTTAAACTTACTCTGGTATGAAACCCAATTGAATATCATGGTTTATGGATTGGGCCTGAAGGATTGATGAGTCTGGAATTTCAATTTGTTGAGTCATGTGTCATTACTTGATTATCACTAAGTTGGCTCAATGAATGTTACAGAATTTGGATCAGCAGCCTCATCAAGATTATGGATCATAAACCCAAAGCAAAAGGAAAGCAGGGAGAGGCCTCAAAGCCCAAGAAACACAACAGAAGCTCAATATAGAAAGTGTATAAATAGGATAGAATTTAAGTTAGGGAGACTTACTTTTGATTTTTGGGGAAGTTTTCATACATTTGTAATTGAATTCAGAGCTATGACTCACTAAACCCCTTTCATTGGGTTAGGGAGCTCTATTGTAATTCAATGAATCAATAATAGTTTTATCTTCTTCTTCAATCTTTTCTCTTGAATTTTGTTAGAAAGCTTCTCGATCTAATTCCATTGGGTAGTTGTCTTGGGAAAGAAACTACCCATAATTGGAATCCTTCGGAACCTTGGGAAAGGAATGGAGGATTCATGCTAGAGAAGCTTTCTCACAGTGAATTGGATTGGGGTTTGGATGGATATTGTGACATGTAATCCTACCAAATTGTGGTTCATGAAACTGTGTGGTATAATCAGTGATCGAGCATCATCTCTTCTTATGAACATTTAAACCAAGGGATTGGGAATTTGTTCGTTTTTAGAGAGAATTGGTGAGCCAAGGGATTGGGATCCAATCATATAAGATTTCCAAGCAAAATTCAATGAATGCATTGGTTGAGGAAGGAATAAAAATGTTTTGATTCGGAGATCTCAATATCTCCTAACACCTAATGAATTCCCCATTTCTGATTTCCACTTTCTCTTTACATTCTGCAACTCAATTCATGCAATCACCCCCATTCCCTTTTAATTTCAGCAATTTAGCTTCTGCTCTTTGATTCATGCAATTTAAGATTCCGCATTTCAATTTCTTGCCATTTACGTTTCCCGCCAATTTTACATTCTGCAATTCTCATCTAATTCTTGATTCCGCTCAACTAGACTCACTTCTAATCCGAATTGCTCATTCAACCAATCCTTGTGGGATTCGACCTCACTCTATTGTGAGTTTTTACTTGACGATAACCGGTGCACTTGCCGGAAGGAATTTTGCCGATCGTGCAATTTCCTAAATCGTGGCATAACTAGTTTATGCGCATCAAGTTTATGGCGCCGTTGCCGGGGATTGGTTTTCGATTGACAATTCTCAAATTGGAAGTTAACTAGATTGAGCATTTTTCTTGCTTTGTTAATTCAGTTCAAGTTACTTGTTGAATTTTAATTTCTGCACTCTGTTACATGCTTTCTTTCTTTATGCCTTTAAATTCAAGCAACTAACTCACTGACTCACTAACTATTTGAATTAATTCCTCAACTACTCTAACCATACTCTTCCATTAACCAAGAGTATTTCAATTGTTTGTTGCCTGTGCGGTGTTCTTGTATGACAGGTAGGAGAGGAGAGACATCAACTCCTCCATATACCGAACCAGAGAGGACCCTTCATAGACTTAGAAGGGAAGCAAGAGGGAAGAGAGTACTGGGAGAAGAAGAATCTGAAGGAGAATCTGAGGACAATTTTGAGGAAGCTCTAGATCTCAACATGGATAGAGAAGTTCACAACCATGAGAGAGCTGATGGAAACAATGCCATTCCTGAGAGGAGGGTTCTTAGTTCATACATAAACCCAACCTCTGGGAATTGTGGTAGCAGCATTCAGAAACCACCCATTCAGGCCAACAATTTTGAGCTCAAACCACAGCTAATATCACTTGTGGAGAATCATTGTTCATTTGGTGGGAGTGCTAATGAAGATCCAAACCAACACCTCACAAAATTCCTGAGAATTTGCGACACTGTGAAGTCCAATGGAGTCCAGGAAGATGCCTATAAACTGCTTTTGTTCCCATTTTCACTTAGGGACAAGGCAGCTAAGTGGCTGGAATCATTCCCAAGGGGGAGCCTAACAACATGGGACGAGGTGGAAAGCAAGTTTCTAGCACGTTTCTACCCCCCACAAAAGGTCAATAGGCTTCGATCTGAGGTTCAGACTTTTAGACAACAAGATGGTGAAACTCTCTACGAGGCATGGGAGAGATTCAAGGATTTGACAAGGAAATGCCCACCAGACATGTTCCATGACTGGGTGCAATTGCATATTTTCTATGATGGACTCTCTTATGAATCAAGGAAGGCTGTAGACCATTCATCAGGAGGTTCATTGAATAGGAAAAAGACTGTGGAAGAAGCCATTGAAGTGATTGAGACAGTGGCTGAGAATGAGTACTACTATGCATCAGAGAGACACAACACTAAGGGAGTCATGGAGCTGAACCATGTTGATACAATCCTAGCCCAAAACAAGGTGTTTGCCAAGCAACTAGCAGAGCTCACCAGGAAATTAGAAACAAAGCAAGTGGCTGCGATACACACACAAGATCAAGAGGAAGAAAGCACTGAAGGAGGTGATTGGGAAGAGGCCAATTATGTAGGAAATCAACAAAGGCAACCATATGATCCACATTCCAATACTTACAACCCAGGCTGGAAAAACCACCCAAACTTTGGGTGGGGAAACCAGCAAAACCAACATAACAAGTCCACATACCAAAACTCCAACCAAAGATCATACCAAGCCACACAAAACACTTACTCCCAACCATCATATCATGGCCAAAATAATCAACCTACCCAACCTAATCCGAACCAACAATTTCAAGATCAATTAAACAGGATAGAAGGAAGGCTGGCAAACATGGGTCAGGACGTAAGTGAGTTGAAAAGCTTTAGGGATGAGGTGAGATCTACCTTAAGGGACCATGGTGAAAGACTAAAGAGGATGGAGTCTCAAGTAGGAGAGCTATCCCAACAAGCCCCCAAGTCCACTGCAGTGTTCCCTAGTGACACGGAAAAGAATCCTAAAGGGGAACAAAAGGGAGTGAGATGGGAAGACTGCAAGGCCATCACTATATTGAAGGAAGTCTCAGAAGAAGAAGGAATCAGACCCTCAAAACAGGAGCCAGAAATCTTGAAGGAAAGTGTGGAAGAAGCTAAGCAGGAAAGTGAAACTGAGCAAGCCAAGGAACTGCAAAAAGGCATGATGGAAGCATATCAACCAAAAGCACCATTTCCTCAGAGGTTAGGAGGAGGAGAAAAAGGGAAAACCTATTCAAGGTTTTTACAGACATTTAAGTCTCTCCATATTAATATTCCCTTTCTTGAGATTCTCCAGCAAATGCCTACACATATCAAGTATTTAAAAGAATTGTTGAGCAAGAAAAGAGTTTTGAAGGGAGGACAAACGGTAACAATGAACAAAGAATGCAGTGCCCTCATCAAGAAGGACACAGTTTCTAAGAAAACAGACCCAGGAAGTTTTCATATCCCCTGCATCATAGGGGGAACAAAAATTGATAGAGGATTCTGTGATCTAGGAGCTAGCATAAATGTGATGCCTCTAACTCTCATGAAGAGGCTACAACTGAATGAGGTGAGATCCACTGATGTAATCATACAACTAGCTGACAAAACTCAGAAGCAAGCTGAAGGGGTAGTTGAGAATGTGCTGGTTAGAGTGGGAGATTATTACTTCCCCACAAACTTCGTCATTTTGGACATGGAGGAAAGCTACCAACACCCTATCATTCTGGGCAGGCCATTTCTAGCCACTACTAGAGCGATCATAGATGTAGAACAAGGAGAGCTAATTCTGAGAATACGTGATGAACAGCTCATTTTCAAAGTTTTCAAACCTGCATCTGAGCCTGAACCAGAATCGGAAAAGCCTAAGGATGATAGTAGCCATCTATGTTTGGAGGAAAGCAAGCCAGCAACTGAAACTCTAAAACAGTCCCTGGAAGGCAAACGAGAGTTGCAAGAGTTAAAGCCACAAGAATCAATGGAAACAGATCAGAAGGATCCTCATGGCATAAGGGTCAATGAAGAAATCCTCAGGAGAAAGGGAAGAATTGTAAAGAAATTGCCAAGAGGGTGGAGAAACAAGAAAATTCCCACTGAAGGTTTCTCTCCGGGAGATAAAGTGATATCAAGCCATTATCTGCCAATTCCACCTGGCCTCAAAACCATTCCTTCCCAGCTCCCTCAAGTGTTCACAATCAGGAAAGTTCTTTCTATGGAACATTTAGAAATCATGAAGGAATCAAGTGGGGACGTTTTCATAGTGAGAGGAGAAGACATCAAGCACTACAATCCACCCTAACAAGGGACAACCGTCAAGCTAGTGACGTTAAAGAAGCGCTTCATGGGAGGCAACCCATGTTTTAATATCCTTACTTTTTTTTTGTTTTGTTGTGCATTTAATAAAGCATGGTTTCTTATGCATGAACTTGAATCCTCAGGACAACTGCTGAAAGAGTGCACTAAACATTGCATGTAAAATACAATTTGTCTCTAAGTTTGGTGTGCCTGAAGGCACCCCAAATTTTATTCAAAATGCATTCAATTTTTCATTCAAAGTGCACAACCAAACATTAAGTTTGGTGTTCCTCTTTGAACACGGTTCATGAAAAGCAAGAAGTTCCTCTGGATTTCGAAATTCATGACAAGTATACCATTCGCATGTTTTAATACTTTGGTTTCAATTACTTAGGGTAGTAAATTTGTTTAGAATCAAAGAGCCAAAGTGACTATGATTTATTAGAATTATGCACATTCATTAAGGACAACCAATATGGATTTCATGTCATCAGGAGACTTTACCAAACACTAAGTTTGGTGTCCAGTAATAAGTGTGCATACATACAAAAGTCACGGCTATAAGCTCATGAAGTCAATCATTGATTTACATGTGCAAGTACTATTCATCATTCACATGGACCGAAAAATGATAGCAAACTTGTTTGTTTGTGCAGGTACAAAAGAAAAGACAAAAATGGAGGAAAAAGACAAAGGGAGGTACGGTGCTTGGTCAAAAAGAAAGTTCACAAGTCTTTGAAACTAACACATGGGAAAAGGAAGTTCTGCAAGAAAAGATAGCTACATGTACAACCTAATGCACCCAGAATACTTCCAAGAAAATGAAAAGCAATTCGTCCTTCTCCCTAATTCATATATTTACCATCAAGCCACCCTTCACAAACCACCCTAGCCGTCCATTTTTCACTTACGGGCACTATAAAGAACCACTTGGGGAACGAGTTCAACACCACCAAATCTCCTTCATGCACATTTTCTTCATCATAGCATAACTATCTCTTGCCGAAAACAACCTCACCACACTTCCAACAACACTTCTTGCTTCACCTTGTCAACTTTAGCTTGTCACTTACCCAAAACTAAAGAACCAATGGCAGCTTCATCTAGCCACAAAAGAAGAAAAGACAAGCAGCCAATGGAGGAGAACAGGGAATTCGATGCATGGAGATACAAATCAGTTTTCCATGAGATTCAAGCCGAATGGATGAGACCTAAAACGGTACTAGCCGAGGTTCCCTTTGACCTTGAAAAGGATGAGTTCCCTGGTGTTTGGGAAAAGATCAAAAAGAGGAAGTGGGAGCTCCTGACTAAGCCAATCACTAAAATCAACATCAACCTGGTGAAAGAGTTTTATGCAAATGCAGTGAGGGAGGATTCAACCAAGAAACCCACATACAAAAGCTATGTGAGAGGAGTGGAAGTTGACTTCAGCCCCAAAGCAATCATGAAAACTCTTGGACTGAAAAACATACATTTCAGCCAAGCAAGTTATGAGGAAAGGATGATAGGAGAACCTGACTATACAACTATTGCTGAAGACCTTTGTGCCATCAGAGCTGAATGGGTGAGAAAAACAAGAGGGGCTCCAAGAGTCTTGAGAAGGGGAGACCTAACACCTGAAGCTAAAGGGTGGTATGCAATAGTTAGGAGATCCATCCTACCCACTGCAAACTCTTCAGAAATAGTCCCTAAAAGAGCCATCTTGCTACATTGCATTATGGTGGGAGGGGAGATCAAAGTTCATAAACTCATTGCTGAATAGATACAAGAGTTTAGTGAGAAAAGTGACCCTGAATCCTGGCTCCACTTCCCTAGCACCATCATTAGACTATGCATCGATGCCCAAGTACCACTTGAAGATGAAAGACCTAATTGGCTATATCCTGGAATGGCCATAACTGCGTACAGAATGACTCTTGGCCCAATTGCTCCAAGACATACAAAAAGAAGAAATGAAGAAGAGCAACAAGCAGAAGCAGAGCAAGAAGGACAAGAAGGAGAAGAAGGAGAAGAAGAGCAAGAAGAGCAAGGAATTCCAGAAAGAAGGCAACAAATTCCCAGAGATCCCATGGATATGAGCAGAATGCAGGAAATCATAGAAGGAATGTCTCAACAATACATGAGATCTCAGGAGAGACAAGAGGACTTTCACCTGAAAATGATGGATATGCAAAGGAACTTTGAATCAAGATTCTTAGATTTGCAAAGGGAACAGAATTTACAATTACAGGAATCCTTCAGCCACATATGCCAACACCAAGATGCCAATGTCTTGGCAATCAAGGAAGCCACCACTTTACAGAATGCAAGATACTCAGTTCAAGCTGATTACAACATCAGTTTTCAAATCAAGCTTAACTACATAGGGGAACATCTACACAAGATGGACCCAGCATTCCCAGCTTTTGATGAGTATTTCAAAGGGAGGAAAGAAGGAGAAATAAACAAGGCAATGATCCTTGAAAAAGGAGTGGAAGAAACAATGAAAAAGGCTGGATTCTGGAAAAAGCTCATAAGAAAAGACAAAGGAAGTACAAGTGGTCAAAAAGAGGCAGGAAGCAAGAAGAAGCAGGATCCCAAGAATTAAGAAGAACCAAGCAATAAATAAGAGGTGGTCTCGTTCCTTAATAATCAAATGATAATTGGTGAATTGTCTTTATGAGCTTTCTTTCATCATAAGTCATTTAAGTGTTATGTGGAGTTTTTTGTATGAGTGTCTGTTTATTGCTTTGAATAAAGTGAATGCCTTGATGTTTGGATATAACTTCACCTTCTTAATCAAATGCTTGCCATGCTTGTTCTATTTCCCAAAATAAAAGAAAAGTTTGAACAAAAGTAACTTGGCTCAATTAGTGACAAATCAAGTAGAATTAAGTGGTGGTATGCATGCTTGATTGTTTAAGTCAGATCACTGGAAATAGAGTGTAGAATTATCATTTTTTGTGTAGAAATTGAAAACTGTCTATGGATCTTGATGAATAAATATCTTTGGCCATGAAGAAGAAAGAAAAAGAAGAAGAAAAAGCCACTGAAAAAGGGCAACCAAAAAGCAAAAAAAAAATTGAGAAAATAAGCTAGGCACCAATGGTTTGAACTTCTGAGACAAATGCCTGTGGTGTTTATGTATTAAGGATATGCTTGGATGAATAGGTTCTGAGGAGTGTTTCAACACTTGGTAACTTGGGTTAACTAACCCGGGATTATCAACCAAAAGTCCATTATCAAGAGCAACCTAAATACAAAACATTTAGTCACACAAAGAGGTGCTGGGCACCAATGTCTCAAGAAGAAATGTGAACTAAAATGCCTGGAGTGGATATGTGTAGTGCACTGATAAGAAAAAGAAAATGCCAAAGGCTGGTGCAACACATGACACTAAGCAAACAAGGAGCAAAGAAGCTCTAAGAAAAAGAAAAGAAAAACAAAGAAGAGAAAAGTGCCAATGACATAAGAGTAACAAGAGGCCATAGCAGTGTTTGATGGATGCAATGAAAAAGTGATAATCTTACCTGATAAGAATGAAAAAGTGATGCTGCAACTTTCTGCATAAAACCCTTCTGATGAACTTAAAGTGCTTACTAATATAGCCAATGGGATTGCTTTCTGTTCATGCTTTTTTCTCAAATAACTCAGAACTTGCTTAGGGACAAGCAAGTATTAAGTTTGGTGTTGTGATGCCAAGGCATCTTAGGCTAGTTTCACTAGCATTTTTCTGTTAGTTTTAGTGGTTTTATGCATTTTCTTGAGCTTAAAGTAACCAAGAATGGTTAAATGAATAACAAAGCAATGAACCATCCAAACAGTATGATTTTGATGCAAATTCCATGAGTTTTTAGTTATATTACTTGAATGCTATGAATGGAAGATTTCTCATGAAATTTTGCAAGACTTTGATGCAATTGTTTGGATGATTTCAGGGAAGAAGAGGCTAGGCAAGGAAGCAACAAAACCAATAAAGGAAGCTTGAATATCACATGTGGAGTTTAAGTTCCAGTTTAAGCTTAAACTGGAGCTTAAACGCCAGAATCATGAAGGCTAAGAAATGCTGGAACTGAAGTTTAACCTCCAGTTTAACCTTAAACTGGAGGTTAAACGCCAGAATGAAAGTCTCACCAAAGAAGCATTTCCACGTTTAACCTCCAGTTTAACCTTAAACTGGAGGTTAAACGCCAGAAGTGGGAAATTCACCATGGGAGCAATTCCACGTTTAAGCTCCAGTTTAACCTCAAACTGGAGCTTAAACGTGTTCGACACAAACTCTCACCAAAGAAGCATTTTCACGTTTAACCTCCAGTTTAACCTTAAACTGGAGGTTAAACGCCAGAAGGAAGAAAGGCACCAGGAGCATTCCACGTTTAAGCTCCAGTTTAACCTCAAACTGGAGCTTAAACGTGTTCGACCAAGTTTTCTCCTCCAGGGTTGCTCTCTCCATTTCCACGTTTAAGCTCCAGTTTAACCTTAAACTGGAGCTTAAACGTGTTCGACCTCCAGGGCTGCCTTTCCTATCTCCACGTTTAAGCTTCAGTTTAACCTTAAACTGAAGCTTAAACGTGTTCGACTAAGTGACCCTCCAGGGCTGCCTTCTTCCATTTCCACGTTTAAGCTTCAGTTTAACCTAAAACTGAAGCTTAAACGTGCTTCCACAAAAGGCATCACTGGAAGTGTCTGGCGTTTAAGCTACAGTTTAAGCTTAAAATGCAACTTAAACACCACTATTAGAAAAGGTTTCTGGGCCAAAAATATTGCAGTTTAAGTTAGCGTTTGAGCACAAACATTAACTTAAACTTACTCTGGTATGAAACCCAATTGAATATCATGGTTTATGGATTGGGCCTGAAGGATTGATGAGTCTGGAATTTCAATTTGTTGAGTCATGTGTCATTACTTGATTATCACTAAGTTGGCTCAATGAATGTTACAGAATTTGGATCAGCAGCCTCATCAAGATTATGGATCATAAACCCAAAGCAAAAGGAAAGCAGGGAGAGGCCTCAAAGCCCAAGAAACACAACAGAAGCTCAATATAGAAAGTGTATAAATAGGATAGAATTTAAGTTAGGGAGACTTACTTTTGATTTTTGGGGAAGTTTTCATACATTTGTAATTGAATTCAGAGCTATGACTCACTAAACCCCTTTCATTGGGTTAGGGAGCTCTATTGTAATTCAATGAATCAATAATAGTTTTATCTTCTTCTTCAATCTTTTCTCTTGAATTTTGTTAGAAAGCTTCTCGATCTAATTCCATTGGGTAGTTGTCTTGGGAAAGAAACTACCCATAATTGGAATCCTTCGGAACCTTAGGAAAGGAATGGAGGATTCATGCTAGAGAAGCTTTCTCACAGTGAATTGGATTGGGGTTTGGATGGATATTGTGACATGTAATCCTACCAAATTGTGGTTCATGAAACTGTGTGGTATAATCAGTGATCGAGCATCATCTCTTCTTATGAACATTTAAACCAAGGGATTGGGAATTTGTTCGTTTTTAGAGAGAATTGGTGAGCCAAGGGATTGGGATCCAATCATATAAGATTGCCAAGCAAAATTCAATGAATGCATTGGTTGAGGAAGGAATAAAAATGTTTTGATTCGGAGATCTCAATATCTCCTAACACCCAATGAATTCCCCATTTCTGATTTCCACTTTCTCTTTACATTCTGCAACTCAATTCATGCAATCACCCCCATTCCCTTTTAATTTCAGCAATTTAGCTTCTGCTCTTTGATTCATGCAATTTAAGATTCCGCATTTCAATTTCTTGCCATTTACGTTTCCCGCCAATTTTACATTCCGCAATTCTCATCTAATTCTTGATTCCGCTCAACTAGACTCACTTCTAATCCGAATTGCTCATTCAACCAATCCTTGTGGGATTCGACCTCACTCTATTGTGAGTTTTTACTTGACGATAACCGGTGCACTTGCCGGAAGGAATTTTGCCGATCGTGCAATTTCCTAAATCGTGGCATAACTAGTTTATGCGCATCAACAAACTCCAATGAAAATTAATCGAAGTATTTAGACTCCGGGTCATCTCACAAGGAATTGCAATGAAATGGTCAATTATTGGCTATAAAGAACAAGGGGTTTGGTTGATAAAAGGGGCAATAAAATAAATGACAAGAAAAGTAAAGAGAGAAATTAAAGAAAGCAATTAATAAAGAGAGACATTCGTGGCAAGGTTTGAGATCATAGGCTTTCTATCCTAGTCATTAATCATAACAATACTTAACAAGAATTTATCTTATTTCGTCATCCCCAATGTTGGAAGAAGGTGTAAGTTATCTTCCATTAGAGAAAGTCAAACAAGACTAGTTAATCTCAAGTCAAAAATCCTAATCAACCCACTAATTGAATTAGCAAGAGATTAGAGTAATTAAAAATGATATTAACTAACAACTCTAGATCACCAATCTAAATTGGGTATTAATGACTCAAGATTGCCCAATTACTCTTCCCAAGCCAAGAATGCTCAAAATCTACTCTAAAGCCTAACCAAGCATTTTGTCAAACACTTGGAAGGCATAAAAGGAAAGCATAGTAAAAATGCAAGAATAATAAATCTACCAATTACCAATTACAAGAAAAGTAAATCAACAACTCAAATCATCAATAAAAAGAACATCAAACATTAAATTTCATTCAATGTAAACAAAATCCAACATGAGTATTCATAAACGTAAATAAAAGAGACATAAAAGTAAAATTGACAAGAGAACTAAGAAGAATAGAGTAGTAGAAACAAGAAATTATGAAGGAAACAAGATGAGAACATGAAAATTGACCTAGATTTAAGATGGAAATATCCTAAGAGCCCTAATTCTAGAGAGAAGAGGGAGCTTCTCTCTCTAGAAACTAAGCTACATAATACCAAAACTTTTAAAATAATTGCTCCCCCCTTATCCAAGCTTGAATTCTGCATGAAATAGTATCAAAAATGAGTTGGATTGGGCCCAAAAATGCTTCAGAAATCGCCCCCAACGAGTTGCCCAAAATGGACCCACGTGCAACATCGGTGCGCACACGTACAGTGCACGTGCGCACCCCTAAACGCGAAGCAATTATGGCAAATTTTATATCATTTTGAAGCCCGGATGTTAGCTTTCCAACACAACTAGAACCGCCTTATTTGGATCTCTGCAGCCCAAGTTATGATCGATTGAGTGCGAAGAGGTCAGGCTTGACAGCTTTACGGTTCCTTCATTTCTTCATGAGTTCTCCCACTTTGCATGCTTTTCTCCTCACTTCTTCCATCTAATACTTGCCTTATGAACCTGAAATCACTCAAAAAATATATCAAGGCATCGAATAGAATTAAAGTGAATTGAATTTAGCTATTTTAAGGCCTAAAAAGCATGTTTTCACACTTAAGCACAAATTCAGGGAGAATTGTAAAACCATGCTATTTCATTGAATAAATTTGAGAAAAGGTGATAAAATCCCCAAAATTAAGCACAAGATAAACCACAAAATTGGGATTTATCAGCTAGCACTGCCAACAGCAAGCCTTCCCCTGTGTGTGCATACGCACAAGTCTGTGCGTGCGCACAGGTTCGAAAAATCACAGGGGTGTGCGTGCACACAAGGCTGTGCATGCGCACACAAACCAGAAATCACAAAATTCTGTAATGTTGCAGAATTTCAGATTTTGACACCAACCTTTCCACAATCATATCTTCTTCTAACAAATTCAGGTTCCCACAAATTTAAACCATTTTAAAGCTTTTCAATCCCCTTCATTTGATATAAAATACATTGAATTTCAAGCAAGGTAGCTCAAGATATGATTCATGAAAGTTCACCAAAAATTTAATTTTTACCAAAGGTTCACAAAGTTCAATTTTCCAAAATCCTCAACCAAAATCAAACCAAAACCCTTCCAAATTCAATTTTTACATCAAAACCTACCCCTTTTTGTCATAATTCACCCCTTATTCAAATTTTCCACCCACATTACCATATCCTTAACCTCAACATCACATATATCATACTAAATTATTTTTCAATCAACACAATCATTCATCACCATCGTATCATTATCAATCATCATAATTAAACTTATTCAACCCCCATCTCATTCTTCAACATCACTTTATCAATATTACATCACAATTCTTCAAAATAGCCAAAACTCATCAATTCATCAACGATCCCAAATCAACAAATTACCACACATCATCATACCACAATTTCCAACAACCAATTTAATTCAATTCTATCCTATGGGTCACTAGCTTAAGTGTCCAAAAATATTATATACTACATAGAGAAAATAGAAACCATACCTTGGCCAATTCCCAATATGTTCCAAAACTCAAATTGAGTGCAAAACGAGCTTCCAATCACATTCCAAGTCACTAAGAATCTCCAACAAGCATCAACACTCACCAACAAGCTGCAATATTCAAGCTAATACCACACATTTTATATAAATCAAAACCTAATACTCACAATTAACCATTTTCCTTGGGTTATTGAGAATCTTACCTCATCCACTGAAATTTGGGCTAGAACCCAACATTTTCTCACTAAGGAGTAGCACCTAAACAACAAAAATACAAGGTTTTCTCAAAATCATCACTCATAAAACTCGAATTTCTTAGGGCAACAAGAAGGAAGTAAAATTTCGAGAAATTTACCACAAGGCTTAAATAAGTGATGGGCTCGGTAAGAGCTTTGCGTAGCCGCTGACGGCACACGAATCGGAGCACTGTAGCTCGAGATATCGCGGATTGAAGTGAGAAGTGAATAGTGCTTCTTCTCTCTTCTTCTTCTCTCAATTTCTGGTGTGTGTTGTGTTTGTAAGAGTGTTATGGCTGATGGGTTCACTTAATGAACCCTTATATATGTTGGACTTGGGCCCAACTTGGGCCCGGTCCAACCGGTTAGAGTTTTTAGCCCGTTTGGCCCTACTTTGGGCCAAACCTTTAAAATTAACGCCTGATTTTCTATTTCTGATATTTTTCTAAGGTTTTTGACTGTTTTAAATTTTTCTCGCATAGTACCAGGAAGACTTAAACCGATTCGACCGGTTCAACTGCCGGTTCGCAGTTTTTCTTGATTCTTCGTAGAAAATACATTTTCTGACTCAAAAAAATCTACTGAGTTCAAAAGTCACATTTAACTCCTCAAATTCTCATTCTAAATTTTTGGATCCTATTTTGGGCAATATTAATTACTTAATTAGACAATTAATTTGTCACAGTTCTTACAGGATGAACTTCCGAGGTATATCTCACCTTAGAGGAAATTGAACTTGTCTCTTCTTCTCCAAAGGATGTATACTTCGGCAAGAAGAACACGGAAGGTGGGTACCTGCAAAAGACACTCCAACACTTAAGTCAGTATGTATTTACGAGGCATATAATAAACTTAGAATGAAGGAAAATAAAGTCGAGTTATGACTCATAATGCACAATAAAGACTGAGCTATAAGGTGAAGGATTACAACCCCTAAGCTTTGTCTCCCGATCATATGATGCAGGCTAAGCTTAGAAATAAAATGAGTTATAATTCGGTTAAAAGATAAGTGAATAATGATATGGTGAGCCCCCAACTTAGTCGGGTTATTATGTCGGCAGTTATTCAAAAAATAATTGAGTGGTAAGAGTCATTCAATCAAGATAGTTGTGTGGGAGATATTTTTCCTCTTGAGAACAACTTTTCATAACATGCATATAGCATTTGATTGTATGTGAACTGAAAAGTTCAGAAATAGATATCCATTGACAGAATCGATTGTATGATCCGAGGATATAATGATTAATTGTCTTGAGAATTTTTTCGACCCACAACAAATTCAACAATGAAGAAGGATGTCTCGTTGACAGTGCTTCAACACATACAATACTTAGAGACAAAAAGACATTTTGTCTCTCTTGTTATAAAGGATGCAAATGTAAGTACGATTGTAGGTAGTGCAAAAATGATTGAAGGCTTCGAAAGTGCTACTATAGTATTACCTAAAGGAACTAAGTTCTTCATAAATAATGCACTACTATCAAGTAAGTCTCATAGAAACTTGTTATGTTTTAAAGATATTCGCCAAAATAGAAAACCATGTAGAAACTGCAAGAGAAGAAAACAACGAATATCTTTATATTACAACTATAAGACCAGGAGAAAAATGCGTGTTGGAGAAACTACCCGCTCTTTCTTCAGGTTTGTACTACACCACTATTAGCAATGTGGAATCACATGCCATAATAAACCAGAAGTTTACAAATACAAATAATTTACAATTTGGCATGATCAGTTAGGTCATCCGGATTCAATTATGATAAGAAGAATCATCGAGAATTCATCTGGTCATCCTCTAAAAGAACATAAAATCCTCCAATTTAATGAATTCTCATGTGTTGCATGTTCTCAAGAAAAGTTAATTACAAGACCATCTCAAGAAAAAATTGGGATCGAATCACCATCTTTTCTAGAACACATTCATGGTGACATATGTAAGCCCATTCACCCACCATGTGGACCATTTAAATATTTCATGGTTTTAATAGATGCATCTTCACAATGCTCTCACATTTGTTTACTATCAACTCGCAATATGGTATTTTTGAGATTGTTAGCTCAAATAATTAAATTAAAAACTCATTTTCCAGACTATGTTATAAAGGCAATACACCTTGATAATGCTGGTAAATTTAGGTCACAATAATTTAATGATTATTCTGTGTCAATTGGAATTACTATAGAAGAGCTTGTTGCTCATGTTCACACTCAAAATAGTCTAGCAGAATCATTGATTAAACGCCTTCAGTTAATAGCCAGACCATTACTTATGAGAACTAAACTGCCCATTTCAGCATGGGGGGTGATGAGCGGATATTGTATACGCTTTTTGGGGTTAATTTCATATAGATTTTAGTATATTTTAGTTAGTTCTTAGTTTATTATCATTAGTTTCTAGGCAAAATTCATATTTCTAAACTTTACTATGATTTTGTGTATTTTTCTATAATTTCAGATATTTTCTGGCTGAAATTGAGGGAGCTGAGGAAAAATCTGATTCAGTCTGAAAAAGGACTGCTGATGCTGTTGGATTCTGACCTCTCTGCACTCAAAATGGAATTTCTGGAGCTAAAGAAGTCCAAATGGCGCGCTTTCAATTGTGTTGGAACGTAGACATCCAGGGCTTTCCAGCAATATATAATAGTCCATACTTTGCTCAAGAATAGACGACGTAAACTGGCGTTCAACGCCAGTTCCATGCTGCTGTCTGGCGTCTAGCGCCAGAAACAAGTTAAAAAGTGGAGTTCAACGCCAGAAACAGGTTACAACCTGGCGTTGAACGCCCAAAACAGCCCAGGCACGTGAGAAGCTTTAGTCTCAGCCCCAGCACACACCAAGTGGGCCCCAGAAGTGGATTTCTGCACTATCTGTTATAGTTTACTCATTTTCTATAAACCTAGGTTACTAGTTTAGTATTTAAACAACTTTTAGAGATTTATTTTGTATCTCATGACATTTTTAGATCTGAACTTTGTACTCTTTGATGGCATGAGTCTCTAAACTCCATTGTTGGGGGTGAGGAGCTCTGCTGTGTCTCGATGAATTAATGCAAGTATTTCTGTTTTCCATTCAAACATGCGTGTTCCTATCTAAGATATCCATTCGCGCCTAAATATGGAGAAGGTGATGATCAGTGACACTCATCACCTTCCTCAATCCATGAACGTGTGTCTGACAATCATTTCCGTTCTACATCAGATTGAATGAATATCTCTTAGATTCCCTAATCAGAATCTCCGTGGTATAAGCTAGATTGATGGCGGCATTCATGAGAATCCGGAAAGTCTAAACCTTGTATGTGGTATTCCGAGTAGGATTCTGGGATTGGATGGCTGTGACGAACTTCAAACTTGCGAGTGCTGGGCGTAGTGACAGACACAAAAGGATAGTAAATCCTATTCCGGTACGATTGAGAACCTGCAGATGATTAGCCGTGCGGTGACAGCGCATTTGGACCCTTTTCACTGGAAGGATGGATGGTAGCCATTGACAACGGTGATCCACCTACACACATCTTGCCATAGGAGGACGTGCGTGCGTGAATCAGAAAACAGAGGAAAGCAGAATTTCAGAAGACAAAGCATCTCCAAAACTCCAACATATTCTCCATCATTGCATACAAGTATAATTTGTGTTCTGCCCTTTTATTCCCTGCAATCAAATTTGATAAGTGAATTATTTTATTGTTTTCCTGACTAAGAGTTACAAGATAACCATAGATTGCTTCAAGCCAACAATCTCTGTGGGATCGACCCTTACTCACGTAAGGTATTACTTGGACGACCCAGTGCACTTGCTAGTTAGTTGTGCGGAATTACATTGTGAAGTAATTTTCGTGCACCAAGTTTTTGGCGCCGTTGCCGGGGATTGTTCGTGTTTGAACAACTGACGGTTTATTTTGTTGCTTAGATTAGGAAAATTTTTCTTTTTGGTTTAGAGTCTCTTATTATTGTTCTTGATTAAAAATATCCTTCTTCAAAACAAGTGTTACATTTATTGCCCAATTGGCTAGAGTGTTGGTTTATGTTCTTGATGATTGGGCACCAGTTTTATTAAAAATCTTTTTAAAAAATAATTTTCCCTTGATTAAATCTTGTGCCAAACTTTAAGTTTGGTGTTTTCTTGTTGATTTTTTCTTTGGTTTTCGAAAATTTTATTTTGGTTTTCTAAAAATTTTAAGTTTGGTGTTCCTTATTCATGTTCTCGTGTTCTTGTGAATCTTCAAAGTGTTCTTGGGTTTTTCCTTGTGTCTTGATCTTAAAATTTTTAAGTTTGGTGTTCCTTGGTGTTTTCCTTCCAAAAATTTTTGAAAACAAGGAGCATTAGATCTAAAAATTTTAAATCTTGTGCTATTTTATTATTTTTCTCTCTCCTCCTTAAATTCAAAAATATCTTCCCTCTCTATTTTAAAACAAATTTTTGAAAATTATTTTTAAAAAAATTCATATCTTTTTCAAAACTTCTTAACCACTTTCTCTCTCCTCAGTTTTTCGAAATTCTTCACCCATTTTTATTTATTTTATTTTAATTTTTTTATTTCGAAAATAAAATAAATAAATTAAAAAAATATATTTTTATTCTATTTTACATCATCTCCCTTTCTCCATCATGGATTTAAGCGGAAATGAACAGTCCAGGAGGACTCTGGGGTCATACGCTAACCCCTCTACTGCTTCATATGGGAGCAGTATCTGCATACCCTCCATTGGAATCAGTAGCTTTGAGCTGAATCCTCAGCTCATCATCATGGTGCAGCAAAATTACCAGTATTCCGGTCTTCCACAGGAAGAACCTACAGAGTTTCTGGCACAATTTTTACAAATTGCTGACACAGTACATGATAAGGAAATAGATCAGGATGTCTACAGACTATTACTGTTTCCATTTGCTGTAAAAGATCAAGCTAAGAGGTGGTTAAATAACCAACCTAAGGCCAGCATAAGGACATGGAAACAGCTGACAGAAAAATTCCTGAATCAATACTTTCCCCCAAAACGGATGACACAGCTAAGGCTGGACATCCAAGGCTTCAAACAAGGAGATAATGAATCTCTTTATAATGCCTGGGAGAGATACAGAGAGACGCTACAAAAATGTTCCTCTGAAATGTTTTCAGAGTGGGTTCAGTTAGACATCTTCTATTATGGGCTTGCAGAAGGAGCTCAGATGTCTCTGGATTACTCAGCTGGTAGATCTATCCATATGAGAAAGACAATTGAAGAAGCTCAAGAGCTCATTGATACAGTTGCCAGGAATCAGCATCTGTACCTAAGCAGTGACCCTTCCATGAAAGAAGAGGTTAAAACAGTGACTGCTGAACTCAGCCCTGTAAAACAAGCTGCTGAATTCAATCAGCAATTGGACTTTCTAACAAAGCAGTTAGCCGAATTCAAGGATAAACTACAAGAGACAAGGATGGCTAATATAAATATGGAAGAACAATTGAAGCAAACAAAGCAGCAGCTGTCAAGACAAATAACAGAAGAATGCCAAGCAGTTAAATTAAGAAGTGGGAAAACATTAAATACCCCGCCTCAAGGCAGCAAAGAGCTAAGGAATGAGCAAACCACCCAAAATTCACCTGAGGACAGTAAGAGCCCAGGGAAAAGTAATTCTGGCATTAAAACGCCAGCAACCTGGTGGGAGGCTGGCGCTGAACGCCCAGACCATGCCTAAGACTGGCGTTCAACGCCAGTAACAAGCAAGGACTGGCGTTCAACGCCAGAAACAAGCAAGGATCTGGCGCTGAACGCCCAAAATGGGCACAATTCTGGCGTTCAGACGCCAGGAACAGACAAGGAGTTGACGTCTCACGTCACTCCAGCTTCTAACTCTGGCACTCAATTGCCAATGAAGGATCAGACACACACAAGTGCTGATAACAACCCCTCTAAAAAGGCTTCTTCAACCACTTCTGTAGGCAATAAACCTACAGCAACTAAGGTTGAGGAATATAAAGCTAAGATACCTTATCCTCAAAAACTCCGAAAAGAGGAGCAGGATAAGCAATTTGCTCGCTTTGTAGATTATCTCAGGACTCTTGAAATAAAGATTCCATTTGCAGAGGCACTTGAGCAAATACCTTCTTATGCCAAGTTCATGAAAAAGATCTTGAGACATAAAAAGGATTGGAGAAAAACAGAAAGAGTTCTCCTCACTGAAGAATGCAGTGCAGTCATTCTAAAAAGCTTTCCTGAAAAGCTTAAGGAACCTGGGAGTTTTCTGATACCATGCATATTAGAAGGTAATTGCACCAAGACAGCTTTGTGCGATTTTGGGGCAAGCATCAACCTAATACCTGCATCCACTATCAGAAAGCTTGGCTTAACTGAAGAAGTTAAACCAACCCGGATATGTCTCCAACTTGCTGATAGCTCCATTAAATACCTATCAGGCGTGATTGAAGACATGATTGTCAGAGTTGGGCCATTTGCCTTTCCCACTGACTTTGTAGTGCTGGAAATGGAGGAGCACAAGAGTGCTACTCTCATTCTAGGAAGACCCTTCCTAGCAACTGGACGAACCCTCATTGATGTCCAACAAGGGGAAATAACCCTAAGAGTCAATGATGATGAGTTTAAGTTGAATGCTGTCAAAGCCATGCAGCATCCAGACACATCAAAAGACTGCATGAAAGTTGATCTTATTGACTCTTTGGTAGAAGAGATCAACATGGCTGAGAGTCTCGAATCAGAGTTGGAAGACATCTTTAAAGATGTTCAGCCTGATTTGGAGGATTCAGAGGAGATTAAAGAGCCTCTGAAATTTCCTCTGGAAGAGGAAAAACCTCCTAAACCCGTGCTCAAACCATTACCACCATCCCTGAAATATGTATTTCTGGGAGAAGGTGACACTTTTCCAGTGATCATAAGCTCTGCTTTAAATCCACAGGAAGAGGAAGCACTTATTCAAGTGCTAAGGACACACAAGACAGCTCTTGGGTGGTCCATAGGTGACCTTAAGGGCATAAGCCCAGCTAGATGCATGCACAAAATCTTATTGGAGGATAATGCTAAACCAGTGGTTCAACCACAGAGGCGGCTAAATCCAGCCATGAAGGAAGTAGTGCAGAAAGAGGTCACCAAATTACTAAAGGCTGGGATTATTTATCCTATTTCTGATAGCCCCTGGGTGAGCCCTGTCCAAGTCATCCCAAAAAAGGGAGGCATGACAGTGATTCATAATGAAAAAAATGAACTGGTTCCTACAAGAACAGTTACAGGGTGGCGCATGTGTATTGACTACAGAAGGCTCAATACAGCCACCAGAAAGGATCAGTTTCCTTTACCATTCATAGACCAGATGCTAGAAAGACTGGCAGGTCATGATTATTACTGCTTTCTGGATGGCTACTCGGGCTATAACCAGATTGCAGTAGATCCCCAGGATCAAGAAAAAACAGCATTCACATGTCCATCTGGAGTGTTTGCTTATAGAAGGATGCCATTTGGGCTGTGTAATGCGCCTGCAACCTTCCAGAGATGCATGCTCTCTATTTTCTCTGACATGGTGGAAAAATTTCTGGAAGTCTTCATGGATGACTTCTCAGTATATGGAGACTCATTCAGCTCCTGTCTTGATCATCTGAAACTTGTTCTAAAGAGATGCCAAGAGACCAACCTAGTTTTAAACTGGGAAAAATGTCACTTTATGGTGACTGAAGGGATTGTCCTTGGGCATAAAATCTCAAACAAGGGGATAGAGGTGGATCAAGCAAAAATAGAGGTAATTGAAAAATTACCACCACCTGCCAATGTTAAGGCAATCAGAAGCTTTCTGGGGCATGCAGGATTCTATAGGAGGTTTATAAAGGATTTTTCAAAAATCGCAAAACCTCTGAGCAATCTGCTAGCTGCTGACACGCTATTTGTGTTTGACACAGAGTGTCTGCAGGCGTTTGAAACGCTGAAAGCTAAGCTAGTCACAGCACCAGTTATTTCTGCACCAGACTGGACATTACCATTTGAGCTAATGTGTGATGCCAGTGATCACGCCATTGGTGCAGTATTGGGACAGAGGCATGACAAGCTTCTGCACGTCATTTATTATGCTAGTCGCGTTTTAAATGATGCCCAGAAAAATTACACAACCACAAAAAAAGAATTACTTGCAGTGGTTTATGCCATTGACAAGTTCAGATCATACTTAGTAGGATCAAAAGTGATTGTGTATACTGACCATGCTACTCTTAAATATCTACTCACAAAGCAGGATTCAAAACCCAGGCTCATCAGATGGGTGTTGCTTCTGCAAGAGTTTGATATAGAAATAAGAGACAGAAAAGGGACAGAGAACCAAGTGGCTGATCATTTGTCCCGGATAGAGCCAGTAGAAGGGACGTCCCTCCCCTTTCTTGAGATCTCTGAGACTTTTCCGGATGAGCATTTATTTGCCATTCAGGAAACACCATGGTTTGCCAATATTGCAAACTATAAAGCTGCAAGGTTCATATCCAAAGAGTACAACATGCAACAAAAGAAAAAATTAATCACTGATGCAAAGTACTACTTGTGGGATGAACCCTATCTCTTTAAAAGATGTGCAGACGGAATAATCCGTAGGTGTGTTCCTAGAGAAGAAGCACAAAGGATCCTATGGCATTGCCATGGATCTCAATATGGAGGCCATTTCGGAGGTGAGCGAACAGCCACCAAGGTCCTCCAATGTGGCTTCTATTGGCCCACACTCTATAAAGATTCTCGAGAGTTTGTATGTAACTGTGACAGTTGCCAAAGAGCTGGTAATCTGCCTCATGGTTACACCATGCCTCAACAAGGAATCTTGGAGATTGAGTTGTTTGACGTATGGGGAATTGACTTCATGGGACCTTTTCCACCATCATTCTCAAACACTTATATTCTGGTGGCAGTTGACTATGTATCAAAATGGGTTGAGGCCATTGCCACACCCACCAATGATACTAAAACAGTGCTGAAGTTCCTCCAGAAAAATATCTTCAGCAGGTTTGGGGTCCCTAGAGTACTAATCAGTGATGGGGGCACTCACTTCTGCAACAAACAGCTTTACTCTGCCATGGTCCGGTATGGGATTCGCCACAAGGTGGCGACTCCATATCATCCACAGACTAATGGACAAGCTGAAGTCTCTAACAGAGAGCTAAAAAGAATCCTAGAACGGACTGTAAATACCCGTAGAAAGGATTGGGCAAGAAGCTTGGATGATGCTCTGTGGGCATACAGAACAGCATTCAAGACTCCTATAGGGACCTCTCCATACCAACTGGTCTATGGTAAGGCATGTCACCTGCCCGTGGAACTGGAACATAAAGCCTACTGGGCAACCAGATTCCTGAACTTTGATGCCAAATTAGCTGGAGAAAAAAGATTGCTCCAGCTAAATGAGCTAGAGGAATTCAGATTCACTGCTTTCGAAAATGCCAAGCTTTATAAAGAAAAATAAAAAAAGTGGCATGACAGAAAGTTGTCATCTAGAATCTTTGAACCAGGACAAAAGGTTCTGTTGTTCAACTCTAGGCTCAGGCTATTCCCCGGGAAACTGAAGTCCCGGTGGAGGGGACCATATGTGATTACAAGTGTATCACAATATGGTTATGTGGAGCTTCAAGATATTGATTCTGATAAGAAGTTCATTGTCAATGGACAGAGAATCAAGCACTATCTTGAAGGCAATGTTGAGCAAGAGTGCTCAAGGCTGAAGCTAGACTAAAAGCTCAGCAAGGTCCAACTAAAGACAATAAAGAAGCGCTTGCTGGGAGGCAACCCAGCCATGGGGCATCAATCCTCTAAGCATTTTTGCCCTCTTTTGTTTTTATTTTTATTTGTTTATATAAAGTTCACTGATCCTAAGGTAAAAAGTCAATTGTATAAGTTCACAGGGTTACAGAAGGATTCTGCACACAAAACAGAGAAAAAGAGCTCACTGGCAAGAAAATGCCAGTAAAAGTCTGTTTTGGGCGTTCAACGCCCAACAGAAGCATCCACTGGGCGTTGAACGCCAGTGAGGATAGCCATCTGGGCGTTTAACGCCAGATTTACAGCATTCTGGGCGTTCTGAAAAACGCCCAGTAACAAAGGACTTCCTGGCGTTCAATGCCAGAAAGAAGCAGCAGCTAGGCGTTGAACGCCCAGGAGAGGCAGCATTTGGGCGTTGACCGCCCAAAACATGCAGCGTTTGGGCGTTCAAACGCCAGGATGGTGGGGAGGAGGTAAATTCATTTTTTCTTCATATTTTTCATTTTAATCTTAATTTTCATGCTTCAATTCATGATTTCTTGCATAAACATGTTAAGAACCCTGATTTCTAAAATCCCTAATTTCTAAAAACCCTACCTTAAAAATATCAAATGTATCTTAATCCATAAGCACAAACCCTCTTTTTCAAATTCAATCCAACTCTTTTTCAAATTTTCAGAACAAATCTAATTTTTTTTTCAACTAATATCTTTTTCAAATCTCCACATTATCTTTTTCAAAATCTAGATTTATCTTTTTCAAAAATTTTTCATATCTTTTCAATTTTAAACTATATCCTCTCTTATCATATCTTCTATCTTATCTTTTCCAAATCAATCTTTTTATCATATCTTTTCAAAATTTTCGAACCCACCCCCTCCCTTTATATATGGGTTCGGCCTCCACCCTCCTCCATCAACAATTGCACCTAGCTCTCCTTCTATCCCTCTCCTTTCTTTTCTTTTTCTTGAGGACAAGCAAACCTCTAAGTTTGGTGTGTTTATCCGTCATCACTAAGAGCATGGCTCCTAAGGGAAAACAACCCACTTCAAGAGGCAAGAAAGAGAGCGTTCCAAAACCACTTTGGAATCAAGGGAAGTTCTTATCTAAAGAACATTCAGACCATTATTATAAAATAATGGGTCTAAGATCAGTGATCCCGGAAGTTAGATTCGATCTGAAAGAAGACGAATATCCGGAGATCCAGGAGCAAATCCGAATCAGGAACTGGGAGATCCTAGCCAATCCTGAAATGAAAGTGGTAAGGAATATGGTCCAGGAGTTCTACACTAATATGTGGCATACAGACAGGCAAAGACTATCTGGATCTGATATCTATGACTATCGAACCATGGTCAGAGGAAAGATTATTCATACCCACCCTGACAAGATCAGAGAGATCTTAAAGCTACCTCAGCTAAAAGATGATCCAGACTCCTTCAATAGGAGAATGATGAGAACAAACGAGAGCCTGGATAAGATTCTAGAGGACATATGCATCCCTGGAGCCAGGTGGACCACCAGCACGAAGGGTGTTCCTAATCAACTCAAAAGAGAAGATCTCAAACCAGTAGCCAGAGGTTGGATGGACTTCATTGGGCATTCCCTGCTCCCCACTAGCAACCGTTCTGAAGTCACTGTTAAAAGAGCGGTGATGATCCATTGCATCATGATGGGAAAAGAAGTGGAAGTTCATCAACTGATTTCAACTGAATTCTACAAAATTGCTAACAAAAATTCTAAAGAGGCCAGGTTGGCTTACCTAAGCTTGATTTCTCTGCTTTGCAAGGACGCTGGAGTAAGGATGGGAATAACTGAGTATATCTCAATTGAGAAACCAATCACCAAAGCATCAATGGAAAAACAACAAGCACAGGATGACCCCATCAAGAAGAAAACACAGGAATTTCTCCCAGAAATCCCTCAATCTGAATATTGGGAATATCTTGAAACATCAGTTACCAAGATGCAAGAAGCTATGGAACAAATTATAAAGGAACAGAAGGAACAAAGTCAAATTCTTTGCTATTTGATTAAAGAACAGGAAGAGCAAGGGCGTGACTTGAGGGAATTAAAGCGCCAAAAGTTATCTCTTGAAGGACCAAGCACCCCACAGATCCGAGGAACATCCACTTCCCAGAACAAAGGTTGTTAAATTCCAATTTCTGCTTTAACTCTGTGATAGTTGTCGTTATAGGAGTTTATCTTAGGAGTCATATAGTAGTAATTAGTGTCTATTTTGATTTTATCTCCAATTAAGTTATAGTCTATTTTTCTCATCATCAGCAAACATGAATAAAATAGCAGATCTTTTGAATAAGAGGCAATAAAATTCGAGTTTTAATAAGAAAAATTCTAATTAGTAACAAGTGGTGGCAATGCTTTTTGTCTTCTGAATGAATGCTTGAACAGTGCATATATCTTTTGAATTTGTTGTTTAAGACTGTTAAATATGTTGGCTCTTGAAAGAATGATGAACATGAGACATGTTATTGATAATCTGAAAAATCATAAAAATGATTCTTGAAGCAAGAAAAAGCAGCAAAGAACAAAGCTTGCAGAAAAAAAAATATAGAAAGAAAAAGAAAAGCAAGCAGAAAAAGCCAAAAGCTCTTAAAACCAAAAGGCAAGGGTAAATAAAAAGGATCCCAAGGCTTTGAACATCAGTGGATAGGAGGGCCTAAAGGAATAAAATCCTGGCCTAAGCGGCTAAACCAGGCTGTCCCTAGCCATGTGCTTGTGGCGTGAAGGTGTCAAGTGAAAACTTGAGACTGAGCGGTTAAAGTCAAGGTCCAAAGCAAAAAGAAGAGTGTGCTTAAGAACCCTGGACACCTCTAATTGGGGACTTTAGCAAAGCTGAGTCACAATCTAAAAGGGTTCACCTAATTATGTGTCTGTGGCATTTATGTATCCGGTGGTAATACTGGAAAATAAAGTGCTTAGGGCCACGGCCAAGACTCATAAAGTAGCTGTGTTCAAGAATCATCATACTGAAATAGGAGAATCAATAACACTATCTGAATTCTAAGTTCCTATAGATGCCAATCACTCTGAGCTTCAATGGATAAAGTGAGATGCCAAAACTGTTCGGAAGCAAAAAGCTACTAGTCCCGCTCATCTAATTAGAATCTGAGCTTCACTCAAAAACTCTGAGATATTATTGCTTCTTGACTTATTAGTCTTCTATTTTATTTGTCTAGTTGCTTGAGGACAAGCAACAGTTCAAGTTTGGTGTTGTGATGAGCGGATATTGTATACGCTTTTTGGGGTTAATTTCATATAGATTTTAGTATATTTTAGTTAGTTCTTAGTTTATTCTCATTAGTTTCTAGGAAAAATTCATATTTCTGGACTTTACTATGAGTTTGTGTATTTTTCTGTAATTTCAGGTATTTTCTGGCTGAAACTGAGGGAGTTGAGCAAAAATCTTATTCAGGCTGAAAAAGGACTGCTGATTCTGTTGGATTCTGACCTCTCTGCACTCAAAATGCAATTTCTGGAGCTACAAGAGTCCAAATGACGCGCTTCCCATTGCGTTGGAAAGTAGACATCCAGGGCTTTCCAGCAATATATAATAGTCTATACTTTGCTCAAGGATAGATGATGTAAACTGACGTTCAACGCCAGTTCCATGCTGCTGTCTGGCGTCTAGCGCCAGAAACAAGTTAAAAAGTGGAGTTCAACGCCAGAAACAGGTTACAACCTGGCGTTGAATGCCCAAAACAGCCCAGGCACATGAGAAGTTTTAGTCTCAGCCCCAGCACACACCAAGTGGGCCCCAGAAGTGGATTTCTGCACTATCTGTTATAGTTTACTCATTTTCTGTAAACCTAGGTTACTAGTTTAGTATTTAAACAACTTTTAGAGATTTATTTTGTATCTCATGACATTTTTAGATCTGAACTTTGTACTCTTTGACGGCATGAGTCTCTAAACTCCATTGTTGGGGATGAGGAGCTCTGCTGTGTCTCGATGAATTAATGCAAGTATTTCTGTTTTCCATTCAAACATGCGTGTTCCTATCTAAGATATCCATTCGCGCCTAAATATGGAGAAGGTGATGATCAGTGACACTCATCACCTTCCTCAATCCATGAACGTGTGTTTGACAATCACTTCCGTTCTACATCAGATTGAATGAATATCTCTTAGATTCCCTAATCAGAATCTCCGTGGTATAAGCTAGATTGATGGCGGCATTCATGAGAATCCGGAAAGTCTAAACCTTGTCTGTGGTATTCCGAGTAGGATTCTGGGATTGGATGGCTGTGACGAACTTCAAACTCGCGAGTGCTGAGCATAGTGACAGACGCAAAAGGATAGTAAATTCTATTCCGGTACGATTGAGAACCTGCAGATGATTAGCCGTGCGGTGACAGCGCATTTGGACCCTTTTCACTGGAAGGATGGATGGTAGCCATTGACAACGGTGATCCACCTACACACAGCTTGCCATAGGAAGACGTGCGTGCGTGAATTAGAAAACAGAGGAAAGCAGAATTTCAGAAGACAAAGCATCTCCAAAACTCCAACATATTCTCCATCATTGCATACAAGTATAATTTGTGTTCTGCCCTTTTATTCCTTGCAATCAAATTTGATAAGTGAATTATTTTATTGTTTTTCTGACTAAGAGTTACAAGATAACCATAGATTGCTTCAAGCCAACAATCTCCGTGGGATCGACCCTTACTCACGTAAGGTATTACTTGGACGACCCAGTGCACTTGCTGGTTAGTTGTGCGGAATTACATTGTGAAGTAATTTTTCGTGCACCAGGGGGTATGCTATTTTGCATGCTGTAGCACTTATACGCTTAAGACCAACAAGTTACCTAAAATTCCCTCCATTATAACTGGCTTGCGGTCAGGAGCCAAATATTTCTCATCTTAGGATATTTGGATGTGCGGTTAATGTCCTAATTACTCCACCACAACGCATAAAGATGGGACCCCAAAGAAGATTGGAGATATATGTTTGTTATGAATCTCCGTCAATTATAAAATATCTTGAACCCACGACGAGTGATTTATTTAAGGCAAGATTTTCTGATTTCCACTTTGATGAAACAAATGTTCCAAAATTAGGAAGAGAAAATAAGCAGTTGGAAAAAGAAATTACTTGGAATACATTGTCATTATTACATTTAGATCCTCACACTAGACAATGTGAAATAGAAGTACAAAGGTTAATTCATATGTAAAATATTGCAAACCAATTGCCAAATGCATTTACTGACCTAAAGAAAGTAACAGAATCTCACATTCCAGCTGCAAATGTGCCAATAAAAACAAGTATTTTGGAAGGTCAAATTGTTAGTGCAAATGAAAGCAATCCACGCCTAAAGCGTGGAAGACCAATCGGTTCTAAGGATAACAATCCCTGTAAAGGAGAGAGATAATCAATCATGATGGTCACAATATGGAGGCAAATACTCCAAGGGGATCCGAAGACATAACTATTGATGAAACCTCTGAAGAGGTTCAGGTACCTGGAAATGAAGAGATCTCGATAAGTTATGTCACTACCAGAAAATATGGGACTGAAAAAATACTGTTGTCGACAACATTTTTGCTTATAATATTGCTGTAGAAATAGCAAAGCAAGATGAGAATTATGAACCAAAATCTGTCAAAGACTGCAGACAGAGAGATGATTGGCCAAAAATGGAAAGACATAATTCATGCTGAATTAACTTCACTTAGAAAACGTGAAGTTTTTAGTCCTATAGTCAAAACCCCTGAAGGTATCGAACCAGTGGGATACAAGTGGATTTTTGTGCACAAACAAAATGAGGAAAATGAAATAGAAAGATACAAAGCACGACTAGTAGCATAAGGGTTCTCAAAAAAACCTGGTATTGACTATGTGGAAACGTATTCTCCTGTGGTGGATTCAAGAACATTAATATATCTGATTAGTTTGGCTGTGCATGAAAAACTTGATGTGCTCCTAATGGATGTTGTTATAGCTTATTTATACGGCTCAATTGATAAAGAAATTTATATGAAAGTCTCTGAAGGACTCAAAGTGACTGAAGCATACAATAATTCTCTGGAGATTTGTTCAGTAAAACTTTAAAAATCCTTGTATGGATTAAAATAATCTGGGCTTATGTGGTATAAATGTCTCAGTGAGTACTTATTGAAAGATGATATAAAAATGACCGTATATGCCCATGTGTGTTCATAAAAAAATCTAAATCTAAATTTGTTATTATTGCAGTATATGTTGATGATTTAAAGATCATTGGATCACCTAAAGAGATTCCAAAAACTGTGGATTATTTAAAAAGAGAATTTGAAATGAAATATCTTGGTAAAACAAAACTTTGTCTTGGTTTACAAATTGAACACTTGAAGGACGGTATATTCATCCATCAGTCAACTTTTTACTGAGAAACTTTTGAAAAAATTTTACATGGACAAGGCACACCCATTAAGTACTCCAATGGTGGTGAGATCACTAGATGTTAATAAAGATCCAGTTTGACCATGTGAAAATAATGAGGAGCCCCTTGGTCCAGATGTAAACCCTGCGAGATTAATAAATAATTAGCCAATAAATTAATTATTATTCAAAAAATAAAAAAAAATTAAATTTTATAATTTAGAGGAGTAAAAATATTAAAAATATGAATTTTGACACTAATTTTAAAGATTTTGGTCCGAAACTAGACCAACGGATCGAACCAGTTGGACCGAACCTACACCGGCCCAAAAACCCAACCTATTAATCACCGAGGACAAGCCTTTCTTCACCTTCATTATTAAGCATACGCTGAAGGAGAGGGGATTAACGCCAAAGCAATACTAACCCCCACTTCGGTTTTCAAATCCTTATAACTTTCAATCCGGAGCTCCGATTGACGAGCCGTCAGTGGCCACGTATTCATCTCGAAATTCTCTTCAATTCTATTTGAAAGTGGTAAAAAAAATTAGAATTTATCTCCCAGTTCTCTCTCTCCTAAATTTCGTGATTTTAGGGTTTGGGTATTGAAGAATTGAATGATTTTGATGGTTTAGGTGAACTCTAGCAGCGAATAATCACTAGGTTTTGTCCAATTGATTCGTGGGTAAGGTAAGGAACTGTTGAAGCCTTGTGAAATATTGAATTAGTGAATCCTATGATGATTATAGTGATATTGTGTGAAATAGATTGTGTTCTAGTTGATTTGGAGTTCAATTGGGCGGTTTGGAATGAAATCCGGGTAATTAGGCTTGAAGAATTAACGTTTGGAAGCTTGGAGCTTATGAAAGGAGAGATTTTTGAGGTGTTCCGAGTTTAGAGAGGAATCAGCTAAGGTATGGTTTTGGTTTCTCGTAGTTAATGTTTAATGTCAAGTAAAAACTTAGGCTAGAAGATCTTAAGATAGGAATGAACTGAGTGAATTATTGATGGATTGTGTATATGGTATAAGATGTGTGGTTTAGTTGTTGCTAATGATTTGCTATTGGATTTGGTTGATTTTGGGAAAAGATTTAATATTGGTATTTGTTTGCTTTTAAAATAATTTGATACTGGAAATGATTTGAATGATTGAGAGATGTTTTGTTTGGTGGTTGAGACCCTTGAAGGGTGGCAGAAGTTTAAGTTTTAGAGGAGATACTGCCAAATTTTCTATAAGAATTGGAGTTTTGATTTGAAGTGTTATTTTAAAAAGAAAAAGATTATTATGTGGCTTGTGTATTGGGTTCCCCCATGGGCATGCATATATATATATATATATATATATATATATATATATATATATATATATATATATATATATATATATATATGGATTTTGAATATTATATTTGAGCTTGGAGTTTGACTCCATGGAATATTATTGAGCTTGGAGTTTGACTCCATGGAATATTATTGAGTTTGGAGTTTGACTCCATGGATATCATTTTTGAGCTTGGGGATGCGCGCACAGAGGGACTATCCAATGGTTAACTACCAGGACATGTCAGGTTGGCTGTATAACCAACAGATGAGACTCATCAACCATAGGACAGGCATGCATCATGTGCATTTGTATATTTTGCTTGGGTATGTATTGTTTTGGTTTGCTTAATTGCTTAACTCTGCTTATCTGCTACTTGTTCTATTTACTGTAATTGCATCTCTGTCTGTGTTTTCCTTGCTTGAATTGTATGTGTATGTTTTTTGAGAAACCCCTCTTGGCGGAGGTGTGAGGGGGGGTTGTTCCACCGGTGATTAGGAGGGTTAAAAGAGACAGAAAGTGAATTGTTAATTTAAAGTTAGATTTAAAACCTGAATACCTTAGATAACTTACCTAATTTCTAGTTGAATTGGATCTTTAAGCTATAATCTGAGTGTCGGAGTTCTAGGAATGCCTCTAGCTTTTTCGAGACCTTTTATATTAACTATGTGGACACCATTACCATACTGAGAACCCCCAGTTCTCATTCCATACATATTTCTGTTGTTTTTCATATGCAAGTTGAGATGCACCACGTTGAGCATCTGGAGACCTTCCTTACAATCGAAGAACTATCTTTTGGACTGTCATATTTTGTTTTAGGTTATGTATATATGTGTACAGAGTCTCTTCATGTATATTTTGTATTTTGTCCCTTCTAGAGATTGACTTGGAGATACATGTGTTTATTTTTTGGTTTGAGTTTTATTTTGGGTTATATATATATATACGCTGGCCGGCCTTAGCTTCGCAGGTCGTGTCTGGAGCTTGATATCTCTGTTTTGGAACTCTGATATATACATATATATATATTATGTTTTCAGCTTTCTTTGATCTTGTCCATTTTGTTTTATGCTTATACATACGAGTGTGACACAATTTTCTATTTTTGCTTTTGTTTAGATTATTCTTCAAGGTTCCTTGTTATAAAATTATTTTCAACTATATTTATTTAAGTCTTTTCTTTTAGAGGTTGTAATATCTCGCCACCTCTGCTTTACGACTTAAGCGTAAGGCTCTGTGTGGTAGGGTTTTATATTATGGTATCAGAGAAGTTCATTCCTGTAGAGCTTGAGGGACGGATTGACTATGCTTCTGGGCATACTCTGATGACTCGTGGACGCGGACGCGGTTGAAGAAAAGGCCGAAATATTAATGCGGAACCTGAAATCACTATGAATAAACCTGTGAACTTTACGAATGCTTTGGAAAACATGATAGCTACTATGCAAGCAACGGCTGAAGCCACTGATCAGCAAGTTAATAATGGAAACGGGGGTAATGGCGAAAATGGGCCGATGACCTTAGCAACCTTTTTGAAGATAAATCCACCAACTTTTAGAAGAATCATAAATCCAACAAAAGCTGATAATTGGTTTCAGGCAATGGAACGAGCCTTGCAAGCGCAACAAGTGTCTGAAGATCAGTGTGTTGAGTTTGCTACTTATCAGCTGATGGGTGAAGCTCAGTATTAGTGGCAAGGGACCCGACACCTTCTGCAGCAAGATAATGTTGCTATCCCTTGGAATGTATTCCAATCCAAGTTTTATAAGAATTATTTCCCAAACTCAATAAGGACAGCAAAGGAGCTTGAGTTGTTACAGCTCAAGCAAGGTCCTATGTCAGTGACAGAGTATACCAGTCGGTTTAAGGAACTATGCCAGTTTTCTAGGATTTGTTAGGGTGCTCTGGGTGATTTTGAAGAATGGAAATGCATAAAATATGAAGGTGGTCTGTGGAGTGATATTCTGAGTACAGTGGGTCCATTGGAGATCAGAACTTTTTTTGAATTAGTAAACAAGAGTAGAGTTGCCGAGGATTGTGTGAGAAAGGCAGTATTGGACAAGGGTGATCATCGAGCTTTTGTTAGGAGAGATCAGGGAAGAAACTTTGTGCCTAGAGGACAGAATTTCAAGCAAGACGGTTATGTCCCACAATAACTGGGTCAGAATAACTTTCGGAGATTCAATAGTAACAATAACCAGGGAAGAGGCAAAGGAAAGCAGATTGAAAATCCTCCCAATAACTTGACATGTAGGAGATGTGGGGCATATCATCTTAACACTCCATGTGGAGCTAGACAGGGTATATGCTACTACTATGGTGGAGCCGGACATCTATCTTGGAACTGTCTAGAGAATAAAAGACAGGAAGCTGAGAGAGTTCAGCAGCAGGGACGTGTGTTTACCATGTCAGCAGATAGTGCTGAGAGGTCAGACACTCTGATCAGAGATAGATATGAAATTGGTAGAAAAATATTAATTGCTTTATTTGATATTGGGGCATCACATTTATTTATATTGTTTGAGAAAGCCAGTGAGTTAGGATTGAAGATAACCATGCTAACCTATGATCTGCAAGTACATACTCCTGCCTTTGAGGCTGTCGTAACTAGATTAGGCTGTTAACAAGTTCCGTTTCGAATTAAGCACCGAAATTTTGTTCATAATTTAATTTGTCTGCCGATGACTGGTCTCGATCTCATTTTGGGATTGGATTGGTTATCAAAGAATCATGTTCTGCTTGATTATTTTGAAACATCACTGCAATTTATGTCAGAAGGTTCAGAAGGACCGGTGGTGGCGAATGGATATTACTTGAATTCTGTCATGGTAAATTGTAGTGGGAGTGAGTGTTCAGGATTCATACTATTGGCTGCCAATGTATCGGGCGATGAAAAAAGTTTGAAGCAGATTCCAGATGTGAAGGAATTTCCAGAAGTATTTACTGAGGATATACCTGAATTTTCTCCTTCTCGAGAAATTGAATTTGCGATTGAGCTGGTTCTTAGAGCAGGACCAATTTCAATTGCGCCTTACCGAATGTCGCCTTTGGAGTTGGATGAACTTAAGGCTCAGCTGGAGGAGTTAATGAGTAAGAACTTCATTTGTCCGAGCATTTCTTTGTGGGAGCACCGGTGTTGTTGGTGAAAAAGAAGGATGGAAGTATGCGGCTATCCGTAGATTACAGACAACTAAACAAAGTAACCATAAAAAATAAATACCCATTGCCAAGAATTGATGATCTGATGGACCAATTGCAAGGAGCTGGTGTCTTTTCCAAGATCGACTTAAGGTCTAGTTATCACTAGATAAGAGTGAGAGATGAAGATATTTCGAAAACCGGTTTTAGGACTCGATATGGTCACTATGAATACACTGTGATGTCATTTGGGTTAACCAATGTCCCTGTGGTATTCATGGACTATATGAACCGGATATTTTGTCCTTTTCTGGATAGATTTGTCATCATCTTCATTAATGATATTCTAATCTACTCTAAGACTAAGGAGGAGCACGCGTAATACTTGCAGATCATGCTGCACATTTTGAAAGAAAGGAAGTTGTACGCTAAACTTTCTAAATGTGAATTCTGGAAGAATGAGATGAAATTTCTAGGTCACGTAGTAAGTAAGCTGGGAATAGTAGTGAATCCTTCTAAGGTTGAGGTAGTAATGGATTGGGGACAACCTACATCAATGGCAGAGATAAGAAGCTTTTTAAGTTTGGCAGGATATTATCGGAGGTTTATCAAGGGTTTTTCATAAATTGCATTGCCTTTGACAAAGTTAACTCGAAAGGATGAGCCATTTGCCTAGACATCAGAATGTGAGGAGAGCTTTCAAGCTTTAAAGCGAAAACTGACTACAGTGCCTGTGCTTGTGTTACCCAAACCTAATGAGCCTTATGAAGTGTATTGCGATGCTTCGTTGAAAGGTCTGGGATGTGTGTTGATGCAACACCAGAACATGGTAGCTTACGCATCGCGTCAGCTGAGACATCATGAGATGAATTACCCAACTCATGACTTGGAATCAGCGGTAGTTGTATTTGTATTGAAGATTTGGAGGCATTACTTGTATGAAGTGAAGTTTTAAGTCTTCTCTGATTACAAGAGTCTTAAGTATCTCTTTGATCAGAAGGAGCTCAACGTGCGGTAAAGGAGGTGGATGGAGTTGTTGGAGGATTACGACTTTGAGTTAAGTTACCACCCAGGGAAGGCAAACGTTGTAGTGGATGCATTGAGTCGGAGGTCGTTGACGGTCGCTTGGATGATGATTAAGGAAGAGGAGTTGGTGAGCAAGTTTGGGGATTTAAGATTGGGTGTCGGAGAATTTAATGGGAGTGTATGCCTGAACCAACTGTAGATCTCTAGTAACTTCAAGTCCAAAATTTTAAAAGCTCAACAAGACGATCAAGAGTTACAGAAGGTGCTGTCGGCAATCGAGAAGGGAAAGCGATGGGGAGTTTCCTGGGACGGAGATGGAATATGGAGGTACAAGGATAGAATTTGCGTGCCGAATGTTGGGAATTTATGGCAAGATATCTTGAAAGAGGCGCATAGGAGCGGATTCTCTATCCACCGGGGAAGTACCAACATGTACCATAATCTAAAGGCAATGTTCTGGTGGCCGGGAATGAAGAATGCTGTTGCATTGCATGTTTCAAAATGTTTGACTTGTCAGAAAGTACAGATTGAACACCAGAGACCATCCGGAATATTACAACCTCTAGAAATTCCGCAATGGAAATGGAAAAGTATCGCAATGGACTTTGTATCTGGAATGCTGAGAATTCGGGTAGGATTTGACGCAGTATGGGTGATTGTGGATTGACTGACAAAGTCAGCTCACTTTTTACCCGTTCAGATGAATTGTAACTTTGAGGAGCTAGAACGTTTGTACATCAAGAAAATTGTAAGGTTGCATGGCGTGCCTACCACCATAATCTCTGACAGAGATCCTTGTTTCACTTCAAGATTCTGGGGAGCTTTCCAGTGGGCGTTTGGAACTCAGTTGAGTTTAAGTATAGTGTATCATCCTCAAATCGATGGCCAATCAGAGAGGATAATTCAAACCCTAGAGAATATGTTGAGGACTTGCATTTTGGACCAACTGGCGAGTTGGGATCGGTATATGTCGCTAGTGGAGTTTGCGTATAATAACAGTTACCATGCAAGCATCAGAATGGCTCTGTATGAGGTTTTGTATGGGAGAAAGTGCCAATTTCCGCTATTTTGGTTTGAAGCTGGGAAAACAAGTTTGTTAGGACTTGAGTTTTTTCTGAAACCGCCGAACAGAATAAGAAAATCCAAAACTGAATGCTTACCGCTCTGAGTCGCCAGAAGAGCTACGCCGATCAGAGACGGAAGCTGTTAGAATTTAATAAAGGAGATCATGTATTCCTAAGAGTTACTCCAACAACAGGAGTGGATAGAGAGATTAAAGCAAAGAAATTGAATCCTCGTTATATCGGTCCGTTTCAGATCCTGAAGAGAATCGGGCCGGTGGTGTATCGGATAGCTCTACCACCGCACCTTTTGAACCTTCACGACGTATTTCACGTTTCACAGCTTTGAAAATATAATTCTGATGCTATCCATATTTTAGAACCCGAATCAGTTCAATTGAAAGAGGATATGACGCTTTAAGTGACTCCGGTTCGAATTGACGACACTAGTATTAAGCGATTACGCGGAAAGGAAGTCTCATTAGTAAAAGTTGCTTAGAGTCGAGCTGGAATTGAGGAACACACTTGGGAACTTGAGTAAGAAATGAGAAAGGACTATCTGCACCTATTTTCATGTAACTGAATATGAATTTTGGGGGCAAAATTCTTAATTAGGTGGGTAAGATGTTAACCTTGTGAAACTAATAAATAATTAGCCAATAAATTAATTATTATTCAAAGAAATTAGAAAAATCAAACTTTATAATTTAGAGGAGTAGAAATATTAAAAATACGAATTTTGACACTAAATTTAAAAATTTTGGTCCAAAACCAAACCAACGGACCGAACCGGTTGAACCGGATCCAAACCAGCCCAAAAACCTAACCTATTAATCACTGAGGACAAGCCTTTCTTCACCTTCATTATTAAGCATACGCTGAAGGAGAGAGAACTAACACCGAAGCAACCCTAACCCCCACTTCGAATTTCAAATCCTTATAACTTTCAATCCGGAGCTCCGTTTGACGAGCCGTTAGCGGCCACGTGTTCGTCTTGGAATTCTCTTCAATTTTGTTGAAATAAAGTAGTAAGAAATTAGCACTTATCTCCCAGTTCTATCTCCTAAATTTCGTAATTTTAGGGTTTGGGTATTGAGAAATTGAATGATTTTGATGGTTTAGGTGAACTCTAGCAGTGAATAATCACTGGGTTTTATCCAATTGATTCATGGGTAAGGTAAGAAACTGTTGAACCCTTGTGAAATATTAAATTAGTGAATCCTATGATGATTATATTGATATTGTGTGAAATAGATTGTGTTTTGGTTGATTTGGAGTTCAATTGGGCGGTTTGGAACGAAATCCAAGTAATTAGGCTTGAGAAATTAATGTTTGGAAGCTTGGAGCTTATGAAAGGAGAGGTTTTTAAGGTGTTCCGAGTTTAGGGAGGAATCGGCCAAGGTGGTTTCTCGTAGTTAATGTTTAATGTCACGTGAAAACTTAGGCTAGAAGACCTTAAGATAAGAATGAACTGATTGAATTATTGATGGATTGTGTATATGGTATAAGATGTGTGGTTTAGTTGTTGTTAATGATTTGCTATTGGAGTTGGTTGGTTTTGGGAAAAGATTTAATATTGGTATTTGTTTACTTTTGAAATAATTTGATACTGGAAATGATTTGAATGACTGAGAGGTGTTTGGTTTGGTGTTTGGGACCCTTGAAGGGTGGCAGAAGTTTAAGTTTTAGAGGAGATACTGCCGAAATTTCTATAAGAATTGGAGTTTTGATTTCAAGTGTTGTTTTAAAAAGAAAAAGATTATTTGTTGACCCTCTGTCGCAAGATGTGACCGGACACTTTAACCCTCTGGGTTCCCCCATGGGCATGCATATATATGTATGAATTTTGAATATTATATTTGAGCTTGGAGTTTGACTCCATGGAATATTATATTTGAGTTTGGAGTTTGACTCCATGGAATATTATTGAGCTTGGAGTTTGACTCTATAGATATCATTTTTTAGCTTGGGGATGCGCGCACAGAGGGACTGTCCAATGGTTAACTAATAGGACATGTCGGGTTGGCTGTATAACCGACAGATGAAACTCATCAGCCATAAGACAGGCATGCATCATGTACATTTATATATTTTTCTTAGGTGTGCATTATTTTGGTTTGCTTAATTGCTTAACTCTGCTTATCTGCTACTTATTCTATTTGTGGTAATTGCATCTCTGTCTGTGTTTTCCTTGCTTGAATTGTATGTGTATGTTTTCGGAGAAACCCTTCTTGGTGGAGGTGTGAAGGGGAGTGTTTGTTCCACTGGTGATTCGGAGGGTTAAAAGAGACAGAAAGTGAAGTGTTAAGTTAAAGTTAGATTTAGAACTTGAATACCTTAGATAACTTACCTAATTTCTGGTTTAATTGGGTTTTTAAGCTAAAATCTGAGTGTCAGAGTTTTAGGAATACCTCTGGCTTTCCTGGGACCTTTTATATTAAATATGTGGGCACCTTTACCATACTGAGAACCCCTGGTTCTCATTCCATACATATTTCTGTTCTTTTTCTGATGCAGGTTGAGAAGCACTTCGTTGAGCGTCTAGAGACCTTCCTTACAATCGAAGAAATATCTTTTGGATATATATATGTCTTTAGAATCTCTGCATGTATATTTTGTAATTTGTCCCTCCTAGAGGTTCACTCGGAGATACAGGTGTTTATTTTGTAGTTTGAGTTTTGTTTTGGGTTGTGTATATATATATATATATATATATTCTCTTGCTGGCCTTAGCTTTGCAGGTCGAGTCTGGAGCTTGATATCTGTGTTTTGGAACTTTGATATGTATATTATGTTTTCAGCTTTCGTTGATCTTGTCCATTCTATTTTACGCTTATATGTACGAGTGTGACACAATTTTAGAGGTCGTAATACCTCGCCACCTCTACTTTACGACTTAAGCGTAAGACTCTATGTAGTAGGGTGCTACTACTGAAGTGCCCTATCTTAGTGCTTTTGGCGCACTAATGTATCTCACTAACAATACAAGACTAGATATAGCTTTTTTAGTAAACTTGTTATTGAGATTTAGCTCCTGTCCAACTAGAAGACATTGGAATGGTGTCAAACATAAGATATCTTCAATGATCTGTTGATAAGGGTTTATTTTACTCCAATGAATCAGCGTTTCAATCAGTTAGATATACAGATACAGGTGTTCTTTCTGATCCACATAAAGGTAGATCTCAAACAGGTTATCTACTCATATGTGGAGGCACAACTATATCTTGACGCTCAACAAAGCAAATGGTATGCGGAATCGTGATTACACTTTAATTATGTAAAATTCATTGCTCTTTCTTTCCCTGGAAATGGCGCCAAAAACATGATGCCAAGACCATGGTTCATAACTCCGTGTAACTAACCAGCAAGTGCACTGGGTCGTCCAAGTAATACCTTACGTGAGTAAGGGTCGAATCCCACGGAGATTGTCGGTATGAAGCAAGCTATGGTCACCTTGCAAATCTCAGTTAGGCAGATATAAATTGATAATGGTGTTTTCGAATAATAAATAATAGAATAAGGATAGAGGTACTTATGTAAATCATTGGTAGGAATTTCAGATAAGCGAATGGAGATGCTTTTCGTTCCTCTGAACCTCTGCTTTCCTTCTATCTTCATCCAATCAGTCTTACTCCTTTCCATGGCTGGCTTTATGTGATACATCACCATTGTCAACGGCTACTTTCGGTCATCTCTCGGGAAAATGATCCAATGCCCTGTCACGGCACGGCTAATCGTCTGGAGGCATCACCCTTGTCAATGGCTTCATCTTATCCTCTCAGTGAAAATGATCAACGCACCCTGTCACGGCACGGTTATTCATCTGTCGGTTCTCGATCATGCTGGAATAGGATTTACTATCCTTTTGCGTCTGTCACTAACGCCCCGCAATCACGAGTTTGGAGCTCGTCACAGTCATTCATTCATTGAATCCTACTCGGAATACCACAGCCAAGGTTTAGACTTTCCGGATTCTCTTGAATGCCGCCATCATTCTAGCTTACGCCACGAAGATTCTGGTTAAGAGATCTAAGAGATACTCATTCAGTCGAAGGTAGAACGGAAGTGGTTGTCAGGCACGCGTTCATAGGAAATGATGATGATTGTCACATTCATCACATTCAGATTGAAGTACGAATGAATATCTTAGAAGCGAAATAAGATGAATTGAATAGAAAACAGTAGTACTTTGCATTAATCTTTGAGGAACAGCAGAGCTCCACACCTTAATCTATGGAGTGTAGAAACTCTACCGTGAAAATACATAAGTGAAAGGTCCAGGCATGGCCGAGATGGCCAGCCCCCAAAACGTGATCTATAGATCAAAAGATAATCCAAAGATGTTCAAAAAGACTAGTAAAAGGTCCTATTTATAATAAACTAGCTACTAGGGTTTACATGAGAAAGTAATTGATGCATAAATCCACTTTCGGGGCCCACTTGGTGTGTGCTTGGGCTGAGCTTGAGTGTTGCACGTGTAGAGGTCCTTGCTGGAGTTGAACGCCAGCTTTTGTGCCAGTTTGGGCGTTCAACTCTGGTTTTGGCTCCTTTTCTGGCGCTGGACGCCAGATTTGGGCCGAAATCTGGCGTTGAACGCCAGTTTACGTCATCTATTCTTGGCCAAAGTATGGACTATTATATATTGATGGAAAGCGCTGGATGTCTACTTTCCAACGCAATTGGAAGCGCGCCATTTCGAGTTCTGTAGTTCCAGAAAATCCACTTTGAATACAGGGAGGTCAGAATCCAACAGCATCAGCAGTCCTTTTTCAACCTCTGAATCTGATTTCTGCTCAAGTCCCTCAATTTCAGCCAGAAAATATCTGAAATCACAGAAAAACACACAAACTCATAGTAAAGTCCAGAAGTGTGAATTTAACATAAAAATTAATGAAAACATCCCTAAAAGTAACTAGATCCTACTAAAAACATACTAAAAATAATGCCAAAAAGCGTATAAATTATCCGCTCATCACAACACCAAACTTAAATTGTTGCTTGTCCCCAAGCAATTGAAAATCAAATAGGATAAAAAGAAAAGAATATACTATAAATTCCAAATTATCAATGAAACATAGCTTCAATCAAATGAGCGGGACTTATAGCTTTTTGCCTCTTGAATAGTTTTGGCATCTCACTTTATCCATTGAGGTTCAGAATGATTGGCATCTATAGGAACTCAGAGTTCAGATAGTGTTATTGATTCTCCTAGTTCAGTATGATGATTCTTGAACACAGCTATTTTATGAGTCTTGGCCGTGGCCCTAAGCACTTTGTTTTCCAGTATTACCACTGGATACATAAATGCCACAGACACGTAACTGGGTGAACCTTTTCAGATTGTGACTCAGCTTTGCTAAAGTCCCCAATTAGAGGTGTCCAGGGTTCTTAAGCACACTCTTTTTTTGCTTTGAACCTTGACTTTAACCGCTCAGTCTCAAATTTTCACTTGACACCTTCACGCCACAAGCACATGGTTAGGGACAGCTTGGTTTAGCCGCTTAGACTAGGATTTTATTCCTTTTAGGCCCTCCTATCCACTGATGCTCAAAGCCTTGGGATCCTTTTTATTGCCCTTGCCTTTTGGTTTTAAGGGTTATTGGCTTTTTGCTCTTGCCTCTTGGTTTTAAGAGCTTTTGGCTTTTTCTGCTTGCTTTTCTTTCTATTATTTTTTTCGCCTATTTTTTTTTCTGCAAGCTTTGCTCTTTGCTGCTTTTTCTTACTTCAAGAATCATTTTTATGATTTTTCAGATTATCAAATAACATGTCTCCTAGTCGTCATTCTTTCAAGAGCCAACATATTTAACATTCTTAAACAACAACTTCAAAAGACATATGCACTGTTCAAGCATAGATTCAGAAAACAAGAAGCATTGTCACCACATCAATATAATTAAGCTAAGTTCAAGGATAAATTCGAAACTCATGTACTTCTTGTTCTTTTGAATTAAAACATTTTTCATTTAAGAGAGGTGATGGATTCATAGGACATTCATAACTTTAAGACATAGTTACTAACTACTAATGATCATGTAATGAAGACACAAACATAGATAATCACATAACATAGAAAACGAAAAACAGAAGAAATAAGAACAAGGAATGAATCCACCTTGGTGATGGTGGCGTTTCCTTCTTGAGGAACCAATGATGTCCTTGAGCTCTTCTATGTCTCTTCCTTGTCTTTGTTGCTCCTCCCTCATTGCCTTTTGATCTTCTCTTATTTCATGAAGCATGATGGAGTGCTCTTGATGTTCCACCCTTAGTTGTCCCATATTGGAACTCAATTCTCCTAGGGAGGTGTTGATTTGCTCCCAATAGTTTTGTGGAGGAAAGTGCATTTGAGGCATCTCCGGGATCTCATGGTGATGAGCTTCATACGCCTCTTGAGCTCCATGAATGGGCTCTCTTGCTTGCTCCATCTTCTTCTTAGTGATGGGCTTGTCCTCTTTAATGAGGATATCTCCCTCTATGTCAATCCCAGCCGAATTGCATAGGTGGCAGATGAGGTGAGAAAAGGCTAACCTTGCCATAGCGGAGGACTTGTCAGCCACCTTGTAGAGTTCTTGAGGTATAATCTCATGAACTTCCACCTCTTCTCCAGTCATGATGCTATGGATCATGATGGCCCGGTCTATAGTAACTTTAGACCGGTTGCTAGTGGGAATGATTGAGCATTGAATGAACTCCAACCATCCTCTAGCCACAGGCTTGAGGTCCAATCTTCTTAGTTGAACCGGCTTGCCTTTAGAGTCAATCTTCCATTGAGCTCCTTCTACACATATGTCCATAAGGACTTGGTCCAACCTTTGATTAAAGTTGACCCTTCTAGTGTAGGGGCGTTCATCTCCTTGCATCATGGGCAAGTTAAACGCCAACCTCACATTTTCCGGACTAAAATCCAAGTATTTCCCCCGAACCATTGTAACATAGTTCTTTGGATTCGGGTTCTTACTTTGATCATGGTTCTTGGTGATCCATGCATTGGCATAGAACTCTTGAACCATTAGGATGCCGACTTGTTGGATGGGATTTGTTAGAACTTCCCAACCTCTTCTTTGAATTTCATGTCGGATCTCCGGATACTCATTTCTTTTGAGTTTGAAAGGTACCTCAGGGATTACCTTCTTCTCGGCCACAACATCATAGAAGTGGTCTTGATGGGCTTTTGAGATGAACCTTTCCATCTCCCATGACTCGGATGTGGAAGCTTTTGTCTTCCCTTTCCCCTTTCTAGAGGATTCTCCGGTCTTAGGTGCCATCAATGGTAATGGAAAAATAAAAAGCTTATGCTTTTACCACACCAAACTTAGAATTTTGCTCGCCCTCGAGCAATAAAAGAAAGAATAGATGAAGAAGAAGAAGAAATGGAGGAGAGGGAGAGTGGGAAGTGTTTCGGCCAAGAAGGGTGTAGAGGGGTGTGTTGTGTGAATTTGATGGAGAATGGAGGGCTTTATATAGGGAAGGAAGGGGGGGTTAAGGTTCGGCCATATGGGTGGGTTTGGGTGGGAAATTGGTTTTGAATTTTGAAGGTAGGTGGAGTTTATGAGGTAGGTTTATGGGGAAGAATGGATGGATGTAAGTGGTGAAGAGGTGATGGGGAAGAGAGTTTGAGGTGATTGGTGAAGGGTTTTTGGGGAAGAGTGTTTATGGGGTTGTGTGAAAGAGAGTGGTGAGAAGAAGTGAGTGGAGGTAGGTGGGGATCCTGTGGGATCCACAGATCCTGAGTGGATCCTGTGGGGTCCACAGATCCTGAAGTGTTCAAGGATTTACATCCCTGCACCCATTAGGCATGTAAAAATGCCTTTGCACCCAACTCTGGGCGTTCAGCACCAGGTTGGTGGCCATTTTGGGCGTTCAATGCCCATTTGTGTGCCATTTCTGGCGTTGAACGCCAGAACCATGCCTGTTCTGGCGTTCAGCGCCCAGAAGCTGCCCATTTTGGGCGTTCAGCGCCAGAACCATGCTCTGTTCTGGCGCTGAACGCCAGACAGATGCTCCTCCAGGGTGTGATTTTTCTTCTGCTGTTTTTTTATTCCGTTTTCAATTTTTATATTTATTTTGTGACTCCACATGATCATGAACCTATAAAGACATATAACTAAGAAAAATATAGTTAGATAAATAAAAATTGGGTTGCCTCCCAACAAGCGCTTCTTTAATGTCAATAGCTTGACAGTGGGCTCTCATGGAGCCTCACAGATGTTTAGAGCATTGTTGAAACTCTCCAACACCAAACTTAGAGTTTGGATATGGGAGTTCAACACCAAACTTAGAGTTTGGTTGTGGCCTCCCAACACCAAACTTAGAGTTTGACTGTGGGGGCTTTATTTGACTCTGCTTTGAGAGAAGCTTTTTCTGCTTCCTCTCCATGGTTGCAGAGGGAGATCCTTGAGTTTTAAGCACAAGGGAGTCCTTATTCCATTGAAGGACTATTTCACCTCTGTCAACATCAATCACAGCTCTTGCTGTGGCCAGGAAAGGTCTTCCTAGGATGATGGATTCATCCTCTTCCTTTCCAGTATCCAGGACTATGAAATCAGCAGGGATGTAAAGGCCTTCAACCTTTACTAACACGTCCTCTACTTGTCCATAAGCCTATTTTCTTGAACTGTCTGCCATCTCTAATAAGATTTTAGCAGCTTGTACCCCATAGATTCCCAGTTTCTCTATTACAGAGAGGGGCATGAGGTTTATTCCTGAACCAAGGTCACACAGAGCCTTAAAGATCATGGTGCCTATGGTGCAGGGTATTATGAACTTTCCAGGATCCTGTCTCTTCTGAGGCAATGTCAGTTGATCCAGATCACTTAGTTCATTGATGAACAAGGGAGGTTCAACTTCCCAAGTATCAATGCCAAATAATTTGGCATTCAGCTTCATGATTGTACCAAGAAACTTGGCAGTTTGCTCTTCAGTAACATCCTCATTCTCTTCAGAAGAGGAATACTCATCAGAGCTCATGAAGGGCATAAGGAGGTTCAATGGAATCTCTATGGTCTCTAGATGAGCCTCAGAGTCCTTTGGTTCCTCAGAGGGAAGCTCCTTATTGATCACTGGACGTCCCAGGAGGTCTTCCTCCTTGGGATTTGCGTCTTCCTCTCCCTCTTTGGGTTCGGCCATGGTGCTTATGTCAATGGCCTTGCACTCTCCTTTTGGATTCTCTTCTGTATTGCTTGGGAGAGTACTTGGAGGGATTTCAGTGATCCTTTTACTCAGCTGGCCCACTTGTGCTTCCAAATTTCTAATGGAAGACCTGGTTTCATTCATGAAACTCACAGTGGCCTTGGATAGATCAGAGACTAGATTTGCTAAATTAGAAGCATTTTGTTCAGAGTTCTCTGTCTGCTGCTGAGTGGATGATGGAAAAGGTTTATTATTGTTAAACCTGTTTCTTCCACCATTATTAAAGCCTTGTTGAGGCTTTTGATCCTTCCATGAGAAATTTGGATGATTTCTCCATGATGAGTTATAGGTGTTTCCATAAAGTTCACCTAAGTAATTTACCTCTGCTATTGCAGGGTTCTCAGGATCATAAGCTTCTTCTGCATAAAAAGCCTCTTGAGTACTGTTGGATGCAGCTTGCATTCCATGCAGACTCTGAGAGATCATATTGACTTGCTGAGTCAATATTTTATTCTGAGCCAATATGGCATTCAGAGTATCAACTTCAAGAACTCCCTTCTTCATAGGCGTCCCATTACTCACAGGATTCCTTTCAGAAGTGTATATGAACTGGTTATTAGCAACCATGTCAATGAGTTCTTGAGCTTCTGCAGGCGTTTTCTTTAGGTGAATGGATCCACCTGCAGAAGTGTCCAGTGACATTTTTGATAGCTCAGATAAACCATCATAGAATATATCCAGGATGGTCCATTCTGAAAGCATGTCAAAAGGACACTTTTTGGTCAACTGTTTGTATCTTTCCCAAGCTTCATAGAGGGATTCACCTTCTTTCTGTCTGAAGGTTTGAACATCAGCTCTAAGCTTGCTCAGCTTTTGAGGAGGAAAGTACTTGGCTAAGAAAGCCGTGACCAGCTTATCCCAAGAGTTCAGGCTGTCTTTGGGTTGAGAATCCAACCATAATCTAGCTCTGTCTCTTATAGCAAAAGGGAAAAGCATGAGCCTGTAGACTTCAGGATCTACTCCATTAGTCTTAACAGTATCACATATCTGCAAGAATTCAGTTAAGAACTGAAAAGGATCTTCAGATGGAAGTCCATGAAACTTGCAGTTCTGCTGCATCAGAGAAACTAATTGAGGTTTCAGCTCAAAGTTGTTTGCTCCAATGGCAGGAATGGAGATGCTTCTTCCATGTAAATTGGAATTAGGTGCAGTAAAGTCACCAAGCATCTTCCTTACATTATTATTATTTTCGGCTGCCATCTCCTCTTCCTGTTCGAAAATTTCTGAAAGATTATCTCTGGATTGTTGTAATTTAGCTTCTCTTAATTTTCTCTTCAGAGTCCTTTCAGGTTCTGGATCTGCTTCAACAAGAATATTATTGTCCTTGCTCCTGCTCATATGACAAAGAAGAGGGCACAGAAAAAAAAAATAATAATAATATGGATCCTTTATACCATAGTATAGGGATCCCTGTGTGAGTAGAAGAAGAGGGAGAGACAAAGAATGTAATATAATGGAAGAAACACAACTGTGAGGAGGGTTGAGATGTGAGATGAGATGTTAGTAGATGAATAAATAAATAGAATAAGATGGGAGAGGGAGAATTTTCGAAAATAATTTTTTTGAAAAAGGGTTAGTGATTTTCGAAAATAGTTTTTGAAAAAGGTTAGTAATTTTCGAAAAAAATTTTAAAATCAAAGATAAAAATAATTAGTTAATTAAAAAGAAATTTTTGAAAAAGAGGGAAGATATTTTCAAAAATTAGAGAGAGAGAGAGTTAGTTAGATAGTTTTGAAAAATTTAAGAAACAAACAAAAAGTTAGTTAGTTAGTTGAAACAATTTTTGAAAAGATAAGAAGTTAGGAAGTTGGAAAAGATATTTTGAAATTAGATTTTTGAAAAAGATAAGATGAGAAGATATTTTTGAAAAGATATGATAGAAATTAGTTTTTGAAAAAGATTTGATTTTTAAAATCACAATTAATGACTTGATTCATAAGAAATCACAAGATATGATTCTAGAACTCAAAGTTTGAATCTTTCTTAACAAGCAAGTAACAAACTTGAAATTTTTGAATCAAAATATTAATTGTTATTGTTATTTTCGAAAATTTGGTATAAAAATAAGAAAAATATTTTTGAAAAATATTTTTGGAATTTTCGAAAATAACTAAGAATTTTGAAAAGGATTTGATTTTTGAAAAAGATTTTGAAAAAGATAAGATTTTCAAATTGAAAATTTGATTTGACTCATGAGAAACAATTTGATTTTAAAAATTTTTGAAAAAGTCAATCCAAATTTTCGAATTTGATGAGAGAAAATGGGAAAGATATTTTTTTGATTTTTTGAAATTTTTATGATGAGAGAGAAAAACACTAAAGAGATGCAATGCATGAAATTTTTAGATCAAAACATGTGATGCATGCAAGAATGCTATGAATGTCAAGATGAACACCAAGAACACTATGAATGTCAAGATGAACATCATAGACACAATTTTGAAAAATTTTTAATGCAAAGAAAACATGCAAGACACCAAACTTAGAATTCTTTAATGCTTAGACACTAAGAATTCAAGAATGCATATGAAAAACAAGAAAAGACACAAAACATGCAATTGCAAAGATCAAGCAAGAAGACTTACCAAGAACAACTTGAAGATCATGAAGAACACTATGAATGCATGAATTTTCGAAAAATGCAAGATGCACATGCAATTGACACCAAACTTATAATATGACTCATGACTCAAACAAGAAACACAAAAAAAAATATTTTTGATTTTTATGATTTTCTAATTTTTTTGGATTTTTATTTCGAAAATTATATGAAAAAGAAAAAATAAGGATTCCAAAATTTTTAACATGAATTCCAGGAATCTTGCCATGTTTAGTCTAAAGCTTCAGTCCAGGAATTAGACATGGCTCATGAGCCAGCCAAGCTTTCAATGAAAGCTCCGGTCCAAAACACTAGACATGGCCAATGGCCAGCCAAGCTTTAGCAGGTGAATCAGGAACAGCAGCAGGTGGATTAGCAACAACTAGCTTGCTCTTGATAACAAATTGCTGCCTCAGTCCAAATAAATTTAGACATGGCTTTACAGCCAGCCAGGCTTCACATGCTTCACGAAACACTAGAATTCATTCTTAAAAATTTTGAATAAAATTTTTGAAAACATTTGTATATTATTTTTTTTCGAAAACAAAGGAGAAATTTTGAAATATTTTTGAAAAATTTTTTGAAAAGAAAACAAAAAGAAAATTACCTAATCTGAGCAACAGGATGAACCGTTAGTTGTCCAAACTCAAACAATCCCCGGCAACGGCGCCAAAAACTTGGTACGCGGAATCGTGATTACACTTTAATTATGTAAAATTCATTGCTCTTTCTTTCCCTGGAAATGGCGCCAAAAACATGATGCCAAGACCATGGTTCACAACTCCGTGTAACTAACCAGCAAGTGCACTGGGTCGTCCAAGTAATACCTTACGTGAGTAAGGGTCGAATCCCACGGAGATTGTCGGTATGAAGCAAGCTATGGTCACCTTGCAAATCTCAGTTAGGCAGATATAAATTGATAATGATGTTTTCGAATAATAAATAATAGAATAGGGATAGAGGTACTTATGTAAATCATTAGTAGGAATTTCAGATAAGCGAATGGAAATGCTTTTCGTTCCTCTGAACCTCTGCTTTCCTGCTATCTTCATCCAATCAGTCTTACTCCTTTCCATGGCTGGCTTTATGTGATACATCACCATTGTCAACGGCTACTTTCGGTCATCTCTCGGGAAAATGATCCAATGCCCTGTCACGGCACGGCTAATCGTCTGGAGGCATCACCCTTGTCAATGGCTTCATCTTATCCTCTCAGTGAAAATGATCAACGCACCCTGTCACGGCACGGCTATTCATCTGTCGGTTCTCGATCATGCTGGAATAGGATTTACTATCCTTTTGCGTCTGTCACTAACGCCCCGCAATCGCGAGTTTGGAGCTCGTCACAGTCATTCATTAATTGAATCCTACTCGGAATACCACAGACAAGGTTTAGACTTTCCGGATTCTCTTGAATGCCGCCATCATTCTAGCTTACGCCACGAAGATTCTGGTTAAGAGATCTAAGAGATACTCATTCAGTCGAAGGTAGAACGGAAGTGGTTGTCAGGCACGCGTTCATAGGGAATGATGATGATTGTCACATTCATCACATTCAGATTGAAGTACGAATGAATATCTTAGAAGCGAAATAAGATGAATTGTATAGAAAACAGTAGTACTTTGCATTAATCTTTGAGGAACAGCAGAGCTCCACACCTTAATCTATGGAGTGTAGAAACTCTACCGTGAAAATACATAAGTGAAAGGTCCAGGCATGACCGAGATGGCCAGTCCCAAAACATGATCTATAGATCAAAAGATAATCCAAAGATGTTCAAAAAGACTAGTAAAAGGTCCTATTTATAATAAACTAGCTACTAGGGTTTACAAGAGTAAGTAATTGATGCATAAATCCACTTTCGGGGCCCACTTGGTGTGTGCTTGGGCTGAGCTTGAGTGTTGCACGTGTAGAGGTCCTTGCTGGAGTTGAACGCCAGCTTTTGTGCCAGTTTGGGCGTTCAACTCTGGTTTTGGCTCCTTTTCTGGCGCTGGACGCCAGATTTGGGCCGAAAGCTGGTGTTGAACGCCAGTTTATGTCATCTATTCTTAGCCAAAGTATGGACTATTATATATTGCTGGAAAGCCCTGGATGTCTACTTTCCAACGCAATTAGAAGCGCGCCATGTCGAGTTCTGTAGCTCCAGAAAATCCACTTTGAGTGCAGGGAGGTCAGAATCCAACAGCATCAGCAGTCCTTCTTCAACCTCTGAATCTGATTTCTGCTCAAGTCCCTCAATTTCAGCCAGAAAATATCTAAAATCATAAAAAAACACACAAACTCATAGTAAAGTCCAGAAATGTGAATTTAACATAAAAACTAATGAAAACATCCCTAAAAGTAACTAGATCCTACTAAAAACATACTAAAAATAATGCCAAAAAGCGTATAAATTATCCGCTCATCAGCAAACTATAGCTGCAACATCCTCAAATCATGTAGAAATATTAGCAATTCATGAAGCAATTCGAGAATGTATTTGGCTTAGGTCAATCACCCAACATGTCCAAGATATGTGTGGCTTACCTGTGAGGAAAATGCCAACAGTCATACACGAAGATAACTCTATTTGCATACATCAACTAAAAGAAGGATACATCAAAGGAGAAAGAATATAGCACATTTAACCAAAGCTCTTCTACTCTCATGATCTTCATGGTGATATAGACATTCAACAATCCGTTCCAATGATAATTTAGCAAATATGTTCACTAAAGCACTACCTACTTCAACATTTGAGAAGCTAGTATACAAGAAAGGAATGCGCGGACTAAGAGATATCAAGTGATGTAATTATTAGGGGGAGTAATATGGGATGTACTCTTTTATTTAACCATCATCTTTATCCCACTTTGGGTTTTTCCCTGGTAATATTTTTTAACAAGACAGCTACCTAACGTATTCCAAGACAGTATACTCTTTTTCCTTCACTATATTTTTTTTAGTAAGGTTTTTTAATGAGGCACTCGTCTACTATTACTACTAGGGCATCTAAGAGGGAGTGTTATAAATATATTTATTGTGGATGCCCTAGCGAGGCGTTGGGCCCTTGGATAAGAGTTGGGACCTTAGCTAAGAGTTATACCCTTGGCTATAAATAGCCCCTCTCACATTCTCTAATACACAATCAATAATAGAATTACATATCATTCTCCCTATTCTCTCTCCTCCTTCCCTCAAACCCTAATCCTTATTTTCATAACAAAAAGAAGTTAAAAGAAGAATTTTTAATAGGGTTCCTCGGAGATCGTGTGAAAACTGCAACAGCTTCCAAGACTGTTGCTTCGCATCTTATAGAAGAACTTCGAATGATTTCTTCTTTTTCTTTTATTTTTTTTCTTTTTTTTTCTCAACAAAAAAGAGAAATTTTATTTTTGGTTCTTCTTTTTCACAACATTCAATCCTCTTTTTATGTTTTACTATCATGTTCTTCCATGTCATTGTTGCTGTCTTCGTTATTTTCTTCTTCTTTATTTTTGTCTTTTGTAACTCACATTTAAAGTTTTGTTATGAACGAGATTAATTGTGACCACTAGTGATTTTTCAACTTTTTTAAATCCTTAACATTTTTTGGAAGAGATTACATCACCAAAGATAGCATAATCAATTACCATTCTTGAATCAGCCCAACAAAGATTTGTTATTTTTCTTCATTATGTAATTGTATAGCATATTGAAATGAGGGGTTATCAAGTTGTTGTTGATGAAAATTCTTTAATAAACTACCCACTTCACCATAGGCCAAATCTTGCTTTCGTTCGCTTCAAAGATAGTTCTTTTGGTCTGGTTTGTTATATCCAAGAACATCTTTACCACCAGCTTGTAAACTTGTTAGTTCATGTGTTTTCTTTTATCTTATGCTAGCTTCATCTGTCAAATCTATTTGCAATGCTTGTATTTTTGAAATCTTTCTTTGTGATGGCATCATATGACTGGTTTTTGGAATTTGCAAAATATGATTGTGATTTAACTCAAGGTCACAAATCACATTTTTTTATACCTCAAGCAAACTTGAGTGACATTCTTACTTGGCAACTTGTTCTAGTCTCGACGCGAGGTTTCTTTGTTAAATGATCTCATTTATCTGGTCTTCATTGGCCTTCCTTTGCACAAACAAGTATAAAACTACTCACAGAATTATCAACCTTGCATTTATTTGCATACAATTGTTTGAACATTAAAACCTATCATTCCACCGTAATTTCTCCAAAAGTTTTTAGCTTCTAGTGCCGTGTCAAATTCCATGCCTAATTTTAGTATTTTTTGTTCTTTTGCTATAATTGGCCTGAATAAAATAAATAATAAAATTCTAAATATAATTGTTATAAATATATAAAAATAAGAGTACTAAAATAAGAGTACTAAATATCATTATTTTAAACATACCTGAAAAAGGTAATTAATGTAGAATTGTGTTGTGTAATTTGAGTTTTTTTCATGTTTTGAGAAATCAATTGACAATCTTCTGCAAATATAAAAAAAATAATATATTGAGTAAGGTTTTATCAAATATATTGCAGTGAAATTTGAAATTATTTAATAAAAAAATTATCTTTTCATGGTGGTATCATTGTGATCATCAACTCATTTATTTCTATAAATATACAGTTTTAGTTCCAGACAGCAACACCTCCATGTTTGGCTTGCTGGGCAATCCTATCATTGTAACTCTAGTAGGGGACAACACAATGCTCGTCTCTGTTGGGGACACCATCATCATAGTATCTATGGATGGAACCAGCATACTCGCTTCACTTGGTAACTCCGTCATCTCCTCTGTAACAACCATTTTTTTTGTTCAATGACATTGTCATCTTCAATGTTTATATGGTCATCGTCATTATTTTTTACTCAATACAAATTTTATTGTTGTATGCATTAAGTTTTGCAGAAACTCAACTCTGTGTGCAATCTTTGTAAAGTGGCGCATTTTTTTCTTTTTAATTTTTATAATAGTTGACGTTTTGATTCTCTTTTAATGCATTTATTTATTGTTTATTTATTTAATATGATCGTGACCATTTATATTATCAAGAGTTCAGATTACATTATTTTTTTTCTCTAAAGTAAGTGAACAACTTTAGAAGAGCCAAATCCACATAGTAGACCTTTTAAAAAAATAGGTATATATTATATTAAGTGATTTGAAAGAAAGGAAAAAGAAGGGAAGAGAATGAAGGTAGTAAGAGAAGAGAGAGTGTGTGTTGAAAGATGGGAGGCATTAAGAGAATGTGAGTGAAAAAAGTTAAGAAAAATCAATTAGAATATAAGGATATTTTAGAAATTTAAGTGAAATCCCAATATAATGGAATTTCAAATCGGACCTATTTGGGTCGGAATTGATTTTGAGAGAAAACAATAGAATTGAATTGAATTCCATCTAAACTAATTTAATTATTTTTGTTTCAAACACTGGAATTGAATTCTAAGGAGTTTCTAAACATCCTATTAGTTGGATAAGTTGACATTGAGTTTTAGCGTGAATGAAAAAGAGTATTAGCAATTGATGGTTTAAAGGGTGGGAGACATATTTTTGTGATAAAGTTCGATCTTTCTAATCCGGATTAGGGTTCTTCCTATTTTTTATAATGAAAAAAAGGTCTCATTTTGATTTTTATAAAAGAAAGAAGATCAACAAAACAAATTATATTTCTAGAAATTTTAGACAACTAAATTTTTTTAACCAAGTTCAATCAAGTTAAATTTACATACGTACTTCTTACATTTTCATTTTTATTCTCATTCTTCTTCCTCTTCCGTCTTCTTCTTGTTCTTCATCTTTTTCTTTTTTTTCTTTTTTTTTTCTCCCCTTTCTCTATCTTTATCATCATCATTATCATTATCATCATCTTCTTCTTTTTCTTAGTTTAATATATATCACGTAATTAGTTTAATGATAATAAAAGTGATATGGAACACAGGTCTTCCCGGGATACTTTGACGGACAGTTCTTCTTGGATAACTCTGGGTATCGAGTTGTCATTGTCATTTTCATGAGTTAGAGTTGGCAAATAGTATTGTGTAATCTATTTTTCGTGTTGAAGGAGGATATCATTTATATCTCCGAGTAGCCGATTTGTTAACACTAAGGCTGTTGTAGTGCTGGTTGACGGATAATCATCCACCATATATGAAAAAATTCATCCTATAAGCTTCTTACATCTGTAGGCTCACAAAATATTAAGATGGTTGCAAATAACCTTCATAAAGCACATGACAATTATAAAACAGAAGCTTCAACCAAACACGCATGGATGCTACTGTCACTCTCTAATAATCTTCAGTGTTGAGCAGATTGCTTGAAGGACGAATATTGGACCCCATTCACTGTTAGCTAATCATCCCAACTGGTTGGTTCTCTGACATTAGATAACAGAATACACAAATAGAATTTTTCTTCTTCTAAAGGTGATACAGTATAAATTCGACTGATGGATCTCCTTTGTGTCTTGCGATGATGCCATTCTTTTTTCTTGTTGTGCCAAGTATAATACTCTGAAATTTTCCTATACAGAAGATGCCTAGATTGTTGGTTCTCCTCACGATTTAGGGCAAAAAATTTAGTGAGCATTGTTCTAGAGAAATAATCATCATTAAGTATTTCAGGAATGGTTTGGTGATCATAGAAGCTCACTTGATGTTGATTTGGCAAATGAATTTGTAACCTTTCCATAGATGGATACATTCAGTAAAGGTTAAATTTAAATATTCTCCAACATGCCTCTGGAGCAGTGATCCATCTTGCATCAACAAAGTGTTGGACCTCGTCAACATTAGAACCTTTGTGAACTTCTATTGCAACCCGGTCTGGACCCTTGTAGCAATACTTATAGAGATATTTTATACTCTTGATGCTACTACATATCTCAACATTAATATGGCAATCATACTTTAGTACTAGCTAAGGGTTGTACGAAACTACCCATCTATTGTCAACTGTGACATTTTGGTTAATCAATACTGGAGTGTCGAATCGTCGCTTATATTGCAGATATGAGTCGTCATCTCTTCATGTCTCTGCTGCGAATTCTTTTGGGTAGTTACATTTACATTGGCCATTTTTCATGCAGGGTGAAGATTGATCAAGTGTTCTGCCAGGACCATGGATCATATGTTTTAGCACTACATCATGTAGGTGTGGTTCTACTTCTTTAGATGGTATCTCTACGTGTACCAAACTATCATAATGCTCCAGGTCAATTAACTTGTTACTGTTTTCTAAGATTAGCAACATATGTACATGTTGCAATCCTTTTTTTTTTTGAAACTCAGTGACATCAATATAGCTCTTCACCTTTCCTAAGACACCCTTAGTAATTACATTCTCTTTCAACTGTTCAAATTTGGCTCGAAAAATTCTTGTTGTTAGATATGGACGATCCTGCGTAGTTTCAACTGGGTTGAGTTCTAAAGTTATTTCAGGTCAAGATGGATTGCATGTCATTGTGAGAAAAATATCTGGCTTGCCCTCTTTAAGAACAATAGCCATTCCATCATTATATCGTTGGGTCATGTGTCGATGGCTACCAATGAACGACGATGGTAATATTGTTCTTTTTCTTCCAACATTTTCTAAGGACAAATATAGAGAGAAATATTGTTAGTTTCAATAATAATTTTGGATAATTCTTAATGATTTACGAAGTAGCCATTAGATCCAACAATATTTACCTGCATTGATTTCTCCTGTGTGTAAGGCATCTTATAAGCCTTGGTGTAATTCAGCCCGTAATTTCTTTTGTCTATTTCGTACCCATCTTAACTTTTCGGTTTCAATTTTCACATAGTTATCTATAACATATTATTGTACAAGTCGCCCTGCTTGCAATACAGTGGAATGATCATCGGGGCGGATCTACAAATTTTTTAGATTTTGGAAAAAAGGTTAGATACATAGGAAATGAGGATTTGTATCTGGAGTATATAGCTATAAATGTTCGGCATGATACTTTCCCCCACTTTGACTTCGAGTATTGATATCATATCCATGAGTTTCAAATGGAAAGAGAAGAGGATATTGTAGTGGATCGTAATAGCGAACGAATTCCTGAATCCTTTGTAGGCTACTAGCATGACTTTGCACCTTAATATCTCGTCCACGAATCATTTTCAATGTTATCACCAACAATTATAGCTGCTACCTGCGACGCAGTTGGACGACTATATTGTGGCTGATTAGCAGGTCACTCTCTAATGACCAAACTACATTCATGTACATCTGACCATTGTGTAAGCTAGTGAAACACATGGAGAAAAGGATTATACCAGTGTAGCAATTGTTGTAACTTGAGAACCAATATTTCATGTAGTTGTGTATTCTCCAGTATCATATTATGCAACTCGTGCTCAGTTTCATTTATGTACAGTTGCAAAAAGCGTGGTCGCGTCCTGGTCTAGATAAAATCCCTATACTTTAATATATTGAACCTTGAATACGAAATGTATATATACCACGACCTGTTATAGTCAGTTGTTCGTCTATGTGCCCACCACACGAAGTGAAGAAAAATACATGATTGTATCCATGAATATGTTTTCTAAAATGGTTTCCTTTTACAGGAGGGCCCAGGAAGATTTGAAGCAATTTCTGAGGAGCATTTACTTGGGGAAGAGAGACTTTTCCCCCATTACAACACATCTCAAATGTTTCATGATAAAATAGACGTGCGCTACAGTAATGACATGTCCTTGAAATTGGTAGCGGAGTGTGAAGTATTTTTGTATCCTCTTGAAAATTTCGAGCACAGTTGTGAGATGCTCGAACATTTTGTCTAATTTCTATACTCGTATTAAATTTATATATATTTGGTTACATTCATAATGGAAAACAAAAAATGATAAATTTTGTAATAACTTAAAAAAATAGTACTTTGTTGATTATAAAAACAAAGAATGACTTTCATTATAGTGATCATAAAAAAAGAGATAAGTAACTATTAAATATTTAAATGATATTTGAAAATATTTTGTTTTAACTTTGTTACACTGTATAATATTGTGATGTTGTTTGGCTTTATTTTTTTTAATTTTTTTTATACAGAAGTATTTAACAACCTTAACTATAAAATATTTTATTTTATTCTTTATAAAAAAAATTTTATTTGTTAAATAAATTCTTTTATTCTTCTAATTATAAGGAAATATTATTTATTGTGTATTAAATAGTTTTATTCTTTTTTCTAATAAAATATCTTTTTTTTTAATCTTTAATTCAAAACTGTTATAACCAAGTTAAAACCACATACGATCTACAACTAAAGGTGGAAAAATGGGCCAGCCCACTGCAAAAGAGGATGGGCTGACCCGCTCCGCCAAAATGATATGGGCTGAACTTGCCACCCTGCCTCGCCAAAGGGCGGACTGGCGGGTTGGGGGACCGGCCCGCCTTTCTTCTTTTTCTTTTTAGCCCCAATAAATATTTTGAAACCTTAAATAACATAAAAAATAACACTATCTAAAATCATATCAATAACTAAATCAATTACAAAATAATAAGAATAACATATTAATACAAACTAAATCAATAACAAAATTAACAATAAGTAAATAATAGAGAACTGAATAGAGATCATAATTAATAATCAGTAAGAAAAAGATATAAAAAATAAAATAAAAATATAGAACAGAATCATCCTCCCAAGCTCCCACAAACAGAGAACATAATCGTCGCTCCTAGAAACAGAAAAATAAAAGAAAACTAAACAAAAATAGAGAATGGCTGTTCCACAAACAGAATCATCAAACAACCTCCCACAAGAAAAAAAAAGAAAAATTAAGAGTCGTCACAGACCCGAGTCATCCTCGCTGGTGCTTTCTGGGTTGCGCTACGAGAGAGGGAGAGCCGAGTCGTCGTTGCCGCTGGTGATCCTGGATTATGGTGCTTTCTAGACGGGAGGGAGACATAGACATGATGGAGAGAGAATGCGAGAGTGAAGAAGGAATGCGAGTCGTCGCGCGCCTTCAAAATCAAGTTGTGAGGGAGAGAGAGCCAGTGACGTCGGTGCGAGGGAGAGACCCGAGTCGTCATAGCCGCCAGTGAGAGGGAGAGATTAGGGATGATTCGGTGAGGGTTTAGAGAGAGAGGACGCATGCCTTCCAATTGAGTTGTGAGGGAGATACAAAGACAGCAACGCCGCCACGCCGGTGCGAGAAAGAGAAGGGATGTTGTTGGAGGGAGACAGAGGCTGCTATGTGGTGACGTCAAGACTGGAGAAAGGGGGCTAGAGGGAGAGGGAGAGGGAGGCAGCGCAGCTATGGCTGTGGATGTTCTCAAATGAAAATAACTCATGCTAGTTCCATATATATATGACAGTGTAAAGGACCAGAATGTCCTTTAAAAAAAATTTTGCCAGCCCGCACCGCCCCACCAAAGCCCGTGGGTTTGGCGGGTTTTAAAAAATGGCGGGCTCAAAATCTCTCCCTGACCCATCTTTTTTGGCGATTTGACCTGGCGAGTTTGACCCGTTTTGCCACCCCTATAACAACATTATATTATTTTAAATGTTTATTATTTTATTGTTCTAGTATATGTTTTTGTTTATATGTTAACATTGTGTCTATTATGGACTATTTTTTTTATATAAAATAGTTAATACAATATATTTTGAGTGTGAAATACATAAAAGTTTTTTAAGAATGCTATCTTTATATATCTTAATTTTTTTTGTATAAAATTCTCAGTTGCATCTATTGTTTTATTGCATTTTTTAGTTAATTATCTTATATAGGTTATGAAAATTTTTGCTTTCGCCTGAATTTTTTAGTTTGTATGTTTCGTTTCATATTTTTAAATGTTTAGATATTATTGATCGAAGCAACACAATGCATGATGATAATATTGGTACGTATTTTATTTATTCTATTACTTCTAATAATTTTAATTTTGTATGCTTTCGCCTAGATTTATCATTTTAAATTTTATTATTTATTTTATTACCTAAAATATATTTTATTTGTCATATTTGTGTGAATTATACTAAAATGATTCAACAAAATATAAAGTATTTTAGATTGACCATATTTTCGTTTTCATTAAAGTTTACATATTTTTCATTTTAATTGGTAAACAAATATTTTAAGTATCATTTTGGTTCTTATAAATTTTTTTATATAGATTTTAAATATTTTTTGTTAGGCACTGTTATTATTTTTTATATTGGTTCTTGTAATAATTTTAAATAAATAAATTTTTTAAGATTAATTATGCTCACACTTAATGTCTACTGTAAATACATTAATATGCTCACATATAAGGATAAAATAATAATTTTTTTAAAATTCATTTATCTATTAAAAATGCGTCACGATATTAAACTTAAAGAAAAAAAAGTAGAATACTGACCAGTTATATTATCTTCACTGCTGCTTTGATCAGATCTATTTCCATGAATTTCTGGTAATATTTAAAAAAAAAACACATTAAAAATTTATTTTGAGTTAATATGAAAAAAAATTAATGATCAGAGTGTACTAAGAGTACATACCATGCTAGCAGAATAATATAATAATTATTTAAATGATAAGAATTCTTTAATATTTTTGTATTAAAAGGTTTTTTATTATAATTTAGCGCATTGAAAGAATGTGCAATATTTCGTATTTGAACAGTTATAAATAATTATAAAATTGTTGTGTACGAAAATAAATTAATTAAATATTTTATAAAAAGTAATTAATTCTACTTTATATTCTGCTTACATGATATTATAATTTTTAATTTATTTTTTTAGAATATTTAAATTATTAGCATTACGAAGACAATATTTTAAAAAATAAATCATTATATTTATTTTGTATGACTAACATTTAAATTACATATATATTATAGGTACTAACAGATTATTAAAGATTTAAAATGGTAGTATGTTAATAATAATTTAAATGCCAATGAATTATAACTCAAATGGTATAGTCTCTCCATAGCACTTAAAATATAAATATATAATAAGTATTCTGAAGTGAAAAAATTATCATTTATAATTTACAATATTATATATTTATTAAAAGTATTTGAACTTTTTTGTGTATTAAACAAAACGTTAAAAATAATTATAGAATATTAAAAAAGATATAAAATTTAAAATTTTAGAACATTACTTGAACCACTATTATTATGAGCATCTGAATAATAAAAATCATATTATTGAAATGAAAATAGTATATTTTAAATTCTCTAAAAATTTAATAATTATTTTTTATAGTATATAATTATTCTTTAAAGATAAATAATTCATAAATATAAAAATTACATTAAAATAGTAGCATAATAATTAAGTTAAAAATAGTAAATTAATCGGTTTAAATGTATATGGTGAAAAAATTACCACTTCTAATATATAACATTGTAGAAGAAAAACACACAAAAAAGTACTAGAATTATCAACTAAATTTTTTTGTTATACAGTAAAAAAATTTAATAAAAAATATATTATTAAATATATATCTAATATAATTTTCTTATAATGATACAGAATAAATTTAGATTCTTATAATATTATATTAAAAAATTATTAAATTATCCAATTATTGACATTATAAGTATTTAAAGTATATTAAAATAATATCATAATATCTATAATAATATTATTTAGGACAATAATAAAAAGTTTATTGAATCAAAATTTAAGAAAAAAATATATTATTATTAATTAAATAAATATACAGGATTCTTACCGATATTATTATCATTCAGTTTGTTACTTGGATAGTTCCATTATTATTATGAGTACCTACATTATTAGCATGAAAATAATATATGTTGACAACTTAAGAGTAGATTCAGTAGATAAATTATAAATAAATGGTATTAAGAGTACATTAATATAGATATATTGTAAAAATAATTTAAATTAAATGATAAACTAAATTGTAGGAAGAAAAGTCAAAAAAAATATACTAGCATTATTAACTAAATGTTTTTGTTATAGGGTGAGGAAATTTAATAACAAATATATATATTATTAAAAACAAAAATGTTATTTATACACCAAAATTAGTTACTAATGTATTTGTATATAAATATGTGTGGTTTAATTTATTTTTAATATATATTTATATTCTAACATGTATTTTATACTGGTGACTGACTTTAGTGGCTGATTTTGGTGTACACGCTCTGATACCAGATGATAAGAAATAGATTGGGAGTTAAGAGTTTTATCACAATAGATAAGCATTATTCAGTAAAGGACATACCCAATAATACAGTGAAAACATAAAAGATAGATAAAGATTTTTCTATTAGACCTCGAAGAAACTTGTTCTTAGTAACCTAGGTCACCGGAAAGAATTTCCTATTAGACCTCAAAAGAACGTGTCCTTAACAACCTAGATAAGAGGGATGAAAATTGAATCACTCAATCTTCTCCATCCAACAACCAAAGCAAATCAACTCTATTAAAAATATATCTAATATAATTTTCTTATAATGATAACGTGAGAAAATTTTATATCCTTGTAATATTATATTCGAAAATCATTAAATTACCCAATAATTGACTTTATTAGTATTTAAAGTACATTAAGATAATATAATAAGATCTATAACAATATTATTTAGGATAATAATAAAAGATTTATTGAATCAAAACCTAAGAAAAATAGATTATTATTAATTAAATAAATATACAGTATTGTTATCCATATTATCACCATTCGATTGGTTATTTTGACTAACTCCTCTGTTATTATGAGTATCTGAATATTTAAAAAATTTATTATTAGTATAAAAATAATATATTTTGAGAATTTAAGAATACATTTAATAGATAAATTATACATAAATAGTACTAAAAAGTCCAGTAACATGGATATATTGTAAAAAATAATTCAAATTAAATAATAAACTAATAACATAAATTTATTAATTAGAAGTATAACTTAGAGTGCCTGACCCAAAGTATTGATGAGCGACGATCATGGGTATATTTTAGGGGTGTCAAAAATCCCCAGGAAGCGGGGATCCCCGCGGGGACCGCCCAGAATGGGGCCCCGTTTGTGGAGAATTTTTCCCGTGGGGATGGGGATGGGGAGCAAAATTCCCCCGAGACAGGCGCGGGGACCCGAGCGGGGATTCCCGCCCCATCCCCGATAATTCCCCGAATGTTTGAAATTTCTTAAATAACCTTACTTTATTTCTAACATAGGTAGATTTTTTAGTAATTTTACCAATTAAAAAAATCCTAACCCTATTATTCAGTCTTCTCTACTCACTGTGTTGTATAATTTTGATTTTCTCTCCTTTTATGTATCTAAAGCAATTAGACATATAGTGTTTATAATTTTGAAATAGTTAGGGTTTGATTTTGAAATAGTTGCTTGATTTTCTCTCCTTCTATGTATCTAAAGCAATTATGATTTCTCTTGCTGAGTATGCTGACCATCAAAGAATACTTAATGTTAAAGACTATATTTTATCGCTTTTTTTTAGAATGGAAGTTGTATTTTAAGATTTTATTTTATGGATTATAATTTGCTATGTTGTATTTCTGGACTTATAATCTTGAATAAGATATGTTTGTGTGTTTGTAATAGTATTTTGTAGTTTATTTTTTATTTTTTTGATATTTTTTACTATAATTTTCATATGAATGTTAAATATAAGGGGATGGGGAATGGGGCCCCGCGGGGAATATGGGGAACGCGGGGAATGGAGATGGGGACAATTATCCCCCCATGGCGGGGATCGGGGCGGGGATGGGGATTAATTCTAGGGGCGGGGACGGGGAGCAGGGAGGCATCCCCCGCCCCCGCCCCGCCCCATTGACATCCCTAGTATATTTGTGATATCTTTTAATGGTGTTGTCATATTAGTTGGACCAATAGATGTATCAATTTGTTTTCCTCGTCTAATACTCTCTCACGCCTTCTGGCCAGGTGTTACTGCATCTATTTTTTGCTCATGTTTTGTCTTTGTCGTTTGACATAGTCTTGGCAAGTCGGTCGACGACTTCCACGTGAATTTTTCATTGGTATATTGTCATCAGTAATTAATCAAAACAACCATGTAAACATATGTTTACACTTTTATTTAATGACGGAAAACAAAATATACTAGATTTTAGTAAGTGAGAATGATGCATGAGAAGATGGATAAGAAACAAAAGAAATGTGATATGAAATAAGAGAGATGTATGTGGTAAGGGAGAAAATGAGGCAGTGAAAAATTTTTTAACCTGGAATAACTGATATTAGTGGGGTAGTTAAGAAAGGACGAAATTGAAAAAAAAAATTGGACACCAAAACTTATTTTGCCATTATATATTGTTATATATAATAGAAGTATTTTAGTCATTTTCTATAATAAGGGTATTGTAGTTATTTTTTATAAAAAAAAATAATATTAATTTAGACTAGTTTAATATTTGATCTACTATTTTTTTGGTTAAATTAATTTATCTAGCTTAATTTTGATAAAAATAACACGATTTAATCAATTATATGTGTTAAATTTTAATTACTAAAAAATATCTTTAAAAAATACGTTTTAGATGTCTTTATCTGAGTAGCTCCATTAAATAAAATAAAAAAATTTTTAAGTGTACTGAAAAACACCACCAGTATTTCAGTTATTTTAACCGTTGATTTCAATTAATATATATTATATATATCTTTTATAATTCAAATAACGGTTAAAACAATTACAACACCGGTCCAAGTACACCCGAAACTCTTCCAATAAAATAACAATCTAGGAATGTGCCACACCACTGACCACTGACCACCTACACCCAGCCCACATGCATTTCCTGTTTTGCGTTGATATACTGTTTCCGTTGGACCGGATGACACGTTGAGACAAATTTCGGTCTCCAACACTTCCCAGAATGTAACTAACACCATTAAAATACTTATTAATTATGATTATTTCTATATAGTTTTATTAAAATTAAATTTTAACTAAACTTTTACAGTTTAAAATTTATAATTTTGTTTATATATTAGAAATTTTTCAATTAGTCCATTATTAATAGTTAATTTGTAATATTTATTTTTAAAATATTTTATATTTTAAAAAATTTGTATTTTCTAAATAATTAACAAAAATTAAATTGAAAATTTTTTTATCTATAATTAACTGATAAAAGACAAAAATAAAAAGTGAAAATCATTGTATGAATAAGTTCCGTGTATGCAAACTCATTTATTCAGGCCAAATATACCTTTGAAATTTGGCAAGAGCGAAAAAAATGTTGAGTCTACACGATAGCCAATTAAAAAAAACTCACCTTATGCGCCTATTGTTTTAGAAATTACCAGGGACTCGCCCACATTAATAATTCTTTGTTTCTGTCATCTTCCGCTTGAACTTATATCAAGACACATGTATGAGAGCTGCTAATTTGAACCAAGACATTTAGTTCATTTAACCATGCATTTTAGAGCAGAACAAAGAAGGCATCAAACAAGAATAATAGTTGCGAAATTCGAATATGTGGTCACATATGCTTTCAAGGGTGACAAGAACTATAGAGCTAGAAACCAAATAAAATTAGTATTTTGTAAGGTACGATTGTTCTGTATTGCAGTTGAATTTCATACATGATCATATTTGTAACAATTGGACATTTGTTTATGAATACCAACGTTTATGTCTGTGTCAAGCATAGACATAACAAAAAAATCACTGGCACCAATAAAAGAAAAATTACTAATAAATTATATTATATTTGAATTCAATTTAAAAAATAAAATTAGATAATGATATTTTTAAATAATTAGCAAAACAATAATAATAAAAAATTATATTCTGTACCCTTGAGAAGGTATTTTTTATTTTTGAGGGTACAATATATAATTGTTGAATATTGGTCTATACAAATACAACCTAATTAATAGTACATAATGTTTGTCATATGATTTATTTATGTATTGCATTTAAATAGAAAAATATTTATATGATAACATCATATGAAAATGACATTGTGAAATTTTAGATGGTTAGTCAAACATATTTGGTCAAATATATTAAACTATCTAATGATCCACTGCAATGATCTAATTTTCAGTACGTCATGATCATACTGAAAATCAAGGGTCACTAACTTGCTTTTCTAAAAATTAACTAAGTATTTATTATTAAACCTGTAATCATATTAGCGCGCGATCAAATTTTCAAAAAAATTGAAATAATTAAATAAGTACGATAAAATAACACAACCATCAGAGATAGAGATAATATACATCAATATACTATTTACATAAATATACATATATATACTGTTATACAAGTCATAAGTTAGCGTACAACCCTTCACATCTTGTTACTATATACATAATCAACACTCTGAGCCCTGGTCCATATAGAAAGCCCCTAAGCTGGCGCCCGAAAACTAGCCTAGTCAACTATATACATCCTACTCTCTCAGTGAGTCTAATCAAAAGTGAGAGACTAAACACAAAAGCTAGACTAACACAAAAAAACTCCCAAAAGCCACATCTTCAACTCCCAAGCATCAACTGTCATCGTCAGAGAAAATCTCAATCACATCTGAATACTCCTCAGGATCCTCGTCCTCATCATCAGAAATCTCAATAAGCTTAGGTGGGGTCTTGGAACTCGTACTACTTCTCTGGCCCACACTCGTCGGTCCACTAATGGAGCTGGTGTGCAGCTCCTCAACTGAGGGCTCAGGCGAAGGCACTGAGATCTGCTCTGCAGGAATATCCCACTCAGGTATAGGCTCTGGTACATGCTCTTCCATAGGCTCAGGTCCAGGGACCACCTGATCCTCAGGCTGATCAGGGTGCTAATGAGGTACAGGTTCGTCATGGAACGGGTGAAACGGAGCATCAAGATGTAATCAATGCAACAGGAACTCATAAGGTATATCGAGGTTAAAGAGCGGAGTGTTAAATCGGATGACAGAAAGGGTGGTCGTGCAGAACGTACATATGGGTCCTAATCTCTGCAGCTACTATGTAAAACCTATGTTGTACAATATCCTCATATATGTAGGGAGGGTCCATCTCATAGAACAGGACACCTGTCTCCATTAGATGGGGAAGGAAAGAAGGGGTAGAACTAGGGGGTTCTTAGTAGGGTTGGGGGTAGTTAGTTAAGTCAGGATTATAACAGTTCAATTAATTCACAGCCAAATATACAAGAATCACAGAGAAATAGCCAGTCACTACAATTTAGAATACCATTAAGTAATGCACAAACACAAGAATACAATCACAAACAATTTCACATTATCAGGTAAAATGTAAATGCGCAGCAAGGATGATGCATGTCTAGTCCTATTGCAGGTAATAAGCTCATTTGTCAGTTTCGACCCGCACCCGACGCAATCCGAATCGTAAGTCAATAAGGCATTCCAGAGACATAACCTCTGCAAGTTTCTACTTCTTGTAGGCGCTAATCCTCCAGCTGAAGTATGTCGAACATGAACTCTGCAAGTACTTGCATGCGCTGATTCTCCAGCTGAAGCATGTGACCCCTTCTCCTGGAAGCCATTCCATATTTACGAGCGTCCCTGCACAATCATTCACATACAAATCCCACGGCTTGTTAACATTTATCCTTCGGCACCATTACCATACTATCATCACCTTCTTGCGACCTCCCCATAATTACACGTGCCGATTTATCTTCTCTCTTTTTTCAGTATTTTACTTATTTATCCTTAATAATTCAAACTATCTTCACACTATTCTCTCATCATCCACTAAGTATTTTATGGAAAGAGAATCATAAGATTCTTAAGTTAGCTTTGTGACTCTAAATATTTTAAAAAGGGTATTCTTTTTTATTCGGTTCTATCTTACCATTGATAATATCGATAATAATAATATCTTTACTAAATAATATTCTTGATAAATTAATAACAATAATAATAATTTTCTTTCAATATAAATAAAATAATTTAAGTAATAAATAGTATTTATAACTTCCTTGAAGACTTAACTCTTTTAAGCTTTACTTCTAAACTTTTAGTAATTATGTTTTAAACCTCAAATTTTTAATTATTTTACTTTTAACCCAACTTTTTTAGAAAACTACTAGTTAGCTCTTTGTTTATTAATATGTACAAAAGTAACTCTAAATTTTTATAAAAATACCTGCTCATCCCCATACATTTACTTTTTACTTAAAATACCTCTAAACTTATTTATTTATAAAATCAACCTCAATTTTCATCAAAACGCAATTTTATTCTCAAATTAATAATATTATAATGGTAACAGTTACAGTTCTCTAAACCCAAATTTTTTATTTAAAATAATTTTTTACACAATTAATAGAAGTCGAATGTTAAATCATCAAGTGTACAAATAAAATAAAAAGTCAAATAATAGAGATATGATACAATTAAATAGTGTATAGAAAAAACCCTAGTTACTAAAGATCCTGATAGTCGTCGTCATCATTGCCATCGTCGTTCCGCTGGTCTTACTGCTGAGGCGGCGGCCGACGCTGCTGAGCTTATTGGTGAAGGTCCGGGTGAGGAACAACACTTGCTCTCTCAAATCGATGCTTTCCTCGGGATCGACGAACCGACTGGTGGCAGAGACGGATGAATGTCTCAACGTGGATATGCGAAAGTTGTTGGCAAAGAACGATTCCATCCCCTATACACGATTCTTGTGTGGCTCAGATGTGTAACACCCTTACTTTTAACACATCATGATCGTACTAAAAGTTCAGGTGTTACTTATCTCTAGTCCTTTAATTTGTTACTATATTTATTTAATATCGAGCCTTCGCAAATATGAACCGAGTCTTTCATTATTTACGCGAAAAGTCTTTACTTTAAAATCACATAGTCACATATCATATTCACATAATAATAAATACATATATTTATTTACAATTCTTCAAACACAAATCCTACTCCTCTAATAACCAAACAATAAATGTCGAGGGGAAATTAAATTCTAGGACTAAACTAAATACATAAAATGAAAACGCGCGCACATACACACACACACACACACACACACACACATACACACACATATATTAAAGCTCTGTAGTTGGTCATAGCTTCACGCTAAAGCTTCCTGAACCTGTCATTGAAAAAAAATTATGTAAGGGAGTGAGAACATCATCCTCGAATGGGTTTTCAGTAGAAGGTTTAAGAATTGTTATAAGAGAATATTTAAAAGAAAACTATTTTTTGATTGCACTGATTATCGCTCGTCTTATAAATTTTTTAAAACCAAATGTTAATCATCTAAACCTTTTTCAAAGAAATAATGTTTAATTTTTCAGAAATCCAAAACCCTTCTTTTCTTGTAAGAAAAAATCACAATCAGTTTCCTAGACTGTATGAATGACCAACCTGTTCCAAGCATAGGTTCATTAAGTCTATGCTGAACCAGCTTGATTTTTCATACTTTACTAACGACTCAATCAGAAACCAATCACAGCCTTCAGTCCATCACATAATCAATCAACACAATCATTATCTCATCACCAATAATCTCAAAAGTACCACATCAGATCAAACACAAGTGAAACAGACAAGAAAAGCACAGATATAGATAGCAGTTACAGCAAATAACACAGATAGCAGTTAATAACAGTTTAGCAATTAGGCAAACCAAAACAGATTCAAAACTCAAGTAAAGTATACAAATGCATATGATACATGTTTGTCCTATGGCTAATGAGCTCATCTGTCGGTTATAGAGCCAACCTGACATGTCCTGGTAGCTAACCATTGGACAGAACACCGAATACAGAGCAAGTGGGACAACGCCGCAACCCTTGCATCTTACCTGTGTACCCGGAACAGGGACAACCTCACCACTGCCTCTTACCCAGGCGGTGTTACAATTCTCAACCTGGAGCAAGCGGCGACAGAACTCAGCCCTAAGACATTAACGTCGCGTAAAACTCAATAACTTATAACATAACACATATTCGCAAGCAGTAAGGGTTTCTAAACAGGGGTACTTACTGTAACAAAGGTAAAACGTGAAAATGGAGTAGCATTGGCACTGGGCAGCAAGGATACGATGCCGGTTCACCCCCAGCGGCAGCGAGCTCCACCGACGGCGATGGCGACGAGAGCAGCGGTGGCAGAAACACGACGAAAACCACCCCGCGACGCCTTCTCTCTCTCCTCACATCATTCTCCCTTTTCTCTTCTGGTCAGATCAGTGTCGATGGCGGTGAGGGAAGCTTCAGCGGTGGCACAACCAGGGACGAACGTGCAGCTTCGACGGCGATGGTGGTTGCATTCCCATCGGCGAGATGGCGTGGCGAAATTAGAATCAACGCGGACGATGGCTTCTCTTCTCCACCTACATCGCGAGCTCTATCTCTCCTCTTGTCAATGATGGCGGCACATGAACGGCGGCCATGGCGCGACGGCAGCAGCACATCCCCTCCCTCTATCCTTCCTTTGCTCTCCGTGCTCTCCCTCCCTCTTCCCCAATCGGTTCTTTCGACTTCTCTTTTCCCTTTCTTTCTTCATTTTTTCTGTATGTGTGTATATGGGGATTGGGGGCAGTGAGTGGTGAGTACCGGTGAGGCAGTAAGGTGGTTAGGTTAGGATTAGATTTAGGGTAAAATTAGGGTTTTAATTTGGAAATTATGATTTTATGTATGAAATTGGGGATTTTGGGTTAATCTGAAATCTAATTAAATCTCTAAAATTACTCTAAAATATTATTTATTGTATCAAAATACTAATTGATTTGAAATCAAATACTCTAATTGAAATTATAAGGTAATATAATTAATTTTCTTTATCTATAAAATTATTAGTTTTAAATTCCAAAATCTCAATTATTTAAACCAAATCATATAAAATTCTTATTATTTTTCATTTGATAAACTTTATAATTTAAATATAGAAAATAATTCGATAATTATAAAATCAGATAAAACCTTAAATTACTTTAAACTCAATTAATCAAAATTTTCTTTAATTATCTTTAATAAAATTATTTATGAGATTAAAGTACTTAATGAATAAATAAATCGAAATTAGCTCTTAATAAGATTTTTTGAAATTTCTGGCTCTTACATCCTACTCACCTTATAAAAATTTTCGTCCTCGAAAATTAACGTAATACACAAGATATTTCAAAGTTTCAATACCTTACTTTTGAATACTTTAGAAAAGTAAGGAGTTTTGACATATATATAAATTTTTAAATACCGGATAAACCATAAGATTTAGATATAAGAGAAAAATGTGGTGTAAAGCAAAAGTTACAAGATAGGTTCAAAACAAAGGGGTTATACAGATCACGTAGTGAAATTCAAGGTTAGGAACTATGATGTCTAAAATTTAAGAAATAATCAAGAATATGGTCAGATCAAGATATGCATTAGATATGAAGCAAAAGAATCAATTTACATAGCTTAGTTCGAATCGTAACTTTCAAAGTTCAAATCGCTCAAGATTTAAGGATCATGCATCACGCCAAATCAAGTTCAAGATCAGATCAGTAAGCATAGGATTCATGAAGAAGAGTATAATCAATGATAATAAAGACATATATCTTTGAAAGACTCAAGCAAACTCTCAGGAATACAATCAAGCAAGGTTATGAAGGAATAATAAAATATGATTGGAGAATGGTTAAATCATTATTTAAGGAAGGCACCGAGCCAAGAAACTTCAATGAGGGTAGTAAAGAAGAAACGATATGCCAACCTAAGCGACATAAACAAGAATCATAAGTCAAAACCCAGCACGAAAAGCGAACTCTAGCATCCCCGAACCACGTGACTCGCATTATCCATTACTTATCAATTCTAATTCGCCTACAATAACCTATTAACTTTTCCATTCACATAAGCTATCAACATTAAGTTGGCCAGACTTAACATAAACAGATATGCAACAGTTAGCAAAAAGCATTAATCAATAGGTAGTCATGTGCATAAAGCTCTAATTCTTGTTACCTGGACAAGACCTACAACATGACAGACACTCAGAGTATGCAATGAAGCATAGTCAGTCCATTCCTAAGGCTCTAATCAGGATGAACTACTCTGATACTATAATGGAACACCCTTACTTTTAACACCTCATGATCGTACTAAAAGTTCAGGTGTTACTTATCTCAAGTCCTTTAATTTGTTACTATATTTATTTAATATCGAGTCTTCGCAAATATGAACCGAGTCTTTAATAATTAATGCAAAAAGTCTTTACTTTAAAATCACATAGTCATATATCATATTCACATAATAATAAATACATAGACTTATTTACAATTCTTCAAACACAAATCCTACCCCTCTAATAACCAAACAATAAATGCCGAGGGGAAATTAAAATCTAGGGATAGACTAAATGCAGAAAATGAAAATACATATATACATTAAAGCTCTGTGTAAAACCTGGATAATTAATAAATAGTTAACTCATAAATTAAAATTTATTCTAGAAAATTAGAAATGTGATTTTTATGGTTTAATATGATAGAGAAAATTAAAACGAGTATTTCAACACTAATTTTAAAGAATTTGGCCCAAGATTGGGACGAACGGGCCAAACTGAGCAAATCGGGCCCAAAACGGGCCCAAGGCACAACCCATTTCAGCCCCCACACTTAAATGAACTTCAGCATTCCTCCCTTCCCTTAATGAAACATGCTAGGCAGCCAAGAATGGGGGAAGAACACATGAAGAACACAAATCCTCACTCCAAAGTTTCAATTCCTTATAACTTTTGATCCGGAGCTCCGATTGATGAGCCGTCAGCGGCCACGCGTTCGTCTCAAAATTCTCTACAAAGCCCAATACTTAATTTGGTAAGAAATCCATATTTCCAGTTTCAATTTCCTCTTCCCCAATTCAAAAATTATGTATTTTAGGTGTTGAGTTTTTTAGTTAATTTGATGTTTTAGGGTCAAATTTACTTGAAGAATTAGCAGGCTTTTGTTTGATTGAGGCATATTCAAGGTAAGGACCCTTAAATCCTAGTGAATCCCTTAATTAATTGTGTTTGGATATTGAGTGTGTATGTATGGATATATGATGTGAAATATGAAGTGTATATATGCGGTGTGGAGTAAGATTGTGAAGATGGAAGCTTGATTGGGCCCTTGGATGCTGAATTTTGGCGTTAGAGCTTGTAAACTTGCTTAGTTGGATCATCTTTGGGTTTTACGAGGAATCGGCTAAGGTACGATTTAAGTTTCATTTAAGTACCGTGTAATATAATGTGGATTCCTAGGTTAGATGTCCCTAGGATTAAGCATGAATGATAGGTTTGGATGGATTGATGTGTGTAGAAGATGCATTAGGGAATTGATATTGTACTTACAAAATTGATATTGGTGTTGAATAATTATTGTGTGTTTATAAGTTATGCTAAATTGATGAAATATTGGGCCAGAGGTCGTGAATTTGAGCTGGAAGCCGGAAGCCGGAAAGAGGTAAGAACGGTAAGTGAAGGTTGATGATTGATGACTTTGATGATGATTGATATTGAATTGTGAATGTTGATAATGTGATGAAAAGTGTGTTGTAGGATGTTGGTTGTGATGGAGATAGAGTAATATATATGGAGTATATGTAATTGAGTAATTGGGGGAGGAAATTATTGAATGAGGTATGATTTGGTATGTCTTGATGTACGTTTGTGATACCTGGGCAGTAGCAAGGATGGTGGTTCGTGCCGCTTGCTCCAGGTTAATGTTTGAGTTTTGGTAACAATGATGATTGATTTAAACTAAACGAATGTATGCTTGAGATGCCTGGGTAGTGGCAAGGATGACGGTTTGTCCCACTTGCTCCAAGTCAGCGATTGTAATGCCTGGGTAGTAGCAGTAGTATTGGTTATTCCAATTGTTCCAGGTTGAGCTTTTAAACACCCGCCAGGGTAGTAGCTGCAGTAGTAGTTATTCCAGTGGCTCTGGGTTAAGCGGGTAGTAGCAAGGGGGTTGTAGCTTAAATCCACTAGCTCTGCATGGGTGTTTCAGTCCATGGTTAGCTACCAGGACATGTCGGGTTGGCTATATAACTGACAGGTGATATCATCAGCCATAGGACAGGCATGCATCATATGCATCTGTGTGTTTTGATTGCTTGTTCATTAATTGGGCTTGCCTACGTGATTATTTTGCTTACTTGCTAAATTGTTACGTGCTGTATCTGTATTCTACTTGTGTTAGCTTTGTTTGTCTGTGTGGATCTACTGGTGTTTTGGAGGATTATGGAGGAAGATGGATAGTTGAGGATTCGGTTCTTGGTTTATTTGGTTGGAGGATAGTGAAAGTATGAAGGTAACTGGGTTAGAATAGAATCTCCTATGATAGGGGCCAAGTTATGGATTAGTGAGAACTTAAGTTGGATATGACGAGATAAAAAGTTTAAAATGCTTAGTGAATTTATATTACAATGCATTGTAGTTATTTGGTACTTTTACCATACTGGGAACCCATGGGTCAGGGGTTCTCATTCCGTATGTATTTCTTGTTTTTTAGATGCAGGTCCAAGTGCACAGCAGTGAGCTGTGGTTTATCTGAAAGACGGCGAAGACCTTTGAAAATTCTCTAATTTACATTTTTTAGATTCTCTTCGCTTTTGTTTTGAAAACTTATGCTATGTATTTAATCCTTTGAAACTTGCCTATAGAGGCTATGATGTATTTTGGGAGAGATAGGAATTTCTGTTATCAAACTGGTTTTTATTCTGTAATCCTAGCCGGCCTAAACTTCGCAGGTCACGACTAGCGGCTATTTGTATATATTATACAATTATATTATGTCTTTATCTCATTCTGCTTTACTGTTTTATCCTTACCTTCACTTTCTAATTGCACCTTATTTATATGTTATCGATTCATGAGAGTCCCCGTTTTCATGATTTTATTTTACTCCTTTTCAGGCTTTTTGTTTAATATTTTCCTTCAACATATATGTAATTATGTATTATAATCCACCTTGAAAGTCGTACCACCTTAATATCATTGACTTATGACTCGAGCATAAGGATCTGTATATTAGGGTGTTACATTATGGTATCAGAGCAATTTGTTCTCGTGAGCTTGAGGGATAGACTGCTTATGCTTCAATGCATACTCTGAGTTTGTACCTGTGCTAGTTAGGGTATTGATGAGCGGATAATTTATACGCTTTTTGACATTGTTTTTAGTATGTTTTTAGTATATTTTAGTTAGTTTTTATTATGTTTTTATTATTTTTTATTCAAAAATCATATTTTTGGACTTTACTATGAGTTTGTGTATTTTTCTGTGATTTCAGGTATTTTCTGGCTGAAATTGAGGGACTTGAGCAAAAATCTGATTCAGAGGCTGAAAAAGGACTGCAGATGCTGTTGGATTCTGACCTCCCTGCACTCGAAGTGAATTTTCTGGAGCTACAGAAGCCCAATTGGAACGCTCTCAATTGCGTTGGAAAATAGACATCCTGGACTTTCCAGCAATATATAATAGTCCATACTTGATGGCCCAAACCGGCGTTCCAAGTCAGCATAAAAATTCTGGCGTCAAAACGCCAGAACTGGCATGAAAGCTGGAGTTAAACGCCCAAACTGGCACAAAAGCTGACGTTTAACTCCAAGAAAGGTCTCTACACGTGAAAGCTTCAATACTTAGCCCAAGCACACACTAAGTGGCTATCAGAAGTGGATTTTTACACTAACTATTCTAGCTTACTCATTTTCTGTAACCCTAGGTCACTAGTTTATTATAAAAACTACTTTTAATGATTCATCTTGTACCTCATGACACTCTACACGTTTCATATTGTATCTTCTATGGCATGAGTCTCTAAACCCCATGGTTGAGGGTGAGGAGCTCTGCTGTGTTTTGATGAATTAATGCAATTACTACTGTTTTCCATTCAATCACGCTCGCTTCTATTCTAAGATATTCATTCGCACTTCAACCTGATGAATGTGATGATCCGTGACACTCATCATTATTCTCACCTATGAATGCGTGCCTGACAACCACCTCCGTTCTACATGCAATCAAGCTTGAATGTGTATCTCTTGGGTTTTTAATCTAAGATTGGAACCTTCGTGGTATAGGCTAGAATTATTGGTAGCCATTCCTGAGATTCAGAAAGTCTAAACCTTGTCTGTGGTATTCCGAGTATGATCTGGGAAGGGATGACTGTGACGAGCTTCAAACTCACGAGTGTTGGGCGTAGTGACAGACGCAAAAGGATCAATGAATCCTATTCCAACATGAGTGAGAACCGACAGATGATTAGCCGTGCAGTGACAGCGCATTTGGAACATTTTCACTGAGAGGATGGATGGTAGCCATTGACAATGGTGATCCACCAACATACAACTTGCCATGGAAGGAGCCTTGCGTGCATGAAGAAAAAAACAGTAGGAAAGCAGAGATTCAGAAGATGGAGCATCTCCAAAACCTCAACCTGTTCTCCATTACTGTAAAACAAGTATCTATTTCATGTTCTTTTACTTTTTACAATTAAATCTGAGAATTATTGATATCCTGACTAAGAGTTATAAGATAACCATAGCTTGCTTCAAGCCGACAATCTCCGTGGGATCGACCCTTACTCACGTAAGGTATTACTTGGACAACCCAATGCACTTGCTGGTTAGTTGTGTGGAGTTACAAAAGTGTGATTGTAATTACGTGCACCAAGTTTTTGGCGCCATTGCCGGGAATTGTTCGAGTTTGGACAACTGACGATTTATCTTGTTGCTTAGATTAAGAATAATTTATTTTTGTTGGTTTAGAGTCACTAAATTTGAGTCCTTTATTTGAGTTAGTTTCATATTTTAAGTTTGGTGTCAATTGCATGCTTTTATTTTCTTTTAATTTTTCGAATTTGCATGTTCTTAGTTCTTTCTTGATCTTTAAAAATTCTAAGTTTGGTGTCTTCTTTGTGTTTTCCTTTAAATTTTCGAAAATTTGTGTTTGATTTTCTAAAAATTTTAAGTTTGGTGTCCCTTTTGCTTTTATTTACTTAAAAGTTTTTCAAAAATTTGTTCTTGGTGTTCATCTTGATCTTCAAAGTGTTCTTGGTGTTCATCTTGACATTCAAAGTTTACTTGTTTGTTCTCTCTGTTTTGATCTAAAATTTCTAAGTTTAGTGTCATTTTGTTGTTTTTCTTTTCCCTCATTAAAATTCAAAAATCAAAAAATATCTTTTCCTTATTTTACTCATAAATTTCAAAATTTTGCATTAAATTAGTCAAAGATTTTCAAAATCATATCTTTTTTTTAGTCAAGTCAAAATTCTAATTTCAAAAATTGATCTTTTCAAATATTTTTCAAAACTAAAATCTTTTTAATTTCTACAATCATATCTTTTCAATCATATCCTTTTTTTTATTAAATTGCAATCATATCTTCTCAATCATATCTTTTTCTAAAATAATTTTCAATCATATCTTTTTGATTACTAATTTCAAATTCTTTTTCAAAAAAAATTCACCTAACTAATTCTCTCTTTCATATTTCAAAATCAACTAAGCATTTTTTTTCAAAATCTTTTTAATTAATTAATTAATTTAGTTTTCAATTTGCTTTTATTTTATTTTCTTCTAATTTTTGAAAGTTTTATTTTATCTTCATTTATTTTGTTTTATTTTCGGTTACTTTTAATTAAATAAAATTAAAAAATAAAAAATATAATTTAATTGCAATTCATATCAATTCCCTTTTTCTTCATCATGGACATAAGTGGAAATGAACAGTCCAGAAGGACTCTAGGGTCATATGCTAACCCCATTACAGCTGCATATGGGAGTAGCATCTGTATACCTCCCATCAAAGCAAGCAGTTTTGAGCTAAATCCTCAGCTCATTATCATGGTGCAGCAAAATTTCCAGTATTTCGGTCTTCCACAGGAAGAACCTACTGAGTTTCTGGCACAGTTCCTATAAATTACTGACACAGTACATGATAAAGAAGTAGATCAGGATGTCTACAGATTATTACTGTTTCCATTTGCTATAAAAGATCAAGCTAAGAGGTGGTTAAACAACCAACCCACAGCAAGCCTAAAAACATGGAGACAGTTATCAAACAAGTTCCTGAACCAATTTTACCCTCCAAAAAGGATGACACAGCTGAGGTTGGACATCCAAGGCTTTAAACAAGAGGATAATGAATCCCTTTATAATGCCTGGGAGAGGTACAGAGGGATGCTGAGAAAATGCCCCTCTGAAATATTTTCAGAGTGGGTATAGTTAGACATCTTCTACTATGGGCTTACAGAAAAAGCTCAGATGTCTCTAGACCACTCAGCTAGTGGATCTATACACATGAGAAAGATGATTGAAGAGGCTCAAGAACTTATAGATACGGTTGCTAGAAATCAACACTTATACTCTAGCAGTGAGTCCTCCACAAAAGAAGAGGCTAGGACAGTAACTACTGATCCTAATCCTCAAGAATAGATTGTTGAACTTAATCAGCAATTACTGCTTATGACAAAACAATTAGCAGAATTTAAAGAGATGCTCCAAGATGCTAAAAATGCTAACAAGAATATAGAAGCACAATTGAATCAAACAAGACAGCAGCTATCTAAACAGATAACAGAAGAATGCCAAGCTGTTCAACTAAGGAACGGGAAGACATTGAATAATTCAGCTCAAAATAGCAAAAAGCCAAGAAAGGAACAACTGACAGAGGATGACCAAACCACTACCCAAAATCTCTCTGAGGACAGCAAGAGCCCAGAGAGAAAAAATTCTGGCGTTCAAATGCCAGAAAAAGGTGAAAGATTGGCGTTAAACGCCCAGTGGATGCCCACTTTTGGCGTTCAAACGCCAGAAAAGGATGGGAAGCTGGCATTAAACGCCTATCCAGCACCCAATCCTGGCGTTCAAACGCCAATGAGGGATCAGACACCTGCAAGTGCTGATAGTAACCCCTCTAAGAAGGCTTCTCCAACCACCTCTGTAGGGAATAAACTTGCAGCAACTAAGGTTAAAGAATATAAAGCCAAGATGCCTTATCCTCAGAAACTCCGCCAAGCGGAGCAGGATAAATAATTTACCCACTTTGCAGACTATCTCAGGACTCTTGAGATAAAGATCCCGTTTGCAGAGGCACTTGAGCAAATACCCTCTTATGCTAAGTTCATGAAAGAGATCTTAAGTCATAAGAAGGATTGGAGAGAAACTGAAAAGGTGTTTCTCACTGAAGAATGCAGTGCAGTCATTCTGAAAAGCTTACCAGAGAAGCTTCAAGATCCAGGAAGCTTTATGATACCATGCACATTAGAGGGTGCTTGTACCAAGACAGCTCTATGTGACCTTGGAGCAAGTATCAACCTAATACCTGCATCCACTATCAGAAAGCTTAGCTTGACTCAAGAAGTCAAACCAATCCGGATATGTCTTCAACTTGCTGATGGCTCCATTAAATATCCATCAGGCATAATTGAGGACATGATTGTCAAGGTTGGGCCATTTGCCTTTCCCACTGATTTTGTAATGCTAGAAATAGAGGAGCAAAAGAGTGCAACTCTCATTTTAGGAAGACCTTTCCTAGCAACTGGACGAACCCTTATTGATGTACAAAAAGGGGAAGTGACCCTGAGAGTCAATGAGGATGAGTTCAAGTTAAATGTTGTCAAAGCTATGCAGCATCCAGACACATCAAATGACTGCATAAGCACTGATATTATTGACTCTTTGGTGGAAGAGATCAGTATGACTGAAAGTCTTGAATCAGAGCTAGAGGACATCTTTAAAGATGTTCAGCCTGATCTGGAGGAATCAGAGGAAATAAAAGAATCTCTGAAAATTCCTCAGAAAGAGGATAAGCCTCCTAAATCCGAGCTCAAATCACTACCACCATCCCTGAAATATGCATTTCTGGGAGAAGGTGACACTTTTCCAGTGATCATAAGCTCTGCTTTAAATCCACAGGAAGAGAAAGCACTAATTCAAGTGCTAAGGACACACAAGACAACTCTTGGGTGGTCCATAAGTGATCTTAAAGGAATTAGCCCAGCAAGATGCATGCACAAAATCCAATTGGAGGATGATGCTAAGCCAGTGGTTCAACCACAGAGGCGGCTAAATCCAGCCATGAAGGAGGTGGTGCAGAAAGAGGTCACTAAGTTACTAGAGGCTGGGATTATTTATCCTATTTCTGATAGTCCCTGGGTAAGCCCTGTCTAAGTTGTACCCAACAAGGGAGGCATGACAGTGGTTCACAACGAAAAGAATGAACTGGTTCCTACAAGAACAGTCACAGGGTGGCGTATGTGTATTGACTACTGAAGGCTCAATACTGCCACCAGAAAGGATCATTTTCCTTTACCATTCATAGACCAGATGCTAGAGAGACTAGCAGGTCATGAATACTACTGTTTTTTGGATGGCTATTCAGGTTACAACCAAATTGCAGTAGATTCTCAAGAACAAGAGAAAATAGCATTCACATGTTCATTTGGAGTATTTGCCTACAGAAGGATGCCTTTTGGTCTGTGCAATGCACCTGCAACCTTTCAGAGGTGCATGCTCTCTATCTTCTCTGATATGGTAGAAAAATTTCTGAAAGTCTTCATGGATGACTTCTCAGTATTTGGAGACTCATTCAGCTCCTGTCTTGACCATCTAGCACTTGTTCTGAAAAGGTGCCAAGAGACTAACCTAGTTTTAAACTGGGAGAAATGTCACTTTATGGTGACTGAAGGAATTGTCCTTGGGCACAATATTTTGAACAAGGGAATAGAGGTGGATCAAGCTAAGGTAGATGTAATTGAAAAATTACCACCACCTGCCAATGTAAAAGCAATCAGAAGCTTTCTGGGACATGCAGGATTCTACAGGAGGTTTATAAAGGATTTTTTGAAAATAGCAAAACCTCTGAGCAATCTGCTAGCTGCTGACACGCCATTTGTATTTGACACTGATGCCAGGGCATCTTGGCCAGTTTCACTGACCTTTTCTTTACTATTTTTAGGTTAGTTTCATGCATTTTCTTAGGAAATAAGCTAGTTTTGGGTAGATATTCACTTACACCTTGACTCAAGCATACATTGTGCATTTTACATTATTTCATGAGGATTTTGCATAAGTTTAGTGACAAATTGTATGTTGCATTGCCCATGACTTGGACTAGAACTTTGATACACTCTATTGCTTGATTTCAGGACCAAAGGAAGCAAGGAAAGGGAGGAAACTTGCAAGGTTAATGAGAAGAGTGATTGCCAATGACACTCTCATAGCCATCATTGCCCACGTTAAGAGTCACGTTAACTAAGTTAACGTGAACTCTAACGTGGAAAAGGGAAGTTGAGCCAACATTAGTGACACTTAACATTGTCACTAACGTTGGCAAACACTCATGAGTAGCCACGTTAGAGCCCACGTTAACCTAGTTAACGTGGCCTCTAACGTTAAAGGGGGAAGAGAAGCCAACGTTAGTGACATTCAACATTGTCATTAATGTTGGCCTAAGGATACAACACACCACGTTAACTCCCACGTTAACTTGGTTAACGTGGGAGCTAACGTAAGAAGTGAGAGTTATCGCCAACGTTAGTGACACTCAACATTGTCACTAACGTTGGAAGCAACCACACAACCCCCCAAGGAGCCACGTTAGCTTCCACGTTAACTAAGTTAACGTGGAAGCTAACGATGAGGAATGAATGATGAGCCAACGTTAGTGACACTCAACATTGTCACTAACGTTGGGATGGCTAAGAATGGCCACATTAGAAGCCACGTTAACCTAGTTAACATGGACTCTAACGTGAGATCTAGGGGCACATTGGAACGTTAGTGACAATGTTGAGTGTCACTAACGTTCTCGAAGGTTGGCAAAGCCACGTTAGAAGCCACGTTAACCTAGTTAACGTGGGCTTTAACGTGAAGCAAAAGGGGCACACTGGAACGTTAGTGACAATGTTGAGTGTCACTAACGTTCTCGAAGGTTGGCAAGGCCACGTTAGAAGTCACGTTAACTAGACGTTAACCTAGTTAACGTGGGGTCTAACGTGAGGCAAAGGGGTACATTGGAACGTTAGTGAAAATGTTAAGTGTCACTAACGTTCTCGAACTTATGCTTTCACTAAATGTTAACACCCCTAACGCCCTGAGCTGAAGTCTCTGCCCACTTAGCACTTTCTCTCTGCAAGTAAAGCCAAGCCCAAATGAAGAAAAGAACTGCTTCAAACTCAAGATCCAAAGGCCCAAGACTTGAAGAGCAAACTAGAAGCTGAGAAGAGTAGTATATATAGGAGTAGCTTTGAATTGTAAAGGAGTTCTGGAGGCTTGAAAAAGAGAACTACTCTCTGTATTTTACTTTCTCTGCATTTTTCTAGTTTTATGATGTATTCTCCATCTTTGTTTTCATTTTCAAGAGCTATGAACAACTAAACCCCTTTCATTGGGTTAGGGAGCTCTGTTGTAATTTGATGGATCAATACTAATTTTTATTATTCTTCTTCTATCTTTTCTCTTGATTTTACTTGAAAGCTTTCGATCTTCATCCAATTGAGTAGTTATCTTGGAAGAGAAGCTATTCAAACTTGGATCTCTTTTGAACCTTGAAAGAGGAATGAAGAGATCAAGCTAGAAATGCTTTCTCATGCTGGACCAAATTGGGTTTGGATGGGTATGTGACTATAACCCTATCAATACTTGATTTGGGAAATGCATGTGGTATAATCAGTGACCATACTTCATCTCTTCTCATTAGCAATTGACCAAGGAATTGGCTATTGATCAAGATTTGAGAGATTGAATTGCAAGAAATTGTAATTTAATCACTTAAGATTTCCAAGGAGATCAATGAGTGCATTGATTGAGGAAGAGATGAAAATGAACTTGATCCGGAGAATTGCAACATCTCCTAAGCCCAATGAACTCCCCATCTCTGATCTTACCCATTCTCTTTAATTTCTGCCATTTACTTTTATGAGCAAATCCCCCATTCCCATTTACAATTCTGCAATTTACTTTCAGTCATTTGCTTCCAGTCCTTTAATTCTAGCATTTACTTTTCTATTATTTACATTCACGCCATTTTATTTTCTGCAACTCTCAACCCAAATTCTGGATTCGCTCAACTAGAACATTCTTCTAATTAAAGTTGCTTGATCAATCAATCCCTGTGGGATTCGACCTCACTCTATTGTGAGTTTTTACTTGACGACAAATTCGGTACACTTGCCGAAGGGAGATTTGTTGCGAGACAAGTTTTTCCCACATCAAGTTTATGGCGCCGTTGCCGGGGATTAATTGTGCATCAACAATGATTAAATTGGAAGATCACTAGATTGAGCATTTTTATTTTGTGAATTTCATTTTTTGTTTGAGTGATTTACTATTTGTTTTAGTTAAACTTCTTCCCTTCCCCTCTACTCTTTTGTTCTCCTTTGTTATTTTCAATTCTGTTTGCTAACCCACTAACTGTTTGATATATTGCATCACCCATAACTAACAGTAATTCTGACACAAATACTTTCTGCACCTATCTTTTCTTGCTTGCACTTGATGGTTGTATGACAGGGAGAAGAAGCGGGGCTTCAACTTCCTTCGATTCTGAACCGGAGAGGACCTTCCTTAGATTAAGGAGGGAGGCAAGAGGAAAGAAAGTGGTTGGTGCTGAGGATGAAGAGGAATTCTTTGAAACAAACATGGAAGACAACATGGAAAACCATCATGAAGAAGAAGGTCACAACCATGGGGGAGGAGGTAGAGCAAATCATGCTGGGGAGGATAGAAGAGTTTTGGGCTCTTACATCAATCCAAACCCAGGCAATTGTGGAAGTAGCATCCAAAAGCCAACAATCCATGCCAACAACTTCGAACTTAAACCACAGCTCATCACCCTTGTTCAGAACAACTGTTCGTTTGGAGGAAGTGTTTAAGAAGACCCCAATCAACATTTAACCACCTTCCTGAGAATATGTGACACAGTGAAGTCTAATGGTGTTCATCCTGACGCCTATAGACTACTCTTATTTCCATTCTCACTCAGGGACAAGGCAGCCAAATGGCTGGAATCTTTCCCAAGGGAAAGCTTGATAACTTGGGAAGACGTGGTGAACAAATTCTTAGCAAGATTTTACCCTCCTCAACGAATCAATAGGCTGAGAGCTGAGGTCCAAAATTTCAGGCAACAAGATGGTGAGACTCTATATGAAGCATGGGAGAGGTTCAAGGACTTAACAAGGAGGTGTCCGCCTGACATGTTCAACGAATGGGTGCAGCTGCACATTTTCTATGAAGGGCTCTCTTATGAGTCAAAGAAGGCCGTAGACCATTCATCTGGAGGATCTTTGAACAAGAAGAAGACCATTGAGGAAGCCATAGATGTTATTGAAACAGTAGCAGAGAACGACTACTTCTATGCTTTCGAAAGAGGGAACACAAGAGGAGTAATGGAGCTAAACAATGTAGATGCTCTGTTGGCCCAAAACAAGCTCATTACCCAGCAGCTGGCTGACCTCACTAAGAAGATGGAGATGAACCATGTAGCAGCAATCTCCACTTCATCAACAATCCAAGAAGGAGTGAATGAAGAAGCAGAGGGGAGTCAGGAGCAAGCCAACTACATTGGGAATTCACCAAGGAAAAACTATGATCCATACTCCAAGACCTACAACCCTGGATGGAGAAACCACCCAAACTTTGGGTGGGGAAGTGAGCAAGATCAAAACCAAGACCAGAGACGTTACAACTCCAACAACAATGCAGCTCACCAGCAATTCACACAGAGGACGTCTCAACACCCCCACAACAACACTTCTTCATATGCTTATCAAAACCAAAATAGCACATCTGCTCCGAATCACCCATCAATTGATGACAAGCTCTCTAAGATTGAAGCCTTAATTGAAGGAATATGCCAAGAGTTCAAGAAAATAAGGTGTTCAAAGAGGAAGTGCGAGCCAATATTAAGAACCAGGGAGAGACCATTAGGAAGCTGGAATTCCAGGTGGGATATTTAGCTGAGAAGATTCCCAAACCTACCGATAGCTTCCCAAGTGACACGGAGAAAAACCCCAAGGGAGAAGCAAAGAAAGTAAGATGGGAAGATTGCAAAATGGTCACTACAAGTGATCAAGAGACTGAAGACAAGCAAGGTAAATTTTGCAAACAACCTGAAGACAACTCAACAAAGGAGGAGGATAGAGATCACCAAGAACCAGAAATCTCACAACAAGAGTTGCTGAAGCTCTATGCTCCCTTCCCTCAACTGCTCAATGGTGCTGTGGGAAAGAGGATATACTCAAGGTTCCTAGACTTGTTTGCATCTCTGCATGTAAATATACCATTCATCAAGGCGATTCAACAAATGCCTGCATTCATCAAGTATATTAAGGAACTTCTTCCCAGAAAAAGCTCACTCAAAGGAGGCCAGACTATAGTGATGAACAAGGAATGTAGTGCCCTTATTCAACCTGAGTTGCCTACAAAAAGAAGAGACCCAGGGAGTTTTCACATCCCTTGTGCCATAGGTGAAACTATGTTTGATAGAGCACTATGTGATTTGGGGGCCAGCATCAACTTACTGCCTTTATCCCTGGTGAAGAGGCTGCAGATCAATGAGATAATGCCCACAGATGTAATCATCAGACTGGCTGACAAAACTCAAAAGCAAGCAATAGGAGTGGTGGAAAATGTGTTGCTAAAGGTTGGAAAGTACTTTCTCCCAACAGACTTTGTCATCCTAGACATGGAAGAGAATCACGCTCACCCAATCATATTGGGAAGACCATTCCTAGCTACGGCCAGAGCACTTATCGATGTAGAGAAAGGGGATCTAATATTGAGAATCCATGATGAACGACTCAGCTTCAATGTCTTCAAACTCTCACAAGAAACAGATCAAGAGGACAAGGAACTAAGCACAAACGATAAAGAGACACTGAAGGAGGAGACAAGCACTGAAGCACAGCAAGTTCATTCTGAAACCCCCTCAATTGATAAACAAGGAAAACAGCAATTGCCACAGCTCAAGAAAAAGTTGGAGGAACCTAAACCTCTAGAGGCAGGTGAAGACAGCATCACAACTCCTTGGAAAAAAGAGGTCACCAAGGGGAAGGCAACCTCAAAAGAAACAAAGAAGAAGGTACCAAGGAAATGGAAGAACAAGAAGATCCCTACGGAAGACTTCTCTCCAGGGGATAAAGTTGTCTCAGCTTACTTCCCAGATATTCCTCCTAATCTCCCTACTGTACCATCTCAGTTACCTAAGGTCTTCACTATCAACAGAGTTCTTTCCCTGGAACATGTGGAGATCATTGATCCAACCAATGGATACAAGTCCACAGCAAGAGGGGAGGACTTTAAGCACTACCAACCACCCTGATGAAGGAAAAACGTCAAGCTAGTGACGCTAAAGAAGCGCTTCATGGGAGGCAACCCATGTTTTATATGTTTTTAAAATAACGAATAAATCAATGTTTATGAATTTCAACCCAAACTTGACAAACATTTGGTGGAATCTTTATCATGCAGTATATAGTGAAGAACAAGTTTGGTGTTCAAAGCAAACCAAGATGCATGCTAGTCTTGGGAGCTTTGAACAAAACTTTTCATCACATTGCTTCAAACTAAGTTTGGTGTCACCCCATGGTGCCACCAAAATGCATATAAGGACTCACCAATAGTTAGTTAGTTAGTTGGAATTCATAAATAAACAATCAAATCCTTTCTTCCCGTTTATTCTAGCCATAGAGTTTGATTTTGATGATATTAATGTCCTTATTTTAAATCTTTATAGGAAAGGAAAATAAGCATGAAAAGGGGATTGATTGGACAATTAAATGGGGGAGATTTCGCCACTTAATGAAGAGCACTACACACATGTCCCAAGAGGGAACGCATGGGGAAACGCTGCCATGCAACATTGGAGAAAGAAAACCCTTGAAGACCGAACCAATCACTCTCATTAAGTGATGATCCTTGTCTTTCCTTCATACACAACCCCAACCGTCCATCAAGCAATAATCCTTGCAATCCACACCTTCCATCCACTCATGATTCCCCTATATAAGTGAACTCTAGTGCATGCTCATTCCTCACATTCAAATTCCCACTTCCACACTTCATACTTTCGGCTTGCTCAACCCCTTCATCACACTCTATCATAGCCAACCTATCCCTCATCTCTCCGTATCTTCCAACCTCCACTTCAAAACAGCAACTCATTTCATGGCATCATCAAGCTCAAAGAGGCACAAGAGGAAGGAACCCATGGAGAGTGTTCCTTTCGATGAGAAGAGATTCAAAACTGCCTTTCATGAACGTGAATTCGAACAGATAAGGGCGAGAAAGATACTGCCAGAGTTAATCTTCCAAATCAATGCAGATGAGTCACCACAAATTCTGGAGAAAGTCGAACAGAGGGGGTGGCAATTGCTCACAAGTTCAGAGGGAAAGATCAACGGAAACCTCATCAAAGAATTTTATGCGAATGTAGTAAGAGAGGATAAAACCAAGGCCCCAACCTTCAAAAGTTACGTAAGAGGAAAAGAGGTGGACTTCAGCCCAAATGCCATAACAAGAGTTTTTCACCTGAAATCACCTCGTTTTGATGAGGAAAGTTATCAAGCAAGGATAAGTAGAAGCCCTGATAATAATGAGCTCTCAAAGATAGCGACAGACATCTGTGTTATAGCAGCTGACTGGGAGAGGTACACAGATGGGAGACTAAGGTTCATAAAGAGAGGAGACCTGAGCCCTGAAGCCAAGGGGTGGTTTGAACTTGTGAGGAGGTCCATTCTACCAGCTGCAAATAATTCAGAGGTAAACATCAATCGGGCTACTATGGTGCATTGCTTGATACAAGGTGGGGAAATCAACGTGAATGAGCTCATCGCCGAGGGGATTCAAGATTCGGCTGAGAAGGTTGATTCAGGTGCCAGGCTTTGGTACCCCAGCACCATTCTCCGCTTATGCAACAAGGCCAAGGTAGTATTTGAGGACAGCAACCCAGACTGGGTGAACCCAGGGAGGGCAGTTACACTCGAATGATTGGTTTATACTACACCTGCTCAGCAACAAAGAAGGCCACGAATAGGGAAACCAAAAGCAAAAGAAAAAGTTCACTAAGAGGAACATCATCAGGAAGAATACCAGCAAGAAGAGCATCATGACCCAGACGACTTGAATATGACTTACCTTCTAAGAGCCATTGAAGATTTGGGACAGAGGCATATGGAAGGACAAGAGCAAATACTGAACCTTCAAACCAACTGGCTGAGCCAACAGGAAGCATGGCAAAAACAACAAATGGAGCAGCAGCAGGAACACTACTCCAGGCTCACTCAAGCCATCAACCAAGTGAACGAGAGGCAAGAGCTCCAAGAGAAGCACTTGCAAGAACTTAACCAGCGGCAGATAGCCCAAATGAAAACTTTCAATGAGTTCAGTGTACTCAATGAAGGAAGGCAACTACATAGGGAAGAGTTCTATGTGAACACTCAAGCCAAGTTGAACTACATGACTAGTAACATGCATCAGCTACACTATGCCATCCCTACATATGATGAGGTCCAAAAAGATTTTGTAGAACAAGAAAAGAGGAAGGTAAAACAGCAAAAGGAGACACTCAAGAAGAAGATGGAAGATGGTGGTTTCTGGAAGAAGCTGCTTGGAAAAGGCAAAGGAAGTGGGAGCACAAGCACTCAAGAGAGACACAATGAGGACAAGCAAGGAGGGGAGCATGGGCATCCACATGAATGAAAGGTGGTGGAGTTCTTTTTAGCCCATCGTTTTCTATGCTTTAAATAAGGAAGATCTTGTATGAAATAGAACATGCTTCCATGAACCTTTTCAATTCTGCATTTTAAAGCTCTTATTGCTTAGGTCCATGATTTCTAGTTTAAATGTCACTGCATCTTTCCCTTATTTACCTGTAAGCTTGTCCATTTTAAATTTAATGAAGAGAGAATGATTGTTTTTAAAAGACCAGAGTGGAGTTCATATTGTGGAAGTACATTCATGAATCTTTGGGGTAGTCATAAGTTAGCTAAGTTGGTTCAACCACAAGGTTAGGAGGACAACTATCTATCCTGAATACTTGACTTTGGATATACCCATGAGACTGAGTATATGACAAGATCCTAATAAGAGAAAAAGGGAAAGAATAATGGAAGTGTAAAACAAAAGAAAAAGAGTAAGCAAAAAGGCTAGGCACCAATGGTTTGGACCTTGAGACAAGTGTCTGTGGTGCTCCTGTGTGAGGGATCTACTTGGATGAATAAGCTCTCAGGGGTGCTTTATCACTTGGTAACTTGGGTTAACTAACCCGGGATTATCAGCTGAAAATCCACTATCAAGAGTAACCCTCACTACAGAGCATTTAGTAACCCAAAGAGGTGCTAGACACCAATGTCTCAAGAAAAGAAAATAAACAAACTATATGCCTGTGGTGTGTATGTATGGGGGAGAGACTTGAGGGAGTAAGTCCTTAGGGGTGCTTCAACACCTAGCACCTTGAACCAACTGGTTCGGGAGTGTTGGCTGAAAGCTTATCTTAAAGAGTTGCCCCCTTACAGAGCACTTAGCCTAAATAACACAAATAACCCTTGAAATAATAATAAAAGGATCAATGAATAAAAGTCTCATGGGATATAAACAAAGTAAGTGTTTAGGGACATGATAAAGGTCTGAAAGCCAGTAATGGAATGAACCTAAGTTGCTATGCATGAAACCACCATAAAATCAGTAACATGACTTCCACAAGAATGACTCATTCCTCTGGATATTCCATTCATCATTCTCTTGTTCCAGTACTTGCTTAGGGACAAGCAAGCTTTAAGTTTGGTGTTGTGATGCCAGGGCATCTTGGCCAGTTTCACTGACCTTTTCTTTACTGTTTTTAGGTTAGTTTCATGCATTTCCTTAGGAAATAAGCTAGTTTTGGGTAGATATTCACTTACACCTTGACTCAAGCATACATTGTGCATTTTACATTATTTCATGAGGATTTTGCATAAGTTTAGTGACAAATTGTATGTTGTATTGCCCATGACTTGGACTAGAACTTTGATACACTCTATTGCTTGATTTCAGGACCAAAGGAAGCAAGGAAAGGGAGGAAACTTGCAAGGTTAATGAGAAGAGTGATTGCCAATGACACTCTCATAGCCATCATTGCCCACGTTAAGAGTCACGTTAACTAAGTTAACGTGAACTCTAACGTGGAAAAGGGAAGTTGAGCCAACGTTAGTGACACTTAACATTGTCACTAACGTTGGCAAACACTCATGAGTGGCCACGTTAGAGCCCACGTTAACCTAGTTAACGTGGCCTTTAACGTTAAAGGGGGAAGAGAAGCCAACGTTAGTGACATTCAACATTGTCACTAACGTTGGCCTAAGGATACAACACACCACATTAACTCCCACGTTAACTTGGTTAACGTGGGAGCTAACGTAAGAAGTGAGAGTTGTCGCCAACGTTAGTGACACTCAACATTGTCACTAACGTTGGAAGCAACCACACAACCCCCCCAAGGAGCCACGTTAACTTCCACGTTAACTTAGTTAACGTGGAAGCTAACGATGAGGAATGAATGATGAGCCAACGTTAGTGACACTCAACATTGTCACTAACGTTGGGATGGCTAAGAATGGCCACGTTAGAAGCCACGTTAACCTAGTTAACGTGGACTCTAACATGAGATCTAGGGGCACATTGGAACGTTAGTGACAATGTTGAGTGTCACTAACGTTCTCGAAGGTTGGCAAGGCCACGTTAGAAGCCACGTTAACCTAGTTAACGTGGGCTTTAACGTGAAGCAAAAGGGGCACACTGGAACGTTAGTGACAATGTTGAGTGTCACTAACGTTCTCAAAGGTTGGCAAGGCCACGTTAGAAGCCACGTTAACCTAGTTAACGTGGGGTCTAACGTGAGGCAAAGGGGTACATTGGAACGTTAGTGAAAATGTTAAGTGTCACTAACGTTCTCAAACTTATGCTTTCACTAAATGTTAACACCCCTAACGCCCTGAGCTGAAGTCTCTGCCCACTTAGCACTTTCTCTCTGCAAGTAAAGCCAAGCCCAAATAAAGAAAAGAACTGCTTCAAACTCAAGATCCAAAGGCCCAAGACTTGAAGAGCAAACTAGAAGCTGAGAAGAGTAGTATATATAGGAGTAGCTTTGAATTGTAAAGGAGTTCTGGAGGCTTGAAAAAGAGAACTACTCTCTGTATTTTACTTTCTCTGCATTTTTCTAGTTTTATGATGTATTCTCCATCTTTGTTTTCATTTTCAAGAGCTATGAACAATTAAACCCCTTTCATTGGGTTAGGGAGCTCTGTTGTAATTTGATGGATCAATACTAATTTTCATTGTTCTTCTTCTATCTTTTCTCTTGATTTTACTTGAAAGCTTTCGATCTTCATCCAATTGAGTAGTTATCTTGGAAGAGAAGCTATTCAAACTTGGATCTCTTTTGAACCTTGAAAGAGGAATGAAGAGATCAAGCTAGAAATGCTTTCTCATGCTGGACCAAATTGGGTTTGGATGGGTATGTGACTATAACCCTCTCAATACTTGATTTGGGAAATGCATGTGGTATAATCAGTGACCATACTTCATCTCTTCTCATGAGCAATTGACCAAGGAATTGGCTATTGATCAAGATTTGAGAGATTGAATTGCAAGAAATTGTAATTCAATCACTTAAGATTGCCAAGGAGATCAATGAGTGCATTGATTGAGGAAGAGATGAAAATGAACTTGATCCGGAGAATTGCAACATCTCCTAAGCCCAACGAACTCCCCATCTTTGATCTTACCCATTCTCTTTAATTTCTGCCATTTACTTTTATGAGCAAATCCCCCATTTCCATTTACAATTCTGCAATTTACTTTCAGTCATTTGCTTCCAGTCCTTTAAATCTAGCATTTGCTTTTCTGTTATTTACATTCACGCCATTTTATTTTCTGCAACTCTCAACCCAAATTCTGGATTCGCTCAACTAGAACATTATTCTAATTAAAGTTGCTTGATCAATCAATCCCTGTGGGATTCGACCTCACTCTATTGTGAGTTTTTACTTGACGACAAATTCGGTACACTTGCCGAAGGGAGATTTATTGCGAGACAAGTTTTCCCCGCATCAGACACAGAGTGTTTGCAGGTGTTTGAGACCCTGAAAGCTAAGCTGGTCACAGCACCAGTCATCTCTGCACCAAACTGGACATTACCATTCGAACTAATGTGTGATGCCAATGACCGTGCCATTGGTGCAGTGTTGGGACAGAGGCATAACAAGCTTCTGCACGTCATTTACTATGCTAGCCGTGTTTTAAATGATGCACAGAAGAATTACACAACCACAGAAAAAGAGTTGCTTGCGGTGGTTTATGCCATTGACAAGTTTAGATCCTATTTAGTAGGTTTAAAAGTGATTGTGTATACTGACCATGCTGCTCTTAAATACCTACTCACAAAGCAGGATTCAAAACCCAGGCTCATAAGATGGGTGTTGCTTCTGCAAGAGTTTGATATAGAAATAAGAGACAGAAAAGGGACAGAGAACCAGGTAGCTGATCACCTGTCCCGGATAGAACCAGTAGCAGGGGCGTCCTTCCCTCCTACTGAGATCTCTGAAACTTTTCCGGATGAGCAACTTTTTGCCATTCAGGAAGCACCATGGTTTGCAGACATTGCGAATTATAAAGCTGTGAGGTTCATACCTAAAGAGTATAGCAGGGTGCAGATGAAAAAACTAATTTTACATGCAAAGTACTACTTATGGGATGAACCATATCTCTTTAAGAGATGTGCAGACGGAATGATCCGCAGATGCGTACCCAGAGAAGAGGCACAAAAGATCCTATGGCACTGCCATAGATCACAGTATGGAGGACATTTCGGAGGTGAGCGAACAACCACTAAGGTCCTCTAATGTGGCTTCTACTGGCCTACTCTCTATACAGATGCCCGAGAGTTTGTGCGTAACTGTGACAGTTGCCAAAGAGCTGACAACTTGCCTCATGATTATGCCATGCGTCAACAAGGGATCTTAGAGATTGAGTTGTTTGATGTATGGGGTATTGACTTCATGGGTCCCTTCCCACCATCATACTCAAACACTTACATTTTGGTGGCAGTAGACTATGTATCTAAATGGGTAGAAGCAATTGCCACACCCACTAATGATACTAAAACCATACTGAAATTTCTCCAGAAATATATCTTCAGCAGATTTGGCGTCCCCAGAGTACTAATCAGTGACGGGGGCACTCATTTCTGCAATAAATAGCTATACTCTGCTATGGTACGATATGGAATTAGCCACAAAGTAGCAACTCCATATCACCCACAGACAAATGGGCAGGCTGAAGTCTCTAATAGAGAACTAAAAAGAATCCTGAAACGGACTGTAATTGCCCGTAGAAAGGATTGGGCAAAAAGCTTGGATGATGCTCTGTAGGCATACAGAATAGCATTCAAGACTCCTATATGAACCTCTCCATACCAGCTTGTGTATGGCAAGGCCTGTCATTTGTCCGTGGAACTGGAACATAAGGCCTATTGGGCAACCAGATTCCTAAACCTAGATGCTAAGTTAGCTGGAGAGAAAAGATTGCTCCAGCTGAATGAGCTAGAGGAATTCAGGCTCAATGCTTTTGAAAATGCTAAAATTTATAAGGAGAAAGCAAAAAAGTGGCATGACAAGAAACTGTCATCTAGAGTCTTTGAACCAGGACAAAAGGTTCTGCTCTTCAACTCTAGGTTCAGACTATTCCCTGGGAAATTGAAATCCCGGTGGAGGGGACACCGTATGGATATGTTGAGCTTCAGGATATTGACTCTGATAAAAAGTTCATTGTTAATGGACAGAGAATCAAACATTATCTTGAAAGTAATTTTGAGCAAGAATGCTCAAAACTGAGGCTTGAATAAAGATCAGTCAAGGTCCAGCTAAAGACAATAAAGAAGCGCTTGCTGGGAGGCAACCCAGCCATTAGCAGGTTATTTGTTTTACTTAATACTTAGAGAAGTTTAATATAAATTCTCTTCAAGATTAACCATCAAAATTGAAGGAATTCACAGAGTTACAGAAAGATTCAGCGCAAAAAGCAGAGAAAAGGAGCTCACTGGCAAGAAAACGCCAATAAGGAGCATTTTGGGCGTTAAACGCCATAATGGGTACCATTCTGGGCGTTTAACGCCAGTAAAGGTACCATTTTGGGCGTTAAATGCTAGAATGGGTACCATTCTGGGCGTTTAACGCCAGAATTGCAGCATCCTGGGCGTTCAGAAAAACGCCCAGTAACAAAGGATTTCTGGCGTTTAACGCCAGCCAGGGTACCTGGCTGGGCGTTAAACGCCCACAATGGCCAACTTATGGGCATTAAACGCCCAGAAAGACAGGGGGAGAGGATTTTGTTTTCCACTTCAAAATTTTTCAAATTTTCATGTTTTGACTCATAATTTTCTGCATAAATATGTTTCAAACTTTCATCATTCACCCTCAATTTTCAAAAAATTCAACACTTTTCTAAATCTCTTTTCAAATTACCTTCAAATCCTTCCCAAATCTTCTTCAAAAAACTCAAGTATCTTTTCAATTTCTTTCCAAATCTTTTCAAACTCATCATATCATCTCTTATTTCTTAGATGCATAAACAAATTTTCAGATTTAACCTTTTTATATATTTTTCAATTAAAAATCTCATCTTTTTGATATCATAATTTTATTTTCTTCCACCAATCATATCTCTATGTCATATCTCTTTCAAAATTTTCGAAATCCCTCCCCTCCTCTTATAAATATACATTCGGCCATCCCCTCCTCTCCACCATTCGAATTTGCCTCTCTTCCTCTCTCTCCCCTTTCCTTTCTTTTGCTTGAGAGCAAGCAAACCTCTAAGTTTGGTGTGTTTTTCCGTGATCATTGAGCTAAGACTCATCAAGATCATGGCTCCTAAGGGAAAACAAACCAATTCAAGAGGCAAGAAAGAGAATACTGCAAAGAGTCTTTGAAATCAAGAGAGGTTCTTCACTAAAGAACATGCAGACCATTACCATAAAATAATGGGTCTAAGATCAGTGATCCCAGAAGTTAAATTCAATCTGAAAGAAGATGAATATCCGGAGATCCAAGAGCAAATTCGAAACAGAGGATCGGAAATTCTAGCTAATCCTGAAACAAGGGTTAGAAGAAACATGGTTCAGGAATTCTATTCAAATCTGTGGCTGACAGATAAGCAGAGAATAACTGGAACTGCCTTTCATACCTACAGAACCATGGTCAAAGGAAGGATTATTTACTTCCATCTGGACAAAATAAGAAAGGTCTTCAAATTGCCTCAACTACAAGATGATCCAGAATCCTTTAATAGGAGAATGGTGAGAGAAGATAAGGGGTTGGACCAAGTTCTAGAGGACATATGCCTCCCTGGAACTAAGTGGATAACCAATTCAAAAGGTGTCCCAAACCAACTCAAGAAAGGAGATCTCAAACCGGTTGCAAGAGGTTGGTTTGACTTCATTGGCCGTTCCATACTGCCCACTAGCAACCGCTCTGAGGTCACTGTCAAAAGAGCAGTGATGATTCATTGCATTATGCTGGGAAACGAAGTGGAGATTCATCATCTGATTTCTTGTGAGATTTACACAATTGCAAACAAGAACTCCACTGAAGCCAAACTGGCATACCCAAGCTTAATTTCTCTGCTATGTAAAGATGCTGGGGTGAGGATGGAAGTAGATGAATTCATTCCAATCGAACACCTAATCACCAAGAAGTCAATGGAAGGACAACAAGTGCAAGACAACTCCATCAAAAGGAGAGTGCAGGAGTTCCTCCCAGAAATCCCTGAAATTGACTACTGGACCCGCCTAGAAGCATCTGTCACCAAGCTGCAAGAAGCTGTGGATCAACTTAAGGAAGAACAGCAGAATCAAAACTGCATGCTGTGCAAGCTGCTGAAGGAACAGGAGATGCAGTGGTGTGAGCTATAGGAGCTGAAGCGCCAGAAGCTCTCCCTTGAAGGACCACACCCCACAGACTGAAGGAGCATCCACTGCTCAAAATCAAGGTTGTTGAGTCCTAACTCTGTGATAACCTCTATTATTAGGAATCTATTTTAAGAGTCACTTATTTTTCTGTTTTTAATTTTTTATCTTCTATTATTATTGGTTTGCTCTTATATTTATTTTTGAGTCTTATTTTCATTCCATGATTAATAAAATTTAAAGTTTATATCTTAAAGCTATGAATGTCCTATGAATCCATCACCTTTCTTAAATAAAAAGTGTTTTTAATTGCAAAAGAAAAAGAAGTACATGAATTTCAAATTTTAAAACAGATTAATTATTTTGATGTGGTGGCAATACTTTTTGTTTTTTTGAATGAATGCTTGAACAGTGCATATTTTTGAATTTGTTGTTTATGAATGTTAAAAATGTTGGCTCTTGAAAGAAAAAAAGGAAAAATGTTATTGATGATCTGAAAAATCATAAAAATGATTCTTGAAGCAAGAAAAAGCAGTGAATAAAAAAGGCTTGCAAAAAAAAAAAGCATATGCGAAAAAAAAAAGAAGAGAAAGAAAAAGAAAAAGCAAGCAGAAAAAGCCAATACCCCTTTAAACCAAAAGGCAAGGGTGAAAAAAAAAGGGGATCCAAGGCTTTGAGCATCAGTGGATAGGAGGGCCCACAGGAATAAAATCCTGGCCTAAGCGGCTAAACCAAGCTGTCCCTAACCATGTGCTTGTGGCGTGAAGGTGTCAAGTGAAAACTTGAGACTGAGCGGTTAAAGTCGTGGTCCAAAGAAGAAAGAGTATGCTTAAGAGCTCTGGACACCTCTAATTGGGGACTCTAGCAAAGCTGAGTCATAATCTGAAAAGGTTCACCCAGTTATGTGTCTGTGGCATTTATGTATCCAGTGGTAATACTGGAAAACAAAATGCTTTGGGTCACGGCCAAGACTCATAAAGTAGCTGTGTTCAAGAATCAACATACTTAACTAGGAGAATCAATAACACTATCTAAATTCTGAGTTCCTATAGATGGCAATCATTCTAAACTTCAAAGGATAAAGTGAGATGCCAAAATTGTTCAGAAGAAAAAAGCTAATAGTCCCGCTCATCTAATTAAGACTGATCTTCATAGATGTTTTTGGAATTCATTGTATATTCTACTCTTTTTATCCTACTTTGTTTTTAGTTGCTTGGGGACAAGCAACAATTTAAGTTTAGTGTTGTGATGAGCGGATAATTTATACGCTTTTTGGCATTCTTTTTAGTATGTTTTTAGTATATTTTAGTTAGTTTTTATTATGTTCTTATTAGTTTTTATTCAAAAATCATATTTCTAGACTTTACTATGAGTTTGTGTGTTTTTCTGTGATTTCAGATATTTTCTGGCTGAAATTGAGGGACCTGAGCAAAAATCTGATTCAGAGGCTGAAAAAGGACTGCAGATGCTGTTGGATTCTGACCTCCCTGCACTCGAAGTAGATTTTCTGGAGCTACAAAAGCTTAATTGGTGCGCTCTCAATTGCGTTGGAAAGTAGACATCCTGGGCTTTCCAGAAATATATAATAGTCTATACTTTTCCCGAGATTTGATGGCCCAAACTGGCGTTCAAAGTCAGCATAAAAATTCTGGCGTCAAAACGCCAGAACTGGCATGAAAGCTGGAGTTAAACGCCCAAACTGGCACAAAAGCTGGTGTTTAACTCCAAGAAAGGTCTCTACACGTGAAAGCTTCAATACTCAGCCCAAGCACACACCAAGTGGGCCCCGGAAATGGATTTTTACACTAACTATTCTAGCTTACTCATTTTTTGTAACCCTAGGTCACTAGTTTATTATAAAAACTACTTTTAGTGATTCATCTTGTATCTCATGACACTCTACACGTTTCGTATTGTATCTTCTACAACATGAGTCTCTAAACCCCATGGTTGGGGGTAAGGAGCTCTGCTGTGTTTTGATGAATTAATGCAATTACTACTATTTTCCATTCAATCACGCTTGCTTCTATTCTAAGATATTCATTCGCACTTCAACCTTATGAATGTGATGATCCATGACACTCATCATTATTCTCACCTATGAATGCGTGCCTGATAACCACCTCCGTTCTACATGCAATCAAGCTTGAATGTGTATCTCTTGGGTTTTTAATCTATGATTGGAACCTCCGTGCTATAGGCTAGAATTATTAGGGCCATTCCTGAGATCCGGAAAGTCTAAACCTTGTCTGTGGTATTCCAAGTAGGATCTGGGAAGGGATGAGTGTGACGAGCTTCAAACTCACGAGTGTTGGGCGTAGTGACAGATGCAAAAGGATCAATGGATCCTATTCCAACATGAGTGAGAACCGACAGATGATTAGCCGTGCGGTGACAGCGCATTTGGAATATTTTTACTGAGAGGACGGATGGTAGCCATTGACAACGGTGATCCACCAACATACAGCTTGCCATGGAAGGAGCCTTGCGTGCATAAAGAAGAAGACAGTAGAAAAGCTGAGATTCAGAAGATGGAGCATCTCCAAAACCTCAACATGTTCTCCATTACTGCAAAACAAGTATCTATTTCATGTTCTTTTACTTTTTACAATTAAATCTGAGAATTATTGATATCCTGACTAAGAGTTATAAGATTACCATAGCTTGCTTCAAGCCGACAATCTCCGTGGGATCGACCCTTACTCACGTAAGGTATTACTTGGACGACCTAGTGCACTTGCTGGTTAGTTGTGCGGAGTTACAAAAGTGTGATTGTAATTTCGTGCATCAGGTATCTAGTTGATACGTCTAGCATGAAGTTCATGACTGTACCTTTGATAATTTGAAGCACTTAACTTGGGATATTGACATTGATCACCTTGGTATCACCTGTTTAGTATGGACAGGACCCAAATGGCATCTCATAGACATGAGCAAGATACTCGAACTAGGAATCTTGGCTGTGGAAAACGTGAGATTGGTGTGTTGACTTGGATTGTTGAGTGAAATACTTGGAGACGAATAGTTGAAATTGATTGTTTTAGTTAGGCTTGAATTGATTGGATTTTAATGATTAAGAAGAGAAAAGACTCATAGACAGCATTGGTATACCCTAGGCGTGAACTAGAAGTAAGGATTCGTAAATTTGTATCATTGTGTAGAAAATGGGATAATGAGCATTGTTAGAAAACTGATGTTATAGGTTTTGAATAATTAGGTGATATGAGTAGTGAGATCTAGAATTTTAATGAGATCGTGATTGAGTCTTAGGATGAGCGTAAGTATTACTCCGGTCAAGTTGAGAAAGCTTAGAAGTGAGCCTAGGTTTTATGATCTGATAAGGGAATACGACGTGAGTACATGATTGGATTCTCGATGTCTAATGATCAGAGTGACGAAGCGGAAGCTTGCGGAACATTAAAATAGGATCGTTGCAAATGAGAGCTGTAGAAGATGATTAGAAATACGTTAGGTTTGAATACCTGAAAGGTTTAACGAGTTAATACCAATAGTGATTCGTAGGTAATTAAAATATTAGATTGAATCTGAAATAGTTGTATAAATTATTAGAGGTGTAATTGGATTTGTGCTTAAATCGTAATGGATAAGTTGTTGGTCTTTGGATGATGGATTTGGAAAACAATGAATTGAAACGTTGAAGTTGTAATGAGGTCAATTGAGGGGACCCGTGAAGGGTGGGGAGCTTCAGTTTTAGGGAAAGTTTCATGAAGGATGAGACGAGTTTAACATTTGGTTAGTTATTGAGAGAAAAATAGAAAAAGCTAAGAGTGAAACAGATAGATATAACATAATCTGAAATTGGGAATAGGGTTATAAGAATTAATATTGGAGAATGGCAAATTGAATGATAAGAGGTTGGTAAATCTAAGGGAGCGTATGTGAAGATTTGAAAGTGAATTTTTGAGGACGAAAATTTCTATTAGGGGGATAGAATGTAAAACCCGGATAATTAATAAATAGTTAACTCATAAATTAAAATTTATTCTAGAAAACTATAAATGTAATTTTTATGATTTAATATGATAGAGAAAATTAAAACTAGAATTTCGACACTAATTTTAAAGAATTTGGCCCAAAATTGGGCCGAACGGGCCGAACCGAACGAACCGGGCCCAAAACAGGCCCAAGGCCCAACCATTTCAGCCCCCACACTCAAATGAACTTCAGCATTCCTCCCCTCCCTTAATGAAACACGCTAGGCAGCCAAGAATGGGGGAAGAACACATGAAGAACACAAACCCTCACTCCAAAGTTTCAATTCCTTATAACTTTTGATCTGGAGCTCCAATTGACAAGCCGTCAGTGGCCACGCATTCGTCTCGGAATTTTCTATAAAGCTCAGTACTTAATTTGGTAAAAAAGTCATATTTCCATTTTCAATTTCCTCTTCCCCAATTAAAAAATTGTGTTTTAGGTGTTGAAGTTTTTGGTCAATTTGATGTTTTAGGGTCAAATTAACTTGAAGAATTAGCAGGCTTTTGTTTGATTGAGGAATATTCAAGGTAAGGACCCTCAAACCCTAGTGAATTCCTTAATTAATTGTGTTTAGATATGGAGTGTGTATGTATGGATATATGATGTGAAATAGGAAGTGTATATATGTGGTGTGGAGTAAGATTTTGAAGATGGAAGCTTGACTGGGCCCTTGGATGCTGAATTTTGGCGGTAGAGCTTGTGAACTTGCTTAGTTGGGTCATCTTTGGGTATTATGAGGAATCAGCTAAGGTACGATTTAAGTTTCATTTAATTACCGTGTAATATGATGTGGATTCCTAGGTTTGATGTCTGATGAGCAGATAATTTATACCCTTTTTGGTATTATTTTTACATAGTTTTTAGTATATTTTAGTTATTTTTTATTATATTTTTATTAGTTTTTATGAAAAAATCACATTTCTGGACTTTACTATGAGTTTGTGTGTTTTTCTGTAATTTCAGGTATTTTCTGGCTGAAGGACCTGAGCAAAAATCTGATTCAGAGGCTGAGAAAGGACTGCAGATGCTGTTGGATTCTGACCCTCCTGCACTCGAAGTGGATTTTCTGGAGCTACAGAAGCCCAATTGGCGCACTCTTCATTGCGTTGGAAAGTAGACATCTTGGGCTTTCCAGCAATGTATAATAGTCCATAATTTACCCGAGATTTGATGGCCCAAACTGGCGTTCAAACGCCCACCAAAGACCCTTTTCTGGCGTAAAACGCCAGAACTGGCACCAGAACTGGAGTTAAACACCCAAACTGGCACCCAAGCTGGCGTTTAACTCCAAGAATGGCCTATGCACGTGAAAGCTTCAATGCACAGCCCAAGCACACACCAAGTGGACCCCAGAAGTAGATTTCTGCACTATCTGCACTTAGTTACTTATTTTCTGTAATCCCTAGTAACTAGTTTAGTATAAATAGCACTTTTTACTATTGTATTCGCATACTTTATCATCTTATGTTACATTTGAAGGCTGGCCATTCGGCCATGCCTAGACCTTTTTCTCTTATGTATTTTCTACAATGGAGTTTCTACACCTCATATATTAAGGTGCGGAGCTCTGCTGTTCTTCATGAATTAATGCAAGTACTATTGTTTCTCTTTCAATTCATACTTACTTCTTCTCCAAGATATACTCTCGTACTTAATTCAGTTAAGTCAGAATGAAGGGGTGACCCGTGACAATCACCCACTATCTTCATTACTCGCTTAGCCAAGATCCGCGTGCTTGACAACGACAGTCAGAGTATATTCTCTTGGGTCTCTAAGCCACGATTCGCATCGTCTCTCCTGACAACAGAGCATCCGAATCCATGATTAGAACCTTCGTGGTATAGGCTAGAACCAATTGGCAGCATTCCTGAGATCCGGAAAGTCTAAACCTTGTCTGTGGTATTCCGAGTAGGATCTGGGAAGGGATGACTGTGACGAGCTTCAAACTCGCGAATGTTGGGCACAGTGACAGTTTGCAAAAGGATAGAGAGATCCTATTCCGACGCTAGTGAGAACCGACAGATGATTAGCCGTGCGGTAGCTGTACCTGTTATTTTTCATCCGAGACGAGAAATCCGACAGTTGATTAGCCGTGCAGAGATCGTACCTGGTATTTTTCATCCGAGAGGATCATACAGCTTGCCATGGAAGGGAGCACGCATGATTGGAAGAAGACAATAGGAAAGCAGAGGTTCAGAAGCAACAAAGCATCTCCAAACGCTTATCTGAAATTCCCACCAATGAATTACATAAGTATCTTTATTTTATTTTATGTTTTATTTATCTTTTAATTATCAAAACCTCATAACCATTTGATTCCGCCTGACTTAGATTTACAAGATGACCATAGCTTGCTCCAAGCCGACAATCTCCGTGGGATCAACCCTTACTCACGTAAGGTATTACTTGGACGACCCAGTGCACTTGCTGGTTAGTTGTGCGGAGTTGTGAAAAGTGTGATCACAATTTCGTGCACCAAGTTTTTGGCGTCGTTGCTGGAGATTTTTCGAGTTTGGACAACTGACGGTTCATCTTGTTGCTTAGATTGGGTAAATTTTATTTTATGTTTAAGCTTTTTATTTTTATTTTCGAAAAAAAATATTTGTTCTTCAGAATTTTTAAGAATGAATTCTAGAGCTTCATGAGATATGTTGAAGCCTGGCTGGCTGTTAAGCATGTCTAATCTTTTGGACCGAGGTTTTCCTTTTCCATTGTAGAAAGGACATGTCTGTATCTGTTATGCTGAAGCTTGGCTGGCCATTTGGCCATGTCTAATTCTTTTGGACCGAAGCTTTAGACTAACATTGCACGAATCCTGGAATTCTTATTAAAAGTTTTGAATTTCTTATTTCTCTTTTTCCAAAATAAATTTTCGAAAAATATACAAAAAATTTAATAAAATCATAAAACAAAAAAAAAATTTATTTTTCTTGTTTGAGTCTTGTGTCAAATTTTACGTTTGGTGTCAATTACATGTTTTAATTTTCTTAAATTTTTTGAAAATTCATGCATTGTGTTCTTCTTTGATCTTTAAGTTGTTCTTGATGATTTTCCTTGTTTGATCTTGTATTTTTCTTGTTTTGTGTGTTTTCTTGTTTTTCATATGCATTTTCGAATTCATAGTGTCTAAACATTAAAAATTTCTAAGTTTGGTGTCTTGCATGTGTTTCATTTCTTAAAAATTTTCAAAAATATGTTCTTGATGTTCATCATGATCTTCAAAGTGTTCTTGGTGTTCATCTTGACATTCAAAGTGTTCTTGCATGCATTAATTGTTTTGATCTTAAAATTCTTATGTCTTGTGTCATTTTGTTGTTTTTCTCTTTCTTCATTAATTCAAAAAAAAATAAAAAATAATATCTTTCCCTTATTTTACTCATAAATTTCAAAATTTTGGATTGACTTAGTCAAAATTTTTAAAATTTGGTTATTTCTTGTTAGTCAAGTCAAAATTTCAATTTAAGAAAAATTCTATCTTTTCAAATCTTTTTCATTTTTCTTTCATGTTTTTCGAAAATTCTTCAAAATAAATTTTTCAAAATCTTTTTCTTAATTTTATTTCACATTTTCGAAAACTTTACTAACAATTAATGTTTTGATTCAAAAATTTCAAGTTTGTTACTTTCCTGTTAAGAAAGGTTCAATCTTTAAATTCTAGAATCATATCTTTTAGTTTTTTGTTAGTCAAGTAATCAACTTTAATTTTCAAAATCAAATCTTTTTAAATTTATTTTTCAAATCTTTTTCAAAATAAATTTCAATTATATCTTTTTCAAAACTTAATTTCAAAATCTTTTTCTAACTTCTTATCTTTTCAAAATTTATTTTCTTATCTTTTTCAAAACCACCTAACTACTTTTTCACTTCTAATTTTCGAAAATCACTAACCACTTTTTCAAAATTATTTTTAATTAACTAATTGTTTTAAATTCTAATTTTATTTTATTTCTTTTTCTTAAGTTTCGAATTCTAACTTATAATTAAAATAAAAAATTTCTTTTATTTTAATTAATATTCGAATACTCTCTCTCTCATCTCTTTCTATTTATTTTATTTATTTACTAACACATCTCTTCTACTCATAATTCGAACCCTCTCCTCACTCTGTGTTCGAATTCTTCTTATTCTCTCTCTACCTCATTCTTCTATTCTTCTATTCTTATACTCACATAAAGGAATCTCTATACTGTGACATAGAGGATTCTACTATTCTCTTTGTTCGCTTCTTTTTCATATGAGCAGGAACAAGGATAAGAACATTCTTGTTGAAGCTGATCGTGAACCTGAAAGGACTCTAAAGAGGAAGCTAAGAGAAGCTAAAACACAACACTCTGGAGAGGACTTTACAGAAATTTTCGAAAAAGAAGTAGACATGGCAGCCGAACCCAACAACAATAGTGGAGATGCAAGGAAGATGCTTGGTGACTTTACTGCACCAACTTCTGACTTCTATGGAAGAAGCATCTCAATTCCTGCAATTGGAGCAAACAACTTTGAGCTTAAACCTCAATTAGTTTCTCTAATGCAGCAGAATTGCAAGTTTCATGGACTTCCATTGGAAGATCCTCATCAGTTCTTAGCTGAATTCTTGCAAATCTGTGACACTGTTAAAACCAATGGGGTTAATCCCGAGGTCTACAGACTTATGCTTTTCCCCTTTGCTGTAAGAGACAGAGCTAGGATATGGTTGGACTCACAACCTAAAAAAAGCCTGAACTATTGGGAAAAGTTGGTCAATGCTTTCTTGGCCAAATTCTTTCCACCTCAAAAGTTGAGCAAGCTTAGAGTGGAATTCCAAACCTTCAAAAAAAAGGAAGGTGAATCCCTCTATGAAGCTTGGGAAAGATACAAGAAATTGATCAGAAGGTGTCCTTCTGTCATGCTTTCAGAATGGAGCATCTTATGTATATTCTATGATGGTTTGTCTGAATTGTCCAAGATGTCATTGGACCACTCCACTGGTGGATCTCTTCATCTGAAGAAAACACCTGCAGAAGCCTAGGAACTCATTGAAATGGTTGCAAATAACCAGTTCATGTATACTTCTGAAAGAAATCTTGTGAATAATGGGATGACTCAGAAGAAAGGAGTTCTTGAGATTGATACTTTGAATGCCATACTGGCTCAGAATAAAATATTGACTTAGCAAGTCAATATGATTTCTCAGAATTTGACTAGAATCTAGCTGCATCCGGCAGTACTAAAGACGCCTACTCTGAAGGAGAAGCTTATGACCCTGATAATCCTGCAATGGAAGAGGTGAATTACATGGGAGAATCCTATGGAAACACCTACAATCCTTTATGGAGGAATCATCCTAATTTCTCATGGAAGGATCAGCAGAAGGCTAATCAAGGCTTCAATAATAATAATGGTGGGAGAAATAGGTTTGGCAATAGTAAGCCTTTTCCATCATCTTCTGAGCAACAGACAGAGAATTCTAAGCAGAGCCTCTCTGACTTAGCAACCATAGTCTCTGATCTATCTAAGACCACTCTCAGTTTCATGACTGAAACAAGGTCCTCCATCAGAAACTTGGAGGCACAAGTGGGTCAGCTGAATAAAAGAGTTACTGAAATCCCTCCTAGTATTCTCCCAAGCAATACAGAAGATAATCCAAAGAGAGAGTGCAAGGCCATCAATATCACAAAAGTGGCCAAACCTGGAGAGAGTAAAAAGGCAGTGATTTCCAGTGAGGAAGACTTTGCTGGACGTCCACTGACCAATAAGGAGTTCTCTATTGAGGAACCAAAGGAATCTGAGGCTTATACAGAGACCATAGAGATTCCATTGAACTTACTATTGCCATTCATGAGCTCTGATGAGTATTCTTCCTCTGAAGAGGATGAAGATATTGTTGAAGAACAAGTTGCTCAGTATCTAGGAGCAATCATGAAGCTGAACGCCAAGTTATTTGGTAATGAGACTTGGGAGGATGAACCTCCATTGCTCATTAATGAACTGAATGCCTTGGTTCAGCAGAAATTACTTTAGAAGAAACCGGATCCCGGAAGATTTTTAATACCTTGAACTATAGGCACCATGACCTTTTAGAAGGCTCTGTGTGACCTGGGGTCAGGTATAAACCTCATGCCACTCTCTGTAATGGAGAAACTAGGGATCTTTGAGGTACAAGCTGTAAGAATCTCACTAGAGATGGCAGTCAAATCAATGAAACAGGCTTATGGACTTGTAGAGGATGTCTTAGTGAAGGTTGAAGGCCTGTACATCCCTGCTGACTTCATAATCCTAGACACTGGGAAGGATGAGGATGAATCTATCATCCTTGGAAGACCCTTCCTAGCCACAGCAAGGGCTGTGATTGAGGTGGACAGAGGAGAGTTAGTCCTTCAATTGAATGAGGACTACCTTGTGTTTAAGGCTCAAGGATCTTCTTCTGTAACCATGAAGAGGAAGCATGAAAAGCTTCTCTCAATACAAAGTCAAACAGAGCCCCCACACTCAACTTCTAAGTTTGGTGTTGGGAGGTCACCAATAAGCTCTGAGTCTCTGTGAAGCTCTCTAAGAGCTCACTGTCAAGCTACTGACATTAAAGAAGCGCTTATTGGGAGGCAACTGGTGCACGAAATTGTGATCTCCAGGTTCGAACAAATCCTGGTAATGGCTCCAGAGCTTGGTGCTCTGATCTTAATTCATAATTGTCACAACTTCGATACAACTAACCAGCAAGTGCACTGGGTCGTCCAAGTAATACCTTACGTGAGTAAGGGTCGAATCCCACGGAGATTGTTGGTATGAAGCAAGCTATGGTCACCTTGTAAATCTCAGTCAGGTAGATATAAAGTGATAATGGTGTTTTTGAATATTATATAATAAAATAGGGATAGAGATACTTATGTAAATCATTGGTAGGAATTTCAGATAAGCGAATGGAGATGCTTTTCGTTCCTCTGAACCTCTGCTTTCCTACTATCTTCATCCAATCAGTCTTACTCCTTTCCATGGCTGGCTTTATGTGATACATCACCACTGTCAACGGCTACTTTCGGTCATCTCACGGGAAAATGATCCAATGCCCTGTCACGGCACGGCTAATCGTCTGGAGGCATCACCCTTGCCAATGGCTTCATCTTATCCTCTCAGTGAATAATATGCTCACGCACCCTGTCACGGCACGGCTATTCATCTGTCGGTTCTCGATCATGCTGGAATAGGATTTACTATCCTTTTGCGTCTGTCACTAACGCCCTGCAATCGCGAGTTAGGAGCTCGTCACAGTCATTCAATCATTGAATCCTACTCGGAATACCACAGACAAGGTTTAGACCTTCCGGATTCTCTTGAATGCCGCCATCATTCTAGCTTACGCCACGAAGATTCTGGTTAGGAGATCTAAGAGATATTCGTTCTAGCTTAATTCATGTAGAACAGAAGTGTTTGTCAGGCACGCGTTCATAAGGGAGAAGGATGATGAGCGTCACACATTATCATCACCTTCATCACGTTCTTGGGTGCGAATGGATATCTTAGAAGAGAAATAAGAAGAATTGAATAGAAAACAGTAGTACTTTGCATTAATCTTTGAGGAACAGCAGAGCTCCACACCTTAATCTTTGGAGTGTAGAAACTCTACCGTATGAAAATACATAAGTGAAAGGTCCAGGCATGGCCGTGTGGCCAGCCCCTATGGTCTAAGAACAATGCGTTCAAAGATGATCCTAAGATCCTAAGATGATCAAAAGATGCCTAATACAATAGTAAAAGGTCCTATTTATAATAAACTAGCTACTAGGGTTTACATGAGTAAGTAATTGATGCATAAATCCACTTCCGGGGCCCACTTGGTGTGTGTTTGGGCTGAGCCTGAGTGTTGCACGTGCAGAGGCCATTTGTGGAGTTGAACGCCAGTTTCTGTGCCAGTTTGGGCGTTCAACTCTGGTTTTGGATCCTTTTCTGGCGCTGGACGCCAGATTTGGGCAGAAGGCTGGCGTTGAACGCCAGTTTACGTCATCAATTCTTGGCCAAAGTATGGACTATTATATATTTCTGGAAAGCCCTGGATGTCTACTTTCCAACGCAATTGGAAGCGCGCCATTTCTAGTTCTGTAGCTCCAGAAAATCCACTTTGAGTGCAGGGAGGTCAGAATCCAACAGCATCAGCAGTCCTTTTTCAACCTCTGAATCTGATTTTTGCTCAAGTCCCTCAATTTCAGCTAGAAAATACCTGAAATCACAGAAAAACACACAAACTCATAGTAAAGTCCAGAAATGTGAATTTAACATAAAAACTAATGAAAACATCCCTAAAAGTAACTAGATCCTACTAAAAACATACTAAAAACAATGCCAAAAAGCGTATAAATTTTCCGCTCATCACAACACCAAACTTAAATTGTTGCTTGTCCCCAAGCAACTGAAAATCAAAATAGGATAAAAAGAAGAGAATATACTATAAATTTCAAACTATCAATGAAACAGAGATTCAATCCTATGAGCGGGACTTATAGCTTTTTGCCTCTTGAATAGTTTTGGCATCTCACTTTATCCATTGAGGTTCAGAATGATTGGCATCTATAGGAACTTCAGATTTCGAATAGTGTTATTGACTCTCCTAGTTCAGTATGATGATTCTTGAACACAGCTATTTTATGAGTCTTGGTCGTGGCCCTAAGCACTTTGTTTTCCAGTATTACCACCGGATACATAAATGCCACAGACACATAATTGGGTGAACCTTTTCAGATTGTGACTTAGCTTTGCTAAAGTCCCCAATTAGAGGTGTCCAGGGTTCTTAAGCACACTCTTTTTTTGCTTTGGACCTTGACTTTAACCGCTCAGTCTCAAGTTTTCACTTGACACCTATACGCCACAAGCACATGGTTAGGGACAACTTGGTTTAGCCGCTTAGACCAGGATTTTATTCCTTTAGGCCCTCCTATCCACTGATGCTCAAAGCCTTGGGATCCTTTTTATTTCCCTTGCCTTTTGGTTTTAAGGGTTATTGGCTTTTTCTGCTTGCTTTTTCTTTTTCTTTCTATTTTTTTTCCCATTTTTTTTTCGCCTCTTTTTTTTTTTCTGCAAGCTTTGTTCTTTGCTGCTTTTTCTTGCTTCAAGAATCATTTTTATGATTTTTCAGATTATCAAATAACATATCTCTTAGTCATCATTCTTTCAAGAGCCAACATATTTAACATTCTTAAACAACAACTTTAAAAGACATATGCACTGTTCAAGCATACATTCAGAAAACAAGAAGCATTGTCACCATATCAATATAATTAAGCTAAGTTCAAGGATAAATTTGAAACTCATGTACTTCTTGTTCTTTTGAATTAAAACATTTTTCATTTAAGAGAGGTGATGGATTCATAGGACATTCATATCTTTAAGACAAAGTTACTAACTACTAATGATCATGTAGTGAAGACACAAGCATAGATAGGCACATAACATAGAAAACGAAAAACAGAAGAAATAAGAACAAGGAATGAATCCACCTTAGTGATGGTGGCGTTTCCTTCTTGAGGAACCAATGATGTCCTTGAGCTCTTCTATGTCTCTTCCTTGTCTTTGTTGCTCCTCCCTCATTGCTTTTTGATCTTCTCTTATTTCATGAAGCATGATGGAGTGCTCTTGATGTTCCACCCTTAGTTGTCCCATATTGGAACTCAATTCTCCTAGGGAGGTGTTGATTTGCTCCCAATAATTTTGTGGAGGAAAGTGCATTTGAGGCATCTCCGGGATCTCATGGAAATGAGCTTCTTGCGCCTCTTGAGCTCCATTATTGGGCTCTCTTGCTTGCTCCATCTTTTTCTTAGTGATGGGCTTGTCCTCTTTAATGAGGATATCTCCCTCTATGTCAATTCCAGCTGAATTGCATAGGTGGCAAATGAGGTGAGGAAAGGCTAACCTTGCCATGGTGGAGGACTTGTCAGCCACCTTGTAGAGTTCTTGAGGTATAATCTCATGAACTTCCACCTCTTCTCCAATCATGATGCTATGGATCATGATGGCCCGGTCTATAGTAACTTCAGACCGGTTGCTAGTGGGAATGATTGAGCATTGAATAAACTCCAACCATCCTGTAGCTGTAGGCTTGAGGTCCAATCTTCTTAGTTGAACCGGCTTGCCTTTGGAGTCAATCTTCCATTGAGCTCCTTCTACACATATGTCCATAAGGACTTGGTCCAACCTTTGATCAAAGTTGACTCTCCTTGTGTAGGGGCGTGCGTTCTCTTCCATGTATGGCAAGTTGAACGCCAACCTCACATTTTCCGGACTAAAATCTAAGTATTTCCCCCGAACCATTGTAACATAGTTCTTTGGATCCGGGTTCTTACTTTGATCATGGTTCTTGGTGATCCATGCATTGGCATAGAACTCTTGAACCATTAGGATGCCGACTTGTTGGATGGGATTAGTTAGAACTTCCCAACCTCTTCTTTGAATTTCATGTCGGATCTCCGGATACTCATTTCTTTTGAGTTTAAAAGGGACCTCAGGGATCACCTTCTTCTTGGCCACAACATCATAGAAGTGGTCTTGATGGGCTTTGGAGATGAACCTTTCCATCTCCCATGACTCGGATGTGGAAGCTCTTATCTTCCCTTTCCCTCTTCTAGAGGATTCTCCGGTCTTAGGTGCCATCAATGGTAATGGAAAAACAAAAAGCTTATGCTTTTACCACACCAAACTTAGAATATTGCTCGCCCTCGAGCAATAAACAAAAGAATAGAAGAAGAAGAAGAAGAAATATGGAGAGGGAGAGGGAGATGTGGTTTCGGCCAAGAGGAGTGTAGAGGGGTGTGTTGTGTGAATTTGATGAAGAATGGAGGGCTTTATATAGGGAAGGGAGGGGGGTTATGGTTCGGCCATATGGGTGGGTTTGGGTTGGAAATTGGTTTTGAATTTTGAAGGTAGGTGGAGTTTATGAGGTAGGTTTATGGGGAAGAGTGGATGGATGTGAGTGGTGAAAGTTTAGTGGGGAAGAGAGATTGAGGTGATTGGTGAGGGGTTTTTAGGGAAGAGTGTTTGTGGGGTTGTGTGAAAAAGAGTGGTGAGAAGAAGTGAGTGGAGGTAGGTGGGGATCCTGCGGGGTCCACGGATCCTGAGTGGATCCTGTGGGGTCCACAGATCCTGAGTGGATCCTGTGGGGTCCACAGATCCTGAGGTTTTCAAGGATTTACATCCCTGCACCCCTTAGGCATGTAAAAATGCCTTTGTATCCAACTCTGGGCGTTCAGCGCCAGGTTGGTGGCCATTTTGGGCGTTCAGCGCCAGAACCATGCTCTGTTCTGGCGCTGAACGCCAGACAGATGCTCCTCCAGGGTGTGATTTTTTCTTCTGCTGTTTTTAATTCCGTTTTCAATTTTTCTATTTATTTTGTGACTCCACATGATCATTAACCTGAGAAAACATAAAAATAAGAATTAGATAAACATTGGGTTGCCTCCCAACAAGCGCTTCTTTAATGTCAATAGCTTGACAGTGGGCTCTCATGGAGCCTCACAGATGTGCAGAGCTTTGTTGAAACTCTCCAACACCAAACTTAGAGTTTGGATATGGGAGTTCAACACCAAACTTAGAGTTTGTTGTGGCCTCCCAACACCAAACTTAGAGTTTGACTGTGGGGGCTCTGGTTGACTCTGCTTGGAGAGAAGCTTTTCCTGCTTCCTCTCCATGGTTGCAGAGGGAGATCCTTGAGTTTTGAATACAAGGGAGTTCTCATTCCATTGAAGGACTATTTCACCTCTGTCAACATCAATCACAGCTCTTGCTGTGGCCAGGAAAGGTCTTCCTAGGATGATGGATTCATCCTCTTCCTTTCTAGTATCCAGGACTATGAAATCAGTAGGTATGTAAAGGCCCTCAACCTTTACTAATACATCTTCTACTTGTCCATAAGCCTGTCTTCTTGAGCTGTCTGCCATCTCTAGTGAGATTTTAGCAGCTTGCACCCCATAGATTCCCAGTTTCTCTATTACAGAGAGGGGCATGAGGTTTATTCCTGAACCAAGGTCACACAGAGCCTTAAAGATCATGGTGCCTATGGTACAGGGTATTATGAACTTTCCAGGATCCTGTCTCTTCTGAGGCAATGTCAGTTGATCCAGATCACTTAGTTCATTGATGAACAAGGGAGGTTCAACTTCCCAAGCATCAATGCCAAACAATTTGGCATTCAGCTTCATGATTGCACCAAGAAACTTGGCAGTTTGCTCTTCAGTGACATCCTCATTCTCTTCAGAAGAGGAATACTCATCAGAGCTCATGAAGGGCATAAGGAGGTTCAATGGAATCTCTATGGTCTCTAGATGAGCCTCAGAGTCCTTTGGTTCCTCAGAGGGAAGCTCCTTATTGATCACTGGATGTCCCAGGAGGTCTTCCTCCTTGGGATTCACGTCCTCTCCTCTCCTCACAGGTTCGGCCATGGCGCTTATGTCAATGGCCTTGCACTCTCCTTTTGGGTTCTCTTCTGTATTGCTTGGGAGAGTACTAGGAGGGATTTCAGTGATCCTTTTACTCAGCTGGCCCACTTGTGCTTCCAGATTTCTAATGGAAGACCTTGTTTCATTCATGAAACTTACAGTGGCCTTAGATAGATCAGAGACTAGATTTGCTAAATTAGAAGCATTTTGTTCAGAGTTCTCTGTCTGTTGCTGAGTTGATGATGGAAAAGGTTTGCTATTGCTAAACCTGTTTCTTCCACCATTATTAAAGCCTTGTTGGGGCTTTTGATCCTTCCATGAGAAATTTGGATGATTTCTCCATGTTGAGTTATAGGTGTTTCCGTAAGGTTCACCTGAGTAATTTACCTCTGCTATTGCAGGGTTCTCAGGATCATAGGCTTCTTCTTCAGAAGATGCCTCTTGAGTACTGTTGGATGCAGCTTGCATTCCATGCAGACTCTGAGAGATCATATTGACTTGCTGAGTCAATATTTTATTCTGAGCCAATATGGCATTCAGAGTATCAACTTCAAGAACTCCCTTCTTCATAGGCGTCCCATTATTCACAGGATTCCTTTCAGAAGGTGTACATGAACTGGTTATTAGCAACCATGTCAATGAGTTCTTGAGCTTCTGCAGGCGTTTTCTTTAGGTGAATGGATCCACCTGCAGAGGTGTCCAGTGACATCTTTGATAGCTCAGATAAACCATCATAGAATATATCCAGGATGGTCCATTCTGAAAGCATGTCAGAAGGACACTTTTTGGTCAACTGTTTGTATCTTTCCCAAGCTTCATAGAGGGATTCACCTTCTTTCTGTCTGAAGGTTTGAACATCAGCTCTAAGCTTGCTCAGCTTTTGAGGAGGAAAGTACTTGGCTAAGAAAGCCGTGACCAGCTTATCCCAAGAGTTCAGGCTGTCTTTAGGTTGAGAATCCAACCATAATCTAGCTCTGTCTCTTACAGCAAAAGGGAAAAGCATGAGCCTGTAGACTTCAGGATCTACTCCATTAGTCTTAACAGTATCACATATCTGCAAGAATTCAGTTAAGAACTGAAAAGGATCTTCAGATGGAAGTCCATGAAACTTGCAGTTCTGCTGCATCAGAGAAACTAATTGAGGTTTCAGCTCAAAATTGTTTGCTCCAATGGCAGGAATGGAGATGCTTCTTCCATGTAAATTGGAATTAGGTGTAGTAAAGTCACCAAGCATCTTCCTTACATTATTATTATTTTCTGCTGCCATCTCCTCTGCCTGTTCAAAAATTTCTAAAAGGTTATCTCTGGATTGTTGTATTTTAGCTTCTCTTAATTTTCTCTTCAGAGTCCTTTCAGGTTCTGGATCTGCTTCCACAAGAATGTTCTTATCCTTGCTCCTGCTCATATGACAAAGAAGAAGGCACAGAAAAATAATAATAATAATAGAGATCCTTTATACCACAGTATAGGGATCCCTTTGTGAGTGGAAGAAAAGAGGGGGAGAAAAAGAATGTAATATAATGGAAGAAACACAACTGTGAGGATGGAAGAGAGATGAAATGAGATGTTAGGATATGAATGAATAAATATAATGAGATGGGGGAGGAATAATTTTCGAAAATTATTTTTGAAAAGGAGTTAGTGATTTTTGAAAATCGTTTTTGAAAAATATTTAGTAATTTTTTTCGAAAAAATTTTTTTTTTGAAAATAGAAATAAAAATAATTAGTTAATTAAAAAGAAATTTTTGAAAAAGGGGGAGGTATTTTCGAAAATTAGAGAGAGAGAGTTAGTTAGGTAGTTTTGAAAAAGTTAAACAAACAAAAAGTTGGTTAGTTAGTTGAAACAAATTTTGAAAAAGATAAGAAGTTAGGAGGTTAGAAAAGATATTTTTGAAAAAGATAAGATGAGAAGATATTTTTGAAAAGATATGATAGAAATTAGTTTTTGAAAAAGATTTGATTTTTAAAATCACAATTAATGACTTGATTCATAAGAAATCACAAGATATGATTCTAGAACTTAAAGTTTGAATCTTTCTTAACAAGCAAGTAACAAACTTCAAATTTTGAATCAAAACATTAATTGATTAGTTATTTTCGAAAATTTTATATAAAAATAAGAAAAAGATTTTTGAAAAAGATTTTTGGAATTTTTTCGAAAATAACTAAGAAATTTGAAAAAGATTTGATTTTTGAAAAAGATTTTGAAAAAGATAAGATTTTCAAATTGAAAATTTGATTTGACTCATGAGAAACAACTTGATTTTAAAAATTTTTGAAAAAGTCAACTCAATTTTCGAATTTGATGAGAGAAAAAGGGAAAGATATTTTTTTTATTTTTGAAATTTTTATGAAAAACATGAAAATTATGCAATGCATGAAATTTTTAGATCAAAACATGTGATGCATGCAAGAATGCTATGAAGGTCAAGATGAACACCAAGAACACTATGAAGATCATGATGAACATCAAGAACACATTTTTGAAAAATTTTTAATGTAAAGAAAACATGCAAGACACCAAACTTAGAATTCTTTAATGCTTATGCACTAAGAATTCAAGAATGCATATGATAAACATGAAAAGACACAAAACAAAAAATCATCAAGATCAAACAAGAAGACTTACCAAGAACAACTTGAAGATCATGAAGAACACTATGAATGCATGAAATTTTCGAAATATGCAAGATGCACATGCAATTGACACCAAATTTATGATTTGACTCAAGACTCAAACAAGAAACACAAAATATTTTTGATTTTTATGATTTTCTAATTTTTTTGTATTTTTTCGAAAATTACATGAAAAAGAAAAAAAATAAGGATTCAAAATTTTTAATATGAATTCCAGGAATCTTGCCATGTTAGTCTAAAGCTTCAGTCCAGGAATTAGACATGGCTCACTAGCCAGCCAAGCTTTCAATGAAAGCTCCGGTCCAAAACACTAGACATGGCCAATGGCCAGCCAAGCTTCAGCAGATATGGATACTTTTCATGTATAGAACAACTAAGTGTGTGAGAATCTCTTTATTTGTGATGGTAAGTTGAAACCCCAGTCCAAAGATTAGACATGGCTTACAGCCAGCCAGGATTCAACAAATCATCATGAAACACTAGAATTCATTCTTAAAAATTTTGAATAAATTTTTTTTTTTAAAGCAATTTTTAAAAAAATAAATTTTTTTTTTCGAAAACAAGAGGGAAAAAAATTTTTTTTTTTTGAAAATATTTTTAAAAGATTTTTGAAAAGAAAACGAAAAGAAAGTTACCCAATCTGAGCAACAAGATGAACCGTCAGTTGTCCAAACTCAAACAATCCCCGGCAACGGCGCCAAAAACTTGGTGCTGTTGCCGGATCAAAAGGGAATCTGGCACTTGATGTTACCGGACCAGAAGCTTGCCGAAAACTCAAAACAATCCCCGGCAACGGCGCCAAAAACTTGGTGCACGAAATTGTGATCTCCAGGTTCGAACAAATCCTGGTAATGGCTCCAGAGCTTGGTGCTCTGATCTTAATTCATAATTGTCACAACTTCGATACAACTAACCAGCAAGTGCACTGGGTCGTCCAAGTAATACCTTACGTGAGTAAGGGTCGAATCCCACGGAGATTGTTGGTATGAAGCAAGCTATGGTCACCTTGTAAATCTCAGTCAGGCAGATATAAAGTGATAATGGTGTTTTCGAATATTATATAATAAAATAGGGATAGAGATACTTATGTAAATCATTGGTAGGAATTTCAGATAAGCGAATGGAGATGCTTTTCGTTCCTCTGAACCTCTGCTTTCCTGTTATCTTCATCCAATCAGTCTTACTCCTTTCCATGGCTGGCTTTATGTGATACATCACCACTGTCAACGGCTACTTTCGGTCATCTCACGGGAAAATGATCCAATGCCCTGTCACGGCACGGCTAATCGTCTGGAGGCATCACCCTTGCCAATGGCTTCATCTTATCCTCTCAGTGAATAATATGCTCACGCACCCTGTCACGGCACGGCTATTCATCTGTCGGTTCTCGATCATGCTGGAATAGGATTTACTATCCTTTTGCGTCTGTCACTAACGCCCTGCAATCGCGAGTTAGGAGCTCGTCACAGTCATTCAATCATTGAATCCTACTCGGAATACCACAGACAAGGTTTAGACCTTCCGGATTCTCTTGAATGCCGCCATCATTCTAGCTTACGCCACGAAGATTCTGGTTAGGAGATCTAAGAGATATTCGTTCTAGCTTAATTCATGTAGAACAGAAGTGTTTGTCAGGCACGCGTTCATAAGGGAGAAGGATGATGAGCGTCACACATTATCATCACCTTCATCACGTTCTTGGGTGCGAATGGATATCTTAGAAGAGAAATAAGAAGAATTGAATAGAAAACAGTAGTACTTTGCATTAATCTTTGAGGAACAGCAGAGCTCCACACCTTAATCTATGGAGTGTAGAAACTCTACCGTATGAAAATACATAAGTGAAAGGTCCAGGCATGGCCGTGTGGCCAGCCCCTATGGTCTAAGAACAATGCGTTCAAAGATGATCCTAAGATCCTAAGATGATCAAAAGATGCCTAATACAATAGTAAAAGGTCCTATTTATAATAAACTAGCTACTAGGGTTTACATGAGTAAGTAATTGATGCATAAATCCACTTCCGGGGCCCACTTGGTGTGTGTTTGGGCTGAGCCTGAGTGTTGCACGTGCAGAGGCCATTTGTGGAGTTGAACGCCAGTTTCTGTGCCAGTTTGGGCGTTCAACTCTGGTTTTGGATCCTTTTCTGGCGCTGGACACCAGATTTGGGCAGAAGGCTGGCGTTGAACGCCAGTTTACGTCATCAATTCTTGACCAAAGTATGGACTATTATATAATGCTGGAAAGCCCTGGATGTCTACTTTCCAACGCAATTGGAAGCGCGCCATTTCGAGTTCTGTAGCTCCAGAAAATCCACTTTGAGTGCAGGGAGGTCAGAATCTAACAGCATCAGCAGTCCTTTTTCAACCTCTGAATTTGATTTTTGCTCAAGTCCCTCAATTTCAGCCAGAAAATACCTGAAATCACAGAAAAACACACAAACTCATAGTAAAGTCCAGAAATGTGAATTTAACATAAAAAATAATGAAAACATCCCTAAAAGTAACTAGATCCTACTAAAAACATACTAAAAACAATGCCAAAAAGCGTATAAATTATCCGCTCATCAACAACCCAATGTTATTTAATTATATTTATTATAGACATTTGTTTTCCATTGTCATGTTACGTTTCATTTAGGTAGATGATCATGTGAAGTCACAAAAACAGCTGCAGAATTAAAGCGGAATCAAAAATAGCATCAAAAACAGCACACCCTAGAGGACAGGCTTACTGGCGTTTAAACGCCAGTAAGGATAGCAGAATGGGCGTTTAACGCCCAGTCTGACAGCATTCTGGGTGTTAAACGTCAGAAATGGCAGACAGACTAGCGTTTAATGCCAGAAAAGGATGTCTGGTGTCTGGCTGGCGTTAAATGCCAGAATTGGCAGACCGACTGGCATTTAACGCCAGAAAAGGGTGTCTAGTGGGCGTTAAACGCCAAAAAAAGGGCATCAACCTGGTGTTTAATGCCAGAAAAGGTAGCAGAGTTGGTTTTAAATGCTAGAAATCGCACACAGAGGGCGTTTAAATGCCAGAAAGGTGCAGGGAGCAGAATTCCTTGACACCTCAGAATCTGTGGACCCCACAGGTTTCCCACCTACCCCAACTCACTCTCTCTCCTTTTCACACCTCTTCATAACACTCTTCTCCAAATACCCTTGACCAATCACATCAATACCTCTTTCCCAAATACCATTCACCTATCAAGTCCTACCCTCTACCCCATAATCTCTTCACCACTCACATCCATCCATCATAAAACCCCACCTACCTCACCATTTAAATTCAAAACATTTCCTCCCAAACCCAACCCCTTCATACATGACTTCCCTCTCTCTCTTACCCTATAAATACCCCTCCTTACCTCCTTCAATTTCACACATCATAAAAACTTCAACCCCCTTGGCCGAATCCAACACACCCCTCTATCTCCTCCATTTCTTCTTCTTCTCCTCCCTTCTTTCTTCTTTTGCTCGAGGACGAGCAAACCTTTTAAGTTTGGTGTGGGAAAAAGCTCTGCTTTTTGTTTTTCCATTACCATTAATGGCACCTAAGGCCGGAGAAACCTCTAGAAAGAGGAAAGGGTAGGCAATTGCTTCCACCTCTGATTCATGGAAGATGGAGAGATTCATCTCAAAGGTCCATCAAGACCACTTCAATGAAGTTGTGGCAAAAAAAAGGGTGATTCTCGAAGTCTCCTTCATGCTCAAAAGGAGTGAATATCCAGAGATCCGACATGAGGTTCGAAGAAGAGGTTGGAAAGCTCTCACTAACCCCATCCAACAAGTCAGAATCTTAATGGTTCAAGAGTTCTATGCTAATGCATGGATCACTAAGAACCATGATCAAAGTGTGAACCCGAACCCAAAGAATTGGCTCACAATGGTTCGGGGGAATTACTTGGATTTCAGTCCGAAAAATGTGAGGTTGGCATTCAACTTACCAATAATGCAAGGAGATCCTCACCCTTTCACTAGAAGGGTCAACTTTGATCAAAGGTTGGACCAAGTCCTCATGGACATTTGTGTGGAAGGAGCTTAATGGAAAAGAGACTCCAAAGGCAAGCCGGTTCAACTGAGAAGGCTTGACCTCAAACCCGTGGCTAGGGGATGGTTGGAGTTCATCCAACGCTCTATCATTCCTACTAGCAACCGGTTTGAAGTTACAGCAGATCGGGCTATCATGATCCATAGTATCATAAATGGAGAGGAAGTAGAAGTTCATGAGATCATACCTCTAGAACTCTACAAGGTGGCAAACAAGCCCTCCACTTTGGCAAGGTTAGCCTTCCCTCATCTCATCTGTAACTGATAATGAGTTTTTGCCCGATGGTTTAGAATTTCTCTTGTAGAAATAAGAACTTCGTTGTAAGCATAGTTCTAAACCAACAAACAATTCTCACATCAAAAATTTGAGTTGTCACAAGTAACAAACCCCAATGAATTTATAACCGAAGTATTTAGACTTCGGGTCGTCTCACAAGGAATTGCAATGAAGTGATCAATTATTGGCTATGAAAATACAAGGGGGGTTTGATTTGATAAGAGGGGCAAGAAATTAAATGACAAAAAAAGTAAAGAGAGTAATTAAAGAAAGAAATTAATAAAGAGAGACATTCATGGCAAGGATTGAGATCATAGGCTTTCTATCCTAGTCATGCAATGATTAATTCATCTTATTTAGTCAACTCCAACAAATAGGGAGAAATTCAAACAAGACTAATCAATCATACCACAATAATAACAAGAATTTATCTTATTACGTCATCTCCAACATTGGAAGAAGGTATCATATTATCTTCCATGAGAGAAAGTCTAATAAGACTAGCTAATCTCAATCCGAAAGTCCTAATCAACTCACTAATTTAATTAGCAAAAGATTAGCGTCAATGAAAACAATATTCCAAAAGTCCTAATCAACTTACTAATTTAATTAGCAAAAGATTAGCGTTAATGGAAACAATATTAGCTAACAACTCTAGATCACCAACATGAGTTGGGTTTTCATGACTCAAGATTGCCCAATTACTCTTTCCAAGCCAAGAATGCTCAAAATCTACTCTAACATCCGTTCAAGCATTTTATCAAACACTTGGAAGGCATACAAGGAAAGCATAGTAAAAAATGCAAGAATTGTAAAATCTACCAACTACCAATTGCAAGGAAAGTAAATTCACAACTCAAATCATCAATAAAAGAACATCAACATTAAATTTCATTAAATGTAAATTAAGATCCAACAAGGTTCATGAACATAAAAGTAACAAAATAAAGGAAATGACAAGTAAAACTAGAAGAGTAGAGATGTAACAACAAGAAATTAAAAGGAAAAACTAAATCAAAATAAGAATTAAAAGTGAAATTCAAGAAAATTAAACCTAAACTACCCTAAATTCTAGAGAGAGGAGAGAGCTTCTCTCTCTAGAATTCTACCCTAAAACATGATGAAAACTAAATTATGACTACTTGGTTCATTTCCCCTTCAATCCTTGGATTCAATAGCATAAGAAATGGGTTGGATTGGGCCCAAAATGAGCTGCAAAATCGTTGGGGCAATTTCATTAAAGTGGACCCACGGCAGAATCGGCGCGCACGCGTACATGGCGCGTGCGCGCCCCTTAGCGCAAAGCAACATATGGAAAATTTTATATCATTTTGAAGCCCCGGATGTTAGCTTTCCAACACAACTAGAACCGCCTCATTTGGACCTCTGTAGCTCAAGTTATGGTCGTTTGAGTGCGAAGAGGTCAGGCTTGATAGCTTTATGGTTCCTTCATTTCTTCATGAGTTTTCCCACTTTGCATGCTTTTCTCCTCACTTCTTCCATCCAATACTTACCCTATGAACCTGAAATCACTCAACAAACACATCAAGGTATCCAATGGAATTAAAGTGGATTAAAATCGCCAATTTAGGGCCTAAAAAGCATGTTTTTACACTTAAGCAAAATTCAAGGGAGAATTACAAAACCATGCTATTTCATTGAATAAATGCGAGAAAAAGTGACAAAATCCCCCAAATTAAGCACAAGATAAATCACGAAATCGGGGTTTATCAAATCTCCCCACACTTAAACTAAGCATGTCCTCATGCTAAAATCAAGAAAGAAGCAAAGGGACATCAACATTTATTCAATGCAAACTAACTACATGCAACCTATCTATATGTAATCTATCTACATGAATGCATCCACTTAGTCAAAATAAATCAATTTCCAAGAATACATATACAAACACAAGGGCTAAGGCAATAGCAACCACTCAACCCACAATTGAATTGAATTATCAAAAAGATTTTACAAACTTGCAAGAAAAGAGATGATCATGGGTGGAAACATGTAATTGAGCAATCGAACCCTCACCGGATGTGTATCCGCTCTAGTCGCTCAAGTGTATGGGGTTGATTCACTCAATTCTCCCCTAATCATGCTTTCCAAGATTTGTTTTTCATCTAACAATCAACAATTACTTTATGCATGCATACAAATATCATGAGGACTTTCCCATAGGTTGTAATGGGGCTAGGGTCAAGGTAGGATGCATATGGTCAAGTGAGCTTGAAATTCGAATCTTTGATTAACTTAAACTTCCCACCTAACCAATGACAACCTATACAATTTTAAACAAACCTAACTACCCATTCTTCACTTTTTCACACACTCATGCGTTCTCTTTTTGATCACCACACATATGCGTTGACTTTTATTGAACCTTGTTTTGGGGCATTTTTGTCCCCTTTTTATTGTAATTCTTTTTCTTTCTTTTCTATATATTTTTTTTCTTCTTATATATATATATATTTTTTCTTTTTTTTTTGTTTTTCTCATTTTTTTTTCAAACTAAAACATATACAAGAGCATCAATGCATATGGTTTACACATGATTAATACATGAGTATGTTCCCAATTCCCAAAATTTTCAACACAAATACAAAAATACCTTTTTATTCCCTCCCAATGTTTCCAACTCTCCCAAAATCAAATGATAAACACTCTCACTAGCCTAAGCTAATCAAAGATCCGAATTAAGGGATATTTATTGTTTTTCACTTAGGCTTGTAATGTGCTACAATTAAGAACAAATGGGTTAAGCATAGGCTCAAATTGGTTATCAACGGAAGATAAAAGGTAGGCTTATTTGGGTAAGTGAGCTATTTGAACAATGGCCTCAATCATATAAATGTATGTATACACAAAATAATGGACATATAGAATTGAACAAATCAAAGATTACAATCATAGGAAGAGAATAATGCACACAAGAATGAAAATAAGTGGTCATATATGATGTAACCACACAGTTAAGGCTCAAAACTTACATGCTTGTGTTCTTAGCTCAAAAACATGATCCACAATGTATATGATTCAAGAAAGTTCTAAAAAATTTTTTTTTTCAATCAATTGGGGTGCCTTATAGATAAAATCCTTGGAAAATATCATGATTTTGACTAAGCTCATTATATACATATGCAAAATAAGAAAGTGCAACTAAGAATCCTAAAATGAAATGCAAAAGTGTTGGGATTAGAAACTTGTTACCAAAAACGCCGAGTGGTCGGACGACCTCCCCACACTTAAAAGTTTGCATCGCCTTCGGTGCACTAAAAATGAGCAAGGGAGTACGGCGACTTTCCGAGTTGCCACCTTCAGCTGGTAGGTCAACCGGTTGCTGCGTGTTCTTCCTTCCGCTTCCATTTTTGCTTATGGTGCATCAATCATGAAAAATAAGATAAACACCGTAAGATGAGAAAGTACAAAAGCAAAGAAGCGTGAATTGTTGGAATGAGGTAAATCACTAGAATTGAGTGAGTGAATTGGTGTGACAATAATGAAAAATAAGTGTGTGGGTCCTAACTTGCATGCGGTTTAGAACTCACACCCTAGTATTTAAAAATTATGTCACAATTATACAAAGGAAAACATGCACTTCACTCATTCTAGTGTGCTTGAGATACTTTAAAAGACTTGTAGGTTAAGTCAACCACACAAGCAGTGAAGAGGCATGAAAGCATTCAAGCAATTAATCAAGCAATTGTGAAATTGGGTAATGCATGGACATTGATTGATGTGTAGGTAGACTTAGTAAATAAAATGGTCTATGAAACTCACACAACAATCAATGAGACATGTTGAAGTTGTTGCAACACCTAAGTGACATAGAGGTGGAACACATGGATGCTATAGAACTTAGGAAAAAGGATATAGAAGTCAAAAATCAATCACATAGCAAGCATGGCCCACAAAGCTTTACAAAGCTCAAAAATATGTCACTAGGTAAGCTTTCGATCCAAATTCAGTATTCCTAAATCTCAATGCATGAAATAGGTGATGTTCACTTAGAACAAGCATCCTAAAAAAAATGCATTGATAATATACAATTGCCTAACAATGCATGATGAATGCATGGTGGCCAAAACATGCAATTCAAAGAGGTAAGATGCATGAAGGCAATGTAACAAGTACTTGGTATTCACAAATTTTTAACATGAAAATTCAAGACCAAGTAATAAATTGCAACCTCAACTAAGGAATCCAACAATGACAATAACAACAATGATGTTAAACTAACATCCCATTAGTAATAAGCAGCAGTAAATGGTAAACAAGATTAGTAAACCAACACTTATAATGGAAAACAAAAATTAAACTAACTAACTAACTAAAAGAAATGGTGTTACATGGTGTTTGGTAGTGTCGGATGATGATTGAAGGGTGGAAAGAAAAGAGAAGAAGAAAAGAAATGGAAAGAGGAGAAGAAAAGAAGGTGAGTGAAATAGGGCAATCCACGCGTGCGCGTCATGTGTGCGTAAGCGTGGATTGATGAAATGGAAGCGACGCGTACGCGTACAGTGTGCGTACGCGTGCATGGCGAAGCAGAGAGTCGGTGCGGACGCGCAAGGTATGCGTTCGCGTGCCTTTGGGCACAAAGTTGGCACACTTCAGGCACAACTCTCGGGTGAATGTATGGAGGGGTGGAAAAACTCAATCCACGCGTACGCGTAAATGGCATGTCCGCGTGGATGGTCGAAAATGCTTGAGGCGCGCGTATGCGTGAAGTGCGCGTGCGCGTGGATGGTGCTCTGTTTTTTCAAAATTTTTCTATGTCTTTGCACCAAACCAAGCATTCCAAACCTCCAAACAGCTACCAAAACATCATAAAATCTTATTTGACCTACTAGACTCCCAATTAAACTCAACTAATCAAACAAAACATGAAGTTAAAATTATTTTACCAATATGTACAAAAGGGAAAAAGGAAAGAGTTTACCATGGTGGGTTGTCTCCCACCTAGCACTTTTGTTTATTGTCCTTAAGTTGGACTTATGGGGAGCTCCTCATCAAGGTGGCTTGCGCTTGAATCCATCCTTGAACACCCACCAATGCTTGGACCTCCATTGTGCTTCATCATTCAAAGTTAATAACCCCAAGCTTTGATGGAGTTCTTCAAAATCTACGGGCGCCCAAAGTTGATCCTCGTCTTGTGATCCGGGATCCCATACTTTATTTTCACACCCGTCTTCAAGTTGATCATCATTATTAGTCCAACCGGGTGGTGAGTAAGGTGAATTCTCAATAAAGTGGCCGACAATCCTCCTAGACCCCTCTAGGTGAGCATTACTCCAACCTTTATATCTCATGTTTGATGCATCAACCATAATGAGCCTTGATTTGCAACGCCAACCACGAAAGATCTTTCTTTTACGCTTCATCCCACAAAACATCCTAAGTTGACCATCCATTTTAAGCAAGCCATATTCAAGTGGGATAATAAAGATAATAGAAATGAGTTTCACCCACTCAAATGAAGGTGTAGATGGCAACCTAGGCAAAGGTGATTCCAAGGGTCTTGACAAGGCGTATTCAATTCCCATCCTCCTTTTTCTAAGGACCTCCACCTCTTCACAAGATCTCTTAATTTCAATCCTTTGTTCAACAATTTTATCTAAACCTTTTCCCTTACTCAAATCACAAATGGGAGGACAAGAGAGATTTACCTCCACATTGCTTTCCATCTCCTTGGGAGAAGGTTCTTCATGCTCAAAGGATTCTTCACCACTAAGACTTGATGCTTGATCTTTATCACCAAGGGGACTCAAATCTTGCTCTATCCCATCCAATTCTTCACAAGAGATATGCCTTGGAGGTTGTGCACATTACTCCTTAGCATCAAATTCAATCATCTTGGAGGGGTTTTCTTCAATCCTAGACTCCCAAGGTGGTTCTGCATCTCCTAAGTCTTCAACCACTTCTTCCTCCTCTTCAATAATCTCTACCTCCTCCTCTTGTTGTATTTCTTGCTTTAACTCCTCTTCTTCACCTTGGAGCTTCAAGTTCACTCCCTCACTAAGCTCCTTGGTTGCTTCTTCACATTCCATAATAGAAGTGCCTTGATCGCATAGGCTTAGGCGGGATGAGACTATGTTGCCAATGGCTTCTACCATGATAGCCATTTTTGCTCTTAACTCCTCAAATTTCTTTTCATCCTCCTCGTGTTGCCTTAAGATGTGAGATTCAAGATCCCTTAATAGAGGCTTCATCGTGGGGTGATGGTTGATGAGCGGATATTTTATACGCTTTTTGGGGTTAATTTCATATAGTTTTGAGTATGTTTTAGTTAGTTTTTAGTCTATTTTCATTAGTTTTTAGGAAAAATTCATATTTCTGGACTTTACTATGAGTTGTGTATTTTTCTGTAATTTCAGGTATTTTTCTGGCTGAAATTGAAGGAGCTGAGCAAAAACCTGATTTAGGCTGAAAAAGGACTGCTGATGCTATTGGATTCTGACATCCCTGCACTCAAAGTGGATTTTCTGGAGCTACAGAACTCGAAATGGCATGCTTCCAATTGCGTTGGAAAGTAGACATCCAGGGCTTTCCAGAAATATATAATAGTCCATACTTTGCATAAGGATAGACGACGTAAACTGGCGTTCAATGCCAGTTCTCTGCCCAATTCTGGCGTCCAGCGCCAGAAAAGGATCAAAAGCTGGAGTTGAACGCCCAAACTGGCATAAAAACTGGCGTTCAACTCCACAAATGGCCTCTGCACGTGAATTGATTAAGTCTCAGCCCAGCACACACCAAGTGGACCCCAGAAGTGGATCTCTGCATCATCCATCATAGTTTACTCATTTGTTGTAACTCTAGGCTACTAGTATTTCATTCACACGGTGCACCTCATTGCATCTATTTAGTCACGAGCGATACGATCGGCGAGGATTAAGGCTCTAAAATCCTTAGTAATGTCGTTGGTTCATTTTCGTGCTCAAAAGTCTTGATTTAAAGAATTGACACCCTAATAGTTGCATCTAAGAGTTATGCGCGACGCAAAATTCAGTATGAGTTGATTTTTCAAAGAAATGTTATGTTCAAAGAGACAAACAAGTAACACGAATGATGAATTGGGCTTTTACAGGAAAATATTCAAGATAGAGTTTTCAATGTAAGCTATAAGAGAAAGGTTAGATTAAGTTATGAAAATTAGTTGGTGCGCTCTCGCAAAGAAATACTTTGTTGGACGATTCTCTCTTCCAGTACTCCCTTCAACTCGGTCTTGAGTTCTACTGATTATAATGATGTCTTCACTTGTGGTGCAATCAACACTAATCCGGCTTTCGGCACTAAGTCTATCGTAAACTCACGTTCTTTCCAAGGTGGAAATTCTGGTACATCTTCAAGAATGGTCTCGAAAACTCTCTTGTATAGGAATTTGGTCTCACCTTTACTTATACTATGATGCATTATTGGAGGACTTAAGATGCGTGCTGATGCAACATCGTGAGGTTGTAGTAGACACCCTAAGCAAGAAGTTTCTAAGGGATTCTTGGACGTTAACTCCAAAGGGTAAATGAGATGAGTTAAAGTTCTAAGTTGGAGAATGAGAGTGTGGTTGGAAGTGTCAGACTAAATCCATTGCTAGTTTACAACGTGGTAACGATGAGATACGGGACGCGTAACGAGACAATAAGGAGCCACCAATCGAAGTCTGGTAAACAAAAGAGAATTAAGAAGAGATTTATACGCCTAATGCCGAACTAGAGATCGTAAAGTCAAGGACTTAGGGAGCGCAATAATGGTGATAAGGAGCTACTAAGAGTATTGAAGCCTATTGAATCAAGAAGATACCAAGAGAGAGTTATGTGTCAAAATCGGAAGTTGAGATGAGAAACTATTGTCCGAAGCTTACGAGAGAGGATTTTCGAATTGGCCCTGAACTTAATAAAACGTACCACGAATCAAAGAAGACATTTTGGGTGGCAGGGATGAAGAATAAAGTGGCGATACATGTGATTGCATGTTGGACGCATGAGGAAGTAAAGAGTGACCACCAGAAGCCATTCGGAATGTTGCAACTATTGAAGGTTCTGCACTGAGACGACGAAAAAACCGAATTAAGATTACTTCAACAAACTAGAATCGGATAAACAATCAAAACTAAGAGGTTAAACCCCGCTAAGTTAGCCCATTTTAATTTTTGGAGAGTATTGATGGTCAGTGGCATATCAAATTGTTTTCTATCGTACCTTTCGAACCTATCCGACGTACTCCACATTTCGTAACTTCTGAAACACGCTTCTAAAACAAATTCGTGTCTTACAACCTAAGCTAGTTTAAATGAAAGGAGATGGACATTTCGAGTAACGAGGTCAGCTTCAAGAAACTCTGAGTATGCCGAAGGACTACCCACACCTCTTTTCAGATAACTGAATCTGAATTTTGAGGACAAAATTCTTAATTAGTTGGGTAGGATGTAAACCCCACTAAAATTAGTAGATAATTAGTCAATAAATTAAATTTTAATTAGGAAAATTTGAAATGTAAATCTAATATCAAAATAGGATAGAGCTCTTTAAAACAAAAATTTTGACACTAATTTTAAAGAATTTGGCCCAAGATTGGGCCGAACGGGCCAAACCGGTCGAACCAGGCCCCAAATGGGCCCAAGGCCCAACCCACCTTTCCTTAACTAAGTGAGCTGAAGCTCATTTCATCCTTAAGTAAGGAAACACGTTCCTGGAAAGGGGAAGCAAAGAGGAAGGGTTCCAAACCCTTGAGTTCATTGCAAACTTCATAACTTTCCGCTCCGAGCTCCGATCGTTGCACCGTTTGCGGCTACGCGTTCACCGCGTCAAGCTCTACGATTCTATCAGATCAGTTTCATTGGTAAGCTTTTCTCTCAATCCAGTTTATCTACCCCTCTTAGTTTTCAAAAATTATGTATTTGAGTGTTGATATTTTGGTCCTTTTGTGTTATAGGACCCGATTAGCTTGAGAAAAATTCCCACTCTTACTTATTTGGCACTTGGGCATGGTAAGGATCGTTAACCCTAGTTAATTCTTTCATTTAGTGAGTTGGAAATTAAATTGAGTATGTGTATATATGACAATTGTGTTAGGTGTATGAGTATATGTGAGATGGAGTAAGAATTGAATATACTAGAGGCTTGATTGAAAACTTGAGAAGCTGAATTGTGGTAAGGAAGGCTTGAAAGCTTGCTTTGTGGAAGTGTCTTGGGTCATACGTAGAAATTGGCCAAGGTATGGTTTAGGTTTCGCGTATTTAATATGTAATGCCCTGCGAAAACTTAGGCTAGACGACCCTATGATAAGTTGAAATGTGTAATTATGTTGATGTTTAGTAACTTTGATGGATTTATTGAATGATGTTAAGAATGAGTAGTGATTGATGATTTTGTTGAAAGTGTGGTATTGGTGTTTGATGATGAATTTAATTAAGTTTAATGGAAGTTGATTTAGTATACTTGAGATAAATTAGCAATTCTTGATGTAAATATTGAGCTATTCATGAGAGTGATGTGGAGTATTTATTATTTATAATTGTTGAATAAAAGGGTTAAATGTATATGTTGGTATGGTGACAATAGAACTATGTATATACATGGGTATAATTGTCATTGATTTGGATTCGGAATTGTGAAGATGCATGTGTATATGTAGGGAGTTATTGAATGATTGAGAATATTGGGTGTGGTGTGTTGTAAAATAAATGGAAGGTATTGAGAATATTGGTAAGCTTTGATTGTGAAATATTCTGGTATGAAATGAGATTTTGGTAAAAATAGGGGTTTGGTAAATTTTGGAAAAACTGATTTTTAATGAACTTTGGTAGTCCATAACTTGAATCTCAAATTTTGGATGAAAATGAAATTTTATTTCAAATTAAAGAGGGTTTTATAAGCTTGAGAACGATATAAATTTTGTGAAAAACTGAAGTCTATAGAGGTAGTTATGGACGCCGGAAATCTAGTGCGAAAAAGGGAGAATTTTTAAAATGCAGCAGAACCAGAGTTTCTAGTGTGTGCCTACGCACACTGATGTGCGCATGCACCTAGCAGTAGCAACAACTTCACTTGTGTGTACGCACGTCTTTGGGCACACGCACACCTAGTATTTTACAGAAAACGTGCGTACGCATGCCATGGTGCACAGCACGCACCAGGATTTGCTTTCTGCTGGTGGCGCTCGCATAGGTGTGCACATGCACGCACACGCTTTGCTTTTCACGAATTGTTTGCACGCACACTTGTTTGCGTCCGCACACACTTTGTTTTTTTAGCACTTGTATTTTTATCATTTAAACATGGTTTCGGACCTCTAAACCTCTATTTTCATCCTTTTAACCCTAGATCTTATTAGTAACCTTAGTAATTAGTTGAAGCTAGGAAATTGAGGTAACTTGGAAATGAAGAAAAGAGGTAAACATGATGAATTATAGGAGAATGATATGAGGGTTAAAAGAAGTTATGATGCCATGGCTATGATGAATAACTACATGATGAATATGAATGGTTATGAATATTATGCGGCTTATGAAATTAATGATATCTGAGATACGAGTTTCCCTGGGTAACAAAACCGTGCCTTGCCACCACGTGTTCCAGGTTAAAACTCGATACTCTGTTGACTCTACGTCGTAAGGGTGACCGGGCACTTATAAATTCCCGGGAATGGATATCCCCTATTGACTGAGATATAAATGAATGAATGAATGTATGAATTATGAATGAATGAGAAAATCTATGCATAGACTCATGGGGATGTGCGACGAGGGACAGTCTAAGGTTTTTGGACTTGTCGGGTTGGCTGGATAACTGACAGATGAGCCTCATCAGCCATAGGACAGGCATACATCATGTGCATTCTGTTTGTGTTGTCTGCTATACATTTATTTGGATTGCCTAACTGAATATATATTATGCTATTTGTTATATTTGCTACCTGCACTACCTGTTTTCTAATTGTGCTTGAATTTGTTTGGTTGTCTGTCTCTGCTAAGTCATTAGTGATGGAGGAATGGAGGAAGGGTGGACCGATTTGGTGATAAAGTTAGGTTTAAGTAGGTAAGTTTAGAATTCCTTAGAACACCTACCCTTTTTATGGCTTCTGTTTAGAAATTAAGTTTTATAACTAAGTGTTGGCGTTCTAGGATTTCCTCTGGCATTCTCAGGACCTTATATCTTATGTGCGTGGCACCTTTACCATGCTAAGAACCTCCGGTTCTTACCCTTGTGTTGTTGTTTTCAGATGCAAGTCGAGAGGCTCCTCGCTAGGCGTCTGGATCCCTGAAGCAGAGTGGTCCCTTGGTTCTTTTGATTAGCTGTTTATGTATATATATGTACTTAGCTACTTAGCTTTCTCTCTAAGAAACTTGTTTATTTTGTTCCTCTTAGAGGTTTAAGGAGAGTTAAGGTTTTATTTCTGTATTTTGGGTATTTTGGGATACTTATATATGTATGTAAATATTCTCCGGTCAACCTTAGCTTTGTAGGCTGAGTTTGGAGCTTGTTATTTTGTATTCTTGATCCTCTATTCTGGCTCTCTGTTTACTTATGCCTTTGAACCTTAGTGTACGCAAGTTACGTTGTTCTGAGCTGCACTTTTTATTTTATGAATTTTGCTTAATCCATTTTTCAAGGCTCCTAGTATACTATATCCTTTGTTATGTATTATTATATATTTATATTTTATAGGTCATAATACCACACCACCTCTGTTTTACATCCTAGGTGTAAAACTCTGTGTGGTAGGGTGTTACAACAAGCCCATCACTAAGAAGAAGATAGAACAAACTAGAGAGCATGCACATGAGCCTGTGCAGCTGCCTCAGCATGAGATGCCTGAGATGCCTCAAGGGATGTATTTTCCTCCTCAAAGCTATTGGGATCAATGGCATACTTCTGTGGGAGAATTAAGCTCTAACTTGAACCAGTTGAGGATGGAGCATCAAGCGCATTCTACCATCCTCAATGAAATTAGAGAAGATCAAAGGGCTATGAGGGAAGAACAATAAAGACAAAGGAGTGACATTGAAGAGATCAAGCACTACGTTGGATCCTCAAGGAGGAGCACTAGCCGCCACCATTAAGGTGGATTCGTTCTCTTAATCCCCTTTCCTTATGTCATTTTTCTATTTTCTGTTGTGCTTTATTATCTGTTCTCTTGTTCTTATTACATGATCATTTCCATTTATGTCTTAAAGCTGTAAAATGTTCCATATGTCTCTCACCATTACTTAAAAGAAAATTTTATTTAGAATTGAGAGATACATAAATTTCAAGTTTATAATAAGAATAGTTCAATTATCTTGATGTGGTGGCATTGCTTTTGTTTTCTGAATGTATGAATAAACAGTGCATATTTGAAATTGAAATTAAGAATGTTGGCTCTTGAAAGAATGATGAAAAAGGAAAACTATTGTTGATAATCTGAAAAATCCAAAAATTGATTCTTGAAGCAAGAAAAAAGCAGCAAAAAAAGGAAAAAGAAAAAGCATGTTGCAAAAAAAGAAAAAAAATGGATGCGAAAAAAATAAATAGAAAAAGCAAGCAGAAAAAGCCAATAGCTCTTCAAACCAAAAGGCAAGAGCAAAAAGCCAATAACCCTTTAAACCAAAAGGCAAAGGTAAAAGGATGCAAAGATCCTAAGAGTGTGCATAAAAACTCTAGACACTTCTATCTGGGGACTCTAGCAAAGCTGAATCACAATCCGAAAGGGTTCACCCAGTTAAAGTGTCTGTGACATTTATGTATCCGGTGGTAATACTGGAAAACAAAGTGCTTAGGGTCACGGCCAAGACTCTAAAAGCTGTGTTCAATAATCAACAAGAATGAAACTAAGAGGGTCAATAATATCACATGGATTCTAAGTTCCTAAAGAAACCAACACTTCAGAGTTTCAATGGATAGTGAGATGCCAAAACTATTCAGAAGCAAAAAGCTACTAAGTCCCTCTCATCTAATTGAAACTGAGCTTTATTAGAAACTCTAAGATTTATTGTATCTTACTCTTCTTTTTATCCTACTGTGTTTTTAGTTGCTTGGGAACTAGCAACAATTTAAGTTTGGTGTTATGATGAGCGGATATTTTATACGATCACATTGATTTGAATAAATACCCAAACAGGGTATGCAACCCCCATAACCATCGTTTTCTGAAGCCTCACTTAAATATAAAAGGAAAGGTGTGAATAATCAATGCTCTAGAACATATATACAATAATTCTAATATTGGTTAATAATTAATGACTAAAAAATTTTAATATAATTCCTATTAAAAAATAATCTTAGCATACATATTTTCCTTTTATCATGAACTTACATTATAATATAGATCTAATTTGAATATTATTTGATTAGAGTCTATTAATGTTGTAAATGTAAATATTAAGAACTTTAACTTTGAACTTTGTAGGATATGTTTTTGGTATCATTTTCATATAGTTTTTAGTATGTTTTGTTTAAATTCTATTAAGTTTTCATAGGTTTTAGTGTAAAATTCACATTTTTAGATTCTACTTTGATTTTGTGTATTTTTGTGCAATTTCAGGTATTTTCTGGCTGAAATTGAGGAGCTAGAGCAAAAGTCTGATTCAGAGGCAGAGAAAGCACTGCAGATGCTGTCCAGATCTGACCTCCTTGCACTCGAAAGAGCTTTTCTGGAGTTTCAGAAGTTTAATTGAAGCATTTTCAACGGATATGGAAAGCTAACATTCAGGGCTTTCCAGAAATATATAATAGTTTATACTTTGCTTCAGAATTGAAGGCCCAAAAATGGCGTCCAACGCCAGCCTCTTGCCCTATTCTGGCGTCCAGCGCCTAAAGGAGAAGAGACCAATGTCTAACGCCCATAAAGGACCCCCTAGCCATCGTTCAATGTCCTAGAGGCCTCCTAGCACGTGGATCTCAATCAAGCTTAGCCCAAACACTCACCCAGTGGGCCCCAGAAATAGATTTTAGCACTAAAAGACTATTTTATCCTTTTTAATGTAATCCTTAGTCATTAGTTTAGTATTTAAAAACTTTTACCCTCTCATCAAGGAGAGGACGCACACTTTACACATTGATGATTGTATTTCCTATCAGTATGAGTTTCTAAACCTCCTAGGTTGAAGGGAGGAGCTCTGCTGAGTTTTATGGATTAATAAAAGTATTACCGTTTCTCTTCAATCCGTGTTTGATTCTCTATTCTAAGATATATCTTTGTTCTTCTTTCTAAGACCGCGTGCCTGACAACCACCCGTATTCTTCTTGGTTTCGTGTGACAACGTAACTGGAAAGCATTGAACCACTAGCTTGATTATACATCTCTTAGACGGCTAATCCACGACTTCGTTGGGGACTTCTCGAGATACCAGTTCAGCCAAGGTATGGGGAGATTAGAGTCTTTGTGGTAGAGGCTAGAACCCAAAGGCATAGCATTCTCTGATCCAGAAGATTCAACCTTGTCTGTGGCGTTTTGAGTAGGATCATTAAGGAGAATGGACTGCAGGAGCTTCACCCTTAATCAGAATGGATCCACACTAACCCTGGGGTTCAGATCTGGAGGAGCACTGGTGACCTCTCAACCAGCGTTGATAACTTACAGCCTACCATAGAAGAAATTATTCACAGTTGAAGAAGACAGTAAAACCAGAGTTATCCAGAAGCATAAAGCATCTCCAAGCCTTAACCATCTTCTTATCGTTGCAAACATATCAACCTAGTTAAGTTCTCTTTATTTTCTTTTATGCATTAAACAAAATACCTACTTCTTCTATTCACCTTACCAAGATCTACAAGATAACCATATCTTGCTTCAAAGCACAATCCTTGCGGGATCGACCCTGACTCGCTCAGGTATTACTTGGATGACCCAGTGCACTTGCTGGTTCAGTTGTACGAAGTGTGAAAATTCGTGCACCAGGGAACAACTAAGAAGTCCCACGGGTACCAGTAGAACCCCTCCCTCTACCACAACCACAAGGTCGATCCGTGACACCTCTACCTCTCGTCATGCTTGCAAAGAGTATATCAATTAACACTAGTCACAAAAACAATGTAATAGCAAAGATAAAATTTATAGACACTTTAAATCACATAAATCAGCAAATACAATATAAATCCTGTGTATATTTATATTATTTGGAAAATTTTTTGGCATAACCTCCCTTAAAGTTGGACATATATCCATCTTTATGGTTCTCACAAATTCAACTAACCTCAATCATAAATTAAAACTTAAAAATAGCCACAACATATCCAAAATAACTTAATCAATTAACTAATTAGTTGAGTTCCTAACTACTTAGGTGTTTTAATTTATTCATCATCAAACCTATAACTTAATCAACAACACCTCAAAATATTTTTTATTTAGAATAAGAACAAATCAAAACCAAATAAAAAACACAATTATAATAACAAATCAGAAATAAAATTATAATAACAAATCCTTATTCCTATTTTAGAAAAAGAAAAGTTCAAAAGCATTACCTGAAGAAGAGCACTAGCGTCGAGAAGAAAAAGACGATAGAAGCAGCGACAGCAGCGGCAGAATTCGACAGCAGCAACGGTGATGGCAAAACCGGTGAACAATGCCGAAGAAAAAGGGAGCTGCCGGTGTCTAAGGGGCCTTTCGGAGAAGAGGGGGCTGCCAAAGAGATGAGAGGGGTAGAGAGAGAGGGAGGCGAGAGGGTTAGAGAGAAGAAAATTCAAATGTGGGAGAAGATGGTTTGCGGTTCGAATTTAGTGCATAATTACCGTCAGATTTACCAGCGGGTAAATTCGATGCTAACATATTGCGGGTTACCAAACACAGCGTTCCACTAAGTGGATTTACCATTGGATTTTTCACCGGTAAACCCGACCCTAAATGTTACCCATATTTTTTCCGTTTTTCCTCCAATTATTACCGGTGAATTTACCGTCGGAAACGAAAATCTATCGGTAATATTTTGACATGACGAATTTGACCCCTAAATCGCCGGTAAATCCACCGGTAAAGACGCCGCTATTCTGCGAAGCTAAATTCGATGATAATTCTGACGGTATTCAGCGTTTTTCGTGTTATGATAGCCCTAAAAAGTTAATCCTTTTAGTTAGAAAAAATTATTCTAAAGGACGGTTAGAAAGATTTAATTATTAAAAAATACCTTTAATACTAAAATTATTAAGAAGGATTAATATTTGTAATATTTAAGGAGAAGGACCAAACTTTTTTATAAAGAGATAAATATATCTTTAATTATTTTTTCATTTATTTTTCATAATCTTTATAGATATGACTTTCGTTTCTTCTAAAATTTTGGTTAATTTTATAATTATTTATTTTCTCATTTATGCGGATATGTTTCTTTGAAAAATTCACTGCTTTTGTGTCACAGGTTGGTTTGCCCATGCTGTGTTTGATTTGAAGTAGTTCTCTGAGGATTTCAAACTTAAAGTGTAAACTATTTTTTTTTTAATTTAGGGTTTAGGTTCAATGCCCACGATGCTGATAGCTTGGACCAAGAACAAGAGTTTCACTTCTTTCGCTTCTTGATAAGAACCTGCGGATTTCGATACTCTTATGATTTGTGGAGCCGTTTTCTGCGATTACATTCTCACTTTTTTTTTTATATTTTATCTCTGGAATATTTTGTGTATTTGAATGGAGCTAATGAGGACTAACCCGAATTGAAATTACCGTCTAAAAATTATTATCCTTGATGTCAAATTCTGGCTTAATGGGGCTTCCATTCATTGATGATTAACAAAACTATAATCAGATTAATTGGTGTTATTAAACTAAAAAATTTTAGTAATATTCAATATTTTAACTAACAATCCTAATTTGGTTAATGTGTAGAATGGGAACCTATCAAACTATAAACATCAATTGGTAGTTATAGTAACAATTTCTTGACAAGAGTTAATATTTGGAATTAGTTTGATTAGGTTAAGAAGTTGTTGGAAATATTATTGATTAAATATTTAAAATAAAGTCAATACATAATTATTGATTAAGAGGGATAGAGGCTCTTTAATAGAGTCAACAATGGAGGCTTATTTCATAGTCACTTGACTGCCACTTGGGGCCAAAATCAAATTACTAGATGAAGATCGTTGAAATCATAATCCCTTGTTTCAAGATACAAATTTCTGGATAAATTCATTGCTATTGCTTTACATTTTCATCAATTTTTTAGCTAAGATTGACATAATAAGATGAATTAATGTTTTAATTTTCATAATAGGGATTTGTTACAAAATTGTTTTTCAGGTAGACAAACCCAAAATTAAAAGCTATACTTCTTATCTTTCGCTCAAATAATGTTTGGCTTCCTTAGAATTAATTAAGTCTTACTAATGAGGAAGGCATCATTGTTTTGATATCCTTATTTAATTTAATTTCACAAGCCTATGGTGGAAGAAGATTGTGCTTTTGAAGAGTCCAAAAGAAGGAGGAAAGAAAGGATACAAGACTGCATAAATAAGAAAATAAGTGAGAAAAATAAATAACTATGAAGATGTCCAAAATTTTAGGAAGAATGAAAGTTATATTTACGGTTAAGTACAATTTTGGTCTCTAAGGTACAGACTGAAAATGTTTTTCATTCCTAACCTTTTTTTGCATATAAAATCATCCCTAAGGTTCAACGTAATTTTAAAATCGTCCTTCGGATCAAAATACACTTCTCTTCTTCTTTTTCTTCTTCTTCATCACAACGTCTCTTCTTCTTCATCAAAAATAAAGATAGAAGCAGAAACAAACGTAGAAACAGAAGCAGAGAGCCAATGATACCTCTTCCTATTCTAGAAACAGAGATATTATAGCTCTTTTTTCCTATTTTCACTCTTCACTTGTAAACACCAACCAAGGAAAAAAGAGAACCAGAAAAAAAACTGATTCATTGATTAATGGATTCGATAAACTCGTTCAAGAGGTATGGCAAAGTAGACGAGGCAGAGAAGCAAGCCTTTTAGAAAAAGAATCGCAAGCGCCTCATCATACTCATAGTCTCCTCCATGGTCCTCATCGTTGTCATCATTGCCGCCGTCCTAGACACTGTCTTACACAGTCGTCGTTCCTCCTCCTCTATGGCCCCTCAAAGGAGCTATCCCCGTAGAAACAAACGCGAAAACAGAAGCAGAAACAACCACTCATGGATGCGCAATAAGATCAAAGAAGCAGAATCCGAATCAAAAGCACAAGAACAATGAAATCAGAATCAGAATCAGAAGCACAAGAATAATAAAATTAGAATCAGAATCAGAAGTAGAAGATCAAATCAGAAGAAAAAAAAATTAGAAGCAGAATGAATCAGAAATAGAACCCTGGACAGGACCAGCGGTGAGGAGCAGGGCGAGGATGTGAAGTGGCGGTGAGGACCAGAAGCAACGGCGAGGACCAGAAGCCGCGGTGAGGACCAGAAGCACCGGCGGCAGTGGTGGAGTGCGACAGCGATGAGGTACCCCTCTTCCTCTCCCCGGCCGAGCGTTTTCTCTCTCTTCACGAGCTCTTCGATGGCGGTAAGGCTCGCGTCTCCTTTCTCCCTCTCGTTTTGATTCCTGACAGTGACGGCGGCTCCAAGCCTCATCCCTTTCCCCTTTCCCTTCTTCTTTCCTCCCCCCTCGCGTGATCCCCGCCCTTCTTCCCTCTTATCCATTATGTTTTTCTTTTTTCCTTTTTTTAATTTATAATTTTTTAAGGGTAATTTAGTAATAAAAATTAAATTTTTGGTAAAAATGATGATTTTAAAACTAAGTTAAACCTCATGGACAATTTTGTATAAAAAAGAGGATGGGGACGAAAAAAATTTTCAGTCTATACCTTAGGACCAAAATCGTACTTAACCCTTATATTTATAAAGATTTTGAAAAATAAATAATGAAATAATTAATGATATATTTGTCTTTTTATAAAAAAATTTGGTCTTTCTTCTTAAATCTTATAAACATTAATCCTTATTAATAATTTTGATATTAAAGGTCCTTTTTAATAATTAAATCTTTCTAACGGTCCTTTAGAGTAATTTTTCCTTTTAGTTATATCTTAAACTACTGGATCATAAACCTTAACTTTTAAAACACTAGGTGAAAAAGCAAAAATATTGATAATCTGTTACATTATATATAACTCGATTTTTATTATACACAAATAGTCATAAATCATCTTTATTTATCTTAATTCTAACTTTATAACCGACGAGCTTAATCACATCATTTCTATCTTAATGACCAAATAGTCATAACATCAATCTCATTCATCAATCCTATACCTTAAAAAATACCTTTTATATCTCAACTAGGGATATACACATACGATTAGTTTTATGATAGCTATATGTCTATAAACTATCACTAACATTCTATATCCATAGAATTCTTATACCTCTTAAACACTTATTGATTTGAGTGTCAGAGTATCTTTTGTAGGAACCCACCCAGCGTGTTCTTTGGCGTCCGAGTTATACTCACTGCATCAAAGAAAATGTGTATTACAATATCGCAAGGGACTATACCTTAGAAGTTCATTAGTAAGAGAGTTATTGCCGGTTTAGAATCAATCAAAACAAGAATCAATTCGTTGGTAGCATAGTCCAAACCAACAATGAATTCTCTTAATCAAATGTTAAATTCAATTCAAATTAACCGAGAGTAATGAAACCTCGGGTCATTCTCCCTAGGAATGCAATTGAAATGTTACTCTTTCGGTTGTGAGGAAAAGGGGTTTCAAATCAAAGAACTAAAGATTAAAAGAACTAAGAAATAAAAGAACTAAGGAATGATCAAAATTGATATTAATACAAATAAAAAGGAACAAGATCAAAACTAGTGAAAATGCAAAGGTATGTATAAAAAGCCTTGACTTGGGAATGAGGATCCAAGGAATTCTATCGTCGCCATAACCATAACTATGATAATTATGATGAGTCAATCTCGCTTAGTCTACCCCTAACATCGAGGAGTAAGTCAAGCAAGCATAATTGACCTTAATTCATAAGTCCTAACCAACTTACCAAACTAGTTGATAAAAGGCTAGCTTTAGTGGAAATAAGAGTCAACTAACTCCCCAAGAATTACCACTAAATGCCGGACATTATGACTCTAGTAACCTAGGAACTCAAACCCCAAGCCAAGGTGTGAAAATCTACTCAAAATTACCAAGTGGTATTTTTACAAACACTTGGTGGGCATAAAACCAAAACATGAGAATTTGCAAAGGAAAATAGAAAACTATAACCAACTATTCACAAAACCAAATATAAACAAGTAACTGAGCATAAAGAAAGCAATAAACATTAAATTCATCAATCAAAACTTCAAAAAACTCAAAATTGCAATTATAAACAAAATAACTTGAACCAAAGGAAATGAAAGTAAAGACAATGTAATTAAAGAGAAAATTAAGAGTACTTACAATTAAAGAAGCAAAATCCAAAATCAAAGTTTGCTATAAAATGCTACAATGAAAATTGATAAACCCTAAGAGAGTAATCTACTCTATACTACTCCTACTCCTAATTAACTATGCAAAAAAAATGTAAAAATGATGCCTCCTACTCTAATGCCTTCATAAGTGTTGATATCCCCTTCATATAGCATCAAAATCCAGCCTTCAACCCTTCCAAAATGGGCCAAAAGCCATCAGAAATCGCAGCACGTGTTTCATTAATGAAACCACGTGCAGGGTCCTGTGCGTACGCACAGATGTGTGCGTACGCATACTTGGCTGAATGTTCTTCCGTGCATACGCACAGATGGTTGTGCGCACGCACACTTCGCTGTGTGTGCTTTTCCTTGTTTTCTTCATGTGTTCTCTCTTCTACACGCCTTCTTCCACTTTTGCTTAGCCAATCTTGCCTAAATGACCTGAAATCACTCACGAAACATATCACGGCATCGAATGGCATAAAAGTGAAATTAATTTGCTCAATTTAAGCACAAAATTGCATGTTTTCACATTTAAGTTCAATTTAGGAATCAAACACAAAAATATGCTATTTTAGTTCTTAAGTATGACTTTATGTGATGAAATCCGTACAAAATTGAGTCAAAATATATCATAAAATATGGATTCATCATTCATCCATACAAAAATATTTGGCGCCCAGTGTAAGACGGGTAAATCAATTATTTTCCGCTCCACCGAGGTTCAAAATATTTGAATTAGTTTCAAATTCTTGAATCTATTTCAGAAACATCAATCAATTTTAAGTAATATCGTTTTAGCAATTTATGTATTCTAAAATTCTTAATTATTCAACTTTTACTCAAAACTGAGTTTCACAGAGTCATATAACATTGATTGAAGACTATAAATAATTCAATTCGATTAACAAAAAATTATTGATACAAATTTTAAATTTATTATACTTTCTATTAATGATCCGAAGCTCAAACTCCTAAAAATTTGAATAAATCAATGTATATTCTATAATATTTTTTTTACTTTCATGTTCCTTAATTACTTCTTGTGTTGTATATAATTGTTGCTAGAATATCCCAAAAGTCAGGATATGAAAATCTAAAAAACTTTTCCAAAAATTAATTTTAAAGTTTGACAAATTACAACTTCAAAAGAAAAAATATGAACATCACTTACTAGTTATCTCTCTAACAGTTCTTCATTTCACGCGTAAGCATGATGGACGCGTACGCGTCACCTGCCTTGTTTTGTTTCATGCGCACGCGCGCGTCGACTTTACGACCTCTGCTCTCCCATTTCTGCCCTGTTTCTTTTCCTTTCTTCTTCTTTCTTCTTTCTTCTTCCTTTCTTACTTTCTTCTTCTCCATCTTTTCAAAGTTTCACTTCTCATCTCTATCCACTTTCATTTTCATTTGTCTATTGCGTTCGCATCCTTTCATTCATTGCATTTTAACTTTATGCTTGTTCTTATTTTCTCCTCTAAGTTTGCTATCTTTCCATTGGTGTTGAATTTTCTTACTCAACTGTTGAATATTTCTTGAATTGTTTTTGTGCCTCGTGACTTATTTCATATTGATTGGGTGATAAAATTTTTAGGTCAATGCTTAATCTCTATTAATACTTGCATTCGTTGTGCATTGATATGAACTCACGTTGTCATTCATGACCCACTTTTTCTTACTCATTATTGCGATTTTTTCACCGTTGATATGCCATTCGCTTACCTTGTTTTCTCACTTACATGTTGTAGCTACCATGTAGTTGAGAATCCCACTCTTATGTGACATTAGCCCCCACCTATATTCTATTTGCTTTATTTTTTGGCATATTCTTTTGTTCTTTTCTCCCCTTTCAGGCTGGCCACCAAGAAGGGAAAGGAAAAGCTTCTAAATAAGGCGAAAAGCAAGTCTCTCCGCACAATCTTTTAAAGAAACTCATCAGTGGTAGCATCCCACCCCTTGCTCATCTATGAATGCACCGAGGACGGTGCAATCTTTAAGTGTGGGGAGGTCGAGGACCGACTTCCGTGGGTAACTACTTCTTTTTCCAACACTAATTCTTAATCTTCTTTGTTAGTTAGTTGTTGCATTGCATGATAGATTGCATGTTAGTTAGAATTTGTACATATTTTACCACTTCTTTCTTGTTAGGACTACTTGGTTGAAGTGATGATTTCTTTTCCAAGAAACTGTCGTAGGGCATTTCGCTAATTTGAGTCTAAACTTTTGTTGAGCTTGTTTGAAGAATTTATTTTGGAACATGGTTTTAGAGCTAGAACACACAAACCCAGTGAGATTTTGAGCCTATTGATTCGTTGCATCTTATCAACCAATATTTTTTTGGTATGTGTTGTTCTCTCTAAGATTGTGATCTTTGTCTTGCTTGATTCTATATGTCCATTGATTGATGTATGCATGCACTTATGTGATTGAGTCCTTTGTTTCACTAAGCTCACATACCCATATGGCCTTACCCTTTTATCATCCTTTGCAAACCAATGTTGAGTCTATTTTACCTCATTTGTTCTCTATTTTAGCACATCACTAACTCTAAGCGGAAGATAATGAATGTCCTTAATTTGAATCCTTGGTTAGCTTAGACTATTGAGAGTGTTCATGATTTAAGTGTGTGGAGGTTAGGTTTGGGAACATTTGGTTTGGAAATTGGGTATGTTATACTTTTTGTAAAAATGTGAAAGGAATTTTGGGCGCATGTTCATGCATTCAATAACTTAATCATATGCATTGATCTCTCATGTATATATAATCCACGACATATATAAAATGCATAAAAAAGAAAAAAAAAGAAAAAAAAGCAATAAAAGGGGACAAAAATTCCCTAAAGAAAGTGGTGATAGCAATGCATATGAGTTGTATTCAAATTTGGGATGCATGAATATGTGGAAAAGAAAGTCAATGGGTAGTTAGGTTTTGCATTTTGATTACATGGATTGTCTTAGGTTAGGTGGGAAGTTTAGGTTAATCAAGAATTCAGATTTTAGTCCACTTAACCAAATACATTCCTACCTTGACCCTAACCCCATTAAAACCCTTAAAAGACCTCTTGATATGTGTGTTCATGCATTGAATTCTTGTTGATTGGTAGAAGAAGAGCAAGGCTTAGAAAGCAAGATTAGTAGAGAATTGAGAGAATCGACCCTCAAACACTAGAGAGATTAGAGTGCAAACATTTCCGGCGAGGGTTCGATGCTCAATTTCTTGTTCCCAGCTTTCATGAGCTTTCTTCTTACAAGTTTGTTTGTACTTCATTTTGAAATTTGAATTAGTGGAATTCATGAATACATGGTCTAGTCCTACTTGTTCATATATTCTTGGAGATTAATTTACTTTTAACCAAGTAGGTAGAACCATTTAGCATGTAGTTGCATTCATATAGATAGGTTGCATTGTATAAGTCCTACCATTTATTTTGGTTCCCTTGAGCTTAGCATGAGGACATGCTAATTTTTAAGTGTGGGAAGATTTGATGAACATCTATTTTATGACTTATTTTGGATCGAATTAATTGGATTTTATCAACTTTACTCACACTTATCCATATAATTTGCATGTTTTTAAGTTCCCTTCCGAATTTTATGCTATGATTGAAAACATGCTTCCTAGGCCTTTAAATTACTAATTTTTAATCCTCTCTTATTACCATTCGATATCGTGGTGTGTTTGTGGTGCACGGAATTGTGATCACACCTTTCACAACTCCGGTACAACTGATCAGCAAGTGTACTAGGTCGTCCAAGTAATAAAACCTTACGCGAGTAAAGGTCGATCCCACAGAGATTGCCAGCTTGAAGCAAGCTATGGTCATCCTGTAAATCTTAGTCAGGCAGATTCAATTGGTTATAAGTTTTGATAATTGAAAGATAAATAAAACATAAAATAAAATAAGATACTTATGTAATTCATTGGTGATAATTTCAGATAAGCGTTTGGAGATGCTTTGTTGCTTCTGAACCTCTACTTTCCTATTGTCTTCATCCAATCATGCGTGCTCCCTTCCATGGCAAGCTGTATGTTGGTAGATCACCATTGTCAATGGCTACCATCCGTCCTCTCAGTGAAAATGGTCCAGGTACGGTTTCTGTACGGCTAATCAACTGTCGGATCTCTCATCTCGGATGAAAAATACCAGGCACAGCTACCCCACGGCTAATCATCTGTCGGTTCTCACTTGTGTCAGAATAGGATCTCTCTATCCTTTTGCACACTGTCACTGCGCCCAACATTCGTGAGTTTGAAGCTCGTCACAGTCATCCTGTCCCAGATCCTACTCGAAATACCACAGTCAAGGTTTAGCCTTTCTGGATCTCAGAAATGCTGCCAATTGGTTCTAGCCTCTACCACGAAGGTTCTAATCTCACGGATTCGAATGCTCTATTGTCAAGAGAGGCAAGTCAAATCTGTGGATTAGAAAACCAAGAGACTATACTCCGGCTGTCGTCCAATGACTACGTTGAACATCATGTAGACCACTTGTGGTTGTCAGGCACGCGGATCTTGGCTAAGCGAGTAACGAAGATAGTGGGTGATTGTCATGGGTCACCCCTTCATTCTGACTTAACTGAATTAAGTACGAGAGTATATCTTGCAGAAGAAGTAAGCATGAATTGAAAGAGAAATAATAGTACTTGCATTAATTCATGAAGAACAGCAGAGCTCCGCACCTTAATCTATGAGGTGTAGAAACTCCACCGTAGAAAATACATAAGAGAAAAAGGTCTAGGGTTCGAACACTTCCGATCAGGGTTCGATGCTCAATTCCTTGTTTCCGGATTTCATGAGATTTCTTCTTGCAAGTTTGTTTGTACTTCATTTTGAAATTTGAATTAGTGGAATTCATGAATACATGGTCTAATCCTACTTATTCATATATTCTTGGAGGTTGATTTACTTTTAACCAAGTAGGTAGAAGCATTTATCATGTAGTTGTATTCATATAGATAGGTTGTATTGCATAAGTCCTACCATTTTTCCTTCACTCTTTTGGTTCCCTTGAGCTTAGCATGAGGACAATGTAATATTTAAGTGTGGGGAGATTTGATGAACCACTATTTTATGACTTATTTTGGATCGAATCCACTAATCCTTTAAATTATTAATTTTTAATATTCTCTTATTATCATTCGATGTTGTAATGTGTTTGTTAAGTGATTTCAGAGTTTATAGGGTAGGAATGGCTTAGAAGAAGGAGAGGAAGCATGCTAAAGTAGAAGGAACACAAGAAATTGAAGATTTGAGAAGTTGGAACCGACACGTATGCGTGGATGATGCGTACACGTGACCAGGAGCTTCGTCCAACCGATGCGTACGCGTGGATGAGGCGTACGCGTGATGAGCGTTACGTGCTGCAATAAAGTGAAAATATTGGGGGAGATTTCTGGGCTGCTTTTGGCTCAGTTTCAGGTCCGAAAATGAAGATAAGAGGCTGGGAAGTGGAACAGGAGTGGAATCCATCATTCCATTCCACACACTTTTAGTTAGAGATAGATGTAGAATTCTAGAGAGAGGATCTCTCCTCTCTCTAGGTTTTAAGGTTTCTTCTTTTATGTTCTGTTTCATCTAGGTTTAGATTCTACTTCTTATATTGATTCAAGTTCCTCTTTTAATTTCTTGTTATTACCTCCTTGTTTTCTTAGTTTTATACGTTATTTCCTTTACCTTGTTGTTTTATTGTTCATGACTCTTTGTTGATTCTAATTTTCTTTTAATGCACTTTGAGGTATTTTATGTTTATTGTCACTTTCTTTAATTTGTTGTTATTGTTTTCTTACAATTGTTAATCTTAGATTTTATTATTTCTTCTTAATTTTTTATGTTTTTGTTTTGTGCCTTCCAAGTGTTTGATAAAATATTTGGTTGAATTTTAAAATGGATTTTTGTGTTCTTGGCTTGGATTGAGTAATTTGGAGACTCTTGAATTGTTAAAGTCTCTTGTTGATTGGTAATTGAAAGTTCCTAGTTGGCTTAAGCTTCACTAAATCTAGTCTTTGATTAGGACTTGTGAACTTAAGTTGATTTTGCTCACTTGACTTTCCTTCAATTGTTAGAGGTTAACTAAGTGAGAGCAAAAAGCAATTACCATCACAATTGACAATGATAATGAGAATAGGAATTCCAATTCCCAACCCTTGCTATGACTTTTCTTAGTTGTTAGTTTATTTTGTTATTTACATTCCTTGTTCACCATTAAAAAAAACCCAAAAAAAATACTTTTCTGCAACCAATAATAAGTACACTTCCCTGCAATTCCTTTGAGAGACGACCCGAGATTTAAATACTCCATTTATTTTTATTGGTTTGCATTGTGACAAACAAATTAAACGTTGACCAAGGATTGTATGTCAGTTTAGAACTATACTTGCAATACGATTTTATTGAGAAATTCTTTACCGACATAAATCCTCCGTCAATAAGTTTCAAGTATATTATGAGTTATTCCGATTATTTTGATGTGGTGGCCTTGCATTTATTTCTAAATGTATGAATTAAAAGTGAATGATTGATATTGAATTTGAGTGTATTGATTCTTGAAGAATAGTGAATTTAGAGAAGTATTATTGATTCTCTGAAAAAAATATTGATTCTTGATACAAGAAAAAGTAAAAGAAAGAGAAAAAGAAAAGCTCAAAAAGAAAATTTAAAAGAGCAAGGATCCAAGGCTTTGAGCATCAATGGTTAGGAGGGTCATAAATTGGCCTAAAAAGCTCAAATGAGTTGCTATCCTAACTAAATGCTTGTGGTGTGAAGGTGTCAAGTAAAAAGCTTGAGACTGAGCAGTTAAAGTCGTGATCCAAAGATAAAGAGTACGCTTAAGAACTCTGGGCTCCACTGTCTGGGAATTTAAGAAAAGCTAAATTCGAATCCAAAGGGTTCCCCTAGTTAAGTGCTTGTGGCGTTTATGTATCCGGTGGTAATACGAGAAAACAAAACGCTTAGAGTCACGGCTAGGCTCAAGAAGGTGCAAAGCACCAAAAAGAAGCTGTGTTCAAGAATCAAGAAAAGCTAAAAGAAGAGAATCAATAATATCAACCGGATTCTAGTTCCAATAGATGTCAATATTTCTGAGCTTCAAAGGAAAGTGAGATGCCAAAACTGTTCAAAAATAAAGAGCTAATAGCCACATTCAATTATTTAGCACTGAGCTTTATTGACAACTCTGAGACTTATTGTATCTTTTTCTTCTTTTTAGTCCTACTTGTTTTCAGTTGCTTGAGGACAAGTAACAGCTTAAGTTTGATGTTCTGATGGGTGGATATTTTATACCCTTTTTGGCACTATTTTCTTAGTGTTTTTAGTTATATTTTGTTGAGTTTTATTATGTTTTAGTACAAAATTCATATTTTGGATGCTACTTTGAGTTTTTGTATTTTTCTTATGATTTTAGGTGATTTTTGGGTGAATCTGGCAAGTTTTGGCAAAGTCTGATTCAGAGGCTAAGAAAGGATAGCAGATGCTGTCAAATCCTGACCTCAATGCATTCAAACGAGCATTTCTGGAACTACAAAGGTCCAATTGACACGATCTTAATGGCGTTAGAAAGCTAACTTTCAGGGCTTTCCAGCAATATATAATGACTGCCTAAAATGGGCATTGAACTCCCATATTACCCCCTTTCTGGCGTTCAACACCCCAAAAGGACCAAAGCCAGCGTTGAACGCCCAAAACTGGTATTCAACGCCACTAAGGGAGCAAGGAAGCAGTGTGGACACTCTCTAGTGGGCGTTCAATAGCCACTCCTTCAAGTTAGACGCCATGTTCAACCCAAACACTCATCAAGTGAGCCTAGAAGTGGATTTTTGCACCTTTAGCTTAAGCTATTTCATTTTTGTAATTTCTAATTATTATTAATATCTTTTTAGGTCAAGTTATTAGTATAAATAGGAGGAAGATCACTCTTGTTAAGATCTTCGATCATCTATCATCTTCTTCTAACCTATTTTCTGTTTTCTCTATAAACTATGAACGGCTAAACCTCCTAGGTTAAGGATAGGAGCTCTGCTCATTCCTATAGATTAATATAATTATTTTTCTACTTTAATACATGTTTGATTTCATTCTATGATGTATTGTCGTTCTTCATCTTTATGAATCTGGGGTGGAACGAGAGTATGACCCCTTATTCTACATGAGTTCTTTACGAGTCCTGACCCAGATAGTATTGAGCTACGGCTTGAGAGTACATCACGGGTTCCAACAAGTTACTTGGGCTAATTGGGATACGTGACATAAAATCCCATTTGTCATGGGTAATTGAGGTCTCTGTGTCGCTAAGGCTAGAATCATAAAGCTTTATTCTCTGTTTCTGAAAATCTGACCTTGTCTGTGGCGTTTTGAGTAGGATCATCAGAGATTGAATTGCATGAGCTTAACCCTCTTCTAGATTGAACTATCACAGCTGGTGTTTGGTTTGGATAAGAGGAGATTAATGACCACCACCCCTGGCTTAATCACTTACTGCCTTGCCATTGAATGAATCACTCATTATTAAAGTAGTCATTAAGAAGTATTACTCCGGAAAAATAAGCATCTCCAAGGCCTTAACAGATTTCTCACTATTGTGTTTACGTCAATTTTTAATTGCTTTCTTTATTGTTTTGTTTATCCGCCTACAACAACAACAATCAACTTTCTATTCACCTAACTAAGATCTGTAGAATAACCACAGCTTACTCAATCCGACAATCCTCGTGGGATCGACCCTCACTCACTTGAGGTATTACTTGGACGACCTGGTGCACTTGCCGGTTCAATTGTGCGAGTTTTATTTTTGCGCACCAGCACAACAGAGAGACGATATTCGGGTTAGCTACCGGATGTGTCGGGTTTTGGCTGTTTAACTGACACGTGAGCTCATGACCAGTAAGATAGACATGCATTATAGTGCATTTCTTTGAGATTGCTTGGGTTTGCATAATTTTTTAGCTTGCCCAATTGATATTCTGTTAACTGCTGATTATACTACGTGTAATAATTATTCTCTATGTATTGTTTGATTGTCGATTTGATTGCTTGTGTTTGTGACTTGTTTGTTTGGATTATGGTTGAGTGTGGTGGCTTGTAAGTGATTAATTATGTTTTGGGCCGAAGGCTGTGAATTGATTATGCTTTAGGCCGGAGGCTGTAATTAATTTATATTTAAGGTTTAGCAAAGTATGAAAAATTAAACTGATTCAGCATAGACTTAATAAACCTATGCTTGGAACATGTTGGTCATTCATACAATTTAAGTAACTTTTAAGATATTTATAATAAAAATCTAAATTTGGATTTTTGGGTAATTACTTGTTGATTTTCAAAGAGGTTCATAAGACGAACGATGATCACTACAGTTGAAAACAACTTTCTTTTATATATCTTCTTATGACAATTCTAAAACTCCTCTGGTGAGACTGTGTGGTTAGGTTCTCACCCCCTATAGACTTATCTTTTCAGAAAACGGACGAAGAAGCTTATGAAGAGATTACTACATTTTTGGTTATGCGATATTGTTGTATTAGCTTAGTTATTAATTTTTTTCTCGCTATTATTATTATATTTTTGTAAAGAGGGATAGGGGTCATAATTGTAATGATATCTAATATTTGTAAGTTACTTTTATAAAGGACTCTTATTATTATGTATATATATACATACATGAAGTGATGTAATTGGTTTGTATGTATGCATGTTTGTAAAAAGATAAGAAAAGTATTTTCGGTTTTCAAAGAGAAGTTGATACAGTTTCAAGTTAAAGGCTTTTATTTTATTACTAAATATATAGATGTTGTTGTAATATCTTCTTTATCAGAGTGGCGCAGCCGGAAGTGTGACATTCTGGTAGTAAGGATGTTACATCACCTTAATGTGGGTTTTAAATTACATAAATAAGAGTATAGTACGACCACCTATTGATAAGAGCCTTTCTCCTTCGATATACTATTTGGTTGCATCATGGTAAGAAGCAAGTTGAAGAGAGCTCTAGCTGCAAACGAGTAATTGAAAAAGTGAAAATCATGTATCCCAAGTAAATTCAATGTCACAAATAGCCAACGAGGCATTCAATTTTACAATAAAACATGAGAGCAAGGACACAATAACGGCTGAACATGTTGAAGATGATGAAGAGCATTTGTCGTATTTTTATGAAGGTCCAAATTCAAGGTGAGGGATTTTAATGATCTATTTACAAATAAAGAGCATGAATTATATTCCGAATGCTCAAAATACTTAAAGTTATCCTTTTTAGTGAAGTTTTATCATATTAAGTGTATGTGCAGTGTAAGTGACAAGGCAATGTCCATTATTCTAGATTTATTGTGAGATACATTTGAGCAATCAAAACTTTCGAGGATATTGTATGAAGCCAAAAGTCTATCAAAAAGTTAGATATTGAATACAGAAAGATAGATGCATGTCCAAATGATTGCATGCTCTATCAAGGTAATGATGAAGACTTGACCAAGTACAAGTGATGTGGAACTTCAACATGGAAACAAAAGACGCAGAAAGATTCAATTATTAAGCTCAAAATACCTGTTAGGAAAAATGAAAAACCTTTACCAGTGAATATTCTTTATTACTTTCCTCTCATACCACGACTGCAATAGTTATTCATATGTAGCAAAACATCAATTCACATGTTATGGCATAAAAAGGCTTATAATAAGGATGACTTGTTTGGGCATCCAAAGAACGCTGAAGCATGGAAAACATTTTATCAAAGTATACTCATTTTTCTAAGGATCCGTGCAGTGTTTGCTTAGCCTTAGCTAACAACAATTACTCCTTTAGGTAATATAAGCACAAAGTATTCCATCTGGCTTGTGATTTTTATTCTATACGATCTTTCTCCATAGCTTTGCATGAAGCAGACTTCTTTTATTTTATCTATGATTATTCCTAGGCCCAACATGTCAGGTAATTTACATGTTTTACTTGCAACCTTTGGTTGATGAGTTGAAGCAATTATGGGATAGCGTTGAAACATATGGTGCTAACGAGGAAAATACTTTCAAGATGTTTGCGGCACTAATGTGGACTATTAGCAACTTTCTAAGATTGAAAAACTTATCTAGGTGGATTACACACAGTGGGTTAGCATGTCCTATGTGTAACTTGGATGCTAAGGCTCAGCAGCTCACATTCAGTCAAAATGAGGTTTCATGGGTCATCATCATTTTCTAAATCAGGGCCATAAATTTAGACTAGACTAGACCATAAATCATCATTTTCTACCAAAGAAGTTGTCTGGAATAGATATCTTGAGGCAAGAGTCCAATGTGCATGTCTCATTCAGTAAGAGTTCAAATATGACCGTAAAAAAAAGACACAGTGGTCAAGATGCCGACCAGGATGACTCGCATAGAAAAAAGAAGAGTGTATTATTTGACCTCTCAAACTGGGAGGATGATATGATGCATCATATCCTCGATGTAATGCATATAGAGAAAAATGTTTGTGGTAATATGGTTTTCACTATATTAAATGATAGTGGAAAATTAAAAGACAATCTTAAAGTTTGCAAAAACTTACCGTGCATGGGCATAAGGCCTGAATTATGGTCGTGCAAAGGTGGTAAATATCCTTCTGTCATATGTACAATGTGAAATTTACAAAACGATGTTTTCCTAAAGATTATAAAAAATATGGTCTTTCTAGACCGTTACCGGTTACTTTAGCAATATTGCTCGTTGTGTTGACTTGCCATAACGTATGTTTTCTGGGTTGAAAAGTCATGACTTCCATATTCTAATGGAATATTTACTTCTAATTTTGTTGAAGAATACATTGCCTGCCTCGGTGTCCACTGTGATAGCCGATCTTTTTATCAGTTTTTCAAGAACTTCGTGGGAAAGCCATAAGCCCTCTATGACTTGTTGATCTCCAAAATCATGTTGTCTAGACCCTGTGTAATATAAAAATGATTTTTTTTCCATCCTTTTTCACAGTCATGGTTCACCTTATCATGTACTTGTTGAATAAATAAATCTTGGTAGTCTAGTGCATTATCAATGGATGTATCCAATAAAAATGTTAGTTTCTAAAAAAACCCCTTTATGACATCAAATTCGATCAATTATGTATACTAAGTGTATCCTTGTATTTATATGAAAGGTATCTGGGTTGTTTGAAGCAATATGTACGTAATATGGCACAAGCAGAAGGCTCAATTGTGAAGGTCTACTTATCTGAGAAAATTCTAACTTTTCTATTCTAGATATCTAGATAATATTGAGACTAGAATCAACCAACTAGTGTGAGTTCATGATCAACCTATTGACATTAGACTTAATTTAAGGAAAAATATGTTCCCAAAAATTAAAAAGTCGTGAGGGGCTGCTTCACATTTTATACTTACTCCAATGGAAAAACATCTCATGTGCTAGTCAACTGCGAGGTTGTGAAAGGATTTATTGAGTAAGTATGCTTTTTTTTTCCAAACACGAATATAGCTCTTTCTACCCATTGACTATTTGGACTAATTTTCTATTATTTCAGAAAAATATTTAAGGAAAAAACAAAGAAACGGTTAGAGGATCAAACAAGGTCACAATCTAAGACAGATAGTGTTGTGGATTAGAAATTTTCTTGGTGGTTCAAGCATGAGATTGACAGAATATTGTTATGACCAATGTTTTTTTGGCCTATAATATATCTATCTTTGATCTCACTGAGGATGCTTGTTATATGGTGCTAGGTTTCAATGAAAAGTATGCAATATTTGAATGAAATAAAGATGCTTGCATGCAGCCCCATGCTTCAGGCAAGATATTTTGGGGTGTACAACATCAATGGATGCAAGTTTAGATCTATCACAAAGGAAAAAAGGGATGAAAACTCAAATTAGTGGAGTTTATCTTTTAATATAAGAAGTTATACAAGCATGTGTGACAATGGAGTGGTTGTTGCCAGTGTTCCATATTACGAAAAAATAGTGGACATAATTGAATTGAACTATAGCTATCATTTCACAGTTGTATTATTCAAGTGTATTTATGCTGATACAATTATCAGTAAAGGCATCAAACAAGACCATTTAAGCTTTACTAGTGTTAATTTCTCTTGTCCGATACATATCGGTAATAAAGATGATGAACCATACATATTCACATCAAAGACTCATTGACGAACGGATTTTTGCTAGTAAAGAATTCACAAGAGTAATCACGTCTTAAGTATAGTTTCTAAACCAACAAAGAATATTTTCATACAAAAACTTGTTGTCACTAAAGCAAACCCAATAAAATTAAACCGAAGTATTTAAACCTCAGGTCGTCTCTCAAGGAATTGCAGGGAGGTGTATTTATTATTGGTTATGGAAGGTTATCTTTTTGGGGTTTTTGAATAAGGAACAAGAAAAGTAAATTGCAAGAAAGTAAATTAATAATTAAGAAAACTCTTGGCAAGGTATGAGAATTGAACGTCCTATCCTAGTTATCCTTATCAATTGTGATGAGAATTGTTCATTGCTCCCACTTAGTTAACCCTTACTAAATAAAGGAAAGTCAAGTGAACTAATCAATTTGATTCCTCAAGTCCTAGTCAACTCCTAAGGAAAGACTAGCTTTAGAGGGATCCAAATCAACCAGAAAACTCTAATTATCAGTCAACAAACGAGTTTGATAACTCAAGCATCTCCAATTACTCAACCAAAGCTAAGAATGTAAAAAGCTAAATTAAAATCATAAATATGAAATACCTCAAATTGTATTAAATAAATAAATCAAATCTAACATGGAGTTCATAAACCAAATTGGGAAAATAAATAAACTAGAACGCTAGAATAAATAAAAGTAGAAGAGAAACTAAACTAAAGGAACATTGAACCTGGAATTGAGAAGAAATAAACCTAAAACTAAGAGAAATCATAAAACCTAGAGAGAGGAGAGAGCCTCTCCCTCTAGAAAACTAAATCTAAAACCTAAAATTATGTGAATGAATGTTGTATGAGTTCCCCCTTGTGTTCCCCCCATTCTGCAGCTCTTATTCTGTGTTTTTCGGGCTTAGAACTGGGCCAAAAGGAGCCCAGAAATCGCCCCCAGCGCTTTCTGCAACTTTCTTCACGTGGCGCATGTCACGCGTACGCGTAGGTCACGCGTGCTCGTCTTTGGCGAAATTCCTTGTCACGCGTATGCGTCGCTCGTCTTCTGCGCTAGGCACGCATACGCATCGTCCACACGTGCGCGTCACTGCCAGCTTCTCTAAACTTCATTTTCGCACGTTCCTTCCACTTTTGCATGTTTCCTTTCCATCCTCTAAGCCATTCCTACCCTATACAGCCTGAAAACACTCAACACACGGACCACGGCATCAAATGGTAATAAAGGATAATTAAAATTGACAGTTTAAAGGCCTAGGAAACATGTTTTCAACTATATCACAAAATCAGGAAGGAATTGTAAAACCATGCAAATTATATGAATAAGTGAGCAAAGAATTGATAAAAACCACTCAAATTAGCACAAGATAAACCATAAAATAGTGGTTTATCACTCATCTCGTTTACTATATGGATGATGAAGTAGATAAAGAATGGAGTGTAGTGGTTCATTTGAAACCATGAGACTGGTATGACATGGGAGAAGACAATGAAGAAGCTAAAGTTGATTTTTGTCCACAACCAAGGTTGAACATGTCAACTGAAAGTGACATTAGAGATTTACAGCTCACAATGAATGATGACATAAAAGACTCCACAGATGATGCTTTTGATAATAAGGATGAGGCTGGAGAATATAAATAGTAAAAAGTTAATGTAATTTAAGAATTATCTTTGTATAATAGACAGAAAAATAATGTTATTTATGTTAGCAATTTGCTTGGTATATTATGATCTGGAGTTTGATATTTTAATGTAAATCTGCTGCTTTATTAGTTTTATCTAAAAATATATTTTTTCTTTTTTATAACTTATTATTAGGAAAAATTATTTTACAATGAAAAAGTAATATCGTTGTTGATGTTATTGTTATTGTTGTGAAGAGTTGATGGTTTTAATAGGACAAATGAAAATGGAAGACTTTTATCATGCTGTGTGAGCACAATATTTGCTAAAGAAATGACTTTTGCCTCCTCATTCCCTTCATTAGAACATACAATTTCTGTTGCCAGAGACATAGTTTAATAATCTTGATATTAGGTGTTAGTTGGAGGCTATATCAGCATGCTCTACCATGTAGGTTTGCACCCTAATGCTACCATTAAAAATTTTTTTGACTTACTATGTGTAATATGTAATAACTTGATATATGCTATTCTAGTTGCTTCAATGATATTTCTTACATTAAAATTGGAACTTGAAGGGACTGCATGAATAGGAACAAAATTACAAGAAAAACATTGGGCATGCTTTTCTAACATGTGCATCTGAGAAGAGCTTTAAAGACATACTTGTTGAATTGAAGGTAAATAAATAAATCTATGAAATAGAAAGTCCATCATTTTCTGATGGTGTGTTTTACGAAAAAGATCCTGAACTATATATTTATTGTGTTGATGTGCTATACAAACAAGTTACTTGTTGAGTTGGATATTACATTACAGGAGGAAATGAAGATTATAGAATTTCACCTCATAGAGCTTTTTTACAAGAGAGAACGAATCCGCTTCGAAATTGTTAGCCAATTTGCTATAACTAGTCCTAATAAGGTAGATGGTACTTGCTGTTTATTTTGTTTGGTCATGAAAAATGTCTTAACATTTTAACGTACATTTTTTCTAAATTAGTATCTAATTAAACTTGGAAGTTCTTACTTATGACTTGAGCATACTTGCATTGTTTTATGCATGTTGAAATTGTCAGAGTTAGCTGAAGATGGAGGCAAAACAGTTAATGATACTCTAGATGGAGCAGATGTAATAACCCAATTTCTAGTACGTCATGATCATACCGAAAATTGAGTATTACCAACTTATTTCCTAGATATAACAATTATTTAATAGTAAGCATGTAACCTTGTTAGCGCGTAATCAAATTTTCAAAAAAACTTTTTCTTTATACAAAAGGATACGGAAAATTAAATTAACATACATGAACAACAATACAAAAAATAAATACATGAATAAAAAAGGTAGTCATAATAATATACATCATGTACATATATATAGAGACATCATCAAAAAGAAGACAGTTAATACATTTTCATACATCCTTTATCCAAAATATATACATATATAAACACTTGACACTCCGGGGCTTGACCCATAGAAGAAACCTTTAGTGTGACGTTCAAATTAGCCTAAGAAGTCTAACAAAATTCTAGTCTCTCTATGGGTCTAACAAAAAGTGAGAGTCTAAACCCAAAATACTGGTGCTAAGCTGAAGCACGTTAAAACGAGCTACCGTATTCGAAACTGTCTGCAGTCAAGCATCGCTATCAAAAGATGAGATCTCCACCACCTCAAGATACTCCTCAGGGTCCTCATTGTCATTATCAGATATCTCTAGGATATTATAGGAATCTTGGGTACCACTGTCACTGCACTGATCTCCGTGTATAGGTCCACTAGCGAACACAGGTCCGTTCACTGGCATCTACTCTAGTTTCTCTACTGAAGGACCCAATTGATCTTCTGACTGCGCCCCCAATGAATGTGATGCAATCGGCTCAAAAGGAAAGTCTCCATCAAGCTGAGGCGCGGGAACATACTCCTCAACTCGAACAGGCTAAAGGATTACCTAATTCCCTGGATGTGCTGCATGAGGGTGTCAAGGTTTGTCCAGAAAGGATGGTGAGCTATGTCCGGGTGAAGCCACGATAGCAGAAACTCATATGGTGCATCAGCATCGAAGTGAAGAGTGTTTATATCGGGTGCTGAAAAGGGTGTTTACGTAATATATACAAGCGTACTCGAGGCTCGGCGGCTACTATATAGAAACTACGATGTGCCGGTTCTTCATAGATATATGGATAATCAAGCTCGTAGAAGACCAGTCCCATCTCCATCTAAAGGGGGAAAAGAAGGGGTAAGAACTGAGAAGCCCTTAGTAAGGTCGGGGTAGCTAGTTAGATTCATTTTATTATATACTCAGCCATCAACCACAATCAGCACAGCATAACCAACTTAATGTTTAGAGAACAAAGAAATTAGGCACAGCACACACATAATTACAGATAATGGATTTCATAGAAAATATGCGCAAACAATATGATGCATGTCTATTCCTAGTTCAGGTAATGAGTTCATCTGTCGGTTTTTACCCGCTCCCGATATAATCCAACACCGTATGTCAGATATGGCTTTCCAGTGGCATAACCTCTACAAGAAATCCACTTTACAACATGCCAAATGTAACCTTTGTAAGCCCTCTCCATTACAGGCGCTGCTTCTCCAGCTGAAGTATGTTTCCCCTACATTAGAAAGTAATTCTGGGTGGACTCACTACCATATCTCTATTACACCTCTAGTAGTAGACACAATCAACAGTTACTTATCTTTTCTCTTTTCTTTTCCTTTTTTTAACTTCACATACTATCTTCGTACTATTCTCTCACTATTTCCTAAATGTTTTATGAAAGGAGAAACTTAAGGTTCTCAATTTAACGCTGTATTTCTAACACTTTTAAAAATCTTATTATTTTATCTTCTTTCTTATTTAATAAATAAAAAGAATAATAACCTTAATAAAAATATACTAATAAAATATACTAGTTAAATTAGTATAAGAAATAATATTAATCAAAGATTAGTAATATTTAGTATTTCTATTTTAACATAAAAAAACCAGTTTGTAAGGCTTTATTTTAAATTTTTAGAAATTTCATTTTAAATCTCAAGCTTTTAAATATTTTATTTTTTAACCCAATAATTTATAAAATCACTAATTTAACTTCATATTTCTAAAAATAACCTTGAACTTTTATAAAATATATGTTTTACCCCTGAACTTTTATTTATTACTCAAAATACTCCCAAACTTATATAATTACTATTTTTAACCCCGATCTTTTATCAAATTACATTTTTATTCTCAAAAAGAAATTTAGTGTTGGTGACTAACAATCCTTATCAAAACCGAAACCTTCTCTGGTGATCTTTCAAAATATATACTTGATTTTAAATCTATTTTCGAGCTTTACAGTTACCGATTCTTCACAACTTTTAATTTAATCTCTCCACCATCAAACCTCATCAATTTCTACCAATATTTCACATCACACTAGCCCCAAATTCATCAACAACACTCACGGTTATGGGATGTGCCAATTGGCCAAACCATAGTCTCAATAAAGCAACAATATATCAACGAAATTCAACATAATTTTAATCAATCTCAAACAATGATCAACAAATTAAACCAACATTCACTTATCATAATCATATTTAATCGGTATGAAATTACCAAACCCTATCTTTGTACGAGAATTACAACAACTGAAGCTCCAGTGAAGTCTTCTGAATGAGAAATTGAAGAATAAAATGTTGAAAATTGGTTACTCCTTCCAATGCTTCAACTCGGCCGAACCACCATGGAGGGAGAAAACTTTATCGTCGATTTTTTCCAAACAAAAGTGACATCAACATGAAGAGAAGAAAGATACAAACACTTTAATCAGATTAGATTTTTTATTGGAACTACGGATCTCAAGAAATCAAGCTCAGAAGGTCAAAGATTCCATGGTCTCTCTCTCTCTCTCTCTCTCTCTCTCTCTCTCTCTCTCTCTCTCTCTCTCTCTCTCTCTCTAAAAATTGTTCGGTCATGCATGAGGATGGAATGATTAATGGTAATTAAGGATGATTAGGTGTCAAGGGTGGGGTTAGGTGTCAAGTTGTAAAACTCCTGAGTCAGGGTTTCAAGTTATAAATATCTTAAATGAATAATTACAAAGGTTAGATGTATTAAAATACAAGTAATAATATATATATATATATATATATATATATATATATATATATATATAGGTTACTAATATAAATGACATTAGTAACTGGTGCACGAAATTGTGATCCCTGATAATGGCTCCAAAAACTTGGTGCTCTTAATCTTAATTCATAATTTGTCACAACTTCGATACAGCCAACCAGCAAGTGCACTGGGTCGTCCAAGTAATAAAACCTTACGTGAGTAAGGGTCGATCCCACGGAGATTTTTGGTATGAAGCAAGCTATGGTCATCTTGTAAATCTCAGTCAGGCGGATATCAAATGGTTATGGAGTTTTCGAATAATAATAATAAATAAACAGAAAATAAAGATAGAAATACTTATGTAATTCATTGGTGAGAATTTCAGATAAGTGTATAGAGATGCTCTCGTTCCTCTGAACCTTTGCTTTCCTGCTGTCTTCATCCAATCATTCCTACTCCTTTCCATGGCAAGCTTTATATAGGGCATCACCGTTGTCAATGGCTACATCCCATCCTTTCTGTGAAAATGGTCCAAATGCTCTGTCACGGCACGGCTAATCATCTGGAGGTTCCCGATCATACTGGAATAGGATTCACCCTCCTTTTGCGTCTGTCACTACGCCAGCACTCGCGAGTTTGAAGTTCGTCACAGCCATCCCTTCCCAGATCCTACTCGGAATACCACAGACAAGGTTTAGACTTTCTGGATCTCAGGAATGGCTATCCATGGGTTCTAACTTATACCACGAAGATTCTAATATCTCGGACTCGGTCCTCTGTATTAGATATCTAAGAGATACTCATTCTAGCTTGTTTGCATGTAGAACGGAAGTGTTTGTCAGGCACGCGTTCATAAGTGAGAATGATGATGAGCGTCACATAATCATCACATTCATCATGTTCTTGGGTGCGAATGGATATCTTAGAAGCGGAATAAGTTGAATTGAATATAAAACAGTAGTACTTTGCATTAAATCATGAGGAACAGCAGAGCTCCACACCTTAATCTATGGAGTGCAGAAACTCTACCGTTGAAAATACATAAGTGATGAAGGTCCAGGCATGGCCGAATGGCCAGCCCCCAAACGTGATCAATATGATCCAAAGTTGAACTAAAAATCATAAGATAATTATACAATAGTAAAAAGTCCTATTTATACTAAACTAGCTACTAGGGTTTACAGAAGTAAGTTATTGATGCATAAATCCACTTCCGGGGCCCACTTGGTATGTGCTTGGGATGAGCTTGAATTTTACACATGCAGAGGCTTCTTTTGGAGTTGAACGCCAAGTTGTAACGTGTTTTTGGCATTCAACTCTGGTTTGTAACGTGTTTCTGGCGTTTAACTCCAGACTGCAGCGTAGAACTGGCGTTCAACGCCCTTTTGCGTCATCTAAACTTGGGCAAAGTATAGACTATTATATATTTCTGGAAAGCCCTGGATGTCTACTTTCCAACAACGTTGAGAGCACGCCATTTGGAGTTCTGTAGCTCCAAAAAATCCACTTTGAGTGCAGGGAGGTCAGAATCCAACAGCATCAGCAGTCCTTCTTCAACCTCTGAATCTGATTTTTTGCTCAAGTCCCTCAATTTCAGCTAGAAAATACCTGAAATCACAGAAAAACACACAAAATCATAGTAAAGTCCAGAAATGTGAATTTAACATAAAAACTAATAAAAACATCCCTAAAAGTAACTAGATCCTACTAAAAATATACTAAAAACAATGCCAAAAAGCGTATAAATTATCCGCTCATCACAACACCAAACTTAAATTGTTGCTTGTCCCCAAGCAACTGAAAATCAAATAGGATAAAAAGAAGAGAATATAATATAAATTCCAAACTATCAATGAAACATAGCTCCAATCAGATGAGCGGGACTTGTAGCTTTTTGCCTCTTGAATAGTTTTGGCATCTCACTTTATCCATTGAAGTTCAGAATGATTGGCATTTATAGGAACTCAGAGTTCAGATAGTGTTATTGATTCTCCTAGTTCAGTATGTTGATTCTTGAACACAGCTACTTTATGAGTCTTGGCCGTGGCCCTAAGCACTTTGTGTTCCAGTATTACCTCCGGATACATAAATGCCACAGACACATAACTGGGTGAACTTTTTTAGATTGTGACTCAGCTTTGCTAAAGTCCCCAATTAGAGGTGTCCAGGGTTCTTAAGCACACTCTTTTTTTTTTTTTTTGCTTTGGACCTTGACTTTAACCGTTCAGTCTCAAGTTTTCACTTAACACCTTCACGCCACAAGCACATGGTTGGGGACAGCTTGGTTTAGCCGCTTAGGCCAGGATTTTATTCCTTTAGGCCCTCCTATCCACTGATGCTCAAAGCCTTAGGATCCTTTTTATTTAACCTTGCCTTTTGGTTTTAAGGGTTATTGGCTTTTTGCTCTTGCCTTTTGGTTTTAAGAGCTTTTGGCTTTTTCTGCTTGCTTTTTCTTTTTCTATTTTTTTCTGCAAGCTTTGTATTCACTGCTTTTTCTTGCTTCAAGAATCATTTTTATGATTTTTCAGATTATCAAATAACATGACTCCTTGTCATCATTCTTTCAAGAGCCAACATATTTAACATTCATAAACAACAACTTCAAAAGACATGTGCACTGTTCAAGCATTCATTTAGAAAACAAAAAGTATTGTCACCACATCAATATAATTAAACTAAGTTCAAGGATAAATTCGAAACTCATGTACTTCTTGTTCTTTTGAATTAAAAACATTTTTCCTTTAAGATAGGTGATGGATTCATAGGACATTCATAACTTTAAGAAAAAGTTACTAAATACTAATGATTATGTAATAAGACACTAACATAGATAAGCACTTAACATAAAGAAAACGAAAAACAAAAAATTTTGAGAACAAGGAATGAGTCCACCTTAGTGATGGTGGCATTTTCTTCTTGAGGAACCAATGATGTCCTTGAGCTCTTCTATGTCTCTTCTTTGTCTTTGTTGCTCCTCCCTCAGAGCTCTTTGATCTTCTCTAATTTCATGGAGGATGATTGAGTGCTCTTGATGTTCCACCCTTAGTTGTCCCATGTTGGAACTCAGTTCTCCTAGGGAGGTGTTGATTTACTCCCAAAAGTTCTGTGGAGGAAAGTGCATCCCTTGAGGCATCTCAGGGATTTCTTGGTGATGAGCTTCTTCATGCGTCTCTTGAGATCCATGAATAGGCTCTCTTATTTGCTCCATCCTTTTCTTAGTGATGGCCTTGTCCTCATCAATGAGGATATCTCCCTCTATGTCAATCCCAGCCGAATTGCATAGATGGCAAATGAGGTGAGGAAAAGCTAACCTTGCCATAGTGGAGGACTTGTCAGCCACCTTGTAGAGTTCTTGAGGTATAATCTCATGAACCTCCACCTCTTCTCTAATCATGATGCTATGGATCATGATGGTCCGATCTATAGTAACTTCAGACCGGTTGCTAGTGGGAATGATTGAGCGTTGAATGAACTCCAACCATCCTCTAGCTACAGGCTTAAGGTCCAATCTTAGTTGAACCAGTTTGCCTTTTGAGTCAATCTTCCATTGAGCTCCTTCCACACATATGTCCATGAGGACTTGGTCCAACCTTTGATCAAAGTTGACTCTTCATGTGTAGGGGCGTGCGTTCTCTTCCATCATTGGCAAGTTGAACGCCAACCTCACATATTCCGGACTGGAATCTAAGTAGTTCCCCCGGACCATGGTAAGATAATTCTTTGGGTTCGGGTTCTTACTTTGATCATGGTTTCTGGTGATCCATGCATTAGCATAAAACTCTTGAACCATTAGAATTCTGACTTGTTGGATGGGTTTTGTTATAACTTCCCAACCTCTTCTTTGGATTTCATGTCGGATTTCCGGATACTCATTTCTCTTGAGTTTGAAAGGGACCTCGGGGATCACCTTCTTCTTGGCCACAACATCATAGAAGTGGTCTTGATGGGCTTTGGAGATGAATCTTTCCATCTCCCATGACTCAGAGGTGGAAGCTTTTGTCTTTCCTTTCCCTTTTCTAGAGGATTCTCCGGTCTTAGGTGCCATCAATGGTAATGGAAAAACAAAAAGCTTTATGCTTTTACCACACCAAACTTAGAATATTACTCGCCCTCGAGCAAGAGAAGAAAGAAGAGATGATGAAGAAGAAGAAATGGAGGAGAGGAAGAGAGGTTGTGTTTCGGCCAAGAAAAGGAAGAGAGGGTTGTATTGTGTGAAAATGAAGAAGAATGGAGGGGTTTATATAGTGGAGGGAGAGGGGTTAAGTTCGGCCATTTAGGGTGGGTTTGGGTGGGAAAGTGATTTTGAATTTTGAAGGTAGGTGGGGTTTATGAGGTAGGTTTATGGGGAAGAGTGGATGGATGTGAGTGGTGAATGGGTAATAGGGAAGAGAGAGATTGAGGTGATTGGTGAAGGGTTTTGGGGAAGGGTGTTTATTGGGAAGAGAGGATGAATGAGAAGAGGGAAAAGTATGAGTGGAGGTAGGTGGGGATCCTGTGGGGTTCACAGATCCTGAGGTGTCAAAAATTTGCATCCCTGCACCAATTAGGCATGTAAAATGCCTTTGCATGCAATTCTGGCGTTTAAACGCCGAATTGGTGCTTGTTCTGGGCGTTCAGCGCCCAGATGTAGCATGTTTCTAGCGTTGAACGCCAGTTCTATGCTTGTTTCTGGCGTTCAGCGCCAGCTTTCCTCAGTGTGCATTTTTGGCGTCTGAATGCCAGGATGCTGCTTGTTTTGGGTGTTCAACGCCAGATCCATGCTCTGTTCTGGCGTTGAATGCCAGCCAGATGCTCCTTACTGGCGTTTAAACGCCAGTAAGTCCTTCCTCCAGGGTGTGATTTTTCTTCTGCTATTTTTTATTCTATTTTTGATTTTTCTATTTATTTTATGACTCCACATGATCATGAACCTAATAAAACATGAAAGAACAATAAAATAAAAATAAAGTTAGATAAATAAAAATTGGATTGCCTCCCAACAAGCGCTTCTTTAATGTCAATAGCTTGACAGTGGGCTCTCATGGAGCCACACAGGTGATCAGGTCAATTTTATAGACTCCCAACACCAAACTTAGAGTTTGGATATGGGAGTTCAACACCAAACTTAGAGTTTAGCTGAGGCCTCCCAACACCAAATTTAGAGTTTGACTGTGGGGTATTTAGTTGACTCTGTACTGAGAGAAGCTTACTGTGCCTCTTTTCCATGTTTACAGAAGGATGACCTTGAGTTTTAAACACAAGGGAGTCCTCCTTCAATTGAAGGACTAGTTCACCTCTGTCAACATCAATCATAGCTCTTGCTGTGGCTAGGAAGGGTCTTCCAAGAATGATGGATTCATCCTCATCCTTTCCAGTATCCAGGATTATGAAATCAGCAGGGATGTAAAGGCCTTCAACCTTTACTAACACGTCCTCTACTTGTCCATAAGCCTCTTTTCTTGAGTTGTCTGCCATCTCTAATGAGATTCTGGCAGCTTGCACCTCAAAGATTCCCAGTTTCTCCATTACAGAGAGGGGCATGAGGTTTATTCCTGACCCAAGGTCATATAGAGCCTTCTCAAAGGTCATGGTGCCTATGGTACAAGGTATTAGGAACTTTCTAGGATCCTGTTTCTTCTGAGGCAATCTCAGTTGATCCAATGCATTTAGTTCATTAGTGAACAGGGGAGGTTCATCTCCCCAAGTCTCACTACCAAATAAATTGGCATTCAGCTTCATGATTGCACCAAGGAACTTGGCAACTTGCTCTTCAGTAACATCCTTATTCTCTTCAGAAGAAGAATACTCATCAGAGCTCATGAAGGGCGTAAGGAGGTTTAATGGAATCTCTATGGTCTCTAGATGAGCCTCAGATTCCTTTGGTTCCTCAAAGGGAAACTCCTTGTTGATCACTGGACGTCCCAGGAGGTCTTCCTCCTTGGGATTCACATCCTCCCCTTCTTTCTTGGATTCGGCCATGATGGTTATATCAATGGCCTTGCACTCTCCTTTTGGATTTTCTTCTGTATTGCTTGGGAGAGCATTAGGAGGGGTTTCAGTGATCTTCTTACTCAGCTGGCCCACTTGTGCCTCCAAATTTCTAATGGAGGACCTTGTTTTATTCATGAAACTCACAGTGGCCTTAGATAGATCAGAGACTAAGTTTGCTAAATTAGAGCTATTTTGTTCAGAGTTCTCTGTCTGTTGCTGAGTGGATGATGGAAAAGGCTTGCTATTGCTAAACCTATTTCTTCCACCATTATTAAAGCCTTGTTGAGGCTTTTGTTGATCCTTCCATGAGAGATTTGGGTGATTTCTCCATGAGTGATTATAGGTGTTTCCATATGGTTCACCCATGTAATTCACCTCTGCTATTGTAGGGTTCTCAGGATCATAAGCTTCTTCTTCAGAAGATGCCTCTTGAGTACTGTTGGATGCAGCTTGCATTCCATTCAGACTCTGAGAAATCATATTGACTTACTGAGTCAATATTTTATTCTGAGCCAATATGGCATTTAGAGTATCAATTTCAAGAACTCCCTTCTTCTGAGGCATCCCATTACTCACAGGATTCCTTTCAGAAGTGTACATGAACTGGTTATTTGCAACCATGTCAATGAGTTCTTGAGCTTCTGCAGGCGGTTTTTTTAGGTGAATGGATCCACCTGTAGAAGTATCCAATGACATCTTAGCTAATTCAGACAGACCATCATAGAATATATCCAGGATGGTCCATTCTGAAAGCATGTCAGAAGGACACTTTTTGGTCAATTGCTTATATCTCTCCCAAGCTTCATAGAGGGATTCACCTTCTTTTTGTCTGAAGGTTTGAACATTCACTCTAAGCTTACTCAGCTTTTGAGGAGGGAAGAACTTGGCTAAGAAAGCCGTGACCAGCTTATCCCAAGAGTTCAGGCTATCTTTGGGTTGAGAATCCAACCACACTCTAGCTCTGTCTCTTACAGCAAACGGGAAAAGCATGAGCCTGTAGACTTCAAGATCTACTCCATTAGTAATATCACATATCTGCAAGAATTCAGTTAAGAACTGAAAAGGATCTTCAGATGGAAGTCCATGAAACTTGCAGTTTTGTTGCATCAGAGAAACTAATTGAGGCTTAAGCTCAAAATTGTTTGCTCCAATGGTAGGGATGGAGATGCTTCTTCCATGTAAGTTGGAATTTAGTACAGTAAAGTCACCAAGCATCCTCCTTGCATTATTATTATTTTCGGCTGCCATCTCCTCTTCCTGTTTGAAAATTTATGTAAGGTTGTCTCTGGATTGTTGTATTTTAGCTTCTCTTAGTTTCCTCTTCAGAGTCCTTTCAGGTTCAGGATCTGCTTCAACAAGAATGTTCTTGTCCTTGCTCCTGCTCATATGAAAGAGAAGGGAATAGAAAAATAATAATAGGGATCCTTTTTACCACAGTATAGAGGTTCCCTTGTTGTGAGTAGAAGAAAAGAAGAGTAAAAGAGAAAAGAAAGGAGAATCCAAACAGAAGGGTGAGGAGAGCAGAGATATGAGATGAAGAGAAGTATTAGTAGATGAATAAATAAATAGAAGAAGATGAGAGGTGAGAGGATTTTTGAAAATTAAGAATTAAAATTTAAAGTTAAATTTCGAAAATAGTTTTTAAAAAAGGGTTAATGATTTTTGAAAATTAAGAATGAAATAAAATTAAAATAATTAGTTAATTAAAAAGAAATTTTGAAAAAGAGGGAAGGGATTTTCGAAAATTAGAGAGGGATAGTTAGTTAGGTAGTTTTGAAAAAGATAAGAAACAAACAAAAAGTCAATTAGTTAGTTGAAAAAGATTTGAAATTCAATTTTGAAAAGATAAGAAGATAAGAAGTTAGAAAAGATATTTGAAAAAGATAGGATAAAAAGATATTTTTGAAAAGATATGATTGAAATTAGTTTTGAAAAAGATTTGATTTTAAAAATCAAAATTAATGACTTGACTCACAAGTAATCACAAGATATGACTCTAGAACTTAAAGTTTGAATCTTTTTTAACAAGCAAGTAATAAACTTGAAATTTTTTAATCAAAACATTAATTTTTGATGATATTTTCGAAAATTATGAAATAAAATTAAGAAAAAGATTTTTGAAAAATATATTTTTTTTTTAAATTTCGAAAATAAATAAGAGAAATGAAAAAGATTTGATTTTTGAAAAAGATTTTGAAAAAGATAAGATTTTTAAATTGAAAATTTGATTTGACTCATAAAAACAACTAGATTTTAAAAATTTTTGAAAAAGTCAATCCAAATTTTCGAAATTTATGAGTGAAAAAGGGGAAGATATTTTTTTTATTTTTGAATTTTTAATGATGAGAAAGAAAAACATGAAAAATGATGCATTGCATGAAAATTTTGGATCAAAACATGTGATGCATGCAAGAACACTATGAATGTCAAGATGAACACCAAGAACTTATTTTTGAAAAATTTTTAAGAAAAGAAAATATGCAAGACACCAAACTTAGAAATTTTTCATGTATAGACACTATGAATGCAAGAATGCATATGAGAAACAAGAAAAGACACAAAACAAGAAAATATGAAGATCAAACAAGAAGACTAGCCAAGAACAACTTGAAGATCATGAAGAACACTATGAATGCATGAATTTTCGAAAAATGCATAAATTTTTTTAAAAAAAATGCAGTTGACACCAAACTTAAAAATTGACTCAAGACTCAAACAAGAAACACAAAATATTTTTGATTTTATGATTTTATTATTTTTTTTTTGGATTTTTGTATATTTTTATTTTTTTGAAAATTATTTGAAGAAGAAAAATAAAGATTTCAAAATTTTTAATATGAATTCCAGGAATTTTGTGCTCTTTAGTCTAAAGCTCCAATCTGAGGGTTAGACATAGCTTAATAGCCAGCCAAGCTTTAGTATGCTATTACATGCATTGAAGTGATTAGTTGAATCCTCAGTCCAAAGGAATTTGGACATGGCTTTACAGCCAGCCAGGATTCAACAAATCATCATGAAACACTAGAATTCATTCTTAAAAATTCTGAAATAATTTTCGAAAACAAAAGAAAAAATATTTTTTTTTCGAATATTAATTGGGAAAAACAAAAAAAGAAGAAAATATTTTTGAAAAATTTTTGAAAACTTTTTGAAAATAAAATAAGAAGAAAATTACCCAATCTGAGCAACACGATGAACTGTCAGTTGTCCAAACTCGAACAATCCCCGACAACGGTGCCAAAAACTTGGTGTTGTTGCTGGACCAACTTGGCACTGATGTTACCGGACCAAAACTTGCCAAAAACTCAAACAATCCTCGGCAACGGCGCCAAAAACTTGGTGCACGAAATTGTGATCCCTGATAATGGCTCCAAAAACTTGGTGCTCTTAATCTTAATTCATAATTTGTCACAACTTCGATACAGCTAACCAGCAAGTGCACTGGGTCGTCCAAGTAATAAAACCTTACGTGAGTAAGGGTCGATCCCATGGAGATTGTTGGTATGAAGCAAGCTATGGTCATCTTGTAAATCTCAGTCAGGCAGATATCAAATGGTTATGGAGTTTTCGAATAATAATAATAAATAAACAGAAAATAAAGATAGAAATACTTATGTAATTCATTGGTGAGAATTTCAGATAAGTGTATAGAGATGCTCTCGTTCCTCTGAACCTCTGCTTTCCTGCTGTCTTCATCCAATCATTCCTACTCCTTTCCATGGCAAGCTTTATATAGGGCACCACCGTTGTCAATGGCTACATCCCATCCTCTCTATGAAAATGGTCCAAATGCTCTGTCACGGCACGGCTAATCATCTGGAGGTTCCCGATCATACTGGAATAGGATTCACCCTCCTTTTGCGTCTGTCATTACGCCTAGCACTCGCGAGTTTGAAGTTCGTCACAGCCATCCCTTCCCAGATCCTACTCGGAATACCACAGACAAGGTTTAGACTTTCCAGATCTCAGGAATGGCCATCCATGGGTTCTAACTTATACCACGAAGATTCTAATATCTCGGACTCGGTCCTCTGTATTAGATATCTAAGAGATACTCATTCTAGCTTGTTTGCATGTAGAACGGAAGTGTTTGTCAGGCACGCGTTCATAAGTGAGAATGATGATGAGCGTCACATAATCATCACATTCATCATGTTCTTGGGTGCGAATGGATATCTTAGAAGCGGAATAAGTTGAATTGAATGTAAAACAGTAGTACTTTGCATTAAATCATGAGGAACAGCAGAGCTCCACACCTTAATCTATGGAGTGCAGAAACTCTACCGTTGAAAATACATAAGTGATGAAGGTCCAGGCATGGCCGAATGACCAGCCCCCAAATGTGATCAATATGATCCAAAGTTGAACTAAAAATCATAAGATAATTATACAATAGTAAAAAGTCCTATTTATACTAAACTAGCTACTAGGGTTTACAGAAGTAAGTAATTGATACATAAATCCACTTCCGGGGCCCACTTGGTATGTTCTTGGGCTGAGCTTGAAGTTTACACGTGCAGAGGCTTCTTTTGGAGTGGAACGCCAAGTTGTAACGTGTTTTTGGCATTCAACTCTGGTTTGTAACGTGTTTCTGGCGTTTAACTCCAGACTGCAGCGTAGAACTGGCGTTCAACGCCCTTTTGCATCATCTAAACTTAGGCAAAGTATGGACTATTATATATTGCTGGAAAGCCCTGGATGTCTACTTTTCAACGCCATTTAGAGCCTGCCATTTGGAGTTCTGTAGCTCCAGAAAATCCACTTTGAGTGCAGGGAGGTCAGAATCCAACAGCATCAGCAGTCCTTCTTCAACCTCTGAATCTGATTTTTTGCTCAAGTCCCTCAATTTCAGCCAAAAAATACCTGAAATCACAGAAAAACACACAAACTCATAGTAAAGTCTAAAAATGTGAATTTAACATAAAAAATAATAAAAACATCCCTAAAAGTAACTAGATCCTACTAAAAACATACTAAAAACAATGCCAAAAAGCGTATAAATTATCCGCTCATCAGTAACATAATGATTAGAAGAAATAAAATAAATGATGAAGCATTAGCAACTCTAAGTTCATCAAAGAATACCGATATTTACTTATATCGGTGAATATCGAACCCAATAATAATATTATTATCAAAAATCTATTTTAATTATAGCATGTAAAATAAAATAATAATATAATAATAATATTACATTATTTATTTTATTTTCGAAATCTAGAACCGACTCGTCAAAATAAAACTAATAACTAAAAAATAAATTTTTGAAAAAAAAACATGTCAATATAAAAACTTAAGGCGTTACAGCAGGGACTGAAACATGTGACAGTTTAGTTGAGTTCACCACCCTTGGAACTGACATTGCCATGAATTTCGATTTAAATAATGTTTCAGAAGAAGACAATGGAGCTTTAGATGGACAACAACTAAAAAGTGATGCACATGTTACAGATAAGGGCTTCAATATGAACAAAAAACTATATTTAGAGATGATTTGCCAGGTCAATATGATGTTTCAAGGAAAATTTGATCTGAACAAAACACTAGTAATATATGATGCCATGTACTTACTGATCTTTGATTTTAAGACTTAGATTGATTTATCATATTTTGATGGTCAGAGTTGTAGTAATAGATATTTGTCTACAGTACAAATATCTTACTGAGGTTAAGTAAGGTGCAACTTGGAAGAAACCTTAGTTTATGCTTAATTGAACTTTATTTTATTTTTAAGAATTCATCCTAGATGGTGACTTATTTTTTCTTTTAAATTTATGTCTAAATGTAAATTTAAAAGATTTTATTCTACAAAAGCAAATTTAATTTCTAAATTTGTTCACATGATAAAAAAATTAAATATTATTTTGAATTATTTTGTTTTAGGTCATTTTTTATATTTTTCTCGCAACAATTTTTATTTTGTGAAATTTCACTATAAATTCAAAAAGAAATAACATACTAGGACATTGTAATTTCACGGTGATTTAAAATGAATTCGTTGCTAAATAAGTTAATTCATCAACAGTTGTGACAAAATTGCTGCTAAATCTAAACAGAGTTGGCAGCAGGCACACCTGTACGACACTAACTACCATACAATGTCCTTTTGACAGCAGTTCTAGTCAAATCGCCGCTAAATCTTTGCTACATTGCAATACTAAATTTATTCACCGTTTGATTTTTTTGCAGCAGTTTTGGTAAATGTCGCAAACTTTTTGCCGCGATATGCCATATTTGTTATAGTTACTTCTAATAATGGTGAAAAGTGAGTAATTTTACTTATATCTTAAATTAGTATACCATAAATGTTAAGCTAAAAATATTTTCAAATATTAACAAATAAATTTAAAATAATTTAATATTATCAGAATTGTATATCTAGTAGTTGTGAAAAGTTAAATTTTTTACTCATATCTTAAATCTCTAGAAGGTAGACGCTAATATTTTAAATATTGAATGAAAAACAAAAATATTGATAAATTTCTAAAAGAAACTCTGAAACGATATCACAAATCAAATTCATTCAACTCAAACTATCACATTCTAAAACAAACTATGAAACTTTAAGAGTTTCAATCAAATTTATGAAATGCTTGTTCTTTATAAGGAGTTCTAGACTCTAGGAATTGTGAAAATTGAACTCTTTTTACTTATGTCTAAGTCAATAAACCGTAAAGGCTAACTCATTGGCATGAAACAAAACTAGCAATATAAAGGTACTCTTGCATAAAGCATCCACTTTAACTAATTCCACTAATAGTAAACAAAACTTACTAGCAATTTTATAGTCTAATATTGTTCCGAGTCTTGGTCGGTTATGTACGAGGAAAGAAGATCAAAACTTTGACTACTATCGAAAGATTCAAGATTTCGAGATAAAAGAGGTTCTAAAGCAAATGAAAAATGGCAGGGCAGTAAGACCCGATAATATTTCGATTGAAGTTTGAAATAGCCTTGGAGAGAAAGGCATCAGTTAGTTAACCAAGTTTTTTAATGAGATTTTACGGTAAAAAAAAGATGCCAGATGAATAGAGAAAGAGCACCTTGGTACCTATCTACAAGAATAAAGGGATATATAGAGTTGCAGAAACTATAGAGAGATCAAACTCATAAGCCATACCATGAAGTTATAGAAAATTATGATAGAACTGAGGTTGAGATAAGAGACACAAGTAATAGAGAATCAATTTGATTTTATGCTAGACAGATCCACCACTAAAGCTAAATACCTGTTAAGAAGTATATAGAGAGGTATTGTAGTAATAAAAGGGATCTACATATGGTATTTATTAATTTGAAAAAAGCGTACGATAGGGTACTAAGGGAGGTCTTATGGAAGGTTTTGGAAAGGAAGAGAGTAAGGATCGCATATATTCATGCAATTAAAGACATGTATGATGGGCTACAACTAGTGTGAAGACTCAAAGTGGTGTGACAGAGAAATTTCCTATTAAGTATAGGATTACACCAGGGATCATCGTTAAGTCCATACCTTTTCACATTAGTCTTGGAAGTATTCATAGAGCATATGATGATATCACCCTTATGAGAAAATCAAGGGAAAACCTAAATAAGAAGTTGGATTTATGGAAAGAAACTTTAGAAGTGTATGGTCTATGCATAAGCCGTAGTAAGACGGAATACATGGAATGTAAGTTTGGCTGTCGAAGGAAAAACCCTAATACAGAGGTGAAGATTGGAGAAAACATCCTATGAAAAGTTAAAAGTTTTAAGTATCTTAGGTGTATCATACAAGATAATGGAGAGATTGAGCAGGATGTAAATCATAGAATCTAAACAGTTTGGTCAAAATGGCGGAGTGCGTCTGGTTTTATATGTGACAAAAAAGTGCCTTTAAAACTTAAAGGTAAATTATATCGCACTGCTTTCAGACTGGCTATGCTTTATGGTACAGAGTGTTAGACGGCCAAAGGGAAGCACGAACAGAAGTTTAAGTGTAGCAGAGATAAAAATATTGAGATGGATGAGTGGTCATATGCGATTGGATAGAATAAGGAACAAAGATATAAGAGAGAGAGAGAGAGAGAAAGAGAGTTGGAGTAGCACCTAATGTAGAAAGATGATAGAATCGCGTCTCAGGTGGTTTGAACATGCGAGAAGAAGACTGACAGAGCACCCAGTCAGGAGGGTGGATAAGATGGGAGATGGATAAGGGGCGAAAGGCAGAGGAAGACCTAGGAAGACCATCCATGAGGTGGTCAAATGAGATCTACATGTAAACAGTCTCTCTGTAGACATGATAGAGCTCAATGGCGTCATTTGATCTATGTAGCGAATTCCACCTAGTGGGACAAGGCTTCGTTGTTGTTGTTGCTGTTGTTGTTGTTGTTGTTGTTATAATAATAATAATAATAATAATAATAATAATAATAATAATAATAATAATAATAATAATAATTGTTCCTAGACTTATCCGAAATCAGTGTGATTTGGACTTGAATGTAAGGTCCAAGTTCTTTTTTGGTGGGAAGCTTCTGCTCTGACGTCTCCTCTAACAAAGTGATGTCATCCAAGTTTTTCGAAGAGGTTAGAGTTGGTACCTATAAGGGACTCCGATACTTAAGTTAACAAAAATTTTAAATAAATTTTTAATAGATTAGAGTTAAGAAACCTAGACTTAATAGGATATTTAATTTATATAATAAAAAAGATAAATTTATTATCTTTCTATAACTTATTCTCCTATAATGATGGGTGATTATTCCTCTTTTATTTAGAAATTGTTAAGATCTCATATTTAAATATATGAGCATATTTATAAGTACAGTTAAGATTCTGCATATTAAGTTGGACAAATGAAGTTGGATGCATGGAGAAAGTGACTTAGAATCTCGAAGTGAATTTTAGTTATTTTAGGTCTCACTCTGAGTTTTGGGCCATAATAATAATAATAATAATAATAATAATAATAATAATAATAATAGATATTTAAATATAAATATTTTAAATAAGATACAAATATTTAGTTTTAAATGATCTCTTGTTATGTGTATATGTGTATAGATAATCTTGCAAGGTTAAGGTTGATTTTTCAGACTATTCTATTATTGATTTTCCTTTTTGTTTTTCACTTTCATTCCTTGATAATAATAATTATTATGATATTCATATTTGTTCATTTTTATTCGGGCATATTTGATATTTTTTCTTGGTAAAAGTATATTTGATATATTTAATTATGTGTGTTTGGCTATTTTTCATGATTTAAATTTCTTCTAATTAAGAAGTATGATTGGTGTTTCCTCTGATTTCTGCCTTTGCTATCTTTAAAATACTTTCTTTTAAGTTTTGCTGTCATCATCTTGATAAATCCTTATTTACTTTTTATTTATTAAAAAAAATTAATATACTTAAACAAAAATGTATATAAACTCAACTTTCAATAAATAAAAAAGAGCGAATAATTGATATTAGCATTAATAATAAAGAGAAATTCTTATTTATATGAATAAAATTATTTTTTTCTTTCAGAATATTTATCTACTTTTTATTTTTAGGGTTAAATACGATTTTGGTTTTTAAGGTATAGGCTGAAATTTTTTTTTGTTTCTAACTTTTTTTGCATACAAAATCATCTCTAAGGTTTAACTTAGTTTTAAAATCATCTTTCGAATCAAAATACATTTCTCCTTCTTCACCAAAATATCCAGTTCTTCTTCACCATCACAGTAATACCCAATTTTTCTTCTCCATCACAACAGCATCTCTCCTTCCTTTTTTTCTTATTCAACTAGATTTTAATAAAATTTCAACTAGAATTTCAACAACAGCAACATAATTTCAATAGCAGTAACATAATTTCAACTAATGGATATAAAAAAATCAAAACAGAGAAGCAGAAGAATAGAATAGAATCAGAAGCAAAACAGAAATAAAAGAACAATGGAATCAATCAGAATGGAATCAGAGTCAACAACAACAGTATGATTAAGAAACTCAACAAATCAACAAATCTAACAATGTAATTAACAAAAGAAACAGAAGCAGAATAATCAACTTAATTAGAAACAGAATTGGAACACAGCAGCGAGATACAGCAGCGAGCGACGAGGAGCAGTGGCGACATGCGAGGAGCAGCGGTGAGCGGCGAGCTAGTGAGAAAAAGGAGCAACGGCAAGGACGCGAAGCAGCGGCAAACGACGAAGAGCAACGGCGAGCAGCGAGGGGCAGCGGTGACCGGCGAGCTAGCGAGGAGGATGAGCAGAACGACGACAAAGCAAACGTCCTCCTCGCCAATCTGCTGGCGTTGACGTCCGTCCTCTCTTGCCGACGTCGTCGCCACCCTCCCTTATCCCTTCTTCTTCTTCCCTCCCGTCTCCCCTCGCATGATTCCCTTCTCCCTACCTTACCTTCCCCTTCTTCTTCCCTCCCTTCATGTGATTCCCTTCCCCCTCTCATCCATTTTGTTTCTTTTTATATTTTATAATTTTTTTAATTAGAGATAATTTGAAAATTAAAATTAAAATTTTGGTAAAAAACACGATTTTAAAACTAAATTAAATCTTAGGGACGATTTTGTATAAAAAAAAATTAAGGACGAAAAAAATTTTCAATCTATACCTTAAAGACCAAAATCGTATTTAATCCTTATTTTTTTTATTTTCTATTAACTTATATTTTTTAAAATTTAATGAGTAGTGTTATACATTCAAGTATTTTTATGAACTAAGTATAACTAAGTTAAATAATAAGACTTAAAATAATATTAATCATAACTAATTTTTGTTAGGTTAAATTAACTTAATTAGATTTGGTTAATAAAAAAAAATTAGATGTAAAATATTATTTTTTAATAAATATAATTGTTCTTCGAAAAAAAATGTATCCACAAAAAGAAAATATTCAACGAGTGGCGGCAGCCGACAAGTCGGCGACTAAGGTGCTAAAAATGTTTGGTTTTCCATCAATATGCATTATAAATTTATATTGTTCACATTGATTGTCTTGATAAAGAAGATGGGAAACCAAATCCGCCAATAATAACATCCCTATTCTGCCGAATGTCCTTTACTCAGACTAATTTTTTTATATTTCTTCAAACGTGTAATGCATTTTTTTTCCTGTCTATGGTATTTCACTATTTTTTTAATTTAATAAGTTAGAGACTAATTTATTGTAGATTAAAATTTTATTTAAAAATTTATCAGTATCTAATTAATTATTTTATATATATATATATATATATAATAAATTTGAACTCAAATACTTATGTAAACGAACTAATAAATTAATTTTTTTTCTTTTCTAGCCAATCTATTCTGATGCTGTAGAGTTTGTTTCAATATCTTTTTTTTTTTTTTTTGGGTCTAGAACAATCTAAACTAATTAATATATTGTTTTTAATAGTAACCGCAGACTTAATTATGAATACTGTTAAGTGTTAAGCCACTTTTCTTTTTTTAAATTGTTGTTGTTGTTGTTATTATTTGTAAAACTTAAAGTTTGATGTAAATAATACTATAGATTAACTGAAAAGATAAATTTGATATTTTGTTAAAAATTGTGAATATAAAAAAAAAGTTAAAACTTATTTCTAAAGAAAATTCATTTTATTTCATAAATTTAATTTACTCGCATAGCATAGAATAAATAAATTTAAAATAACTTAACAAAAGTTCACTACAATAATATAATGTCCAAAGTTTAGATACAATTAGATGTCATTAAAAAAAAAACTCGATATGAACATTATTAGGAGAATTGAAGAAGTGATCAATTGAGTTACTAATAATAAAAGTTTTATTCCCCAATTATAATATGTATTTATAGTAATAATTATTGTAGGAACTAGAACTATATATTAAAATAGGTAAAATTCGACGGATTAGTCTGTTTAATACTTTAAATTGGTGGATTTTTTTTTTTTTTGCTATAATTTTAATGCAACATGAAAACTCTTAATTACTCCTAATTAAAATCATTTATATTAATTTTGTAATTGATCAAAATTTATAAATTTAACTTTATAAATAACTTAATTTACATTACATACAAATTTTAAAGTATTACCTTTATAAATATTTGCACAAATATTTTTAATTATTTATGTGAAAAATTTTATATTAAATAAAAGTTCTTCACTAATTTATTTTTTTTATCATTAAATAAAAAATAATCTTAAAATATGATACTTACAAATTAAATTAATTATAGTTTAGGATTTGAAAATGTATAAGTTTTTTTTTATATATAAATAATCAAATTTGAGATAAATAGATAAAAAAAAATGTAGATATTAAAATTTATCAATTTAGAAATAATTATATATAATTAATTCGAATGATTATTTTGGATTTTTTAAAATTTTTAGAGACTGTTTTGAGATTTTTTAAACTCTTCGGAGATTGTTTTGTACATCATTCTCAAGATTGATTTGTTCAGACTGCACACGTGGACACTTAACAGCCACGTGTGCAAGTTAACGTTCCATATTAGCAATCATCATTAATAATTAATGGAGGAAAAATGTATTATCTAATGGAAGTAAACCTAAGGGACTCAAGTATCCGATTTTGAAATTTCAGGGATTGATTTGAGTAATTACTTTTTTTTTTAAATGGGTCGAACTTTGATTTTAGAGACCTATATATATTTGATATATAATTGGTCTACATATTTAAGTTCAAGGACTTAAAGTGATGTAGATTTGCTTTATAAAAAAAATTAGATTTGCGGAAAGAACTTCGATAGAGCATCCAATGAGAAATATTTTTTTTTACAATAAGTTATTCTATATACAAAACAAAATTTAAACTCTTGACACATATTTAACCGAACAAGTGAGTTAACCACTCGATCATCTTAAATTAGTCCATAAAAATAAAAACAGTCTCGTTATACATCTAAGTCTTTTTGGCAACCAAGTTCAACAACCAACAAAACTCACACAACAAGCGCATGAAATCACGCTATTCTTCTTCTTGGTGTTTCTTCTTCGTATTTTTTCGTACGCCTCATTCTCCTTCTTTCTATTGGTGCTGTTGTTGCTGCGTTTTTTTTTTCCTCCTCCTCTTTCTCATTTGATATTGCCTTCTTTTCTTGATTTTTTTGTTTTATTCATCTTAAGAGAATAAACAAGAAGAATTATGAAAAAATAAAATAAGAAAAAAAGATGAAGAAGAAAAAGATGAGAAAGAAGAAGAATAAGCAGCAGAAGATGTGCAGGCACTACAGCAAATGTGGAGGATAGCAGTGGTTAATTGGCAACTATTTATTAAACCGCCGCAAATTGGCAACATAGGGGCGGTTATGGTAGCGGTTTGGGCTTCTGCTACAAAAGGAACCAAGATAGCAGCGGCTAGCTTCCCAACTGCCACAAATCAAATCAAGAAGAGAGCTAGTGACCCTAAGTGCCTCGTCACTCACTTGACCAAAAGTCCAGAGCTCTGAAGTCTGAATCACTCCTCCTTCTCCAACCCTAGCTTCTCTTCGACTACCAACACAGCACCACCATCGATCATTGTAGCACTCTAATATTCAAATCTTTATGCTTGAGTCATAAGTCAATGATATATATATATATATATATATATATATATATGATTGAAAGGAAGTATAAATTGAGAAGCCTGAAAAGAGTGAAAATAAAATCGCGAATTCGTAACACTCACGTATCGACAATTAGAACACAAAGCGTGAATCGAAAATGATACGAAGATAAAGCCATAAAAAGGGGTAAGAATAAGACAAAGTATAGATATATAACATAAGTAAATAGCCACTAGTTGTGACCCGCGAAGTTTAGGCCGGCTAGGGTACAGTATAGAAGTAGTTGACAACAATATCTCCTAATCTCTCCCAAGTAATACATAAAGGCCTCTATAGGCAAATCCCAAAAGAGATCAACACAAAATATAAGTTTTTCAAAATAAAGGTGGAGATGTCCTAAGCAAAATATAAAGTAGAGAATACAAAGGTCTTTGCCATCTCTCAAACGAACCACAGCTCACTGCTGAGCACTTAGACCTACATCTGAAAAACAAGAGATATATACGGAATGAGAATTCCTGATCCATAGGTTTCCAGTACGGTAAAAGTGCCAAATAAATACAATGTACTATAATAAAAACTTACTAAGCATCCTAAACTTCCTTTATTCATTTATTCATCTTAGGTTCTCGCTAAACCATGAATTAGGCAACTGTTCTAGGGGATACTAAGTCTAGCCAACTCCTCATCTTTCCCTTCTTTTGAAACCTCTCAACTCTCAATTCCGAACCAAACCATAGCCAGTAAATTTGAACTCAGCATTTAAATATCAATTATCTCATTCTCTACCTGGAACAAGTGAAATTTCTTCACTGCGTCTACCCAGGGAGCTCAAGTTACCTTATTCGATAATCATCATTTTAAATTAATCATCTCATTATTTCATTTCAATAAGAACAGCCCTCAGTGTCAACCGACACCAGCATGAGGGGCCTTTTAGTTGTACAAACACAAGCAAATACAGACAAGTAATACACAATTAAGGTACAAGTAGAATAAGTAGCATATAAACAAGTAACATAGCATATATGATTTTGCAATCCAAAACAAATAGGCAAACCCAAACAAGTCAAACATATGCATATGATGTATGCCTATCCTACTGGCCATGAGCTCATGTGTCGGTTAATTGCCAGAATCCAACACATCCGGTAGCTAACCCGGACATTATCCTCTCTACTGTTTACTCGCTATATAGCATAGCCTCACAGGGTGAGTGCCTTGTACACCTCGCAGAGTTAATACTCTGTATATATCTCGCAGGGAGAGTACCCTGTACACCTCGCAGACAGAAGGAACCTCGCAAAGTTAAGTGCTCTGTACACCTCGCAGAGTTAAGTGCTTTGTACACCTCGCAGGCACACAAGCCTGCATCCCTCGCAGGGTTAGTACCCTATCATATCATCATCCTACCATTCACAATTCCATTATCACTTTTCTTATCTTGCAGACAGCACATCCTGTATCTCGCGCAGGGTACGTGCCATGTACACCTCGCAGGCTTTAAACCTGTATCTCTTTATTTATAACCACAATAACTAGGAGAAATCCTCAATCCTGACTCATCTATTCATCCCGGGATATAGTGCCCGTCACACTTCTCAAACTTCATCTTATCAGGATTCCCACTTATTTAAGTCTCATCATAATTTCAAATCACACTTAATGCGTTCATCACAAGTTCAAGCCACACTTAGTTTATTTTTACTTCAATTCATTAACTCACTCTTTAGGTCTTCTTCTTATCTCCTCTATACTTAATTTCACCAGATCTAAACTCTTATCGACGTTTATAAAGGTTTAAAAGACTAAAAGAATAGTTAGAAGCCATAAAAACACATATTTCCATATTTTGGGAAGTGTTCGTACGCATACATGTAATGTGCATACGCACAGGCTGAAAACTTGGGATCTGTGTACGCATGCAAAGGTCCACGTACGCATGATTTGAAAATTTAGTAAGTTGCATATGCATGCATACTGTTACGTATGCATGATCCCAATTTTGGACCATGACGCATATGCATGCGACATCCCCGTACGCAGGAGCACTTGGCAGAGGCCAACGCTCGCGTACGCATGTTAAGGCCGCCTACGCATCCATATCAGAAAACAGAAAATATGATATGTTGCAGAAAATCAGTTTTTCAGTCCAGTTTTCAAAACTTCATAACTTTTTCCACAAAATTTCTTTTTCAGCCATTCTTGAACTGTGGGAAAGATCGTTAAATGAATTTTCATAAAAATCTAGTTTTGAAGAACTTCCAACTTCAAGGACCGAGTTACAGACCACCGAAGTTAGTCAAAAATCGATTTTTACCTAAAAACAGAAATCACCAATTTTTCCAAGGTTCACAAGCCAAATTCATTTTCATCTATCAAATTGACCCCAAACCAACCAAATTCACCAATTTACACTCAACCAAATTCAAACCCATCTCATCTACATAATTTCACCTAAGACCATCAAATTCTACACCTCACTTCCTCAATTCTCATTATACAATAATCATACTAATTATTCACACATTCAATATTTAAAATCCATTCAATCTCATATATCATCACACTATACAAACACCACTTACCTTTCTTACCTCTTTTCGGCCTCCGGCCCAAGATTCACGGCCTCTGGCCTAATTCATCAATTCAATATATATATATATATACATAATTCAATACATACTATCATCATCCAAATCCTCAATTTCACAACACTCAAATATGCAAAATCACATAATACATACCCAAATCATTATTCTCTATAACATGTCATCCATACACATCAATTCCAACTAAACACACAATTCAAACTTAATCCTGTGGGAATTTAACCTAGGAATTCTCATCACACCACACGGTACTTAAATAAAACTTAAATCGTTCTTCTTGGAAGTCACATTCAAGCTCTCACTTGGGAGTCTCCACCAAAACTCAGCTCCAAGCTCCAGCAAACACTTTTACAAGCAAGATTCAAATTCCAAAAGTGTACCCAGTACTCTAATACACATTACATACATACATCAACTTAGGGCTCACAAAATCTCATAAATTACAAGGGTTAGAGAGTTCCTTACCTTAACCCACAAATTAGTTGATGAAACTCACCAGTGGCTCATACTAAAGCACTCCTAAACAACCAAAATCACAAGATTTTCTCAAAATTTATAACCAAATTTGTATTTAAAGGGAAAACAAAAACTGGACAGAGGAGAGCAAAATACTCACTACAATACTTAGATAAACTTGAAGAGCTCGTCAAAGGCAATGCATGGCAGCAAACGACTCGTCAATTGGAGCTCCGAAGAGAAAGTTATGGTGATTTGAAATTTTTAGGAGGGTTGCATATATTAGGGGGAGGGGGGTTGTGGCTACTGAATGGCCTAAATAAGGCTATATATATGTTGGGTCTTGGGCCCACTTGGGCCTGGTTTACTTGATTTAACCTGTTAGTCCAATTTTGGGCCAAAACCTTTAAAATTAGTGTTTTAATATGCACTTTAATTTTTTTTACCACCTCAACAACAATTATTTAACTTTTTAACAGTTCTCGCTCATAATTAATTTTCTTAGTTGCAGTACCAAGCAGATCTCAACCGGTACTGCCGGTCAATTTTTCAATGCACGTTTTTATGCAGAAAACTATATTTTTTGACTCAGAAAAATCCATTGAGTCCGAATATCATATTTAAATCATCAAATTCTAATTGTTAAATTTCCAAACCATATTCACTCATATTCAATTTATTATTTAATTAATTAAAGTTTGACCGGGTTTTACATCCTACCCACCTTATTTAAAATTTTGCCCTCAAAATTTGCTCTTCTATCTTCATATAGGTTCCCTCAAGTTTAACCATCCTCATACCATTCATTCTACCTTTCTCCAATATCATTTTCAATACCGAATCACGTCCTTCACCCTCATACACAAGGTCATGAACTTGATCAAATTCAAGCCTAAGTTATATCTATCTGTTTCACTTTTAGCTTCTTCTAGATTTCTCCTAATAACTAACCAATGTCAAGTTCATCTCACCCTTCATAAAATTTTCTAAGATAAAACTTCCGATTGAAATCATAATTTAATATTTCTAAACTCTTCAAGTTCTTTCAAAATTCTGGCAAAATCTTCCCTATAAATCTGGGTTTACCACCCTTCACGGGTTCCCTCAAACCAATCTCAGTGCAATATCAATATTTCAATTTAATGTTTTCTAAATTCGTCTTTCAAATCCACTCATTATACATTTCAATCTAAATCCAAGGTCATCATGATCAAATATCGTAATAGTTACCTTTCAAACACGATAATTGGTACTCACTTATCACCTAAATCTAATTACACACAAACAATCTTTTCCATATCCACTTCGGAATCAGTCAAAGTTCACAGCCACAATCAAATTAAATTATTTAGGAATCATTATTTGCATTAACCCACTAAACCCTTCGTGTATTTCAAGCTTAAAATATTCTAGTCAACTTTACACCTCCTATTCATAACTATCTTGTGTTATTGCTTCTGCAAGCTTCTATTGTGTCACCCTGATTTTCAATCACCAAGAATCCAATCATGCATTCACATCATATTCCCTTATCGGATTCACAAAACCTAGGCCCACTCCTAAGCTTTCTCAACCTGACCGAAATAATGCTTACGCTTATCCTAAAACTCAAGCATAACCTCTTAAAAATACTTGATCTCCATACTCACATTACCTAATTGTTCAAAACCTATGATATCAATTGCCTAGCAATTAGTCATTCTCTAATTTCTACACAAGTGCTCAATTTCACGAACTCTTATTCCAATTCAAATCCAAACTATAGCAAGGCCTATTTACAAGCCTCCTATACTCTAAATCATCATGATCCAATCAATTTAAGCCTAATTAAACAAATAATCCAATCAACTATTCGCCTCCAAGTATTTCACTCAACAATCCAAAACCAACACCCTAATCTCATATATAACACTGCCAAGATTCCTATATCGGCGTTCCCTCATCGGTTCGTTCTTGGAAATTCCTCCCCGAGTACCTCACTTATGTATGGTGTTTGTCAGTTAGGAATTTCACACAAATAATCTCGTCGAAGTATAGTTCCCAACCAATAAACAATCCTCAATCAGAGTTTAATTTTGATTGTCACAAGTTCAACCCAATAAAAATAACTGAGAGTATTGCTCCTGAGTCGTTCTACCTAGGAATTACAATCGAGTGCTCAATTATTATTTATGAGTTTCACGGGGTTGGGTTGATGATAAGACAAAAAATTAAAAATGAAAGAATTTAAATGACAATAAAGTAAAGAAAACAAATAAAGATAACAAATACTAAAAAGAGGCATTCATGGCAAGGATTGAGAATCTAGAAATTCTATCCTAGTCATTAATCATAACACAATAATGAGCAAGAGCTAATCCTATTTCGTTATCTCCAACATTGGAAGAAAGTATAATGTTATCTTCATATTGAGAGAAAGTCAAATAAGACTAGTTAACCCTAATCCATAAGTAATGCTAATGGAAACAAGATTAACTAATCACTCTAGATCACCAACATAAGTTGGGTATTAATGACTCAAGAGCACCTAATTTCTCTTTCCAAGCCAAGAATGCACAAAATCTACTCTAACATCTAACCAAATATTTTGTCAAACACTTGAAAGGCATAAAAGGAAAGCATGGTAAAATTGCAATAATAATAAAATCTACTACTACCAAATGCAAGAAATTAACAATAATAACTCAAGCAAGCAAGAAAAGAACATAAAACATAAAATTACATTAAAAAGGTGAAATTAACAAGAGTTCATATAACATAAAAAAATGGTAAAATAAAGGAAATAACAAGAGAAACTAAGAGTATCAAAGTGCTAGAATAATAAAAAGCAAGAAAAACTAGATCAAAACAAGAATCAAAACCTAAATCTAGAAGGAAATTAAACTAATAACCCTAATTTCTAGAGAGAAGATGGAGCTTCTCTCTCTAGAACTAACATAAGGCATGTTTTCTACACTAATCTAATTGCTCCCCCTTTCTCCTTCTTGATTTCAGCCTCTAATTGCCTCAGAAATGAGTTGGATTTGGGCCTGGATGGCTCAGAAATTGCCCCCAGCGTTTTCACTTTAATGAGGTCACGTGACCAATGTCACGCATACGCGTGGGTGATACACGCTTGTCGCTTGGCAAACAACCTTCTCACGCATACGCGTGGGTGACGCGTGTGCGTGACCTTGAGTTCAGCAAATCCTCATTTCTTCATGACTTCTCCACTTTCCATGCTTTTCTCTTCACTTCTTCTATCCAATCCTTTCCTTATAAGCCTGAAATTACTCAAAAAACATATCAAGACATCGAATGAAATTAAAGTAAATTAAAATTAGCAATTTAAAGGTCTAAAAAGCATGTTTTCACTCTTAAGCACAAATTAGGGAGAATTACAAAAGCATGCAATTTCATTGAATAAATGTGAGATAAGTTGATAAAATCCCCTAAATTCAACTCAAGATAAACCACAAAATTGGGATTTATCAAGCCTCCCCACACTTAAACAATAGCATGTCCTCATGCTAAACTCAAGAAAGAGACAAGGGGTATCAACATTTATTCAATGCAAACTATCTATATGCAATCTATCTAAATGCATGTAACTACTTGGTCGAAATAAATCAATTTCTAAGAAAGCATATATGATCACATGGGCTAAAGATATTAACAACCAAGTCAAGTCCACAATTGATTTGAGTTATTGAAAAGAATTTACAAACTTGCAAGAAAAGAGATGATTATAGGTGAAAACATGTAATTGAGCAATCAAACCCTCACCAGATGTGTATCTGCTCTAGTCGCTCAAGTGTATAGGGTTGATTCACTCAATTCTCCTCTAATCATACTTTCTAAGATTTGTTTTTTATATAACAATCAACAATTATTCAATGAATGCATACAAGCATCATGAGGACTTATTCATAGGTTGTAATAGAGCTAGGGTCAAGGTAGGATTGTATTTGGTTAAGTGAGCTTGAAATTTGAATCTTTGATTAACTTGAGCTCTCACCTAACCTACAACCTATACAATTTCAAAGAAAACCTAACTACCCATTCTTCACTTTTTTACGCACACATGCATTCTTTTCAATCACAACCCATATGCATTGATTATTATTGAACTTTCCTTTGGGACATTTTGTCCCATTTTTATTGCTTTCTTTTTCTCTTTTTCTTTTTCTATTTTTTTATTTTATATTATTTTATTTATTTTATTTTATTTCATTTTTTATTTTTTTTTTCAAACTAAAATATATACAAGAGTATCAATGCATATGGTTTAAACATTTAATGCATGAGTATGTATCTAATTCCCAAGATCTTCAACAAAAATACAAAAACACACTTTTATCTCACCCAATGTTCCCAAATTTTCCATAATTGAATGATAAACAATATCACTAGTCTAAGCTAATCAAAGATCCAAACAAGAGATATTTATTAGTTTTCACTTATGGGTAGTGATGTGCTACATTAAAGAACAAAAGGGGATTTAACATAGGATCAAAATTGGCTAACAATGGTAGATAAAAGGTAAGGCTATTTAGGTAAGTGAGCTTAATAAAATGAAGGCCTCAAAAAATAATGGACATAAAGAATAAAAAAAATCAAAGATTACAATCATAGAAAGATAATAATATACACAAGAATAAAAATAGTGATTATATAATATAACCACACAATTAGGATAAAAAACTCACATGCTTATGTATTCTTAGCTCAAAAATATATTCCACAATATATAATTCAAGTAAGTTCAATGAAAATTTTTTACTCAAATCAATTGGGGTGCCCTATAGATAAATTTCTTGAAAATTTTCATTATTTTTACTAAGCTTATTATATATATATATATATGCAAAATAAGAAAATGCAACTAAAAATTCTAAAAGACCTAGTAATAACAGAAAAAAATTGCGAAAGTGTTGGAATTAGAAAATTTTTACCCAAAACAGCCGATTGGTCGGACAACCTCCCTACACTTAAAATTTTTCACCGTCCTCAGTGCATTCAAAGATGAACAAAGGGGTACAGCGACCACACGGGTTACCACCTTCAGCTGGTGGATCAACCGGCTGCTGCGTGTTCTTTCTCTGCTTCCCTTTTTGCTTATGACAAATCATCCTGAACAATAGGAAACAGGATATGATAAGACAAGTAAATGCACAAGCAAGGAAGCATAGATTGTTGGAATGAGGTTAGAATCACTAAAATGAAGTGAGTGAATCAATGTGTGACATGGATACAAACAAATGTGTTACAACTACACAAAAGGAGTATGTACTTCACTCATTTTAGTGTGCTTGAAATACTTTAAAGTAAACTTGTAGGTTAAGATCAACAAACAAGCAATAAAGAAGCATGAAAGCACTCAAGCAAATAATCAAGAAATTGTGAAATGGATAATGATTGGACATTGGTTGATGTGCAAGAAAACTTAATGAACAAAATGGTATATGAGACTTACACATCAATCAATGACACACTTTGAATTTTATTTGTAATACCTAATTGACATAAAAGTGGAAGACATGGGTTCTATGGAACTTAGGAAAAAGAAGATAGAAATTAAAATCAATCACATAGTAAGCATGGTCCACAAAGTTTAAAAAGCTCAAAAATATGTCACTAGGCAAGCTTATGATCCAATTTCACAATTCCAAAATCTCAATGCATGAAATAGGTGACGTAAATAAAGACAAACATAAACAAGCATCACCTAACAAAAAAATGCATTGATAATACACAAATTGCCTCATCATAGATAATGAAATCAAATCACATGCTGGCCAAAACATGCAATTCAAAATATTTAAAATGCTTGAAGGCAATTCTCATGCACTTGGTAGTCAAAAATGTTAAGCATAAAAAATTTAAAACCAAGTAAAAAATTATGACCTAAATAAAAGAAATTCAACAATGAATAATTTCAGTATCAAGAACTAGCAAATTAAATTAATAATCCAACACTTACCACCTAAAACAAAAATTAAGCTAACTAACTAACTAATTAATCAATTAACTAACTAACAAACTAAAGAATATACTGGTCAATGGTGGTGGTAGATGATAGTTGAAGGATGGAAAAAAAAGAAGAGAAGAGAGAAGAAGGAAAGAAAAGGAAAGAAGAGAAGAAAAGAAGGTGGATGAGACAGGGGATCCCACGCGTACGTGTGGGTGACGCGTAAGCGTGGGTGGGAGAGTGGGTGCGACGTGCACAGGTCAAGTACGCGTAGGCGTGGAATGGCAAAATTAGAGGGTAACGTGTACACATGGGTCACGCATACACGTGAGAGGAATTTGTGCTAAATGCACAATTCCTACACCCTACGCGCACAACTCTCTGGTTTTTGTACTGAAGCAGCAGCACTTCGGAGGTGACGCGTGGGTCACGCGTACGCATAGGTCACACATACGTGTGGAAGGTTGGAATCTTGGGGTCACGCGTACAGGTGGGTGACGCGCACGTGTGGCTAGGTGCTGCATTTTTCTAAATTTTTCAAGTCCTAGCACCAAACCAAGCATTCCAAACATCCAAACAACCACCAAAATGCCATCAAACCTTATTTAACATACTAGACTACCAAATAAACTTAACAAACTAAAATAAACATGAAATTAAACTTATTTTACCAATATTACAAAAGAGGAAAATGAAAGGATGTTACCATTGTGGGGTGTCTCCCACCTAGCACTTTTATTTATTGTCCTTAAGTTGGACTTATGGAGAGCTCTCATCAAGGTGGCTTGTGCTTGAATTCATCCTTGGACTTCCACCAATGCTTGGACTTCCATTGATTGTCAGAATTTCCAACCAAGTGCACCAATTCTTGGTGAAGTTCTCCACAAACTCGGAGCTCCCAAAATTGATCCTCCTCTTGTAATCCGGGATCCCAAACTTTATTTTTGTACCCGTCTTCGATTTGATCATGATAATTCCCTTTGGGTGGCATGCTCACCTTTGAATTCTTGATTAGGCACCAAACTATCCTCCTAGACCCATCCAATTGAGCACTAGTCCAATTCTTACATCTAATCCTTGAAGCCTCAACCATAATGGGCCTAAATTTACAACGCCAACCACTAAACATCCTTCTCTTATGCTTCATTCCACAAAGCGCCTCAAATGAATAGATGGTGACTTAGGTAGAGAAGTTCCAATGATCTTGATAAAGCACATTCCACTCCCATCCATCCTCTTCTAGGGGCTTCCACTACTTGACAAGATTCTTCTAGCTCTTCCCCATCACTCAAATCATATCTTGGGGGTTGAGTGAAATCTACCTCAACATCAAATCCAAGTTCAATGGGGAAGGATTCATCAAGCTCAAAAGAATCATATGTTGATGCGAAACCATCATAAATCGGTGAGTTGGTTGCTTGCCCCATCTCTTCCAATTCTTCACACTACAAAAAAAAAGGCATATGGTCACGGTATAGCTAGTGAAAAGGGTGACCATAGATCTATGGTCACGGTTTTGGACCTATGGTCACGGTTTTTTACCGTGGCCTATTCCGCCGTAGCCATAGGTCTATGGTCACGATTTTTTACCTATGGCCACGGTTTCTACGGTCACGGTTACAATTTTCAAATTCTGACACTTTAGGCCACGGTTTTTAACCGTGACCATAAGGCAATCTATGATCACGCATAAAAACCGTGACCATAGCCTCTATGGTCACCCTTCCTTAAAACCGTGACCATAACCTTATCTATGGTCACGGTTTTGACCGTGACCATAGACTCTATGGTCACCCCTCCTTAAAACCGTGACCATAACCTTATCTATGGTCACGGTTTTGGCCGTGACCATAGACTCTATGGTCACCCCTCCTTAAAACCGTGACCATAGCCTTATCTATGGTCACGATTTTTGCCGTGACCATAGCTCTATGGTCACCCCACCTTAAAACCGTGACCATAGCCTTATCTATGGTCATGGTTTTTACCGTGACCATAGCCTCTATGGTCACCCCGCTTAAAACTGTGACCATAGCCCTATCTATGGCCACGGTTTTCACCGTGACCATAGCCTCTATGGTCACCCCTCCTTAAAACCGTAACCATAGCCCTATCTATGGTCACGGTTTTTCACCGTGACCATAGCCTCTATTGTCACCCCACCTTAAAATCGTGACCATAGCCTTATCTATGGTCACGGTTTTTCACCGTGACCATAGCTTATCTATGGTCACCCCACAAAACTGTAACCATAGCCTTATCTATGGTCACGATTTTTACCATGACCATAGCCTATTTTGTTTTATGAGATTTAATTATTTTAAAGCATAATCACATCCCAAAATGATGATAATTACAAAATAAATCTTAAAATAAAAAAAGATAATCAACAATTAAGATAAGTTGTAATTAAAGTAACCAGCTAATATATCAATATAGTTGAGTGAATACACTTATCTCAATCTTAGTTTTATACAGTGATATATACACTAACACTAAATAGACACTATTAACAGAATTATTCCACAAGCGTTAGAGCAATACAACTTAGACTCTGCTAGAATAGATTGTTTCTGGTATTGCTATTCTTTCTTCTCAACGCTCGAGAACTTTTGTTTCAGCCACTTTACCATTTAAAAGCTCAGCACCTGCTTCATAACATGAAAAATAAAGTCACATTAGACATAAACACCTACATTTATTCTTCTTCAACTTAGGAAAAAAAATATATCATAAAAACATATATACTTCACACATATAATATCTAGTACACACTAAATAACAAGGAGCATTTGCTAAGGTTTTGAGTCATTTGGTAATGTTTATATGTTTTTAATCTATCTTTGAGTGAAACTTCAACTCCTCTGTTGAAGTCGCTTAAAACTGAAAAAAAATCCAGCACAAAGAAACAACCACAAAAAATAGAAGCTTAAAAAACAAGATAATACCGAAATACTATTATTAGCTTCTAATCCATCAAACAAATCAAGTAATCAACACCAGCGAAACAGAAAAACCAAATCGAGTGTGAAATCAATAGACAAAGTCAAATTTAAAATAATAATAATGCTGATTGCTATATATTACTGAGTACTGATTCAATGTTGATTGCTACCCCTTCACCTTCATGTATTATTATTGCTTTATCTATTTTTCTATACCTTCTGAAAGAAATAATGGTAGGTTATGCATCTTAGTTCGTAATTAGTTTCTTACTCTTCTATTCAATATGTACTCATGGAGCCAATTAGCCAAATGTCCAATTTGATGACCATGTAACATCTTTTTAATTTGATAAAATAGTGCAATTATTTTATATAGTGGTTGAAATTTTTAATTTGATAATGAACTAGATTCTATTGTAGATTCGCTTAAGGCCAATAAAATCAACAATAAAATTAATATCAACAGCAATCAGCCACTATTAAGCAATCAACCACTATTAATTTAACTACAGTACTTACTTCCATATCTTTTGACACATGGTTCGATCCCAGTAAAGGAGGAATGCTTTGCCTCGCATCATTTGGTGCACTACTTGCATCAAGCAGAGATTGTTGGGCAGCTTCTAACATTACTTGCACTTGTTCTGCACTAATACCAGGATTAACTTGTTGCAACAACATTTTGATCAAGCTCGTTAAACCATGACTGCTCTGAAGTGTCTTTAAAACAGAAAACAGCAGTAGCGTACAACATTCAAAATTCTATATAAAATCCAAGTTAAATCCAATGACCTTAAAAATTAATATAATTCAACTTCACTCATCCAGGTTTCTTTATCAATTGGTTCTGGATTAATACCATTTTTAATGAAGAAGTTACATAACCTGGATGTTAAGTAAAAATGAGTCAAAATCTGTTTCTTTTTATCTTTGACCACCAACATTCAAAAATTTACAACTCCCAATCCTTAACTCCTAAAATTCTAAAGCTTTAGAGCAATAAACCAAGTTAATCAAATTTTATAACAAAATTGGTTTCGCTCCAAAACTCAGCTCGTAGAAGTCGTAGCAAGACAAACAAGTTGCTGCCCTGTTTGACCTTTTCTGCTGCAGGACAGATTTAACAATCTAACTTTAAAAATTTGTCATAAATTATATATTTAACAAAAAGGTCTCAAATTTTCCAGTTTAGTTTCTTATATTCCCAAGTTTAACCCAGACTTAGTCTCATACAATTCTGATCATTACATAATTGGTTACAGCCTTTCAAAGTTACTGTTTTCATTTAAAGATAATGCAGAAAATTAGATTTCACGGCTTAACTTTGAAAAATCATAACTAATTCTTCAGTTAATACAAAACCTTCAAATTTAAATCCTAACAACTACACTTGTTAAAGTTTACTCATATTTTAATCTCATACCATTTCGATCACTAGCAAATTACTGGGTCGTCTTCAAAGTTACCATTCTATTTTGAAAACCAGATTCTTAATAATAGTTTAGTCTTTTAGGTCCTAATTTTTCAACAATTCTCAATTCAATATCAAATATATCGAATGATTATCTCAGCCTCAACTAATTATATATAATCAGTCAAAACTACAATTCTCAACTAGTCTCGAGTCACTTTCATAGCCATAGCAATATACCAAACAACCATTTCAATAGCCAACAGTCAATACTCCAATCATCTACCACACTTAGTTATAATCAATTCAATCACAACACCAAACAAAATTGCAACCACAATCCAACATTCATATAATCAATCAATTACTCATAGCTATTAATCCTATTTGCAGTAATTTAATAAACTTTGTAGGCATTCTTAGATTAAAACCATTTAAATAAATCCCCTACCTCAGTTAGTTGAACCCGTTGAATTTAAATGTGATGATCCCCTCTTTATTAATCTCAGCAGCAGCAGCAACTCTAACCCTTCTTAAGTATCATTAATACTATCACCTATGATAGTTCCATCAGCAAGCAGGGAAGGCATAGCAGCAGTGTTAAACAGAGACATAGGTTTTTCTTACTCATAACAGAAAAAGACTAAGAAATAAAATGGAAGCAGAGTAAGGATTAAAGCTTACAGGTTCAAGAATAGGAGAATCAGAATCAGAACAAGAAGGCTAGTGCTGTTTTGGACTCTGATGGCGGTGCACGACTCACTGGTGACCATGGCAGCAACGGTAAGGACCGTGGCAGCTCCTCAGGCCCGCACAATCTCTCCCTCGCGTCGTTCTCATCTGCGTCCTGCTCGATGACGACGGCAAGCTCCAGGGTAACGGCGGTGACGGCGTGACAGTGCCATGGCTGTGGAATCTTCCCTCTCTTCACAGACCTCCAGTGACAGTGACGATGAAGATCTCAAAGGCGGTAATGACGCGGGCTCCGCGAAGGTCCCGGTGGCTGGGCTGCGCGGCGCTACAGCTCATGAGGATGACGACAACGATGACGGCGAAGAGGCTTACGACAGCTTCCTCCGGTGAGTACGAACAATGATGATGTCGGCCTCTCTCCCTCTGGGCGCTACTCTCTGCCTCAGCTCTGGTCTTCCCTTGCGACGGGACGGCGGCTACGTGGCCACGGCGTCTCCTTCTGCTCCTTCCTTGGATCACAATCTGATTTCCTTTCTTTCCTTGTATGATTTTCCTTTCCATTTCTGTGTAGGTTTAGGAAGAAAGGGGGTGGGACTGCGTGTTTCAAAGGCTGAGGAAAGGGATAAATTAGGGTTAGGTTTTCTCAATTTGAAAATTAAGGTAAAATTAAGATTTTTATAAAGGAATAAGGATAAATATAAATAGATATTTTGATAAAATTTAAGGGTAGAGTAATTTTAAAACCAAATACACTCTATTAAAAATTTTAAAAATGCAGGATGTTACACTATATATATATATCAGATCGATTCACCTAAAAATAAAAAAAAATAGTAAACTAATAAGAAAATGAGTGTTTATTTTTTTTAAATTAAGATAATAAAATTGATATATTATATAAATTACAAATTTTGTAATAATGAGCCTTTTATTTTTATTTTTTACAGTATTATTTTATCCAACATACCAAGAATTAATTTTCCTACGCATTTAAATAAACAAACAAAATTAACCACTCAAATAATTTAAATTAATTACGGTATGATGAATCTTTAATTTTAATATTCTACAATCATTTTAATAAGTTTTAAATCATTTTTTAATTTAAAATTATTAATAGTATTCAACCTAATTTTATATTTATAAAATTACATTTAAAATTTTAATATTTAAAGTAAATTATATAAAATTATTATTAGTTTTTAATTATTAGTTTTTTTATTTTAAAAAGAAAAATATTTAAAATAATAAAAAAATACATAAAAATCTTAATTAATTAAAACTCAAACTATTAAAACTGTGACCATAGACCCCTTTAGGTCACCCCCAAAACCGTGACCATAAACCCTTTTAGGCCACCCTTCCAAAAAACTGTGACCATAGACGCCTTTAGGTCACCCCCAAAACTATGACCATAGACCCTTTTAGGCCACCCTTCTGAAAAATCGTGACCATAGACCCTTTTTGGTCACTGTAAAAAACCGTGACCATAGACACTTTTAGGTCACCCCCAAAACCGTGACAATAGACGCTTTTAGGCCACACCCAAAACCGCGACCAAAAGCCCCTTTAAGTCACCCCTCAAAACCGTGACCATAGACCCTTTTAGGCCACCCCCAAAACTGTGACCATAGGCCCCTTTAGGTCACCCCCCAAAACCGTGACCATAGACCCTTTTAGGTCACCCTGTTTTGAAAAACCGTGACTATAGCCCCTTTTTGGTCACTGTAAAAAACCGTGACCATAGACACCTTTAGGCCACCCCCAAAAACCGTGATCATAGACCCTTTTAGGCCACCCTCAAAACCGTGACCATAGACCCCTTTAGGTCACCCCCCCCCCCCAAAACCGTGACCATAGACCCTTTTAGGTCACCCTTTTTTGAAAAATCGTGACCATATTCCCATTTTGGTCATTGTAAAAAACCGTGACCATAGACCCCTTTAGGTCACCCCCAAAACCGTGACCATAGACCCCTTTAGGCCACCCCCAAAATCGTGACCTTAGACCCCTTTAGGCCACCCCCCAAAACCGTGACCATAGACCTTTTTAAGTCACCCTTTTTTGAAAATTCGTGACCGTAGACCCTTTTTGGTCACTGTAAAAAACCGTGACCATAGACCCCTTTAGGTCATCCCTCAAAACCGTGACCATAAACCCTTTTAGGCCACCCTTTTTTAAAAAATCGTGACCATAGGTATTCTATGGTCACCCTTTCCAAAAAAATCGTAACCATAGCTTTTTTTTTTGTCACCCTAAAAAATTGTGACCATAGAGGGTCTATGGTCACGGTTTTTTACTGTGACAAAAAAAACCGTGCCCATAGACCCAAAATATTGTAGTGTCATTCACAATATGTCTTGAAGGTTGTGCTCTAGCCTCCTCAACATCAATTTCAAACTCCATGGAAGAAGGCTCTACAACTTGAGATTCCTCTTTGCATTCAACATTTCCTAAATCTTCAACCACTTCTTCCATTTCAATTATCTCAACTTCTCCCTCTTCTTGCAATTCTTGCTTCAACTCCTTTTCTTCACCTTGAAGCTCCAAGTTCACTCCCTCATTACACTCCTCAACTAGTCTTCCACATTCAACATTGGGAGTGTCTAGATACCATGAGATTAGGTGGGAGGCCATGTGGTTAGCGGCTTCAATCATGGTAGCAGCCATGATTTCTAGCTTCTTTAGCTCATTTTGCTCCTCTTCTTGCTTTTGGATATAAGATTAGATTTCTATTTGTTGTTCTTTCAAGAAAGTATGGAGAGCTTCATTCATTGAAGGAGGTGGTGGAAGAGAGGGTTCACTATTTGGGAGAAAGATATTGTAGTTGGAAGGTGGTTCATATTGGTGAAAGTCTTGAGGTGGTGTATATGGAATTGGTGGTTCTTGGGAGTATTGGTATTAGAATGGTGGTGGTTCTAGATATGGTTCATATGGTTATTGGTATGATGGGTATGGGTTAGGATCATATGGAGGTTAATGGTAGTATGGGGCTTGTGAGTAGGGTTGTTGAGGGCTATGTTGAGGACAATGAGGGCCACCACATCCATTAGGTTGATATACATTAGGAGTCGGATTATACCTATAAGAAACTAGAGGAGGTTGTTACCAAGAAGGTTGTCTATATGCTTGAGGCTCCTCCCATCTTTGATTTCCAAATCCTTGATGCAAACCTCCATTGAAGTTTCTATTTCCTACAACATAGTTTGAACTAAACTCATAGCAAAAGGGATGAGAATTCATAGTGACAAGGAAAAACATAAACAAAACTATTAAAAGATAAAGAAACAAAAACCTAACTAGTGACTCAAACAAGCAAACAAACAAAGAGCAAACATATTCACACTATCAACATATATACAATAACCAATAACAAGCACACATTGCAATTCCCCAGCAACGGCACCAAAAACTTGACGTAAGATTATCGTCAGTTAGGAATTTCACACAAATAATCTCGTCGAAGTATAGTTCCCAACCAACAAACAACCCTCAATCAGAGTTTAATTTTGGTTGTCACAAGTTCAACCCAATAAAAATAACCAAGAGTATTGCTCTTGGGTCATTCTCCCTAGGAATTACAATCGAGTACTCAATTATTGGTTATGAGTTTCACGGGGTTGGGTTGATGATAAGACAAGAAATTAAAAATGCAAGAATTTAAATGACAATAAAGTAAAGAAAACAATTAAAGATAACTGTAAGACCCAAGACTTTTGGAAAAGTTCTATTTTGAACTAATCTCAAACCATATATCTATTTACAGTTTTAATTTCATAAATTATCTTATTGAAGGTTTAAAGGTAGTTTTGATTAATTGGATTTGAAATAAAATTAAGGTTATCATCCAAACTCTATCATTTTTAGATTAATTTTGATTTACAACTTAAAGTTCTAGAAATCCAAAAATAATGAGTTTGGGCTATTTAAATAAAGATTTTATCTAATTTTACATTTATTGAGTTATTTTATATATTTAAATTGTAAAGTTGGTAGTTGTGAAATAATAAAGATTTTATATGATTTGGATTAAATAAGTAAAATATTAAATATTAATACTACTATTTTGGAAAATGAAAAAATTAAATATATTAATTCTAATTATTTGACTTGGACATTTAATTGAAAAATAATTTGTGAAATTGATGAGCAAATAGTATTTTTATACATTATTATTGTTGGGTTAAAAGTCATTTCTAATTACTATACTATCCCTACTTTTATTTGAAATTACAAAACTAACCTATTACCCTAATTTTGTTAAAATTACCGAAATGTCCCTAACCCTAATTAACACACATTTTTCCTTTACTCCAAATGAAACCCTAATTTCCCTTTTTGCCTCAGCCGAAAACCCCTCCCCCCAAACTAACGGCAGCAGCAGCTGCAAACAAAATGAAACAAAAGAAAGGGATTAAGGGGAAACGGGAAGAATGAGAGGGGAGATGGGAGGAACGGCGCCGGCAAGGAGCCACTGCTGCCGCCGCCGCGTCGAGGCTGAGACACAGAGAGGGAGAGGGAGACTGAGCTGCGGCAGGGAGGAAGAAGAGCGTCGCGCCTCACCCCCGCCAGCCTTGGGGTCGCCGTTCATGCCTCGTCGCGTCACCATTAGTCGTCGCCGTCTTCGCCAACCATGGCGGAGAGAGAGGAGGCGAGCACGAGCCAAGATCCACGCCAGAGAGCTGCCGCTACTGGGTTCTGTCGCCGCCATCTTGCCTCTGCTAGCCAGCACGAAGAGAGAGAGAGAGAGAGATTGGGCAGAGAGAGAGAAGACTCGCAAGGGTGTCACCGCGGGAAGGGGTTCGCCGTCGCGTCCCGTTGCCTACGCCGCCACCATCCACCCTCCCTGCTGCCAGTCTCCGTTCGCAAAGAATAGAGGGAGTTCGCGTTGCCGTCAGGTCCACCATCAGATCCGCTGTTCCTCGCCGTTTCTGTCACCGCCGTCAGTGCCCTGCTGTCGCCGCCGCCGCTGCTGGGAGCTGCACCGCCGTGACCGAACTTCTGCCGCTGAGAACCGTCACTGCTGCCGCCGGCAACGCCACTGCCGGTAAAGGCTTAAGTTGGTCTTCGTTTCCTTTGGGTTCCGGAAGCTTCATTGTAGTTGTATGTTAGTTTCAGTATCGTCGCCGGAGATCTGGTTGCCGCCGCCACTCGAGGTGGTTGCCGGGGCTGCCGCCAAGCCGGTTCAGGGAACGCTGCAGTTTCATTTTCTTAGTTCGGTAAGTATTCATGTTTCAAAAAACCCCTACATTAGTATTCTATCATGTTTGGTTATAAACTCTGAGGTTTGGTAACGTAGGTTCGAGTTCTGTATGTCGAATACCATTTCTAAGTTGCTGTGAATGCTGGGAAAGTGATCAGGGGCTGAGTTTGTGTTTGCTGTTGATTTCGGGTTGAGCTTAAAGGTTTCGTTAGTGCGTTTTGGGTTATGGTTCGACGAATCGTGGTAGGGGCTTTTCATACAAACTAATTTATTTTAAATTGAAAATTGTTATAAATAGATATGATGTGCGAATTGCATTTCTGGTGATTAAGTGAGTCTTATGAACTGTCTGATTTGTATTGGATGAATATGATTGCTTGTTTGATTGAAATAATGTTTGATTTTGTCCAAAATGGAGGTTTTCGGTTATTTTGAATTGAAAGGATTTCAGTAATTAAAGTCTGAGTTTTCTTACTAGAAACTTATTTGGTCTTGAATCCCTTGGAAAAAAGTTGATTAGTTTGGTTGGGACCCGAAAAGGGTGGCAAAGTCCAAGTTTTAGGGGAGATGCTGCTGAAATTTCTATAAAATCTGATATTTGGAATGAAACGTTATTTTGAAAATAATGAACTATGTTTGAATTAAATGTTTGGTAAATAAATTATGTTTGAATTTACTTTATTAAAAAAATTATATGTTTTAGATGCAATTTATTTAAGAAAGGAATTATGTTTTAAAGTTAATTTAAATATGAAAGTTCTCCTGTTTTGGAATTTGATTTAAGTAAACAAATTGGAGGAGTTTTAGTGGATTTAAAAGAAACTGGATTTCGATTGACTGATTTCACTTTACAACGTTTTGAGAAAAGTATGAAGTACTCTTTGAATTCTAGAATTATAAAACGGAAAACAATTTTCGAACCCTTTGGAAACACTTCAGATTTTGGAATGAAACTGAAATTTGTTTTTGGATCCAAGCGACTTGATTTTGGGTTTAACTTCCACTTTATTTACTCAAATTAAGAAGCTAAAGTTTTAGAGGTTTTTGATGAACTTAAGGGAATGAGTTGGTTTATTCTCCCCTGAAGTCTTGAGACTCCGCTGAGGAATTTTTATGACCAAACCTTGATTTAGAAATGAAGGATTTTGAGTCTTTGAAAAGAGATTTTGAATTTTGCCTGGTTTTGAGATTGTTTGGGAGTTCTGGAAAGATGTGAATTGAATATGTTTGTTAATTAAAAGTAAATTGGCCAAGAATGAGTTTGAAATAAGTTGTTGAGCCTGATTGATTGTGGATATCATCAAGATTGATGAGTTATTACTTGGTAGGCGTAAGGGCCGGGTTTGTCCCGCTTATGCTGAGAGATTTGATAATTGATGAAATTGTTGATAAGTCGTTTGCGCCTGGCAAGGACGGTGGTTAATCCCGCTTGTCGAGGTTGCGGCGCCCGCGTAAGGACGGTGGTTAATCCCGCTTACGTGTAGATGTGAGGTCGGAGGCAAAGTATCCCGCTCACATCCTTTCAGATCACAGGAGTGTGCAGGCACTGACATCCTGGACCGTGTGGCAGGCACGTTATCCCAGAGGGTTCCCATTTATACGTGATCGAAAGGCAACATTCCTATGGGAATGTGTCGGGTTGGCAATTGAACCGACAATGTGATATCACAGCCAGTAGGACAGGCATTCATCATTTGCATCTATGTGATATTGTTTGGGTGTGCATATTGTATTTGGTTTGCCTATGTGAATACTTATGTTAACTGCTAACTGTTATACTTGTTGTAATTGCTCTTGATTGTGCTTGAACCACATTAATTGTGATTATGTTTGAATTGATTGGTTTGTGAAGAGTTGGTTGCTGATCTAGCTGTTTGGGCCGGGGGCCGTGTTGGATTGGATGGGCTTGAGGCCGTGATTGGTATATTGAGTCCTAGTTCTATATAAAGTATCTGATCGGTTCAGCATAGACTTAATGAACCTATGCTTGGAACGGGATGATCATTTATACCGCGTAGGTAACTGCTTTCATGATTGCGGTCTAGGAAAAACTTTTCAGACATTTTTTTTAGGAAAAAGGTTTTGTTTTAGAATATTTGAGAAATTTAGCAAGTCTTCAAAAAGGAATTTTCTGGATTTCGAATGTGACCCTATGGTTTTTGGAAAGACTCATAAGACGAGCAATGATCACTGAACTCTAAGAATGATCTTATCTTTACGTATCTTGTTATAGCAAATTCTGTAATCCTATAGTGAGAACAAGCGAGGATGACGTTCTCACTCCCCTATAGGTTATTCCTTTTCAGGATATGGAAGACGAAGCTTCAGGAGAGTTATGTTTATTTTCTGTTTATTCGGTCTTTTTGTATTACCGTAGCTATTATTTTTCCCTCACCTTTATCTTTATGAAACTTGTAAGAGGGATAGGAAATTATGATATGTATAATTGTAAACTAGTGTTATGTATATGTATATATATATCTTAAGGTTATATCTGAATTGTATGTGCATGTATGTTTAGGTTTTCACGAAGAAGAGTTATCGAAGTGTTATGCGGTTTTAAGTTTTAAACAGGCTCATATTTTAGTCTTAAATATTATAAAAGTCGTGGTAATACTCGAGCTATCAGAGTGGCGCAGCCGGAAGCGTGACATTTTGATAGTTAGGGTGTTACATTTGTGGTATCAGAGCAGTCTTTCCTGTAGAGCCTGAGGAATGGATTGACTATGCTTCAATTGCATACTTTGAGCGTTTGTCATGTATTAGGTCTTGTCGAATGACGAGAATTAGAGCTTTATGCACATGACGGTCTATTGATTAATGCCTTTAATCTTGTATTGTGTAATTCCTGATATTAAGTTTGGCCAGCTTAATACTAATGAATTATGTATATGAGAGCACTGATGGGTTATCATAGATGATATACGAGTTTTGAGTAAAGTAAATCGCGGGTTTTGGGAACGCTAGAAACTATTTCTCGAGGCTACTCAGTTGTGTGCTTTGGATTCTGTTGGAGTCATGTGACTTATTGTTTCTTGACCTATCTCTATGTTCTTGTTGCCTTTTCTTTTGGAAAACAGTTTGGTGTTTCCGATCCTATTTTTCTATTCATATGCATTCTTATTTGATCCTAAATTGCATATGCCGGTTTGAGTTTCTTGGTGTATCTGTCTTTCTCTGTTCGAACTCTTTTCTTGATCCGTGTTATTTTCCAACATGACTTTGAACTTGTCTTTGTGCAGTGTACCTTTTTATGTCCTTATTCCGAGTCCTTTTTAAAAAGAAATGGTGATTCGGTTTTTTACTTAATTGACTATGATTATAATCAATTTTCAAACTTTTATAGAATCGCTTTTGATTTGATATACACCTATCTATATAAAACTTTGAAAATTTCTGATACAACTTAAAAATTATTTATTTAATCCCCCACATGTTCTTTTACTAGTTTATCTAATCATACCTACTCTAAGTACAACTTGATTTTCTAATAGTTTTATTATAATTCTTATGCCTATGTTTATTTGATTATGTACTTAAGTATTTTTTTAAACTTTTGAAAGAAAAGATTTTTGCCCTTATTCTGGTTGATCTTCGTTTGACAAACTTTGCCTAAATTAATTTAAGTTGGAATTGATTTTGCATAACGCATTATTTATGCACTCGTCCTTTTGCAATTATTAGGCTAATTCCTTTTTAAACTCTTCATGTTTATCGATGTCATACTTGATTCTATTCTTAATTATTATTTTACTTTTATGAACATCAATACTAGTCTTAGTTTTCCCTTCTCTTATAAATCTTATACTCATCCGAGTTAACTTGAAATTGTTTCTATCTAGTGCATTGTTTGTCCCCTTAATTGTCCTTCTTTATTCAAAGGTTCTTTCTTGAAAATTCACTGTTGATTGAGTTGTCTTTTCTTACTAGTTTTGTATTCTTTTGGATCAATGAAAAGTTCGTTTGATGTCCCATGCCTCGTGACTCTTGTTCGAACTCCCTTGATTTAAGATTCTTTCTTGTTTGGTCTGACTTCTTTCTAAGTACCTCTTAATATTCTTGAATGTTCTTATGTGATGGTAATTTCAAGTGTATTCTTAGAGTTTTGATGTGAACTTTTGAAACAAGTTTTGGATTCTCTTAAGAAATTTAAATCAATTCTTCTCACTTAAAATTGCATCCATAGTTATTCTTTAAATTGACAAAGTTGTTTTGAAGTTGGCATGCACTATTTTAAATAAAGTATTGAAACCGACTGATAAGCAAATTTTTATCTCGGAGTTTCTTTTTCTAAATAGAGTTTAACATGTTCCATATTTGCTATAAATTTTATACATGCTTGCCTAAATATAAACTTTGAGGATTCTTGAACGAACATTTGATTTTCTTACGACCTTGCCACAATTTCAGTGTATACCTTTATTTGAATTAAGTACCTAAATGTCTTTCAAGATTTCGAAAAATTGTTTTGGCCTTAACCCAATTGACTTTCATTTTTTCAAACATCACCTATTCCATCTTTTACTTGGAAACTACTTAGACAAAATGCAATTTAGTTTTCTTCTAACCACATTGCAGTTTTGACATACGTTCCTGTCACCCTTTTGTGAAATGCGAGTTACATACTTTTCTTTTAGCACATGAAGTGATCTTCCTTCAGTTTTTCATTCTTTATATTCAAATGTATTAAGTGAACTTGATCAAAAATTTTACACCTTGAGAGTGTCATCACTAGCTTTAGTTGACCTTCTTCTATGATTTTATACTTGTTAACTCAGCTTGATTTAGTTCCAAACTACTGTCTTGCTTATCCTTTTTGTGTTCCTATCAGTTATCTCTGATTCAGGAGTCATCCTTGAGGTTGTTAAACTGAATTTCTTTTCAATACTCTTCATCGATTGTACATCCTTGTTTATTAGTAGATTCAGCAGTTCATTCAAAACTCTTGCGGAGTTTATCCTCGTTGTTTGTCCTTCTTTTTCAATGTCTTTTTTCTTTCTGAGTAAACTCGAGAATTGTTTTGCTGTCACGTGCGATCTTTGGGTATAGTAATGCGATGCGTTAGTTCTTTAAGACCTGTTTGTGGATACGGAAGGTGAAGCGGTAAGAGTGCAACGTTATGAGAAGTTGTTGGAGTTTTGTTTCTCGTGGAGGAGTCTGCGGATGTTAGGTTTGTGACCGGTTATGGAGTTATGAAGTGATTGATGGAGTTGGAAAGTTGAAGTTTCGAATGGGAAAGAGATCTGTGAGGGAACGCTATATCCGTTGTTTTAATACCAACTTGTCTTGTAGCCTTTTTGCCACATTAACTATAGGTTTGCCTTGTGAACACCCATCTTGACTTGCACCCTATTTGGTTCCTCCAAGCTTTTGTAGAATTTTGAGACCATATAAGCTTCTTGCATTGAGCCTATCTTGTATCTTTCACCTTACACTATACCTTACTCTTATATTTAAATCTTAGGGTTATCCGGTATTTGAAGTTTTATATATGTGTTATGATTTCTATCTTAAAAAGTATTTAAAAAGAAGAGTGCTAAGTCTATGTATTATCTTATGTCTTACTTTAATTTTCGAGGACGAAAATTTTTATAAGGTGGGTGGAATGTAAGACCCAAGACTTTTGGAAAAGTTCTATTTTGAACTAATCTCAAACCATATATCTATTTACAGTTTTAATTTCATAAATTATCTTATTGAAGGTTTAAAGGTAGTTTTGATTAATTGGATTTGAAATAAAATTAAGGTTATCATCCAAACTCTATCATTTTTAGATTAATTTCAATTTACAACTTAAAGTTCTAGAAATCCAAAAATAATGAGTTTGGGCTATTTAAATAAAGATTTTATCTAATTTTACATTTATTGAGTTATTTTATATATTTAAATTGTAAAGTTGGTAGTTGTGAAATAATAAAGATTTTATATGATTTGGATTAAATAAGTAAAATATTAAATATTAATACTACTATTTTGGAAAATGAAGAAATTAAATATATTAATTCTAATTATTTGACTTGGACATTTAATTGAAAATAATTTGTGAAATTGATGAGCAAATAGTATTTTTATACATTATTATTGTTGGGTTAAAAGTCATTTCTAATTACTATACTATCCCTACTTTTATTTGAAATTACAAAACTAACCTATTACCCTAATTTTGTTAAAATTGCCAAAATGTCCCTAACACTAATTAACACACATTTTTCCTTTACTCCAAATGAAACCCTAATTTCCCTTTTTGCCTCAGCCGAAAACCCCTCCCCCCAAACTAACGGCAGCAGCAGCTGCAAACAAAATGAAACAAAAGAAAGGGATTAAGGGGAAACGGGAAGAAGGAGAGGGGAGATGGGAGGAACGGTGCCGGCGAGGAGCCACTGCTGCCGCCGCCGTGTCGAGGCTGAGACACAGAGAGGGAGAGGGAGACTGAGCTGCGGCAGGGAGGAAGAAGAGCGTCGCGCCTCACCCCCGCCAGCCTTGGGGTCGCCGTTCATGCCTCGTCGCGTCACCATTAGTCGTCGCCGTCTTCGCCAACCATGGCAGAGAGAGAGGAGGCGAGCGTGAGCCAAGATCCACGCCGGAAAGCTGCCGCTACTGGGTTCTGTCACCGCCATCTTGCCTCTGCTAGCCAGCACGAAGAGATAGAGAGAGAGATTGGGCAGAGAGAGAGAGGACTCGCAAGGGTGTCACCGCGGGAAGGGGTTCGCCGTCGCGTCCCGTTGCCTGCGCCGCCGCCATCCACCCTCCCTGCTGCCAGTCTCCATTCGCGAAGAATAGAGGGAGTTCGCGTTGCCGTCAGGTCCGCCATCAGATCCGTTGTTCCTCGCCGTTTCTGTCACCACCGTCAGTGCCCTGCTGTCGCCGCCGCCACTGCTGGGAGCTGCACCGCCGTGACCAAACTTCTGCCGCTGAGAACCGTCACTGCTGCCGCCGGCAACGCCACTGCCAGTAAGGGCTTAAGTTGGTCTTCATTTTCTTTGGGTTTCCGGAAGCTTCATTGTAGTTGTATGTTAGTTTTAGTATCGTCACCGGAGATCTGGTTGCCGCCGCCACTCGAGGTGGTTGCCGGGGCTACCGCCAAGCCGGTTCAGGGAACGCTACAGTTTCATTTTCTTAGTTCGGTAAGTATTCATGTTTCAGAAAACCCCTACGTTAGTATTCTATCATGTTTGGTTATAAACTCTGAGGTTTGGTAACGTAGGTTCGAGTTCTGTATGTCGAATACCATTTCTAAGTTGCTATGAGTGCTGAGAAAGTGATCAGGGGCTGTGTTTGTGTTTGCTGTTGATTTCGGGTTGAGCTTAAAGGTTTCGTTAGTGCGTTTTGGGTTATGGTTCGACGAATCGAGGTAGGGGCTTTTGATACAAACTAATTTATTTTAAATTGGAAATTGTTATAAATAGATATGATGTGCGAATTGCATTTCTGGTGATTAAGTGAGTCTTATGAATTTCTGATTTGTATTGGATGAATATGATTGCTTGTTTGATTGAAATAATGTTTGATTTTGTCCAAAATGGAGGTTTTTGGTTGTTTTTAATTGAAAGGATTTCAGTAATTAAAGTCTGAGTTTTCTTACTGGAAACTGATTTGGTCTTGAATCCCTTGGAAAAAAGTTGATTGGTTTGGTTGGGACCCGAAAAGGGTGGCAAAGTCCAAGTTTTAGGGGAGATGCTGCTGAAATTTCTATAAAATCTGATATTTGGAATGAAACGTTATTTTAAAAATAATGAACTATGTTTGAATTAAATGTTTGGTAAATAAATTATGTTTGAATTTACTTTATTAAGAAAATTATATGTTTTGGATGCAAGTTATTTAAGAAAGGAATTATGTTTTAAAGTCAATTTAAATATGAAAGTTCTTCTGTTTTGGAATTTGATTCAAGTAAACAAATTGGAGGAGTTTTAGTGGATTTAAAAGAAACTGGATTTCGATTGACTGATTTCACTTTACAACGTTTTGAGAAAAGTATGAAGTACTCTTTGAATTCTTGAATTAGAAAAAGGAAAACAATTTTCGAACCCTTTGGAAACACTTCAGATTTTGGAATGAAACTAAAATTTGTTTTTGGATACAAGCGACTTGATTTTGGGTTTAACTTCCACTTTATTTACTCAAATTAAGAAGCTAAAGTTTTAGAGGTTTTTGATGAACTTAAGGGAATGAGTTGGTTTATTCTCCCCTGAAGTCTTGAGACTCCGCTGAGGAATTTTTATGACCAAACCTTGATTTAGAAATGAAGGATTTTGAGTCTTTGAAAAGAGATTTTGAATTTGGCCTGGTTTTGAGATTGTTTGGGAGTTCTGGAAAGATGTGGAAAGTGGCTCCGTTTTGAAAAGTGATTCTTGGCAAGATGTGAATTGAATATGTTTGTTAATTAAAAGTAAATTGGCCAAGAATGAGTTTAAAATAAGTTGTTGAGCCTGATTGATTGTGGATATCATCAAGATTGATGAGTTATTACTTGGTAGGCGTAAGGGCCGGGTTCGTCCCGCTTATGCTGAGAGATTTGATAATTGACGAAATTGTTGATAAGTCGTTTGCACCTGGCAAGGACGGTGGTTAATCCCGCTTGTCGAGGTTGCGGTGCCCGCGTAAGGACGGTGGTTAATCCCGCTTACGTGTAGATGTGAGGTCGGAGGCAAAGTATCCCGCTCACATCCTTTCGGATCACAGGAGTGTGCAGGCACTGACATCCTGGACCGTGTGGCGGGCACGTTATCCCAGAGGGTTCCCATTTATACGTGATCGAAAGGCAACATTCCCATGGGAATGTGTCGGGTTGGCAATTGAACCGACAATGTGATATCACAGCCAGTAGGACAGGAATTCATCATTTGCATCTATGTGATATTGTTTCGGTGTGCATATTGTATTTAGTTTGCCTATGTGAATACTTATGTTAACTGCTAACTGTTATACTTGTTGTAATTGCTCTTGATTGTGCTTGAACCACATTAATTGTGATTGTGTTTGAATTGATTGGTTTGTGAAGAGTTGGTTGCTGATCTAGCTGTTTGGGCCGGGGGCCGTGTTGGATTGGATGGGCTTGAGGCCGTGATTGGTATATTGAGTCCTAGTTCTGTATAAAGTATCTGATCGGTTCAGCATAGACTTAATGAACCTATGCTTGGAACGGGATGATCATTTATACCGCGTAGGTAACTGCTTTCATGATTGCGGTCTAGGAAAAACTTTTCAGACATTTTTTTTAGGAAAAAGGTTTTGTTTTAGAATATTTGAGAAATTTAGCAAGTCTTCAAAAAGGAATTTTCTGGATTTCGAATGTGAACCTATGGTTTTTGGAAAGACTCATAAGACGAGCAATGATCACTGAACTCTAAGAATGATCTTATCTTTACGTATCTTGTTATAGCAAATTCTGTAATCCTATAGTGAGAACAAGCGAGGACGACGTTCTCACTCCCCTACAGGTTATTCCTTTTCAGGATTTGGAAGACGAAGCTTCAGGAGAGTTATGTTTATTTTCTGTTTATTCGGTCTTTTTGTATTACCGTAGCTATTATTTTTCCCTCACCTTTATCTTTATGAAGCTTGTAAGAGGGATAGGAAATTATGATATGTATAATTGTAAACTAGTGTTATGTATATGTATATATATATATCTTAAGGTTATATCTGAATTGTATGTGCATGTATGTTTAGGTTTTCACGAAGAAGGGTTATCGAAGTGTTATGCAGTTTTAAGTTTTAAACAGGCTCATATTTTAGTCTTAAATATTATAAAAGTCGTGGTAATACTCGAGCTATCAGAGTGGCGCAGCCGGAAGCGTGACATTTTGATGGTTAGGGTGTTACAATAACAAATACTAAAAAGAACCATTCATGGAAAGGATTGAGAATCTAGGAATTCTATCCTAATTAATCATAACGTAATAATAAGCTAGAGCTAATCATATTTTGTTATCTCCAACATCGGAAGAAATTGTTATCTTCACATTGAGAGAAAGTCAAATAAGACTAGTTAACCCCAATAAACAAGATTAACTAATCACTCTAGATCACCAACATAAGCTTGGTATTAATGACTCAAGAGCACCTAATTTCTCTTTCCAAGCCAAGAATGCACAAAATCTACTCTAACATCCAACCAAGCATTTTGTCAAACACTTGGAAGGCATAAAAGGAAAGCATGGTAAAATTGCAATAATAATAAAATCTACTACTACCAAATGCAAGAAATTAACAATAACAACTCAAACAAGCTAGAAAAGAATATAAAACATAAAATTGCATTAAAAAAAAGTGAAATTAATAAGAGTTCATATAACATAAAAGTGGTAAAATAAAGGAAATAACAAGAGAAACTAAGAGAATCAAAGTGCTAGAATAATAAAAAGCAAGGAAAACTAGATTAAAACAAGAATCAAAACCTAAATCTAGAAGAAAATTAAACTAAGAACCCTAATTTCTAGAGAGAAGAGGGAGCTTCTCTCTCTAGAACTACCCTAAGGCATGTGAGATAAGTTGATAAAATCCCCTAAATTCAACATAAAATAAACTACAAAATTGGGGTTTATCACTCGCTCATGTCCATGAGACGCCATTTGGGCCCTATTCACACCAAACAAGTGATATCAAGGTGATCAGCTACAATATCTCAAGTTAAGTGCTTCAAATTACCAAAGGTACACTCATGAACTTCATGCTAGACGTATCAGTTAGATACCCTAACTAGCACAGGCACACACTCAGAGTATGCATTGAAGCATAATCAGTCCATCCCTCAGGCTCACAAGGACAAACTGCTCTGATACCATAATGTAACACCCTAATATTCAAATCCTAATATTCGAGTCATAAGTCAATGATATTATATTGGTACGACTCTCAGGTGGATTATAATACATACATATATATAATTGAAAGGAAGTATAAAACGAGAAGCCTGAAAAGAGTAAAAATAAAATTGCAAAGTCGTAACACTCACGTATTGACAATTAGAAGACAAAGCGTGAATCGAAAACGATGCGAAGATAAAGCCATAAAAAGGAGTAAGAATAAGACAAAGTATAGATATATAACATAAGTAAATAGTCACTAGTCGCGACCCGCGAAGTTTAGGCTGGCTAGGGTACAGTATAGAAGTAGTTGACAACAATATCTCCTAATCTCTCCTAAATAATACATAAAGGCCTCTATAGGCAAATCCCAAAAGAGATCAACACAAAATTTTGGTTTTTCAAAATAAAGGTGCAGAGGTCCTAAGCAAAATATAAAGTTGAGAATACAAAGGTCTTCGCCATCTCTCAGATGAACCATAGCTCACTGCTAAGCACCTAGACCTGTATCTGAAAAACAAGATATATATATATATATATATATATATATATATATATATATATATATATATGGAATGAGAACCCCTGATCCGTGGGTTCCCAGTATGGTAAAAGTGCCAAATAAATACAATGCACTATAATAAAAACTCACTAAGTATCCTAAAATTCATTTATTCATTTATTCATCTTAAGTTTTCGCTAATCCATGAATTAGGTAACTGTTCTAAGGGATACTAAGTCTAGCAAACTCCTCATCTTTCCCTTCTTTTGAAACCTCTCAACTCTCAATTCCAAACTAAACCATAGCCAGTAAATTTGAACTCAACATTTAAATATCAATTATCTCATTCTCTATCTGGAGCAAGTAAAATCTCTTCATTGCGTCTACCCAGGGAGCTCAAGTTACCTTATTCAATAATCATCATTTTAAATTAATCATCTCATTATTTCATTTCAACAAGAACAGCCCTCAGCGTCAACCGACACCGGCATGAGGGGCGTCTCAGTTGTACAAACACAAGTAAATACAGACAAGTAATACACAATTAAGATACAAGTAGAACAAGTAGCATATAAACAAGTAACATAGCATATATGATTTAGCAATCCAAAAAAAATAGGCAAACCCAAACAACTCAAACATACGCATATGATGTATGCCTGTCCTACTGGCCATGAGCTCAAGTGTCGATTACTTGCTAGAACCTGACACATCCGGTATCTAACTCGGACATTGTCCTCTCTGCAGTTTACTCGCTATATAGCATAGCCTCGCAGGGTGAGTGCCCTGTATACCTCACAGAGTTAATACTTTGTATATATCTCATAGGAAGAGTGTCCTGTACACCTCGCAGACAGAGGAACCTCGCAGAGTTAAGTGCTCTGTACACCTTGCAAAGTTAAGTGCTCTGTACACCTCGCAGGCACGCAAGCCTGTATCCCTCGCAGGGTTAATACCGTGTCATATCATCGTCCTACCATTCACAATTCCATTATCACTTTTCTTATCTCGCAGGCAGCACATCCTGTATCTCTCGCAGGGTACGTGCCCTGTACACCTCACAGGCTTTAAACCTGTATCTCTTTATTTATAACCACAATAACTAGGAGAAATCCTCAATCTTGACTCATCTATTCATCCTGGGATATAGTGTCCGTCACACTTCTCAAACTTCATCTCATCAGGATCCCCACGTATGTAAGTCTCATCATAATTTTAACTCACACTTAATGCGTTCATCATAAGTTCAAGCCACACTTAGATTCTTTTTACTTCAATTCATTAACTCACTCTTTATGTCTTGTTCTTAGCTCCTCTATACTTAATTTCACCGGCTCTAAACTCTTATCAACATTCATAAAGTTTTAAAAGAGCAAAAGAAAGGTTAAAAGCCATAAAAACACATTTTTTCATATTCTGGGAGGTGTGCGTTTGCATACATGCAGTATGCATATTCACAGGTTGAAAACTTGGGATCCGCATACGCATGCAAAGGTCTGCATAAGCAGTCCATCCCTCAGGCTCATAACTTTTTATCAAAAATTCCTTTTTCAACCATTCTTGAACCGTTGGAAAGATTGTTAAATGAATTTTTATAAAAATTTAGTTTCGGAAAATTCCCAACTCCGAGGATCGAGTTACGGACCACCAAAGTTGGTCGAAAATTGCTTTTACCTAAAAATATAAATCACCAATTTTTCCAAGGTTCACAAGTCAAATTCATTTTCATCTATCAAATTGACCCCAAACTAACCAAATTCACCAATTTACACTCAACCAAATTCAAACCCATCTCATCTACATAATTTCACCCAAGACCATCAAATTCCATGCCTCACTTCCTCAATTCTCATTATTCAATAATCATAACAATTATTCACACATTCAATATCTAAAATCCATTCAATCTCATATATCATCACACCATACAAACACCACTTACCTTCCTTACCTCTTTCTGACCTCCGACCCAAGATTCACGGCCTCTGGCCCAATTCATCAATTCAATATATATATATATATATATATATATATATATATATATATATATATATATATAATTCAACACATACTATCATCATCCAAATCCTCAATTTCACAACACTCAAATATGAAAAATCACATAATACATACCTAAATCATTATTCTCTACAACATGTCATTTATACACATCAATTCCAACCAAACACATAATTCAAACTTAATCCTAGGAGCATTTAACCTAGGAATTCTCATCACACCACATGGTACTTAAATGAAACTTAAACCGTACCTCTTGGAAGTCAAATTCAAGCTCTCACTTGGGAGTCTCTACCAAAACTCAACTCCAATCTCCACCAAACACTTTCACAAGTAAGATTCAAGCTCCAAAAGTGTACCCAATACTCTAATACGCACATTACATACATACATACATCAACTTAGGGCTCACAAAATCTCATAAATTACAAGGGTTAGAGAGTTTCTTACCTTAACTCATGAAATTAGTTGATGAAACTCACTAATGGCTCATACTAGAGTACTCCTAAATAACCAAAATCATAAGATTTCCTCAAAACCCATAACCAAATTCGAATTTAAAGTGAAAATGAAAACTGAACAGAGGAGAGCAAAATACTCACCATAATACTTAGATAAACTTGAAAAGCTCATCAAGGGTGATGCGTGGCCGCAAACGGCTCGTCAATCGTAGCTCCGAAGAGAAAGTTATGGTGATTTAAAGTTTCAAGGAGGGTCAGGGTTTCTCTCTTCTTCCCTCTCTTCTCTTCAACGTGAATCACACAAAATAGGGGGTGGGAAGGGGGGTTGTGGCTACTGAATGGTCTTAATAAGGCTATATATATGTTGGGTCTTGGATCCACTTGGGTCCAGTTCACTTGATTTAGCCCGTTGGCCCGATTTTGGGCCAAAACCTTTAAGATTAGCGTTTTAATATGCGCTTTAATTATTTTTACCACCTCAACAACAATTATTTAACATTTTAACCTTTCTCACTCATAATTAATTTTCTTAGTTGCAGTACTGGACATATCTCAGCCGGTACTACCGGTTAAATTTCCAGTGCACGTTTTTATGCAGAAAACTATGTTTTTCGACTCAGAAACATCCACTGAGTCCAAATATCATATTTAAATCATCAAATTCCAATTGCTAAATTTTCTAACCATATTCGCTCATATTCAATTTATTATTTAATTAATTACGATTTGACCGGATTTTATATTCATCAACCTAAGCGTTTCTGTTAGAACCACAGAACCACCACTGTCATCTTCTTCTTCTTCTTTCCTTCTTTCCTCTTCTTCTTCTTCCACCTTCTCCGAACAACCACCATGAAAACCCTTTCTCTCTTTCTCTTTCCCTGTCTCCTGCTTTCTCTGTCTCGCTACCCGCTACCATCCAGCGCCGCCATGACCATCTTCTTCCCCTCCTTACAACCTTGCATTGTGGTTCTCTAGCTCGCCCCTGCCTCCCTCATTCCTAGTCGCAGAATCAGAACAGAGCCACTCTATTAACAGCGAGTTCAAATGCAGCAGCGGTTGGTCACTGCCACTGTATCCCTCTCTCCCGTGTTCTTGCTCTGTTCTTCGACTTAGGTTCTCATATCACCTTTTCTTCTCTATTTTAGTTAATTTAGGATTATTTATATGTTGATTCTAGTGTTAATTTGATTTGGTTAGGATTATTTGATGCTATTAGTTGAGTTTAGGTTAGAATTAGGATTTTTTTATTATAATTAGTGTTAGTTTATACATAGTTAAACATGCTATTAAGAGCTTCTTGAGTTTGAATTTTAATTTGTTTGGATTGATTGACTGATACTTTGCTGACATCATGGAAGTTGATGTCTCATTTGAAAGTTTCCCGTACTATTTTGCATTGTTGCTTCTTGTTATTAACTTTTCTCTCATTTCATTTCCTAATATTTTTTCAATCTTAACTTGATTATACTTTTACTTTGCTCACTTCTTAGATGTTGGCTAATAGCTAGAATAATCTGTATCTACTCTTATCTTCTTTTATAACTTGTAGTTACTGCTTAAAGATAGATGAGATCATAAGAAAATAAATTATGCATTCTTAGTTATGATATTTCTATTTTTATAGCGACACGATGAAAACCGTTTTGATTGCTTTGACGTATATTCATTTGAAGTGTAATGCCTTTGGAAAATTTGCCTCAGACCTCCCCTTAGTGTCCCCTCAGTGCAAAGCCAGGACTTTTTCATGAGAAAAATCATGCCAACCTATTTGGGGTTGTGCCTGAGACTAGAATGCTTCTCAATATAGATAATGGCTCTCCTATGCCTCAAGTTAGCAGTACAGTAGATTATATTATTGATTTCTTCAATGGTCTTGTATGAAAATTTGAATCATCATTTTCCTCATTTTTGTTTTTTATGGAAGGTTAGTAACATCTCTGCAAGGTTATTCACAGAACAGAAGAATCATGCTTGTCAACTATTCTAGGTATATTGTTTATCATCTTACATAAAATTACAGGTTTTTTAAGTTTACGTGGAACGTTTTGAAGATAGTGTTAGCTTTTTGGAATAAATTCTTACAAATATTTTTTTTCTGCTTCAGTTACAGGGAAAAAATTAAATTGTTCACTAGACCGAGAATTTTTCAAATATATGAAAAGATTACATGTATAAATAATTTTTCTATACACACCAAGTTTAATGGTAATAATTATACTTGATTCTTAAAGTTGAACTATATGCTATAATTCCTTATGTTTTAATTAGATTTCTTGTGAGTAGAGAAGAATAGTAGTTAATTTTGATTTTATTTTTCTCTTTTTGCTTTACCATTTTATTTTGCAATTGAGCTTATCTTGAGTGAAAATTAACTTCTTGGCTTTGATTCAAGATTTCAGGTTCATGCTGCAGTACTGAATGAGTAATGAACATTTTATTTTATGTTTTTTATAAATTAATATTTTAAAATGTGGAGTATTGTTGTTTAGTTTGATATGTTCATCTTCACTTACTTTAGTACTTTAAGTAAGTGCCTTGTTGACTTCACAACCTCTTTAAATATAGTAGTTTTGTGTTGTTCAATATTTTTTGAGTGAATAATTTACAAATAAGTGCTTTTTTAGTTAATATTTTGGAAATATCTACGAGTTTTTAATGTTGTTTATTTAATATTTTTATGTTAATATCTTAAGTTTAATAAATATGATGTAAAAAAAAATAGGTTATAGTAAAGAAAAATGGTATAAACTATTGGAGTTGGTCAGTTTTTTTTTTAAACTCATGCATGAAATTGCAGCGGTTCAAAACCATCGCAATATTTTTAAAAAAACGCACATAAATTTGCAGCGGTTGTGTAATTGTCGCAATTTTTTTAAAATATGCTTACTAAAATAGCAGCAGTTATAGACCGTCGCAAAATCATCAACCTAATTAGCGGTGGTTATACCAGCGGTTCTGAAAAATCACCGCAAAATCAAATACCCACACCCTAAACCGCAACGATTATCGAATTGCTGATATTCTGTTTAGTTAAAAACTGCCACAATTCCCCACAGAACTGCTGCTATTCAACATGTCTCTTGTAGTGAGGAGGAAGAGAAAGAGTTTTGAATATGCAGAATTTATCAAAATAAAAAAAACCAAAATTTTTTAATAATAACACATAAATTTTTAAGTTTTGACACCACAATTTTTCTAAAAAGACACATGTCTTCTTTAATCTTGTATTTTTTCCTTCTTTTTTTTCTTTCTTCTGTTGCTCTTATTTCTTCTTTTAGGAGCATTACTTCTCGCATTAGACTTGAATGAATATGTTTGTATTGTATTGCAATCTTATTTAGTTGAATGAATGTAGGTTCCTCCTCTTCCTACTGATTTTGTAATCTTATGTGTTTTTTCTTATTTTTTTGTGATTTTTTCTTATTTTTATTCATGTTAAGAGAGTAAAACAAGAAGAACCGTGAGAAGGTAATACAAGAAGGAGAAGATGAACAAAAAACGAAGATGATGATAATGATAAAGAAGAAGGAGGAAGAGGAGGAGGAGGAAGAGGAAGAGGAGATTTGAGTTATCATTAAGTAAATTCTTGTTGTTTTGAACTGAGTTTGTGTGTTGTCATCATTAAGTAATTTCGATAAAATCTAGATTTAATTTCGGTGCATTTTAGATTTAATTTCAGTGTATTCTGGATTTAAATAAGGTATACTTTTGGCCTGAACTTATTTTGAACTGAGTTTTTTTGTGCATCATCATCATTAAGTAATTTCAGTATGTTCTGAATTTGAACTGTTATACATAAAAAAGGACAATGATAACAATATGATAATGATAATGATAATAATCATGATGGAGGAGGAGGAGGAGGAGGAGAAAAAAGAAGGAGGAGATTAGAGAAATTCAAATGAGAAAAGAAAGAGGAGATAGAGGAGGAGGAGATGGAGGTTGTGTTATAGTGCTGGTAACAACGACAACAACAAAAAAGAAAGATGATGAAAAAAGAGGAAGAGGGGAAGAAAAAAAAAGAAGAAGTAGCAACATCAGTGGGAGAGGGAGGAAGAAGAACGCAAAAGAGAATGAGGAGGAACGTGAAGGAGAAGAAAAAGAATAAAAAAAAGCGCGTGATGTGAAAAATAATTATAGAAACTTAGTTGAATTTGGTTAATTATTTTATTTAGTTGTAGAGCTTTATCAAAAAAATTGTTGAAATTTAAGAGACAACTACTAATCTACTATGGTTATGCGTGAGAGAAACGTATGTGTGTATAAAATAATTTTAATAATCTATTGTAAAAAAATAAATATAAATTTTTAAGTTATGAAAGTTGTTTATTGATAATTTTTAACTAGTATTGATTTTATGTTTTATATTATATAAATATATACATTATTTATATTAAAACGGTGGCTTGACCTATACAGATTCTCTAATAAAACGCTTGTTGAAAATGTATGAGAGGATGTTGAAAGTTTAGGAAACAGAATAAGAAATTTAACATTTTGTTACTAGAATTATTTAATTATCATTAGAAAAAAAAGGTTAAAAGTTATGAAAGTATGAACAAATGAAATTTTGCAAATCACAAACTATCAGTAAGTGCAAAGAGTTGTACTAAGTAATATCAAAGGAGTAGATTATCGTTCCCACGAGAATTAACAGATTACACAAGTAATAGTCAATTAATTATTTTAGTCAGACAAGCACAAACTTAGGGTTTCAATAGCAAATAGCATGAAAACAGATAATTAAACAAGAACAAACTAAAATTGGTTGAGAGAGCAATATGATTAAGAGAGTTAAGGTTTTATAGATGTTGAAACTTTCAGAAAAACGTTTTTCACTTTTCACCTTGATCAAGTAATGATGTATCTATGGCAAATCTTAATTAATCAAACTCCAATTCTTTAGCAATTCAATTTCTCTAATCCTAATAAATTATCAATTTCTTGATTAATTGATTGTGATAAAAGGTTAAGTACGTTCACCGATTTAAAGACCATATAAATCACAAGAATTATTCCTAGTTGATTCGATATCACTTATCAAGTCTAGTTTTCAAACTTAAGAATTGTGAGAATGAAAACTCTTTTTTAAGAAAACATCAATACATTAATCAAAGGTAAAAAAGCTAGAACATTAGTTCATTAGAATCAATAGAGCTCCTAACCTTAATCGAGGAGATTAATCACTCATGCTAAACTTCAAAGACACAAAACAGAGTATGAAAAATGGCAAAATGTCCTTCCTCCTGAAGAAAGTTTTCAGGATACTTTATATACTAAACCTAAAACAAAACTTAAACATTAAATGCAAACTTTATTAAAACAAAGCCTAATCAAATCTTTCACAATTGATTTTCAATTCTCTAGTTGTTCAGGTCCATGATGTGATGATTCAATCCTTGACTTGGTGCTTCAATATGGGCTTCAGGAAAGCTCTTTCTCAGCATATTAACTTGGGCCCTTGGGGTGTGTGGCATGCCCACTTACCGGCATGTTGCACGCCATTTTGTTTTAAGGCCCTAGGAGCAAGCCCTCTAGCGCGTGGCATGCTATTTCTTAGGCCTGTTGCATGCCCAAATTTCTCTTGGAATCTCCTTCGAAGACGTGTCAAGCCCGGCGTGTTGCACACCCCTTCTTGAAATGGGTTCATACATACGCATGGGGCTGCGTATGCATGATCGGACAAATTCCGCATTTCTGCGTACACATGGAGGATGTGTACGCACGATTGCCCTTTCGAAGGCATGTCAAAACGACATGCCCCTTTACCTTAGCGTGTTGCACGCCAAGAACTTTGGCCTCCTAGGAGCTATTTTTCTAGGCGTGTTGCATATCCACTTCCTTGGCGTGTTGCACGTCCACTTCTTGCTTGATTTGCCTTGGGCTTGAGCCTCTGGAGAGTTAGCCCAGCGTGCCACGCCTTGGTTTAGGTGTGCAGCACGCCGGATTCTTGAAATGATCCTGGAAAGTGTGGTTTGGACGTGTGGCACGCTCTATGTATGGCGTGTTGCACGCCAACTGTGTGCATGGGAATAACCCTCGAAAGTGTGCCAAAACAGCACGCCACAACCAAGTGGTCCTGGGAGTGTGTTTTTGGGCGTGTGACATGCCCTTTTCTTGGCGTGTTATATACCCACTTTTGTGCACATACACCATAGACTATTATATATCGTTGGAAAGTTTTGGATTTCAGCTTTCTAACACCCTCAAAAGCGCTTTATTTGGACCTCTATAACTCAAGTTATCCTTGCTGGATATGAAGAGGTTAGGGTTGCACTCCCACTTTGTGCACAAAATTACCCCCTGGACTTTTGGCCCAACGTGCCACGCCCTTATGTTGACGTGTGGCACACCCAAGTCTCTGTTTTGGCTGCCTGGGCGTATGGCACGCCCTCTCTTTTGGCGTGTTGCACACCCTCTCCTCTGCTTCCCTGCGGAGTGCTTTTCTAGTTGTGTTCTTTTACTTATGCTTTGCTCTTCTTTTACTATCATTAACCTACAATTATCAAGAAATCCAAGCACTCAAAGTACTAATAGAATAATATATTAAAGGACGTAGTTATCAAGCAAAAATTCATCAATTTCACCTAAGAAACACTAAAAAAAAAGTATATAAGATGCTCATGCATCAGATACTTTCTTGATTTGTCATGTCTCCATGTCGGACACGACACACATCGACAATCATCCGACGTGCGTGTCTTCTCTGTCCAACCGTGCGTTAATATAAAATAAAAAATTCTTCTCCAGACATGCTTGAACACACCTAAATACCATCACGTGTCAACATGTCCATTTTTATTCTTAATATGTATTTTTAAAATGAGTTTAGAAATAATATATATTATTAATTATTAAAACAAAATATATTTTAAATCCTTTATATAATTAAAAAATATTAAAAATAATTAAAAAATTAATTTATATTTTAATATTAATAAAGTACTAAAATATCATTATAGTTTATCTATATATATGCCGTATCTCCGTATCTTATATAAACTTTAAATTTACGTATCTATGTATTTCGTATTATATCGTGTTTCGTGTTCATGTTAGTGTCCATCATCATAGGCTAAAAATTAATAATGTTAACACGATTACTCAATTAATTCTTTTTAATAATAGTTGCTAGATTTTCTAGATATTTTCTAATAAATCATTATACTAGCATCTCTTGTAAATCAAATAACATATAAGTTTTTCGAATTTTATTGAGTGAACAGTTAAATTCATCCATTCCTATTAATATTTCTTTCAGATAAATTAATTTTTAATTAATGGAAATTGATAATTTTGTCCTTGATTTGTAAAAATATTAAACAATTTAGCTCTCGGTAAAATAAAAGCACAAATTAGTTTTTTATCTTTTAAAATTTTTGGCAATTTAATTTTTTTCCAAACTATTGTTTAGAAAGTCAGCTATTAATTTGTAACTTTCTTAAAAAATTAAGAAATCATCTGCTTTTTATTTTATTATTAAAATTTAACCAGTCTGAGATTTTAAAAAATCTTTATAGTAATACAAATGGAGAGCTCATATGCTGACATGGCGCTCATACGTTAAGTCTGGGAGTTTATTTGCTTAGGTGTCGTCACTAGAAATTTTTAAATTTATATTTATAAATTATAAATTATTATTTTCTTAGGTTGTTATTTTCAAATTTTAAATTATTTATTTGAATTGTTATATTTTGGTTGTAATTTTTTATATTTTAAATTTTTTTATTTAGGTTGTTATTTTTTAAATCTTTGATTGTCGTACTTAGGTTGTTATCTTTTAAATTTTAAATTATTTTACTTAGGTTGTTATTTTTTAAATTTTAACACTAATTTTTAAAAATTTGTTGATTTTTTTTAAATATTTATGTTAATTTAGAATTTTAAAAGTTGTTAATATATTTATTTACTTTATCTGTAAATTTAATTCAAATTTAAATTAAAGTCAATCAAATTTAAAAAATTTTAGCTATGAGTCAACTATAAAAGTATAAGTTATGAGATATGTGTAGCACCACAATTCAAAGTACATCAAACCCTTTATTTACATACATGCAAAATCTAAAATTTCTCTACTTATTCCAATAGATGGTATTCACAAAATCGCAGAAATCAAAGCTACAATCGACAATTTGTGTGTATGTATACGAGTGATATGGTTATGGACACTACCAAGTTACGTAATTCTTTATTGCCATACTCAATTGAGATGGTTTGACTCGATGAAGACGTGAATTTTCTACTAATATTTTTTATTTTATTTTAAATTTATATTATTTAATTTATATTTTAAATTTGTTTGTTTATCCACATCTAATTGTTCTTTGATTTTTGTTTATCAATTCTAGGGAGGAAAAATACACACCTCGATTAAGAGGTTTCTTGTGTCTCGATTCGTGACAAGGAGACAAAATAAGTTTTGGGAAAGAGCTGTGTAGAGATACTTGATCCACTTTTATTGGTAAGTTCTAACCAATATTTATTTCTAAAAACATTAGTGAAGATATTTTAAATGTTAATTTTTATATTATTTATTATTAATATATTATGTAATACCCTGAAGAAAGGAGATCTATCGGATATACCTACACTTTTTTTCAACCTAATTGATAAGACCTTCCTCTTCACCGTTGAAGTTTAAATATCTGATATTCCACATTTTTTACCTTTTTATAAAGTTAAGAAGATGACTGATAATGTGGACCTCATAAATAAATTCAAAAAAGCTCACCCTATTCAGATTGTGAGTACAGTTATAAGTGTACTTTATATTAAAAAGTAGTTTATTTTTCTCTTTTTTAGTCATTAGTAGTATCTAATTTATAAATAATAATTAATAACTAATTATAATTTTAGGATATTGACTACACCGGTGGTTTACTTCCAACTTCAAAGGCTTCCTCAATCATTGAAGGGGAGAAAGTAGAAGGTGCTAAGGTATTTGTTCAAAAAATAAATTTTTTGTTTGTTTATTTTCTCAAAGTTAGATCTTTATTTTATTAAAAAAATATTATTGAGATAAAATTAAAGGTGAGAAGAAAGTCTTTAATTTAACGTAGTATTTTGTACAGAATTTGTTGCTTGAATTCTCCAATGAAGTTGCAGACAATGATGAATCCGGAGTGTTGAAAAATGCTATTACACCAACCAAGAAACTATCCTCGAAGTCGGAAGATTCGAAGGTGCAAGAAGATACCTCAACTTGCAAGAAGATCAAGATTGAGAATGAAACTTGAGAATTTGAATGCATATGTTTTAGAATCCCTTTTAGAGTACATCTAATAAAATAATGCCAAACATATGTTTGTTTTGGTGGAAAGATTGTCTTTTTTTGAGTTGTTATTTTTCTTTTGGTTCTTTTGGATTTTTATGTTTAAAATTTAGAATTTTTTTTAAATATAAATTGAAGTTATTTGGTTATTACTTTTGGTTTTATTTTTAATTCGATTCACACTGTTAATATTCTGTTAATTTCTAATTTAGTATTTAATGTCATAAAATTATAAATTTCTCATATGAATTATTGTTAATACAATTAAGTTAGTTATTGATTTTTAATGTGTACTTATTTTAAAAAGAAAATCTAATTATAATTTTTAATTAAAGTATTATGTTTAAAATTTTAAATTTAAATTCAAATAAATTTTTTTTTGAATTTTTAAGTAAGCAATTGGGTTTGAGAATTTTTTTAAAATTTTATATAATTTATAAGCTACTATGCTAATTACAAAAGATTATATTAAATTAAATAGAATTACCAGTCTTATTAAAATGTGAGGTTATTTATACTATTCAAAAGAAAATTTTAATTTGACATTTTTCTATATTTAATTATGTTTCTAATGTTGTTCCGACAAACTTGAATTAATTTAGGAAATTTTATTTAAAAAATTTAAAATTTGTACTAACTAATTAGAAAATTCTATTTAAAAATTTAAAATTTGAAATTCTAATACTAATTCCTAATTAAGTGAGTTCTTAACCATTTCAATTTTTAAATTTAATTTTTTTTACTTGCCACATTTATAAATTTTCTCTTTACTCAATTTACATTGTTATCTTTTACATTATTTCTGCACAATAGAAGTACTTTTATTTTTTACTTTTTTTAAATATTTTTTCTAAATTTACGTAATTTATAAGGTTATTAATTTTTAGATTGTATTTAATTTTATTTATTTTTATCGACAAATAAATAAGATTGACACTATTTATGATGAAACTAATAAAATTATTTTTAAATTAACAAGTTCCTATATTCCTGATGAACAACGAACGTTTAATTAGAAAATTTTATTTAAAAATTTAAAATTTGCACTAGCTGATTAGTAAACTCTATTTAAAAATTTGAAATTTGAAATTGTAATGCTAGTTCCTAATTATGTGACTTCTTAACCATTTCGATTTTTAAATTTAAAGTCACATTTATAAATTTTCTCTTTACTCCATTTATATTGTTATTTTTTAGATTGTCTCTATACAATAATAGATATACTTTCATTTTTTTCTTTTTTTTTTAATTATAAGCTATTCATTTTCAATTTTTTTATTTAAAGAAATGGAAAAAAAATTTTAACTATTAGTTGAATTTATTGACTGTGAAATTAAACTTATATTTATTTGAAAAAAGAAAATTTTGTAAAAAAATATATATTATTTTTCGTAAAGTATATTTACGTATCTAAATAAATAAGAATGAAAAGAAAATTAAAGCCGCCATTAAAGTTAAAATGACCAATTAGTTATTTATTTATTGAGTAGAGATGCAGAACAGAGGAGTGAGGAGGTTGAATTTAAATAGGATAGTTGGTGAAATGGTTGGAAAAAAATAGAGAGAAAATGAGAACTACATGGATATAAATATATAACAAAACATAATGATTGATTTAGAATTTTTTATGGAATAGGAACAGAGAAGAATGAGCAAAAGTGCGTGGTGGGTCATGAGTATTTTGGCCAAATAAAATTCAATAAAATACAATATTTTCTATACATTATTTAGCTTGACAAGTAATAAATTATTAGTTTATATTGTCTTCATAATATTTTACTAAATTTATTTATAAAAAATTACAGAAAATCCGAGTGATAGTTTCAATGGTCTGCATTTTAAATCGGTGTTGCCGGACATTACAAATAGTAGCATCAATACAGGTTGATTTTTGGATGAATTTTTTTGAAAATTGCTTATGTGAATATGCATTCACTTTATGTATTTTGATTTTCCTACCATTTATTCAATTATAAACTTTAACAGAAAATTTGTTCAAAACTAATGTCTCAAATTATCTTATTAGGTAATAACCCAACACCATATCGACCAAAGTCTCCAATTACTAATCCACACTCTCTAGATGAAAAAGAACAATATGCCAATATTAATAGTATTAGTAATTCGGGTATCACACATAGAGCATATGATAGCCTATGTCATCAGACAAGTCAACAACAGCTTCAACAAACATCAAACAATATCGACCAGTTACAAAGCCAGCATATGTTAATATGCTTTTATTACTTAAAGACCAAACATTTAATTTTTCAATTGGTTTATTAAAAATAATCTTTGATATATGCTATATAGTTATTATAGATTCATTGGAGTACACAAATCGAATTAGATTGTCCTTCAGTGATGAGATTAACCTTTCATTTGCCTGGAGAGCAAAATATCATCTTTAAAGACGATAATGATCTTGAGAAAATCGTGGAAGAAGAGGAAGAAAAATGTACGATATTCTTAGCATGGATGGAGGCCAATAAAAAATTTGAATCAGGTCAAATTTTGACATATGCTGAGTTTCCAAATCAATTTGTTTATGATAGAGAAGCAAGGGAATGACATCCATGCAAAAGAGGGTATTATATCGAGAGGTTAAACTATGTTCCATCGGGTATAGGTGATATTTATTATATGAGAATTTTGTTAGCTGTTCAGAGAGGTTGCACAACATATGAGTCTATTAGGACAGTTAATGGAATTACATATTCTAACTTCTAAGATGCTTGCTATTCCATGGGATTACTGTGCGATGATAAGAAATTCATTACAGCTATTAATGAGGTAGCTGAACTTGCATCAGGTCATCAATTGAGGAAATTATTTGCGATGCTACTGATATCTAATAGCATTAGCAACCCAGAGCGTGTTTGGAATGCAACTTGGACATTATTAGTTGATGGAATATTATATGAGAGGAAAAAAATTTTGAAAAATCAAGATATTTTACTATGTCTTTTTTTTATATCAAGATTGTATTCTCTTATTATTTTTATTTTTATTAATAATATTAATAGTTTTATTTTGAAATTACTTATTAAATGTAACACCCTACCACACTAAGCTTTACGCTTAAGTCGTAAAACGAAGTTAGTGTGGTATTACGACCTCTAACATAAAATGAGTACAAATAATAGCAGAAAAATTATAATATGCTAGGAGCCTTGAAGGATAGGGGAAATAAAAAAAATCGCGAGATAAAAGCGCAACGCTCAAGGAACGAGTCAACTTGCGTGCTAAGAAAACCGTAACTGTCAAACATAAGATAACAGAAGTAGGAATAGAGTGCCAAAGATACAAAATAACAAGCTCCTAACTCAGCCTGCGAAGTCAAGACTGGCCGGAGAATATTTACACATATATGCATACATATCCAAAATCCAAAAGTACATATACACAATCCTACCTCTCCATAAACCTTTAAGAGGATCAAAATAACAAGTTATACGGAGAGAAAACCAAGTACACACACACATATACATATATATATATATATATATATATATATATATATATATATATATATATATATATATATATATATATATACGCGACCTGGCGGTCGTCTTAATAGAAGAGACATTTGGCGATAAGCCTGGGCTTGTTTGGAGGGATCGTCATAAATAATTAAAGTGTGGCGTTCGCGGTACATAAAAAATTCAGCCAGAGCTGCTCCCGTATACGGAGCGAGATATTTTCAGCTTCAGCCACTCGAATTTTCGATATTCCTTTTTATTTCTCATCAAACGAATGGCATCTTCTTCTGGAAATTCTAGCTATTCTTAGCATGATATTGGGAAATCTCATTGCTATTACCCAAACAAGCATGAAACGTATGCTTGCGTATTTGTCCATAGGTCAAATCGGATATGTTATTATTGGAATAATTGTTGGAGACTCAAATGGTGGATATGCAAATATATATATATATATATATATATATATATATAGCATAACAAAATAACCCTGTAACCACTCCGCTTCAAGAGTCCAGACGCCTAACGAGATGCCTCTCGACCTGCATCTGAAAAAAAATAACATAGTATGGAATGAGAACCGGAGGTTCTCAGTATGGTAAAGGTGCCACACACAAAATATATAAGGTCCTGGAAATGCCAGAGGCAATCCTAGAACGCCGACACTCAGATTATAGAGCTTAAAGTATTAAACAGAAGTCATAAAAGGTGGTTTCCTAAAAATATTTAATCCTAACTTAACTTAACCTTAAATCTAAGTCCTATACTGCCATTCCTCCATACCTCTAACTCCATCATGCATTTTTACAGGCAAATAGATAGATAAAGGCAAACACAAGAAGGTTACAACTACTGCAGGTAACAAATACACATTTAGCATGGCAAATACAGATAGGCACACCCAATTAGAGCACAAGCAAGTAATTCAAGTAATATGCATATGATGCATGCATGTCCTATGGCTGATGAGGCTCATCTGTCGGTTATCCAGCCAACCCGACAAGTCTGAATTGTCCTTAGACGGTCCCCCCGACGTGCATCCCCAAGAGTCTATGCATAGCTTTTTTTTTCATATAGTCAATATTGCTCAATGGGGGTAACATTCCCGGGAATTTATATAGTGCCCGGTCACACTTACGTCGTAGGGTCAACAGAGTATCAAGTTTTCAACTTGATACACGTGGTGGCAAGCCACGGCACTTAATCTAGGGAATCTCGTATCTCAGATTATTCAAATTCATAAGCCATTTAAATAATTCAATTATAATTCATCAACATCCACATCATTCTCAATCGCATTTCATTCATCATCATACATCAATCATATTCAATCCTTATCCTTCATTATCACACCTCCCATTCCGTCCATCAATAGTTCTAATTCAAAACACAATTCATTCTTTTATAAATGAATCAAACTTAAAACATGCTCATTTTCTTAATAACTCAAAATCAAACCATATAACCTTTAAATCTAAATCTTTTTAAATAATCATATAAACAAAATCTCTAATTTTTATAAAATTTCGGCAGCATCTCCTCTAAAACTCGGACTTTACCACCCTTTTCGGGTCCAAACCTGCATTCTTTTCAATTCAACATACCTTTCCTCATCATCATAACAATCACCACAATAAATCTACCTCAGATCAACAATTAAACTCATACAATATTCAAGTCCAACAACCAAAATTCAACTAAGAATCATAGTTCACAAATCCTGGGCCTTTAACACAAAATACCTCATTATCACAGTAACCTCCACAATAGTTATACCTCAAATCAATAATTTACCAAATCATTAGTTAATCAACAAGCACCAAACCAACCATGTTCATCAACAATAACATTCAACCATAATTCTCTCCAAATTAAGATAACAACATTCACCATCCAAAATTAATAACTAATTATCCAATAAACTTCAACCAAATATATTCATCGACAAATTACTAAACATTAAACATACACCTGCATTCCAACTTATCCTATGGTCATCTAGCCTAAGTTTTCACAGAACATTATATATTAAATGCAAGAAACCTAAACCATACCTTGGCTGATTTCCACGTAACGACCAAAGCTATTTATTCAAAACCAAGGCAGCCCCTCAAAACTCAACTAATCTGCTTCCTCCAAGTTCCAGTATTCACAATTTCAAGCTCCAATTATTTATTCACAACCTAATACACATTCATAACACATATATATCCAATTTAATACTCAAAGCTCAAATTCAATGAAGATAAAATAGAATTATCATATCCTCACCTTACCTAGGCTTCACATAAGCAAGAGTGAACGTTTTCTTCAAGTTAATTGGATCCTAAAACATCAAAAATCAAAGAAACTCAACCTTCCCATTCAAAAATCCAAAAATTGGGAGAAAAGAGGGCTGAGAGTGATTAAACAAGTTACCAGTGAAATTATTCTGGTAGAAATGTAGAGCTCGACGCGGTGGACGCGTGGCCGCAAACGGTGCGGCGATTGGAGCTCGGACGGAGAAGTTACGGGGATCGGAAATTTACCGTAAAGTTACGGAAGCTTTCTCCCCTCCCTGGAAGTGTTTCACGCTGCTGCATCCAAATGAGGGAGAGAAAGGATTTCGGCTTCATTTAATGAGTTGGTCCGGTTGGACCGACGGCCCGGTTCAGGTCCGGTTCAACCGGTTCGGCCCGTTTGGTCCAATTTTGGACCGTTTTCTTCGAAATTGGTGTCAAAATTCTCGTTTCGATGAGCTCTATTCTAATTTAATATAATATTCACATTTCTAATCCTCCTTATTAAAAACTAATTTATTGACTAATTATCTACTAATTTAATCGGGGTTTACATCTTACCCACCTAATAAAGAATTTTGCCCTCAAAATTCAAATCTAGTTACCTGAAAAGAGATGTGGATAGTCTTTTCGCATATTTGATTCGAGCTCCCAGGTATGTTCCTCGATACCAGCTCGACTCCAAGCTACTTTTACCAATAATACTTCCCTTCCGCGTAATCGTTTAATACTGGTGTCATCAATTCTCACCGGAATTACTAGGAGTGTTAGATCTTCTCTTACTTGAATTGGTTCTGGTTCCAGAACATGACTTGCATCAGGAGTGTACTTCCGAAGCTGTGACACATGGAACACATCGTGCAAATTCGAAAGATACGGCGGTAAGGCAATTCTATAAGCCACTGGCCCAATTCTCTTAAGGATCTCAAATGGTCCAATATAACGGGGATTTAATTTCTTAGTCTTAATAGCTCTTCCCACTCCAGTGGTTGGTGTAACTTTCAAAAAGACATGTTCTCCTTCTTCGAATTCCAAAGGCTTTTGCCTCTGGTCAGCATAGCTCTTTTGGTGGCTTTGGGCTATAAGCATTCGACTACGAATCTTCTTTATCTGCTCAGTCGTTTCAGCTATCATCTCAGGCCCTAATAAACTTCTTTCTCCAGTTTCATACCAACATAGTAGAGATTGACATTTTCTGCCATACAGAGCTTCATATGGAGCCATTCCGATGCTCGCATGATAGCTATTATTAATAGCAAATTTCACTAATGGAATATACCGATCCTAGCTCACCGGCTGGTCTAAAACACAAGCCCTTAGCATATCCTCCAAGGTCTGAATAGTTCTCTCTGACTGACCATCTGTCTGAGGGTGATACGCAGTACTCAAGCTTAACTGAGTCCCAAATGCACGCTGAAAAGCTCCCCAGAATCTTGATGTGAAGCGAGGATCCCTATCAGATATAATGGTAGAAGGCACGCCATGCAACCTGACAATCTCTTTAATATACATTCGAGCTAATTCTTCCATTGTACAACTTATTCGAATAGGAAGAAAGTGAGCTGATTTTGTCAGTCGATCCACAACCACCCAAATAGCGTCACAACTAGACCGGGTCCTAGGCAAACCTATCACAAAGTCCATTCCAATACTCTCCCATTTCCATTGTGGAATCTCTAAAGGCTGAAGGGTCCCTGATGGTCTCTGATGCTCAATCTTAACCTTCTGACATGTTAAACATTTAGATACATGCAATGCCACATCATTCTTCATACCTGGCCACCAGAACATCGCTTTCAGATCTTGATACATTTTAGTGCTCCCTGGGTGAATTGAAAACCCGCTCTTATGAGCTTCCTTCAAGATTCTCTGTCTCAGGTCTCCAATATCTGGCACAATAATCCAGTTCTTGAACCTCCACAAACCATCCTGTCCTTCTGACACTCTTCACTGTTTTCCTTGTTCAACTGCTGGTAATACCTTACGTAATGCTTCACTGTCTCGATAAGCCTTCAGAAGTTCTGATTTAAAATCACTTGAAATCAGCAACTGACTCAAACACAAAATTCCAGATTCTTTTCTAATTCCCAAATTCAAACCTTGAAATGCTCTTAGTAATTCTTCTTCCCGTAGCATCATCTAAGCTGCATATAAAGATTTTCGACTCAAGGCGTCTGCCACAACATTCGCTTTTCCTGGATGATAATTCAATTCAAAATCATAATATTTCAGGAGCTCCATCCACCTCCTCTGACGCATATTCAACTCTTTCTGCTCAAAAAGATACTTCAAACTCTTATGGTCTGAGAAAACATGAAACCTAACGCCATAGAGGTAGTGCCTCCAAATCTTTAAAGCAAACACAACGACAGCAAGCTCCAAATCATGTGTTGGGTAGTTCATCTCATGCGGCCTTAACTGCCGTGAGGCGTATGCTACAACATTCTGGTGCTGCATCAGAACACACCCCAACCCTTTCAGAGATGCATCACAATACACTTCAAACGGTTCACTTGGTTCAGGCAATACCAACACAGGTGCAGTAGTTAATCTGTGCTTCAATGCTTGGAAACTCTCTTCACATTCCGGAGTCCAGATAAAAGGCGTGTCCTTCCTAGTCAACTTAGTTAAAGGTAAGGCGAGCTGTGAAAATTCTTTAATGAATCTGCGATAATACCCCGCCAAACCTAGGAAACTCCTGATCTCTGTCACTGAAGTTGGTCGCTCCCAATTTATCACTGCTTCCACCTTAGCAGGATCCACAGCTATCCCCTGCTTACTCACCACGTGGCCGAGAAACTTCACTTCACTCTTCCAGAACTCACATTTAGATAACTTAGAATATAACTTCCTGTCACTCAGAATTTGCAGCACAGTTCGCAAGTGATCAGCATGTTCCTCTTCAGACTTAGAATAAACAAGAATATCATCAATGAAGACAATAACAAAGTTGTCCAGATACGGTCAGAAAATCCTGTTCATATAAACCATAAATACTGCCGGGGCATTAGTTAACCCAAAAGACATCACTGTATACTCATAATGACCATAACGCGTCCTGAAAGCAGTTTTCGGAATATCCTCGTCTCTAACCCTTATCTGATGATACCCGGATCGCAGGTCAATCTTAGAAAACACACCGGCACCCTGTAACTGATCCATTAGATCATCGATTCTAGGCAACGAATATTTATTCTTCACAGTGATCTTATTCAATTGCCGATAATCGACACACAACCGCATACTTCCGTCCTTCTTCTTTACCAGTAGCACTAGCGCTCCCCACGGAGAAACACTTGGTCAGATAAAATGCTTACTCAACAGATCTTCCAGCTGAGCTTTCAGTAATTGAAATCAGACCGCCTCCAGGCACCAACTCAATTGCGAATTTCACTTCCCGGTTAGGTAGAAATTCATTAATATCATCTGGAAACACATCTGGAAATTCACATACAACGGAAATCTTCTCTAAACTCTGATCATCACCTGATACTCCCGCAGTTAATAACATAATATCCTGACATTCGGTTCCAGAACAATTTACTATCATAGAATTCAAATAGTAACTATTCACCACAACCGGTGCTTCTGACCCTTCCGGCATAAACTGTACTGACTTTTCAGAACAATCAAGTAAAACATGATTCTTGGATAACCAATCCAATCCCAAAATGAGATCAAGACCAGTCATAGGCAAACAAATCAAATCATGCACAAATTCATGCTGTTGTACTTAAAAGGGAACTTGTGGACATCCTATCCTAGTCACCATAGCTTCATGAGTAGCATTATATACTTTCAAATCATAACCTAAAACCACCATTCTCAATCCTAATTCATGGGCCTTTTTAAATGCAATAAATGAATGACTTGCTCCTGAATCAAATAAAGCATTTAAGATTTTACCAGCCATTTCACAATTACCTCTAATCAGTGTCTCAGATCCCTCAGCACCTATGGTAGAAGTGGTGTATACTCTCCCCGGCTGCTGCACCCTACCAGTCTCATACTTCTTCTTCTCCGGGCAATTACTGGCTATATGCCCGGACTGTCCACAGGATTAGCACACTCCAAGTCCTAGTCTGCACGGAACTCCAAGATGATACTTTTCGCACTTCTAACAATTTAGATCTTGCTGTGGCTGCTTCCGAAACCTTTTTCCTTGACTGACATTAGTATTCGGCCTTCTGTAATTACTCTGGCCCTGAGTCTATTGTAGAATAAAGCCTCCACATTTGAAATTCCTACCTCTCGGAGCAAAGTTCCTCCCTAAAGGCCTCTGAAAAGGCACCCTCAAACTTTCTTTCTCTGCTGCCGCCTTCCTCACACAATCCTCAGCCACCCTACTCTTATTCACCAATTCAGAAAATACCCTGATCTCCATTGGGGCAACGAAGCTTAGAATATCGCTCCGAAGACCTCCCTCATATTTAATACACTTCCATTCAGCAAAATCTTCAGGCGCACCTTGACAGATATGAGAAAAGCGACATAACTCCTCAAATTTGCTAGTATACTCAGCAACAGTCATCTGTCCCTGCTTTAACTACATCAGTTCAAGTTCCTTGGCATTTCTGGCTGAATTAGGAAATTACTTCTTATAGAACTCTGTCCAGAAAACCTCCCAAGGAATCGCAGCACCATCAGGCTGCAAGATACATCGTGTTCCCTGCCACCAATATTGAGCTTCACCTTGCAACTGATAAGTTCCAAATTCAACCCATTGCTCTTCAGAAACCTGTTGTGCTTGTAACGCCCTTTCCATAGCCTGAATCCAATTATCTGCATCAGTGGAATTTGAGGTTCCCCTAAAGGTTGGAGGGTGAACTTTCAAAAATTTAGCAAGCGTCATAGGACCGTCCTCGTCATTATTGTTCCCATGATTACCCTGGTTCATCTGGTTACCCAGTGCCTCAGCTGTTACCTGCATAGCTACTCAGTCTCTATGGGGGCAGGAGTAACGGAGCCTGTCCTACCTCTACCTCGCCCACGACCGCGTCCGCGAGTCGACATCTGGTCCCTATACACACCAAACAAGTGATATTAAGTTGATCAGTCTCAATATCGCAGGTCTAATGCTTTAAGGTCCAAATGCATGCTTGACGCGCAGAAATTGTGATTACACTTTAATTATGTAAAATTCATTGCTCTTTCTTTCCCTGGTAATGGCGCCAAAAACATGATGCCAATACCATGGTTCACAACTTCGCACAACTAACCAGCAAGTGCACTGGGTCATCCAAGTAATACCTTACGTGAGTAAGGGTCGAATCCCACAGAGATTGTTGGTATGAAGCAAGCTATGGTCACCTTGTAAATCTCAGTCAGGCGGATATAAAATAGTAATGGAGTTTTCGAAAATAATTAATAAAATAGGGATAGAAATACTTATGTAAATCATTGGTGAGAATTTCAGATAAGCGAATAGAGATGCTTTCGTTCCTCTGAACCTCTGCTTTCCTGCTATCTTCATCCAATCAGTCTTACTCCTTTCCATGGCTGGCTTTATGTAATGCATCACCATTGTCAATGGCTACTTTCGGTCTTCTCTCGGGAAAATGATCCAAATACCCTGTCACGGCACGGCTAATCGTCTGGAGGCATCACCCTTGTCAATGGTTACATCCTATCCTCTCAGTGAAAATGGTCAACGCACCCTGTCACGGCACGGCTATTCATCTGTCGGTTCTCGATCATGCTAGAATAGGATTTACTATCCTTTTGTGTCTGTCACTACGCCCAGCAATCGCGAGTTTAAAGCTCGTCACAGTCATTCAATCATTGAATCCTACTCGGAATACCACAGACAAGGTTTAGACTTTCCGGATTCTCTTGAATGCCGCCATCATTCTAGCTTACACCACGAAGATTCCGATTAAGAGATCTAAGAGATACTCATTCAATCTAATGTAGAACGGAAGTGGTTGTCAGGCACGCGTTCATAGGGAATGATGATGATTGTCACGTTCATCACATTCAGGTTGAAGTGCGAATGAATATCTTAGAAGCGAAATAAGATGAATTGAATAGAAAACAGTAGTACTTTGCATTGATCTTTGAGGAACAGCAGAGCTCTACACCTTAATCTATGGAGTGCAGAAACTCTACCGTTGAAAATACATAAGTGATAATGGAGTTCATTGGTCTCGGCCCCAGAGGGGAACCGGAGTAACCAAGACTGTGATCACAAGATCAAATTACAATCCAGGATGTCTAATACAATAGTAAAAGGTCCTATTTATAATAAACTAGTCACTAAGGTTTACAGAAATAAGTAATTGATGCATAAATCCACTTCCGGGGCCCACTTGGTGTGTGCTTGGGCTGAGCTTGAGTGTTGCACATGTAGAGGTCCTTCTTGGAGTTGAACGCCAGCATTTGTGCCAGTTTGGGCGTTCAACTCTGGTTTTGGATCCTTTTCTGGCGCTGGACGCCAGAATTGGGCAGAGAGCTGGCGTTGAACGCCAGTTTGCGTCATCTATTCTTGGCCAAAGTATGGACTATTATATATTGCTGGAAAGCCCTGGATGTCTACTTTCCAACGCAATTGGAAGCGCGCCATTTCGAGTTCTTTAGCTCCAGAAAATCTACTTTGAGTGTAGGGAGGTCAGAATCCAACAGCATCAGCAGTCCTTCTTCAACCTCTGAATCTGATTTTTGCTCAAGTCCCTCAATTTCAGTCAGAAAATACCTGAAATCACAGAAAAACACAGAAACTCATAGTAAAGTCCAGAAATGTGAATTTAACATAAAAACTAATGAAAACATCCCTAAAAGTAACTAGATCCTACTAAAAATATACTAAAAACAATGTCAAAAAGCGTATAAATTATCCGCTCATCACAACACCAAACTTAAATTGTTGCTTGTCCCCAAGCAACTGAAAATCAAATAGGATAAAAAGAAGAGAATATACTATAAATTCCAAACTATCAATGAAACATAGCTCCAATCAAATGAGCGAGACTTATAGCTTTTTGCCTTTTGAATAGTTTTGGCATCTCACTTTATCCATTGAGGTTCAGAATGATTGGCATCTATAGGAACTCAGAGTTCAGATAGTATTATTGACTCTCCTAGTTCAGTATGATGATTCTTGAACACAGCTTCTTTATGAGTCTTGGCCGTGGCCTTAAGCACTTTGTTTTCCAGTATTACCACCGGATACATAAATGCCACAGACACATAATTGGGTGAACCTTTTCAGATTGTGACTCAGCTTTGCTAAAGTCCTCAATTAGAGGTGTTCAGGGTTCTTAAGCACACTCCCTTTTTTTGCTTTGGACCTTGACTTTAACCGCTCAGTCTCAAGTTTTTACTTGATACCTACACGCCACAAGCACATGGTTAGGGACAGCTTGGTTTAGCCGCTTAGACCAGGATTTTATTCCTTTAGGCCCTCCTATCCACTGATGCTCAAAGCCTTGGGATCCTTTTTATTTGCCCTTGCCTTTTGGTTTTAAGGGTTATTGGCTTTTTGCTCTTGCCTCTTGGTTTTAAGAGCTTTTGGCTTTTTCTGCTTGCTTTTTCTTTTTCTTTCTATTTTTTTTCGCCTATTTTCTTTTCTTTTTTTTTCTGCAAGCTTTGTTCTTTGCTGCTTTTTCTTGCTTCAAGAATCATTTTTATGATTTTTCAGATTATCAAATAACATGTCTCCTAGTCATCATTCTTTCAAGAGCCAACATATTTAACATTCTTAAACAACAACTTCAAAAGACATATGCACTGTTCAAGCATTCATTCAGAAAACAAGAAGCATTGTCACCACATCAATATAATTAAACTAAGTTCAAAGATAAATTCAAAACTCATGTACTTCTTGTTCTTTTGAATTAAAACATTTTTCATTTAAGAGAGGTGATGGATTCATAGGACATTCATAACTTTTAAGATATGGTTACTAACTACTAATGATCATGTAATGAAGACACAAACATGGATAAGCACTTAACATAGAAAACGAAAAACAGAGAAAGTAAGAACAAGGAATGAGTCCACCTTAGTGATGATGGCGTTTCCTTCTTGAGGAACCAATGATGTTCTTGAGCTCTTCTATGTCTCTTCCTTGCCTTTGTGGCTTGATTCCTAGTGATTTTTGGTATTTCTATCCTCAGTTGCTTCCAATAACTATGTGGAGGGAAGTGCATCCCCTGAGGTATCTCAAGGATCTCTTGATTTGTAGCCACATGTTCTACCACTGAGCTATAGATCCTTTACATAATTATTTTACCACACCAAACTTAGAATGTTGCTCGCCCTCGAGCAAAAGAATAAGGGATAGATGAAGAAGAATATGTGGAAAAAAAAACTAGGATTATGAGGAAGGAAGGTGGGAATCCTGTGGGGTCCACAGATCCTAAGATGATCCTGTGAGGTCCACAGATCTTGAGGTGTCAAGGCATTTACATCCCTACACCAATTTAGGCATGCAAAATGCCCTTGCACACAACTCTGGGCGTTCAGCGCCAGGTTGGTGCCCATTTTGGGCGTTCAATGCCCATTTGTTGCCCCTTTCTGGCGTTGAACGCCAGAACCATGCTTGTTCTGGGCGTTCAGTGCCAGCTCTTCTCCAGGGTGCAATTTTGGCGTTCATCGCCCAGATGCTGCCCATTTTGGGCGCTCAGCGCCAGAACCATGCTCTGTTCTGGCGTTGAACGCCAGACAGATGCTTCCTCCAGGGTGTGATTTTTCTTCTGCTGTTTTTAATTCCGTTTTCAATTTTTATATTTATTTTGTGACTCCACATGATCATGGACCTAAGAAAACATGAAAGACAATGAAAATTAGATAAATAAACATTGGGTTGCCTCCCAACAAGCGCTTCTTTAATGTCAATAGCTTGACAGTGGGCTCTCATGGAGCCTCACAGATGTGCAGAGCTTTGTTGAGACCTCCCAACACCAAACTTAGAGTTTGGATATGGGGGTTTGACACCAAACTTAGAGTTTGGTTGTGGCCTCCCAGCACCAAACTTAGAGTTTGACTATGGGGGCTTTGTTTGACTCTGCTTTGAGAGAAGCTTTTTATGCTTCCTCTCCATGGATGCAGAGAGAGATCCTTGAGTTGTAAACACAAGGTTGTCCTTATTCAATTGAAGGATCAATTCTCCTCTGTCCACATCAATCACAGCTCTTGATGTGGCTAGGAAAGGTCTTCCTAGGATGATGGATTCATCCTCTTCCTTTCCAGTATCTAAGACTATGAAATCAGCAGGGATGTAAAGGCCTTCAACCTTTACTAACACGTCCTCTACTTGTCCATAAGCCTGTTTTCTTGAATTGTCTGCCATCTCTAATGAGATTTTAGCAGCTTGCACCCCATAGATTCCCAGTTTCTCTATTACAAAGAGGGGCATGATGTTTATTCCTGAACCAAGGTCACACAGAGCCTTAAAGATCATGGTGCCTATGGTACAAGGTATTATGAACTTTCTAGGATCCTGTCTCTTCTGAGGCAATGTCGGTTGATCCAGATCACTTAGTTTATTGGTGAACAAGGGAGGTTCATCTTCCCAAGTTTTAATACCAAACAATTTGGCATTTAGCTTCATGATTGCACCAAGGAACTTGGCAGTTTGCTCTTCAGTAACATCCTCATTCTCTTCAGAAGAGGAATACTCATCAGAGCTCATGAAGAGCATAAGGAGGTTTAATGGAATCTCTATGGTCTCTAGTTGAGCCTCAAATTCCTTTGGTTCCTCAGAGAGAAGCTCCTTATTGATCACTGGACGTCCCAGGAGGTCTTCCTCCTTAGGATTCACGTCCTCCTCTCCCTCTTTGGGTTCGGCCATTTTGGTTATGTCAATGGCCTTGCACTCTCCTTTTGGATTCTCTTCTGTATTGCTTGGGAGAGTACTAGGAGGGATTTCAGTGATTCTTTTACTCAGCTGGCCTACTTGTGCTTCCAAATTTCTGATGGAAGACGTTGTTTTATTCATGAAACTCATAGTGGCCTTAGATAGCTCAGAGACTAAATTTGCTAAGCTAGATGGATTCTGCTCAGAATTCTCTATCTGTTGCTGAGTGGATGATGGAAAAAGCTTGCTATTGCTAAACCTGTTTCTTCCACCATTATTAAAGCCTTGTTGAGGCTTTTGATCCTTCCATGAGAAATTTGGATGATTTCTCCATGATGGATTATAGGTGTTTCCATAAGGTTCACCCATGTAATTCACCTCTGCTATTGCAGGATTTTCAAGATCATAAGCTTCTTCTTCATAAGAAGCCTCTTGAGTACTGTTGGATGCAGCTTGCATTCCATTCAGACTCTGAGAAATCATATTGACTTGCTGAGTCAATATTTTGTTCTGAGCCAACATGGCATTCAGAGTATCAACTTCAAGAACTCCCTTCTTCATAGGCGTCCCATTACTCACAGGATTCCTCTCAGAAGTGTACATGAACTGGTTATTAGCAACCATGTCAATGAGTTCTTGAGCTTCTGCAGGCGTTTTCTTTAGGTGAATAGATCCACCTGCAGAGGTATCCAATGACATCTTTGATAGCTCAGATAAACCATCATAGAATATATCCAGGATGGTCCATTCTGAAAGCATGTCAGAAGGACACTTTTTGGTCAGCTGCTTATATCTTTCCTAAGCTTCATAGAGGGATTCACCTTCTTTCTGTCTGAAGGTTTGAACATCCACTCTAAGCTTGCTCAGCTTTTGAGGAGGAAAGAACTTGGCTAAGAAAGCCGTGACCAGCTTATCCCAAGAGTTCAGGCTGTCTCTGGGTTGAGAGTCCAACCAGATTCTAGCTCTGTCTCTTACAGCAAATGGGAAAAGCATGAGCCTGTAGACTTTAGGATCTACTCCATTAGTCTTAACAGTATCACAGATCTGCAAGAATTCAGTTAAGAACTGAAAAGGATCTTCAGATGGAAGTCCATGAAACTTGCAGTTCTGCTGCATCAGAGAAACTAGCTGAGGTTTCAGCTCAAAGTTGTTTGCTCCAATGGCAGGAATGGAGATGCTTCTTTCATGTAAATTGGAATTAGGTGCAGTAAAGTCACCAAGCATTCTCCTTGCATTATTATTATTTTCGGCTGCCATCTCCTCTTCCTGTTCGAAAATTTCTGAAAGGTTCTCTCTGGATTGTTGTAATTTAGTTTCTCTTAATTTTATCTTCAAAGTCCTTTCAGGTTTTGGATCTGCTTCAACAAGAATGTTCTTGTCCTTGCTCCTGCTCATATAAAAAAGAGAGAACAGAAAAATAATAATAATAGGGGGTCCTTTTTACCACAGTATAGAGGTCCTAGTGTGAGTTAGAAGAAAAGAAGAAGAAGAAATTCGAACACAGATGGAAGAGAGGGTTCGAATTTGGGTGAGATGAAGTGTTAGTAGATGAATAAATAAATAGAGGGAGATGAGAGAGAAGGGGAATTTTCGAAAATAATTTTTGAAAAAGAGTTAGTGATTTTTGAAAATAGTTTTTGAAAAAGGTTAGTAATTTTCGAAAATTAATTTTGAAAAGGGTTAATAGTTTTTCGAAAATTCAAATAAAAAATAAAATAATTAGTTTAATTAAAAAGAAATTTTGAAAAAGAGGGAGATATTTTCGAAAATTAGAGGGAGAGAGAGTTAGTTAGGTAGTTTTGAAAAGGATAAGAAACAAACAAAAAGTTAGTTAGTTAGTTAAAACAAATTTTGAAAAGATAAGAAGTTAGGAAGTTAGAAAAGATATTTTGAAATCAAATTTTTGAAAAAGGTAAGATAAGAAGATATTTTTGAAAAGATGGGATAGAAATTAGTTTTTAAAAAAGATTTGATTTTTAAAATCACAATTAATGACTTGATTCACAAGAAATCACAAGATATGATTCTAGAACTTAAAGTTTGAATCTTTCTTAACAAGCAAGTAACAAACTTGAAATTTTTGAATCAAAACATTAATTGTTATTGTTATTTTCGAAAATATGGTGTAAAAATAAGAAAAATATTTTTGAAAAATATTTTTAGAATTTTCGAAAATAACTAAGAAAAATGGAAAAGATTTGATTTTTGAAAAAGATAAGATTTTTAAATTGAAAATTTGATTTGACTCATAAAAACAACTAGATTTTAAAAATTTTTTTTGAAAAAGTCAAATCTAATTTTCGAAATTTTAAGAGAGAAAGAGGGAAAGATATTTTTTTTATTTTTGAATTTTTATGATGAGAGGAAAAACATGAAAATGATGCAATGCATGAAATTTTTAGATCAAAAAAATGAATGCATGCAAGAATGCTATGAATGTCAAGATGAACACCAAGAACACTTTGAATGTCATGATGAACATCAAGACTTATTTTTGAAAAATTTTTTAATGCAAAGAAAACATGCAAGACACCAAACTTAGAATTCTTTAATGCTTAGACACTAAGAATTCAAGAATGCATATGAAAAACAAGAAAAGACACAAAACATGCAAATGCAAAGATCAAACAAGAAGACTTACCAAGAACAACTTGAAGATCATGAAGAACACTATGAATGCATGATAGTTTTCGAAAAATGCAAGATGCACATGCAATTGACACCAAACTTATAACATGACTCAAGACTCAAACAAGAACATAAAAATATTTTTTATTTTTATGATTTTATGATTTTTTTTTTTTTGTATTTTCTTTTAATTTTTTCAAAATTCATTTTGAAAAAGAAAAATAAGGATTCCAAAATTTTTAATATGAATTCCAGGAATCTTATGCTCTTTAGTCTAAAGCTCCAATCAAAGGGTCAGGCATGGCTTAATAGCCAGCCAAGCTTTAGTATGTAACTTAGACATGACACGCCTGACATACCCTTATCTAGAAGAATTGGGTATGGCTCCATTGAAGTGATTAGTTGAAGACCAATCCCAAAGCAGTTTGGGTATGGCTTTACAGCCAGATAGGCTTCAACATGCTTCATGAAACACTAGAATTCATTCTTAAAAATTCTGAAGAAAAATATTTTTTTTTTTTGAAAATATTTTTATTTTATTTTTTTGAAAATAAAACAAAAATAAAATTACCTAATCTGAGCAACAAGATGAACCGTCAGTTGTCCAAACTCGAACAATCCCCGACAACGGCGCCAAAAACTTGGTGCGCAGAAATTGTGATTACACTTTAATTATGTAAAATTCATTACTCTTTCTTTCCCTGGTAATGGCGCCAAAAACATGATGCCAATACCATGGTTCACAACTTCGCACAACTAACCAGCAAGTGCACTGGGTCGTCCAAGTAATACCTTACGTAAGTAAGGGTCGAATCCCACGGAGATTGTTGGTATGAAGCAAGCTATGGTCACCTTGTAAATCTCAGTCAGGCGGATATAAAATAGTAATGGAGTTTTCGAAAATAATTAATAAAATAGGGATAAAAATACTTATGTAAACCATTGGTGAGAATTTCAGATAAGCGAATAGAGATGCTTTCGTTTCTCTAAACCTCTGCTTTCCTGCTATCTTCATCCAATCAGTCTTACTCCTTTCCATGGCTGGCTTTATATAATGCATCACCATTGTCAATGGCTACTTTCGGTCTTCTCTCGGGAAAATGATCCAAATACCCTGTCACGGCACGGCTAATCGTCTGGAGGCATCACCCTTGTCAATGGTTACATCCTATCCTCTCAGTGAAAATGGTCAACACACCCTGTCACGGCACGGCTATTCATCTGTCGGTTCTCGATCATGCTGGAATAGGATTTACTATCCTTTTGCGTCTGTCACTACGCCCAGCAATCGCGAGTTTGAAGCTCGTCACAGTCATTCAATCATTGAATCCTACTCGGAATACCACAGACAAGGTTTAGACTTTCCGGATTCTCTTGAATGCCGCCATCATTCTAGCTTACACCACGAAGATTCCGATTAAGAGATCTAAGAGATACTCATTCAATCTAATGTAGAACGGAAGTGGTTGTCAGGCACGCGTTCATAGGGAATGATGATGATTGTCACGTTCATCACATTCAGGTTGAAGTGCGAATGAATATCTTAGAAGCGAAATAAGATGAATTGAATAGAAAACAGTAGTACTTTGCATTGATCTTTGAGGAACAGCAGAGCTCCACACCTTAATCTATGGAGTGCAGAAACTCTACCGTTGAAAATACATAAGTGATAATGGAGTTCATTGGTCTCGGCCCCAGAGGGGAACCGGAGTAACCAAGACTGTGATCACAAGATCAAATTACAATCCAGGATGTCTAATACAATAGTAAAAGGTCCTATTTATAATAAACTAGTCACTAGGGTTTACAGAAATAAGTAATTGATGCATAAATCCACTTTCGGGGCCCACTTGGTGTGTGCTTGGGCTGAGCTTGAGTGTTGCACGTGTAGAGGTCCTTCTTGGAGTTGAACACCAGCATTTGTGCCAGTTTGGGCGTTCAACTCTGGTTTTGGATCCTTTTCTGGCGCTGGACGCCAGAATTGGGCAGAGAGCTGGCGTTGAACACCAGTTTGCGTCGTCTATTCTTGGCCAAAGTATGGACTATTATATATTGCTGGAAAGCCCTTGATGTCTACTTTCCAACGCAATTAGAAGCGCGCCATTTCGAGTTCTGTAGCTTCAGAAAATCTACTTTGAGTGCAGGGAGGTCAGAATCTAACAGCATCAGCAGTCCTTCTTCAACCTCTGAATCTGATTTTTGCTCAAGTCCCTCAATTTCAGTCAGAAAATACCTGAAATCACAGAAAAACACAGAAAATCATAGTAAAGTCCAGAAATGTGAATTTAACATAAAAACTAATGAAAACATCCCTAAAAGTAACTAGATCCTACTAAAAATATACTAAAAACAATGTCAAAAAGCGTATAAATTATCCGCTCATCAATGCTCACAAACGTTTATGCCATATATATCAGTCAGATATCCTAATAGCACGTAAACACATATACAGAGAATGCACAGAAGCACAATCAGTCCGTCTTTCAGGCTCTATAGGAACGAACTGCTCTGATACCATAATGTAACACCCTACCACACTAAGCTTTACGCTTAAGTCGTAAAACGAAGGTGGTGTGGTATTACGACCTCTAACATAAAATGAGTATATATAATAGCAGAAGAATTATAATATGCTAGGAGCCTTGAAGAATAGGGGAAATAAAAAAATCGCGAGATAAAAGCGCAACGCTCAAGGAACGAGTTAACTTGCGTGCTAAGAAAACCGTAACTGTCAAACATAAGATAACAGAAGTAGGAATAGAGTGCCAAAGATACAAAATAACAAGCTCCTAACTCAGCCTGCGAAGTCAAGACTGGCCGGAGAATATTTACACATATATACATACATATCCGAAACCCAAAAGTACATATACACAATCCTACCTCTCCATAAACCTCTAAGAGGATCAAAATAACAAGTTATGCGGAGAGAAAACCAAGTACACACACACACACACACACACACACACAGATATATATACAGATATATATATATATATATATATATATATATATATCATAGCATAACAAAATAACCCTGTAACCACTCCGCTTCAAGAGTCCAGACGCCTAACGAGATGCCTCTCGACCTGCATCTGAAAAATAACAACATAGTATGGAATGAGAACTGGAGGTTCTCAGTATGGTAAAGGTGCCACACACATAATATATAAGGTCCTGGGAATGCCAGAGGCAATCCTAGAACGCCGACACTCAGATTATAGAGCTTAAAGTATTAAACAGAAGCCATAAAAGGTGGTTTCCTAAAAATATTTAATCCTAACTTAACTTAACCTTAAATCTAAGTCCTATACTGCCATTCCTCCATACCTCCAACTCCATCATGTATTTTCGCAGACAAATAGATAGATAAAGGCAAACACAAGAAGGTTACAACTACTGCAGGTAACAAATACACATTTAGCATGGCAAATACAGATAGGCACACCCAATTAGAGCACAAGCAAATAATTCAAGTAATATGCATATGATGCATGCCTGTCCTATGGCTGATGAGGCTCATCTGTCGGTTATCCAGCCAACCCGACAAGTCTGAATTGTCCTTAGACGGTCCCCCGACGTGCATCCCCAAGAGTCTATGCATAGCTTTTTTTTTCATATAGTCAATATTGCTCAATAGGGGTAACATTCCTGGGAATTTATATAGTGCCCGGTCACACTTACGTCGTAGGGTCAACAGAGTATCGAGTTTTCAACCTGGTACACGTGGTGGCAAGCCACGGCACTTAATCCAGGGAATCTCGTATCTCAGATTATTCAAATTCATAAGCCATTTAAATAATTCAATTATAATTCATCAACATCCACATCATTCTCAATCGCATTTCATTCATCATCATACATCAATCATATTCAATCCTTATCCTTCATTATCACACCTCCTATTCCGTCCATCAATAGTTCCAATTCAAAACATAATTCATTCTTTTATAAATGAATCAAACTTAAAACATGCTCATTTTCTTAATAACTCAAAATCAAACCATATAACCTTTGAATCTAAATCTTTTTAAATAATCATATAAACAGAATCTCTAATTTTTATAAAATTTCGGCAGCATCTCCTCTAAAACTCGGACTTTACCACCCTTTTCGGGTCCAAACCTGCATTCTTTTCAATTCAACATACTCTTCCTCATCATCATAACAATCACCACAATAAATCTACCTCAGATCAACAATTAAACTCATACAATATTCAAGTCCAACAACCAAAATTCAACTAAGAATCATAGTTCACAAATCCTAGGCCTTTAACACAAAATACCTCATTATCACAGTAACCTCCACAATAGTTATACCTCAAATCAATAATTCACCAAATCATTAGTTAATCAATAAGCACCAAACCAACCATGTTCATCAACAATAACATTCAACCATAATTCTCTCCAAATTAACATAACAACATTCACCATCCAAAATTAATAACTAATTATCCAATAAACTTCAACCAAATATATTCATCGACAAATTACTAAACATTAAACATACACCTGCATTCCAACTTATCCTATGGTCATCTAGCCTAATTTTTCACAGAACATTATATATTAAAAGCAAGAAACCTAAACCATACCTTGGCCGATTTCCACGTAACGACCAAAGCTATTTATTCAAAACCAAGGCAGCCCCTCAAAACTCAACTAATCCGCTTCCTCCAAGTTTTAGTATTCACAATTTCAAGCTCCAATTATTTATTCACAACCTAATACACATTCATAACACATATATATCCAATTTAATACTCAAAGCTCAAATTCAATGAAGATAAAATAGACTTATCGTATCCTCACCTTACCTAGGCTTCACATAAGCAAGAGTGAACGTTTTCTTCAAGCTAATTGGATCCTAAAACATCAAAAATTAAAGAAACTCAACCTTCCCATTCAAAAATCCAAAAATTAGGGGAAAAGAGGGCTGAGAGTGATTAAACAAGTTACCAGTGAAATTGTTCTGGTAGAAATGTAGAGCTCAACGCGGTGGACGCGTGGCCATAAACGGTGCGGCGATTGGACCTCGGACGGAGAAGTTACGGGGATCGGAAATTTACCGTAAAGTTACGGAAGCTTTCTCCCCTCCCTGGAAGTGTTTCACGCTGCTGCATCCAAATGAGGGAGAGAAAGGGGTTCGGCTTCATTTAATGAGTTGGTCCGGTTGGACCGACGGCCCGGTTCGGGTCTGGTTCAACCGGTTCGGCCCGTTCGGTCCAATTTTGGACCGTTTTCTTCGAAATTAGTGTCAAAATTCTCATTTCGATGAGCTCTATCCTAATTTAATATAATATTCACATTTCTAATTCTCCTTATTAAAAACTAATTTATTGACTAATTATCTACTAATTTAACCGGGGTTTACATTAAATATTTCATAAAACCACCATGTGCTTTTGCTAGGACTAAACATGACTGATGATGAATTAATAAACCTCTGCTTTATTGAGATTGAGAAGATACTCAACAGCAATGTGAGATCTTTAAGAGACTATCAATCAATGCCATATCCTGAGATGTCTGATGTTCGCCTTTTTCAGAATAAGCTGATAGAGGAGGAGTTAGCATATAACACAAATGAGTTGACTCATACAAACTTATATACGGAACAAAAGATGACTCATGAGCAAAGGTTAGTATTCGATAAGATACTCAATGCTGTTATTACAGACTTTTGTGGTTTTTACTTCCTTTATGGGCATGGTGGGTGTGGTAAGACATTTATTTGGAATGGACTTTTTTCTACTATTCGATCTAGAGGAAAGATTGTTTTAAATGTCGCATCCAGTGAAATTGCGCCTTTACTCCTACCTGGTGGCAGAACGGCTCATTCTAGATTTTCAATACCCATTACAATTACTGATGAATCTACTTGTAATATCAAGCATGGCAGTTTGAAGGCTGAGCTGCTCATCTAAAGTAGCTTAATAATTTGGGATGAAGCTCCAATACTCAATAAAATGTGCTTTGAAACACTTGATCAGATGCTCAGGGATCTTATGTCAGTTACCGATCAACATAAGACACATCAACCATTTGGTGGTAAGGTTGTTGTTTTAGGAGGTGATTTCAGACAGATACTTCCGGTGATTCCGAAAGGGAGTAGACACGATACATTGACATCAGCTATTAACTCATCCCATCTGTGGTCGTTTTGTAAGGTTCTGAAACTGCATACGAACATGAGGCTTCTAATGTCTTCTTCATATCAAGATGAAGGTGAAATGAAGAGATTTGCTAATTGGATACTTGATGTTGGAAATGGAAATATTGGTTCTGTTGTTGGTGATGAATCAGAAATTGAAATTTCAGATGATCTATTGATTACAACTACTGATGACCCTCTCTTTCATTTGGTAGACTTTGCATATCCAAATTTGTTGCAAAACATGTCAAATTACAAGTATTTTTAGAGTAGAAAAATTCTTGCACCCACGCTTGAGAGTGTCGAGAAGGTAAATGATTTTGTCTTGACAATCTTTTCAGGGATGGAAAAGGAGTATTTGAGTTCTGACACAACATGTCAAGCTGATGAGAATGAAGATGTACAACAAGAGTGGTTCACACCAGAGTTCCTAAATGACATCAAATATTCGGGACTACCCAATCACAAGTTGACTTTGAAGGCAGGAGTCGCTGTAATGCTACTGCGAAACATAGACCAGACTTCAGGTTTATGCAACGGGACAAGATTAATAGTTAACGAACTTGGCAGCAACGTAATTGGAGCGACGGTAGTGACCGGTAGAAATATTGGAGATAAAGTGTATATTCCAAGAATGAACTTGATCCCTTCAAATTCAAGGTTGCCATTTAAGTTTCAACGGAGACAATTTCCATTAACAGTATGCTTTGCAATGACCATTAATAAGAGTCAGGGTCAATCATTATCACATGTAGGACTTTACTTGCCAAAATCAGTGTTTATCTATGGACAACTTTATGTTGCTTTGTCAAGAGTTAAGAGTCACAGTGGCCTCAGGATTATAATTCTAGACGAAGACGGCAATTCAAAGTCATCAACAACAAATGTCGTGTTCAAAGAAGTTTTTAATAATATTTAGGTAAGAATAATATTATTTTCATTTTAATAGCATGTTATGATTTACACTTTTGTACAAATATTTACTATAGATATAACAAATTTATCTATAACTCTATTTTCAGATTTGAGATGAAATGTGTAACAAGGAGCACAATATCATATGCCAATTGCTTTTCTAATGAAGTTAGTAAGATACTAGGTTGTCGATAAATTTTTATTAGCCTTTTGATATAAAATTTAGTGTAAAATTGACATGCTATTACTTTAAACTTTTCTATTTGCTTTTTGCTTTGAATAAAGATAAAACAGCATATTCAATACGTTTATTATATAATGACGATGATCGTGTTATACTAAACTCAAAAAATTTATAATTATAAAATATTATTTTTAATTTAACATATCAAATTTAAATATAAATTCGTGCATCGCACGAACTAGTTGAAATGCAATTGATCTATTTTATCAATCTACCTACGATTTATCTTTAAAGGCTTTTTATTAAGTAAAAAGTTTTGTATTCCTAATTAATTAAAGAAAATTTGATTAATTTTTTATTATATTTTATATCAATAAGTCAAATTTAAAATTTAGGGCAATTTACGCATCTAAATTGTTTGACCCCCAATATTACGCAAATACATTGTTTCCAAATTTAATACGCAAATGCATTGTTTCACTATTTTATGTAAACCGCTACTGGCAGTAGCGGTTTACAGATGTGCATAAACCGCTACAACCAGCCGCGGTTTATGTGTGTGAGTGTGTGAGTGTAAACCGCTGCTGCCAGCAGCGGTTTACGTGCGTGTGTATGTGAGTGTAAACCGCTACTGGCAGTAGCGGTTTACGTGCGTGTGTGTGAGTGTAAACCGCTACTGCCAGTAGCGGTTTACGTGTATGTGTGTATACTATTTAAATAATATTATAAATAAAAATTTAATTTATCATTTCACAATATAATTTAAAAAATATAAATATGCATGTAATAAATTTTTTATTTGTATTTATTATTAGAAGTGAGACCAAATTACAAATAAAAATACAGTCTTCAAAGTATTGAATTATATAAAGCAAGACTAATTTTTTTTATTCTCATCTCTTTTAAAATTTATAAATAATAAAATAATTTATTTTTAACCAAAAGTTTACTAAATTATATATTTTACTCTTTAAAAATCACTTCATTCTCTTTTATTTATATCAACCATACAAAGGAGATGGGAGAGTTTGGAAAATGGGTTGTGTTCTTTGCTGCTGATTTGCATTTGAGGTTCTAGCTAAATAATTTTTTTTATTTGTACAACTTTGTTGTCTTATACCAAAAAATAAAAATTATTTGTATTTTACAGTTGATTAATTAGATAAATAATAGTGATAGCATCATAATTTTGATGAATAAAATAAAAAATATAAATATGCATGTAATAATTTTTTATTTGTATTTATTATTAAAATGAGATTAAATAGCAAATCAAAGAGTGAGTACTCACGGAGTACTAAAATATATAAACTAAGACTAATTTTTTTTTTTATCTTCATCCTTTCTAAAACTCATGAATGATAAAATAATTTATTTTTAGTAAAAAATTCACTAAATCATACACTTTTTCTTTAAAAATTACTTCATTTTTTATCCATATAAATCATATGATTGCAAAAAATATATACTCCATTTTCTTTCTCTCAATTTTTTTGTAACTTAATTTAGCATAAACAAACATTTTTCTAATCAACGTAAACCGCTAGAAGAACACAGAAACCGCTAAATTAAGTTACAAAAAAATTGAGAAAAAGAAAACAGAGTATATATTTTTTGCAATTATATGATTTATATGGATAAAAAATGAAGTAATTTTTAAAGAAAAAGTGCATGCTTTAGTGGATTTTTTACTAAAAATAAATTATTTTATCATTCATGAGTTTTAGAAGGGATGAAGATAAAAAAAAATTTAGTCTTAGTTTATATATTTTAGTACTCTGTGAGTACTCACTCTTTGATTTGCTATTTAATCTCATTTTAATAATAAATACAAATAAAAAATTTATTACATGCATATTTATATTTTTTAAATTATATTGTGAAATGATAAATTAAATTTTTTATTTATAATATTATTTAAATAGTATACACACACATACACGTAAACCGCTACTGGCAGTAGCGGTTTACACACGTAAACCGCTACTGCCAGTAGCGGTTTACACTCACACACACGCACGTAAACCGCTGCTGGTTGTAGCGGTTTATGCACACCTGTAAACCGCTACTGTCAGTAGCGGTTTACATAAAATATGAAACAATGCATTTGCGTATCAAATTTGGAAACAATGTATTTGCGTAATATTGAGAGTCAAACAATTTAGATGCGTAAATTGCCCTAAAATTTAATCTTTTTGGAGCGCTTCAGCGCTCACCGTATTTTTTGGTTACTAATCGATCTAGTACCGTATTTTACTCATCACTTCGTACGTCCATGCCTGATATATGTCATATGTGGTTTGCTACACGTTTCAAATACTTCAAATACATGTTACGACGTTGTGTCACAAGTTTAAGATACACGTTGATTACCATGCAGGTTGCTGAGATATATATGGTAGCATACATTGGCCATTACTATATGGCTATGCTTAGGAATATTGATGACCCCTATATTGGACTACTTTTGCAGTTAGAGATAGATAAACCGCATATTCCTTCTCCCTTAACTATAAAGGATAAAATAAATGTTGCAAAATTAATCTTTAAATATGGTTTGCCGCACCGCTACAAATTAATTTTAAAATGGACCCGTTAGTGATGAAATTCACTAAGATGGGAACATGGTGAGATTAATTACGTGCATATGGAGTGTTGTCTTCCGCGATCTCCAACCTTTTATCACTATAATTTTAATTCCCATTTTTGGCGATGTCGATGATGAGGCGGGTGGCACCGATGATGAGGACAGCAGGGACGATAATAAGATTTCGTGGAAGAAGGAGAGAATGAAGCAGGTGGTTCATTGAATTAGTAAACTTGGAGGATAGTACTTAGCGTCATTGTCACTCATTAGAGCTAGAAATTAGGGTGGTGATAGTAGTAAACGGTTAGACATTGGAGGTGAGATAGAATTAGAGTAATAAGTTCAAACTTAGGTTAGGTTATATTAGGAAAGAATAATTTAAAAAGTTTTAAAGGATTTGAGTAGTTTTATTTATTAGAATTTATATTTCATGGATAGAATATTTGTTTCGTTTTTTTCTTAGTTAGATTTTATGAGTATTTTAAACATTTGTTTCATTATTTAACTATATTTTAATTAATATCTTTTATATAAAGCCTGTTCTAATAATCTTTCTTAGACTTGTGACTTTAAATATTAGAATAAAATTGATTCATATCATATGCAAATATTAAAATAGCTTTTAAAATTTTTTATATAAGGTAAAAAGAATTTTAGAGGTAGGGTTATAAGATTTTATTATTTTTTATTATTAGTTAATTATTAATATTTAAAATATGGGTTAAAATATGTTGTTAAATTATTAGATTAAAGGAATTTGATTGATAACTAAAAATAATAGTTATAAATAATAAATTTTGATGATTTTTTTAATATTTTTCTTATTAAAATAGTAGTACCTGAAAGTTTATGCCACTAACAAAAATAACCGTTAAAAATATGAACCACAAATTAATAAATTCTTGAATGATTTGATCTCTAGAGTATTTTGTAGGTTTAAAAAATATTTGGTCATTTAAAATAAAATATTTTTTTAAAAAATTTTTTGATATAAAATTATTAAATTTTAAAGATAACTTTTTTTTATTTTTTTAATAAAATTTACAAAAAAAATTACAACAAAATTTAATCTTTAAAATTTTTTATAATATACATATTTAAGATATAGTTATTTATATCGTATTTTTAAATTTTTTAAAAATTTATTTTTTTATTTTTCTTAAATTGTTTGTGAATTTAAATTTTGAGTATCATTTTAGTAATAGTATTTTTTGAAGGAAATTGTTTGCTATTTGGAGAGGATATCTCTTAGTTTGGGATGTGGGTTAATGAGATGTTATTTGTGAGACAGATTGTGCAGAAGTATTTAATCTTGTTACTAATCATTAATATGGTTTTGGGTTTATTGATCTATTGGTGCTCAAAATAAGGGATATCATACATTAGAATTAGCATGTTGACTTTCATTTGATTATGAGAGATGTAAACACGGTAGCAGATGGCAAAAATAGCAATGAAGTTACAACTTTTTTATGTGAAATTTTTTTCACCTTAAAAAAAATTTAAGAATAGTCTTAAATACATTCACCCAAAAAATCTGAGAGATATTTTTTTTTTTTACCCATTTTGGAAATAAGGAAATGAAAGTTGTTTTCCATTCGGGGGGATTATAGAAGGGTAAAAATGTAAATGAAGCAACACAGCTGGAGATAAAGACAAAACTACCCCCAGGCAGTGGTACTCAAGTAGATGGAAAGAGAAGGCATATACTCCCTCTCCCCTAAGGCCTTCTAAACCCATTAAGTGGTTCTAAATCATTGCCTGCTTCTTCTCTTCACTAAAACAAAACCCAAGCGGAACCTCTCTCTCTCTCTCTCTCCATTCAGAATCCTTCACTGCTTACTTACACGGATTCGAGCTTCTCTCTCTCGTCAATTTCGAAGACGCAACACGAAAAATGGCTCTGAGGCTGAACCCTAACCCTTCACAGAAGCTCTTTCTCTCTCCTTCTTCATCATCTTCTTCTTCTTCATCGTTCTCGCTTCCTCAAATGGCTAGCCTCAGATCTCCAAGGTTCCGCATGGCCTCCACCCTCCGCACTGGTTCCAAGTCTGTTCCTTTTTCCTTTCTCTCTTTCTCCGTTCCGTTCCTCCTCGATCTGCTTTTTCCCGATTTTTAATTTCCTGAAATCAATGCCAAGCACGCTGAAAACCACGCCTGATTTTTCATTCACTTTTTCAATTTTTGTTCTTTAATGCTGTTTATTCATTTAATTACTTCTGTTGAATACTGTGTTATGTGTGTCACCGTCCAAAAAAGGTTTCAGCTACTGTTGAAGATGCTGATTCAATTTTGTGGTACCTTCTTTGAATCGGTGCTGTTTGGTTTAGGGGATTGGGATTGGGAGAGGTTCGATCGCGTTCATTGATTCCTCTCCTCTTTCTTTCTGTTATTGTCATTTTTGTTTTATTTTTTTATTATTATTTTGGGTTAGAGTGATGTAGCTGCATGTCTTTTCTTTTGGGTTGTTGAGTCTTATATACACTTATTAAGAAAGAAATCCATCATCACTATTAATAATCTCAACAACTCTTATCTCTCTCACATAAGTCACAACCCCCCTTTTTCCGTTTTTGTTACTTGTCCGCACACTTCATTGTTTGTTTGGTGGGTGAACAATGAACATGCGACTAAAACAAAGTTTCAAGAAAAAGGAAAACTTGTAGTCGAAGTGTTTAACAAATTAAATTTGATTCATTAGTTTAACTATTTTTTGTTGCACTTGTTTTTCCCACCACCGGTTTTCAATATTCTTGAACAAGTTTGTTGGTTTTGTTAGCCTATGTTTTTGGTCCCCATAGTTTGGAACTCATTTACTCTTCTGTTGAATTTTTTTATTGAGATGCAGTCTTTTCAATTCTTCTGCCCTTTTTCAACATACAACTAAACTTTTATTTATATTTATATGTGGATTTAGCTAAAGAGTATCCTAATGAAAGTTGAAAGTTTTGGTTCTTTCATGCATAGAAAACTTGAAAAATTTTAATTTACATTTTCTATTCAAACTTTTTCTACTTCTGATGTCACTAAAGGGCATTTGTTAGGCTTTCTCAGTCATGCATAGGAACTTAACAATCATGCATGTGTATCTTTTACTTCCGTATGTTATCTATTTCTCCTCCTGATTTGGTACTCTGTTTTTTTCTCCTTGTTTGGCTATTGAGTTTGGATCTCTTGATACTTTCTGCGTAATTTTGTATGATTTTGATCAATGCTGTGAACCGATGAGTGTGAATTATCATGCATAGGTGACTTGGGACTTTTTTAAGTTTTGGTAACTATGTTGATTATGTTGTATGAAACTGCTTTTGGGTCTTTTCTGTGTCAAAGGTATTTTGCTGGCTCTTGTTGTGGTGATTTGAGTAACCTAGGCATGTGTTGGTTGCATGCTCTGCAAACCTGTTCCTGCTATGATTATGCTTTGTAAATCTCTTAACATAATAGTGGATATGGCCTTTTTTTTTCTTTCTTATTTTTGTTGCCGTCAATGATATGATCTTCGACAATTGATTTATTGTACTAGCATGGTAGGATCATTGTAGAATTATTAATCTGACATTCATGTGCTTTTCTTTTGTAGAGAGGTTGAAAATCTCAAGAAGCCTTTCACGCCTCCCCGAGAGGTACATGTTCAAGTAACCCACTCCATGCCGCCCCAGAAGATTGAGATTTTCAAATCGTTAGAGGGTTGGGCTGAGGAGAACATTTTGACTCTCCTCAAACCCGTAGAGAAGTGCTGGCAGCCACAGGACTATTTACCAGAACCTTCAGAGGATGGATTTGAGGAGCAAGTGAGGGAACTGAGAGCAAGGGCAAAAGAGCTTCCTGATGATTACTTTGTTGTTCTGGTCGGAGACATGATCACTGAAGAAGCCCTTCCTACTTACCAGACAATGCTTAATACTCTGGACGGGGTTCGAGATGAAACAGGGGCCAGCCTTACTTCCTGGGCAGTTTGGACAAGGGCATGGACTGCGGAGGAAAATAGACACGGTGACCTTCTTAACAAGTATCTTTACTTGTCTGGCCGCGTTGACTTGAGGCAAATTGAGAAGACAATTCAGTACTTGATTGGTTCTGGAATGGTAAGATCTTATTGAATCTAGTAGTATGGTTATCTTAAGGTAGTATAGTAGATTTCTTTATGAATTTGCATAATCATGCACCTGCTGAAAAGCCATTCAGACACATTAATATGTCACATTCTGGATTCTTCAAATACACAAATACATAGACATCTCTAAACTATTGAAGGCACACAGAGTTAAATAATACTGTGTTCCAAAATAACTATATTGGAGAATTATTGTGTCTAGATACCTATTATCCAGATACATTAATTTTCTAATGTATACCACTTTATCCAATTTGACCTTTATTTAAAAGAAAAGGGAGTACATTGATTTTGAGATCTTAAAATGAATGGGTAGAACAAATAGAAATGTTTCTGAATCCATCATATAGGACCCCTGGTACTAAGTTGCATATATAAATCATGACAATTACAATGGACAAGTTTTATTAGCCGATGCAATAGGTGCATTTCTCTTTATTTGGAAACTTTTAATTGGTATTGATGAATAGGATCCTCGGACCGAGAACAGCCCATACCTTGGTTTCATTTATACTTCATTTCAAGAGAGGGCCACCTTTATATCCCATGGGAACACAGCTAGGCTGGCAAAGGAACATGGGGATATGAAGTTGGCACAAATATGTGGTATGATTGCCTCAGATGAGAAACGCCATGAGACTGCGTACACAAAGATAGTGGAGAAGCTGTTTGAGATCGATCCTGATGGAACTGTAATGGCTTTTGCTGACATGATGAGGAAGAAAATAGCTATGCCGGCACACTTGATGTATGATGGCCGTGATGACAACCTGTTCGAAAACTATTCTGCCGTCGCTCAGCGCATCGGAGTCTACACTGCCAAGGACTATGCTGATATCCTTGAATTTCTTGTGGGGAGGTGGAAGGTGGCAGACCTAACCGGACTCTCTGGTGAGGGAAGGAAAGCTCAGGATTATGTTTGTGGGCTGCCGCCAAGAATCCGAAGGCTGGAGGAGAGAGCTCAAGGAAGAGCCAAGGAATCCCCAAGACTTAAATTCAGTTGGATTTACGATAGGGAAGTGCAACTCTAAACAAATCAAATGGAGGAGGATCATGATATGAATCATTATGCATCATTATGCAATATCCTATTCTGAGAAAGTGTTGAATAGTGAAGAAAGTTTTCAGTTTGTCATTTCCTTTTTTTTTTTTTTTGGGGTTTTCTTACTCTATATAATGTCATTTGCAAGGGGAAACAGTTGTTAAATGGTTAACTGGTTAAGGGTTTAAGCAGTTTAGGAGCTGTAGTAATTAGAAACGCTATGTTTTTGGTGTGGTGTCCCTTTTTTTCTTTGTGGTAGAAGTGGTATTATTGTCTAAGTATAAAAGAAGCAAATGTTTGTCTCTGGCAATTTTGATTATAAAGAAAATTTTACTTCCCTGGTGGTTTTAAAAAAATGCCGTTATTCTCAAAGAACAAAATTCAGTGGCGTACCTATGAGGTGTTACCATCCCCTTCTGTTCCTCCAATTGCGTTACTTTCATGAAGGTGGCGGAACTGTGCAACTTCAATGTTATGTTATTGTCGCCCTGTGGTCCCATGATTTTTCTATTTCTTGGTGAGCCAAGTACTAAAGTCCTATAATTTATTAGTTTGTTGAAGTCGCGCTGCATCACAATTTCTCTTATAAATAGACAACTAGGACTTGACAAGTTAATAAAGTACCAAAAAACCAAAAACCTCAGCCAACCATTTCATGTTATGATCCCGGATGCAACTACCGTTAATTTTGGAGAAAAAAAAATTCTAAATGAGTTCTGACAAAAAAAATTCTAAATGAGTCCTGACAATTATCTCGACGAGGTTCTCAATAAAACAAAATATTTTTTCGGCTCCTTATCTTTATTTTTATGAGACTGATTAGTCTCTCTGTCAATATTTTCTCTTTGTATTAACCGAATAAAGCTACATGACATGTTAAATTGTTGATTTATCTATTAAAAATCAATTAAAATTAACAATTTTTTTGTTAAGAATTTCGTTGTCTTTTAACAATAATTATTAAGGCCATAATTATTAAGGCCGTTTAATTTTTATTTTTATTTTTTATTACTTTTTTCAAATACATTAGTTAAATTTATTATGTAAAACTAAAAAATATTAGTGATTGTTAGATTGTTTTTACTTATAAAAATTAAATAGAATATATATCGGTAATTAACCTACCACATAAGTATGTTTTAAAGAGAGATTATTGACAAAAGGATTAACCAGTCTCACAAAATTAAATATTAAAAATTGAAAATGGTATTTTTTTTGTTCCAAACCATCGTAATCTTTCAAAAAAATTATCCAAAGCTGAATTGGGTATTCACTCTTTCCATTTTCAAAGGTACGGCAATGTTGAAAAAATAAAAAGAGAAATAGATACACTAAAAATTATGTCATGAATTAATTATATATAAAATATATATTGAAATATAGAATATATATTGAAAATAAATTTAAACAATACAAACACATTATACTGATTTAGATGCTAACTTTTTTATATCCATTAGTTTTATTTTTTTACTGTAAATTATATGCACGTCTCGACTTAGCTAATCATTATTATATTATCTTATAACGGGTAGTATTTTGGTATTAAGTATGATGACGTATTATATTTTGGTACTAATATGTATATCTTTCTTTTCAATCATTTTTTAAAAAAATATCTTCTATTCAATTATAAAAAAATTAATATTTAATGATTAAAATGCTACTGGTAACATCTTAGTTTTTGCGAGCAAATTTTACATTTTATTTGTATAACGTCTATGATAAATTTTTTTGTGATCTTTAAATAAAATAAATAATAATATAATATTAATATTATATTATTATTTAATTTTATTTGACGAAGAACAGTCACTTAATATTAGACCTAAAAGATTGTAAAAATTCGGCTTTACTAATATTATTTACATTAGTAATTTACTCAATTCTTATTTTAATTAAGTACCACCACTTGAGATAATTAATTAGATTTTATCATGTCCAATTACCTTAATTACCTTTCAAGATATTTAAAAATTAACCTCGCTGACTCAACAGTTTAAAATCGCGACACGCAGCACTTAATGCGCCACGTGTCATGACACGTGCCTCCTTCCCCTTAATTAAGTGACACTTAGTCACTAATCAAGCCATATAAAAGCATAAAATTCTCTCTCTTTCCTCAAGGAACAGCTGAGGCATGCATGGAGAGAAACTGGAGGATTTTGGTTGATTTCTGACTTTTCGAGCTTGATTTCTTAAGATCAGTGACCTCCACAAAAAAAATCTAATCCTATATAGAAGTGACTGTATCTTCCTCCTATACGCAGTGACGTACATTTTGTTCGGTGGAATCGCAAAGTAGAGCTGCCCCTACCAGGAACCAGTTCGGCCAAACCCAAAGAAGGGGAAGAGCCACCGAATTTTCGACGTTTTCACTCCATTTGACTGATTAGAAATCTCCTCCGATATCTTATGCGTGTGTGTTCTATGCTTTACAGAGGTAGTAGGTTTTGACTCTTTAATTGGTTAAAATTATGAATTAATTGATATATGTGGTTAGAATGTTGTCTGTTGATGTCTCGTGTTCAAATCTGTGAGTGTTGGCTGTTGAAATTTTAGCTGAATTGCTGCTGAAATTGTTGTTGTGATTCAGCCGTGTTGAGGAATTTAGAACTGAGATGTTGTTGTTGAATAATTAGCTGAAATCTGAGTTATACAATAGTATGAAATTGAGTTATGTCAGTTGGATGTTGATTTGGGATTAAATATAACTAAATCGAATATTTTGAATGGTGGTTTCGAGTAAAAAGAGGAGATATTTGGCTTTTGAAAAATATTTAATGAATAAAAATTATTTATTTGTAAACATATGAATTTTACTAAAATTAATTGAGTTTTATTTTTGAAGAAAAATAATTCGTTTGCAAAAAAAAAAAAGGTTTAAAGTGGAAGACGATTTTGGAAAAAATATGGTTCTAATTGACCAAAAAGGTTTTATTTTGAAAATGGAAGAATCATGCCCAATTTACTATTTTAATGAAGTTTTGGGTATTTGAAAATTTGTACAACATTTTGAAAAATTTATAAAGTAACCAGTGAAGATTGGGTCTCTCTTATAAAAGTTCAGAGTAATTTTAAAGTACGTCAATTTAATTAAAGTAACTTGCAAAATATTCCAATTTTCAAAGTTTAAGTATATTTATGTATTTTAGTCCAATTTGTATATTTATGTGTAAACCCTGAGTAATTATTGAATAATTAGATAATAAATTAATTATTAATCAAATAAATTAGAAAATGAAATTTTATGATTTAGTGAGATAGAACTAATTAAAACAAGAATTTTGACATTAATTTTAAAAAAATTGGCCCAAAATTAGGCCAAATGGACCAAACCGGACGAACTGGGCCCATATTAGGCCCAAAGCCCAACCCAATTCCTTGATATAAATGAGCTTTAGCTCATTCCGCTTTTTTCTTCGTGCAAACGCCGAAGAACATAGCCATGGGGGAGGAGACGGGTGTAAATCCTTGTTCTTGTTTCAAATTTCAATAACTTTTGATCCGAAATTCCGATTGTCGCACCGTTTGCGGTCTCGCGACCGCAGCGTCAACCTCTACAAATCCCAATGGTCAATTTGGTAAGGAATTCACGTTTTTTTTTTTAATTTTCTCTTCCCCAATTTCGAAACCCAATGTAAAATTATGTTGAATTTTGCATGATTTTGGTGTTTAGGTTCGAGTTAACCTGCGGATATTGTCGGATTTAGCTTGTTTGAGCTGTGAGTCAAGTAAGAATCCTCCAACCTTTTGTGAGATGTTGATTTAGTGAACTCTATATTGATTATAGTGATAATTGTGATGTTAGATTGAAATTGGTTATCGGTTGGAGTTAATTTGAGAAATTGGAAGCTAGAGGATTAGTTTTGGAGGCTGGGTATCATTGGTGAGGGGGCTGGAGTTGTGGAGCTTGTGGTTTGGAAATGCTTGAGGTGTTTCGGATTACGAGAAATCGGCCAAGGTATGGTTTTGATTTCTCGTATATAATATGTAATGTGTCGTAAAAACTTAGGCTAGTTGACCCATAGAATAAGTTGAATTGATTGTTGGTTGTTGAATTAAATTATTGATTTGGGTTGAATATGAATTTTGGCAATTGATGTTGTAGTGAGAATGTATTGATACATGATGATCTTGTTGGATTGAGAAGCTCATGTATAAGTGTGTTTGAAATTGAGGTATGATTGGTTGAGGTAGGATGTGGGGATGTGTTTCTGTGATATGGTGTGTTTTGGTGTTGATTATGAGCCTAGGAAGTTAGTTTTGAATGGTGAATGGTTGAAAATGGAGGTTAGAGTATTTTTGTGAAAATATGATTTTTAGCCAAACTTCGACAAGTCATAACTTGGCTTCCGGACCCCCAAATTATTTCAAACTTATTTCAAATGAAAATTGGGTTCATGAAGTTTACGTTGTTCGAAGAACGGAGGAATGTTTTTAAACGAAAATATTATGTGCGTCGGAAGTTTGAAGTGCAAAGCTGGAAATTCTGCAATATTCAACATTTTGCTGTTCTGCATAACTTGCGTACGCGACCACTGTACGTGACGCGACCAACCTATTTGGGTTGGGTATCTTGCGTACGCGAGCAGAGTGCTTGCTGGTGCGGATTTTAACCCACAAACTAACTGGCAAGTGCACCGGGTCGTACCAAGTAATATCTCAGGTGAGTGAGGGTCGATCCCACGAGGATTGATGGACTAAGCAACAATGGTTAAGTGATTTACTTAGTTAGGCAAACAGAAAATGATGTTTAAGAGTTCAAAAGCATGAAACAGTAACTTCAGTAAATCAGAAAGCAAGCAGTAAATGGTTTGTGAAATATATATGGAGAAAACAGTTAAGACTTCAGAGATATCTATCTTCTGGATTGACTTTTCTTACTAACTATTTTAATCATGCAAGATTTATTTCATGGCAAACTGTATGTGACTAAACCCTAATTCCTTAGACCTTTTCAGTCTTCTCTAAAATTCATCAACCTCCAATTCCTTGATCACTGAATTCCAATTAGAGGGTGAAGTTCAATTCTAGTTTATATGCCACAAAATCCCTAATTACCCAAATATAAGAGGATTATATGTCACGTATGCCGTTAAGTCCAGATAATTAGAAATTTAGGAGAAATTATTTTCAAACTGTTGTTCAAGTAAAGAGTTTTTCCAAGTTATACAAGAACTCAATTAGAACTAGGGTTATACTTCCATTCGACCCAAATTCATAATATAAAGAGCGAAAATAATTCTTGAAATATAAATCAGTACATGAATTAAAATAGAAAAATAATAGTATCAATCCATACAATAGACAGAGCTCCTAACCTTAACAATGGAGGTTTAGTTGCTCATGGTTCCGAGAGAAAAACTAGGATTCGTAAAACTGTTAATTGCGGAATGAGGTAGAAGAGAAGAGAGAAGCCTGAAGGGCTGATTCTTTTTCCTTTTATATCTAATCCTAATAAATGTAAAATATATTTTCTAAAACTAAAATAATATCTTTTCCTAATTATACATAAAATAAAATTAAATCAAAATTAATTAAGCTTGGTGCGGAGCCTTGTATGAGTGCCTGGGGACCACTTGGGGTATTATGGTCCACGCTGAACTTGGAAATTCTCAAGTTCAGCATGGAGGAGGCAGTGGTATCTTGTGGCGTTCCTTGAGTCCACGCTGAACTTGGATTAACCCAAGTTCAGCGTGGTGACATGCGTGCTTCCCCCTTTGTGATTAGACTCCACGTTGAACTTGGAAATTTCCAAGTTCAGCATAGAGGAGGCCGCATTGAACTTCTTTTGTGCGTTGATGTTGGCTCTGAACTTGAATAATTTCAAGTTTAGCGTGGATTGGACAGCATCCATTCTTCACTCTCTCCATTCTCTAGCCTTGGCTTGAACTCCGTGAAATTCGTCCATAATATTACCTGAAATAAACAGAATTGCATATAACTCAAAGTAGCATTCATAGTGGCTGAAATATATTAAATTTTGATTAAACTTAGCAATTCAAGTGCAAATTCACAAGAAAAAGATAGAGAAGATTCTCACGCATCACTTGCGTACGCAAGCATTGAAAATTGTATGCCCACGCGTACGCGTGACCCTTGTTTTCAGCAAATAAATTTTGTGTTTTAAACATGATTTTAAATCTCTAAACCTCTGTTTTCACTCTTTTAACCCTAGATATTAGTAGTAAGCCTAACAATAGGATGAAACTAGGGAAAAGGTGTTAGCTTAGAGATGAAAATTTTTTTTTAAAAGGTAATATGTGGTGGGAGGAGAAGCTACTTGATATGATAAATATGATGAAAGTGGTGCATGAGGCAATTAAGAGAGGAATATGTAATTGAGAACGATGTATGAGAGAATTGATGAAGTTAATTAATTGGGAATAATAAACATATAATAAATGATTAAGTGGCTATGATTTATTGAGGAAGTATGGTAGTGTTGTGAGTACGCCGGAGATGCATATGTGAGCTAAAGGTTGAGTATTTTGAGCTTGGGGTACTGTCTTTCCCATGTCAGCCGAAAAATTTTTTTCGTGGATAATATTGAGTTTGGGGTGTTGTCTCCCCCATGTCAGCTTGGGGTGTCGTCTCCCCATGTCAGCATGGGATTCTTCCCATGGATATCATTGAGCTTGGGTTATTGTTTTCCCCATGTCAGCTTGGGACTTTTTCCATAGATGTTATTGAGCTTGGGATGTTGTCTCCCCTATGTCAGCTTGGGGATTCTCCCCATGGTGAGTTTTGAGTTTGAGGACATATCGGGATGACTACGTAACCGAAAGTTGATATCAACAGTCATAGGATAGACATGCATCATGTTGCATTTGTTTGCTTTGCTTGGGTGTGCTTAATTGTTTTGCCTTGTCTATCTGATAAACTCTGTCTAATTAGTAACTGTGATACTTGTTGTAACTGTTTTTTGAATGTGCTTGCCTTATATTTGCTTGTGTTTGTAATTGTCCTTCTGTTTTGAGTACTTTGATTGTGGATTGAGGATAATGGTGTTTTGTTCTGAATTGGGTCAGAGGCCGAGTTGGTTTGAATTTGGGCCTGAGGTCGTAATTGGTTGGATCAGCGATAAGTGTTAGTTAACAATGATTTACTAGTAAGTGGTAAAATATATAGAATATTATGTTATGAGAAAGTAAATGCAAGGGGTAGAGTTTAATGAGATAGAAAGTAAACTGCAGAGTTAGAGTTATATTGTGACTTGGATACTTTAGAGAGTTATAACCGAATTTATGGTTTAGTTATTTCCTTTAAGATTATATCATATCTTAGTGTCAGGGTTCTAGGATCGCCTTCGCCTTTTCCGGGACCTTATTTATTATATATGTGGGCACCTTAACCATACTGAGAACCCCCGGTTCTCATCCTATACAATATTGTTATTTTTCAGATGTAGGTTGAGAAGCACCACTTTGTATTCTGGAGACTCGGATGAAGCGAAGAACTCTTGGGGCTCAAGGACGTATTTTGTTTATATTTATATATGTATGTAGATTCTCCACCTTGTATTTTTATGTTTGTCCCTATTAGAGGTTGACTCGGAGAAACAGGTTGTCGTTTTTTTTCTGCTTTTAGTTATTTGGGATTCTCATTTATATATGTAAATATGTTTATATGCCCTGTCCGGTTCTAGCTTCGCGAGCCAGATCAAGAGCCTTGTTATCTGTATCTTGTAACTCTCTTATCCTACTTTATTACGTTGTCGCTTCGCGAGTGTTGTGCTTTTTGTTTTAGCGCTTTTGTTTTTACCTTTCTTCAAAGGCTCCTAGTTATAAGCATTTTCAACTATATTATATATAAATAATTTTACCTTTAGAGGTTGTAATACCTCACCACCTCTGTTTTATGACTTAAGCATAAGACTCTGTGTGGAAGGGTGTTGCATTAGGGTGTTACATTATTGGGTGCTATTATCCTGTTTATGTATATATTTGTTTATCTTTTTAGTTTGCATAATCTCACATTTCTCTTTATTCACGAATTATCTTTAAGGAAGTTTTTGTTTTTTTTTTTTCTAAAAATCAAGTTTCGTTAATCCGTTTGCAGGCTTGATATTATTAATAACAGTGTCAGTATAATTCAAGTTGGTAACACTAGATGTTTTGGTATATGTCATACTGAAAATTGGATCGTTACACTAATAATTGTCAATAATTCTTCTAATAAGCCTAATTCATATCTTTCTTATATTAACACATGATTTAATGATGAGACCCTACTTTCCAGAAAATAGAATTCAAATCAAAGACTTTTTCTCAAGTCAGTAGCCGGGACTTTACATACAACAATCAGGAGTGGATTGAAATCCTCAGCCACATGTGTGATCAGAGTCTTGTGTGGAGAGCACCCTGGATGGCTCCATACGATGTGACCTTCGGTCTATCACCGCGGAGTGCCGGACCTGCCTTCCCGAAAAGCACTCGCATACAGATTCAAAATCTTCGTTCGGAGATTCCACCTATACATTTTTCACTCGGGAAAATAACTCTAGCCTCTATTCTTTGCTTTGTCTTGAATCAAAGAGGAAGGACAAGAGCTCGGCTCAAGACCCAAAAAATATGTATTTAAAATTTTGTTCTCGAAGTTATGGCATGTAGAACCTACTTCATTCCCTTTCGATTTGGATGGGACTCGTCGGAAATCCGCCAAAATGAATAAGGTCACCTAAGAGTGAGATTGAATTAGTCCGGCTCAAAAGCTGTTGGTGACTGGATTTTCTGCAAAGTTGTTACAGTTTTTTTTTTCTATCACTCCCAACCTGTTCTTCTTTAAATATCTATTTCCATAAATGATTAAATAATTTCACACAAATAAAATATATACTTTTAATAATTAAATCATGACTAAATTAGATATTTTAGTAATTATCATATTTTTTATATTTTTATGAATTAATAATTTTAATATAAACATTACTTTTAGAAAAATCATATATTAAATAATTAAATTTGTTAATATTTAAATAAAAAAGAATAATTATGTGATATAATTTAAATATAATGACATTAATAAGAAAAGAATCAATTATCTATAATGAGATTCAATATATTATTCTATTAAGATAAAAATCAATCACATGATATAAATTAAAAATATAATATAATAAATTAGAGATTTTATTTATAAAAGAAATTAATTACGGAAGTAACTAAGATATAACGGGTATAAGTATTGGATATAAAGATTTTTATAGCTAAAATTGAAAAGGAAACTTAATAATATATAACACAATTTAGTGTGAATATTAGAATCAGTTGTTTGTATAATTGTATAAATCAATTTAAAGAAAGAATCAATTACAGTATATATTGGATGCAATCAATGTGCTTTTTTTTTTTTTTAAAGAAAGAAGCTCAATTTTCAATTGCTTGCCATTATTTGCTGGAACTGATGAAAAGTTCGCAACTAATTAATTTTTGAAGGTTCTATTTTAATGTCGTCTGCCATTCTAGCAAGTGAAATCCAAAGAACTTCTAGTTTTAGGGCTGCATGCGGATCGGATCGGATCGGATATGGCCAAAATTTCGATCCGATCCGCACTAAAATCATCGGATCGGATCGGATCCAATATCAGCAGTTTTTAAGGTTGGATCCGATCTGATCCGATCCGCACATTTGCGAATCGGATCGGATCGGATATCAAATATATCTGCAAAATACAAAAATATTTTTAAAAGTTTATTTTTATTCAAAAATATCAATGAAATTCATTTTTTCTATTCTTTTAAATATGTTTACTCTTAAAATAATATTAAACATACTTTTTTTAAATAATAAATTAAAATAATACAACATATATGATAATTATTAGTTGAAATAAAACATAAAAAGAATATTTATTTATTTATTTATTTATTTTTGCGGATACGCGGATATGCGGATACCAACACAAAATCCACAATCCGATCCGATTAGTTTGCGGATCCGATCCGAAAGCCTTGCGGATCGGATCCATATCCGCAATTTTCGGATCGGATTCGGATAAATACCGCAGATATGCAGATCGGATCCGATCCATGAACACCCCTACCCAGTTTAGGCCGTCATCTCTATGAAGCAAGCTTTTAGTTGCATCCAATTTGATTTATCATTCTTTCTTCTTTAAGATTTTTCTTCGTTTTTTGACCACGCACCGTTGGATGAATACCTTCAGTATAGTGTTTTTAGAAAATCCTCACCTTTTATTATGCTGTCCTGCTTTTGGACATCTTTATATTTCATTTTTCAATAATTAATGAAATATAACCTACTATCTTTGACAAAAAAAAAAAAAAAGGAACTAAAGATGTAAATGATATACAATAAAAATCAATAATAGATATATACATCTGAAGAGATAGAGTTTGGCGAAAAACTTGAGGACATATAGTATTTTGATAATAAAAAAAATATTAATCAATTCTTTCACACTAATCAATTTAAAAGAATAATTAATTGTTTGATATAATTTAAAAATTGGAATGAAATAAATTAAAGATTTTATTTATGAAAAGACTCAATAAAGGAGTTTACTTTAAATATAGGAATAAATTAATCATGATTCATGAGTATAGATATTTGAATATGTAAAATTGAGTGAAAATTTTGATGATAAAATCTACTCTCTTGCAAGTATTCGAATCACTTTACTTTATATATCTACTTAAAGGAAGAATCAATCTTAAAAATGAAAATCCCTTGGAGCAATCCAGTAGGTTTTAAATTCCTTTCCCTTTTCATTATTTTACTAGAGGAGGGGAATGGAACAATCAATGATATGGCATCCTATGCTGAAGCAAATGCATCATAGTCCCGAAAAAGTAGGTTAACAATCGAATTCTTTTCAGATGTAAATTGTAAAGTACATTCTTTAAATTCTTGATAATTTGTTCTATTTGTTCATAAAGTTGGCAGAAAAATTATGGGAGAAAGTCCTGGTGAGTGAAGCATCAATTTTCATCTTAATTTGTTATTTCTTGGTTCATTTATGGCAACACTAACTGTGAATATTCTTGTCTATCCATCTCAAATTTGTTTTAATTCTTCCAAAAAAAGAAAAAAAAAAGTGAATCCGTGATTATTGATTTGTTTCCATTCTTAAATTATAAATGTTTTGTTTTACTATTCAACAGTTCACTTCTGATAATGATTATGTCCTTTTTCTTTTATTTTCATTTGATTTGATATAATTTGGTACTTCTAAGTTCTAATGTTGCTTGTAATTTTCAATTTTCATTGATTCTTAATATGAAATCTCATGCTTTATATCTTACTATGTGGTGTATTGTTTTGTTGAAAGCTTTAAATTTTGTTTGCTTTAAAATTCATTTTTATTTTACTAGCACACAACCTGCTCGATGAAATGCTTCAACTAAATTCTGCCCTTATCAATGCTTTTATGACAGAACTGGAACCTGATTCTCCGGTTATCCAGGTGATAACTATGATCTTCCTAAGAGGTTATTTTGGTTATTTAAAAGTTTACTTTATGTTATCAACTAATGTTTTTCCATTGCAGTGTGATTATGGTTGTCTTCAATTGTCAACTAGTTCATTAATGGAATATAAATTTTGATTCCACTTATATATTATGGAGTTTAGCCTTTACTCATGAAAGTATTTTATCAGTTTAGCTTTAACTGATGACCAATGTTAATTTTGAAAAGTAGGATACAATATTATTTGATTTGGAAGAACCAGTATTTCTCATTTGATCTCTAATTTGTGGAGCATTGAAATGTACGTTTTAGATAGTATTTCTTGAGAGTTTAGAGAATGGGGAGTAACCTTTATTTTTTCTTCAATCCTTGTGATTTGGTGATTTAATTGGTATGTGATACATGCTGCAGTTGACTTGCCGCCATGGTTCTCTGTGCTATCTATAGTATTGAACTCAAATGTAGACCTTGTAAGTATATTCACTTCATACTTCTTTGTTGGTAGGAATGATGACTGTTAATTGAATTCATTTCATGTTATTCTATTTTGATGTCTTGTCTTATGATGCCTCATATTGTATTGGTTAAAGTTAAAATGAAATAGCGCTCTGATTATCATAGCTCTCTAAGATATCATCTTACTGTGTGATCGGTGGGCTCGGGAATATTTTTGCCTCTTTTATTTGTTTGTATGCACACTGTTTCAGGATGTCTCAAGAATAGAAACAGCTCCACAGAGTATGTTGCCGATCATATGCTTTAGAGATGGAAGTCCTCCACTGCCAGATGCCTTATCAATGGCGAATTCAGCAATCTCAGGTAGGCAACAAATTTGTTACACTTTTTCTTAAAACCATAGTTCTAAAATGCAAATTCCATCTTAATTTCTCTCTACTCTGAACTTGTATCCTTATTTTTAATAATTTTTAATAATTTTTAATAATTCACTTTTTTTTGTTCCTTTTTTTTTTTTCAGGGATAAATGGTCTTGGTATAGGCTGTGTTTTCCAATGCAGAAAAAAATCCCTATGACATTGACAAACAAATAACAATCGGGTATTTTTGTAGCTCCATTTTACTTTATAGCAATATCTTTGATCATAGTCATAGATGCTTATGATGATATCAAATTCCAAATGCCGAGGGATTTCACTCCTAAAAGCTTAAGTTGTTAAGGCACATCATTGGTTTTAAATCAAGTTTCCTGCATGCTCCTCAAAATTGACTTTGTATGGCTTGAGGAATGGATAATTCGACTTTCATAAGGAAGTGGAGTAGGAATACTTAGCCTCTGAATTGCAGTCATATAGACACTTTAACTGTTAGGTGAAGGCATAAGATTATTTTTATATCTATAACACCATTTTATTAGTGGATAAGGGTTAGTTTGTAGGATTATTTGGTGGCGAAGAGAATTGATGATGGTGAGCTCATCAAGAAATTCCATGTAATGATTGAGATATTGTATCTTATGCATTTGTTCTCCAACTTACTAAGGAATTTACCATTCTACTTGTTTATTTTCTTGACTCAGCTTCTGCTCTTGTGATCGAAACCATGGAGGCTTTGACTGTAGCATTGAAATTGTAACTCATCAAGGTACTTGCTTACCAGTTCCCAAATGTATTGATAGAATAATAGAATATATAGCCATAGGAAGATAATAAATAGGAGCAGATGAAGAATCTAAATTTATCAATTAATTCAACTATCAGAGTAAGTAACTACTACTATTTGCACTTTTTATTTTAAGCAGATGGCAAAATTAGATATATATGCAAGTCCAGATATTTTGATAATATCATTAGACAAATTAACGACGGTAAAAACTACCTGGAAAAAAAAGAGAGGTAAATAAGGTTTTTAGCCATCATTTTTTTATCGTTTAGAAAGCTTAGTTCATAAATAATTATATTACAATTTTATATACTTTCATCAATATAATTAGAAAAAGAGGCAAGCCTGAATAATCAGGCGATGAATAATGATTAATGATCTGGCAGGTACTTCTTGGGGACATGGGAGCAGGGAAGACAAGTTTGGTTCTTAGATTTGTGAAAGTCCAATTTTCTGAGTACCAGGTTACTCTTAGTTATTGCATTTTCTTAATATATTATATGGCTATTAGTGTTGGAAATGGATTAACCTTATTCTATGTGGAAGGATGCAGGAATCAACAATTGGGGCAGCGTTCTTCACTCAGGTTTTGTCTTTGAATGAAGCCACTGTCAAATTTGATATATGGGACACAACAGGGCAGGAACGTTACCATAGTTTGGCCCCTATGTACTATCGTGGTGCTGATGCTGCCATTGTTGTCTATGACATTACAAGCATGGTACTAACTACTAACTCTATTAATCATCTCATCACTAATCACTTGTTTCAATATTCGCTTATATCATTTCATTGTTTCTTACCCAAATGATCCTTAAATGAACCTCTTGAATTCATATCTATATAAGTAAACTTCACAGTTGTTTCATATCTATATAACTTCTAAGTGTTTTTATATGTTAGAATAAAATAAAACATTTTTGTAGAAAACTAGTCTTCACATTTAAAAGCTGAGGTTCATGGAAATTAGACGAAGCAAAAACATCCACATTGTTTTTAGGGGGGAAAAAAAGTAAGGTCCATACATGAGGAGTAGTGCACGAAAAATAAAACAAACGTGATGATTGATTTGTAAGTGATGCATTGTGTAACCAGGAATCTTTTGCGCGAGCAAAGAAGTGGGTTCAACAAGTGCAACGACATGGTAAGTTTGTCTATATCTCATAAATGAGTAGCGAGTAACTAGGATTCTAACTCAATTTATCTGATAAACCATGTGATCAGCAAATCCGAGTTTGATAATGTTTTTGGTGGCTAACAAGGCTGATTTGGGAGCGGAGAGAAAGGTTGCGAATGAGGTATTTCTTTTTGATATATATGCTTACATTACAGTGCAAATTTAATGAAAGAATCAGGTTTTGGGTGGTGAAACGGTGATGTTTGTTTCTTGTATATACAGGACGGTGAAGAATATGCGAAAGAAAACGGATTGTCTTTTCTTGAAACTTCAGCAAAAACTGCACAGAATGTGAACAAGCTCTTCTATGAAATAGTTTGGCGGTGTTAATCTCTAACTCTACCATCAAATAAACCTGAATGAGTGATCGAATGTGTGTTTCTTTCCTTTTCTTTTTGCAGCAAAGAGATTGGCAAAAGCAAACCCTTCACGCCAAACTGGAATCAAGCTGCATCGCATACCTCAAGAAACCAGAAGAAGCAGCTTGTTTTGCTGTGTTTAGTTAATGCTATTATCAATATAAGTTGAATCTGCATTTCATTTGTATTCCAGAAGCTTCTAACTTAGTATTTTCCTACTTTCAAGATGGATGAATAAAGAAACAAACCTGCAAAGTAACGCCCAAACCGCATGCAATAATTTATTCATCGCCTGATTATTCAGGCTTGCCTCTTTTTAAACCATATTAACCATATTTGCACTTATTAACCGTTAAAATAGTTTCTCCCGACTTTATTTTAGTTGTATCTTCAGTTGTTTGCACTGAAATTTGTAGATTCTATGCTCAAAGTCTAATTCAGGATATTCTTTTTCTTGGTAAAGTTTATGAGACTTTTCGTTGGTGCATTCCTAATTTTGATGATATTTAATTAGAAGATAATTTCATAATCTGTTATCTGGATTTTTGATGTCCTCCAAGTGATTGTAACTTTGCTAGGGAGATTTTGGTTCCACAAAATGCATATTTTTTTAGAAATGGCACTACTTGCTATTTGTTGTCTGTGTCTGCAATGCAAGCTTACCAAAATTTGAGACTAAACTCTACAAAATTTGAACCCTGAAACTGAACTTGTAATTTCAATTTGGGGAAAAGTTTTTACGAGGTAACTTCAGAATTTGATAACTTCACTACAGTGTGTTATGTTTAATGGATTGGATGAGTTCTCTATCTCTTATAGTGATATATTTCTTGTTTGCAGTGCAGGGAGATGGGTTTGTGGACACTACTAGAGGGGTTCTTGCTCCTTGCAAATGCACTGGCAATAACAAACGAGGATCGGTTTCTTGCACCGAGAGGGTGGGGCTTCTCAGATATTTCAGTTGGGAGGACAAAGTCCTTGAAAGGCCAGATTATAGGTCTCATTCATGCAAGTCCGTACATGAGAGTTCCTCTCAGTACTTCTCAACACCATCTTCATTATTGTAAAGTTTCTGTCCGGAAGATGATGATGATAAGCAAGCTGCGATGTCAATGCTTTGTTAGAGTTTAAAATTTAAATGATATGCTCCGTATATGTGTGTGTCATCCGATTGTTTCTAAGACTCAAGATAGTGGTTGAGTTAAATTGTTGACTTAAGATCAAACTGTTTTCTGAAAATTATTTTTCTTAAAGCCCCCAACTAGCAGGGCAAACTTGATTGCTGTTACAATTGTTCTATATGTTATATTGTTATGTAATATATTCATGTACACTTTAAACACAATTTAATTCGCAGTTAGTCAATTCTTTTTTCAATTTTAATCTTTTCTCATCTAATCCTAACCAATTTCAACCCTTCCAACTCTTCACCTCCCTATCACCACCACCACCACAATCATCACATCACATCCACCACTGCCACAAGCACTCCCCCTGCACCTCCTCATTTCATTATTTTCACTGCAGCCTCATTGAATTTTAAAAACATTAAAGACAAAAAACATACTAAACCTTTAACTGTATAGTAACTCATTGAATGTGCCTTGATTTAGAATCATGTTATCTGAGTTTGTATAGATGTATAGTTTTGGATTAAGCATGCAAGTCATTGGCTATGATGAGCCCTAGTGGTTAGTACAATGCAGTCTTAACCTAGATCCGTTTCTTATATGGTTGCAGGTTCCAGATCTTTAATTAGAGATTTCAGCAAAGCATTCTAGGCAACCTAGTTTATCAAATTCTACTTTAGACATGCCTATCAATGTATGTCTTTGTATTATTTTCACCCACATAATTTTCTTTACCATACATTATGTATATTCAATTTTTTTTATGAAGTTACATATCAATTATCACTTTTTCCTTTATATTTTCATTTTATTTTTGTAAACATCTTGCCTACTTAATTGTTGGAATTTAATCTAACTGATGCTGCTAAAGTAACTCATCTCTACTGATATGCTCATCTCATTATTAAATCTTAACTCTCAACTCCGGATATCTTATTTCATTTCATTTTATTTAGCAAGCTAACTTGTACTAAGCAAAATTAGTACACTGGCTGAAAGAATACAGAAAAAAAAGAGACTAAAAAGTGTCATTCAAAATAAAGATTTAAGAAAATGTGATTCAAATGAAAAAATCAGATCAATTTCTTACAAAAATCAACAATTAGGCTCATTAAAAAAAACACACACAATATGAATATGATCTTTATTCATATCAATCCATTAAAGATAAGAAAGACTCATTTCTAGATATGAATCATCATTCCAAGCAAATAAGAGAATTTCTTTCAACCATGCAAACGAAAACGACTTGATCCAACAAGCGATATCTCTATAAAGAGATATATAGCAAAAGATTACATTATAGATATGGAAGAAAATCTGCAAAGAAAACATTTAGATTTTGATCATAAATCAGCAAAAAGATGGTATGTTTGGGAGTCTACGAAGATAAGCCTTATGACCGAAACTGCTGCTACAAGAGACATGATGCTAAAGAAACAATGTTGAGCCAGTGCCAGAGTTGTTGCATGAATGATTGTTTGTCCTTCTTTGCCGTTAGGTACATATGGTTTGCAAGAACAAATGTGAGTGGAAATGTGCTTATTGCACCTGTGAGGCTCATGAAATCTCTAAGAAATGGTAGCAGAGCAGATACAAATGTATTGAAGGTGAGGTAGCCACCTCTTAGTAAAAACCTGAATGATAAGTTCTTAATTTTTAGGGCACTTCCGGTGATCCCATATTTGGTGTTCACATACTCATACATAGGACTAGCAAATATCTAGCAGAAGTGAAAATAGAGGATCATTAGGACACTCAAACAATTCGAGTAAACCAAATTTTATCCCAGACCAAAAACACGAGCTAATAAAGGATGTGTTTGTTTTGTGCTTTTCTTTTCAATTTTTTTGATATTTTTTGTTTTTATTGTTTTCTCTTTTCTCTTCACAAAATCTTGAAATAGAAACTATTGAAAATGAAAATGCAAACCAAACACATCTTAGTTTCTCAAGATTTGAAATTCCGGTTGATCTTTCTTTAACCAGTGAGAGACAACTTTGTTTTCCTTAAATTGTAAGATATGATTTTGGCCTGTATTATTTATCAGGGTTAAAACAATTGATAGTAGCAGAAGTTCAAGTTTAGATGTAAGTACATTCAATCCAATGACTGATTGAAGAAAAGCTGTAATGTTAGCTACAACTTTAACTCAGACAGGACCATTCACATTGTTCAGCAAATATGCTGATGTGGAATTTCCATAAGCCCAGTAACTTGTAAATGTAACCAGGTACAATGGAAGAACACCAACTGTGAATTGAAAATACAGGGCTTTCATCATGTTCTTCACAACTGGCTGCTTAATTGTTGCCTGTCATATACATCAATCAATTTATGTTGTGCATCAGTATCTATTTGTACATTAAATATGTTTGAATAACATGTAATGTAAGTTTATGGGACCTGTATTTCGGGAAGCATGTCAGTGTTATATGCGAACACGAGATTAGCGCTCGCTCCAATGATCGAAAATATTTTACCTGCGCCATCACCCGGAATACTGAAATCTCTAGGTGGTGCATTCAATCCTGATGTTAATAACAATCATCTTGTTTAATGGACAGTTAAAAAAAAATAGTGTCTTCAACTTAATGCATGAAAATTTTTAACTCAGTTCGGATAGAGATGTAAGATTTGTATTCACATGAATACCAAGCTGGCAATAAGACCTTGGTGGACAAAAAAAAACGGGGACACATAACGTAATAGCAGAAATGAAATATTACCATCTTTAAGGGACAGCACAAATGATATAACAATATAAGCTAGACTTGAGAGTTGAATTCCCAGCCAAACTCCAAGAGCTGAAAGAGTAGCGATTCCAGTGGCAAACAGTGCACACACAAAGCCAGCTATGGCAATAAAATATGGAAGTTTCATTGTGTGATCATCCCAGAATAGAAGATAAGTAGCCTGCACCACATTGAACACATAAAAATAAAAAAGAATTCACGAAAAGAACCCTCTAGAAATACCCAAAAAAAAAAAAAGAAATTCAATTACCAAATTAACCAATGCATATTGTTTTTATATATTTTTTGTATGCATGTAACAGGATGGCTAGACATACACACTATCTAAAGAAACATATTCTAAACTGAGGAAGAGATTGAATTTGTATTACTTTCAAGGCTGAACCGGCCAAAATGATGTAGCCAGTATTGATTAATTAAAGATTGACGTATTGTACAGCCCATGTAAGAGTATATGCCTTTTTTTTTGCGGTAAGAAAGGGATGAAACATGAGAGACAAAGAAATAGCTGCATGTTATTGGAAAACATTTGTAGAAGATGAGTATTTGTTACCGTATGTGAATCCAGCAAGGTCTCTATATCTGATGTGCCTTGTCCTCCCATACTCATGGAGCATAGCAACAAGAGCATTTGCATAGAGCGAAATCACGGTGGCCAGGATTAGACCAACCACGCCACCAACCCAACCAAGCGGCACCATGATGGTCCCGGAATATCCCAGCACATAAGCGCTGTTGATTCCGGTGGTTAGGACAAAAGCCACTTGAAACCATGAATCTGCCACCAAACAAATTCCAGAGGAAAACAAATTATGAGTTAATATTATGGAGATAAGATTGAACAGAGGAAAATGTATATATTTCACAAAGTTCCGATTTCAATTACACCTGGAGTGCCAGCTATATTGGGTTACAAATTTCATGCTTAATTATGTCATCTTCTATCTCAATCAGCAATATTTATGATATATAAGTAAAACCAATTATTACTAACCACTGCTAATCTGGTGCGTGGTTTCTGGCACTTTAACGTTGTCATTACCATCCTTGTGATTTTCATGGTTACTATCGTTCCTTTCCATTATTTTGTTAGGCATTGCAACGATTAAATCGCATAAGAAGATAGCAACACAATCACGCCAAGCTGCTCCTCAGCTCCAACAATGAGCCTGCATATATACGCTCAACTACTGTAACAAATTGAGATGTAAACTAATCTATTGCAGCGTGACAGCTGTATAATGTTAACAAACTATCTTGTCAAAAATGTTGTAAACTCATCTAACGAACCACTAGTATATACAAATGCTAATTAAATGTATTGAACTAATATATTACCTAATACCAACCCTCCCTAAAACCACAGTCTCTTATTCAGTCCATCACTCCATTCAAACCATTCACTTCCAACCAGCCAATCACTTTTTCCAATTTAGAATTACCTCCTTTTTTGTTCCAGTGCGAAACTTCTTTTACTACTTTGGACAGTTAGCCACTTAACTTTCTATTATTTTTTATAAAATAAAAGTAGGTATTGGGTATCAATCAATAAACGAAAATATTTTCATAAATAAAATAGTCAAACATGATGTTGGTTGGCTTAAAAAATGAGAAGCACAAAATAGAAAAGGGGATCACTCAAATAAAGATGCTTATTTCATATTTTTTTAAAGATGTTTTTATGTTGCATTTTAATTGGTTTTTGTTTAATTTATTGGATGTTCCTCGTCACGTATTATTAAATTTCTTAAAAGATTTTCTTTCCAAAAACAATAAAAACATTTAAATTAGACTAAAACAAAAAAGGTAATAGATTAACTATTAAATTTTTTCTGTAATTGTTTATATAAAAAAATATGTCACACTAATCATATATATATATATATATATATATAAAACAAGCTCAAGTCTCTTAAATTTTTTACAAATAAAAAAATAATTAATTTATATTCGTACGATATGTAAAATGATTACTATATTATTATTCTATAGATTAAAATTTATTAATTTAAATTTATTTTTATTTTTAATATAAGTATTAGAAATAAATAAAATTTTTATAATTAGATGTAGTGTAACAAAATATATATAATATCAATTAATTATAAAAACATTCTGAAAAAAGTAAACATAAAAAGTGTTCACAGAAATAAATATGTTTAAAAATAATTTTTTTAATATTTTTTATTTTACAAATATATTTGATATCCGATCCAAATATAAAAAGTGCGGATATCGAATTCGATCTGATGAGTTTAGTATGGATTGTATCGAAATTTTAGTCATATTTAATTTGCGAACACCCCTAACAATAATAATTTAAAAAATTATAATGATTATACTTTTAACAGGAAAAAAAAAGAGTACCAAATATAAGAACAATTTAATCAAATATTAAAAAAAATTTATTAACAAGATATAGTTCCTCTCCAACCAGAAGACATTGGAATGGAATTAAACAAATCTTTTGATATTTTTATGGAACGGTTGATATAGGATTGTTTTATCCATATGAATCCAAGTCATAATTTGTTGGCTATGCAGATGTTGGATACTTGTCTGTTTCACACAAAGGAAAGTCTTAAACAGGATACCTATTCACATATGGTGATACGGCTATATCATGGAGGTCCACGAAATAGACGATTACAGCAACATCCTCTAATCATACAGAAATACTAGCAATACGTGAACCTAGTCGTCGCGAGTGTTTTTGGCTCAGGAGTTTGATCTAATATATTCTATGATCATGTAAACTGATTGATCATAAGATAACTCCAACTGTTCTGTTTGAAGATAATAACATGCATTGTACAACTTAAAGATATATTCATCAAAGGTGATAGAACAAAATATATTTATCCCAAATTCTTCTTCACTCATGATATTCAAAATCAAGGAATAGTTGATGTTCAACTAGGGGTGGCAAAACGGGTCGAGCCCGTCGAGCCGATCAGCTAAACCCGCTAAAAAAGGCGGATCGGGCTAGAATTTGGAGCCCGCCAAATAAAAAAAACCCGCCAAACCCGCACCGCCAAATTGGCGGGTTTTGGCGGGGCGGGCCGGTCCGCCGGGCCGAAGATTTTTATTTTTTTATTTTTTTTATTAAATAAAAGTGTGATTACTATTATAAAATTAATAATTATAGAATTTTTAAACACTTTTTTTTTCATTTTTTGTTTTTATTCTTCTTTTAGTTATTAACTTTATTTATTTTATTTTACAATTTTGTATATATGCTCAAATTATGTGACTTATTTTTTAAAATAAAGATGATTCTATTGACAAATATTATTTTGAACAATTTTATTGAAGTTAAAAATTTAAAAAAATAGTAAAAAAATTATATTATAATTTGACTATTTTTTATTTGTATTTGATTTTTTAATTATTATTTTTTGATTAATTTTAATGAATTTTATTTAAAAAAAAAAAAAGAAGCAGGCTAGCCCGCCAATCCGCCATAAAGCGGGGCGGGCTAGCATTTTGAACCCATTTTAGTTGGCGGGGCAGGCCGGTCCGCCCCGTTTATAAGGCGGGCTTAGGCGGGGCGGGGCGGGTTGGGGCGGACCGGCCCGCTTTGCCACCCCTATGTTCAACAGATCTGCTCAAACGATAATCTAACAGATTTATTTACAAAGTCATTTCCAAAATCCTCTTTTGAAAGATTGGTACATCAAATTGGGATGCACCGATTTCGAGATATTAAATAATAGTGACAAAAGGGAGAGGTTGTATTCTTTTTTCCTTGGTCAGTTTTTTTCTATTAGATTTTTCTTAACAAGACTTTAAATGAGGCAGTCCCACCACAAAAAATATTGTACCTTTTTTCTTTATTAAAGTTTTTTTTTTATTGAATATTTTTTTAATAAGATTTTAACGAGGCATAATCCTAAATGGACATTCAAAAGGATGTGCTGTGATAAATATGAATGTCCATTCTTCCAATCAAACCATTGTCCAAAAACTTAATAGTGGATGGTGCAAAAGTTCTAAGGTTGGACTACACATTTATGAAGCCATGAAAAATAGAGAATACTTCTATATATATAAATAGAGAAAGTATGGTCTGAGAATGACACACACAACAATAACCATAATCCTCCTTTCTTTATACTGTTAATATTTCTCATTCTCTCTTTACGTTACTATGTATATAAATAAATATATAAATCATCTCTATTATATTGAGTTAATTATATTGGTGAATGCCAATGAGTTATAGCTCAAATGACATAGTTTCTCCATATTCAATTAAGAGGTTATAGATTCGAATCTCCTATCTTTGGTAAAAAAAAAAATTATATTGGTAAATATTAATACTAAAATATTTTATTTACACATCTTTATTTTATATTTAGTACATCTTCTTTATTTATTTATTTTATAACAAAAAGTAGATATATAAAATAATTAAGAAAAATTAGCCGTAATATTTAAAATTAATTTTTTACGCTATTAAAAATTGAATTATGTAATATATATGTTGAGGTGTTGGTTGATTGAATATTAATAGAATATTATTTCTATTTCTAAAATTAATTATTAAAAAATAGTTTATAAATTTGTAATACTTTAACAAAGGAAATCTATATATATATATTATGAATAGTATATGTTTATGTATATAATTCTGCTAATAATTAAAATTATTCATTTGTATTTATGCAACCTAAAATTTTAGAAGAGATTATTTACCATATATTATTAGATAATATTGATAAAAAAATTTTAATAACTTCGATGTGAGTATTTGAATTGGAGTCTTACTATTTACATCGCACATTTTAAAAAAAAAATATTAGTACGGTTGAAAGAAAATTATTTATAAAAATAATATAGATGTTTATCTTATTTAATTTATAATACCCCTATTTTAATCATTTTATTTATAATTATACTATTACATTATTGTAACATGTTAATTTTTGTTGTTCATATATGAATATGTATATAAATTTGTATTTTTTAGTAATTATTAAAAAATATTTATACAAAAATATAATATAGCCTAATAAAATATAAATAATGATTAGAAAGTGTAATTCATCCTTTTAATACTTAAAAAATAGGACAAAACACTATAATAAAGTCAAGGAGAACGAAATTTTACACAAATCAGCTAAATGAAAAATTGATTCATGAATCCACCAATGCATGTTACTATATAGTTTGAATCAGTATGTTTTGAACTAGAACTACATATAATTCGAATCAACCTGATTCGAATTACACTCACACACGCTGCACATAGTAATTCGAATTGGCCATATTCGAATTACTCATGATTTAATTCTGCCCATTCTTTTATTAAAAAATTAATAATTTAAAAATTAAAAAAATATATATTTTATTTCATTCATTAAAAAAAAGCTAACAAAATATTTAATTACAAAACTTCTTTAAAATATTAATGAGTTACCAATTTGAATTTCATACAATACTCTTTTGCCCATTTTTAATAGCTCATGAATATTTTTTTATAAATTTTTTTAATAAATTTATTTAAATTATACCACAAAAAAATATTTTATTCTATACAAAATAATTTTAAAAAATGGCTTAAAAGATGTTAGGAGTACTATAAAAATTTGTAATGTCCTAATGACTTAGGACATTAAAGAAATACTCTACATAGTCAATAATAATTTAAAAACTAAAATAAATATAGTTATAACCAGTATTTACCTAAATTACTAGAATATTACAAACTTTTATAGTACTCCTAACATTTTTTAAGCCATTTTTTAAAATTGTTTTGCATAAAAAATGGCTTAAAAATGGGCAAAAGAGTATTGTATGAAATTCGAATTAATAGCTCATTAATATTTTAAAAAAGTCTCGTAATTAAATATTTTGTTAGCTTTTTTTTAATGCATGAAATAAAATATATATTTTTTAATTTTTAAATTATTGATTTTTTAATCAATTATTAATTTTTTAATAAAAGAATGGGCAAAATTAAATAATGAGTAATTCGAATCTGGCCAATTCGAATTACTATGTGTAGAGTGTGTGAGTGTAATTCGAATCACCCTTATTCTAATTACTGTGGGTGTAATTCGAATCAGGTTGATTCGAATTATAGTGTGTGTGAGTAATTCGAATCTGATTCGAATTACATGTATTCGAACTATATAGTAATGTGCATTGGTGGATTCATGAACCAGTTTTTCATTTGGCTTATTTGTATAAAATTTTGTTCTCCTTGTCTTATTATAATGTTTTACCCTAAAAAATAAGATATATATATGTTATTTTTTAAAAAATTAAAATTATAAAAAATAATCAAAACTTTATTTATTTATAAATTAAAAAAAATAATTAAAAAGATGAGTTATGAATCTTAATCATTTTTATATAAATAGAATAAATTAGTATAAAATAAACTTAAAAAGTATTTATACATATTTTCTGTACATGGGACGAGTGAATACACTAATATTCAACCAAAGTCAAGTGGTACATAATCTAGTCCCATCAAACTTTCAAGTTTAATATTGAGGAGTTCAAAATAATGTGCTCTATTTATATTCACTCTAGACAATAAACAAGTGCAAGCAACAATAATTGAACTTATCAAGAACAATACATAACAAAGCAAGTAGCAACAAGAATGGAGAAAGTAACAGGAAAAGGCCATAGATTACTACTCATGCCATCACCATTCCAAGGACACATAACACCATTGCTGCACCTTGGAGACATATTGTATTCAAAGGGCTTCTCCATAACCATCATCCACACAAGTTTCAATTCCCCTGACCCTTCCACACACCCTCACTTCACCTTCCTTCCCATCCATGAATCCTTGTCTGAATCCGAAGCTTCGTCCATGGACTCTTTGCATCTCGTTGACCTCATCAACGTTAGAATCGTACAACCTTTGAAGGAATGTTTGGATAAGTTGATGCGGTCAAAGGAGGAGACTGTTTCTTGTTTCATTGCTGATGCTGTTTTGCATTCAACTCAATCTGTTTGTGATGGATTCAAGCTTCGGAGACTCGTTTTGAGGACCGGTGGCGCCACCTCCTTCGTTGTTTTTGCTTCAATCCCTCTTCTTAGAGAGAACGGTTATTTCCCAGTTCAAGGTGTGTGTTGACTTGACTTGTGTTCTTGAATCTTGATATTATATGTTGTTCTTCTCTTTCTGGATTGGCTACTATCCTTGTTTACTTTTCAACCATATTACATCAAAACAAAAAGTAGCACCAATCACTATGTGGTGTTTGTGAAAAAATTTGATTATGCTATTAGTTTAATTATTTGACTATGATAAATTTGATTATTTTGGTGACAAATTATTTTGATAGAAAAATATGGAAATATATGTATAAATATAAACAAATACATGATAACTAATTTCTTAGTTTTTTTTTTATGTATTTATTAAGTATTGTTATTTATTATTAATTGTAATTTTGGTATTTCGAGCAACATGCAAGTTGTATTTGAGTATGAAGATCGTTTGATTATAACTACTGCCGTATCATCAAGCTCTGGTGTTGAGAAATGTTTGCATAAATAAGTGTAATTTATTTTTTTAGGTAGATTAAAGTAAAAATTGATGATATCTATTAAAAAAATATATCTACAATGTAACTCATTTATATCATGAGTGCATATCTAAAATGACGCAATAAACTTGTCTCTGTTAAAAGGAAAAAAATATTCATCTTTGGATATGGTATATTCGAAATATGATTATGTATACTTTTGTTGAAATTCAGAATCTCGTTTAGATGAGCCTGTTGTGGAACTTCCACCACTCAAAGTGAAAGACCTTCCATGGTTCGAGACACGTGACCCTGAATTGTTCTACAATCTAACTAGTACCATTTTTTATTCATTGAAGGCTTCTTCAGGGGTGATTTGGAACACATTTGAAGAGTTAGAATCATCAACAATATCAAAATTTGGCCAAAAATTTAGCATACCAATATACCCTATAGGCCCTTTCCACAAGCACCACTTCCCAAAACCCTCATCTTCTTTTAGCTTATGGACTCCAGACACAAGCTGCATTTCTTGGCTAGACACAAAAGAACCCAAAAGTGTTGTTTATGTGAGCTTTGGTAGCATCGCATCGATAACTGAGGCCGAGTTTTTGGAGTTAGCTTGGGGTTTAGCCCATAGTAACCACCCGTTCCTATGGGTGGTTCGGCCAGGCCTGGTCCGGGGATCAGAGTGGCTCGAACTATTGCCGGACGGGTTCATGGAGAGTTTGGGTGGGAGAGGGTGCATTGTGAAATGGGCTCCTCAAGAAAAAGTTTTAGGTCATGAGGCAATTGGTGCATTTTGGACTCATTGTGGTTGGAACTCAACTTTGGAGAGTGTTTGTGAAGGAGTTCCTATGATTTGTATGCCTTGTTTTGGTGATCAAAAGGTGAATGCTAAATATGTGAGTGATGTTTGGAAGGTTGGAGTAAGATTGGAAGGGAAGGTTGAGAGGGTTGAGATAGAGAGAGTTATTAAGAGAATAATGAGTGGGGATGAAGGAAAGGAGGTTAGAGAAAATGTCTTGAATTTGAAAGAGAAGGCAAATTTGTGTTTGGAAGAAGGTGGTTCCTCCTATAATTACCTTGATGCCTTGGTTAATGCTATGTAAAGGTGAAGTCGACTGCACCTGAGTTTTCACCTTATATAAAACTTCGTCTATAGTTATATTTTAATGTTTCAAAGTGAATTTATTTAAAAACAAAACACCAGCAAGTGAAGCTGTCGGTGTGGAGTCACTAATCCATCTACAAGGTGTTAAAGGATCTAAAAGAAAAGAAAAAGTATATGGAAATGGTTCTGTTTTGCAAGAAGTCATGTACATGCTCAAATCTAAAATAGCTAAATGGTTAACTTCTTTGGTTTTGTTTAAAGATGAAATTCAAAAATGACAATTGTCAAAGAAAAAGATCTAGAGCTTAAAGAGAAGGAGATGGATATGAAAATCATTTATCAAGACGCATTAGGGATGAGCGAAGACGCATGTTTAGTATCTGTGATTTGCTTCATTTTTAATTTAATTTTCTATTTAAAAGTTTATTTTGGTCATGTTTTAAATTATGGAATGTCATGTCATGCACTTTAATTTTAAATGCAAGCTCTAATTTCAGAGTCAATTTAATTTTTATCAGCTATTGTAAAACTTTTTGTTGAAAAAGTAGCCATTTAAAAAAATATTATTTATATACTAAAATCTACTATCAATATATTTATATATAAATATAAGTGTTATTTAATTTATTTTTAATATATATTTATATTTTAATAAATATTTTATATTAATGATTGATTTTAGTGTATATATAGTTTAAATTATTTTAAAAAATATAAAAAAATTGTTATTCACCTTCAAATTATCAGAAATGGCTAAAAATTCTGACCAAACTAATGATAAATCCTTTAATGAAGTGTTTGAAGAAACTATTTGATATATTAATTTCTTTTTTAATAATACATTTTTAGGAATATTCACGGATATGGATAGTCTAATTATCTGTCCAAAATTAAATTGATCGGATTATATCAGTTCTATATATAGTCACCAAAAAAATATCAGTTCTATATATATTCAACGGGTAATTGAAGATAATTGGGTTCGATTCGATTAAACACGACCTTATTTGATTCGAGTTTTGGTGGAACTCGAACCAACCCAATTATCCAATTAGGTTTATATAACTTTTAAAAAATAAAATACAATAATATATATACAACTGAATATAATTGGTTTGGATTATCCGATTACCAGAACCGATCCAACCCCCGCGCCCCGTGCATAATCAGTTGTGATTGATTTGGATCCACTCACAAAAATTTTAAATCTGAACCAACCATTTGATTCGGTTTTTATTCTTTTTCAAATCCGAACTAACTCGACTGGTGAACACTTCTATACACTTTAGTGCAATTTTCTAGATGTTACACATAACTTTTGCGAAAGTTCTTACTCTTCCAAAAATCACTGGATGATAGATAAAGATCGTGAAAGAGGAGATAAATTTCTTACAATAACTAATTTTCCAATGATTAGGTGTACCATGAAGAGATATTTAGAAGAAGGTTTCAAATGGAAAGACGATTACTTCTTCGTATTGTAGAAAAATTGTCCAATATTCGTCTATATTTTCAACAATGAGTGGATACCACCTGCAAGAAAGAATCGACTCCATTGCAAAAATGCACAATAGCAATTCATATGTTGGCATATGGAATAGTTAATGTTGTTGTTGATGATAATGTGCGAATAATCAAAAGCACTGTAATAGAGTACTTAAAAAAGTTTATCAAAAATATTATTTTGGTTTTTGAGAATGAATACTTATGAAGACTAAAGTCAATTAATTGCAATATCTACCTCAAATGGAAGTGAGTAGATGATTCTCTAAAATGGCAGGTCATTGCATATACTAACAATGAAAAAAATTATCTAAAAAAATATGAAAATATATGTATATGAATGGTTGTCGTGGGATTATTCCAACTATAATTCTAAGAGTTGTAGCATTGTCTGATTTTTTGATATGACGCTAATTTTTTTTTTATGTTGATGGTTTGAACAACAATATTGATGTGTTAGATCATTTACTATTGTTTTATACGTTGAAAGGTTGTGCTCCAATGATTTATTATACTATTAATAGTATTAACTATACATTAGGTACTATGATATATATCTTGAATGTAGGGTTGTACATTTTGAATTCAAAATGTGATTAGCCGATTAAAACTTCATAACTACATTTTGAATAACTAATTTTTTAAAACAATTTTAAAAATTATAACCATATTTATTTGAAATTTGGTTTATAAAACAAAACTTTAACAAATAACTTTTAACCGGTTAACTAAAACTAAATCCTATTTCATCCTAAAAGGAGAAAATCAAGTTAAATCTCAATTTGGCCTCTAAAATTTGATCAAATACTCAGAATGACCCTCCTAATTTCGTTGGCCTCAATTAGAATCTTTAAATTTGCAATTATGGCTCCGTCCTACCCTTGCGATCATTTTTGTCACCGGAATGCTGATCTGGCACAATTGCATGACATGGTGGACACTACTTAAATAACGGCGCATTGGTTTCGCATTCAAACCCTTCGGAAACTACGTATTGTAAGGGTTTTCTTGATGTTTTGCATCTTATGATCGTCGTAGTGGAAAGAAAGAGAGTTTTAACCAAAAAACAACTGAAACGTGGTTTCCAAAGGATTTGGGCGTGAAAACAATGTCCCGTCGTTTAAGTAGTGTCCATCGTGTCATGTAATTGCATTAGATCAGCATTCCGGTAATGAAGATAATCGCAGGAGCAAGTCAGAGCCACGATTACAAATTTGAGAGTTTTAATTGGGGCCGTCGAAATTATGGGGATTATTCTGAGTATCAGACTAAATTTCAGGGGTCAAATTGAGATTTAACTCGAGAAAATCATATCAGAATATCTCAAAAGGCTACTCTCTAATGGCATGGATTCCAACTTGAAAGATTATAATCATTGAATACCCAAGCCCATTGCACGTCGCTACAGCTGAAGTTACTATTAGAAGCTGGAGCTAGTGTTTTTACTAAGGACAGGTACAAATTAATTGCATTACCAATTTTATATTTGATGGGATTAACATGGGTAATTTATCCAATGTTCTTTAGAATAGCTTTCACTTGGAAAAACAAGATCCAGTATGCTTATTTAACTCGGTGTATTAGGCATTTTGGGTTGTAATAATTTTGATACTATTCAGTGTTCTAATGTTACTTTGTTCGTTTTCATTATATTAACAGATGGGAAAATACCCCACTTGATGAATCCCGAATGAGTGGAAATAAGAACCTAATCAAACTAATTGAAGATGCAAAATCTGCACAGTAATCAAAATTGCTATGTCCCACACAAGAATTTATAGGTAATCTCATACTATATTGCCTTTTTTATTTTCTAACAGATGGTAGCAAATTTTGTAAAATATGCCGTACATATAAAGTTAAAATTGATTTTGTATAAAATTGGTTTTTAAAAGAAGAAAAGTCAGCTTTTAAATAAAAAAAAATCAATTTTTTAAAAAATAATTTTAAAAAGTTATCTGTTCAGCATTAAGAAGGACAACAAAAAATTATTGAATATGCTTTTAGAGTGTTATAATATGTTAAATATGTTAAATTGGTTTTTTAAAAAAGACTTTAATAGAACATATGACGATCACGATTTTATGTCTGTCAATAATTATTTCACAAATTTATTATAATTGCTCTAGGAGTTGTGGTTGTTTATTACACATTTTTATTTAGTTGTTTTCGTTAGTAGTATATAATCTTCATTGATTATATATTTTTTTTTATGATTGAAAAATAAAGGGTTAAGTATGATTTTGGTTCCAACGTAGAGGTCGAAAATCGATTTCATCCTGGGTCTTTTTTTCGCTACAAAATGATCCCTAAGGTTTAATATAATTTTAAAATCGTCCTTCGGACATTTATACCCTTATCCTCTATCACAATTTCGACATCTCCTTTCTTGCTCTTCTTCTTCATCTTCTTCAAATTATGCTCTGCTTCTTCATCTTCTTTAGATTCTTCAGATTGTGAAAAACAGACCAAAATATTTAAAGAAATTCAAGCAACATGCACTTTGAACAATAATCAACAAATTCAGCAGCAACAATATTCCAAATTCAAGCCAAATCAAAAGCAGAAATTCATTAACAGAGCATGACATTCAGATATTCAGAATCACCAAGCAAAAAATTTAGATATTTCACAACAAATTTCACAAAAAATTCAGAAGTTCCACAAGAAATTTAGTTCACAGAAGAAGAAGATAACAAATTCCATAACAAATTCAGATATTCCACAACAAATTTCACAAAAAATTCAGAAATTCCATAAAAAATCCAGTTGCGACAGGCGGTGAGGGTCGTGGAGCAGCGGCAAGAACGCGGGTAGCAGTGCGAGTGGCGAGGAGGAGGTGCGGCGAGACGAGGGCAACAGCGAAGGCGAGGCGATGATGTCGGCAAAGGCGAGGAGGAGGAGCAGAAACGGCTCGCAGTGCACGGTGAGATCCAGCAGCGAGGACTGAACGACAAGGAGCAGGAGCGGCGGCGGCGACGGCGAGGAGCAGCGGCGGTGGCCCTTAGCTTTCTCCCTTCTGATCTCTCTCTTCTCCCTTAGCTTTCTCCTCTCTTGCTCTATGTTTCCCCTTCCGATCACAGGCGGTGGTGCAGCGGTGCGGCCTTCCCTCCCCTCTCCCCTGGATTCTCTTTCCTCCCCCCTTCTCTTTCTCGCTCCCCCCTCCCCCGATTCTCTTTCTCCCTCTGATGCCTTTCTTTCTTTTTTTTTCTTTTTTATTTTATTTTATAATTTTTTAATGAAGGGTAATTTGGTAATAAAAAAATAAAATTGGTAAAAAGGACGATTTTAAAACAAACTGAAATTTTGGGGACTATTTTGTAACGAAAAAAGGCCGAGGACGAAATGGATTTTCGGCCTCTACGTTGAGACCAAAATCATATTTAACCCAAAAATAAAAGAAAGAAAGACAAAAGTAAAAAAAACAAACAAGAGATACAGAGAGACTCTTAAAACTAAAACTACATCAGAATCCTTAAGAAGAGCATCTGTAATGTTGTTGAGAGATTCCGGCCATTCTATATATTCATTCGAGCTCCAAGCATCCTGCTTGACCATCAAATCGGTCATGACATTTGCTTCTCGAAGCACCAAGGTGAAATGCACCTCCTACTCTCTATTAATCAATTTTTGAATGCACAACACCAAATCTGCATCATCCCTTATCTCTGATTTTGGTTCTCTTTGAGTTGTAATAATGCATGCTTGAGTCAGTTTCACAGACAATTGCCTTTATACTACACTTCCAAACTAAAACTAGGTCTCTCCAAATAACAAAGATTTCTGCTCTTTTGATATTCCACATTAGGAGAATACCCGAACAACCCTTCACCCAAGCTCATCATGACTCCTAATCACACATCCAAAATCTGCTACCTGAACTTTTTCAAAATTGCTGGCATCATAACTTACTTTAACTAGTCTCGGCAAAGGACGATCCAACCTAACCTTGTTGATCTGTAATAGTTGACTCAGTCAGAGTGTAAGAATACTTCAATTCATGCTCCCATCTTTGAGCTAAAGTTACGACCTTTGCTTGCAACCACTCTTCATATGAATTGAAAATTTCTTGGTTAAGAAGCCTCCAAATCCACCATAAATCAAGGAGGAGAAAGGATTTTTGCCCCCAAAACATCCGCCTTCATCCACGAGAACAAATACCCACCAAGATTCAGAATTGATGGGTCTAGTCTCACCCAAATATCATGAACCTTTGTACAGTTCAGTAGGCAATGCATTGTTGTCTCTGGCTCTTGCCACACCAAGGGCATACCCCGATTTTGTAAGGCTATTACGATGTTGAAAGGCCTCCATGCAAGCCAGGTCAAATAGCTTCGACTTTTTAGGGTTGGCAGATCGCCACAAGCCCACAACCACTTATAATTCCATCCTTCATCCCCTTGATTCTTTCTTTTAAGTAACTACAGATACCCTTCTCTGGTGGAATAATCCTTATTAGAAGCTGAGTTTTAGATCCAACAAGGTTACGAGTTGCACCACCAAAGAAAATTAGAATTTGAATTATTCCTGTTCCGTTCTATTTGAGCCGAGGAGTGTGGCTGCTCTGAGTGGTTATTCGTCCTCAGCGGAGTTATACGTCGGCCAGGGATGGCGCGGTGAATAATCCTCGGCCTTCTGAAACACGGCGGCAGGAGCACCTACACAAAGCACTCCGACGCTCAAGTAAGAATGTGAGTTATGAGAAAGTAAGAGTAATAACTTAGAGTGAATTCTGTGACCTGTCTCGTGGGTTGTGTTCTCTGAGCCTTTATAGACAAGTGGTGTTAATTTGTTCCGATGTATATGGTCGGTGCCGTTATCAGTATCTTTTGTTGTGTAGAGTCGTGATCTATTCTGATTAGTGGGTTCTGTTCTTATAGACCACGACTAGGAGATAAGGCTGACTTAGTCAGGGGTTTCTGTTACAGTTTCCTTCGTTTTCGATCTTTAAGTTCGGTTTCGATTTTGGCTTTATTTCCAAGTATAACGGGGTACACATCATAGCCCCCAAGCTCGGCTGGTGTTGTGTTAGGAACGGTAGCCGAGCTTTGATAGGTTGGTTTTTTATTTTTCTTTTTGTGCGGTTAATGTTGGTGGGCCTGCTTTTTGTTTGGAGGGATTTTGAAAGGGTTTTGGATAGTTGGTTTTCTTTCATTTTGTTGAACCGTGTCGTCTTTATTGCGCTTTATTGTCGTTTCGATTTCCCATGTTTGTAGTGGATATGAATTTAAGTTGTGTTGCTCATCATATAGCTCGGTTCTCAATGTAGGGATGCCGACTTCAATAGGGATTAGCGCTTCCGACCCATAGACTAGTTTGAAGGGCGTTTCGCCCGTGGTGGTTTGTATCGTTGTGTTGTAACTCCACAATATTTCTTGAATCAGTTCCGCCCATTTTCCCTTTGCATTATTAAGTTTTTTCTTTATAGCCTGCAATATAACTCGGTTAGCAGCTTCGGCCTGCCCATTAGTTTGTGGGTGTTCGACCGAGCTAAAATGATGCTGTATGTTAAAATTTCTTAGAAGTGAGCCGAGCTTATTATCTGTAAATTGCCTGCCATTATCAGATACTATTTCCCTTGGTATTCCAAATCGGCATATAATATTTTTCCATATGAATGATCGTACCTTTTCGGCCGTTATTCTTGCTAACGGTTGTGCTTCTATCCATTTTGAAAAATAATCTATTGCTACTAAAAGAAATTTTACCTGGCCTGGCGCTATTGGAAACGGGACGAGGATATCGAGCCCCCATCTATGGAATGGCCAGCTTACCTCCATGCTATGCAACAGCTCGGCCGGCCTTGTGGATATGGCTGCGTGCTTCTGACAGTTGTCGCATGCTTTGACTTTCGTTATGCAATCCCTTTTTATGGTTGGCCAGTAATACCCGGTTCGGACGATCTTAGCTGCGAGGGCTCGTCCTCCAATGTAGTTTCCACAAACACCTTCATGAACTTCGTCCATTACTTCCTTTGCTTCATCTTTGTTTAGACATTTTAGCAATGGTTGTGAGAAACCTCGCCTATATAGTTTTCCTGCTATGCTTGTGTAAAGACTTGCTTTTCATCTGAAGTGTTATGGGTTGAGTTTGTCTCTGGGTATGACGCTTGTACTGATATATTCAAGGAAAGGTGTCCTCCAATCATGGAGGTGGTTAATATTTGTCACAGATAATAATTCAGTGCTCGGTTTTTTTAATGAGAGTTGTGTTAAGGCCGATGTTTGTGTGTCTGCCCTGGTGGCGACAAGTTTGGATAATACATCTGCTCTAACATTTTTTCCTCTATTCACATGCAGTATAATGAATGAATTGAATTTTGAAATGAGATCTTGTGCTATGAGCCAGTATTGCTCTAGCAAGGGATCTTTTACCTGAAATTCTCCTCGGATCTGTTGGACCACCAAGAGGGAGTCACAATGTGCTATCAAGCTTTGTACCTGGAAGCTCAGGGCGAGTTTGAGTCCTGTAATGAGGGCCTCATACTCGGCCTAGTTGTTGCTTGCTGGGAAATGGAACTGGAGGGCTTGTTCGGCTATCACTTGGTCTCCTTCTTTGAGAATTACCCCTGCTCTACTTTCTTCTCGGCTCGATGCCCCATCAACGTGTAGCTCCCATGACTTGTTGTGCTCATCAGGGGTCAGTTCTGAGATGAAGTCGGCAAGTATTTGTGCTTTTAGGGCCGACCTTGGTTGGAACTGGATATCGAATTCTGAAAGCTCGATAGACCATTTGGTGAGACATCCGGCCAGTTCTGGTTTTGTCAGTATCTGTCTTAATGGTTGGTTCGTCCTCACTACTATTGTGTGGCTTTGGAAGTAGTGCCTTAGTCTTCTTGCTGTGATCACCAGTGCCAAGGCAAGTTGTTCTATCCTCGGATACCTCTGTTCCGTCAGTTGCATGACTCTACTGACGAAGTATACTGGCTGTTGTATTTTTCCTGTTTCGATGACAAGAGCCGAACTTATAGAATAGTTTGAAACAGACAAATATAAGTATAAAGGTTTACCGATTTCTAGTCTTTGCAGCACGGGTGGTGATGATAGGATGGCTTTGAGCTCGGTGAAAGCTCTCTCGCCTTCTTCTGTCCAATGAAATTTCTTATTCTTTGATATTGTTTGGAAAAAATGGTATGATCGGCTTGATACTGCGGGTAGGAACCGAGATAGCGCAGCTACCTTTCCTGCCAATTGTTGTACCTCTTTTATCGTTTTAGGACTTGCCATGTTGAGTATTGTCTCACACTTTTCTGGGTTTACTTCAATTCCTCGTGATGTAAGCATAAAGCCGAGGAACTTTCCCCCTGTACTCCAAAGGCACATTTTTCTGGGTTGAGTCTCATATTATATGCTCGGATTTGTTCCAATATCTCCTTGAGGTCGTCACAGTGCGATTTTTCCTGAATGGTCTTGGCGACCATATCATCTACATAGATTTCCATGTTTCGTCCTATTTGACGATGGAAGACTTTGTCCATCAAACATTGGTAGATTGCACCGGCATTCTTTAGACCAAATGGCATTACTCTATAACAAAAATTTCCATGTTCAGTTATAAATGCTGTCTTGCTTTGGTCTTCTGGATGCATGAGTATCTGGTTGTATCCAGAGTATGCATCCATAAAAATCAAGCTTTTGAAGCCTGATGCGTTGTCTACAAGCTTATCAATGCATGGAAAGGGGTAGGCATCTTTAGGGCATGCTTTGTTTAAGTCTGTAAAGTCGATGCACATGCGCCATTTACCTGAGTTCTTCCTTACCATTACCACATTTGAGAGCCATGTGGTGAAGCGGATTTCTCTGATGAAGTTGGCTTGCAAAAGTTTGCTGGTTTCTTCCAAGGCTGCCTTTGATTTTTCTGCTCCTAAATTCCTTTTCTTTTGAGCTATAGGTCGGCTTGCTATATTAGTGGCGAGCTTGTGACAGATGACGTCTGGGCTTATACCTGGCATGTCCGCCGAGGTCCAAGCGAATAGATCAGCGTTGGCTTGTAATATCTTTATAAGATCCGACCTTTTTTGCCCTTGTAGCACCTGGCCGATGTATGTTACCTGTTTCGGTTTTGATGTCAGTTGGATTTTCTGGAGCTCGTCTGCTGGTTGAGGTGTTTCTTGGGTGTCTCCTCAAGGGTCGAGCTCGGCTATGGACAAAACTTCCTCCATGGTTTGTACTGCTTTGACTTCGTGCTGTTTCTGCCTTGTGTCCGACCTCTTTTGGCTAGAGTTATAGCACTGTCGAGCTTGTTGGCGGTCCAAGTGAATTGTTGCTATCTTGCCGTCTTGTGCCTGAAATTTAACACATAGATGAAAAGTTGATATCACTGCTCTGAACATGTTCGGAGCAGGTCTTCCGAGAATAATATTGTAGGGACTGGTGCAGCCAACTATTAGATATTGTATATCAAGGGTTCTTGACAGTGGATCATCTCCCATTGTCGTTTTTAGCCATATATAACCTTTGATTGGTACCCTTTCTCCGGAGAATCCTACTAGTTCTCCGGATGAGGGTTGCATAAATTTTTCATATAAATTCATTTTTAAAAAGGTAGAATAAAAGAGAACATCTGCACTGCTACCTGGGTCCAAAAGGACTTTTCTTACCAATAGATCGCCTGTTTGGATAGAGATTACCACTGGATCGTCTAGGTGTGGGACGGCCGAGTATATGTCTGCCTTGTTGAAAGTAATTTCTAGGTCGGGCGTATTTTGGCTGCTTGGTGGTGCTGTTCCTTCGATGGCTAGCATAGCTCGGTAGCTCCGTTTCCTTGCCGATGTTGTTTCGCCGCCCCCGGCAAATCCTTCGGATATGCAATTTATAATCCCTTTGGGTTGGGTGTTGTTTGACCATTTGTTGGCTTCCTTGTTTCCTGAGGCCTGCTGGCGTTCCTCCTTGTCCCTATCGCCTTCTTTATGTTTCCTTCCTTCGATGTACTTATCTAGTAGGCCTTGTGGTGCACGAAATTGTGATCTCAGGCAACGGCGCCAAAAACTCTGTACGCACGTCTTAATAAATTGTTTTTCATTCACAACTTCGATACAACTAACCAGCAAGTGCACTGGGTCGTCCAAGTAATAAAACCTTACGTGAGTAAGGGTCGATCCCACGGAGATTGTTGGTATGAAGCAAGCTATGGTCACCTTGTAAATCTCAGTCAGGCGGATATAAAATAGTTATGGAGTTTTCGAAAATTTATAATAAATAAATAGAAAATAAAGATAGAAACACTTATGTATATCATTGGTGAGAATTTCAGATAAGCGTATGGAGATGCTTTCGTTCCTCTGAACTTCTGCTTTCCTGCTGTCTTCATCCAATCAATCTTACTCCTTTCCATGGCTGGCTTTATGTAAGGATATTACCATTGCCAATGGCTACTTTTCATCCTCTCTATGAAAATGGTCCGATGCGCTGTCACTGCATGGCTAATCATCTGGAGGCATCACCGTGGTCAATGGCTGCATCCTATCCTCTTGTGAAAATGGTCCAAATGCTCTGTCATAGCACGGCTAATCATCTGAGGTTCTCGATCATACTAGAATAGGATTCACCCTCCTTTTGCGTCTGTCACTACGCCCAGCACTCGCGAGTTTGAAGTTCGTCACAGTCATTCAATCCCAGAATCCTACTCGGAATACCACAGACAAGGTTTAGACTTTCCGGATTCTCATGAATGCCGCCATCAATCTAGCTTATACCACGAAGATTCTGATTAAGAGATCCAAGAGATAATCATTCAATCTAAGGTGGAACGGAAGTGGTTGTCAGGCACGCATTCGTGGGGGAATGATGATGATTGTCACGTTCATCACATTCATGTTGAAGTGCGAATGAATATCTTAGAAGCGGAACAAGTTGAATTGAATAGAAAAGCAGTAGTACTTTGTATTGATTCATGAGGAACAGCAGAGCTCCACACCTTAATCTATGGAGTGTAGAAACTCTACCATTGAAAATACATAAGTGAAAGGTCCAGGCATGGCCGAATGGCCAGCCCCCAAAACGAGATCACAGGATCAAAAATACAATCCAGGATGTCTAATACAATAGTAAAAAGTTCTATTTATAATAAACTAGCTACTAGGATTTACAGAAGTAAGTAATTGATTCATAAATCCACTTCCGGGGCCCACTTGGTGTGTGCTTGGGCTGAGCTTTAGCTTTCCACGTGCAGAGGCTTCTTTTGGAGTTGAACGCCAGGTTGTAACGTGTTTCTGGCGTTCAACTTTAGTTTGTGACGTGTTTCTGACGTTTAACTCCAGACAGCAGCGTAGAACTGGCGTTCAACGCCCTTTTACGTCATCTAAACTCGGCCAAAGTATGGACTATTATATATTGCTGGAAAGCCATGGATGTCTACTTTCCAACGCAATTAAAAGCGTGCCATTTTGAGTTCTGTAGCTCCAGAAAATCCACTTTGAGTACAGGGAGGTCAGAATCCAACAGCATAAGCAGTCCTTCTTCAACCTCTGAATCTGATTTTTGCTCAAGTCCCTCAATTTCAGCCAGAAAATACCTGAAATCACAAAAAAATACACAAACTCATAGTGAAGTCCAGAAATGTGAATTTAACATAAAAACTAATAAAAACATCCCTAAAAGTAACTAGATCCTACTAAAAACATACTAAAAATAATGCCAAAAAGCGTATAAATTATCCGCTCATCACAACACCAAACTTAAATTGTTGCTTGTCCCCAAGCAACTGAAAATCAAATAGGATAAAAAGAAGAGAATATACTATAAATTCCAAACTATCAATGAAACATAGCTCCAATCAGATGAGCGGGACTTGTAGCTTTTTGCCTCTTGAATAGTTTTGGCATCTCACTTCATCCATTGAAGTTCAGAATGATTGGCACCTATAGGAACTCAGAGTTCAGATAGTGTTATTGATTCTCCTAGTTCAGTATGTTGATTCTTGAACACAGCTACTTTATGAGTCTTGGCCGTGGCCCTAAGCACTTTGTTTTCCAGTATTACCACCGGATACATAAATGCCACAGACACATAACTGGGTGAACCTTTTCATATTGTGACTCAGCTTTGCTAAAGTCCCCAATTAGAGGTGTCCAGGGTTCTTAAGCACACTCTTCTTTTGCTTTGGACCTTGACTTTAACCGCTCAGTCTCAAGTTTTCACTTGACACCTTCACGCCACAAGCACATGGTTAGGGACAGCTTGGTTTAGCCGCTTAGGCCAGGATTTTATTCCTTTAGGCCCTCTTATCCACTGATGCTCAAAGCCTTGGGATCCTTTTTATTACCCTTGCCTTTTGGTTTTAAGGGCTATTGGCTTTTTGCTCTTGCTTTTTGGTTTTAAGAGCTTTTGGCTTTTTCTGCTTGCTTTTTCTTTCTATTTATTTATTTATTTTTTTCGCTTTTTTTTTTTTGCAAGCTTTGTTCTTTGCTGCTTTTTCTTGCTTCAAGAATCATTTTTATGATTTTTCAGATTATCAAATAACATGTCTCCTTGTCATCATTCTTTCAAGAGCCAACATATTTAACCTTCTTAAACAACAACTTCAAAAGACATATGCACTGTTCAAGCATTCATTCAGAAAATAAAAAGTATTGTCACCACATCAATATAATTAAACTAAGTTCAAGGATAAATTCGAAACTCATGTACTTCTTGTTCTTTTGAATTAAAACATTTTTTCATTTAAGAGAGGTGATGGATTCATAGGACATTCATAACTTTAAGACATAGTTACTAATTACTAATGATCATGTAATAAGACACAAACATGGATAAGCACTTAACATAAAGAAAACGAAAAACAGAGAATTTAAGAACAAGGAATGAATCCACCTTAGTGATGGTGGCGTTTCCTTCTTGAGGAACCAATGATGTCCTTGAGCTCTTCTATGTCTCTTCCTTATCTTTGTTGCTCCTCCCTCATTGCTTTTTGATCTTCTCTAATTTCATGAAGGATGATGGAGTGCTCTTGATGTTCCACCCTTAATTGTCCCATGTTGGAACTTAATTCTCCTAGGGAGGTGTTGACTTGCTCCCAATAGTTTTGTGGAGGAAAATGCAATTGAGGCATCTCCGGGATCTCATGGTGATGAGCTTCATGCGTCTCTTGAGCTCCATGAATGGGCTCTCTTGTTTGCTCCATCATTTTCTTAGTGATGGGCTTTTCTTCCTCAATGGGAATGTCTCTTTCTATGTCAATCCCAGCCGAATTGCATAGATGGCAAATGAGGTGAGGAAAAGCTAACCTTGCCATAGTGGAGGACTTGTCAGCCACCTTGTAGAGTTCTTGAGGTATAATCTCATGAACCTCCACCTCTTCTCCAATCATGATGCTATGGATCATGATGGCCCGGTCTATAGTAACTTCAGACCGGTTGCTAGTGGGAATGATTGAGCGTTGAATGAACTCCAACCATCCTCTAGCTACAGGCTTAAGGTTCAGTCTTCTCAGTTGAACCGGTTTGCCTTTTGAGTCAATCTTCCATTGAGCTCCTTCCACACATATGTCCATGAGGACTTGGTCCAACCTTTGATCAAAGTTGACTCTCCTTGTGTAGGGGCGTGTGTTCTCTTCCATCATTGGCAAGTTGAACGCCAACCTTACATTTTCCGGACTAAAATCTAAGTAATTCCCCCGAACCATGGTGAGATAATTCTTTGGGTTCAGGTTCTTACTTTGATCATGGTTCCTTGTGATCCATGCATTAGCATAGAACTCTTGAACCATTAGAGTTCCGACTTGTTGGATAGGGTTTGTTAGAACTTCCCAACCTCTTCTATGGATCTCATGTCAGATCTCCGGATACTCATTTCTCTTGAGTTTGAAAGGGACCTCGGGGATCACCTTCTTCTTGGCCACAACATCATAGAAGTGGTCTTGATGAGCTTTGGAGATGAATCTTTCCATCTCCCATGACTCGGAGGTGGAAGCTTTTGTCTTCCCTTTCCCTTTTCTAGAGGATTCTCCGGTCTTAGGTTCCATCAATGGTAATGGAAAAATAAAAAGCTTATGCTTTTACCACACCAAACTTAGAATTTTGCTCGCCCTCGAGCAAGAGAAGAAAGAATAGATGAAGAAGAAGAAGCAAATATGGAGGAGAGGAGGGAAAGGTGTATTCGGCCAAGAAGAGAAGAGAGGGTTGTGTGGTGTGAAAATGAGGAAGAATGGAGGGCTATATATAGGGAAGGGAGGGGGGGTAAGGTTCGGCCATAAGGGTGGGTTTTGGGTGGGAAATTGATTTTGAATTTTGAAGGTAGGTGGAGTTTATGAGATAGGTTTATGGGAAGAGTGGATGATGTGAGTGGTGAAGTGGTGATAGGGAAGAGAGATTGAGGTGATTGGTGAAGAGTTTTGGGGAAGAGTGTTTATTGGGAAGAGAGGATGAACATTAAGAAGAGGGAAGAGAGTGAGTGGAGGTAGGTGGGGATCCTGTGGGGTCCACAGATGCTAAGTTGATCCTGTGGGGTCTACATATCCTGAGGTGTCAAGGATTTGCATCCCTGCACCCATTAGGCATGTAAAATGCCTTTGCATGCAATTCTGGCGTTTAAACGCCGAATTGATGCTTGTTCTAGGCGTTCAACGCCCAGATGCTTGTTTCTGGCGTTCAGCGCCAGCTCTTCTTTACTGTGCATTTCTGGCGTCTGAACGCCAGGATGCTGCTTGTTTCTGGCGTTCAACGCCAGAAACATGCTCTGTTCTGGCGTTGAACGCCAGACAGATGCTCCTTACTGGCGTTTAAACGCCAGTGAGATCCTCCTCCAGGGTGTGATTTTTCTTCTGCTGTTTTTGATTCCGTTTTCAATTTTTATATTTATTTTGTGACTCCACATGATCATGAACCTAATAAAACATGAAATAACAATAAAAATAAATTAAAATTAGATAAATAAAAATTGGGTTGCCTCCCAACAAGCGCTTCTTTAATGTCAATAGCTTGACAGTGGGCTCTCATGGAGCCTCACAGATGTTCAGAGCATTGTTGAGACTCCCCGACACCAAACTTAGAGTTCGGATATGGGAGTTCAACACCAAACTTAGAGTTTGGTTGTGGCCTCCTAATACCAAACTTAGAGTTTGACTGTGGGAGCTCTGGTTAACTCTGTTTTGAGAGAAGCTTACTGTGCCTCTTTTCCATGTTTACAGAAGGATGTCCTTGAGTTTTAAACTCAAGGGAGTCCTCATTCAATTGAAGGACTAATTCGCCTCTGTCAACATCAATCACAGCTCTTGCTGTGGCTAGGAAGGGTCTTCCAAGGATGATGGATTCATCCTCATCCTTTCCAGTATCTAGGACTATGAAATCAGCAGGGATGTAAAGGCCTTCAACCTTTACTAACACATCATCTACTTGTCCATAAGCCTGTTTTCTTGAATTGTCTGCCATCTCTAATGAGATTTTAGCAGCTTGCACCCCAAAGATTCCCAGTTTCTCTATTACAGAGAGGGGCATGAGGTTTATCCCTAAACCAAGGTCACACAGAGCCTTTTCAAAGATCATGGTGCCTATGGTACAAGGTATTAGGAACTTTCCAGGATCCTGTTTCTTCTGAGGCAATGTCAGTTGATCCAGATCACTTAGTTCATTGGTGAACAAGGGAGGTTCATCTTCCCAAGTCTCAATACCAAATAATTTGGCATTCAGCTTCATGATTGCACCAAGGTACTTGATAACTTGCTCCTTAGTAACATCCTCATTCTCTTCAGAAGAGGAATACTCATCAGAGCTCATGAATGGCATAAGGAGGTTTAATGGAATCTCTATGGTCTCTAGTTGAGTCTCAGATTCCTTTAGTTCCTCAGAGGGAAACTCCTTATTGATCACTGGACGCCCCAGGAGGTCTTCCTCCTTGGGATTCACGTCCTCCCCTTTTTCCTTGGATTTGGCCATGATGGTCATTTCAATGACCTTGCACTCTCCTTTTGGATTTTCTTCTGTATTGCTTGGGAGAGTACTAGGAGGAATTTCAGTGACTCTTTTACTCAGCTGGCCCACTTGTGCTTCCAAATTTCTAATGGAGGACCTTGTTTCATTCATGAAACTCACAGTGGCCTTAGATAGATCAGAGACTAAGTTTGCTAAATTAGAAGTATTTTGTTCAGAGTTCTTTGTCTGTTGCTGAGTGGATGATGGAAAAGGCTTGCTATTACTAAACCTGTTTCTTCCACCATTATTAAAGCCTTGTTGAGGCTTTTGTTGATCCTTCCATGAGAGATTTGGGTGATTTATCCATGAGGGATTATAGGTGTTTCCATATGGTTCACCCATGAAATTCACCTCTGCTATTGCAGGATTTTCAGGATCATAGGCCTCTTCTTCAGAAGGCGCCTCTTGAGTACTGTTGGATGCAGCTTGCATTCCATTCAGACTCTGAGAAATCATATTGACTTGCTGAGTCAATATTTTGTTCTGAGCCAATATGGCATTCAGAGTATCAATTTCAAGAACTCCCTTCTTTTGAGGCATCCCATTACTCACAGGATTCCTCTCAGAAGTGTACATGAACTGGTTATTAGCAACCATGTCAATGAGTTCTTGAGCTTCTGCAAGCGTTTTCTTTAGGTGAATGGATCCACCTGCAGAAGTATCTAATGACATCTTAGCTAATTCAGACAGACCATCATAGAATATATCCAGGATGGTCCATTCTGAAAGCATGTCAGAAGGACATTTTTTAGTCAGTTCCTTGTATCTCTCCCAAGCTTCATAGAGGGATTCACCTTCTTTCTGCCTGAAGGTTTGAACATCCACTCTAAGCTTGCTTAGATTTTGAGGAGGAAAGAACTTGGCTAAGAAAGCCTTGACCAGCTTATCCCAAGAGTTCAGGCTATCCTTAGGTTGAGAGTCCAACCATATTCTAGCTCTGTCTCTTATAGCAAAAGGGAAAAGCATGAGCCTATAGACTTCATGATCTACTCCATTAGTCTTAACAGTATCACAGATCTGCAAGAATTCAGTTAAGAACTGAAAAGGATCTTCATATGGAAGTCCATGAAACTTGCAGTTTTTTTGCATTAGAGAAACCAATTGAGGTTTAAGCTCAAAATTGTTTGCTCCAATGGTAGGGATGGAGATGCTTCTTCCATGTAAATTGGAATTAGGTGCAGTAAAGTCACCAAGCATCCTCCTTGCATTATTATTATTTTCGGCTGCCATCTCCTCTTCTTGTTCGAAAATTTCTGAAAGGTGCTTGCTGGATTATTGTAATTTAGCTTCTCTTAGTTTCCTCTTCAGAGTCCTTTCAGGTTCTGGATCTGCTTCAACAAGAATGTTCTTGTCCTTGCTCCTGCTCATATGAAAAAGAGGAAACAGAAAAATAATAATAATAGGGATCCTTTTTACCCAGGTATAGAGGTTCCCCTGTGTGAGTAGAAGAAGAAAAGAATGTAGTGTGAAGAAGGGAAGAAAAAAAAACTCGAACACAGGGAGGGAGGTAGTGTTCGAATTTTTGGATGGGAGAGAAGTGTTAGTAGATAAATAAATAAATAGAAGGAGATGAGAGAGAAAGAGGAATTTCGAAACTTATTTTTGAAAAATGGTTAGTGATTTTCGAAAATTAAAAGAAGAAATAAATTAAAATTGAATTTTGAAAAAGAGGGAGATATTTTCGAAAATTAGAGAGAGAGGTTTAGTTAGGTAGTTTTGAAAAAGATAAGAAACAAACAAAAAGTTGGTTAATTAGTTGAAACAAATTTGAAAATCAATTTTGAAAAGATAAGAAGATAAGAAGTTAGAAAAGATATTTTAAAATCAAATTTTTGAAAAAGATAAGATAAAAAGATATTTTTGAAAAGATATGATTGAAATTAGTTTTGAAAAAGATTTGATTTTTAAAATCACAATTAATGACTTGATTCATAAGAAATCACAAGATATGATTCTAGAACTTAAAGTTTGAATCTTTCTTAACAAGCAAGTAACAAACTTGAAATTTTTGAATCACAACATTAATTGATGATGTTATTTTCGAAAATTATGTGATAAAGATAAGAAAAAGATTTTTGAAAAATATTTTTAAAATTTTCGAAAATAACTAAGAAAAATAAAAAAGATTTGACTTTTGAAAAAGATTTTGAAAAAGATAAGATTTTTTTTAAATTGAAAATTTGATTTGACTCATAAGAAACAACTAAGTTTTAAAAAGTTTTGAAAAAGTCAACTCAAATTTTCGAAATTTATGAGTGAAAAAGGGAAAGATATTTTTTTATTTTTTGAATTTTTAATGATGAGAGAGAAAAACATGAAAAAGACTCAATGCATGAAAATTTTGGATCAAAACAATGAATGCATGCAAGAATGCTATGAATGTCAAGATGAACACCAAGAACACTTTGAAGATCAAGATGAACACCAAGAACTTATTTTTGAAAAATTTTTTATGCAAAGAAAACATGCAAGACACCAAACTTAGAAATTTTTAATGCTTAGACACTAAGAATTCAAGAATGCATATGAAAAACACCATACAACACAAAACAATAAAATATCAAGATCAAACAAGAAGACTTACCAAGAACAACTTGAAGATCATGAAGAACACTATGAATGCATGAATTTTTGAAAAATGCATAGAATTTTTAGAAAAAATGCAGTTGACACCAAACTTGAAATTGACTCAAGATTCAAACAAGAAACACAAAATATTTTTGATTTTTTTATGATTTTATTAATTTTTTTTCGAAAAACATCTAGGAAAAAAAAAGGATTTCAAAATTTTTAATATGAATTCCATGAATCTTGTACTCTTAGTCTAAAGCTCCAATCTGAGGGTTAGGCATGGCTTAATAGCCAGCCAAGCTTTAGTATGCTATTACATGCATTGAAGTGATTAGTTGAAGACCAATCCCAAAGCAGTTTGGATATGGCTTTACAGCCAGATAGGATTCAACATGTTACCATGAAACTCTAGAATTCATTCTTAAAAAATTCTGAAATAATTTTCGAAAACAAAGGGAAATTTTTTGAAAGATTTTTGAAAAAAATTTTTGAAAACTTTTTGAAAATAAAATAAGAGGAAAATTACCTAATCTGAGCAACAGGATGAACCGTCAGTTGTCCAAACTCAAACAATCCCCGGCAACAGCGCCAAAAACTTGGTGCACGAAATTGTGATCTCAGGCAACGGCGCCAAAAACTCTGTACGCACGTCTTAATAAATTGTTTTCATTCACAACTTCGATACAACTAACCAGCAAGTGCACTGGGTCGTCCAAGTAATAAAACCTTACGTGAGTAAGGATCGATCCCACGAAGATTGTTGGTATGAAGCAAGCTATGGTCACCTTGTAAATCTCAGTCAGGCGGATATAAAATAGTTATGGAGTTTTCGAAAATTTATAATAAATAAATAGAAAATAAAGATAGAAACACTTATGTATATCATTGGTGAGAATTTCAGATAAGAGTATGGAGATGCTTTCGTTCCTCTGAACTTCTGCTTTCCTGCTGTCTTCATCCAATCAATCTTACTCCTTTCCATGGCTGGCTTTATGTAAGGACATCACCATTGTCAATGGCTACTTTTCATCCTCTCTGTGAAAATGGTCCGATGCACTGTCACTGCATGGCTAATCATCTGGAGGCATCACCGTGGTCAATGGCTGCATCCTATCCTCTTGTGAAAATGGTCCAAATGCTCTGTCATAGCACGGCTAATCATCTGAGGTTCTCGATCATACTGGAATAGGATTCACCCTCCTTTTGCGTCTGTCACTACGCCCAGCACTCGCGAGTTTGAAGTTCGTCACAGTCATTCAATCCCAGAATCCTACTCGGAATACCACAGACAAGGTTTAGACTTTCCGGATTCTCATGAATGCCGCCATCAATCTAGCTTATACCACGAAGATTCTGATTAAGAGATCCAAGAGATAATCATTCAATCTAAGGTGGAACAGAAGTGGTTGTCAGGCACGCATTCGTGGGGGAATGATGATGATTGTCACGTTCATCACATTCATGTTGAAGTGCGAATGAATATCTTAGAAGCGAAACAAGTTGAATTGAATAGAAAAGCAGTAGTACTTTGTATTGATTCATGAGGAACAGCAGAGCTCCACACCTTAATCTATGGAGTGTAGAAACTCTACCATTGAAAATACATAAGTGAAAGGTCCAGGCATGGCCGAATGGCCAGCCCCCAAAACGAGATCACAGGATCAAAAATACAATCCAGGATATCTAATACAATAGTAAAAAGTTCTATTTATAATAAACTAGCTACTAGGGTTTACAGAAGTAAGTAATTGATGCATAAATCCACTTCCGGGGTCCACTTGGTGTGTGCTTGAGCTGAGCTTTAGCTTTCCACGTGCAGAGGCTTCTTTTGGAGTTGAACGTCAGGTTGTAACATGTTTCTGGCGTTCAACTCTGGTTTGTGACGTGTTTCTGGCGTTTAACTCCAGACAGCAGCGTAGAACTGGAGTTCAACACCCTTTTACGTCATCTAAACTCGGCCAAAGTATGGACTATTATATATTTCTGGAAAGCTCTGGATGTCTACTTTCCAACGCAATTGGAAGCGCGCCATTTTGAGTTCTGTAGCTCCATAAAATTCACTTTGAGTGCAGGGAGGTCAGAATCCAACAACATCAGCAGTCCTTCTTCAACCTCTGAATCTGTTTTTTGCTCAAGTCCCTCAATTTCAGCCAGAAAATACCTGAAATCACAGAAAAATACACAAACTCATAGTGAAGTCCAGAAATGTGAATTTAACATAAAAACTAATAAAAATATCCCTAAAAGTAACTAGATCCTACTAAAAACATACTAAAAACAATGCCAAAAAGCGTATAAATTATCCGCTCATCACCTTGCCGAGCAAGTGTTTCCAATAGGTCTTTGGCTATTACGCACTCATCGGTTGTGTGTCCATATTTCTGCTGGAAGGCACAGTGCTTGCTTTTATCTACGAACCTCTGGTCCTGATAGCTCCCCGCTCTCGCTAGAGGTTTTATGATCTTGGCGTTGAGTATTTCTTTGATTATCTTTTCCCTCCTTGTGTTGAACCTGGTGTAGTTGTCGAATTTTGGAGTGAGTTTGAATGGTTTGCCGAGCTCTTTGTTATGAGTCGACCTTGGTATTCGGTCTTCCTCCCTCTTAGGTTTTCTTTCTGTTTTGTTGGCCTCACGTAGTTCTTCAATCTCCATCTGTCTGGCTGCTCTCTCCCGGAACTCCTCTAATGTCTTTGGTTTGGTGATTGCAATCGTCTCTCTGAATTTTCCGGGTCGAAGGCCGGCCTTAAGGGCGTGTAGGTGGACGGCGGGATCCAGATCTGGTATTTCCATTGTTGCTTATGCGAATCTGGTCAGGTAGTCTTTCAGACTTTCCTGGGAAACTTGGCGGATGGTGCCGACGTAATCCGATCCGTAGACGTATATTCGTGCTGCAGCAAAGTAATCAATGAAAGACTTTGCCAACTCTTCAAAAGAAGAAATTGACCCTGCAGGTAATTTCGAAAACCAAAGTAAAGCGGCTCCGTCAAGGTAAGTTGGAAAAGCTCTACAAAGTACAGGTTCGTTATTAGAGCCGTTAAAAAACATCATAGACTGAAATTTTTTAATATGAGCCCGGGAGTCACCAATCCCCTTATATGGCTCGAGTGAGGAAGGCAGTGTGAAATGCTTTGGCATTTGGAAATTCGTGACTTCTTCAGAGAATGGGTTGTCTAAGGTCAGTCTCTCCTTCGGGGGGTTGACGCTTAATAGGTCGGCGCCGCCCTGGGCTGAGCTTTTGGAATTGCCCTCTTCCCGTTTGTTGGTGTTGTTATGTGCTGATAACTCGGCGAGCCTTTTGACCTCTGCTTGTAGTTCGGCCTGCGTGAGTTGATGAACTCCGTTGTCGGCCATGTCTGGAGGTCGCGAGACCCTGTAAAAGAAAACTCAAAGTGTAGTAATAAAAAGGAAAAAAGTGGGGTTAGTGTAACCAGGCCCCACAGTGGGCGCCAAATGTTCCGTTCTATGTGAGCCGAGGAGTGTGGCTGCTCTGAGTGGTTATTCGTCCTCAGCGGAGTTATACGTCGGCCAGGGATGGCGCGGTGAATAATCCTCGGCCTTCTGAAACACGACGGCGGGAGCACCTGCACAAAGCACTCCGACGCTCAAGTAAGAATGTGAGTTATGAGAAAGTAAGAGTAATAACTTAGAGTGAATTCTGTGACCTGTCTCGTGGGTTGTGTTCTCTGAGCCTTTATAGACAAGTGGTGTTAATTTGTTCCGATGTACATGGTCGGTGCCGTTATCAGTATCTTTTGTTGTGTAGAGTCGTGATCTATTCTGATTAGTGGGTTCTGTTCTTATAGACCACGACTAGGAGATAAGGCTGACTTAGTCAGGGGTTTCTGTTACAGTTTCCTTCGTTTCCGATCTTTAAGTTCGGTTTCGATTTTGGCTTTATTTCCAAGTATAACGGGGTACACATCAATTCCTATTCTTGCATGAATAAACTGGGTATAGCTTGTCCTCTTTACAGCCAATTCCGAATTTTTTATCTCGACTCTAAATTTCTTGTCTGAGAAGAAATACACCTTGGTGTTAGGAGAATAAAATGGGAGAGTACCTACAAAATGTACTCCAATACTTAAGGCAGTTCAATGTATATTTGTATGAGTCTTATAGAAGATAAACTATTTTACTTTTTTTATAAATAAAACGAACTATTAACAGTTATACTTTAGCAATTATTTTTATTGAAGAATAATAATACCATATCAAAAAGTTATAGTATACTTTTTGGTGTGTAAATCCAAATTATAACAACTATATTAATTTTAATAATAGATTCAGAAAGAGGTGTTGCAAAGTTGCTCCAAATACCAAACTCTTTCATTGAGTTCATTCCAAATTACCCTAATATTTATATTAGTATTGGAGATATGCACAAATGGGAGACTATCACAAATTCTATTCTGTAAATACCAAGCATCATATCAAAAGGATTGTTATATATTGTCACGACTCTAAGCCAATCCCTCCTATAAGTACTGCAACGCTTTTCCAGTACTCCTCTAATGATTAAAAGTATTTTTTTGAACAGGCATATTTAAAGAATGTAATCTTTTGAGATATTTATGAGTATAATTCGAATTTAAAGATAAATCACGAATACTTAGACCACCAAAATTTTTTGAAATAATCAATAACTTTTAATTAACAAGAGAAAAATACCTTCTTTCATTGTTATCTTTCCAAACAAATTGGCGAATAAATGAATTAATTTTATCATAAAGTATAATTTAAGAGAAAAAAAAGTATTGCAAACAGAATCAGAAATTACAGATTTAATTAGCCAAAGCATCGATTATGTAGTCATTGTAATGTATTTTTTGACAAGAGGACAAAAGGACAAAAGGACAAATAAGTTTTTAATCTTTTTGTCCGTAAATATTTATATTTTTAAAAATTTAAAAATATATTTAAATTTTTAGCTTTTTTAAAATTTGGACATATAGATTCTTAGGTTTAATATATTCCATTTTAAAAACTTGGATCTGCCGCACTAAGTAGATAAAACTTGGATTTGCGTACTAAAAAGTTAATGACCTATTTACCATTTTAATATTTAATAACTCAGATAAAAATAATTAACTTCTAATTTTATTATTTTACCGTCTCATCTTTTGGTATGCTGCAAGAGGAAGAGGTGTCCCAGTTCGAGTTCCCCTTCTCCTATAACGTGAAGAAATCCAAATTTGCTTTTTGGTTGAACTCCACACAGCAATGGTCAACGTCGCTGACTTATCTGCATCTGCTCACAAATAAAACGACATCGCTCGCTCACCACAATTGCAGTGTACTCGAAAATGGAACAAAAAGGGCGCAGATTGTTGCTGATGCCATCACCGTTACAGGGCCACGTCACCCCAATGCTCCAGCTGGCACACACTCTCCACTCTAACGGTTTTTCCATAACCGTCATCTACACTTCTTCCTTCACGCATCCCCACCTCTCTTCTTCCTACCCTAACTTCACCTTCCTCTCCATCTCCGACGCCTTGTCGGAACTCGAAGCCTCCACCTCGGCCTCCGATCCCGTGCACCTCACGCGCCTCCTCAACGTACGCTGCGTTGAGCCGTTGAAACAGTGCTTGGTCACCTTGTTGAAGAACGATGATCGTGTTGCTTGCTTCATCGCTGATGCGGCGCTTCATTTCACTCAATCTGTTTGCGATGGGTTTAAGCTTCCCAGACTTGTGCTTAGGACTGGTGGCGCTTCTTCCTTTCTTGTCTTCGCTTCTTTCCCTCTCCTTAGAGAAAAAGGTTACCTCCCTGTTCAAGGTTCGTTCTTCTCCATTCTTCACTTATGCAACCATGCTACGGGTTTAGGATTTAGAAATATATTTTTTTATCTTCGCGGTTTAATTTTGCGGTTGTAAAAATGTTTACTACTATGTCACTAGAAATTTGATTATTTTGGTGGCGGATTCTGCGGATTTTCATTGAGCATTTTTTAAAAGAGTTTGACCAATTTATATATAGTAATATATAATCTTCTAATCCAAGAGCCTGTTCTTGTAAAATGTTACGCTGATAAAATATTATTGCGATTTGATCGTTAACTCTATTTTATTTGATTATTGTTACAAATTTACTTCAATCACTCTGTGAGTTTAGTTTGTATTCTTTTTGGAAACTCTTATCGAATAAAGTTGGGTTCTCCGACTCTCAGCTTAGAGTGTTTTGTTCTGTTTCTTTAGCTTTTTATAGTGGCTTGCGTTAGATAGTGACTGTAATAAGCTTTGAATACCGTTAGTAGTGTTAAAAGACAAAGTATTTTTGAATATAGTTGTATAGTTTAGTGTGAAGCAATGTTTGTGTGAGTAGAAAGCTGAGCGAAACATGTTTTTAGCAAGGAGTAAATCTAGAATCAATGTTGAATAGAATATAGTTCTTTTTAACGATTAAAAGAAATATCAGTTTAACATGGAATATTGTTTCTGTATCATTCCAAAACATGTCATTTTTAACTATTGTTGAAAACCCAGAATCTCAGCTGGAAGAACCTGTGGTGGAGCTTCCACCACTTAAGGTGAAAGACCTTCCAAAGATCGAGACCCGTGATCCTGAGGCCTTCTATGAATTTGTTGTTCAATTTGTCGATGAATGCAAGGCTTCTTCTGGGGTGATTTGGAACTCCTTTGAAGAGTTGGAATCATCTGCACTGGCAAAACTGCGCCAACTATTTTCGATACCAATATACCCTATAGGCCCTTTCCACAAGCACTTCCCTGAAGGCTCAACTTCCTCTAGCTTATTGACCCCGGACACAAGCTGCATCTCTTGGTTAGACACACAAGAGCATAACAGTGTTGTTTATGTGAGTTTTGGAAGCATTGCATCAATAACTAAGGCTGAGTTTCTAGAGATAGCTTGGGGGCTAGCCAACAGCATGCAGCCATTCTTGTGGGTGGTTCGCCCTGGGTTGATCCGTGGTTCAGAGTGGCTCGAACCATTGCCCAGCAGGTTCATGGAGAATTTGGGTGGAAGAGGGTACATTGTGAAATGGGCTCCTCAAGAACAAGTGCTGGCACATGTAGCTGTGGGGGCATTTTGGACTCATAATGGTTGGAACTCAACTTTGGAGAGCATTTGTGAAGGGGTCCCTATGATTTGTTCACCATGCTTTGCAGACCAAAAGGTAAATGCTAAATATGTGAGTGATGTTTGGAGGGTTGGTGTGAAATTAGAGAATAAGCTTGACAGAGAGGAGATAGAGAAGACCATTAGAAAAGTAATGGTTGGGGATGAAGGGAAAGCGATAAGGGATAATGTCTTAGATCTGAAGGAAAAGGCTAAAATTAGCTTGAAAGAAGGTGGCTCTTCTTATTCTTCCCTTGATGGCTTGGTTACTGACATCTTGTCTTTGAAATCATCCACTTCTGAAGTTCATTGATCTCTCTACAAAATTCAGGTCTCAGTTAACATTGAAATACTTGTACTTCCAAAAGTTTACTTTTATAACGTATGAATCAACAAAATAGAATATTTTTATTAGGAGGGAATATGAGTTTGCATTGAATTTCTGTTGGATTAATCGTCTATGTATCACATGCATATGGCGAACTATGCTAATTGATAAGTGACTACTTTTTGCAGTTCACATCTGTTATGTTTATTTAAAAAACAAAGATTGAGTTTGTAATGTATACTTATATTCTCTGTAAAGAAAATGAAATCATATGTAGATAAGAATCTAATACCTTAGGATTACTCACAACTAAATTCAGAAACAAGAAACATATAATTCGAGTAAATCTTGAGCAATGCAACAATGACATTTTTACACAACAGTGTTATAATCTGGATGAGCCACTTGAACTAGTCCTTGTTCTTAAGTCTGTAACACTCACCATTATATCATACCCTTATTTAGTATTTTGAGCCTTTTCTTGTACGTTCCATTTCCAGCCTTTAAACTATCATTTTGATGTATACTTCAGCTAGAATGAATGTGACTGCTTTGCATGTGATTATTGATATTCTAGAGACTTCTCAATCACCATATTCCACACTGTATTCAACTCTCCAAACCCATCAAACCACAATTCACTTTTTATGCAATTCCTGGTTCCTTAATGCTAACTGTGTGATTCCATTACGTAATGGATTGGCCACATTATCAAGTGAAAGTTGCAAAGAGGCTATAGCATGCTTTATCACTGATGTAGTGTCACAGGCTGCTGCCGATGAAGTTGGAATCCCAAGGCTAGCGTTGAGGACAACATGTGTTTTCCTTCCTAGCGTGGCATGCCTTCCTACTATTGCGTGAAAAGGGTTAGCTTCTTCTACAAGGTGAGTCTCTCTAACTCTTGTATGCATGCTCATAGTTTGGTGCATTCTGCAGTGCAATTGAACTGTGAGGTATGATATCATGGTTAGAACTTTAGATTACGAAAGTCATAGGCATGAGTTATCTCCTTGATGTACAATTCAAAAAGTGATGGGTAGAAAGACAAATCTGGGTGTTAGGATAGCTTGTGTACAAACCTTTTTTTTTTCTTTTTACTTTTTTTTTTTCCCGGGCACAAAATAATTTGTTATCAAAATCTTAAAAAGGCTCTTGTGAAAAATGCTTTATCCTAAGAATTTAGTCTAATCTCAAAACCTACTAATTAGAATATGAAATATGACTGCCTCTGTACTGTAACCAACAGTTCAATAGTCCAACCAAACAAAAGATATATAGTTGTATTAGAATAGCTCTTTGTTCTGTTTCATGCTTTGATTTTTCACTAGAAAGTGAAATATGTAAAATGGTTAGTCAATCTTGGATCAATAACTTTCATAGTTTGATGGTCTTTCTTAATGGTTTAAGGATGATTAACTTCTTAATTCACTTTATAAGAATACTCACTTTAGACTATAGAGAATCCAAATCTGGTTGCATTGTAAATCACTCTATTAAGTCTTAACTATACATCACTGTCATTTCCAGCCACTGAAGGTTTCAGAAAATGATATTAGAACATTGGCTTCTGTATCTTCAGTTTCTCTAATCTCTAAGTTTCACTGAATTGACAAAAAAGAAAAGGAAAAAAAATTAAAGAAAAAAAAGTCCCCATTGATTATTGCATATTGCCACATTCCTATACTATATATGTTGCAACAATGTACCAATGAGGACAAGTCTATTTACAAAATTTACAACTCTTCTTCATTACTCTCATCATCACTGGTGCAAGAATCATCATCCATGTTAACTGCCGCCACTTTGGAAGTGCTGATCCTAAAAGAAGCTGAGCGAATCTTGTATGGCAACTTGGAATTTCCGGTAGGAACCACCCTGCCACCACCACAACCATCTTCGCTGCCATGCTCCTCCCTCCTCAAGTCACTAGGTGGCAAGAAACAATCCAAGGACAAGCCTTGAACATTAAAGTCAACTTCCTCAACCTGCCAACTCTCTTCCATCCTTGTCCTCGAATGCGTCTCAGGTCCCTCGCCAAACCGGAACAATGACACCCGTGTCGTCCCACCGTGCGCTATCTGGATGGCGTCGATGGCTCTGTAGTCTTGTATGAGGGACTCCATGTTGGTTTCCCAGTATATGGTTTCTGTTGCTGAGGTCTTGAGCTTGAGAAGGTGTGAGTCCTCTAGCTGCACCAAGAGGCCTGTTCTTTGGCTGAAGTAGCCCCACACGGTGTGCCGTACTATCTCCACGTTGCTGTTACTTCGTGCTTGCAGCGCCGACGTCTCAGCTTCATGTCGAAGTATGAAACAGTCCTCCATGTTCACTGTCTTCTCTCCAATGCATATGGAGTTGCTGAACAGATTTGCTGTGGACCTTGGATCAAGACCCTGTTAACAAAATATAAAAAGTTTATATATTTGAACATATATACTATGTACAATTTATTCCCAAAATGTGGATCCAATTTAAGTATGAATTGATGTGTTAGTATGTTACCACTCGTGTACTCATAATAATATTTTACCATTTGATCAAATTTTACTTTTGATATGTGAGATTCGTATCTTGTACTTATGTAACTATATGTAATCAAACTTATATATAAAATATTTTTACAACTGAAACATATCAAAAATAATTTTTTAAAAAGGAATAAACTGAGTCAAACACAAATTATTAGCGAGCTACTAAATTCTTGTTTAGATTCACTCTGCTTATTATGAAGAAAGCTTGACAAGGGCATGTGACTTTGAGAATCATGCCTCGTAGCATTTGGACCTAACTACTAACAAAACAATAGGATTGATAAGTTTTTTGTTGGGGGTCATATGATTGATAAGAGACTAAGCCCATAATACTGAACCAATGTAGTAGCAATATAAACTAGTTTAATTAGGTCATGGCCCATGTTTAAAATTCAACTTCTGTTTTTTATCTCTTACCAATCAAGTAGAAAATTCCAAATTGAATCACCCGAAGTTTCAAGAGCATCAACGGCAAAAGAATAAAACAGCTTAGGAATGCATTAGAACAGGTTGTCACAGGGTGAGCAAGGATTAATTATGATAATATTGTTGACTTGTCTCAATCGCAACTAACTAAATTGGAAAAGTGTCCCAATTTGACTTTAAGCTTTAGATTGAAGGAATTTCCGCGCATTCCCCTCTTACAAAATTTAGACCTTTGTTATGGAATTAGATGTGGGGAAAACTTAGATAGAAAAGGACAAATAATTGGAAAGAAAAACAATTTTTGTAAGTCAGACCTGATTATTCATGTATTTTTTTATCAATATAAATTTTTTAGATAAATATATTTATGACATAATATTAAAATTTTTATAATCAAAAGAGATAGAATCTGATCTTTGTTAATTCAGCAAAAAAGTCTTGTATTCTTTTCGTTTAATTTCCTTTCAAAATGGAGGAGCACTATGGGAAATTAGATCATTTGAGGAGTTAAAAAAAAATGAGTTTTGGAAAAACAGGATATATGAAACATTTAATTCACAGTTTCACACCTGAGTTAAAAAAGAAGCAAATTTGAAGAAAAAGGGAAGAACAAATAGCACTTTAAAAACCATATTGAATATTGACTTTAGGCTAATAAAGTGCCTTTTTTCCCATTCATATTGGTTAGGCGTAGGACTAAAGGAAGCCAAGCTATACAATTAGAAAACTAGTTCAAATAAATTACCATGAAAATCAATGGGAAGAAAAAAGGGAAAAAGAATCCTCAAATTAAAGTAGAACAAATGATTATTCACCCCAGGCCACAAATGTAATAAGAATAATCATAATTAAGCATGCTCCAATGTGTCCCATGGAAACCGAAAACAACTATAGACTAAAAATTCTACCCCAACAACAAAAATAAGTCAAACCTATGCATAGGGAAATATGAAATATGAAAATTCACTTGGTTGTTTTCCGATAAAAACTGTTAAACGATAATTTAGTTAAATATATTGAATTATTTAATGGCCAGCGCAAAAGGATACCTGTAGAAAACGGCGAAGAGGGCGTGGCGGGCCTCGAGAAGCGTGAGAATGGTGCCAAGGTGTTTGCCTCCATGCTACTTTGCCATCACTACCAGCACTGATCTTGCACCCTGATACCACAAGCTCCAAGCACCAAAGCTCTGGACTCTTCTGCCACATAACAAAACCCCCCATCTTCCCCTTTCTCTCCAACTTCTTCATCTTCATTATCTTATTATTATTTTTGTTTCCTTTATTACTCCCTTCCCCCGCCGCCGAAAACTCCGTCGTCGCCATCCTCACCTGCCCCATTGCATACATACTCTCCACTGAATTCACCGCACGCTCTCCCCCCACCGCCGCCACGTACTGCTTCACTATGTATTTTGCCATCGATGCCTCCTACGCCACCGTACAAATTCCATTCATTACATTTTAACAAATCAGAATTGTAAAATGATAAAACAAGATATTAATCATTTATCAATCGTAATTAAACTCTCATTTTCTCACTTTAACGACAGATAAAAGATAACGGATAATAATAAAGTGAAGCCCGACAAAATAAAGTGTAACGAGTGATTTTAATGTTACTGACAATGCGTTGATCTTTAATGGGTCGAGTGATGGGGTTGTTGTCAGAGGAGATAGGTGAAGGGATTAATGGCGCTCCTACAACACCCAACAAAAGCTGCAACTCTGTGTTCCTTCCTCCAAAAGCTGTAGCCATGGATGACGATCTTGATTCTCCATTATTGCTATTTGATGATAATGGCTGCTTCATCCATGACTTCATGTTCTGCCATGATGCTCTTATGGCTCCCCCTTTGTGCGTAAGTATCTCTTCCGGGATCGGAACCTCCAGCACCGTTTCGAGACCGTCCTCTCGATCAAGATTTGGACAAAGCTTCTTCATGTGTGAGAGAGAGAGAGAGAAGAAAGAAAGAAGTGAAAGTAATAAGGTTGTTCTGTTGTATATGTGTTTGTGTCAGTGATAGAGAGATGGGTACTTTGGAAGATAAAGGGTAATAGCTTTGGTTTATATCAAAGAAGTAACATGAAGGACAAGGTGGGCTTCATTTCTTTAACGGAAAGATAGAAAATAATTGGAAACAACTTGTTTGTGGTTTCTATGCTAAGAAATATAAATTTGTTATCTCAATATTTTCATATTATATATAAACAATACAATTATAACTATATTATGACGTATACACTAAAATCAAGGTTTTTTATTTAAATAAATTAAATAAATATTTTATTTATTAAAATAAATAATTATAAAGTTATTACAAAAATACCTCTCCCAGTCTTATCTCATTTACACTGTAAACGAAATATATAAAATTTAGAAAAATACGTATATCTCTATCTCTTTTACAGTGTAAACGAGATACATTCATAATTATTTCGTTTACAGTGTAAACGAAGTAAGACTGAAAAATATATTTTCGTAATAATTTTTATAATTATTTATTTTAATAAATAAAATATTTATTTAAATAAAAAATTTCTAAAATCAACCACTAAATTAATCCTTTATATGTAAATTGTATTAAAATTTTAAATATATATTAAAAATATATGAAACAATATACGTATATTTACACAAATTAATTATAACTAACGACTATATTTTGGTGCACATATAACTTTTTATAAAATATTCTATAGATACAAAAAAAATATTAGTTACATAACATACTTGTACATATAAATTTAATTTTCATGAGCATTAGTATAAAAAAATTTACACAAGCAATCGATGGATTATCACAATAAAATTAAATTTAGTTTATACATAGTATTCCGTATATTTTTTTCAGCAAAGTAATCTATAAAAAAATCAAACATTTTACAGTAGTATAATCAAATCTATTATGACCATAACTAAATTTTTTTTACAACAACATAATCGAATTTTTTATGAATATAAAATATGTAATTTATATATTAACAAAAATTTTTATCCATGTATAAATTATTTTAAAGCTACTTATCAGATTAATTCTATGTTTCTTAAACTATTTTTCTATATATATAGTGATAATAATGATCATTTATTAATAAATTCTAGAAAATATAAAAATCAGAGATTTTACGACGATGGGCAAGTATTTTTAAAAAATTAAATATATTTGACTTAGAGAATCTATTATTTATGGTGGAAATTTAAGTGCAGTCAACTTCACGTGAAGTAACTGAGAGTCGTTAGATAAAAATTTAATCAAATTAGTCAAATTATTTAATGATTCTCAACTATCAACTTTACATAAAGTTCACTGCACTTAAATTTTCACCATTATTTATTATTAAAATCGAATTTCTTCGATCAATAATATAGTGACGTGACATATTTTTTAATGTATTTTTTATTTAATTTAATTGAGATAAATATTAAATTATTTAGTATTTTATTTGACTATATAAATTATAACTAATCAATTACATTATTATTTAATTTGACTGAAATAAATTAATTAATTTTATTTTAATTTACATTAATTTTTTAGTCTTATGTATTTTGATTATTGAGTTTTAAAAGTATTATAATTTTTAAATAGCATATTTATAAAATATTTTTTTATTTAATTTAATTAATTCAAATATATATTATTTGATTCTATTTATAATCACGTTAACGCTTGAGTTGTTATTTACCAAAAAAATTTTCATTTCCTTCATTCGCCTTAAATTTTAAATTTTAGATTTTTATTCTTTGTTTATATTTTTATTTTAATATTAAATCTAATATTTTTATTAATTTTTTTTAGAGTAAAGTATCGTTTTTGTCCCCAACGTTTGGGGTAAGTTCTATTTGTGTCCTTAACGTTTAAATCGTCCTATTTGTATGCTTAACGTTTATAAAAGTGATTCAATGTTATCCTACTATCAATTATACTAACAAATCAGATTATATTTTTTAATTATTCTCACTTGGATGTGTTCAATTTTAATATTATACCCACTATTTATGTTTAGATTCAATTATGTCCCTAAAAAAGTGAATTATGTAAATGTTGTAGGAATTAGTTTCAATATTTGATGAGCTGTTTTTCGGAGTAGATCATCGATTCTATCCCAGATATTTGTATTCTAACTTTAAGAAGAAATTTTTAAAACTCAAACTAAAGCCTCATGATGTGTAATTGACGGCAGGATAACATTGAATCACTTATACAAACGTTAGGGATACAAATATGACGACTTAAACGTTAGGGACATAAATAAAATTTACCCAAAACGTTGGGGACAAAAACGATACTTTACTTTTTTTTGTATAATTTTTTGTCTAATAATTATATACCCATCATTAATTATATGGTCGTGAATATGTTTTCAATTTATTAAAAAAATACAATTTTATTCTGTCATTTTTTATTTTATCTATTTTTATATTTTATAATTTATTTATCATAAAAAATAGAGTAAAGTATCATTTTTGTCCCTAACGTTTGGAGTAAATCCTATTTGTGTCCCTAACATTTAAATTGTCCTATTTGTATCTCTAACGTTTGTAAAAGTGATTCAATGTTATCCTGCCGTCAATTACACATCATAAACGCTTTAGTTTGGGTTTTAAAAATCCCTTCTTGAAGTTAGAACCACTCCGAAAAATAACTCATCAAAAGTTGAAACTAATTCCTACAACATTTACATAATTTACTTTTATAGGGACATAATTGAATCTAAACACAAATAGTGGGTATAATATTAAAATCGAACACATTCAAGTGAGACCTAATTGAGAATGAATACATCCAAGTGAAAATAATTAAAAAATATAATCTGATTTGTTAGTATAATTGATAGTAGGATAACATTGAATCACTTTTATAAACGTTAGGGATACAAATAGGACGATTTAAACGTTAGGGACAAAAACGATACTTTATTCTAAAAAATATATATGCTAAAAGAGAATCTTATTTTTTTACCAATTATTATTTCATTAAGTAATATCTTTTTTCTTATAATGTATTATTTTTACTCCTTTTTTATAAATTATAATATATTATTATTTTTTATTGTAATCTATCTCTTTTATTTTTATTTTGTTTTTATTTATTTAAATTTTATAATTTTTATTATAAATTTTATTATTTTTATCTTATACACGTTAATTTATTCTAACTATTCACATGTTGAGTCTTCTTAATATTTAAATTATATTTTTTACATGCTTAATTTCATTTTTAATTTAGAGGATTGAATGATAAAATAATATTGATAAAAATAATTATGTATCTTTTTCGTCTTTTTAGCTTATCTTCTTTTTTTTTTTTGGTAGGAATCATGAATAATTATATAATAGTACTTATGCATAAAGGCTAAGTATAAATTGTATCCTATTTTTTTTTAGTAAATTTTTGTTCTCTATCTTAAAATTAAAAAAAATATTATAAATTATTTTGGACCAATAAATCTATTATTTTTGTAGTCAACTGTAGAATTTAAAAAATATATTATAATTATTCAAAAGTTACTTTATTTAATTTAATATATTACTTTTTTTACTTGAATATTACTTTAGATTTGTGTTCAACTCAAACATTTTAACAAAAAGACATCTAAAAGGGTGCAACCCTTCTTAATTATAGAATGGATAAATTTATATGTTTATCACATTATAACTAATATTTTAGACTAAGATAAAGAAATGAATTTGTTCCTATTATAACATATTTCATAATATTATAACTTTATAATTATTATCTAATATTTTAGAAGAGTTTTAAGATGATGCACTTAAATATTGGATAAACTTTATTATTTTGTTCCTATTATTTTATATTTCACTATTTTTTGTTTAAAGTTTTTTAATACTATTCCTTTAATTTGTATCTTGGTATTTAAACAAAAAATTGGTCTAATATATTTGTCTTTTTGTCCAATAATAATTTTTTTATAGAAAATGATACTAAATTAAACATTAGTTAATTTCAAATTAAGAAATTATGTTAATTACTGTAAGTATTATCGTATTTAATTTAATTTTTTTGCACATTAATATAATTTATTGAAAATGAATGATAAATAAAATTAACAAATAATGAGAAAATAGAATGTTGATAATTACTTTTAAATAGATAATGAAATAATTTTTAGGACATTATTTATATTTAGATTATTAATAATTATAAAAATAGAATATTAGTAATTATGTTAAAATAGATACTAAAATAAGTTTTATAATATTAATTTATTTGGATTGTTAATATAGCCATAAAATACCTATTTGTTAATAATATGGAGATTATAATATTCTATTAACAATTTTTTTGTACAAAATTATCATTTATAAGATTATATTAACAATCTAAATAAATTTAGTATCATAAAATTTATTTTAATGTCTATTTTAATATAATTACTGACATTTTATTTCTGAAATTATTAATAACCCAAATATAGAAATACCCTAAAACTTACTTTATTATTTATTTTAAAATAATTATAAATATTTTATTTTTTAAATTATTTTTTAGTTTAATTTATTATTCATTTTCAATCAAACATATTGATGTATAAATAACTTAAATTAAATACAGTAATATTTGTACTAATCAACATAACTTTTTAATTTAAGATTAATTTATATTTAATTTAGTATCATTTCTATAAAAAATTATTATTAGACCAAAAAATAAATATATTAGACTAAGACTTTTTTAAAAGATATAAAAGAATAATATTAAAAAATCTCAAATAAAAAATATTTAAATATAAAATAATAAGAATAAACACAATAAAAATTTATCCAATACTTACTCACTGCCTCACTCGTATCTGCATTCTATCCATTCAAGTGCTCATCCCCAAAAATAAAGGCACTCAATCCCGTACTTTTCTACCCATTGATCTTCTGCTACATGCAGAGTTACATAGTTATTATCTTTGTTAAAATGGCATCCACAATAATTCATTATTTTAGATAGTTATGAACCACTAGAACATAAAGGAAAATGAGAACGTAATCCTTAAAAAAAGAAATCCTCACCAAGTTTAGCCCATATTCCATCATGGGGTTTCGCTTCGAAACTTTCTAATATTTTTCTTGTGTTGATAAGAAAAGAAATACATTTTCTTTTTTTGAAAAAAATGAAAATGATTTTATAAAAATTCAGTCTTTTGGAAATATAAGAAGAGAGTTTATATAGATTGAAAAAGAAGAAAAAGCGTGGAAGGGAAGAAGTAGAGCTTTGCCTTGGGGTTTGGGAGGAACAAGCGGTGAAATGATTAGGAATTGAATGAATTTGGGAATGAAATTAAAGTTAGACAAAAGGGTAGTTTTAAATTGTTTTTATTCATGAATTCATTTTTTATAGGTATAATATCAGTTTTTTTAATGAATAAATTTGTCAATTATTCAAATAATCGTGTTTAAAAATACAAATTTAAATAAAATTGATTCATTTATTTTAGTCAAATTAAATTAAATAATTAATATAATTATTAGTTATAGTTAATATATATATAATGAAACAAAATATTATATAATTTGATAATTAATTTCAATCAAAATAAATAATTAATTAATTAATTAACGTATTTAAATAAATAAAAAATATATTAAAAGATACCTTCAAAACATAACACTTCAACTATCTTATTAATTAAAAAATTCTATTTTTTAATATTATATATGAAAGATTTTAATATTTTATTATTAAAAAATAGAGTAAATCAATCAGATAAATAAATTTTATTTTATAATAATAATAATAATAATAATAATAATAATAATAATATGTAACAAATTAATATATTAATGTAAAATTTAAATTTAATAATAAAATAATAATATTACATCACACTTTGCTGTTTGAATTAAATTAGTTTAATTTTGAGAAGTGAATATAAAATTTGATTCAATCTAGACAGTTTATCAAAAATAAAATCTTATCTAATTTAAATTAGTGTGATTTTGATTGATTTTTTATTTTAGATTGGACAATAACTTTGTTTAGATTAGTTTGAATTTAAACACCTCTACTACAAGTAATGATAAGTTTATACTCAACTTTTATTTTCATATATTTAATGATTTAAATTTAAAATCTTAACATATACTCGGTATCTCTTTTATTTGATTTGTTGATATTATAAAAATAATATTTAAATAATTTTTAGTCACTATAGTTTAGTACTATATGCACTACAAAATTCTATCATTGTTGTTTATTTTATCAAAAAATATAAAAGTACTATATGCACTACAAAATTTTATCATTGTTGTTCACTTTATCAAAAAATATTTTATATGTATATATAATTGTCTCATAAATGTCTTAGAAAGTGTCTTAATAAATGTTTTTCTAAATGTTAAAGACTACTACTAATGGCTTCTCTTAGATATTAAAAAAAATGTATTATTCTTCACGTACTTACAAATCATTTTTCGATACAAGTCTATACAAATTATTTATATTCACGTGTATGTTTTTTTCGTGTCGTTACTACATATTTTTCTTCTTCATTATCTTCTTTTTATTCGTTGTTGAAGATAATGAATAATTTAAGTTCAAATTATCAATTGAATCAAAAGAAAATTGATTATTTTTTTTAATCCAATCAAGTGGTTGAGGTGTGGTTCGATTCTAGTTAATGTTTTCGTTAGTATTTTATGATTCTGTAGGTGAATAATATTTTTGTTTGTGAAAATTATTGTTCATCGTTGATGGTTTGAATTAAATGTAATGTAAAAGTTCTGTATTAGAAGAAATATTTTTCTATATTTGCAGCAAATTTGGGTATAATACGAAGATATTTAAGTGTATTGTTTAAGAATTTTCAGTGTTCTTCTTCTTTTTCATCATCATCATCATCATCATCATCATCATCTTTTTTCTTTTTTTATTCATATTTTTTCTTGTTTTATCTTCTCAAATTTTTTTTTTGTTTTATTCTCTTAACAAGAATAAAAATAAAAAAATCTAACAAAGAAGAAGAAACACATAATGGTACAAAATTACTTAGAAGAGGATGAACTTACATTTATTCAACTAAAAAAAAGAAATAAATAAAGAAAAAAATACAGCATTAGAGGAAATATTTTTCTATATTTGCAGCAAATTCGGGTGTAACAAGAAGATATTTGAGTGTAACATGATGTTAGGATTTGGTTGAATTAGTCCCACATTGCTTAGGATAACAAATGGAGTGGGTGGCCTAGGCTATAAATATGAGGCTAAGTTCTCCATTTGTTTTTGCACCAGTCAGAAACACTTTAAGCTTGTATCTGATTTTTCTTTTCCTCTGTACTCTTTGATTAGAGAGTGTTGTGAGGTGTAGTTAGATATTTGCTTTGAGAGAGTGTGGGTGTACTGGGGTGCCGGTGAGAGAAAGAAGTCTATGTGTTGTAACAATTTTCACATAGTGATATTCTCTGGTTGTCATTTGACAACGGCCGTGGTTTTTTCTCCGGTAATTAGAGTTTCCACGTTAAATTCTTGTGTTGTGATTGTGTCTATTTTATTTCTCTGTCAAATGTGTTTTCTCAAGGGGGAATGGTGTCTTATTTCCAACACATGAAGATATTTGAGTGTATTGTTTAAGAATTTTCGGTGTATGTGTGCTGATAAGTTCTGTATAATTCAAAATTCTTCTTCTTCCTCTTCTCCATCTTCTGCTGCTTCTTCTTATTTTCATCATCATCACCATCTTCTTCAATCTTCTTTTTTTTATTCATCTTTTTCTTTTTATTTTACCTTCTCAAATTTCTTCTTGTTTTACTCTCCTAACAAGAATAAAAATAAAAAAATCAAATAAAGAAGAAGAAAAAACACATAATGCTGCAAAATTACTTGGAAGATGATGAACTTACATTCATTCAACTAAAAGAAAGGAATAAATATAAAAAAAATGCAGCATTAGAGAAAATATTTTTCTGTATTTACAGCAAATTTGGGTGTAACACGAAGATATTTGAGTGTATTGTTTAAGAATTTTTGGTGTATGTGTGCTGATAAGTTCTGCATAATTCAAAACTCTTCCTTTCTCCTCCTCATCTTCTGCTTCTTCTTCTTCTTCTTCATCTTCTTATTTCATATTCTCATAATTCTTTTTGGGAGAAAAAAATGAAACAAAGAAGAAAAAATATATATAATGTTGCAAAATTAATAGAAAGATAAGGAGAAAAAAAAATGCAGCAACAACAACAGTAATAAAAAAACGATGATGAAGATGAAACACGCGAAGGAAAAGAAGGAGAAACGCAAAGGAGGAGGAGGAGGAGGAGGAGGAGGAGGAACGCGGGATACAAAGAAGAACAACGTAATTTTCATGCCGCGTTATGTAAGTGAATTTTGTTGGATTAGGGTTATCTTGTATGACTTGGATACCAAAAATACTTATGTGTCGCAGTACTCAAAAAAGTTATATGAATTTTCAACCCACAATAAGAGTAATGCTTCATGCTATTTATATGGATGCATGTTTTGCTCTTAAATTAATACATGATATGGATCAGAATTTAATAATAATGCCAAGCACATAGTGTTGGGAATAAAGAATATGATCACAATCCAATCAATTATGTGTCAAATAATTTGTTATTGTTATTATATTAAAATGTTAATATAATAAGGTTCTTGATTAAATTTAAAGATTTATCATTGAGATAGTTATCATAATATTGAGAGATAAATCTTTTATAATTTAATTTAAATTGTTCTTGGTCATAGGATTATTAAAAAAGACATTAATAATCCGGAAAAATCAATATATATATATATATATATATATATATATATATATATATATAATGGTCTTCATTGGATGAAGATTAATAGATCTCATTTATTAAATTATATATATAGCGCATATAGAGATATGACCATTGAACTGACTCACTTTGAGAATTCCTAATGGTTATAATTACCGTATATTTGTCAATAGGATATTCTCAAGATGAACATAGTAATAGAGTTTCCTTTGACCTACGACTATCATAGTAATTAACAATGTATTTATTATACTTTGATTCCGGACACCTAATACCCTAGGGTGCTAGTTGAATGGATATTGGGTATGATTTAAATACTTGTAGAATTAATGATTAGTCAATAAGGAATCCGTCAACTCTCGGTAAAGAGTTTGAGCTCTGATTATAATGATTGAGATGAATAAAACCTTGGACAAGGGGATTGAATGAATGAAGAAATGAGTTTCTTAGGTCATTCACAATTTATTATAATAATGGTAACAAATTAGAGTTTGACAATTAAACAATACTCTAAAGGTTAACCAAGAGCTAGAAAGATGGAAGGAATTACATTTTGTTCTTCTGAGGTTCTTAGTAAAAATATATTACTTCATACTATCGTGTCGTTGAGAAGTGTTGTTAGACGCCCACCTTGATTAGTAAATTTAGTATGACTAATTTACTACCCGCTTAGTATTGAACCTATGGAGTCACACACTAACGAGTGTTCTAATCTTTGCTGTAGAATTATTTAATTATTATTTTGATTTGATCAAATAAATAATTATATCAATTCAAATAGAATATTATTATATTCTTTGCTAGCACCAAGAATATAATAATAATAATAATATGATAATTGAGAAAATTAAATGAGATTTGAGAATAATTAGTTATTCTATTTCTAAATTTGGATGAGATCCTAATTGATTCTGTTTTCAAATTGAGTTATGATATGATTCATAAATTTGAAGGATTCAGATTTAGAATTTCAAGATATGATTTAAATTTGAATTAAGATTCAAATTTAAAATCAGTAACAAATCTTATACTATATATATGTATGCCAAGAGTAAGAGAATTACAGATGAGAATAAAACATAAGAGTTTTATTCCTTTACCTCTACACACATAAACGTATGTGAGCCTGATTCTTGGAGAAGAATTTTATGGCGTGTAAAGAGTTGCAAGAGGTTTCTCAATTTAGATCAGATGTCCATTGGTCAAGGAGTTGACAGCAAATATTGGTCTCGGTGTGGATACGCATAGAGCCTTCGTACAATCGAAGGAGAAAGTAATTTTTACTAAAGTGTCTAAAGGTATTTAGATCTGATCTACTATATATTTATTATTGGAATAAAGTTTAATACACAAAATAGATCTTTAGGATTACTTTCTTTTCTTCCGCTACGTGTTATGAACACATGGTAATCCTTCAGTGGTATCAGAGCTTTGGTTTTTTATGTTTAAATTTTTATTCCTATATTTCAAAAAGTTTGTGAATTAATAGGATTAATTCAAATTTTTTTTAGCATGTGATGCATTTATATATTTCATTGAGATGATTTTCTAATAAATTAATAGTTAATTTATTTTAATTTTAATTATTTAATTGTGATTAAATTATTATTCTTTTAATATAAAAGTTATATTTATTATCAAATATTTTATTTGATTTTATTTATATATTAAATTTTATTGTGATTTTGATCACAATAAAAGGAATAAGATGCAAAATATCTTTTGTTTATTTTATATATATATATATATATAAATGTCAAATTTGATTTGATAATTTCTTAAGGCTAAATGTTAGTACATAAAAAATTAAATTTTGATTTGATTGATGTATTTTGAACACTATAATTTTAGAAATTAGTTTTTCTAATGTTCTTGATTATAAAGAGCGGCCTGACAACCAGAAGTTTTATTTCAAGATAATAATCAGTGTATACATTTGATGTATTGAGGATTAAATTTTATATTTTTTCCTAGATAACCTGGGATTATAAAAATTTAATCCAAGAATACTGGTAGAAATTCTCTAACAATAGAGATAAGTCCTAAAAGTTAGGATATTGTCAAAAATAAATTTATCTCTTGTTTACAAGGAACAACCTGACAACCAGAAGACTTATACTCAAAGATGGAATTTATTTATGCATATGATGATGTATAAGAAGAATTAATTTTATACTTGAACCTAGACAATCTAGAGGTATAAAATATAATTCAGTTAAGTAATTGTCTGACAACCAGATCATTATTTGGGATTATAATTATATGGGATATAATTTAATTATGTTTATTTAGAATAGGTATGAGTAACAACTTGACAACCAAGGTACTCATTCACGATTCTAAATAATTTTGCCAGAAATATAGATTTCTTGATTTACTTTCATTTTTTAAATTTTTAAATATGTCCATCTTTCGTATGGCATACTTTGAAAATAATAAATTGGCTATACATTGAGAATTGTTCTTATGTATGAAAAGGTTATCATGGACGTGATAATCCAATTGAAATAATATTGTCCAATAAAATTGATGATGAAATAGTCAGTACTTGTGAAGTATTTGAAATATTGTTTTACTACAATTTGGATTGTTTTGACAACCATGAGTTATAATTTCAAAAGCATATACCCACTATTTATTACTGAACATCTTGAGAAGATGTATGGTGTCCAAAATAAGATAGTATAACTATCAAAAATTTTATTTAAACTAGTGGGAGTATTGGGCAATATATTTTGAATTAAACAACTTTAGAAGTTGAAATACCATTAGATAATTGGTTTTAGCGAGAATTGTTCTTGCAAACATTTTTGGAGATTTATTTTGTTACAAACAAAATTTTTCTTAATATGATTAAGATTTGTGATCTTTTTAGAAAAATCTAACATAAGTATTGAGGATGCGAATCAAAATTGCTCTTAAGGGTTGGTTTGACCAATTATAAAAATATTGAGTATTTTTATTATAAGAGTTTTAAAGTAAAATCTCTAATATCTAATTGATATTCTATTAAATAGAGAATGAGATTTTTTTCATGCATAGATACTAGTACTCTATGTACTCCATCATGTTTAAAAAACATGAAATTTGATTTAGTTGAATATCACTATTTGTTAAATATTTAGACTACATTTTAGAAATGTGGCTAAATTAACAAATTTCTCACTAAATCAATTTTTTACCTATATGAGATATAGAAAGAGCATAAGCCAAAACTCAAGAACATTAGAATTTGGAGATGTCTTATATGTGTTAAGAAATTGCACAACAATAGAATTAATATTAGGTCCAATAAATCAGATTTATTGGTTACCCTAGAGAAATAATGAGATTATTTTAATCATTCTTCTTATGACAAAGTGTCTGTGATAAGAGGTTAAACTCCTTTTTAGAAAAGGGATTCCATCTTAAAGAAAGAGTGGGAGTACAATTACTTTTATTAGAATTGTATACCACTCAATAGAGGATATACTTTCTCCTGAAAGTATAAAAAGTTAGATCATCAAACTAACTTTTCGAAAAAGTAGCCTATTTGTATAATGATACAATTCTATAAAGATAGATCTAATGGTTACTTAGATTTTTTATAATCATGTTCAATAAGGATTGTTCTTAAAATAAAATTATGCACTATTGTAGTGGGAGATTTCATGTTTTGAGAAAACGTGATATTTATTATGCACTAGGTATATTTTACAAAAGGTCAAGCAAATATGCTCAAGAGCAAAGGTGTTTAAGGTCAAAAGAGTTTTGATAAATACAAATGTCCATTGAAAAATTATATACATAATTGATTGGCTCTAGTGCAAGTAGGAGATTATTGTGATAATAATATGCCCAAGATCCAATCTATCATGATTGGCTCTCGTGCAAGTGGAAGATTGTTGGGAATAAGGAATATAACCACAATCCAATCAATCATGTGTCAAATAATTTGTTATTGTTATTATATTAAAATTTTAATATAATAAGGTCCGTGATTAAATTTAAAGATTTATCATTGTGATAGTGATCATAATATTGAGAGATAAATCTTATATAATTTAATCTAAATTGTTCTTGGTCATAGGATTATTAAAAAAGACATTAATAATCCGAAAAGATCAATATATATATAGAGATATGACCGTTGAACTGACTCACTTTGGGAATTTCTAATGGTTATAATTATCGTATATTTGTCAGTAGGATATTCTCAAGATGAACATAGTAATAGAGTTTCCTTTGACCTGCGACTATCATAGTAATTAACAATGTATTTATTATACTTTGATTCCGGACACCTAATACCCTAGGGTGCTAGTTGAATGGATATTGAGTATGATTTAAATACTTGTAGAATTAATGATTAGACAATAAGCAATCCGTCAACTCTCGGTAAAGAGTTTGAGCTCTGATTATAATGACTGAGATGAATAAAACCTTGGCCAAGGAGATTGAATGAATGAAGAAATGAGTTTCTTAGGTCATTCACAGTTTATTATAATAATGGTAACAAGTTAGAGTTTGACAATTAAACCATACTCTAAAGGTTAACCAAGAGCTAGAAAGATGGAAGGAATTATACTTTGTTCTTCTGAGGTTCTTAGTAAAAATATATTACTTCATACTATCGAGTCGTTGAGGAGTGTTGTTAGACGCCAACCTTGATTAGTAAATTTAGTATGACTAATTTACTACCCGCTTAGTATTGAACCTATGGAGTCACACACTAACGAGTGTTCTAATCTTTACTGTAGAATTATTTAATTATTATTTTGATTTGATCAAATAAATAATTATATCAATTCAAATGGAATATTATTATATTCTTTGCTAGCACCAAGAATATAATAATAATATGATAATAGAGAAAATTAAATGAGATTTGAGAATAATTAGTTATTCTATTCCTAAATTTGAATAAGATCCTAACTGATTCTTTTTTCAAATTGAGTTATGATATGATTCATAAATTTGAAGGATTCAGATTTAGAATTTCAAGATATGATTTAAATTTGAACTAAGATTCAAATTTAAAATCAGTAACAAATCTCATACTATATATATGTATGCCAAGAGTAAAGGAATTACAGATGAGAATAAAACATAAGAGTTTTATTCCTTTACCTCTACACACATAAACGTATGTGAGCCTGATTCTTGGAGAAGAATTTTATGGCGTGTAAAGAGTTGTAAGAGGTTTCTCAATTTAGATCAGATGTCCATTGGTTAAGGAGTTGACAGCAAAGATTGGTCGCGGTGTGGATACGCATAGAGCCTTCGTACAATCGAAGAAGAAAGTGATTTTTACTAAAGTGTCTAAAGGTATTTAGATCTGATCTACTATATATTTATTATTGGAATAAAGTTTAATGCACAAAATAGATCTTTAGGATTACTTTCTTTTCTTCCGCTGCGTGTTATGAACACATGATAATCCTTCAGTGGTATCAGAGCTTTAGTTTTTTTCTGTTTAAATTTTTATTCCGATATTTCAAAAAGTTTGTGAATTAATAGGATTAATTCAATATTTTTTAGCATGTGATGCATTTATATATTTCATTGAGATGATTTTTTAATAAATTAATAGTTAATTTATTTTAATTTTAATTATTTAATTGTGATTAAATTATTATTCTTTTAATATAAAAGTTATATTTATAATCAAATATTTTGTTTGATTTTATTTATATTAAATTTTATTCTGATTTTGATCACAATAAAAGGAATAAGATGCAAAATATTTTTTGTTTGTTTCTTTTATATATATATATATATATATATATAAGTATAAATAAAGGTTAAATTTGATTTTATAATTTTTTAAGGCTAAATGTTAGTACATAAAAAATCAAATTTTGATTTGATTGATGTGTTTTGAACACTATAATTTTAGAAATTAGTTTTTCTAATGTTCTTGATTATAAAGAGCAGCCTGACAACCCGGAGTTTTATTTCAAGATAATAATCAGTGTATACATTTGATGTATTAAGGATTAAATTTTATATTTTTTCCTAGATAACCTGGGAGTATAAAAATTTAATCCAAGAATACTGGTAGAAATTCTCTAACAATAGAGATAAGTCCTAAAAGTTAGGATATTGTCAAAAATAAATTTATCTCTTATTTACAAGGAACAACCTGACAACCAGGAGACTTATACTCAAAGATGGAATTTATTTATGCATATGATGATGTATAAGAAGAATTAATTTTATACTTGAACTTAGACAACCTAGAGGTATAAAATATAATTCAGTTAAGTAATTGTCTGACAACCAGATAATTATTTTGGATTATAATTATTTGGGATATAATTTAATTCTGTTTATTTAGAATAGGTATGAGTAACAACTTAACAACCAAGGTACTCATTCACGATTCTAAATAATTTTGCCAGAAATATAAATTTCTTGATTTACTTTCATTTTTTAAATGTTTAAATATGTCCATCTTTCGTATGACATACTTTGAAAATAATAAATTGGCTATACATTGAGAATTGTTCTTATGTATGAAAAGGTTATCATGGACATGATAATCCTATTGAAATAATATTGTCCAATAAAATTGATGATGGAATAGTCAGTACTTGTGAAGTATTTAAAATATTATTTTACTACAATTCGGATTGTTTTGACAACCATAAGTTCTAATTTCAAAAGCATATACCCACTATTTATTACTGAACATCTTGAGAAGATGTATGGTGTCCAAAGTAAGATAGTATGACTATCAAAAATTTTATTTAAACTAGTGGGAGTATTGGGCAATATATTTTGAATTAAACAACTTTAGAAGTTGAAATACCATTAGACAATTGGCTTTAGCGAGAATTGTTCTTGCAAGCATTTTTGGAGATTTATTTTGTTACAAACAAATTTTCCTTAATATGATTATGGTTTGTGATCTTTTTAAAAAAATTTAACATGAGTATTGAGGATGCAAATCAAAATTGCTCTTAAGGGTTGGTTTGACCAATAATAAAAATATTGAGTATTTTTATTATAAGAGTTTTAAAATAAAATCTCTAATATCTAATTGATATTCTATTAAATAGAGAATGAGATTTTCTCCGTGCATAAATACTAGTACTCTATGTACTCCATCATGTTTAAGAAACATGAAATTTGATTTAGTTGAATATCACTATTTGTTAAATATTTAGACAACATTTTAGAAATGTGGCTAAATTAACAAATTTCTCACTAAATCAATTTTTTACCTATATGAGATATGAAAAGAGCATAAGCCAAAACTCAAGAACATTAGAATTTGGAGATGTCTTATATGTGTTAAGAAATTGCACAACAATAGAATTGATATTAGGTCCAATAAATCAGATTTATTGGTTACCCTAGAGAAATAATGAGATTATTTTAATCACTCTTCTTATGACAAAGTGTCTGTGATAAGAGGTTAAAATCCTTTTTAGAAAAGGGATTCCATCTTAAAGAAAGAGTGGGAGTACAATTACTTTTATTAGAATTGTATACCACTCAATAGAGGATATACTTTCTCCTGAAAGTATAAAAAGTTTGATCGTCAAACTAACTTTTCGAAAAAGTAGCCTATTTGTATAATGATACAATTCTATAAAGATAGATCTAATGGTTACTTAGATTTTTTATAATCATGTTCAATAAGGATTGTTTTTAAAATAAAATTATGCACTATTGTAGTGGGAGATTTCATGTTTTGAGAAAACGTGATATTTATTATGCACTAGGTGTATTTTACAAAAGGTCAAGCAAATATGCTCAAGAGCAAAGGTGTTTAAGGTCAAAAGAGTTTTAATAAATACAAATGTCCATTGAAAAATTATACACATGATTGATTGGCTCTAGTGCAAGTGGGAGATTATTGTGATAATAATATGCCCAAGATCCAATCTATTATGATTGGCTCTCGTGCAAGTGGGAGATTGTTGGGAATAAGGAATATGACCACAATCCAATTAATCATGTGTCAAATAATTTGTTATTGTTATTATATTAAAATGTTAATATAATAAGGTCCGTGATTAAATTTAAAGATTTATCATTGTGATAGTGATCATAATATTGAGAGATAAATCTTTTATAATTTAATCTAAATTATTCTTGGTCATAGGATTATTAAAAAGGACATTAATAATCCGGAAAGATCAATATATATATATATATATATATATATATATATATATATATAGTGTATATAGAGATATGACTGTTGAACTGACTCACTTTGGGAATTCCTAATAGTTATAATTACCGTATATTTGTCAATAGGATATTCTCAAGATGAACATAGTAATAGAGTTTTCTTTGACCTGCGACTATCATAGTAATTAACAATGTATTTATTATACTTTGATTCTGGACACCTAATACCCTAGGGTGCTAGTTGAATGGATATTGAGTATGATTTAAATACTTGTAGAATTAATGATTAGTCAATAAGGAATCCGTCAACTCTTGGTAAAGAGTTTGAGCTCTGATTATAATGACTGAGATGAATAAAACCTCGGCCAAGGGGATTGAATGAATGAAGAAATGAGTTTTTTAGGTCATTCACAGTTTATTATAATAATGGTAACAAGTTAAAGTTTGACAATTAAATCATACTCTAAAGGTTAACCAAGAGCTGGAAAGATGGAAGGAATTATACTTTGTTCTTCTGAGGTTCTTAGTAAAAATATATTACTTCATACTATCGGGTCGTTGAGGAGTGTTGTTAGATGCCAACCTTGATTAGTAAATTTAGTATGACTAATTTACTACCCGCTTAGTATTGAACCTATGGGGTCACACACTAACGAGTGTTCTAATCTTTGCTGTAGAATTATTTAATTATTATTTTGATTTGATCAAATAAATAATTATATCAATTCAAATGGAATATTATTATATTCTTTGCTAGCACCAAGAATATAATAATAATATGATAATTGAGAAAATTAAATGAGATTTGAGAATAATTAGTTATTCTATTTCTAAATTTGGATGAGATCCTAACTGATTCTGTTTTCAAATTGAGTTATGATATGATTCATAAATTTGAAGGATTCAGATTTAGAATTTCAAGATATGATTTAAATTTGAATTAAGATTCAAATTTAAAATCAGTAACAAATCTCATACTATATATATGTATGCCAAGAGTAAAGGAATTACAGATGAGAATAAAACATAAGAGTTTTATTCCTTTACCTCTACACACATAAACGTATGTGAGCCTGATTCTTGGAGAAGAATTTTATGGCGTGTAAAGAGTTGCAAGAGGTTTCTCAATTTAGATCAGATGTCCATTAGTCAAGGAGTTGACAGCAAAGATTGGTCTCGGTGTGGATACGCATAGAGCCTTCGTATAATCGAAGGAGAAAATGATTTTTACTAAAGCGTCTAAAGGTATTTAGATCTGATCTACTATATATTTATTATTGGAATAAAGTTTAATGCATAAAATAGATCTTTAGGATTACTTTCTTTTCTTCCGCTGGGTGTTATGAACACATGGTAATCCTTCACATAGCTCTCAACATCACATGTCAGGAGGTTATTTATCATTCGACTATCTTCCAACAATATCTCAAGACCAAAATATGTATAGGATAGCTATTGGTACGAACTCTCAATGATATTTGATATCAATAAAAAATAGTACTAAACGTAAAAGAAAAATTTTATTAACTACAATAATATAAAATTTTAATTATTGATATTTTAAATTGATTAAATTTTAGCTCTATTACGCATTGTGTTAATTAATTAATCATGTGAGATAATGAGATTAGACAGTTGTGCTTATTTGATTTAAATAAAATTTTACAATCTTTTGACGAAACTCTAAAAACTATCTTCTTATATTTTTAACAGCTGAATTAGATAGTTTTTTGTTAGCTAAAATAATAATTATAGGAGAATTAAATTTTTAGAGGAATAAGTTAAAAAATGAATAACCTTAATCACATTGACCTTTTTAACACATACATTTTAAAAAAATATACATTTAATAAAGTTATTATGGTTGTGTATAATGGGAAAAAAGATTTTGACTTTGTTTATAACTACGGATATGACAACATTTGTTTGAAGCTTAATTTCAGTTAAAATTCACTCAAAAGGTAAAATGCACTAAATTTTAATTCAAGTGACATTGTATATTAGCTCCTTTGTAATAAAATAATAGAGTACACTTAATGTTTAAAATACTACCAAATGTTATTTAGGATTTCATATTTAAGATGTAATTTGATTATCCTCAATGTTATTAGTGAGAACCAAATTCATAATTTGAAAAAAAAATTTCTTGATTAGTAGATACTGTGACGAAATACTTTATTAATGTCAGAGTAATATCTTAATTTTTTTTACAAATAACAAGATTTGTCTTTTGAAGAAGAAGTGGTTGAACTAAGACAAATCAACTTCGATTTTTAAATAATTAATATCACTTTTGTTTCTATAATAATAAAAGATTTCCGTTTTGACTGGTAACAATAATTATTATTTTATATAAGAAAAATTTAAGACTTTAGACACAAATTCTTTCTATCATTTCGCAAGAGTTAAGACAAAATATTATGTATTCATCTTATCTTCAGCGGTTTTAATAGGTGTTTAAACTAATAAAAAAATATAAAATTATTTTTAGGTATAAATTCAATTATTTTAACTCAAAAATAGACAAAAATATATTGATAAATTTTAACAGATAATATTTGTCATATTATTTTGATTCTAAAAATGAATATAATACTAAAATATAAAATAATTCTAGATAAATTTTAACAATAACAATTCTTCGTAATAGTTTCTTTTGCTATGATAATAAAAAAAGTAATTTAAGAGTAAATTTTATTTCATATTATATTATACTTGTTTAAATTAATTTTTAACATAAGCGTAAAAAGGATTGAATTTTTATTCATGAATCATCAGAAATTGTTTACAAATTCAATCAATAATAATATTATTTAAAGAGAAATCTTTAAAAGATGAAATTTTAATTAATGTAAATATTTTAATTTAATCATATATTATATATTACTATAATAATTATATTAGATGTATACTAAAATTATTAAAGTTAATTATTATTATAAAATATATATTAGAATATAAATACACATTAAAAATAAAATAAATAATACATATTTATACACAAATATATTGATGATTAATTTTGATAGTTAATTTTAATATAAAATAGTATTTTTGTACTATTAATGAGTAATTATTATATTTTAAAAATAAATAAAATTATTATTCATTAAATTTTATTATTTTCAATTTGAAAATAATTAAATTTTAAATTTAATTAACTTTAAAAATTTTCTATAATAAAAGTTATTATACCTATTTTTATTTAAAAAATTCAAAAAATAATATTTTATATGTTTTTGTACGTTATCTCATACAGAGCTCGTGTACATACATATACTAATTAAGCAATAAACTTTGGGAAAAATATAATATTACTACCAACCAAAGTTTTAGGAGGGGCCCTATGTAACGTGGTCCGCTACATGTCGTGTTTGCACGCCTCTATTATATTCACACTTCACACTACCTTAATACGAGAAAACCCAAAAGCTTTTTATTGTATGGTTCCTTTGAAATTTAATATTCTAATGTTAATTGATGGTGATCTGCATTGTTTCTGTATAATTTCCAGAATTTTGTTTGTTTTCTCTCTAATTAATATTATTATTCATCATGAAGGGAAAATGTGAAGTTAGGCTCGATGTCGATTCTGAAGTGGAGAAGTTAGTGTTAGTTGCTACTAATGTATATTGTGTCACATTATTTTAGATGCACTATCACTGTCTATGTTCTAATGTTGGGGGTATGTGTGTTTATAGTTGAAAATTGGAGAAAATATAGACGTGAAGTGTTAGTTTCTGATCTAGCTAGTGCATGTTTGTTGCTATGGTGGATGATCTTTCACGTCAATGTGGTGTTGTTATTACTTCAACACTTCACCATGATTTTTTTTTATTTTTATTTTTTCGATTTTTTACAGTATTTCGCAACTCAACTCGTTTGCCTAAGACTAATGTTCGGAACTTAATTTAAAAATTTGTCATTGATCAATTGATTGCTGTATATATAAGATGGAATTTGAACTCTCACCACTTAATTAAACAAACTAATAAACTAACTATTAGACCAATTCAAGTTGATGTACTCTGCCATGATTTCTAATTTCATGTTTTGGTTACAATTTGTGTCTCCAAAAGATTAGAGCGCCAGTCAAATCCATAACGGGTTTCGTTAGTAACGGAGATAATAGATAAGATCAAGAAAAGAATAATAGGAAAATTAGGATGGGATATCCCTCCATCTTGAAGCTTGTTATAACTTAAGAGTAAAGAGCACTTCACAGCTCATATGGTAAATGTTGTGAATTTTCATAAGTCAACCAGTTATATGTTGATTAAATATGATCATTGTATGTTTGAGAGTAGTATTCAATAAAATTATCTTTTTCAATCAGTTTTTTATTTGTTTTTTTTTTTTAGTTGTTATTTATTTTCTTTTCAGTAAATAAAAAGTTATGTGCTTGTCTTTATGGCTTATTAAAGTTAGAATTATTTTTAAAAACTATTTTATTTTAATTTACAAACAATAACGGTTATAACTTTAAAAACAAAAACTTATCTTCCAAAAATAGTCCGTTTTAATAATCTATTTTTAAGCAAACGTTTCATTAAACTAAGTCTAAGAAGAATGGCTAAAATTAAATATATAGTTAGTTACTCGAATCACCGACCATGTACAATTATTAATAAAAGATAAGTGTATTTAATAACTAGGATTAATCACCATTTTGGTTCTAAAATATAGGTTGACATTTTTTTTGTTTTTAATTTTTTTTTGTATATAAAATTATTTTTAAAGTTTAAAATTAAATTTTAAAATTATTTTTTATATTTAAATATTAAAATTTTAAATTAAATTACTTATAACAAAAAAATTATAAAAAAAAATAAGAAAAAGAAAATATTTTTACTCATGCGAAAAAAAAGAAAAGAAGAAAAAAGAGAAAGGGAAGAAGAAGAAAAAGTTGTCTATGATCTACCATTTTAAAATCAAGTTAAACTTTAAGGACAATTTTGCATGTAAAAAAGGATTAGAGACGAAAAAAATTCCGGCCTATACTTTAGAAGTCAAAATCGTACTTAACCCTAATAATTAATTAAAGAGTAATTACGCAAATCAGTCTCCAAAAATTAAAAAAAAATGGACATTTTAGTTTCCAAAAAAATTAATACACAAAAACATCATCAAGGTTTTACTCCGACAGACAAATTAGTCCCCAGTCTATTTTCCGACGGAATAATTACCTAAATCAGTTCCCAAAGATTTTAAAAGCGCAAATTTTAGTCTAAAAAAAATTAATATACAAATCAATCTCCAACATTTTTTTTATCAGACATAACAGTCCCTCGTTCATTTTTCGACGTAACTCACTAACGGAGAATGCAAATATGGCACACTTTTTTTGTTAATGTAATTTTTGCACACCTTATAAAAAGAAAAATAATATGTATGTGCTACATTGATGTGTATGTTAAGTTTGTCTAATTATGAAGTAAAAGTTCAATTAACTTTTTGATTCAATTAATAATTCAGTAATCAAGTTGACATTCAAGTAAAAATAGAAAAATAACTTTAATTATATTTAATTCCTAGCTATCAAATCATGCTAAGTTATATTAAATACAAAAATATCAAATAGAATTAGAGAATACTCAACATAACAAAATAAAATATACAAATAATAAGACATAAAACTAAACAAACCACAATAATATATTTTTAATTTAAGAAAATATAAGATTTATTAATTTTTTTTGGTTGGATTTGGAATTGTGTATGTAGTGAGGATGATTCAATAATTTTTTTTTTAAAAATATCATATTAAAAATTAAATATGTTTTAACTTAACCTTAAAGTTAATTTGATTATAATATCTACTAATATTCTTTTTCTAATAAATATTTGAAGAATTTAGTGAGTCATCCTGAAAAATAGACTGGAGACTGTTATGTCTGACAGAAAAAAAATTTTAAAAATATTTTTGTATATTAATTTTTCTTGGAGACTAAAATGTTTACTTTTAAAATCTTTTGGGACTGATTTGAGTAATTACTCAGTTGAAAAATAAATTGGAGACAGATTTATCTGTCAGAATAAAACATTGTGGATGTTTTTATATATTAATTTTTCTTAAAGACTAAAATATCCACTTTTAAAATTCTTGGAGACTGATTTAGGTAATTACTCTTAATTAAATTAAGAGAAGATTCAACTCCCCTGAGAAATACTAAAATAACTCTCTCCTCTTCTCTATTTATTGTAAACTGTACACTCGTCTCTCTTGTAACTTTTAAAAAATCTCATCTTTAGTCCATTTTAAATTTTTTGTGTTATAATATTAATATTACCCATTTTTCAAAAAAAAAAAATTATTTTTTACAAAAATACTCTTTAATAAAAATGTTATTATTTTGTGATTAAATTTTGGTTACCCAAAATATCTTTTAACAAATTATTTTTTTATTGATTAAATTATATTTTTTTCAAAATATTTTTTAAAAAACTTTTTAATGATTAAATCATTTTTTTTAAGATATTCTTTAATAATTTTTTAATTATTAAGAAACTTGCTTTGTAAAGACGTGAAAGAATGAGATGTTAATTTTTTAAATTTAAAATTTATCTATTTCAACTTATTTTTAAATTTTGATAAAGTTGTTAATAATTTTCAATAGTTTTATGAAATAAATTATTTATTAATATTAACTATTATACATATTAATAGTGGTAAGATTTTTTAATTTAATGTTAAAATAATAAACATTAATATCAAAAAATTAATAGTAAAATACAAAAATAATTGTTAACCAAAATTTTGGTAAAATTATAATTTAATAATTAAAAAATTATTGAAGGGTAATTTAGAAAAAAAATAATTTAATCATTAAAAAATTTTTTAAAGAATTTTTGGTAAAAATAAAATTTAATCAGTAGAAAATAATTTTTTAAAGGATACTTTGGTAAAAAAAATTAATCACAAAAAAAATTGTTGTTCAAGGGTATTTTTATAAAAAATAATTTATTTTTTTTGAAAAATTAGTAAAGTTAATATTAGTTAACACAAAAAATTTAAAATGAATTAAAGAGGAAGTTTTTTAGAAGTTACAAGAGAGAAAAATATACCTTTAATAAAAAGGAGTAAAGAGTTATTTTAACATTTCTTAAAAAAAGGAGTGAATTTTTTTTTTTTAAATTAACCTATGATTGTGTGGTGATAAAGTTGAAAAAAAATTATATATACACAAAAGATTAAATCAGTCATTATTTATTTATATATAAATATATATAATTTAAATTATTTTTATATTAATAATTAATCTTAATATAAATTAATATGACTAGTTAAAAATATAGAGAATAGCTTGGTGTACCCGTTACATAATACATTCTATTTAGACAAATTTGCATGTACAAACAACCTTTGAGTTGATTAACAAATAAACAACTAACCCTAATCCAAAGTGAAAAAAATAATAATAAATAAAATGAATTTCTTATACGTGAAAGAGATAAAGCGAGTTCAAGCTAAGCGAGAGTGGAATGTAGATAAACCCTAACCACACGTCCAATTTTAGTACCTATACAAATTAGAAGTTATTATTATTATACACAAACTAAATAAGATTGTGAGTTATAACTCAAATGACATAGTCTTTTCATCTTTATCTAAAAATCTGGGGTTCGAGTTTTTTGAAAAAAAAAAAAATTAGATAAGATTGGGAGGCCACTCAGATAAATACGCCTAAAACGTCTTTTTTTAAAGATGTCTTTATGTTGTGTTTTAATTGGTTTTGGTATAATTTATTCGGTGTTCCTCATCACATATTATTAAATTCCTCAAAAGATTTTCTTTCCAAAAATAATAAAAAATATTTAATTTGGACTAAAACAAAAAAGATAATAGATTAACTATTAGATTTTTTTTTAAAAGATTATTTACATAAAAAAATATATCACATTCATCTATATATATATATATATATATAAAAGCTCTTAAAAAATTTTATAAATAAAAAAATAATTAATTTTTATTCGTATAATATATAAAATAATTACTATATTATTATTATATTATAGATTAAAATTTACTAATTTAAATTTTGTTTTTATTTTTAATATAAGCATTAAAAATAAATAATTTTTTTATAACAAGATATATTGTAATAAAATATATATAATATTAATTAGTTTTTAAAAAATTCTGAAAAGCTGGTTTTTTCTAATAAAGTGTTATTAAAAAATTAACATTATAAAAACTAATTTCAACCAATATGATATAATATGATATAATAGGTTATTAAATATATTTAATACAAAATACATTGAATATAAATTTTTATTGAGTTTAAATTTTAAATAATTTTTAATTAAATTTCGAATATTTTTATTTTAAAGAGTTAGAATATTTTAACATCATTTTTTCGTATCTTTTTAATTGAGTCTTTGATTTTTTAAATTATAAACCTTATTTATAATTAAGAGTAATGTTTTAACACCACCAATTAGTCACACATATAAAAATACAAGAACAATTCTATTGTCATAATTATAATCTAACTTTATAAGCAATACAATACAATGAAACTATATATAAGTAATATAACTAAATTTTATCTACATCTATAGTCACATTTCATAAATAATATAATTAAATTATATTTATGTTTATAATTAAAATATGAATAAAAATATAAAAAATTATCAGGATGGTTAATTTTTTTCATTCATAATTTTTTATTATTTTTGTTGTGAAAAATTTAATTATTTTAATAATTAATTATTTTTTAAAAAAAGATAATTGAATAACACAAAAAAGTCTTATTAAGAGTAATTTATTTATATATGATTAAAAAATAATTGAATAATTATATACGGTAAAAAATTAATATTATTAAAAAATAAAAATAAAATTTATTTTAAAATTAAAAATAAAGTTTATTTAAAAATAAAATTAAAAATCATGGTTTTTTTTCTTTTTTCCAAAATTTATCTACGAGTAATTCTATAAATATTTTATGATGAATAAAAATATTAAACTCATACTAAAATTTATTCTAATAAAATTTATTTTTATTCTACTAAACGTTAAATAAATTATTGAAAAGAATTTTGTTTCCTCCATTAGAGAAGAATGATAAACTTCCATACTTCTATTATGTTATGGCAATAATTTGGCCTGTTATTTTTTAATGTACATAATAATAATAATAATAATAATAATAATAATAATAATAATAATAATAAAACAAGTATATCACAGTAAAAAAGAAAGCACGTCACCAAATAATTTATCATCCGAATTATATATGAATCAAATTGATAATATGAGAGCTAACACTACAAAAATCGACAACAAAGTTAGAGACTTACAAAACCTTTCTTAAGATCATAGAAAAAAAATGTTTATATTTGTGTGATATACAAAGCAATTATCATATTATTATTATTATTATTATTATTATTATTATTATTATTATTATTATATTATTATTATTATTATATATATATATATATATATATATATATATATATATATATATATATATATATATATGAGCAAAAAAAGTCCAATTGTATGTTTTAAAGTAAAATTTTTTTTAATATTTGATTAAATGTTCTTGTATTTAGTACTTTTTTTTGCACTTTCTCTTAGTTAAAAATATAATCATTATAATTTTTTAGTTATTATTGCTAGGGGTGTTTACAGATGGGATATGGCTGAAATTTCGATCCAATCCGCACTAAACTCATTAGATCAAATTCGATATTCGCACTTTTTATGTTTGGATCAGATATCAAATATATCCATAAAATAAAAAATATAAAAAAATTTTATTTTTATAAAAAAAAGTCAATAATTTTTTTTGTTTACTTTTTTAAACATATTTACTTCTATCTGATTAGAGTGTGGATCCGATTCGATCCAATCCGATCATCTTACAGATCAGATCATATTCTCAAATTACAGATTAGATACGGATAAATACTGTGGATTTATATGGATATGATCTAATCTATGAACACCCCTAACTATTACTATAGGTTCATTGTTGGATTTATATGGATATGATCTAATCTATGAACACCCCTAACTATTACTATAGGTTCATTGTTGCAAAAGAATGTTTCTTTTATTATAAACTATTATTAGATTTTAATTACCATTAAAACAACTGAATGGTCAACTTAATTACCATTATTATATCCATAGTTGTAAAAACCGAACTGGATCGGTTGGTTCGACCAAAAAACTAGTGAACCGGACTAGAACTGGATTATAGTCCAGTTCAATTTACTCTTTGGACCGTTTAAGGAATAAAATCGGTGCAAACTGGTAAGAACCGGTGCAAACTGGTCTGAAAAAATTTTTAAAATGTCTCCACAAGGTCTCGAACCAAGAACCTTGGAGCAAAAGTAACCTCTACTTGCCACTTAGCCATTGCACTTCTAAGTACTATATTTGACAAATACTAATTATATAGTATACATAAATATCTAATTTAATTTAATTTTTGTTTTTTCTATTTTTAAAATTAATTATATTTTAATTATATACCATTATTAATATAAATATAAATTTCACTAAAAATTTATTAATTTACTTGATCTATTTTATTGCTAGTATTGTGATTAAGGTTATTTGTTTTGATATTAGTGTTAAAATCTACTGATATTATAGTTAGATGATAGGCTTTGTGAATTAATTATTTTTTTATTGTGTCAAAATAAAATACTATTGTAGTATTAAAATTTTATGGTTTTTTTTATATTAGTTATTTTTAGAAGTTGAGACTTGATTCTTCATAAAATGTTAGTGAAGATATGCATTTCAAATTTTAATTTTAAGTTTTTAACTATTTTATATTTTATATTTACGTGAGACTAGTTTTATCGGTTCAGCCACTGATTTATCAGTTGAACCAATAAACCAGTAAACCAGTAGCTTGATCGGTTCGATCACTGGTTCAGTTCTAACAATTATATTTCAATCTAATTTCAAAAATTTCGATTTACTCAATTTAATAGTTATGACTCACAATTGGTTCCTAATCAAGTAACAACAAATTATGTCTCCCAATTGGTTCCTAATCAGTTCTAACAATTATGTCTCCCAACTTAATAGTTATGACTCACATTGGTTCCTATTCTTATTTTTGTCACTGTCTCACAAAATCGTTAACGACATGCTGAAATGGACTAACGACTGCTACATTATACATTCTAGCGACTATTTGATGTGACAATTGAAATTTTTTTACCTTATTTTTTATTTTCAACTAAACACTTAAAACCCTAATATGAGTCACGGATACCTAAGTTAAAAAATCAAACTAAGTAAATTGAAACTTTAAAAATCAGATTAAAGCTCGAATATAACTTCAAAACAGAACTTTAACTTATGTAGTGATTAATTTAAATGAAAATCAAATAAATCAAAATTCAATATAATTTTTATCAATGTTTTTAAATTCGAAATTTCTATACCAAAATTAACTAGGATTTTTCTTTAAATTAAAAATTTAATGAAATAGTGACTTTAATTATCTTAACCAATGTCCTAATTAATTGCTTTTATGTCTTAAAAAAACCGTATATGTGAAAAAATAATTAATTTGTCTACTTTAATAAATAGTTATTTTACTAAAATGAGAAACTATTTTTTAAAAATTTTTAAGAACTAATTAATATTATATATATTTTGTTACACTACATTTAATTATAAAAATTTTATTTATTTCTAATACTTATATTAAAAATAAAAAAAATTAAATTAGTGAATCTTAATCTATAATATAATAATAATATAGTAATTATTTTATATATTGTACGAATATAAATTAATTATTTTTTTTATTTATAAAAATTTTTAAACGCTTGAGCTTGTTTTATATATATATATATATATATATTTTGATGAATGTGATATATTTTTTTATGTAAATAATCTTTTAAAAAAAAATCTAACAGTTAATCTATTACCTTTTTTGTTTTAGTCCAAATTAAATGTTTTTTATTGTTTTTGAAAAGAAAATCTTTTGAAGAATTTAATAATATGTGATGAAGAACACCGAATAAATTATACCAAAACCAATTAAAACACAACATAAAGACATCTTTAAAAAAAGACGTTTTAAGCGTGTTTATCTAACTGGCCTGCTTATCCAATGCCAAGACACAAACACTAAAAGTGCGTTTGATTTAATTTTTATTTTTAGTGACCAAACTCACCCTAAAATTTAAGCAACGGAAATGTCGGAGATATATAGATGTACAATTACGAAGGTTCATGCTCCATATTCCATATATAATATCAAATACGATAAGCAAATAATTAAATTGGACCAACATTCTATAATTGTAAATCATATTGCATTTGTAATTGATGAGAAAGGTTATAGCCGCCCACAGCCATGGATCCGATGAGTTAATAATTATGCCTCCTTTTGCTTCAAAAAATTATATATTAAAAATTTTATATAATTAATTTTTGTTAATATAAATTAAGACATTTTTAATAATTTTTAATAAAAAATATTATATATACATAAAAAAATTAATTACAAAATAAAAAATATATAATTTAATTTATTTTTTATATATATTTTATATTTTAATATCTGTTTTATACTAGAATGATTGTATAAAATAAATGAATGCGTTTATGTCTCAAACAGAAAAAGAGGCACATAGCCATGTGAGGTGTGTGCTTCGATCCCAAATATTCCTATTTGCATTCCCATCATTAAATCATTGATGATAAACAAAACAAATAGCAGTGGCCCATAGAGGAAGCGACACGTAGACGAGGATGTATTAACAGACAAATTAGGATCTTGTCGTTAACAATAATCATGTCATGCACGTTCTCATCACCCAACAATCTTGCTACATTCTTTATAGTTTATCCCTTTGGAGGGTGGCGACGACGTAACTCTCTTATCACCATTAACACCTCCTTTATTTATTTATTTATTTATTCTTTTAATTTGGACGTACACAACAAGCATGGAATTATTTATTTGTTAAGGAGTTTTTTTTTTCTTTGATCACATTATTAGTTTCTTATGATTATCTTGTCCCCCTTATTGGATAGATTATAGCAAAATACCTCAAACACACGAAGCAAGTATATCTATATATCATACTATTTAATATAAATTGTTTAGATATATTAGTTTTTTTTTTTTTAAAATACTCTATGCACACAAAAATTAGTCAGTAAATTTATCGTTATATATTTGTAAATAAATATATATATTGTTTAATTTGATTTTAATATATATTTTATATTTTAATAATATATATTTTATACAGATAATTTATTCGGTGACTAATTTTTTGTATATATATATATATGTAGTATAGTTTATAATTTTTAATGAACCTAAAACGTAAAAAAGATATTTTAAAATAGATAGAGTATGATATTTTATTAATCTATTTTTCTGATTAAAATATGAATTAAATATTAGAAATTTTGTGTTAATTAAGCTTTCCTTCATTGATAGATGGCTCTTATCTTTTATTAATCTGGCATTTGAGTTTGATATTTTTGTATGTCTATCAGGTGATTATATATATATATATATATATATATATATTGGATTTTCGATGTTACAGTAACAATGTATTATTATATTAGACTTTAAAAGTTGATAGTTAATTAATCTGTATTATTGTACAATTGTGACATAAGTATTTAATGGTCAAAATCTACTTAAAGATATATGAGGATAAAAAGACCACACACTTATTTATTAAGACCTAGCTAGCTAGTATAAATTGATGGAGTTTAAAAGAAATTATTATAATTGCAACTCATATCATTCAAACACCAATAAATTAAATATCAAATTACTGGACTAATCAAATGTTAATTCTATATATAAACTCTTTTTTTCCTGAGTTTTTTGTTTTTATAAAAAAAATAAAATTATGTATCATCTTAGCGAAGTATTTATAGAATAACGCGAGATGTATAGCTGCGTGTGACTCTAAGTTAATAAAAAAAAATTGAGGATAGAAAACAAATTACATTCTATACAATAATTTCATGTTTTACAATGAAGCATATATGGTGAATAAAAAATGCTACCAACACATCAAGAATCAACCACTAAATCACTGATGACAATATATATATATATATATATATATATATATATATATATATATATATATATATATATATATATTAATATATATTTCATATTTTAAGATATATTTTATATAAAATAATATCACATAACTAATAAAATTCATTATTTTGGACCAATACTTAGTCGACAAATATATTATTATATGTGATATCTAACAAATATGATATTAGTTAAATACTAAATTATAATTCTAAATGTAAATCATATACCCTAAATTATAGTAGTATAAAAATAAAATATTAACTTAAAATATAGACTAACATTAATAAAAAGTATTTATTTATGAAGTATGAATATTTCGTTGAGTTATTCTGTCTGCATGTCATCGGACACATTTTGAATACGATATTCATTTGAGATATGTGTTTGGTGTTCAATCGTGTCTTGATAAAAAAAATAAAAGAAATTCTTTTTTGGACACATTTGGACACACTTAAATACCATCATGTGTCAGCTGTCTAGACTTATTTTTAATATGTATTCTTAAAATGAGTTTAGAAATAGTATATATTATTATATATTAAAATAAAAAATATTTAAATATTTTATATAATTAAAAAATAATAAAAATAATTAAAAAAATTAATTTATATTTTAATTTCAATAAAATATTAAAATATCATTAATTTTTTTAAAAAAATATTTTATATTTTATATATATACCGTGTTCTTGTGTCTTATAAAAATTTAAAATTTGTGTATTTACGTGTTTCATATTATGTCGTGTCTTATATTCATATCAATATCAGTACATTATATGTATTTATCCTCTAACATTTTTTTTTAATATAAATGACTGATTTAATAATAAATTTTTTATCCACAGAAAACATCGATAATGATGAATTTAAGAATGTTGGTGGTGAAAAATTATATGAAGATTGAAGTCATGGACTTAATTAATTAAGTACTTAACGTAAGACTCACGAGCGATAATTCCGCTAAGTAATGGCAGCAACTCGTGCACTCTGCACTCACTCAATCATCTCTTTATTATTTCTTTTTCGTTTTGTAATTATGCCACTCCTTTTCGGTGCTAAGATTCTAATTGCTTCCTTAACTAGTAGAAGAGTACCTTCTTTTAGGGTCTTAATATACACTCCTAATTTCATTTTACTCATCATTATTTTATTTTCTCTTGATGAAAATTTAGTTGAACACCCTTAGTATTTAGTATTTAGTTGAACAAAGCTGTTGATAAATAAAGATGAAGGATTTGTGAATCTTATTGTAGGAAAGAAAAGAAAAATAATATTGATTCTCTATTTTTCTTATTATTTTTCAAATTATTTAAGATCATAAAATATATCTAACTAGTTTTTATATATTGCTAGAACAACTTAATGTCATAAGAGCGGTTTTTAAAACGAGTAGTGATTATCAACAAAACTTTCTTACTTTTTAACTCTATATTTGATATATGATTCATCATTCTATTTTTTTTTTAATGCCAATAAAAAAATAAAAGCTAAATTGATATACATGTGTTATGAGTTTATGACAAGAAACATGATCCCTAACCCTTTAAAATATATATGAGAAAAACACTTCTTACACATATGTTTATTTGGCCTGAAGAAAACCTGAGATAATGGTGTATTAAATTGGACAATTTAGGCCTTTACGTAGTATTGGATATGATATAGTGACCGACCTCTCACATGGGATTGAGTCAATGACTTTATCCAAATGATGTCTCTATACATTTCCTTGTCTTTTCTTCCTCTTTGCTTCATTGCCATCTCTTAATAATAAAATACTACCTTCAATACATTGTCAGAAAATAAACATTTATTATTCGTTTTCACTTTTGTCATCACGTAATTTTAAACTCTTAGCTATTTTTTGTTTTACAGAATCTCCTAACCCAATAAATTAAAAATTAATTCGTTATAAATTTATATTTTATTTAAAAATTTGTTATTAATCAATGACTTACTGTATCTACAAAGTAAAATTAAAATTTCTGAAACTTATTTAATTAGATTAGTGAGTTAATAACATAAGTTTTTTTTTTTTTTTGTGGTAGAATCGTAAGTTATTCTTTATTGATCTTGTGTTAAACTCTTACATGGAAGTGTTTTTTTTTTTTCAACAAATGTTAGCTAAAAAGTTTTTCTTTTTTTTTTTTGGGTCTTGGCTAAAAAGTATAAATAAACTAGAAAGCAAAAATATATGGGCTTTTATCTCAAAAAGCACACGTGTTATAATAAGAAAGGCCCATATGTTTTTAATCATATGAGCTTAGTTGTAAAAGTTTATTCACATGTTGGTACTGGAAAAGGCGTATCCTATTTAATCTCTCTAGAGGTATTGTCCAAAAAATCTCTCTTTAGAAGTGGCACGTAATAGATCTTGTCAAGAGAATTAGACGGAGAATGAATATTTTCTATAATATACATTTATAGTAATTAGGTCTTAATTAAAAGTTAAAACCCAATGTCTAATAATATATGAAGACATCCAAAATTCAAAGTACGTCATCGGTTAATCACTCCATTTACTTACAGAAATATAAAGACTTAAATATTCAAGTTATTTTGATAAAAAAATATCGACAATTAATAGAAAATGTCAAGCATCAGAATTGTTATTCATTAATGCATACAAATATATAATTCCAATCATGTATGTCTTAATAATAATAATTATTATTATTAATAATTATTATTATTAATAAGCCATGCTTGACTGTGAGTTATATTTTTGTATGCATTAATGAGAAATGATTCTTTAAACTGTGTTGCCAATTCGAATTCAGTTGTACAAGTAACGTTCCGCACCTTGGATCCAAATGTTAATCGCACAACGGCACAAGTAAAATTTAAACATTAATAATATATAGTAAAAAAAATAAAGAACTAAAAAAAAGGTATGGCAAGCAGTAAAGTTAACTAGAAGACAACACGTGAACCATTCCAATGTATTCTTACATTCACATTTATCACTATTCACATTATACATATTTAGTTTAATCAATAAAAATGATAGATTAATGGACATGTTAATAGCTACTAATGCACTAGTCCAAATAATGTCTATTGTGTATGTGGAAATAACATTTATTTTTTTATAAGAAATGGGGCTAAAGCCCAAGAAAACTACACAAACAACTCTAGAAAGAGAAGTATCAATGGCGTCTGCCATGAAATATGAAGAAATAACAGAAGGTGAACTAAAGAAAAAGTGGCATCCTAACTGCAGATTATGACCTTGTGCCGCCAGTCGATCAGCACAAGCATTTGCTTCCCTGAATTCATGATGAATTTCCCAAGCGGTAAACCTGTGACATCTGGAATTAATCGCAAGTACCCAAATTAGTACTGAAACATGCCAAAAACTTACCATCATGATCCCTTATGATACCACCGCAAGCCATCAGTTCCTTCTTTTGTGACTGAGCCATCAGTATTTAATTTGAAGAATGGCGAGGCAAAGGGCATCCATCTAATTTGTTTCTCAAAAAAGGAACCAACTCTACTCCTGGATCGAGAAAGCTCGGATTGTGCAAAATGGTAGTGTTTAGCTAGATGTAAAGCTGTCCAACAAATGGAATCTCCTTGCATAGAGTGGTCAGCCTCAAAGATGAACTTGTTCTGCCGAAACTAGAGGGTATTCATTGTGCAAACAAAGATCAGGGGCCAAGGAACACCTTGGTGGTGGGATTGAGCCGATAGATTTTCCAGGAGCCAAGAGTAGAGAGGCTTACTGAAAAAAGTATCCATATTCAATGAATTATCTATGCTCTACCATGTCTCGTGCACAACTTTACAATCTTGGAGGACATGGAGCACAGATTCAGGATAAAGACCACAAATACAGCAAAGATCATCCGGTGCCATTCTTCTTCGAAAACGAATGTAATTACAATCTTACATAGTTAAGCTAATGATAATAGTCTAGCTGCATCTCCCATATTCAATTCCGAACCCAGAGTGTCACACCTTTTGCATAGTATATACTATATAGCTCTTTATGACAAGGAAAACGTGGTATTACCAGATCTTGCTTTGTGAGAAGCGAATAAAAGTTTCAACAATTCATCATGATAGCGGGAGACAAAGGGGAGCCTTCGAGCAACAGTTGAGTTGTCTCTGTGTGACCTCAAGGTGACAGTTTCAAGCCGTTAAAACAATCACTGATATAATTATCAGGTTATAATGAGTACATTACACACTTTCGGTGGGGATGCTTGTGTACTGAATTGCCCATCATGACAACGGGAGTACTTGTAGCAGGTCAAAGGGACACACCTTTAACATGAAGATCACCCATATAATATGGATAGAATTCCCCCCCTGATTCATACTGTTGGCACTTCACAATTCTAGAAAGGACATGACCTCAGCCCTTTTATAGGGTCTTCAGAAGCTATAGCAGTAATACTCATGTTTTGATAGAATTTTCAAGTATGTTAGTCACAAATTTCTGACCTCAACTAAACTGTGTGCTGGTAGTTTTCTTAATCCCACCTCATTAACCATATCTCTTACCTGCTCTGCATCTCTCCACCTTCCCACTGCAGCATAAAGTTTGGCCAACAATACATAATTTCCAGTGTTTTCAGGCTCGAGCTCGAAAGCCCACCTTGCAGCTACCTCTCCCAGTTCAACATTCTCATGAACCACACAAGCACCAAGTAGTGCACCCCAAGCAGCGTGGTTAGGTGTTATAGGCATTGTTCTAATAAGGCTATATGCATCATTGAGTCGACCAGCACGACCAAGAAGATCAATTATGCAAGTATAATGATCAACATTGGGAATAGCATGATGTTGTTTAAGCATAAACTTGAACAAAGACAAACCCTCATCAACCAAACCTGCATGGCTGCAAGCATGCAGAACAGAGGTGAAAGTAACTTGATTCGGTTTCACTCCAGACTGTACCATTTGATTGAAAAGTGAAACAGCCATTTCACCATGCCCGTGTTTTCCATATGCAGAAATTATTCCACTCCAAATGATAATATCCTTTTCTGTCATAGGAATTATATTAAAAACCTGGTGAGCATATCCTAAACTACCACACTTGGAGTATATATCGACTAGAATACTTGCTACTTCAAGTCTGGAAAGAAATCCCAACTTTATAAGGTAACAATGCATGTTCATTGCCTGTTGTAGGTCGGCAAGAATAGCATATGCAGGAAGCATACTATTAAAGGTTACGTTGTCAGGTTGTACGTCATTCGCTAACATTTGTTTAAAAAGTTCTATTGCTTCTCTTGCAAGGCCATTGTGTATGAACCCAGATAGAACCGCATTCCACACGGGTGTTCTCTTTTTAGAGGTTTTCATGAACAGTTTATAGCTGAGATTGCCACAGGCGCATTTCGCATACATGTCAATCAAGGATGTTTCCACATGAACCTCTGAATCAAGCCAATGCCTTATTGCCCATGCGTGTAAGCACTTGCCATGTTTCAAAGAAGCCAAACTGCCACAGGCTGATAGTAGAGAAGTAATAGTTACTGAATTTGGTTTCACTCCTTCGCACTGCATCATCGGACAAAGCACCAAAGCACTTCTTGCATCGCCACTAATCATGTATCCATTTATCAAAGTTGTCCATGCCACCACATCCTTCTCCTTGATCCCATTCACTAATTTCCATGCCTCTTTCATATGACCACACTTAAAATACATGTCCAGCAATGCATTCCTGACTGTCATATTTTCCAAGAAACCCTTTTCCTTAACTAACAAATGAACCTCTTTCCCAAGCTTCACATTTTTCAAAAGCCCACAAGCTGGCAGTACTGAAACCACACTTGCACAATCAGGCTCTACACCCACATCCATCATTCTATTATACATCCTCAATGCTAACTCAGCACAATTATTCCGAAAGTACCCGTTAATCATTGTATTCCAAGACACCACAGTTCGTTGCTGCATCAAGTCAAAAACCAGCTGGGCTGCCTCTTTCTCCCCAGCATTCATATACATCGCCAGCAAAGAGTTCTGGACAAATGTGTCCGAATCAAACCCGACCCTCAATGTCCGACCATGAACTCCAACACCCATATCAAACAAGGACAAATCACTACAACCCTTGATGACTATTGGGTATGTGAAATTGTCAGGCGCAACATGGTCCGAATCAAGCATTTCGGCAAACAAGTTAAGAGCATTGCGGGGTCTTCCGATTTGAACATACATCCTCATCATGGTGTTCCAGGAGAACAAGCTCCGTCGGGGCAAATTATCAAACAGGTGGGATGCATAGGAAGCATGGCTGCATTGGGCGTAGCTTGTGGAAAGCATTGAGCAAAAATCAGAAGAGGAGAGAAGGCCAAGGGTGAGGATGAAGGCATGAAGCTTTTTGGTCTCAGAAAGTAAGTGAGATGCTGAATATCTTCGCAATAGCGATTCACACTTCGCTACAAGGCTCCCAAAGCTCTTGTCTTTATTTGAAACCTTAATTGCCCTATTCATTTGTTCTATTTCAAAACGCCTACAGAAAGGTAGAAAAGCCTTGCCTTTGGTATTTCTGAATGAAATGAAGATAGGTGCGACGAATCTTGGTCATTTTGGCACTGTGGCAAATACCAGCAACAATGCAACCTTGGATGGAAATGGTGGCCGTGGATGGGAATTTCTTGTTAATGTAAGTTCCTAGAGACGTGCAGAAAAACCATACTTGTCAGAGCCATAGCAGAAACTCACATCTAGGATGAAAATGGCTTAAGTAAATCAAACAAACACAAGGGAACTACAAGTGGACTAACCCCTATGATTTTTAATGACAATTGAAATCTCTATGTACAATTTTAGCATGAATTGCATCATGATCAGAGAACATAGGAAGAGACCATCTTAATGAATATTAATTTATAATGGTTACAAAGACGAGCATAAATAAGCAAGACCATGCTACAGTGATGATTCACATACTCCACAGCTAAACTTAAAGGATAATCTATTATGTATTAATGCTATGCCTAATAATGACACTGTAATATCCAGAGCCACTTCCATTGCGGCATTCAAACACCACGTCATGTATAAACAAGGGATTCAATAGCAAGATAAAAAAGTATTAAAGCTCAAAAGTTTAATGAAGATAATAGTTAATAGTTAACGTAAACAAAGGGGGGAAGGTGAAACCTTGAATAGCATCTCTAGGAGTCTTAAATCCCAAACTGATAGCTTTACAGGCCTCTGTCCCACCCACAATTTCTTCGAACTGCATCATAGAGATTCCAAGATGCTCATTAGTCATTAGTCAGTACATTACGAAGACAAAGTTTTCAATCCAAAATAAATAACCAACACATTATGGAGATAGCGCTGAAAAGGGGGTGGCTCGACCTTGCGTGGTGCAAGTAGCAGCAAGAAAGAGATGCACGAATTTTAATAACAAAATAGCAAATATTCATGCAATAAGAGTAAGTTACATTCATCAGCTATAGATTCCTCCTTCATTTATCTCGAAGTTAATTATAAACCATAAGATGATTCATGCATTTCATTTCATGGAAAGGGAAAATTCTTCAATTTCTCACACAATTTTTAATGGTCTTTGTGTTTTTTGTTTTGGGTAAATATTATGAATTGCATCCTTTTAGAAAATTTAACATAATCTTTATACCATCTTTTACTTTATAGCCATTATTATTCCTTTCACTTCTCAATAACGTATCAATATAAAACAAATTGATAGAAACATGTTTGGTTTAGTTTACAAGAGGAAAAGTAAGTAGTCTAATTGCTGGTCTTTAGTTGTTTTAGCTCCTACTTCCTAGTTGCTGTGAATTAGCTATCTGCTTGTTTCCTTTGAGCTGCACTAGCAAGCATAAGGGCAATAGTTCTTAGTCCTAGCTGCTGCCTATAAATACTAGATGATTAGTTAGTTTTAGTTTTGTGAATTTTCTGTTAAAACTGTTAGAACTGAAGAGGAAGAACACCCTCCATAGTTGGTAGTTCCAACCGTGTATTTGAATAAGGGAATCGTGATTTGCAATCCCTGGTTCATCAATAAAGCCTGCCGTTTCTGCTGCTCCCTGAACCTATCACAAATACATACCAACAAAATATAATACATCTTGGTAATGGTATTTTGGGTATACAATTATATCAGCAGTCAGATTTGTCCTCGGAGAAAATAAATCTCTATGAATTCAGTTAGGCTGCGTTTTTGTTTTTGGAGACAGGACAGAACATAGACACTGAGACAGAGACAATAGAACAGAGACACTAAAAATTATCTTTTATGTATTGTGTTTGGATATGATGGACAAGACACTAACGTAATGTCCAGTATTATGTTTGGATACACATGAACAAGACTAAAATATTAGGTAAAATGACTAAAATGGACATACCTCCCCTCCCTCCCTGTATCTCTTATCCTTGCCCTCCCTAACCCTTCGCTAAACTCTTCTCACTCTCTCAGGTAGGACCACTCTTCAACGCATTGCATTCCGTTTTACCATACCTCTCTTGATTGCAAGAATGTTGCCATTGTTCCCATTCTCATGAATCATGTTAAAGTACGCTCTTCTTCAAACCCCAAATTCTGTTTCCCACTCTGCTCTCCGTCTTTGCTTCCCTTCAAATTCATCCCTACACTCTCACTTTCAGCCCCCATCACTTGATGAAGCTGTTGATTCCTTCACTCGCTTGCTCTTTATGCGTCGCCCTCCATCCATCATTCAATTCACCAAGATTTTGGGATCTCTTGCCAAGACCAACCATTGCCCCACTGCCATTTCCCTTTTTCAGCAATTGCAATCCAGGGTAATCGCTCCCAACTTATTTACTTTGAATATCTTAATCAATTGTTGCTGCGGAATGGTTTGGATCACTCTTGCTGTCTCTGGTTTTGCAAAGATTTTCAAGAGTGATTTTCAGCCTTATACCGTAACATTGACAACAATCATCAAAGGTTTATGTGGTAACGCTGAAAAAGCACTGCACTTTCATGACAAAGTGCTGGCTCATGGATTTCATTATTAGTTTTATGAGCACTTCCATGTTGGAACACTATATTTTTTGTTTTGTCAATACAAGAAGAAATTTGTTATTGAAAAATAGACAGTGTTGTGAATCATCTTTGTTATTGATTATTGTTTCTGGTCATAATATTTGAGCTATATCTAGAATGGCTATGTATGTGTATGTGGATGAGCTTCATCATGAATGAATTTGGGTAATGTTTCCTATATTGTCTTTGCTGCAAGAAATGCTACTATCCCATTGGTCATATTTTACTGAAGAAAGAATAAAGACAGGGTTGATTGTTTACTCAAAATCAAACTCATGTAAATATGCATCGTTAGTTAAACCCTTAAAACTGGGTAATTAAGGAGCTAATGCTTAGCAGTATTCATAATAGTTAGAGTTGGTTGGGAGTTACGGGATTCTACTATTTTGTGCAGTTCTTGTTAGCTTGTTGCCCCCACTATAAAGAAAATATCCTCTATATATTCTTCTAATTATCATATCACCAAATCATTAATTCTTTCATTGATTCAGCTTCTGCAAATTCCAGTTTTTTTCTGTCATTCAAAGCCAAACTGAGCAAAGTTTCATGTAGGTGCAATATTAAATTTTGATCAAAATTTACTACCTGGATACTATTATTAGTACTTGACTATATGAATTGAGCTTATCATGAAATTTATGTGAGTTTGGTTTTACTCACGTGGTGGTTTCATTAAATTCTGCTAGCTGTATTTCATGGGTGACTTGGTGTGGATGTAACTACTCACTCTTTGGCCAGTTTCATTTATTATGCAGGTCTAGTTCCAGAGTTTCAATTGTTACTTTCGAATACTAAGTGTCTGTTTTCACTTTCTCATTAACAATTTAAGTGTATTTAAATATATTTAATTATGTATTGATATGTCAACAGAATTAACTTTTCAACACTCATCTCATCAATGGTCATTCAAAAAACTGGGTATTGATCATATATATCTTCTGACTATGTAACCAACTATCTGGAAACATACACAGGCTAAGTTCTTGTAATGTCAGGGGTGTGGTAAAAGATTAAGATGATTATAATTTGTAAATAAGACAGAAGCATAAGTTGTTACCCAAGTGAACTTGAATCTCTCCAAGAATCCAAATTCCATTTATCTTTGAATCCCTTTCCTAATTTCATAGAGTTCATTAAAAACAAATGGACCAGTTCATAATTAATATTACATGATATTGGTTAGCATAAACATACTAATATTAGAACAAATCAAGAATACCAACTGTGCAGTTGCTAGCATAAAAGTATATAATCAAGGCTCAAGCATTAACATATTTTTAAAAATCAGAACAATTTAAAATTAATAAATCAGGATTGGGACAAATAAAAAATATCTTCTTTTTTAAAATAAGTTATTTTAGTTAACATTTGTTCAGATTTTCAATTAAAGTAAAAAAAAAAAAAAATTAAAATCAAGAGTGGTTATGCTGGTATACCTGCAGGTGCTATTTCAGACGGCGGCGGCAACATGAGGAAGAGCCGAAGAGGTGAACACAGACAGGTCAGCAACGTGAGGAACGTGGAGAATGGTGAGAGGCGAGTTGGCGGCTGATGATGAAGTGTAATAGAGGAAGAAAGGGAAGGCGGCGGCTCTGGCGCCTGGTTGTCGCCGGTGATGGCGAGCTGCCAGGGGGGTAGAGGAACTGAGGCTCTGACTGTGCGGCAGGCACGCAGAGGTGCTGATGTTGCTGGATTCTTCATTTGTTTCGGACTTTCTTTGGAGTTTTCTTGTTGCGGGTTGGGCCTGGCAGACCGACCCGATCCGAAAGAAACCCGGGTGCAACACAAAATTCAAAACAGAAATTGCTTCCCCATCTCCCTCTCCTTTGCGATTCCTGCTGCTGCGTTTCCAGAAGGACAAGACGACGATGACCGCCTGAGGAGCACTACTTCTACCAGAGAACCACCGTGCCAGGTCGACGTGGAGCTAACGCCGGCAGGCTACCTAAAACACTCCCTATCATCGGTTAAGCCATCGGACCGCAGAGGATCTCTCCTTCCAGCGAGGTTCCTGTTTGGTTCCGACTAGGTTCCGCAAGCGCTCCGAGTGCTACGTCGTGTGTGCCGCCGGCGAGTTTGTTTGAGATGATTCTTGGTACTGTGATACCACCGGCGCAACGCAGCGTTGTTGCGCAATCTTCTCTCCCGGGAGCTTCCTCACGGCCGAATCGACTCTCAGTTTGGACTTTGGAGTTTGGACTAGCTATTTGTGGATTGGATGTGCGTTAAATCAAAGTTTCGGAAACGGAACCGGTTAATTACTAATTTATTAGTTGGAAAAACTACCAAAAGTACCATGAAGTTTACAAACGTTGACAAAAGAACTCATAAACTAAGAAAATTAACGCTGTAACCATGAAAGATGGGTTCCGTATCACAAAAGTATCAAAATTTTAATTTTTTGTTGATTTTTTAATAAAATTCCTAAACTACCCTACACTCAACCTCAATTCACTTTTTCAACCTTTCATAACTCAATTTGCACCAACTCTTGTCATGGAATCCAAAACTACTCCTACAACAAACCAGACCGAAATCAATGGTAGTGGTGGTGGTGGTAGAGGATCGGACCTCAACCGATTCACTCATAAGTTTATAATCCATACCCAAACCAAATTAATCAAACACCAAAAAATATTCAAAACATAAAAATTTTCAAATCCATTCATCCAATTTCAATTCACTTTAGCAAAATTAGAAATAGAAAAAGCCATCAACCATAAAAAATCAACAAATTCATTCATCCAATTTAAAATTTATTTCAGCAAAAATTAGAAGTAGAAGTAGCCATCAATTGGATCTTCTGTAAATCAATCTCAGCCTTCATAAAAAATAGAAGCAGATTTAAAAAAAAAATAGAACAGTATCATTTTAGTAGTAACTAAATCAATTTCTGAAAAGAAGAAAAATAAAATAAAAATGTTTTAAAAAAAAACATTTTTCTTCGCCGGCCGACTGTAACATCTTCAATGGCAGAACCTCCATCCACAGTGCCGCCTCCCTTTCTTCTCTGATTTCTCTTTACCGAACCCGCTTTCTGCATGCAAGAGTACCACGACCCCTCTCTCTTCTCAGGTGTGCGACGACGGTGTTCTCCTCGGCTGGGTCAGACACGCCACGACGACGTTCTCCTCGGTTGCAACAGGTGCGCCACGGCAACATTCTCCTCAGGTTGGGTCACAGGTGTGCGATGAAGGTGTTGTAATCACCTTAATAGTGAGAGGGAGAAGCAGTGAGAGGGGAAGAGATTGGCGGTAATGGAGTAGGTGGGTGGCGGACGACAATGAGGAGGTAAGAGGAGAGTTTCTGTGACTCTGTGAGGGTTTCTGAGGGATAAGTGAGGAGAGAGGAAGAAGAGAAGAGAGGGAGTAACGGTAGAATGGGATTAGGGTGGGGTAGTTTAGGAATTTTATTAAAAAATCAACAAAAAATTAGGATATGGATACTTTTGTCATACGAAACCCATCTTTCATGGGTACAGCGTTAATTTCCTTAGTTTATGGGTACTTTTATCAGCGTTTGTAAACTTCATGGGTACTTTTGGTAGTTTTTTCTTATTAGTTTATTGATTTAATTCGTTCAACGTAGATTAACAGAAAAAAATATTTTATAATAAAATAATAAATAAAATATCGGTCCCATTTTGTTATTAATAGTATTTCTGCCAACTTTTGTCAATTCTTATTTATAATTGTGTTTAATGGAAGTGTTTTCGTGGATGTGTCTAATAAAAATATTTTTTTTATGGCTGTGTTTAATAGAAGTGTCTTTATAGATATATTTTCTGGATGTGTCTCTTTATATATATGTTTAAAATATAATAATTAATTATTATTGGCAATAAGTTAGCAGATAATATGTTAGTACCCTATACTTTTCCATAAAATATAAATAAATATACTAAAACATAATTATAGTCTAGTATAAACATAATTATTTAGATAGATGAGTGGTTATATCTGATTGGATAGAATAAGGAACGAAGATGTAAGAGAGAGAGAGTTGAAGTAGCCCTATTATGAGAAAGATGATAGAATTGCGTCTTTAGTGATTTGAATATTGATGAGCAGATATTTTATACGTTTTTTGACATCATTTTCATATAATTTTTAGTACTTTTTATTTAGTTTTTATTAAGTTTTTATAGGTTTTAGTATTAAATTCACATTTTTTAATTCTACTGAGTTTTTTTGTTTTTGGACAATTTCAGGTATTTTCTGGCTGAAATTGAGGAGTTGGAGCAGAAGTCTGATTCAGAGACAGAGAAAGTACTGCAGATGCTGTTCGGATTTGACTTGCCTGTATTCGGAAGAGCTTTTCTAGAGCTATAGAAGTCCAAATGGAGCGCTCTCAACGGCTATGGAAAGATGACTTCTAGAGCTTTCCAGCAATATATAATAGTCCATACTTTGCTTCAGATTAGAAGGCCCAAAATTGGCGTCCAACGCTAGCTTCCTGCCCCCTTCCTAGCGTCCAGCGCCCAAAGAGCAGAGACCAAGGTACAAATGCCCAGAGAGGACCCCCTAGCTGGCGTTCCACGCGCAAGATACCTCATAGCATGTGGATCTCATCAAAACTCAGCCCAAACACTCACCAAGTAGGTCCCAAAAGTGGATTTTAGCACTAAATAGACTATTTTATCCTTACTATTCATTTGTTTAGTATTTAAAGTGTATTTTACATAATCATTGAACAACACGCATACCATTCAGTCCTATTTTCATTTTTACTTTGTATTTTTACTTCAGTATGAGTTTCTAAATCTCCTAGGTTGAGGGGAGGAGCCCTACTGAGTCCTATGAATTAATAAAAGTATTTCTGTTTCTTCTTCGATCCGTGTTTGATTTACTTCTAAGATGTATATCCGATCTTCATCGTGGTGAATAGGATGATCTGACAAATTATCTCTGTTCATCACATTAAGACGAACGTGCCTGACAAACACCCGCACCTACTTGGGTTCGTGTGAATACTTGGCAGGAAAGCACGAGCCAACAACTATGTTTATACATCTCTCAGACTGTTAATCCATGACTTCGTTAGGGACTTCTTGAGACACCAGTTTAGCCGATTTCCAGGAAGATTAGGGTCTCCATGGTATAGGCTAGAATCCAAAGAAGTAGCGTTCTCTGATCCGGAAGATTCGACCTTGTCCGTGGCGCTTTGAGTAGGATCGCTAGGAGAATGACTTGCTAGCGCTTCACCCTTCGTCAGATTGGATGACCACGGCCAATGGCGTTCAATCTGTAGCAGAGGAGATCAATGACCACGGCCCATGGCGTTGATCACATACAGCCTGCCATAGAAGAAGATCATTCACAACCAGAGAAAACAGTAGTACCAGAGTTAATTCAGAAAGACAACGCAACTCCAATCCTTAACCATATTCCTATTAGTATTTTCTACCTCTTTTGCTTTATTAGTTATATGTCTTCATAGTTTCACAATCAACAACCTTCTGATTGTGCCTGACTAAGACCTGCAAGATAACTGACGTTGGGATTTTTTATCAGTAAAAAATTTTATAAAAATAGTTGCGTTGTAGATATAGTTTCTAAACCAACAGAAATCCCTTCGTACAAAAGTTTTGGTTGTCACAAGTAACAAACCCCTAAATAAATTGATAACCGAAGTATTCAAACCTCGGGTCGTCTTCTCAAGGAACTGCAGGGAAGTATGTTCTTATTATTGGTTATAGAGGTTGTAAATTGGGGTTTTGAGAATGAGGAGCGAATGGTTTAATTAACAATTAAAGTAAATGAAGAACAAGTAATTTAAATGGCAAGTAAAATAAATAGATGACTGTAAATAAACTTTTAGCAAGGTATGAGAAATTAGAGGTCCTATCCTAGCTATCCTTATCAATGATGATGAAAATTGAATCTTAATTCCACTTTGTTAACCTTTATTAAGGCAAAGGAAAGTCAAGGGATTAATTGGTTTGATCTTCGGATCCTATTTATTTCCTAAGAAAAGATTGGGATTATTGAAGTTTAATTTAATTAACAAAGATAACAATTATCAATCATGTTTGAGTTTGATAACTCCTGAGTTACTGATTTCTTAACCAAGACCAAAAGGAGAAAAGTAAATCTACTGGAATAAAAATGTCTTCAGATGGGAATAACAATAATGTAAATAAAAGAAAGCAATAATAAATTGAAATACCTCAAATAACATTAATTCAAAGAGTAATCTGTAACATAGAAGAATTCATAAATAAAATTGGGAAAATAATAAAAAGGAATATTGAACCTGATAAAAAGAGATAATCCTGAAAGCGCATAAAATCCTAAATCTAAATCCTAATCCTAAAGAGAGAGGAGAGAATCTCCCTCTCAAAACTAAATATAAATCATGGAAAACTAACTAATTGGAGACTCTCCTTGAATGGATGCATTCCCCCACTTCATAACCTCTGGTCTATGCCTTCTGGACTTGGATTTGGGCCAAAAAGGGCTTCAGAATTCGCTATGAGCGTTTTCTGCAATTTCTGGTGCGTGGCCTCTGTCACGCGGTCGCGTCAGTCATGCGGCCGCGTCAATGCTTTTTCGCGCTGGCATGCGGCCGCGTCGCCCATGCGATCGCGTGGCTGCCAGTTTCTTCAAAAACTCTGTTTTGTACTTTTCTTCCATTTTTGTGTGTTTTCTTTCCATCCTTTAAGTCATTCCTGCCTTAGAAGATCTGAAACTACTCAACACACGAATCACGGCATCGAATGGAAATAAAGGGTAATCAAAATAATTATTTTTAAGCATAGGAAACATGTTTTTCACATACATCACATAATAAGGAAGGAAAAGTAAAACCATGCAATTATTATGAATAAGTGGGTGAAAGATTGAATAAATCACTCAGATTAAGCACAAAATATATCATAAAATATGGGTTTATCAACCTCCCCACACTTAAACAATAGCATGTCCTCGTGCTAAGTCCAAGAGTAATGTTAGGTTAAAGTGGTGGAATGCCATGCAATGCAATCTAATCTAAATGCAACTACCTAGATGCATCATGCAATTCTAATTTTTATTCACTTGTATATAAAGCTTGCATGTAGTTGAATTAATTCACATTCTCAAGGAGTCATATATATATATATATATATATATATATATATATAGCCAAACCTTAGATAGTTGATAAAGTGCCTTTACAATTGAAATGGGAGAGAAAAACATTTTATAAACTTGCAAGACAATTAATAATTTCAGCAGAGATATATGTTAATGAGCTATTGAACCCTCACTGGATTTTGTGTTTACTCTCTAGTCACTCAGTGTTTATTGGGTTAATCACTCTATTCTTCTTTTTATTCTTACTTTCTATAACTTTGTTCTTCATCTAATCAATCAACAATTATAGAATATAGGCATACAAAAGTCATGAGGTCTTTAATTAAGGTTGTAATGGGGCCAAGGTAAAGGTAAAGGTATATGTATAAGGCTAAGTGAGCTAATTAAGCGAATCCTTGATTAGTCTAAGATCTCACCTAACATACATACTTTGTAAAGCAAAACTTCTTTACCTATGTTCCCACTTTTTTCCACTTTTGATGTTACATGCTCATACTTTAACTTTTGTCCCATGTGCATTTATTTTGCATTTAGGGAATCTTTTTGTGTCCCCTTTATTCCAATACTGAAAAATAACATTTTTTTATTGCACATGGTAATTCAATTATTTGATTTTACATGAGCATGCTTCCCAAAATTTTTATTTGAATAATTTTATTCTTTTCAACTTTTCTACCTTTTGTTTTTATCATCCATGTTCCCAATAGGTTTCCCACACTTAAACAATTACACACTTTCTATCTTAAGCTAACTAAGGATCCAACTTGAAATTTTTATTTTGTTTTTCTGCTTAAGGCTAGTATTGTGCCTTATAGAATAAGAGGGGATTTAAAGGCTCAAGGGGGCTAACAAGGGTGATGTAAAGGGTAGGCTAATTTGGGATAAGTGAGCTAAAATTAAACAATGGCCTCAATCACTCTCTTGGTATGTATTTCTATTCTATAATCGGACATATAGATTAAAACAAAGTAAAGAACATCAGAAAAAAAAAGAAGGGCGGAACACACAGGAATAAAAATTATGGTTTGAATGTAACCATACAATTAAGCTCAAAACTCACAAGCTGTGTGTTCTCTAACTCAAAAATCATATATCAATTATGTATGTCATGCAAGTAAAATTAAAAGTTCCCATTATTCTCAATGTAAAACTTAAGGTGGCTTTAAAGTTCTAGTGTTTCTCCTTAATGAAATGTTGTAAAAAAATTAACTAACTAATATGTAATGCTACATATACAAGTCGTGTGGATTGTTTCTTATTATGTTCAAGTTCCTAGTTTACTCTCTTTTTATATTTTTCAATTTAAACTAAGCTATCTTATGCTAAAAAGGGTAAACTATACTAATTAATCCACAATTTCTATAACTAATAAGTTAGAATTGCTACTAAACTAAGTGGCTAAAATATGAACTAAAGTGCAAAATGCAGAAATAGAGTAAAAATACATAAAAATAGCAATATATAAGTACTGAGAAAATAAAAATAAAAATAAAAAAAATACAGAAAAGTAGCAAAATAAAATGAAAAAGTCTGTAGTGGTCACCAAAAGAATACGCCAGAGATGGCGACCTCCCCACACTTAAAATGAAGCATCGTCCCTGATGCTCACTCAAGCAGGGTATGAAGGGGTGTCATCACTGGAAGGACGGATAGCTAGAGTCTCTGTGGTGGCGGTCTGAGGATCTGCCTGCTGCAGAGGAGGTGCTGACTGGATAGGGATCTCGGAGTCTACAGCCTAAATCTGAGGCGGAGCCTCCTGATGTGATGCGGCCTGCCGTGTGCCTGCCTGTGCAGCCTCGCTCTGTGGATGGGTTTCTGCCTCGTGATCATCCGCCTCCTCCTCAGATGCCTCGGATGGTGTGTCAGGCTCGGAGGGGATGTCGCCAGATCGTATCATCAGCTTCAGGTGCTCATAGCGTCGCTTGTTGCGATGCTCCATCTGGTCAAGCCGTCGAAATAGGCGGTGCACTAGGTGATAGATGGGCTCTGAGGTAGGTGGAGGTGCAGCGGTGGTAGCAGGGGTAGCTGTGGAAGAAGAGGGGCTGGCAGATGGTGTGGCTGTCTCAGCAGTAGCAGTGAGGAATGGAGGTCTGTAGCCTAAAGCCAGAAAGTTCCTACTGTGAGGGATAATCTTCTTACATTCTGCAGCAGGTGGCTTCTCATCAGCATCCTCCCAAGGCACGTCAGCTCGACGGCCTAGCTGTGTAATCAGATAAGGAAAGGGAAGAGTGCCTCGGACGTGGACCCTGGCCATATAGTACCGGATAAAGCGTGGCAGGTACAGGTCCTTACCCTCCATCACACACCATAGGAGGGTGATCATAGCGGCAGGGATCTCTGTCTCACGGGTACTCGGCATAATGAAGTTGCTAAGTATCTGATGCCATGGCCGAGCCTCATCATTTAAGTAAATTCGCTTGATTCCCTTTGGCATGGTAGTGTTCTGACCCATAATCCAAGAAACGGTCGGGTCAAGGGCTATCCTGGCCTTGACTGCATCCCAATCAAACTTCATGAAGCGCATATCCTCCTCAGCTCTTTGATAACCATCCAGCTGATCAGATTTAGGCAGAAGTTTCAGAACATCTTCAATGGCCTCTTCAGTGACCAGAATCTGCTTCTCTCTAAGGTTCACTGCATCTAGAGAAGTCTTGAAGTAATTGCAGTAGAATTCCCTTACCCAAGATGCATTGACCTCAGTCAGGTTTCTCTCCAGGAAGAACCAGCCTCTTTGTTTGATCTGATCAGAGGTGTATTACTGGAGTTCTTCTGGGATCTTCAGAGTCCTCTCCAGGTACAGGTTCCTGGAGGTTTCAAACACCGGATACTTCAGCTCACATTATCGGTTTGCAAACTTTACTAGATCAGTAGCAGGGAGTAGCTGGTCGGCCTTCTCCTGCGGGGTAAAGTTTTTCTCCCGCCAGGAGTCATCGTGCATGATATCCATGATGGACATAGCGGATTCTCCTCTTTTACGTTTGCCAGTAGTAGCCTTTGCTTTTCCTTTTCTTTGGCTAGCAGACATCCTGAAAGACAGAAAACCAGGATATAAAAAAAATAGGAAAACGAATAGGCAAATAATCAAAAGAAACACAAAGTGGCAAAGTAGCAATAGAAGAGGAGATTGAGTTAAGCAAATTTGCATTAAGGATTGTACAAGAGTTAGAATACGGAGAAGAAAAATGTCACAATCCAAAATGTACTTCAGTTCAAGTTAATTAGAAAAAGTATCATCATGCCTTGGTTAGAATGTTAAAAGAAAGTGAAAAACCAGAAGAAATTTTTTTTTGAAAGGTTAGGTTTGGTTAGAAACGAGAAATAGTTTAGGAAGTTAAAATTAGTGAGTTAGTAAAAAGTGGGTAAAGTAAGTGGCATCATGATCATATTCCAAGTAATAGGCATTCACAAATAGAAGCTATAGGTAACTCATATCCAAACAAGGAAATTAAGTTGATGATGATTCAGATAGATATAGAAATTGCGAATATTGGAATCTAAACATCAAAAATGCAGATTAAGAACCAGGAAATCAAAAAGAATAAGAAAGCTTGCCCTAGCATTCATGAATTGGTTTGGTAAAAGCAGAGTAAAGCAGAGTTTAAATAGTCAAAACTAAAACATGAATGAAAGTAAAAAACAGTTTATAGAAATTTGGGCAGCATTCCAGCTGAAATTGGATTGTCCCAGAAAATAAACAGCAATCAGAATAGTTTATATGAATGAAAATAGATTGCAATTAAAGAGTATGAACAAGAATGAACTTGAAGAACAGCATATGAACATTATTAACATATAGCAACAGCAGAATTGCGAAAATTATAAAACAAGAAACACGAACAGCGCAATTAAACAAGCCTAAATCCACTAACCACATCCTAGGCTACCTAACAACCTAAAATCCACTACAACATGCATAACTAACTAGCCTAAATATGAACATAAACAGAAAAATATGAATTAACTACGAATGGATAGAAGGGTGGCGTTCGTCGGAACCTGGTAGGCGAATTAAGGAGAGTGGGGCAGAAAGGTGGCTGGGGGATAGTAGCGGTGGCGTTGGGCGCGGCGGAGGAGGGTGGCGGAAGCAGCGGCGGTTGCTGTTTGGAGGCAGGGGCTTCGGGAAGGGAAATGGGGGTGGGGGGAAAGAGAGGGAAGGAAGGGAAGAGGGGGCTTGGGTGGCGGATGGGGGCGTGGCGGTGACGGCGGCGCGGTGGGGTGGTGATCGCGGAGGGGGGCAGTGGCGGTGGAGGGAGGAAGGAGAAGGAAGAAGAAGAAAGAAGGGGAAGGAGGAAGGGGGTGGGTGGCGACGGGGTCTGGGTGGTCGGCGGGGTGGCGGCGGTCGGTGATGGTGGCTGGGTGGTGGTTGGGTGGTTGGAGAAGAAGAGAAGAAGAGAGGAAGGAGAAGGGTTTGGGGGGGCGCGAATGGTAGGGTTCGCGTGACTGGGAAGGTTATAAATTTGAATCCACGCGATCGCGTGGGGCACGGGGTCGCGTGGCTGGAGTGAAATGGGGGTCGACGCGATCGCGTGAGTGGCGCGATCGCGTGGGATAGCTAAAAGAGTGAATGACGCGATCGCCTGGGGAATGCGATCGCGTCGCTGGAAATTGTGCTAAACGCACGAATCTAGCGTTGTTTCAGCGCAACTCTCTGTCTCCTTTAAGGGTGTTGTGTAATCCATACGACGCGATCGCATCGCTCACGCGATCGCGTGGGATTGACGTTGTGCAAGTGACGCGATCGCGTCAGGGATGCGATCGCGTGGGCCGTTTGTGCGAAACGCACAATGGCCGCACGATTCCAGCCTAACTTTCTGGACGTTGGATCTTTATGCCAGTTTCCAGATCACGCGGCCGCGTGAATGACGCAATCGCGTGGGAAGTATTTTTCGCAACTTGACGCGATCGCATGAATGATGCGGTCGCGTCGCACACCCTTTTTTTTTTGTGCAAAATGTAGAATGCAATGCTAATATGAATGTTATGCATGATTCCAGGTTCAATGAAGTAAAATAAAATAAAACTCAAAAATAAACAAAATGGAATAAAATTAAAATTGAAAAAAAAGGAATGATCATACCATGGTGGGTTGTCTCCCACCTAGCACTTTTAGTTAAAGTCCTTAAGTTGGACATTGGATGAGCTTCCTGTTATGGTGGCTTGTGCTTAAATTCATCCAGAAATCTCCACCAACGCTTGGAATGCCAATAGCCTCCGGGGTCCCAAACTAGGCATGTAAAGCTTCTGAGCAGCTTCAAATAGATTCTCAGGCTCCCGGGGTGACGAGTGTTAGAATAGATTCCAGGATCCCAAACTTGGCTTTTAAATCCGCCTTCGTCTTGATCTATATTTTTTCGTCCGGGCGGTTTAGAAATTAGATTCTCACCAGAATAACCAAACATTTTCCGAGATCCATTTGATAGATCATGATGCCAATCCGCACACTTCGAGTCGAAGCGTGGAACCTTATTGAACCTTGTGCACCAGCTCTGAGTACGAGCCATTTCCCTTTTACTCTTAAAGCCGCAGAGAGCTCTAAGCTGGCCATCTGTTTCAAGCAAACCATATTCAAGTGGAAAAATAAAGCTAAAGGTTAAGGATTGTACCCACTTGAAGCTTGTATTGGGTAGTAATGGCCTTGGGATAGGTGGTTCCAGTGGTTCTGTGAGTTTTACTCCCTTGTGCTCTTCTGTGAAATTCTTCACTTCTTTGCAAGGTTCTTCAAATGTATCCATGTCCTGATCAAGGCCTTCTATGTCTTCCTCGTCACTCAAGTCATAAATGGGAGGTTGAGAAAAATCTACCTCTGTATCATCTTCGTACTCGCTTGGGAAAGATTCTTTGATCTCAGAGAATTCACTCGCGGATGCAAGTTCATTACTAGAAGAACTGGACTTGTGACTATCATCATCAAGAGAATTTGCTTCTTGGGTCATTCCATCTAGTTCTTCATAAGAGACTTGCCTTGGGGTTGTACACTATCCTCTTTAGCATCAATTGTAACGGCCTTGACAGAATTCTCCACAACTCTGGGTTCCCATGGAAGTTCAGCGTCTCCTAAGTCTTCAACCAACTCTTCTTCTTGTATAATGACAGCTTCCTCCGCTTGTTCTAGTACGAAGTTATGCTCTGTCTTGTCCACTGGAGTTTCTAATATCTCGTTCATGCTACGCTTTTCATTAGATTGCCCACATGGGGCTCTAGGAGGCCCTTGAATGTTCGAACGTCTAGAGGATAATTGACTTATTGCTTGCTCCAGTTGATGAAGGGTTGTTTGAAGTTGATCTACTGTTCCCTTGAGGCGAACTTCTGATTCTCGGGGTGATGGATTTGGACGTGGTACATTGGGAAGTGGTGGTGTTTGGGAGTAATTGGATTGGAATCGGGGTAAATGAGGATTATATGGTGGCGAATGGTGAAAAGGAGCTTGTGAGTGTGGTGGTTCAAGGTTGTGTTGAGAGGATGGCCTATAAGCGTAGGGTGGGGCTTGTTGGTAACTACGAGGTTGTCCACCATGTCCATTACCTTGGTATGCATTGTAGAATGGTCTTTGTCCATGATATCTTGGAGGGTGTTGCTGCCAAAAGGGTTGATCAGATCCTCTTGTCTCCATCCATCTTTGATTGCTCTGACCTTGATGCATGTTCCTGTTATAACTTTCATTCCTTTCAACAATATTAGAACCAAACTCAAAGCGAGAGGCGTGAGAATTCACAGTAGCTAATGAAGATAAAAGAAGAAAATAAAAACAAATAAACACGTAAAAAAAATAATTACAATAACCAATAATAAGGCACACGATTGCAATTTCCCGGCAACGGCGCCATTTTGACGTTGGAATTTTTTGTCAGTAAAGAATTTTATAAAAATAGTTGCGTTGTAGATATAGTTTCTAAACCAACAGAAATCCCTTCGTACAAACGTTTTGGTTGTCACAAGTAATAAACCCCTAAATAAATTGATAACCAAAGTATTCAAACCTCGGGTTGTCTTCTCAAGAAACTGTAGGGAAGTATGTTCTTATTATTGGTTATGGAGGTTGTAAATTGGGGTTTTGAGAATGAGGAGTGAATGGTTTAATTAGCAATTAAAGTAAATGAAGAACAAGTAATTTAAATGGCAAGTAAAATAAATAGATGACTGTAAATAAACTTTTGGCAAGGTATGAGAAATTAGAGGTCCTATCCTAGCTATCCTTATCAATGATGATGAAAATTGAATCTTAATTCCACTTTGTTAACCTTTACTAAGGCAAAGGAAAGTCAAGGGATTAATTGGTTTGATCTTCGGATCCTATTTATTTCCTAAGAAAAGATTGGGATTATTGAAGTTCAATTTAATTAACAAAGATAACAATTATCAATCATGTTTGAGTTTGATAACTCCTGAGTTACTGATTTCTTAACCAAGACCAAAAGGAGAAAAGTAAATCTACTAGAATAAAAATGTCTTCAGATGGGAATAACAATAATGTAAATAAAAGAAAGCAATAATAAACTGAAATACCTCAAATAACATTAATTCAAAGAGTAATCTGTAACATAGAAGAATTCATAAATAAAATTGGGAAAATAATAAAAAGGAATATTGAACCTGATAAAAAGAGATAATCCTGAAAGCACATAAAATCCTAAATCTAAATCCTAATCCTAAAGAGAGAGGAGAGAATCTCCCTCTCAAAACTAAATCTAAATCATGGAAAACTAACTAATTGGAGACTCTCTTTGAATGGATGCATTCCCCCACTTCATAACCTCTGGTCTATGCCTTCTGGACTTGGATTTGGGCCAAAAAGGGCTTCAGAATTCGCTATGAGCATTTTCTACAATTTTTGGTGTGTAGCCTCTGTCACGCGGTCGCGTCATTCGGAGTTTTCCTTGTCACGCGGTCGCGTCAGTCATGCGACCGTGTCATATGTGTTTCGCTCGAGGTGCGCGGTCGCGTCAATCTTGTGGCCTCGTCAATGCTTTTTTGCGCTGGCATGTGGCCGCATCGCCCATGCGATCGCGTGGCTGCCAGTTTCTTCAAAAACTCTGTTTTGTGCTTTCCTTCCATTTTTGTATGTTTCCTTTCCATCCTTTAAGTCATTCCTGCCTTAGAAGATCTGAAACTACTCAACACACGAATCACGGCATCGAATGGAAATAAAGGGTAATCAAAATAATTATTTTTAAGCATAGGAAACATGTTTTTCACATACATCACATAATAAGGAAGGGAAAGTAAAACCATGCAATTAATATGAATAAGTGGGTGAAGGATTGAATAAATCACTCAGATTAAGCACAAAATATATCATAAAATATGGGTTTATCAATAACCATAGCTTGCTTCAAACTACAATCTCTGTGGGATCGACCCTGACTCGCTCAGGTATTACCTGGACGACCCAGTGCACTTGCTGGTACAACAGTACGAAGGTGTGGGGAATCGTGCTACCAAGTTTCTGGCGCCGTTTCCAGGGATTGTTGAGTTTGGACAAACTGACGGATTGTCTTGCTCCCTAGATCAAGTAATTTATTTTATCTTTTTTTAGTCTTTCAATTTTTTTTTTCTTCTTCCTTAATTTTTCGAAAATTTTTAAACATTTTCTAAAAACCTTTTTCAAAAAGTTTATTTTCAAGCATCCTTAGCTTTCTGCTTGAGAGTCTTTGTTTGTGTTCTTGTTGAGTCTTTTATTTTTATTTTCTTTTTCATTAAATTTTTGAAAAATCAAAAACCTTTTTTAAAAATATTTTTATTTTCTTTGTTTAATTCTTATTCTTGGTTAGAGTCTTGTGTTTATGTTCTTGGTAAATTTTTTGCTTCTTTGAGTCTCTGTATTTATTAATTACAGCAATTTTTGATTTTTTGGTATCTTGCTTTTAAAAACTTTTCAAAAGTAATTTTTTTTTTTAAATCTTGTGTCAAGTCTTTAAGTTTAGTGTTTTCTTGTTATTTTTCTTTTAATTTTCAAAAATTTCGGCCAAGCCCAAGAAACTTTTGACTTCCGTTACCGTTGTTGGTCTTTCCCATTTCATCACTGCCTCTACTTTCAAAGGATCCACTGCTATTCCTCCTTTGCTCACCACGTGACCTAAGAACTTTACTTCCTCCTTCCAGAACTCGCATTTGGACAACTTAGCATACAATTTCCGCTCCTTTAAGATTTGTAACACAATTCTCAAGTGTTCCTCATGCTCCTTCACCATCTTGGAATAAACTAAGATGTCATCTATGAAAACTACCATGAATTTGTCCAAAAAGAGACGAAATACTCTGTTCATGTAATCCATGAATACAGCAGGTGCATTCGTCAACCCAAAGAACATCACCGCAAACTCGTAGTGTCCATAGTGCGTCCTAAACGCAGTTTTCGGAATATCCTCCTCTTTCACCCTTATTTGATAATAACCTGACCTCAAATCAATATTGGAGAACACCCCAGCTCCTTGCAATTGATCCATTAAGTCATCGATTCTTTGCAACGGGTACTTATTCTTCATAGTCACATTGTTCAACTGTCGGTAATCCACGCAAAGTCGCATTCCTCCATCCTTCTTCTTTACCAATAAAACTGGCACTTCCCACGGAGATACACTCGATCGAATGAACCTCTTGTTCAGAAGCTTTTCCAACTGAGTCTTTAACTCTGCCAGCTCTATCGGAGCCATCCGATACGGTGCAATCGACACTGGTCTGGCTCCCGGCACTAATTCAATCACAAATTCAATCTCCCTTTGAGGTAGGAACTCAGGAATATCTTTCGGAAACACCTCCGAAAAAGTCTCTAATTATCAGGATTTGATCAAGGTTCTAATTATCACCTAACGCATTTGCAGCCAACAGAATATAACCCTGACACTCTTCTCCACTACAGTGTACCACTATAGAGTTCAGGTAGTAACCCTCAGCTATTACTGCTCCATTTTCCCCTTTCGGCATAAACTGAATTGACCGCTCAAAGCAATCCAACAAAACTCGATTCTTTGACAACCAATCAAACCCTAAAATCATCTCCAACCCAACCATTGGTAAACAAATCAAGTCATGCACAAAGTCTCTACCCTCAAGCTTGAAACCCACTTGCCTACAACCTGACTTAGTCATAACCGTCTGATGCGGAGTATGTACATGCAATTCAAATGCCAATTCTGACACTTTCAAACCTAGTTCCTCAACTTTGTCAAATGAAATAAACGAATGCGAAGCTCCAGTATCATACAATGCAACCAAGATTTTATCACTAATTAAAGAGTTACCTCTCATCAGAGGATCCGCCTTAGCAGCATCCTTGGCGTTTACAGCAAACACTCGCCCTTGGTGTTGACTCTGACCCGTATTAGGGTTCATTCCACGAGTGCAATCCCTCGTAATTTGACCAGGCAAACCACAGTTGAAGTAACCACCTAGACCAATCTTGCAAGAGTGATTTGGATGAAAACGTCCACAACGCATACAAGTTAAATCCGGAAAAATCTTACTCTGATTCCCCCTTCCTTTGGCATACTGAAACTGATTATAAGTGTTCTTTCTGAAGCCTCCTTGACCTTGAGGCGCATGTCCTCCTCTCTTGAAATTCTGCCCCCTCGGCTGAAAGTACTTGCCACGTCCCCTACTAGTTTTCCTCCATGAGTCTCCCTTGACGAGGCTTCCGTCTTCGCATATTCTTCAACAACTCTCGCCTTGTTCACCAGATCAGAGAAAATCCAAATCTCCAAAGGAGCCACAGCAGTCATGATGTTATCCTTCAAGCCCCTTTGATACTTGATACACTTCCAGCTTTCATAGGTCTCCGGGGCACCCTGACACACCCTAGAGAACCTACAGAGCTCCTCAAATCGGCTAGTATAGTCCGCCACAGATAAGAAACCTTGATTTAGCTGCATAAGTTCCATCTCATTCGCTTTCCTTGCAGACTCAAGAAAGTACTTCTTATAGAAGGCCGTCTGGAATACATCCCAAGGGATATTGGCATTCTGAAGCTGTAGCAAGAAACACTCTTCTTGCCACCAATGCTGAGCCTCTCCCAAAAGCTGGTACGCGGCAAACTTCACATACTGCTTATTCGGGACATGCCGTGCTTTCAGCGCGCGCTCTATGGCCTGGAACCAGTTATCCGCTTCTGTAGGGTTGGTTGAACCTCGGAAACTTGGCGGATGAACCTTGAGAAAAGTAGCTAAGGTCATCGGAGCACCTCCCATGTTATCACCATTTCCTTCAACATTATCATTCCCGTTTCTATCGCCATTCCCATTTCTAGTCGGTTGGCCTAACCTTTGTACAGCTTGCAGAGTCGCAGCAGCATTTGCCTCTATGGTGTTTGCAAGATTCGCCATTGTTGCTGTTCCGAGGGTTACCTAAAACTGTAGGTCGATCTCGGACGAGATCTGCAGTGGTGGCCGGAGCTGTCGTGTCCGACTTGTTGGACTTGGTGGCCTGAGCTGTTGTGTCTGACTTGTTGGACCTGGTGGCCGGAGCTGTCATGTCTGACCTGTTGGATCTGATGGCCGGAGCTATCGTACCCGACCTGATGGAACTGGTGGAGCTGGAGATGTTGCTGATCCTTTGTCACCGGAGGGTGGTGGTACCTGTAAGAGACTCCGATGTTTAAGTTATCATAGGCTTTAAGCAGGTTTTTAGTAGAATCAGAGTATGAGTTATACCTGGGTGCTCCAGTGTATTTATAGTAGTATGGAGTGACCTTTCTGGAGATAAGATAGTTATCTTATCTTATTTTATCTTTAAGTGAAGTCATCTTATCTTTAAGGGGAATTGCCTTTATCCTTCTAGGCTTTGGCTACCTTCAGATTGGGCTGTGTCCCTTCGTTTGGGCCTGCTTGGGCCTCTTATGGCGATTAGGCCGAGCTCTTTGAGAAGAGATTAGTAATGGGCTAACCTTGCAAGAGGTCGGTCATGGGCCAACCTTCTAAGAGGTCGGTCATGGGCCAACCTTCTAAAAAGTCGGTCATGCGGCAACCTTCTAAGAGGTCGGCCAACCCGGTCATTTATAGCTCGAACCGATGTATGAACAGTGTCCCTTCTTGAGCTTCGATCTTCCTTGTGAGGTCGTGCTTCTTAGCTTCGACCCCTTTGAGGGAGTCGTGCTCAAGCATCTGTCTGGCTTGTTTTTTCATTGCTTTGTAATCCTTGAAAATTAGAGGTTTGGTACTTCCCAATCTGACCTCTTTTGAGTGGTAGTGTGGGTTTTCTACCCTTGCCCTCTGGATCACACCTTGCTTTAAGTTTGTGTTGACAACCCTCTGCTTTGGCGAAGTTATCCCTGCGGCTTGATATTCGGGCTTTTAGTGACTTGTCCGATGACATTTTAGTGTTCTTTATATAGAACCTTTTTTAGTCTCGGATGACGTTCGTAGCCCTGTTTGAGATTGTGCCTTCTTTGAGCGGAGTTGTATCCCTTTTTAGCTAAGCACATTTGAGCCTTAAGTTGTTTCCCAACCTTTTGGCTTGTTCTTTTTTGAGATCGTACTTGCGCCTCTTCTTAGCTGACGTCGACCTGTACGACTTTGCTCCCCGGGCTTTTTAGTCACATTCCAACAACTTTTTAGGTAGTGTTCTGATGAGGAACCTTTCTATCATTTGTTTGGATGGCTTTTTAGCGCCGTTCTAATTTGTGCTTTTGCCTTTTAAGTAGTGTCTTTTTTTCAAGACTTCATACCTTTCAGAAAAGCATTCCTGGCCTTCCTCTGGCCGTTGCGAGATGTCTTTGTCCCTTTTGTGGATCTTTTGTAGAGTGTTGGTACTTTTGTCTGACCTCTTTTGATCACTTCTGGTTTTGTCCACTTTCTGCTTGGTCGAGGTGGTCCTTAGGGCTAACTTGTCCGACGACTTTTTAGTGTTCTCGTAGAACACTTTTTAGTCAGTCTAAACAATTTTGATAGCCTTGTCGTGGAGTCGTGGCTTTTTGGGCAAAGCTGTGTCCCTTTTAGCGCACTCCCTTCGTTGGTCCGACTTCTCGTGTTGATCCGAGCTGTAGCTTTCGTTGGTCCAACTTCTCTTGTCGGTCCAATCTGTAGCTTTCGTTGGTCGACTTCGCTTGTCGATTCTTTCTGAATTATTTTTAGTAATCCATTTTTAATCAGGCTTCGCCGGATCTCTTTTTTATGGATTTACTTTTTATAACACTGTAGCTTTAATCGTCTTGGGCCGACTTCTTCATGTCGGTCGCTTCTAAGTTATTTCTAGTAATCTATTTTTAGGGCTGGCCTGGCCTCTTTTCTATGGCTTACTTTATAACTTTTGGTCGCTTTGATCAGGCTGGTCCGACTTCTTTATGTCGGTCCATTCTAAGTTATTTTTAGCAATACACTTTTTCTAAGTCCTCGTCAGGCCTCTTTCTATGGATCACTTTTTTTTATAACTTTTTGTGGCTTTAATTGAATTATCCGACTTCTTCACGTCGGCTCGGTCCGAGTTATATTTAGTAATCCCTTTTTATGGGTTACTTTTTATAACTTTGTTGACCTTGTCGTGATCGGGCGGTGAATTTGATTTTCACCTTGCCGACCTGTAGCTTTGTCTTGATCGAGCAGTGAATTTGGTTTTCACTTTGCCGATCTTTGTCGAAATTGGATGATGAATTCAGTTTTCATCGTGATCGAGCGATGAATTTAGTTTTCACCTTGCCGACCTGTCGCTTTGTAATCGGATGATGAATTTGGTTTTTATCTTGCCGACCTGTCGTAATCGGGTGTCTTGGTAGGAAACTTTTTAGGGAATCTGTAAACTTTTAAGCAATAAAATGAAGATATGAATAAGAGTGTGTACATGTTTAGTGCTTATTTTTCTAGATCGGGCAATCTTTTAGATCTCGGCCTAGCGCCCTTCTTAGATTGCAGGCATGCCATGACCTTGGTAGCTCTCGCCCCTCGAGGTCGGACACTTTGTGGTGACCTTTCCCCAGTACCTCTGAACACTTAGTATGGTTCTTTCCAGTTGGCTGCTAGCTTCCCTTCTCTTGACTGACCTGTTCCGATGTCATTTTGTATTAGGATGATATTGTTGTTGGCGAAACTTCGCTGGATTACCTTCTGATTGTATCTTGAGGCCATTTGACGCCTTAACGCTTTCTCCCTAATCCGAGCTCTTTCTCGGACTTCTGGAAGTAGGTCGAGTTCTTCCCTTTGAATTTGGGAGTTGACCTCTTCATTATAGAGGATCATTCTGGGGGATCCTTCTTCAATCTCTATTGGGATCACTGCCTCCATTCCGTAAGCCAATCGGAAGGGTGATTCTCCCATGGTGAAATGTGGAGTTGTCTGATATGCCCATAGGAGTTGTGGAAGCTCTTCAGCCCAAGCTCCTTTTGTGTTCTGTAGTCTCTGTTTTAACCCAGTTAGTATGACTTTGTTGGCAGCTTCTGCTTGTTCATTGGCTTGTGGGTGTTTTATGGATGTGAATTGGTGCTTTATTTTCAAGTCAGCCACTAACTTCTTGAAACCTGTGTCCGTGAATTGAGTGCCATTGTCTATGGTGATGGAGTAAGGAACCCTAAACCTTGTAACAATATTTCTGTACAAGAATTTCTGACTTCTTTGAGTAGTGGCTTTAGCTAGGGGCTCTGCCTCGATCCATTTTAGTTGAAGTAATCTACCCCTACAATGAGGAACTTGACTTGTCCCGATCCTTGGAGAAATAGTCCGAGGAGGTCGAGTTCCCACTTTGCAAACGGCCAAGGTGATGTTACACTGATGAGCTCCTCTGGTGGGGCAATGTGGAAGTTAGCATGCTTTTGATGTAAAGCTTTGACTTTGTATTTGGGTTTTTGCTCTGTTGTTGCCTCCAAAGGGTGCCCCTGGACTTTCGTGTGAGTCTTGGAGTTTCCCTTTTACTGCTGTATCTGACACCTGATGTTTTGCTGTTATTGTCCGAGTTGTTTCCTTATTTGCCCGAGTTGTTTGGTAGTAACCCCATAGTTGACCTATGTCTTCTCGAAAAAACATTGCTGAGATGTCTACTAAGATCCCGAACGGCATGTCTGATTGGCTGGATTCCATAGTTTTAATGCGTGTTACTGTGGCTGACCCTGAGTACTGTGTGCGACTTAGGAGGTTCCGTAGAATTTGTAGGGATAGGGATGAGGAAAAGAATTATGAGTTGGTGTCGCCGGACCCTAAGGAGAGGGTTTGTTTTCCTTCCTTGACTCCGGGGGAACGACCATTTTTCTATGCTTATGACTATTTTTTCAGTCAGTTGAATATTACCATCCCTTATACCACCTTCAAGATCGACTTGTTGTGGTCTTGTAATGTAGCCTGGATGAGGCTTCTGTTATTGCCCCCTGGTTTGGTGTTGGCTAGTTTTGAAAATGCATTAGCTCGGGCATTCTACTCCAGAGGTATGTATCGGACGTCATATCCCCCGAAATATCCGAGCTGTTTTCTGTTTTTGTCCAAGGTCTCCCGAATTGTCCGAGCTGTTCTCTGGTTTTGTCTAGGGTCCCCCGAATTACCCGATGTATTTTTTCATGGTGGGATCCTTAGCTTGGTTACTCCCTTCTATTTGTGAGGTGACTACTTGTGAATTACTGGACATGGTAAGCTCCTACCTTCTTATCTAGCCTTAAACTACCTAGTAGTGCCTCGTATTCAGCTTGGTTATTTAGCTTGATTTGGCTTCCCTGATCGCTTTCTATAATTACACCTGCACCACTCCCGGTTTTGTTTGAAGAGTCGTCCACGTAGAGATTTTATTTTGTAGGAGTTCCCGGGGTGTCAGTGTACTCTGTAATGAAGTCGGCCAGATACTGTGATTTGATGGTTATCCGAGCTTTCATATCGAAGATCGAATTGGGATAACTCGACTGTCCACTATAGGATTCTTCTAGCTAAGTTTGTTTTTTGTAGGATGCCTTTTATGGGCTGGTTGGTCCGAACTCTGATAGTGTGATCTTGAAAGTATGGGTGGAGTCGTTGAGAGGTGAGTATGAGGGCGTAGGCAAACTTTTTCTATCTTTTGATAGTTTAGTTCGGCCCCTTGTAGAGCTTTGCTGATGAAGTAGACGGGTTGTTGCCCACTTTCGTCTTCTCTGACTAGTGCTGAGGCTATTGCCCGACTTCCTACTGCGAGGTATAATATGAGTTCTTCACTTTCCTGTGGTCTGGTAAAAATGGGTGGTTGCCCCAAGAATTTTTGAAATCTCGGAAGGCTTGTTCGCACTCCGTTGTCCTTTTGTAAGATGATTTAGAGATCCCTCCTCCTGCAAATCCTTCATTTATCATATGAACATGTCTCTCAGGGGTGTGAGGTGGACGTTCAACTCGTCTGACCTCTTCGGTGTGAGGTGGACGTTCAACTCGCCCGACCTCTTCGGTGTGAGGTGGATGTTCAACTCGTCCGAATTCTTTGGTGTGAGGTGGATGTCACCTCTTCGGTGTGAGGTAGACGTTCAACTCGCCCGACCTCTTCTGTGTGAGGTGGATGTTCCACTCGTCCGACCTCTTCGGTGTGAGGTGGACGTTCAACTCACCCGACCTCTTCGGTGTGAGGTGGACGTTAAACTCGTCCGACCTCTTTGGTGTGAGGTGAATGTTCAACTCGTCCGACCTCTTCGTCCCTTCTTCTTTTTCTTGGTTCATCTGCTTTATTGGCTAAGTACCGATCTAATCGCCCTTCTCTTGCCAATTTTTCTATGACATTCTTTAGGTTGAAACACTCATTAGTAGGATGTCCGTAGATTTGTTGGTACTCGCAGTATTCTGTCCGACTTCCCCCTCTTTTGTTTTTGATTGGGCGAGGTGGTGGGATCTTCTCAGTGTTGCAAATTTCTCGGTAAACATCCACAAGATACATTCGAAGAGGGGTGTAATTGTGGTATTTTCTAGGCTTCTCACTGGGTTGATCTTTTTTTTTCTTGGACTCTTTATCCTTGTCCCGTGGTGGGTTAGGAGAATCCGGTTTTTGAGCTGTCTCCCAATCGAGAGTTCTCCTCCATGTTGATGTATTTCTCTGCCTGTTTCTGTACCTCATTCAGAGATGTTGGGTGCTTCTTGGATATTGAGTGGCTAAAAGGTCCTTCTCGTAGGCCATTGATGAGACCCATGATAGCTGCTTCTGTTGGCAGACTTTGTATGTCCAGGCACGCTTTGTTGAATCTTTCCATGTAGTTGCGAAGGCTTTCTTGATCTCCTTGCTTGATCCCTAGTAAGCTCGGGGAGTGTTTGGTTTTATCCTTCTGGATGGAGAACCTGGCGAGAAACGTTTTAGCAAGGTCGTCAAAACTTGTGATGGATCTTGGAGGCAAATTGTCGAACCACTTTATTGCTGTCTTCGTTAGGGTAGTCGGGAAGGCTTTGCATAAAATGGCGTTCGAGGCATCAGTGAGATACATTCTACTTCTGAAATTGCTGAGGTGATGGCATGGATCTGATGTGCCATCGTAAGGGGTCATGTCGGGAGCTTTGAAGTCCTTTGGGACTTTAGCTTTCATGATCTCTTTGGTGAATGCGTCTTGATCTTTGTGGGGGCTATCTTCATGACTGGATCGAGCGGTCTTGGTTTTGAGATCGGCTTCGAGCTTTAAGAGCTTGTCCTCTAGCTTTTGACGCCGTCTTGTTTCTCTCCAAAGGTCTCTTTCGGCTTCCCCTTGATGTTCAGTTTCTTGTTCCAGCTATTTAAGGCGATTCTGTTGCTCATGGATAGCGTCCAAAATTTCTGTGGTTGGGGGTTGCTTATCTCCCCCATTTTGAGGTGTGTCTTTAGAGGTGGCGTCCGTGTCTTTGTTTGGCGTTCTGTCCACTAAACCAGAGTTGTGATCGTTGTCATGGTCGTCCGCATGGTGATGGGATGACTTCTAGGTTTTCCGGCAACGGCGCCAATGTTCCGAGGGTTACCTGAAACTGTAGGTCGATCTCGGACGAGATCTGCCGTCGTGGCCAGAGCTGTCGTGTCCGACTTGTTGGACCTGGTGGCCGGAGCTGTCGTGTCCGACTTGTTAGATCTGATGGCCGGAGCTGTCATGCCCAACCTGATGGAACTGGTGGAGTTGGAGATGTTGCTGATCCTTTGTCACCGGAGGGTGGTAGTACCTGCAAGAGACTCCGATGCTTAAGTTAGCATGGGCTTTAAGCAGGTTTTTAGTAGAATCAGAGTATGAGTTATACCTGGGTGCTCCAGTGTATTTATAGTAGTGTGGAGTGACTTTCTGGAGATAAGATAGTTATCTTATCTTATCTTATCTTTGAGTGAAGTCATCTTATCTTTAAGGAGAACTGCCTTTATCCTTCTAGGCTTTGGCTGCCTTCAGATTGGGCTGTGTCCGTTTGTTTGGGCCTCCTTGGGCCTCTTATGGCGATTAGGCCGAGCTCTTTGAGAAGAGGTTGGTAATGGGCTAACCTTGCAAGAGGTCGGTCATGGGCCAACCTTCTAAGAGGTCGGTCATGGGCCAACCTTCTAAGAGATCGGTCATCGCCAACCTTCTAAGAGGTCGGTCATGCGCCAACCTTCTAAGAGGTCGGCCAACCCGGTCCTTTATAGCTCGAACCGATGTATGAATAGTCGCCAAAAATTCGGCATGGTTATCGGCCGGTTGCTCATTCCTACTTTCTGCTCGTGAACGGGTACGACCTCATCCTCGAGTGGCCATTAGGGTTCCTGTCTACACCAAACAATCGATATCAAGGTGATCAGTCTCAATATCAAAAGTCTAGTGCTTCAATTATCCCAAAAGGCACTCACAAACAAGCATGCTATGCAATATCAAATAGATAACCTAATAGCATCAAAGAAAAGACACACAGAGTATGCAATGAAGCACAATCGGTCCATCCCTCAGGCTCACGAGGACGAACCACTCTGATACCACTAAATGTAACACCCTAATTACCCTAAGCCTTACCTCGCGCCGTAAAACAAAGGTTAATCAAAGGTTACGACAAGTCTAAAGCTTATACATAACATATATAGAAGAAGTAATATATTCTAGAAGCCCGATGAAGGATACAGCTCAAAAACAGGATTTGAAAAGCGCAAAACGTACACACAAAGCTACTAACTTAACACACAAAAAATAGATATAATATAACAAAATATCAGAGTATAATAGTGTAAGGATCTAGCCACGGCTCGCAGAGTTTAAGCCGGCTAGCTATATACAAACCATACAGAAACCTGACAGTTAAAACAGCTTATACAAGTTTTCCCTCAAAGTAAGCCTCTAGGCAAAAGTAAAATACAAAAGTGAAAGATATAAACAAAATAATCAAAAGACTCCAAAATATATTCAGGATCCTCCGCTTCTGTCACCATCAAAGCAACTCACCGAGGTGGGTTGCGACCTGCATCTAAAAAATAACAACAGAGTATGGTATGAGAACCGGAGGTTCTCAGTATGGTAACAGTGCCCAGTGATGTAAGATATAAGACTTCGGGACGCCAGAGGCAATTCTAGAACTTCATATCCATCACAAGATTCATCTTAATACATAACTAAAATAGTAGAGCGTAACTTAAAAACCATAACATAATAAAAGGGGTAATCTAACTTAAAGGATTTTCTAGTCTAACAGTTCTCCGCTGTCCCACAGCCTTCACCAACCTATCCTCCATGCGATCACATTGCCACCGCCTTCCGAACCTCCTCAATCTCAGTAGAAAACACAGAAAATATAAATGCAAGTAAAACACAAGTATAGGCATATAAGGCAAGTAATTCAAGTAGACAATTAGGCATGTTATACAATTAGGCAAGCAATTATAAGTCGGCAAAGCAAACAAACAGATAGAAGATGCACATGATGAATGCCTGTCCTATTAGCTGTGATATCACATTGTCGGTTCAACTGCCAACCCGACACATCTCCATGGAGACGTCGCCCTTCGAAATCATAATGGGAACCCCCGAGATATGGTGCTCGGAACACCGTCTAGGATTTTGTGCCTGCACACTCTAGTGATCCGAAGGGATGCGAGCGGGATACTCTTGCCACAGACCTCACATCTCAACGTAAGCGGGATTAACCACCGTCTTTACGCCGCCGCCGCGACCTCAATAGGCGGGATTAACCACCGTCCCTGCCAGGCGCATAGCGTCTCAACAGTCTCAGTATAAAATAGAAATTCAGTGGTTTTCAGAAAACGATTTTCAATATATCATGGATCCATCATTCTATTCCGAGTCCTCGACTCATCTCAACCACTGTTAATTCAACATTTCCATCCTGAACTCATCAGCTCATCAGCTTCTCAATTCATATACCATTCTTCATTCTCTCTCCACCAAACCCATCCTTAGTACACCAGAAACCTAAGCCTCTGTTCTCTAACTTTTCAAAGAAATACCAAATAAAATCTCCTAGGACCTTTCACATGTTTTGATACCCGAAAATAAGTCCAAGAGTCTTAAAATGGTGTCACAGAAGTGTACAAGCTTGTTGGGAAGGTGAAACAGTTAAAAACAAGAATTTAGTTTGAAAAACCGCGCATGTGCATTCGCATAGGGGTGTGCGTGCGCACGCCCAATGAGATTTTCAAATAGTGTGCGTACGCATAGAGGTGTGCGTACGCACAAGTGCAAAATTTTACAATTCTGTTCGCTCGCACAAGGCGTGCGAACGCGCTCAACAGAATGCACCTTCCAACGTGTGCGTGCACACAGGTTGTAAAACTTCATTGGTTATGTGTGCGCACAGGGCTTGCTAGCGCTCTCATCAGTAGCCATTTCCCCGTGTGTGCGTGCGCACAGGTTCAAAAATTCACCGGGTGTGCGTGCGCACACAAACCAGAAATCACAAATTCTGCAGCATGCACAGAATTCAGATTTTGACACCAAACTTTGAATGATCATATCTTTCTTTACAAAATTCAGATTTTCATCCAATTTAAGCCATTTTAAAGCTTATTCAATTATCTTTCATTTGATATAAAATACACCAAATTTCAAAAACCGTAGCTCAAGATATGATCCGTCAAATTTAGCCCAAAACTCATTTTTTAATAAAAATCACAAGTTCTCAACATTCCACAATCCTCAAACAAAATCAAACTAAAACCATACCAAACTCCAATTTACACCATAGTTCACCCTTTGTATTACATTCCACCATTTATACCAAATTTTCCTTCACTCTTCATTATTCTCAACCTCAAATATCAAATATATAACATTATAATCAATCCTCCAACAACACATTCATCAATCATAAGTCTATTCATACCAAGCATCATAATCAAGCTCATTTCATCTCAATCTATATCTTTCACACCATCTTTATCAATTTCAACATCATAATTCATCAACATATTCAAAAAATCATCAATTTATCATAATTCATCATAAATCATCATTCAACAATTCAACAACCATTTCAATTCAAACCTATCCTATGGGTCACTAGTCTAAGTATCCAGAAATATCATATATTACATAGAGGAAACCGAAACCATACCTTGGCCGATTCCCAATATGTACCAAAACTCAAATTGAGTGCAAAATCAAGCTTCCAACCACAATCCAAGCCACCAATCAACTCCAACAAGCATCAACTCAAATCCAAAGACTTCCAAACTCACAATAATCAAGCTATATACACATAAATTATAAGGATCGCGTGGCCACAAGCGGTGCGACGATCAGAGCTCTGTAGCTCAAGTTATGAGCTTGGGAAGATGAGGATGAATAGTGTTAATGGGGGTTTCTCACCTTCTTCCCCTTTTAGCTGCAATGTAATGTGTTTTTGTGTTGATGAGGCTGAATGGGTTCATTTAATGAACTTATATTTGTTAGGCTTGGGCCCAACTTGGGCCCGGTCCAATCTGTTAGCGTTTTTAGCTCGTTTGGCCTAACTTTGGGCCAAACCTTTAAAATTAACGCCCGATTTTCGACTTTAAATATTTTTCTAAGGTTTTCTACTATTTTTAATTTTTCTCGCACAGTACCGGACAAACTTAAACCAGTTCGACCGGTTCGGCTGCTGGTTCGCAGTTTTTCTCGGTTTTTCGCAGAAAATACATTTTCTAGAAAATACATTTTATGACTCAGAAAAATCTACTGAGTCCAAAAATCATATCTAAATCCTCAAATTCTCGTTTTAATTTTTTGGATCCTATTTTGGGCAATATTGATTATTTAATTAGACGTAATTAGTCTCGGTTCTTACATATAGGGCACTCCAATTGATTTGAGTATAAAAATTTTTTAAAACTTGCTTGAATTATATACATTGTGGATCATGTTTTTGAGCTAAGAACACATAAGCATGTGAGTTTTGAGCCTTAATTGTGTGGTTACATCATATAACCACTGATGAGCGGATAATTTATACGCTTTTTGGCATTATTTTTAGTATAATTTAGTTAATTTTTACTATGTTTTTATTAGTTTTTATTCAAAAATCACATTTCTGGAGTTTACTATGAGTTTGTGTGTTTTTCTGTGATTTTAGATATTTTTTGGCTGAAATTGAGGGACCTGAGCAAAAATCTGATTTAGAGGCTGAAAAAGGACTGCAGATGCTGTTGGATTATGACCTCCCTGAACTCGAAATGAATTTTCTGGAGATACAGAAACCCAATTGGCGCAATCTCAATTGCGTTGGAAAGTAGACATCCAGGGCTTTCCAGAAATATATAATAGTCCATACTTTGCCTGAGTTTTGATGACGCAAACTGGCGTTCAAACGCCAACTTCCTGTCCTATTCTGAAGTTAAACGCCAGAAATAGGTTACAAACCAGAGTTAAACGCCAGAAACAGGCTGCAACCTGGCGTTTAACTCCAAGAGAAGTCTCTACACGTGTAAAGCTTAATGCTCAGCCCAAGCACACACCAAGTGGGCCCGGAAGTGGATTTCTGCATCATTTACTTATTTTCTGTAACCCTAGCTACTAGTTTAGTATAAAAACTACTTTTAGTGATTTATTTCATATCTTTGGATGTTTAGTCCTTAAACCCTAGGTCTTGGTCATTCTGGTTCCCCCTCTGGGACCGAAGCCAATGAACACCATTATCACTTATGTATTTTCAACGGTGGAGTTTCTATACCCCATAGATTAAGGTGTGGAGCTCTGCTGTTCTTCATGAATTAATGCAAAGTACTAATGTTTTCTTATTCAATTCAAGCTTATTCCTATTCTAAGATATTCGCTTGCACTTCAACATGATGAATATGATGATCCATGAGACTCATTACTATTCTCAACCTATGAACACGTGCCTGACAACCACTTCTGTTCTATCTTGGATTGGGCGTGTATCTCTTAGCCTCCTTGTTCATGATCAAAGTCTTTGTGGTATAAGTTAGAAATTATTGGCGGCCATTCCTGAGATCTGGAAAGTCTAAACCTTGTCTGTGGTATTCCGAGTAGGATCTGGGAAGGGATGACTGTGACGAGCTTCAAACTCGCAAGTGTTGGGCGTAGTGATAGACGCAAAAGGATCAATGGATCCTATTCCAACATGATCGAGAACCGACAGATGATTAGCCGTGCGGTGACAGTGCATTTGGACCATTTTCACTGAGAGGACGGGAAGTAGCCATTGACAACGGTGATGCCCAACATACAGCTTGCCATGGAAATGAGTATGAATGATTGGATGAAAGCAGTAGGAAAGCAGAGATTCAGAAGGAACAAAGCATCTCCATACGCTTATCTGAAATTCCTACCAATGAATTGCATAAGTATCTCTATCCTATTTTATATTTTATTTATATTTTAATTATCAAAACCTCATAACCATTTGAATCTGCCTGACTGAGATTTACAAGGATGACCATAGCTTGCTTCAAGCCGACAATCTCCGTGGGATCGACCCTTACTCACGTAAGGTTTATTACTTGGACGACCCAGTGCACTTGCTGGTTAGTTGTGCGAAGTTGTGAAGAAGAATTGAGATTATGATAGTGCGTACCAAGGTTTTGGCGCCATTGAGATCACAATTTCGTGCACCAAGTTATTGGCGTCGTTGCCGGGGATTGTTCGAGTTTGGACAACTGACGGTTCATCTTGTTGCTCAGATTAGGTAATTTTATTTTATTTTTAAAGCTTTTTATTTTCAAAAAATTTTTAAAAAATAAAAAATAAAAAATAAATTATTCTATATTCTTCAGAATTTTTAAGAATGAATTCTAGAGTTTCAAATGATGCTTTTATCATCACAGGAGCTAATTGATTCCCATCAATTTGGCTGTTGTATGTAATGTCCTGCTGAAGCTTGGCTAACCATGTCTAATTTTTTTTAGACTGAAGCTTTAGACTAACATTGCATGATTCCTGGAATTCTCATTAGAAATTTTGAAATCCTTATTTTTTATTTTCCAATTAATTTTCGAAAAATACCAAAAAAAATTAATAAAATCATAAAACCAAAAATAATTTGATGTTTCTTGTTTGAGTCTAGTGTAAATTATTATGTTTGGTGTCAATTGCATGTCTTTATTCTTCTTGCATTTTTCGAAAGTGTGTTCATATGTTTTTCATGACCTTCAAGTTGTTCTTGATGATCTTCTTTGTTTGATCTTTGCATTTTCATGTTTTATGTCTTTTCTTGTTTTTCATATGCATTCTTGCATTCATAATGTCTATACATGAAAAATTTCTAAGTTTGGTGTCTTGCATGTGTTTCTTTCCTTAAAAATTTTTAAAAATAAGTTCTTGATGTTCATCTTGATCTTCAAAATGTTCTTGGTGTTCATCTTGACATTCATAGTGTTCTTGCATGCATTGTGTGTTTTGATTAATAATTTTCATGTTTTGAGTCTTTTTGTTGTTTTTCTCTTTCTTCATTAAAAATTCAAAAATAAAAAAATGTCTTTCCCTTTTTCTTCTCATAAATTTTGAATATTTGAGTTGACTTTTTCAAAAATTTTTCAAAATTTAGTTGTTTCTTATGAGTCAAGTCAAATCTTCAATTTAAAATCTTATCTTTTCAAAACTTTTTCAAAAATCAAATCTTTTTCATTTTTCTTTTATGATTTTCAAAAATTTTAAAAATGATTTTCAAAATCTTCTTCTTAATTTCATTTTATAATTTCAAAATCTTTACTAACAATTAATGTGATTGATTCAAAAATTTTAAAGTTTGTTACTTGCTTATTAAGAAAGGTTCCATCTTTAAATTTTAGAATCATATCTTTTAGTTTCTTGTTAGTCAAGTAATCAACTTTAATTTTCAAAATCAAATCTTTTTAATTTTCTTTTCAAATATTTTTCAAATTGATTTTCAATCATGTTCATACCCTGGCCCAATAAATAGGGCCCAGGATCCAAGCAAAGACGCCCAACCCAAAGGGTTGGCCCTCCATCCAGTACCAGCCTTCATCCCAGAAGTCGGTACTGAACACGACCTGTTCCAAAGAAGTCGGATACGAGGGTTAGCTGGCGGATAACACTCATTCGAATGAGTAACTGCCCCTAGAAACTCTCTAACCACTTCATAGAGCCATATCTTAACCTCCCTAAGATATGGGGACGGTTATCCACCTAAAAAGGTGGCACTACTTCAGCGGTGGTTATTGGTTCACCACTATAAATACACTGACACTTCTCAGGTATCTCTAAGTGCCAATATACTCTCTAACCTGCTCACACTTTTGCTAACTTAGGCATCGGAGTGTCTTCGCAGGTACCACCCCCCATTCTTTGACACGCACAAGTCGGACGGAGGAACACCGAGTTGCAGATCCACTTGCGAGCTTCCTCCTCCATACGTTTGGGCCACCAACGCCATCTAGCCCATTAATCTCTGGTTACCCACCGTAACATTGGCGTCGTTGCCGGGGACCCGAGAGATCAACCAGTGATGGCAGATAGATCCCCTGAAGAGGGTCATGTGGAGACAGATTCCGAACAAGAGAATTTGAACACTGGAAACAATGAGGCAGATCAGACCCTCCACCAGGAAGCCAATGATCAACATAGGGAAGGCACCTCCGGAATCAAAAATCCGAAGGTGAACTCCTCGGAGGGGCGCGAATCAGAAAAAGAAGGACCCTCCCACGCTAGTGAGCTTATGGGATTAATCCATAGCCGCCTCGAGCAGCTAGAACAGGAGCGGGAACGACAAAGGGAAGCTGAAAAGAACCTAAAAGAGGAGATGGAGCGACGAAAAGAGTTAGAAAGAAAACTCTTAAAGTTAGAATCCTCCCTCAAAGGTCGGAATTCCCACGGCGATAGAGAAGATTCTCCCTTAGGAGAGAAAGATCCATTTAGCGAGGACATAATGAGGGCAAAAGTTCCGAGAAACTTTAGAAGCCCCAATATGGACCTCTACGATGGAACCACCGATCCAAAGCATCATCTGAGCAACTTTAAAAGTCGGATGTATCTAACCGACGCTTCTGACGCTACGCGATGCAAAGCTTTCCCGACAACCTTGTCAAAAGCAGCAATGAAGTGGTTCGACAGCCTCCCTCCGAGGTCAATTACCAGTTTTGAAGACCTCTCAAGAAAGTTCTTGATGAGGTTCTCCATCCAGAAGGACAAAGTAAAGCACGCACCAAGTCTCCTGGGAATAAAACAGGAGGTCGGGGAGTCCTTACGGGCCTATATGGAAAGGTTCAACAAAGCATGTTTGGAGATTCAAGACCTGCCCACCGAAGCAGTCATCATGGGGCTAGTCAATGGTCTTAGAGAAGGTCCCTTCTCACAGTCCATATCAAAAAGACACCCCGCCTCTTTAAATGATGTACAGGAAAGAGCTGAAAAGTACATCAATATGGAAGAAAACGCTAGGCTAAGAGACCCGAGTTTGCGACTCGGGCACCCTCCCTCAACGAAAGAGAGGGAGAGGGAAGCGAAGAAGAAGGAAGAACTCGGCCTCGATAGGCCAAGAAAATATCACTCTTATACTCCATTGAAAGTTCCTGTAGTGGATGTATACAGAGAAATTTGCAATACTAAAAGGCTGCCTCCCCCCAGACCTATTAAAAATAAAAAAGGGGGGAGCCGCGGTGATTACTGTGAGTACCATAAGATATATGGGCACTCTACAAACGACTGTTACGACCTTAAAAATGTGATAGAAAAGCTGGCCAGAGAAGGTCGGCTTGACAGATATCTCATAGAAAGGTCGGACGGTCATGGAAAAAGAAAGCGAGAAGATACGGATAGAAGAGACCCACCACCACAAACTCCAGAGAGACATATCCATATGATCTCAGGAGGGTTTGCGGGAGGGGGACTCACAAAATCCTCTCGTAAAAGACATCTCAAGAGAGTTTATCAGGTCGAAGAGGGGTCCTCCGACCTTCCGACCATTTCATTCACAAAGGAAGACGGGCGAGGAGTAATCCCTGGGCACGATGATCCAGTGGTAATTACCATGATCCTGGCAAATGCCCATCTACACAGAACACTAGTAGACCAAGGAAGCTCAGCAGACATCCTCCTTAAGCCCGCTTTCGACAAATTAGGTTTAGATGAGAAAGAGTTAAGAGCCTACCCCGACACCTTGTACGGATTAGGTGACACGCCAATAAAGCCACTAGGATTTTTGCCCCTCCACACCACCTTTGGAAAGGGGGAAAAATCAAAGACTCTGAGTATAGACTTCATAGTCATCGACGTGGGATCGGCCTATAATGCTTTAATCGGCAGAGCTACCCTTAACCGACTCGGAGCGGTGGTATCGACACCCCACCTCTGCATGAAGTTCCCGACCTCGTCGGGGATAGCAACGGTGAGGGGAGATCAGAAGCTGGCAAGGAAGTGCTACAATGAAAGCCTAAACCTGAGAGGAAAAGGCAAAGAAGTTCACACAATAGAACTCGGGGGAGCAAGGGTTAAAGAAGAACTGCGACCACAGCCCGGGGGAAAAACTGAAGAGATTCAGGTCGGCGAAGAGGAAGGAAAAAACACTCACATAGGAGCCAACCTAGGGGAAACCCTAAGACAAGGGTTGATTAAGCTCCTAAGAGATAACTCAGATCTCTTCGCCTGGAAGGCCTCCGACATGCCGGGGATAGATCCCGAGCTCATGTCTCACAAGCTCTCGGTCTACTCAGGGTCCCGACCTGTGCAACAAAGAAGACGCAAGCTCGGCCCAGAGCGAGCCCTAGTAGTAGAAGAGCAAGTGCAGGCGCTCCTAGAAGCCGGTTTCATCAGAGAAGTCAAATATCCAACATGGCTAGCCAATATAGTGCTAGTCAAAAAACAAAATGGTAAATGGAGAATGTGCGTCGACTACACCGACTTAAATAAGGCATGTCCCAAGGACCCTTATCCACTACCAAGTATTGACGCCCTAGTGGACTCTAGCTCGGGGTATCAATACCTGTCATTCATGGACGCCTACTCAGGATATAACCAAATCCCGATGTATGAACCAGACCAGGAAAAAACATCATTCATCACGCCCAGAGCCAACTATTGCTACGTGGTCATGCCATTTGGGTTGAAAAATGCAGGGGCCACATATCAGAGGCTGATGAATAAGGTGTTTGCCCCCCACTTAGGGAGCTTAATGGAAGCATATGTCGACGATATGTTGGTAAAAACCAAGGAGGAAGTCGACCTCCTATCCGACCTCTCACAAGTCTTTGACACCATAAGGTTGCACGGGATGAGACTAAATCCTGCAAAGTGCGCCTTCGCAGTGGAGGCAGGAAAATTTCTAGGATTCATGCTAACACAAAGAGGGATCGAAGCCAATCCCGACAAGTGTAGAGCTATCCTAGAGATGAAAAGCCCGACTTGTTTGAGAGAGGTCCAACAGCTGAACGGCCGACTAGCAGCTCTCTCCAGATTTTTGGCAGGATCAGCATTAAGATCCATTCCACTGTTCTCCCTACTGAAAAAGGGGCACCAGTTTGAGTGGACTCCCGAATGCGAGGAGGCGTTCCAGGAGTTCAAAAAGTTCTTAAGCCAACCTCCTATCTTGACCCGACCTATAGCCAGAAAAGACCTCGTCCTATACCTATCCGTGGTAGACAAGGCCGTCTCAGCAGCCTTGATAAGAGAAGACGAGGTCAGTCAACACCCAATCTATTTCATCAGTAAAGTTCTACAGGGCCCTGAGCTAAGGTATCACAAATTAGAAAAGTTTGCCTACTCCTTAGTAATAGCCTCTCGAAGGCTACGGCCTTACTTTCAAGCTCACACAGTAAGAGTTCGCACAAACCAACCCATGAAGCAAATCCTCCAAAAGACGGATGTTGCAGGAAGAATGGTCCAATGGGCAATAGAGCTCTCCGAGTTCGACTTGAAGTACGAAACTCGGACGGCGATTAAAGCCCAGTGCCTCGCCGACTTCATTGCAGAATATGCAGGGGACCAAGAGGACAAACCGACTACCTGGGAACTCTATGTGGATGGATCCTCCAATAAAACAGGAAGCGGCGCAGGCATAATATTGGTAGATGAAAGGGGAACCCAGATAGAGGTTTCCCTCAAGTTTGAATTCCCAGCTTCAAATAATCAGGCAGAATACGAAGCCTTGATCGCAGGATTGAAGCTGGCAGAAGAGGTCGGTGCTATGAAGGTGATGGTATACAGCGATTCCCAAGTGGTGACCTCCCAAATAAGTGGGGAATATCAGGCAAAGGACCCAAATATGAAAAGGTACTTGGAAAAAGCTTCAGAGCTCCTGGGGCGCTTTGCAGAAACCGAGGTGAAACACATAACTCGGGATCTAAACAGCAGAGCAGACGCCCTATCCAAGCTAGCAAGTACCAAGCCGGGAGGAAATAACAGAAGCCTGATTCAAGAGACTCTCCAGGAACCTTCAGTGGTAAAAACGGAAGACACACTAGAAGTCTTTGAAGTGGTCGGATTAAACCTCGGATGGATGAACCCCTTAGTCAAATACCTAAAATTCGACATCCTCCCTAAGGAGGAAAAACAAGCCCAGAAAATCCGAAGGGAAGCACAACACTATACCTTGGTGAAAAATGTTCTCTATAGAAGGGGGATATCAACACCATTGTTAAAGTGTGTACCGACCTCAAAAGCCACCGAGGTGTTGGAGGAGGTACATAGTGGAATCTGCGGGAACCATCTCGGAGCCAGGTCATTGGCCAGGAAAGTGATCCGAGCTGGATTCTACTGGCCAACCTTACAGAAAGATGCCACAGAATTTGTGAAAAGGTGCCAGCCATGTCAGATGCATGCAAATTTCCACGTGGCTCCCCCAGAGGAGCTCATTAGTATCACTTCTCCATGGCCCTTTGCAAAATGGGGAATGGATTTGTTAGGTCCTTTTCCCCAGGCGCCAGGACAAGTTAAATACCTAATAGTGGGAATAGATTATTTCACAAAGTGGATAGAGGCAGAACCACTAGCCACCATCACTGCACAAAGAAGTCGGAGGTTCCTCTACAAAAACATAATCACAAGGTACGGGATACCTTATTCCATTACCACAGATAACGGAACCCAGTTCACCGACTCCACCTTTAGAAGCCTAGTAGCCAGTATGAACATCAAACACCAGTTCACCTCAGTGGAACACCCACAAGCCAATGGGCAAGCCGAAGCAGCCAACAAAGTCATACTAGCAGGGTTGAAGAAAAGGTTGCAAGATGCGAAAGGAGCTTGGGCTGAAGAGCTCCAACAAGTACTATGGGCTTACAGAACAACCCCCCAATCCGCCACTGGAGAAACACCCTTCCGACTAGTCTATGGCGTAGAAGCCATGATCCCAATAGAGGTCAATGAGCAAATCCCAAGAGTGATTTTCCACGACGAGATCAGGAATATACAGGGGCACAAAGAAGAGCTCGACTTGCTCCCTGAAGTCCGAGAAGAAGCTCAGATAAGAGAAGCAGCGTTGAAACAAAGGATGACTACAAGGTACAACAAAAAAGTCATTCGAAGGAGTTTCACCCCTGACGGCTTAGTCTTAATCAGAAACGACATTGGAGTCAACAAATCGGGGGAGGGAAAGCTCGCTTCTAATTGGAAAGGACCATACAAGGTCAAGGAGGTCTTAGGAAAGGGCTATTATAAGGTGACCGACTTAGGCGGCACCGAGTTACCAAGGTCATGGCATGCTTGTAATATGAAAAGGTACTACAGTTAAAAGCTACAGTTAAAAGCAAACTCTACTCCCTGATGTACTCTTTTCCCAGCTTCATGATTTTTTCCCAGAATCAAAGGGTTTTTTCTGGAGAAGGGTTTTTAACGAGGCATCATAGTAGGGGCTAAGGGAAATAAATTATCAAAAACCCTTAGTAGCAATAAGGTACCTCCTCAACTAATAAAGATCTCTTTTGTTTTAAAATATCTCTTTTAAATTCCCTTTTTTATTCTCTTTCTACGAAACGCGCCGATTTAAGCTCGACAAAACGTGAAAATCCCATGAACCGACCTAGATGGTCATCAGGATAAAACGACGAGGTACAAGTCGGCGTAAAGAGGCTATAGAAGTCGATCATGATAAACTCGGGAGCAGTCCGACTCATAAGTCAGAATGCGAAACCGAGTAAAATTAAAATGAATCGCAAAAGTAGCCTAAGTCACGAAAAGCTCAATAAAACGAAATTGAGTACTAGGAATAACAAAAAGAGATAGGAAAAACTAAGAAAAATTGTAAAGCTGCCTTGAAGATCAAGGAGATTCAGAAAAGCAGGCAAGCCCCAAAGAAAAGGTTTTTCTAGAAAAGATCAAAGAATCAAAAAGAACCACGAACAGAAAAAGCATGCGCGCATAAGGTAACTCAAAACCCTTATCCAAAAAGGGCATTTATTTAACGCTAAATTAAACCCTTATTAAAAAAGGGCATCATAAATTGTTTTATTTACGGCCTTAAAAGGCCAAAAAATTGTTCAAAACACCAACAAATAAATATAAAGAGTTTAAAAAGAGGGGCCCACAGGCCAGGCCCCAATAGCCAAAATCACTTTTTAAGAGGATCACCACCAGCCGAGTCAGGGGGAACGCCAGGAGCCGGAGTCGAAGAGGAAGTCGGAAGAATGGTAGAGGAACTCGGAGCGTCCTTAGAGCGAGGAGGGGACTCTACGATCCTCTGCCCCCGAGTCTTTAAATCAGACTCAGACTCCACTATGAGGACAGGAGGATCCACGATGGCATCATCAATAACAATCTTATCAGGGTCCAAAGGAGAAAGGTCCAAGTCAGGAGCAATAACTCCGACCTGTTCCTTGAAAATCCTCCAAGCCTCATCAGCACCATCCGCAATAGAGTCCTCCAACTCGGTGTAGGCCTTCCGAGCATTCAGCAAGTCGTTCTTTACAGACACAAGATCAGCAAATAAACTGTTGTAGCTGGCTTGCGCTGCTTTCCTCAAATCCATCTCCATGTTACATTGGGCTTGCAACTTCTTCCCCTTCTCCCGGAGGCTGTCTCTCTCCTCCTTTAGCTTGGTAACTTCCCCCTCCAACTCCCTCTCATGATCCTGATATATGCGAAGCCTACCTTCCAGCTCCTCGACCCTCGAGGTCGTCCCTAAAGAACTGATAGGAGTCTTCTTAAATATATCTAAGAGTTTGCCACAAACCCCCGCCGTCTTAAGACTCTCCTCAACCACAGTGGTGAGGTAGTGCCAAACAGAAACATCATCCATACTCATACGAGCATGAGGATAAATGTTCTTTCGGACGAACGCAAGAGCGTCTGCCTCACCAGAAACGCCAGACTCTAAGGTCTTGCGCTTCTTTGGCTCTGGTTCGGGAGTAGGTCGGACTGGAGGGGGTGGCAGAGAGGGAGCAGAGGAAGAAATTACAATAGGTTGAGAGGGAGTCCCAACGTTCCGAGGAGGAGGAGGAGAGACAACCGTCCTAACACCTCCAGATCTGGCTCGAGACTTTTCCTTGGCTTCCTGAACCCTCTGGTAAGACTCTTGAGCGTTTTTCTTTGCCATCTCTGCAAAAACAAATTGGTAGCTAAAAATCAGACAAAGTCGGTAAAAGAAATTGCAAGTCGGAAATAAGCGAGAAACGCAAAAAGCTACCTAATTGTGACTGGACAAAGGCCGGCGACCCCTGGAGAAATTTTTTAGTATCCAAGTATGGGGCCCTCCCCCACACTTCTCGGAGGAACCCCACAATGGCTGCTTCTACCTCATTTAGGTCATCTAGACCATATTTCTCGCAGGGGGAGGCCTCCAGCCAATATAAAGGAAATCGGGGAGAAGAATGATCATCCAGGAAAAAGGGGTGGTGACCCTCTACAGCTTGCACTTTGAAAAAGTAGTTCTTGAAGTCGTGAAAGGACTCGTCAAAAAGGGTAAAAAGCCTCCGACCTTGTATGGCTCGGAAGGACACCCACTGTTGCTTATTATTTAGCCCACTGAAGGGCTTGGTCATATGGAAGAGGTAAAAGAAAATCCTCAGAGAAGTCGGAAACTCTAAGGCCTGGCGGATAAATTGATAAATTTTCAGAAAACCCCAAGAGTTGGGGTGAAGCTGGGTGGGAGCAACTCGGCAATGACGCAATACAGACATTTCAAACTCTGAAAAAGGGAGAAAAACGCCCAAACGAGTGACCATACTCTCATACATAAAAAAGAAATGAGGGGCCGTCTCGTCAGCCCTCCCGAAACAAACCCGGTCTTCTGGACCCGGGACTACCAATTCGTACTTTGGCTCATCTTCTTCAGAAGTACAAATTCTATAGTGAGTACGAAGGTGGGTGATAAATTCAGTGTCAACTGAGGGCTCCTCCCCTAGGACCGTAACGTCGCCCTTCGAAATCATAATGGGAACCCCCGAGATATGGTGCTCGGAACACCGTCTAGGATTTTGTGCCTGCACACTCTAGTGATCCGAAGGGATGCGAGCGGGATACTCTTGCCACAGACCTCACATCTTAACGTAAGCGGGATTAACCACCGTCTTTACGCCGCCGCCGCGACCTCAATAGGCGGGATTAACCACCGTCCCTGCCAGGCGCATAGCGTCTCAACAGTCTCAGTATAAAATAGAAATTCAGTGGTTTTCAGAAAACGATTTTCAATATATCATGGATCCATCATTCTATTCCGAGTCCTCGACTCATCTCAACCACTGTTAATTCAACATTTCCATCCTGAACTCATCAGCTCATCAGCTTCTCAATTCATATACCATTCTTCATTCTCTCTCCACCAAACCCATCCTTAGTACACCAGAAACCTAAGCCTCTGTTCTCTAACTTTTCAAAGAAATACCAAATAAAATCTCCTAGGACCTTTCACATGTTTTGATACCCGAAAATAAGTCCAAGAGTCTTAAAATGGTGTCACAGAAGTGTACAAGCTTGTTGGGAAGGTGAAACAGTTAAAAACAAGAATTTAGTTTGAAAAACCGCGCATGTGCATTCGCATAGGGGTGTGCGTGCGCACGCCCAATGAGATTTTCAAATAGTGTGCGTACGCATAGAGGTGTGCGTATGCACAAGTGCAAAATTTTACAATTCTGTTCGCTCGCACAAGGCGTGCGAACGCGCTCAACAGAATGCACCTTCCAACGTGTGCGTGCACACAGGTTGTAAAACTTCATTGGTTATGTGTGCGCACAGGGCTTGCTAGCGCTCTCATCAGTAGCCATTTCCCCGTGTGTGCGTGCGCACAGGTTCAAAAATTCACCGGGTGTGCGTGCGCACACAAACCAGAAATCACAAATTCTGCAGCATGCACAGAATTCAGATTTTGACACCAAACTTTGAATGATCATATCTTTCTTTACAAAATTCAGATTTTCATCCAATTTAAACCATTTTAAAGCTTATTCAATTATCTTTCATTTGATATAAAATACACCAAATTTCAAAAACCGTAGCTCAAGATATGATCCGTCAATTTAGCCCAAAACTCATTTTTTAATAAAAATCACAAGTTCTCAACATTCCACAATCCTCAAACAAAATCAAACTAAAACCATACCAAACTCCAATTTACACCATAGTTCACCCTTTGTATTACATTCCACCATTTATACCAAATTTTCCTTCACTCTTCATTATTCTCAACCTCAAATATCAAATATATAACATTATAATCAATCCTCCAACAACACATTCATCAATCATAAGTCTATTCATACCAAGCATCATAATCAAGCTCATTTCATCTCAATCTATATCTTTCACACCATCTTTATCAATTTCAACATCATAATTCATCAACATATTCAAAAAATCATCAATTTATCATAATTCATCATAAATCATCATTCAACAATTCAACAACCATTTCAATTCAAACCTATCCTATGGGTCACTAGTCTAAGTATCCAGAAATATCATATATTACATAGAGAAAACCGAAACCATACCTTGGCCGATTCCCAATATGTACCAAAACTCAAATTGAGTGCAAAATCAAGCTTCCAACCACAATCCAAGCCACCAATCAACTCCAACAAGCATCAACTCAAATCCAAAGACTTCCAAACTCACAATAATCAAGCTATATACACATAAATTATAAGGATCGCGTGGCCACAAGCGGTGCGACGATCAGAGCTCTGTAGCTCAAGTTATGAGCTTGGGAAGATGAGGATGAATAGTGTTAATGGGGGTTTCTCACCTTCTTCCCCTTTTAGCTGCAATGTAATGTGTTTTTGTGTTGATGAGGCTGAATGGGTTCATTTAATGAACTTATATTTGTTAGGCTTGGGCCCAACTTGGGCCCGGTCCAATCTGTTAGCGTTTTTAGCTCGTTTGGCCTAACTTTGGGCCAAACCTTTAAAATTAACGCCCGATTTTCGACTTTAAATATTTTTCTAAGGTTTTCTACTATTTTTAATTTTTCTCGCACAGTACCGGACAAACTTAAACCAGTTCGACCGGTTCGGCTGCTGGTTCGCAGTTTTTCTCGGTTTTTCGCAGAAAATACATTTTCTAGAAAATACATTTTATGACTCAGAAAAATCTACTGAGTCCAAAAATCATATCTAAATCCTCAAATTCTCGTTTTAATTTTTTGGATCCTATTTTGGGCAATATTGATTATTTAATTAGACGTAATTAGTCTCGGTTCTTACATATAGGGCACTCCAATTGATTTGAGTATAAAAATTTTTTAAAACTTGCTTGAATTATATACATTGTGGATCATGTTTTTGAGCTAAGAACACATAAGCATGTGAGTTTTGAGCCTTAATTGTGTGGTTACATCATATAACCACTGATGAGCGGATAATTTATACGCTTTTTGGCATTATTTTTAGTATAATTTAGTTAATTTTTACTATGTTTTTATTAGTTTTTATTCAAAAATCACATTTCTGGAGTTTACTATGAGTTTGTGTGTTTTTCTGTGATTTTAGATATTTTTTGGCTGAAATTGAGGGACCTGAGCAAAAATCTAATTTAGAGGCTGAAAAAGGACTGCAGATGCTGTTGGATTATGACCTCCCTGAACTCGAAATGAATTTTCTGGAGATACAGAAACCCAATTGGCGCAATCTCAATTGCGTTGGAAAGTAGACATCCAGGGCTTTCCAGAAATATATAATAGTCCATACTTTGCCTGAGTTTTGATGATGCAAACTGGCGTTCAAACGCCAACTTCCTGTCCTATTCTGAAGTTAAACGCCAGAAATAGGTTACAAACCAGAGTTAAATGCCAGAAACAGGCTGCAACCTGGCGTTTAACTCCAAGAGAAGTCTCTACACGTGTAAAGCTTAATGCTCAGCCCAAGCACACACCAAGTGGGCCCGGAAGTGGATTTCTGCATCATTTACTTATTTTCTGTAACCCTAGCTACTAGTTTAGTATAAAAACTACTTTTAGTGATTTATTTCATATCTTTGGATGTTTAGTCCTTAAACCCTAGGTCTTGGTCATTCTGGTTCCCCCTCTGGGACCGAAGCCAATGAACACCATTATCACTTATGTATTTTCAACGGTGGAGTTTCTATACCCCATAGATTAAGGTGTGGAGCTCTGCTGTTCTTCATGAATTAATGCAAAGTACTAATGTTTTCTTATTCAATTCAAGCTTATTCCTATTCTAAGATATTCGCTTGCACTTCAACATGATGAATATGATGATCCATGAGACTCATTACTATTCTCAACCTATGAACACGTGCCTGACAACCACTTCTGTTCTATCTTGGATTGGGCGTGTATCTCTTAGCCTCCTTGTTCATGATCAAAGTCTTTGTGGTATAAGTTAGAAATTATTGGCGGCCATTCCTGAGATCTGGAAAGTCTAAACCTTGTCTGTGGTATTCCGAGTAGGATCTGGGAAGGGATGACTGTGACGAGCTTCAAACTCGCAAGTGTTGGGCGTAGTGATAGACGCAAAAGGATCAATGGATCCTATTCCAACATGATCGAGAACCGACAGATGATTAGCCGTGCGGTGACAGTGCATTTGGACCATTTTCACTGAGAGGACGGGAAGTAGCCATTGACAACGGTGATGCCCAACATACAGCTTGCCATGGAAAGGAGTATGAATGATTGGATGAAAGCAGTAGGAAAGCAGAGATTCAGAAGGAACAAAGCATCTCCATACGCTTATCTGAAATTCCTACCAATGAATTGCATAAGTATCTCTATCCTATTTTATATTTTATTTATATTTTAATTATCAAAACCTCATAACCATTTGAATCTGCCTGACTGAGATTTACAAGGATGACCATAGCTTGCTTCAAGCCGACAATCTCCGTGGGATCGACCCTTACTCACGTAAGGTTTATTACTTGGACGACCCAGTGCACTTGCTGGTTAGTTGTGCGAAGTTGTGAAGAAGAATTGAGATTATGATAGTGCGTACCAAGGTTTTGGCGCCATTGAGATCACAATTTCGTGCACCAAGTTATTGGCGTCGTTGCCGGGGATTGTTCGAGTTTGGACAACTGACGGTTCATCTTGTTGCTCAGATTAGGTAATTTTATTTTATTTTTAAAGCTTTTTATTTTCAAAAAATTTTCAAAAAATAAAAATAAAAAATAAATTATTCTATATTCTTCAGAATTTTTAAGAATGAATTCTAGAGTTTCAAATGATGCTTTTATCATCACAGGAGCTAATTGATTCCCATCAATTTGGCTGTTGTATGTAATGTCCTGCTGAAGCTTGGCTAACCATGTCTAATTTTTTTTAGACTGAAGCTTTAGACTAACATTGCATGATTCCTGGAATTCTCATTAGAAATTTTGAAATCCTTATTTTTTATTTTCCAATTAATTTTCGAAAAATACCAAAAAAAATTAATAAAATCATAAAACCAAAAATAATTTGATGTTTCTTGTTTGAGTCTAGTGTAAATTATTATGTTTGGTGTCAATTGCATGTCTTTATTCTTCTTGCATTTTTCGAAAGTGTGTTCATATGTTTTTCATGACCTTCAAGTTGTTCTTGATGATCTTCTTTGTTTGATCTTTGCATTTTCATGTTTTATGTCTTTTCTTGTTTTTCATATGCATTCTTGCATTCATAATGTCTATACATGAAAAATTTCTAAGTTTGGTGTCTTGCATGTGTTTCTTTCCTTAAAAATTTTTAAAAATAAGTTCTTGATGTTCATCTTGATCTTCAAAATGTTCTTGGTGTTCATCTTGACATTCATAGTGTTCTTGCATGCATTGTGTGTTTTGATTAATAATTTTCATGTTTTGAGTCTTTTTGTTGTTTTTCTCTTTCTTCATTAAAAATTCAAAAATAAAAAAATGTCTTTCCCTTTTTCTTCTCATAAATTTTGAATATTTGAGTTGACTTTTTCAAAAATTTTTCAAAATTTAGTTGTTTCTTATGAGTCAAGTCAAATCTTCAATTTAAAATCTTATCTTTTCAAAACTTTTTCAAAAATCAAATCTTTTTCATTTTTCTTTTATGATTTTCAAAAATTTTAAAAATGATTTTCAAAATCTTCTTCTTAATTTCATTTTATAATTTCAAAATCTTTACTAACAATTAATGTGATTGATTCAAAAATTTTAAAGTTTGTTACTTGCTTATTAAGAAAGGTTCCATCTTTAAATTTTAGAATCATATCTTTTAGTTTCTTGTTAGTCAAGTAATCAACTTTAATTTTCAAAATCAAATCTTTTTAATTTTCTTTTCAAATATTTTTCAAATTGATTTTCAATCATGTTCATACCCTGGCCCAATAAATAGGGCCCAGGATCCAAGCAAAGACGCCCAACCCAAAGGGTTGGCCCTCCATCCAGTACCAGCCTTCATCCCAGAAGTCGGTACTGAACACGACCTGTTCCAAAGAAGTCGGATACGAGGGTTAGCTGGCGGATAACACTCATTCGAATGAGTAACTGCCCCTAGAAACTCTCTAACCACTTCATAGAGCCATATCTTAACCTCCCTAAGATATGGGGACGGTTATCCACCTAAAAAGGTGGCACTACTTCAGCGGTGGTTATTGGTTCACCACTATAAATACACTGACACTTCTCAGGTATCTCTAAGTGCCAATATACTCTCTAACCTGCTCACACTTTTGCTAACTTAGGCATCGGAGTGTCTTCGCAGGTACCACCCCCCATTCTTTGACACGCACAAGTCGGACGGAGGAACACCGAGTTGCAGATCCACTTGCGAGCTTCCTCCTCCATACGTTTGGGCCACCAACGCCATCCAGCCCATTAATCTCTGGTTACCCACCGTAACAAATCATATCTTTCAATCATATCTTTTTCAAAACTTAATTTCAAAATCTTTTCTAACTTCTTATCTTTTCAAAATTGATTTTCAAATCTTTTTCAATTAACTACTTAACTTTTTGTTTGATTTTTAAAAATTCCTATCTATTTCAAAACCATCTAACTACTTTTCTCTTCTCTTTTTCAAAATTCTTTTTAATTAAATAATTATATTTAAAATTTTAATTTTAATTTTATTTCTTCTCTTTTTTTTTCGAATTCTAACTACATTCTAAAATAAAAACAAAAACAATTTTTTTTATTTTATTCAATTTTTGAATTCTTCTCCCCTCTCATCTCTTTTTATTTATTTATTTATCTACTAACACCCCTCTTCCACTCAAAAATTTGAACCCACTCTTCTCCTCTGTGTTTGAATTCTTATCTTCTCCTTCTTTTATTCTTCTCTTCTTCTACTCACATAAAGGAATCTCTATACTGTGACATAGAAGATTTCTCTTCTTTTCTGTTCTTTTCTTTTTCATATGAGTAGGAACAAGGATAAGAACATTCTTGTTGAAGCTGACCCTGAACCTGAAAGGACTCTAAAGAGGAAGCTAAGGGAAGCTAAGGCACAACTCTCAGGAGAGGATGATAAACCACTATTTCATGGTTTATCTTGTGCTCAATTGAGTGGTTTTTATTAACTCTTTACCCACTTATTCATACTATTTGCATGGTTTTACATTTGCCTTCCTAATTATGTGCTTTGATTGAAAACATGCTTCTTTGGCCTTAAGTTTCCTATTTTTAAATCCTCTCTTATTACCATTAGATGTCTTGATATGTGTGTTAAATCCTCTCTTCCTATTTAGGATTCCTCTTAAAGGATTTAGGATTATTTCTTCATCACAGGTTCAATGTTCCTCTTATTTATTTTCTACTTTTATTATATACTTTTAATTATTATTTATCTTTTCAATTTGGCTTATGCTACATTCATATTATGATTTTCTTAATTAATATTATTTGATGTATTTTAGATTTAAGATTACTTTGATTTATTTATATTGATGCTTTTAATTTAGTTTAGGTATTTTCTCCCTTTTGGCTTGGGTTAAGTAATTGGTAACGCTTGAGCTGTCAAATAAAGCAGTGGTTGAAATTGGGAGTTGCTCCAATAACTCGAGTCTTTCCATAGGAATTGACTAGGACCTGAGGATTAAGCTAATTAATCCACTTGATTTACCTTCATAGTTAGAGGTTAACAAAGTGGGATTAAAATCCAATTCTCATCACAATTGATAAGGATAGGACTTCCAGTTCTAATACCTTGCCAAGAGTTTATTTTATTATTACTATTTTATTTTTCTTATCATTTAACATACTGGTTTCTTACTTTCAAAACTCCCAATTTACAAGACTCATAACCAATAATAAGAACACCTCCCTGCAATTCATTGAGAAGACGACCCGAGGTTTAAATACTCAGTTATCAATTTTAAAGGGGTTTGTTACTTGTGACAACCAAAACGTTTGTAAGAAAGGTTGATTGCTTGGTTTAGTAACTATACTTGCAACGAGAGTTTACTATAACTTCAAAACCATCAGTCCTCAGTTCTTTCAAAATGGCGCAGTTGCCGGAGAATTACAAACGTGTGCCTTATTATTGGTTATTGTAAATATTTTGCTTTTAAATTGATTTATTTTCGAAAAAAAAAATTCAGATTTTTATTTTAAAATTTTTTATCTTATCTTATCTTAGTTTTAAATTTCAAAATTCAAATTTTTTCAAAAAAAAAATCATATCTTTTTCAAAATTCTTATCTTGTTTCAAATTCAAATTTCAAATTTCAAATTTCAAATATCAAAATTCAAATTTCAAATTTCAAATATTTTCTCTTATTTATTTTATTTTATTTTCCTTTGCTTGTTTATTTGTTTTTATTTTTTATTTTTATTATTTACTATGAATTCTCACCCCTCTCGCTTTGAGTTTGGTTCTAATAATGTTGAAAGGAATGGAAGTTATAATAGGAATAGGCATCAAGGTTGGAACAATCAAAGATGGGAGGAGCCACAAGGATTTGATCAACCCTCATGGCAACAACCACCTCCAATGGACTATCAACAACCGTTCTGTGAAGCATATCAAGGCAATGGCTATGGTGAGCGCTCTTTTGATTATCAACAACCACCACCATATGCCTATGAACCCTTTCCTCAACATGACTTTGGACCACCATACTCACAAGCTCCTTTCCACCATTCACCTTCATATGACCCTAACCCTTATCCACCCCAATTCCAACCCAATTACTCCCAAGAACCACCACCTCCCTATGCATCATATCCATCTCCATCACCCCAAGAATCAACGGAGTGACTCAAGGAAACATTTGAAAAATTTAATGCAACCCTTCACCAATTGAATCAAGCGATAAAACAATTAGCTTCCCGACGTTCGGACACTCAGGAAACCCCCATGGCTTCATGTGGACAATCTAATGAAGAACGTAGCATGAAGGAGACATTAGAAACTCCGGTGGACAGTAAGGAGGATGAATTTGTACTGGAACAAGTGGAGGAAGCCAGAATTATTGAAGAAGAAGAAGTGGTTGCAGACTTAGGAGATGCAGAACCTCCATGGGAAAGTCCAGCCATAGAACCTCCTTCAAAGACGTTTGAAATTGATGTTGAGGAGGATGTACAACCTCCAAGGCATATCATGGTTAAGGACTTGGAAGAGGTCGATTAAGAGATGGAGATTAAAGAAGAAAAAGCACTACCTCCCATGCCCTTGGTAAGTAATGAAGAAGAGATTGAATTTGAAGAAAGCTACCAAGAAGAAGAGGTTGAAATCAAAGAAGTTTGCAAAGAGGTGGAAGTTGTCAAAGAGCACAAGGGAGTGGAGCTTGAAATCACCTTGCCAAAGTTATTGGAGACCCCTCCCCCTAAGTTGCCATCATCCTTCACAACATTCAAGTGGGTAAAATTCATATCCCTTAGCTTTCTAATCCCACTTGAATATGGGCTACTGGAGACGGATGGTCAACTTAGAGCTCTTTGTGACATTAAGAGTAAGAGGGAGATGGTTAGTGGTTGGAGTTGTCAAGCAAGGTTCAATATGGTTGCATACTCAAAGTTTAAATGCAAAGGTTGGTGTAAAGCTCAACTGAATGGGTCTAGAAAGTTGTTTGGCCACTTTAGTGAGAATTCAAATTGCTTGCCACCCAGATGGAATAATAATGATCAACAAGAAGACGGATGAAAAAGTAAGATTTGGGACCCCGAAATTCATTCTGGCAATCAACACTCATGGGGCCTTGTCACTTGCTTCAACTTACTTGAAGGCTTTCTGCGCCTAGTTTGGGATCCCGGAGGCCATTGGAATTACAAATATTGGTGGAGATTCCTGGATGAGTTCAAGCACAAGCCACCATAACAGGGAGCTCACCAAATGTCCAACTTAAGGACTTTAACTAAAAGTGCTAGGTGGGAGACAACCCACCATGGTATGGTCGTTCCTTTTTCATTTTTATTTAGTTTTATTTGTTTTCGAGTTTTATCTTATTTTATTGTATTGAACCTGGAGTTTTGCATAACATTCATATTAGCATTGCATTCTGCATTTTTCATGCATAAAAAAAAAAAAAACACGCACGCGACGCGGCAGCGTCGCTGACGCGTCCGCGTCACCAGTGCATTGTGAAGAAAAGAGAATTGAACAGAGAGTCACGCGAGAGCATGGCTGGAGGCGTGCCCCTGGCACAAATCACCTCACGCGACCGCTTGCCGACGCGTCCGCGTCACTCACGCGGCCGCGTGACCTGGAAATCGACGTAAGAAAGGGTGCACGACCGAAAGTTGTGCTAGAGTGGTGCTGGACTGGTGCTGAACGCACAATTCTTACCACGCGGACGCATGGCTCACGCGTCCGCGTCATATCCCAATGATGGCCACTCACGCGATCGCGTCAACCACACGACCGCGTCACCTTGGATTTTGGCAATACTAAGTTTCGAACAGAGAGTTGTGCGAGCGCGAGGCTGCCCTCGCGCCAATAGCATAAACTGTGTCACGCGACCGTGTCAATCCGTATAAGTGCAAGTCACGCGACCGCGTGCTCCACGTGTCCGCGTCGCTTGCGCCGCACAGCTTATCCTAATTTGCCAAATATCTTATCTTTTCTTCCCCAATCCTAATTTTTCCTCCCTCCTTTCTTATTTACTTCTTCTTCCCTTCTTTCCCTTCTCATTCTTCTTATCTTTTATTTTATTTTACTTAATTTATTTGCATATTTCATTCATTACATTTTAATTTTGTGCATATTTTTATTTTCTTTTCTAAATTAATTATTTTTCCTTTGGTGTTAAAATTTTCTTATTTCACTGTTGCATCTTCTCTTGAATTATTTTAGGTGCTTAGAGACTTGTTTTATTCTGGTTAGGTAATATTATTTAAAACAATGCCAATCTTTTATACCTACATCAATTTTGCATTGACATGAATTTACATTACCTCTCCGTACCCACACTCCCTCATTGTTGCAAAATTTTGCACCACTAGTATGCCATGTGCTTCTATTGTTTTCTCACTTGCATGTTGTAGCTACCATGTAATTGACACCCTCATTTTTGGCATTAACCAACCATGTTTTATTTGTTTTTTATCTTTGCTTTGGGTTACTTTTCTTCCCTTTTTCTTTCAGGATGGCCACCAGGAAGAGAACCGGAAGACGTTTGCATGGGAGAGACACACAAGTTCCTACGCACATTCCTTGATGAGAAAAGCGTCAGTTGAAGCAACCCGTCCACTCTCACATCTTAGCATGCACCGAGGACGGTGCAATCTTTAAGTGTGGGGAGGTCGATACTGATCTCCATGGGTTAGTTACTCTTCTATCTCAACACCAATGGTTTATTTTCCTTGTTAGTTGTTGCATTTGCATGTTTGATTGCATATTTGTTTGATTTTTTGCATATTTTATCACTTGGTTGAAGTAATATTTTCTTTTTCAAGAAACCTTTTAGAGCATTTCAGTAATTTAAATAAAATTTAATGTTACACTCGTTTGAAGAAATATTATACTGGAACATGGTTTAGAGCTCGAACACACAAAACCTGTGAGATTTTGAGCCTATTTGAATTGGTTGCATTTTACCAACCAATATTTTTTTTTGGTGTGTGTTTTTCTCTCTAAAATTGTGATCTTTGTCTTGCTTAATTCTATATTTCCATGGTTTGATGTATGCATGCACTTATATGATTGAGGCCTTTGTTTCACTAAGCTTACATACCCATATGGCCTTAACCTTCATTATCCCTTACAAACCAATTTGAGCCTATTTTTACCCCTATGTTCTTCATTTTTAGCACATCATTAACTCTAAGCGAAAAACAATAATGTCCTTAATTTGAATCCTTGGTTAGCTTAGACTAGTGAGAGTGCTCATGAATTAAGTGTGGGAAAGTTAAATTTGAAAACATTTGAGAAAAGAAAAATGTTTAGGACATGATTCATGCATCCAATAATTTAATCAAATAATTGAGAAAAATAAAAGAAAAGAAAATATATATATATATATATATATATATATATATATATATATATATATAAGTGAGAAAAAGAAAAGGAAAAAAAGAGCAATTAAGCAAAAAGGGGACAAAATGCCCCAAAGTAAGTGGTGAAAGCAATGCATATGTACTGTACTTGAAATTAGAATGCATGAATATGTGGAAAACATGGTTAATGGATAGTTAGATGTGGTATTATGATTACATGGATTGTCTAAAGTTAGGTGGAAAGTTTAAGTTAATTAAGGATTCAGATTTTAGTCCACTTAGCCAAATACAATCCTACCTTGACCCTAACCCATTACAACCCTTAAAAGACCTCTTGATATGTGTATCTGTGCATTAAATTTATGTTGATTGTTAGATGAAGAGCAAGCCTTAGAAAGCAAGGTTAGTAGAGAATTGAGAGAATCGAACCTAAAAACACTTGAGTGATTAGAGTGCATACACTTCCAGTGAGGGTTCGATGCTCGATTCTTTGTTCCCGGCTTTCATGAGCTATTTTCTTCTACAAGTCTATTTGTACTTCATTTTCATGATTTGAATTAGTGAAATCCAGTTCATATTTCTTCTTGAAATATTTGTTTACTTTTAACTAAGTAGGTAGAAACATTTTGCATGTAGTTGCATTCACATAGATAGGTTGCATTGCATACTCTCTACCATTCCTCTTCATCTTTATAGCTTCTCTTGAGCTTAGCATAAGGACATGCTAATGTTTAAGTATGGGAGGTTGATAAACCACTATTTCATGGTTTATCTTGTGCTCAATTGAGTGCTTTTTATTAACTCTTTACCCACTTATTCATACTATTTGCATGGTTTTACATTTGTCTTCCTAATTATGTGCTTTCATTGAAAACATGCTTCTTTGGCCTTAAGTTCCCTATTTTTAAATCCTCTCTTATTACCATTAGATGCCTTGATATGTGTGTTAAGTGATTTCAGAGATTACAGAGTAGGAATGGCTCAGAGGATGGAAAAGAAGCATGCAAAAGTGGAAGGAATACAAGAAGTTGGAGAAATTGCTAAGCTGTCCAGCCTAACCTCTTCGCACTCAAACGGCTATAACTTTAGCTACAGAGATCCAAATGATGCGGTTTTAGTTGCGTTGGAAAGCTAACGTCCGGGGTTTCGATTTGATATATAATTTGCCATAGCTGCCCCAAAGTTAGGCGATGCGAACGCATGAATGATGTGCCCGCGTCATATCTGCGAACTTCAATCCGCGCGGACGCGTGGACGACGCCTCCGCGTCACTTTCCCGCGACCTGAACATAACAGAAATCGCAGGGGGCGATTTCTGGGCTGTTTCTGACCCAGTTCTTGGCCCAGAAAATACAGATTAGAGGCTATAAAGTGGGGGAATGCATCCATTCATAAACAAGCTCATAATTTACAATCTTAGGATTAGATGTAGTTTTAGAGAGAGAATTCTCTCCTCTCTCTTAGGATTAGTATTTAGGATTCCTCTTAAAGGATTTAGGATTATTTCTTCATCATAGGTTCAATGTTCCTCTTATTTATTTTCTACTTTTATTATATACTTTTAATTATTATTTATCTTTTCAATTTGGCTTATGCTACATTCATGTTATGATTTTCTTAATTAATATTATTTGATGTATTTCAGATTTAAGATTGCTTTGCTTTATTTATATTGATGCTTTTAATTTAGTTTAGGTATTTTCTCCCTTTTGGCTTGGGTTAAGTAATTGGTAACGCTTGAGCTGTCAAATAAAGCAGTGGTTGAAATTGGGAGTTGCTCCAATAACTCGAGTCTTTCCATAGGAACTGACTAGGACCTGAGGATTAAGCTAATTAATCCACTTGATTTACCTTCATAGTTAGAGGTTAACAAAGTAGGATTAAAATCCAATTCTCATCACAATTGATAAGGATAGGACTTCTAGTTCTAATACCTTGCCAAGAGTTTATTTTATTATTACTATTTTATTTTTCTTATCATTTAACATACTGGTTTCTTACTTTCAAAACCCCCAATTTACAAGACTCATAACCAATAATAAGAACACCTCCCTGCAATTCCTTGAGAAGATGACCCGAGGTTTAAATACTCGGTTATCAATTTCAAAGGGGTTTGTTACTTGTGACAACCAAAACATTTGTAAGAAAGGTTGATTGTTTGGTTTAGTAACTATACTTGCAACAAGAGTTTACTATAACTTCTAAACCATCAGTCCTCAGTTCTTTCAGAGGACCTGACAGAAATTTTCAAAAAAGAAGGAGACATGGCCGAACCTAATAACAATGGTAGAGATGCAAGGAAGATGCTTGGTGACTTCATTGCACCCTCTTCTAACTTCTATGGAAGAAGCATCTCAATTCCTGCAATTGGAGCAAACAACTTTGAGCTTAAGCCTCAATTAGTTTCTCTAATGCAGCAGAATTGCAAGTTTCATGGACTTCCAATGGAAGATCCTCATCAGTTTTTAGCTGAATTCTTGCAGATCTGTGACACTGTCAAGACCAATGGAGTTGATCCCGAGGTCTACAGGCTTATGCTTTTCCCTTTTGCTGTAAGAGACAGAGCTAGAACATGGTTGGATTCACAACCTAAGAAAAGCCTGAACTCTTGGGATAAGCTGGTCATTGCTTTCCTGGCCAAATTCTTTTCACCTCAAAAGATGAGCAAGCTTAGAGTGAAAATCCAAACCTTCAGACAGAAGGAAGGTGAGTCCCTCTATGAAGCTTGGGAAAGATATAAGCAACTGATCAAAAGGTGTCCTACTGACATGCTTCCAGAATGGAGCATCATAAGTATATTCTATGATGGTCTGTCTGAGTTATCAAAAATGTCATTGGACCATTTTGCAGGAGGATCCCTTCATCTGAAAACCCCTGCAGAAGCTCATGAACTCATTGAAATGGTTGCAAATAACCAGTTCATGTACACCTTTGAGAAGAATTCTGTGAACAATGGGACACCTCAGAAGAAGGGAGTTCTTGAAATTGATACTCTGAATACCATATTGGCTCAGAACAAAATATTAACCCAGCAAGTCAATATGATTTCTCAGAGTCTGAATGGATTACAAGTTGCATCCAACAGTACTAAAGAAGCATCCTCTGAAGAAGAAGCTTATGATCCTGAGAACCCTGCAATAGCAGAGGTGAATTACATGGAAGATTCCTATGGAAACACCTATAATCCTTCATGGAGAAATCATCCAAATTTCTCATGGAAGGATCAACAAAAGCCTCAACAAGGCTTCAATAATAATGGTGGAAGAAATAGGTTTAGCAATAGCAAGCCTTTTCCATCATCTTCTCAGCAACAGACAGAGAATTCTGAACAGAGCTATTCTGGCCTGGCAACCATAGTCTCTGATCTATCCAAGACCACACTAAGTTTCATGAATGAAACAAGGTCCTCCATTAGAAATTTGGAGGCACAGATGGGTCAGCTGAGTAAGAAGATTACTGAAACTCCTTCCAGTACTCTCCCAAGCAATACAGAAGAAAATCCCAAGAGAGAGTGCAAGGCCATAACCATGACCAACATGGCCGAACCTGGAGAGAGTGAGAAGGACGTGAGTCCCAGTGAGAAAAGCCTCATGGGACATCCTCTGGACAGAAAGGAGTTTCCCTTTGAAGAACCAGAGGAATCTGAGGCTCATACAGAGACCATAGAGATTCCATTGAACTTCCTTCTGCCATTTATGAGCTCTGATGAATATTCTTCCTCTGAAGAGGATGAAGACATCACTGAAGAGCAAGTTGCTAAATATCTAGGAGCAATCATGAAGCTGAATGCCAAGTTATTTAGTACTGAGACTTGGGAGAATGAACCTCTCTTGTTCACCAATGAACTGGGTGCATTAATGAGGCAGACATTGCCTCAGAAGAAACCGGATCCCGGAAAATTCTTCATACCTTGTACCATAGGCTCCATGACCTTTGAGAAGGCTCTGTGTGACCTGGGGTCAGGGATAAACCTCATGCCCCCTCTCTGTAATGGAGAAACTGGAAATCTTTGAGGTACAAGCTGCAAGAATCTCACTAGAGATGGCAGAAAAATCATTGAAACAGGCTTATGAAATAGTAGAGGATGTGCTAGTGAAGGTTGAAGGCCTTTACATCCCTGCTGATTTCATAATCCTAGACACTGGAAAGGATGAGGATGAATCCATCATCCTTGGCAGACCCTCCTAGCCACAGCAAAAGCTGTGATTGATGTTGACAGAGGAGAGTTGGTCCTTCAGTTGAATGAGGACTACCTTGTATTTAAGACTCAAGGTTCTCCTTCTATAACCATGGAGAGGAAACATGAAATGCTTCTCTCAATATATAGTCAAACAGAACCCCTACATTCAAACTCTAAGTTTGGTGTTGAGAGGCCCCAACCTTGCTCTGATTATCTGTGAGGCTCCATGAGAGCTCACTGTCAAGCTATTGACATTAAAGAAGCGCTTATTGGGAGGCAACCCAATGTTATTTAATTATATCTATTTATTTTTCATTGCTATTTTATGTTTTCTGTAGGTTGATGATCATGTGAAGTCACAAAAACAACTGAAAAATCAAAAACAGAATGAAAAATAGCATTAAAAATAGCTCACCCTGGAAGAAGAGCTTACTGGCGTTTAACGCTAGAAAGAAGCATCAAGCTGGCGTTAAACGTCAGAAACAAGCTACAGACTGGCGTTTAACGCCAAAAACAAGCACCAAGTTGGCGTTAAACACCAAGAAAGGGAGAAAAGCTGGCGTTTAACGCCAGAAACAAGCAGCAGTCTGGCGTTAAACACCAGGATTGCACTCTAAGGGCGTTTACTCGCCTAAATGGAGCAGGGATGATAAGTCCTTGACCCCTCAGGATCTGTGGACCCCACAGGATCCCCACCTACCCCACCTCTTCTTCTCTCCTCTTTATACCTTTCCATAACACTCTTCCCCAAAATAACCTCCAACAATCACCTCCATTACTCCTCCAAAATCATCATACAACCCACCTACACCCACCCACTCAAATTCAAACCATCACTCCTTCCTTTTCACACATCATAACCACCTAAAACCCCCTTGGCCGAACTATTCACACACCTCCATCTCCTCCATTTTCTTCTTCTTCTCCTTCATTCTTTCTTCTTTGCTCGAGGACGAGCAAACCTTCTAAGTTTGGTGTGGTAAAAGCATTGCTTTTTGTTTTTCCATAACCATTTATGGCACCTAAGGCCAGAGAAACCTCTAGAAAGAGGAAAGGAAAGGCAAAAGCTTCCACCTCTGAGTCATGGGAGATGGAGAGATTCATCTCAAAAGCCCATCACTAAGAAAAGGATGGAGCAAACAAGAGCATGAGGAAGTTCCTCATCATGAAATCCCTGAGATGCCTCAAGGGATGTACTTTCCTCCACAAAACTATTGGGAGCAAATCAACACCTCCCTAGGAGAATTAAGTTCCAACATGGGACAACTAAGGGTGGAGCACCAAGAGCACTCCATCATCCTCCACGAAATTAGAGAAGATCAAAGAGCTATGAGGGAGGAGCAACAAAGGCAAGGAAGAGAAATTGAGGAGCTAAAGCACTCCATAAGATCTTCAAGAGGAAGAACTAGCCGCCATCACTAAGGTGGACCTGTTCTTTAATTTCCTTGTTCTTTATTTTTCTATTTTTTTGTTTACTATGCTTTATGTTTATTTATGTTTGTGTCTTTAGTACATGATCATTAGTGTTTAAGTGTCTATGTCTTAAAGCTATGGATGTCCTATGAATCTATCACCTTTCTTAAATGAAAAATGCTTTAATTACAAAAGAACAAGAAGTACATGAATTTTGAATTCATCCTTCAAATTAGTTTAATTATTTTTATGTGGTGACAATACTTTTTGTTTTCTGAATGAATGCTTGAACAGTGCATATGTCTTTTGAATTTGTTGTTTATGAATGTTAAAATTGTTGGCTCTTGAAAGAATGATGAAAAAGGAGAAATGTTATTTGATAATCTGAAAAATCATAAAAATTTATTCTTGAAGCAAGAAAAAGCAGTGAATAAAAAGCTTGCAGAAAAAAAAATTTATGCGAAAAAAAAAGAGAAAGAAAAAGAAAAAGAAAAAGCAAGCAGAAAAAGCCAAGAGCTCTTTAAACCAAAAGGCAAGAGAAAAAAGCCAGTAGCCCTTAAAATCAAAAGGCAAGGGTAAAATAAAAAGGATCCAAGGCTTTGAGCATTAATGGATAGGAGGGCACAAAGGAATAAAATCATGGCCTAAGCGGCTAAACCAAGCCGTCCCTAACCATGTGCTTGTGGCGTTAAGGTGTCAAGTGAAAAGCTTGAGACTGAGCGGTTAAAGTCGTGATCCAAAGCAAAAAGAGTGTGCTTAAGAACCCTGGACACCTCTAATTGAAGACTCTAGCAAAGCTGAGTCACAATCTGAAAAGGTTCACCCAGTTATGTGTCTGTGGCATTTATGTATCCGGTGGCAATACTGGAAAACAAAGTGCTTAGGGCCACGACCAAGACTCATAAAGTAGCTGTGTTCAAGAATCAACATACTGAACTAGGAGAATCAATAACACTATCTAAATTCTGAGTTCCTATAGTCGCCAATCATTCTGAACTTCAAAGGATAAAGTGAGATGCCAAAACTGTTCAGAGGCAAAAAGCTACTAGTCCCGCTCATCTAATTGGAGCTAAGTTTCATTGATATTTTGGAATTTATAGTATATTCTCTTCTTTTTATCCTATTTGATTTTCAGTTGCTTGGGGACAAGCAACAATTTAAGTTTGGTGTTGTGATGAGCGGATAATTTATACGCTTTTTGGCATTGTTTTTAGGTAGTTTTTAGTATAATTTAGTTAATTTTTACTATGTTTTTATTAGTTTTTATTCAAAAATCACATTTCTAGACTTTACTATGAGTTTGTGTGTTTTTTTGTGATTTCAAGTATTTTCTGGCTGAAATTGAGGGACCTGAGCAAAAATCTGATTCAGAGGCTGAAAAAGGACTGCAAATGCTGTTGGATTCTGACCTCCCTGCACTCGAAATGGATTTTCTGGAGCTACAAAAATCCAATTGGTGCGATCTCAATTGCGTTGGAAAGTAGACATCCAGGGCTTTCCATAAATATATAATAGTCCATATTTTTCCTGAGTTTTGACGATGCAAAACTGGTGTTCAAACGCCAACTTCCTGCCCTATTCTGAAGTTAAACGCCAGAAACAGGTTACAATCCAGAGTTAAATGTCAGAAACAGGCTGCAACCTGGCGTTTAACTCCAAGAGAAGTCTCTACATGTGTAAAGCTCAATGCTCAGCCCAAGCACACACCAAGTAGGCCCGGAAGTTGATTTCTGCATCATTTACTTATTTTCTGTAACCCTAGCTACTAGTTTAGTATAAAAACTACTTTTAGTGATTTATTTCATATCTTTGGATGTTTAGTCCTTAGACCCTAGGTCTTGGTCATTCTGGTTCCCCCTCTGGGACCGAAGCCAATGAACACCATTATCACTTATGTATTTTCAACGGTGGAGTTTCTATACCCCATAGATTAAGGTGTGGAGCTCTGCTGTTCTTCATGAATTAATGCAAAGTACTAATGTTTTCTTATTCAATTCAAGCTTATTCCTATTCTAAGATATTCGCTTGCACTTCAACATGATGAATATGATGATCCATGAGACTCATCACTATTCTCAACCTATGAACACGTGCCTGACAACCACTTCTGTTCTATCTTGGATTGGGCGTGTATCTCTTAGCCTCCTGGTTCATGATCAGAGTCTTCGTGGTATAAGTTAGAAATTATTGGCAGCCATTCCTGAGATCTGGAAAGTCTAAACCTTGTCTGTGGTATTCCGAGTAGGATCTGGGAAGGGATGACTGTGACGAGCTTCAAACTCACAAGTGTTGGGCGTAGTGATAGACGCAAAAGGATCAATGGATCCTATTCCAACATGATCGAGAACCGACAGATGATTAGTCGTGCGGTGACAGCGCATTTGGACCATTTTCACTGAGAGGACGGGAAGTAGCCATTGACAACGGTGATGCCCAACATACAGCTTGCCATGGAAAGGAGTATGAATGATTGGATGAAAGCAGTAGGAAAGCAGAGATTCAGAAGGAACAAAGCATCTCCATACGCTTATCTGAAATTCCTACCAATGAATTGCATAAGTATCTCTATCCTATTTTATATTTTATTTATATTTTAATTATCAAAACCTTATAACCATTTGAATCTGCCTGACTGAGATTTACAAGGATGACCATAGCTTGCTTCAAACCGACAATCTCCGTGGGATCGACCCTTACTCACGTAAGGTTTATTACTTGGACGACCCAGTGCACTTGCTGGTTAGTTGTGCGAAGTTGTGAAGAAGAATTGAGATTATGATAGCGCGTACCAAGTTTTTGGCGCCATTGAGATCACAATTTCGTGCACCAACCACTTATTTTCATTCTTGTGTGCTTTATTCTCTTTCTATGATTGTAATCTTTGATTTGTTTAATTCTTTATGTCCATTATTTTGTGTATGAATGCACTTATATGATTGAGGCCATTGTTTAAATTAGTTCACTTACCCAAATAACCTTACCTTTTATCTTCCATTGTTAGCCAACTTTGAGCCTATGCTAAATCCATTTGTTCTTAATTTTAGCACATTACAAGCCTTAAAGCGAAAAACAATAAATGTCTCTTGTTTGGATTTTTGATTAGATTAGCCTAGTGAATGTGTGTATCATTTAAGTATGGAAAATTTGGGAACATTGGGTAGAGATAAAAGAGTTGTAACACCCTAACTATCAAAATGTCACGCTTCCGGCTGCGCCACTCTGATAGCTCGGGTATTACGACAACTCTTATAATATTTAATACTAAAATATGAGGCTGTTTAAAACTTAAATCGTATTACCGCTCAAGAGACTTTTTAATAGATAACATACATCCATACAAATATCAATACTTACAAAGGATACCTACATATATATACATATTAATAATTTTACAAGCATTACCTAATACAATTCCTATCCCTCTTACAGAATGTATAAAGATAAAGGTGAGGGAAAACATAATATCTAAAACAATACAATACATCATATAAACGAAAAACAGAATAAACTCTTTGTGACTTCCTCGCCCATATCCTGAAAAGGAAACACCTGTAGGGGAGTGAGAACATCGTCCTCGAAAGGGTTCTCACTATAGGGTTGCAGAATTACTATAATAAGATACGTGAAAATAAAACCGTTACAGTGATTAATAATCGCCTTATGCATCTTTCCAAAAACCAAAGATTTAATATCAAAATTCCGAAATTCTTTCTGGAAGAGAAAACCGTTACTTCTTCAAAAATCCGAAAGCCTTTCTAAAAGTCTTTCCTAGACAGTATGAATGACCAAGCTGTTCCAAAGATAGGTTCATTAAGTCTATGCTGAACCATTTTAGTTTTTTATACTTTTCTAAGCCAAAAACACAAACCAAACACGGCCTTCGGCCCATCTCATAATCAGTCACGACCCTAGGCCCAAACAATTCAATCCACAACCAATCCATCACAATCCAACAGAGTTTCAGTCGCAAACACAAGTAGGAAAGCTCAAGCACAAACAAGCATTTACATCAAGTAGAACAATTAATATTTAAACACAATTAATCACATAGGCAAAACAAGTACAATATGCACCCAAACAATGTCACATAGATGCATACGATGAATGCCTATCCTAGTGGCTGATGAGTCTCATCTGTTGGTTACAAAGCCAACCCGACAAATCCTAGTAGCTAACCATTGGACAGACTTCAATGGGTTCAAAACTAAATCAGTTCAAAATCAAGTTGGTTCCAAAGGTACATCATATTCAGATTTCAAGAACACCAATTCAAACTCAAATCAATTTCCAACAGGATAAACTCAATTTCAAAGATTTTACAAAACAACTTTAAAGAAGCGACTCAAGAACTGTCCGTTTCACAAAACCGAACAATAACCCAGCCAAACAAGCATTCATATTCATCCAGGACAACCAACAATACATAAGACTTATACATTCACTCAAAGATACATTTTCTCACATCATTATCCATATATAATAATTTCAATTCATAAAGGAAAGTTTTCTGAAAAGGCCCCTACCTCTACAAATTGAAACCATAACCAAAACGCCTCTCAGAAATTCTTTCGTCTCGACCCAAAATCAACGGCAGCTTCAAAGCACAGCCGCACACACTTTTGCAATAGCATAAATAGCTCTTAATCACAACAAGCAACCTCGGTTACTAAATCCTAAGAACATTAATATCGTAAAGGCTTTAATACACGCACAGAACACTAACGCGGGAATTTTCGAAACATAAATACTTACTGAAATGACAAAACAAGGCAGCTGCAAACTCCGAGCACAGAATGCAAGCACGAATACACAACCCTATGACGGAAAACACTGCAACACCTCAGCATAAGTTTACAGAGCAGTGACAAAAGGCCTTTCGAATCAGAAATGCTTACCAATACAGAGGACTCAGTGGCTGTTTCCGGTGACAGAGGCGGCGGAGGGAAGGTGCGGCGACACCCAGCGACTCTTCCTCCCTCCACGCGACCCAGACGGCGGCTGCAGCAACATTCAGTGACTACAGTATTCTCAGAATTCAAAAAGGACCAAAGCTAATACCAAGACCCTTACCGGCAGTGGTTTTCCGGCGACGCAGTGGCATTCTCTAGTGGCAGAGGCGGTGCAGCAGCTCAAAACGGCAAGCAGCAGCGGCGGATGAAGCTCTGTCAGTGACTGGCCATGATTTTGGCTCCCTCCTCGTGCATCTCTTCTCTCTTGGAGAAACCCCATTAACGGCGACGACCCTCCACAATCGGCGAACCCAGCAATGCGGCGGCGACGGAACCCCGCGACGGCTCCCTTTCGTGCATCCTCTCCCTCTGTGCGCGAGTTCAGTGGCGGCGGTAAGGACGGGTTCGATGGCGAAAATCCGACGAAGCCGGCGGCGCTGTACTTCCTCCACGCTTGCGAGCTCGACGGTGACGATGCAGTGAGGACGACGGCAAGCTCGACGACAGCAGCAGCCTCTTCTCCTCCTCTCCTTCCTCGACTCTCACTTCTCTCTTCTCTGCGCGACACAACGGCGCAACGGCAGTGACGTCTGCTGTGTGTGTTCTTGTTGTGTGCATTCTCTTCTCCCCCTTTCTGCGTTGAGTGCGTGCATCTGCTGTGTGTGTTCTTGTTGTGTTTGTGTGTGTGTTAGTGAATGAAAGCTGAGGGGGAGGGGGGAGGGGAAAGAGTGCAGCTAGGGTTTCACTTGATAAAAGGAAAAAAATGTGATTTAATAAAATTGAGGTTTGTGTATAAAAATTGGAATTTTGGGTCTAATTTGAAACTAATTGAATCTCTAAAATTACTTTAATTGTATCAAAATACTATTTGGCTTGGAATCAAATACTCTAATTGAAATTATAAGATTATAAGAGTAATTTTCTTTATTAAGAAAATTTAAAGTATTTAATTATAAAGATATTATATAAAAATCTTATTATTCTACAACTACTAATTTTATAATTTAAATATAGGAATTAATTCAATAGTTAGAAAATTAGATAAAATTCTAATTTAAATTTCCAAACATCATTATTATTGAGTTTTTAAGACTTTAAATAGTAAATAGAAAAATAATCCAAAATTATAGAGTTTGGATAAAAATCTTAATTTATTTCAAATCCAATTAATCAAAACTACCTTTAATTATCTTCTATAAAATAATTTATGAACTTGAAACTGTAAATAAGTAAATATATAATTTGAAATTAGTTCATAATAACTTTTTAAAAGTTCTGGGTCTTATAAGAGTGTTTTTGTATTTTTATTGAAAATATTAGAAATTGGGTACATATTCATATATTAATTAAATGTTAAACCATATGCATTGATACTTTTGTATATATTTTATTGTAAAAAGAAAAAATATAAAATAAAGAAAAATAAAAAAAGAAAAAATATATATATAGAAAAAAAATACAATAAAAAGGGGACAAATTTTCCCAAAGTGAAACTCAATAATAATCAATGCATATGGGTTGTGATAAAAAAAAAAGGAGAATGCATGAGTGCGTGAGAAAGTGAGAATTATGGGTAGTTAGGTTAGCATTTAAATTGTATAGGTTGTCATAGGTTAGGTGGAAAGTTTAAGTTAATCAAAGATTCAATTTTCAAGCTCACTTGACCATATGCATCCTTACCTTGACCCTAGCCCCATTACAACCTTTGGATAAGTCCTTATGATTTTTGTATGCATGCATGAAATAATTGTTGATTGTTAGATGAAAAATAAATCTTAGAAAGCATGATTAGGGGAGAATTGAGTGAATCAACCCTATACACTTGAGTGACTAGAGCGAATACATATCCGGTGAGGGTTCGACTGCTCAATTACATGTTTTCACCTATGATTATCTCCTTTCTTGCAAGTTGTTAAAATCTTTTCAATAACTCAATTCAATTGTGGGTTTGATTTGATTGCTATTGCTTTAGTCCTTGTGTTCATATATGCTTTCTTGGGAATTAATTTATTTTGACCAAGTAATTGCATGCATTTAGATAGTTTGCATTTAGATAGTTTGCATTGAATAAATGTTGATACCCTTTGTTTCTTTCTTGAGTTTAGCATGAGGACATGCTTAGTTTAAGTGTGGAGAGGTTTGATAAACCCCAATTTTGTGGTTTATCTTGTGCTTAATTTAGGGAATTTTATCAACTTATCCCACATTTATTCAATGAAATAGCATGATTTTGTAATTCTCCCTAATTTTGTGCTTAAGTGTGTGGTATGCGAAATTGCTACTCAGGTTGTGAATTGTTGTTCGAAATTGATTCCCTGGCAATGGCACCAAAAAAGGATGCACAGGACCATGGTCTAAACATATCTTCACAACTTCGCATAACTAACCAGCAAGTGCACTGGGTCGTCCAAGTAATACCTTACGTGAGTAAGGGTCGAATCCCACGGAGATGGTTGGTATGAAGCAAGCTATGGTCACCTTGTAAATCTCATTCAGGCGTATATAAAATACTAATGGAGTTTTCGAAAGTAATTAATAAGATAGGGATAGAAATACTTATGTAAATCACTGGTGAGAATTTCAGATAAGTGAATAGAGATGATTTCGTTCCTCTGAACCTCTGCTTTCCTGCTATCTTCATCCAATCGGTCTTACTCCTTTCCATGGCTGGCTTTATGTGATACATCACCATTGTCAATGGCTACTTTCGGTCTTCTCTCGGGAAAATGATCCAAATGCCCTGTCACGGCACGGCTAATCGTCTGGAGGCATCACCCTTGTCAATGGCTTCATCTTATCCTCTCAGTGAAAATGGTCAACGCACCCTGTCACGGCACGGCTATTCATCTGTCGGTTCTCGATCATGCTGGAATAGGATTTACTATCCTTTTGCGTCTGTCACTAACGCCCGGCACTCGCGAGTTTGAAGCTAGTCACAGTCATCCAATCATTGAATCCTACTCAGAATACCACATACAAGGTTTAGACCTTCCGGATTCTCTTGAATGCCGCCATCATTCTAGCTTACACCACGAAGATTCTGGTTAGGAGATCTAAGAGATACTCATTCAGTCTAAGGTAGAACGGAAGTAGTTGTCAGGCACGCGTTCATAGGGAATGATGATGATTGTCACGTTCATCACATTCAGATTGAAGTACGAATGAATATCTTAGAAGCGAAACAAGATGAATTGAATAGAAAATAGTAGTACTTTGCATTAATCTTTGAGGAACAGCAGAGCTCCACACCTTAATCTATGGAGTGTAGAAACTCTACCGTTAAAAATACATAAGTGAAAGTCCAGGCATGGCCGAGAGGCCAGCCCTCAAACGTGATCTAAGATAGCATACAACTAATCAAAGATACCTAATACAATAGTAAAAGGTCCTATTTATAATAAACTAGCTACTAGGGTTTACAAAAGTAAGTAATTGATGCATAAATCCACTTTCGGGGCCCACTTGGTGTGTGCTTGGGCTGAGCTTGAGTGTTGCACGTGTAGAGGTCCTTCTTGGAGTTGAACGCCAGTTTTTGTGCCAGTTTGGGCATTCAACTCTGGTTTTGGATCCTTTTCTGGCGCTGGACGCCAGATTTGGGCAGAGAGCTAGCGTTGAACGCCAGTTTGCGTCGTCTATTCTTGGCCAAAGTATGGACTATTATACATTGATGGAAAGCCCTGGATGTCTACTTTCCAAAGCAATTGGAAACGCGCCATTTCGAGCTCTGCAGCTCCAGAAAATCCACTTTGAGTGCAGGGAGGTCAGAATCCAACAGCATCAGCAGTCCTTCTTCAACCTCTGAATCTGATTTTTGCTCAAGTCCCTCAATTTCAGCCAGAAAATATCTGAAATCACAGAAAAACACACAAACTCATAGTGAAGTCCAGAAATGTGAATTTAACATAAAAACTAACGAAAACATCCCTAAAAGTAACTAGATCCTACTAAAAACATACTAAAAACAATGTCAAAAAGCATATAAATTATCCGCTCATCACAACACCAAACTTAAATTGTTGCTTGTCCCCAAGCAACTGAAAATCAAATAGGATAAAAAGAAGAAAATATACTATAAATTCCAAACTATCAATGAAACATAGCTTCAATCATATGAGCGGGACTTGTAGCTTTTTGCCTCTTGAATAGTTTTGGCATCTCACTTTATCCATTGAGGTTCAGAATGATTGGTATCTATAGGAACTCAGAGTTCAGATAGTGTTATTGATTCTCCTAGTTCAGTATGATGATTCTTGAACACAGCTTCTTTATGAGTCTTGGCCGTGGCCCTAAGCACTTTGTTTTCCAGTATTACCACCGGATACATAAATGCCACAGACACATAATTGGGTGAACCTTTTCAGATTGTGACTCAGCTTTGCTAAAGTCCCCAATTAGAGGTGTCCAGGGTTCTTAAGCACACTCTTCTTTTGCTTTGGACCTTGACTTTAACCGCTCAGTCTCAAGTTTTCACTTGACACCTACACGCCACAAGTACATGGTTAGGGACAGCTTGGTTTAGCCGCTTAGACCAGGATTTTATTCCTTTAGGCCCTCCTATCCACTGATGCTCAAAGCCTTGGGATACTTTTTATTTGCCCTTGCCTTTTGGTTTTAAGGGTTGTTGGCTTTTTCTGCTTGCTTTTTCTTTCTATTTTTTTTTTCTATTTTTTTTTCTACAAGCTTTGTTCTTTGCTGCTTTTTCTTGCTTCAAGAATCATTTTTATGATTTTTTAGATTATCAAATAACATGTTTCCTAGTCATCATTCTTTCAAGAGCCAACATATTTAACATTCCTAAACAGCAACTTCAAAAGACATATGCACTGTTCAAGCATACATTCAGAAAACAAGAAGCATTGTCACCACATCAATATAATTAAACTAAGTTCAGGGATAAATTCGAAACTCATGTACTTCTTGTTCTTTTGAATTAGAACATTTTTCATTTAAGAGAGGTGATGGATTCATAGGACATTTATAACTTTAAGACAAAGTTACTAACTACTAATGATCATGTAATGAAGACACAAACATGGACAAATACATAACATAGAAAACGAAAGACAGAGAAAGTAAGAACAAGGAATGAATCCACCTTAGTGATGGTGACGTTTCCTTCTTGAGGAACCAATGATGTCCTTAAGCTCTTCTATGTCTCTTCCTTGTCTTTGTTGCTCCTCCCTCATTGCTTGTTGATCTTCTCTTATTTCATGGAGCATGATGGAGTGCTCTTGATGTTCCACCCTTAGTTGTCCCATATTGGAACTCAATTCTCCTAGGGAGGTGTTGATTTGCTCCCAATAGTTTTATGGAGGAAAGTGCATTTGAGGCATCTCCGGGATCTCATGGTGATGAGCTTCATACGCCTCTTGAGCTCCATGAGTGGGCTCTCTTGCTTGCTCCATCTTTTTCTTAGTGATGGGCTTGTCCTCTTTGATGAGGATATCTCTCTCTATGTCAATCCCATCCGAATTGCATAGGTGGCAAATGAGGTGAGGAAAGGCTAACCTTGCCATGGTGGAGGACTTGTCAGCCACCTTGTAGAGTTCTTGAGGTATAATCTCATGAACTTCCACCTCTTCTCCAATCATGATGCTATGGATCATGATGGCCCGGTCTATAGTAACTTCAGACCGGTTGCTAGTGGGAATGATTGAGCATTGAATGAACTCCAACCATCCTCTAGCTACAGGCTTGAGGTCCAATCTTCTTAGTTGAACCGGCTTGCCTTTGGAGTCAATCTTCCATTGAGCTCCTTCTACACATATGTCCATAAGGACTTGGTCCAACCTTTGATTAAAGTTGACCCTTCTAATGTAGGGGCGTTCATCTCCTTGCATCACGGGCAAGTTAAACGCCAACCTCACATTCTCCGGACTAAAATCTAAGTATTTCCCCCGAACCATTGTAACATAGTTCTTTGGATCCGGGTTCTTACTTTGATCATGGTTCTTGGTGATCCATGCATTGGCATAGAACTCTTGAACCATTAGGATGCCGACTTGTTGGATGGGATTTGTTAGAACTTCCCAACCTCTTCTTTGAATTTCATGTCGGATCTCCGGATACTCATTTCTTTTGAGTTTGAAAGGGACCTCGGGGATCACCTTCTTCTTGGCCACAACATCATAGAAGTGGTCTTGATGGGCTTTGGAGATGAACCTTTCCATCTCCCATGACTCGGATGTGGAAGCTTTTGTCTTCCCTTTCCCCTTTCTAGAGGATTCTCCGGTCTTAGGTGCCATCAATGGTAATGGAAAAACAAAAAGCTTATGCTTTTACCACACCAAACTTAGAATTTTGCTCGCCCTCGAGCAAGAGAAGAAAGAATAGAGGAAGAAGAAGAAGAAATGGAGGAGAGGGAGAAAGTGATGTGGTTCGGCCAAGAAGGGTATAGAGGGTTTGTGTTGTGTGAATTTGAAGAAGAATGGACGGCTTTATATAGGGAAGGGAGGGGGGAAGGTTTCGGCCATATGGGTGGGTTTGAGTGGGAAATTGGTTTTGAATTTTGAAGGTAGGTGGGGTTTATGAGGTAGGTTTATGGGGAAGAGTGGATGGATGTGAGTGGTGAAGAGGTGATGGGGAAGAGAGATTGAGGTGATTGGTGAAGAGTTTTGGGGAAGAGTGTTTATGGGATTGTGTGAAAGAGGGGTGAGAAGAAGTGAGTGGAGGTAGGTGGGGATCCTGTGGGGTCCACAGATCCTGAGATGATCCTGTGGGTCCACAGATCCTGAGGTGTTCAAGGATTTACAACCTTGCACCAAATTAGGCATGTAAAATGCCCTTGCACACAACTCTGGGCGTTCAGTGCCAGGTTGGTGCCCATTTTGGGTGTTCAACGCCCATTTGTTGCCATTTCTGGCGTTGAACGCCAGAACCATGCTTGTTTTGGGCGTTCAGCGCCAGAACCATGCTCTGTTCTGGCGTTGAACGCCAGGCAGATGCTTCCTCCAGGGTGTGATTTTTCTTCTGCTGTTTTTGATTCCGTTTTCAATTTTTATATTTTTAATTTGTGACTCCACATGATCATGAACCTATAAAGACATATAACTAAGAAAAATATAGTTAGATAAATAAAAATTGGGTTGCCTCCCAACAAGCGCTTCTTTAATGTCAATAGCTTGACAGTGGGCTCTCATGGAGCCTCACAGATGTTCAGAGCATTGTTGAGACCCTCCAACACCAAACTTAGAGTTTGGATATGGGAGTTCAACACCAAACTTAGAGTTTGGCTGTGGCCTCCCAACACCAAACTTAGAGTTTGACTGTGGGGGCTTGGGTTGACTCTGCTTTGAGAGAAGCTTTTTCTGCTTCCTCTCCATAGATGCAGAGAGGGATCCTTGAGTTGTAAACACAAGGTTGTCCTTATTCAATTGAAGGACTAATTCTCCTCTGTCCACATCAATCACAGCTCTTGCTGTGGCTAGGAAAGGTCTTCCTAGGATGATGGATTCATCCTCTTCCTTTCCAGTATCCAGGACTATGAAATCAGCAGGGATGTAAAGGCCTTCAACCTTTACTAACACGTCCTCTACTTGTCCATAAGCTTGTTTTCTTGAATTGTCTGCCATCTCTAATGAGATTTTTGCAGCTTGCACCCCATAGATTCCCAGTTTCTCTATTACAGAGAGGGGCATGAGGTTTATTCCTGAACCAAGGTCACACAGAGCCTTAAAGATCATGGTGCCTATGGTACAAGGTATTATGAACTTTCCAGGATCCTGTCTCTTCTAAGGCAATGTCAGTTGATCCAGATCACTTAGTTCATTGATGAACAAGGGAGGTTCAACTTCCCAAGTATCAATGCCAAATAATTTGGCATTCAGCTTCATGATTGCACCAAGAAACTTGGCAGTTTGCTCTTTAGTAACATCCTCATTCTCTTCAGAAGAGGAGTACTCATCAGAGCTCATGAAGGGCATAAGGAGGTTCAATGGAATCTCTATGGTCTCTAGATGAGCCTCAGAGTCCTTTGGTTCCTCAGAGGGAAGCTCCTTATTGACCACTGGACGTCCCAGGAGGTCTTCCTCCTTGGGATTCACGTCCTCTCCTTCCCTTACAGGTTCGGCCATGGTGCTTATGTCAATGGCCTTGCACTCTCCTTTTAGATTCTCTTCTGTATTGCTTGGGAGAGTACTAGGAGGGATTTCAGTGATCCTTTTACTCAGCTGACCCACTTGTGCTTCCAAATTTCTAACGGAAGACCTTGTTTCATTCATGAAACTTACAGTGGCCTTAGATAGATCAGAGATTAAGTCTGCTAAATTAGAAGTATTTTGTTCAGAGTTCTCTGTCTGTTGCTGAGTGGATGATGGAAAAGGTTTATTATTGTTAAACCTGTTTCTTCCACCATTATTAAAGCCTTGTTGAGGCTTTTGATCCTTCCATGAGAAATTTGGATGATTTCTTCATGATGAGTTATAGGTGTTTCCATAAGGTTCACCTAAGTAATTCACCTCTGCTATTGCAGGGTTCTCAGGATCATAAGCTTCTTCTTCATAAGAAGCCTCTTGAGTACTGTTGGATGCAGCTTGCATTCCATTCAGACTCTGAGAAATCATATTGACTTGCTGAGTCAATATTTTATTCTGAGCCAATATGGCATTCAGAGTATCAACTTCAAGAACTCCCTTCTTCATAGGCGTCCCATTACTCACAGGATTCCTCTCAGAAGTGTACATGAACTGTTTATTAGCAACCATGTCAATGAGTTCTTGAGCTTCTGCAGGCGTTTTCTTTAGGTGAATGGATCCACCTGCAGAGGTATCCAATGACATCTTAGATAACTCAGACAGACCATCATAGAATATATCCAAGATGGTCCATTTTGAAAGCATGTCAGAAGGACACTTTTTGGTCAACTGTTTGTATCTTTCCCAAGCTTCATAGAGGGATTCACCTTCTTTCTGTTTGAAGGTCTGAACATCCACTCTAAGCTTGCTCAGCTTTTGAGGAGGAAAGAACTTGGCTAAGAAAGCCGTGACCAGCTTATCCCAAGAGTTCAGGCTGTCTCTGGGTTGAGAGTCCAACCAGATTCTAGCTCTGTCTCTTACAGCAAAAGGGAAAAGCATGAGCCTGTAGACTTCAGGATCGACTCCATTAGTCTTAACAGTATCACATATCTGCAAGAATTCAGTTAAGAACTGAAAAGGATCTTCATATGGAAGTCCATGAAACTTGCAGTTCTGCTGCATCAGAGAAACTAATTGAGGTTTCAGCTCAAAGTTGTTTGCTCCAATGGCAGGAATGGAGATGCTTCTTCCATGTAAATTGGAATTAGGTGCAGTAAAGTCACCAAGCATCCTCCTTGCATTATTATTATTTTCGGCTGCCATCTCCTCTTCCTGTTCGAAAATTTCTGAAAGGTTATCTCTGGATTGTTGTAATTTAGCTTCTCTTAGTTTTCTCTTCAGAGTCCTTTCAGGTTCTGGATATGCTTCAACAAGAATATTATTGTCCTTGTTCCTGCTCATATGACAAAGAAGAGGGCACAAAAAATAATAATAATAATAATATGGATCCTTTATACCACAGTATAGGGATCCCTTTGTGAGTGGAAGAAATGAGGGAGACAAAGAATGTGATGTAAAGAAAGAAACACAACTGTGAGGAGGGCAGAGATGTGAGATGAGATGTTAGTAAATGAATAAATAAATAGAATAAGATGGGAGAGGGAGAATTTTCGAAAATAATTTTTGAAAAAGAGTTAGTGATTTTCGAAAATAGTTTTTGAAAAAGGTTAGTATTTTTTTCGAAATTTTTTTCTTAAAATCAAAAATAAAAATAATTAGTTAATAAAAAAGAAATTTTTGAAAAAGAGGGAAGATATTTTCGAAAATTAGAGAGAGAGAGAGAGAGAGTTAGTTAGATAGTTTTGAAAAAGTTAAGAAACAAACAAAAAGTTAGTTAGTTAGTTGAAACAAATTTTGAAAAGATAAGAAGTTAGGAAGTTAGAAAAGATATTTTGAAAATTTTTTTGAAAAAAGGTATGATGAGAAGATATTTTTGAAAAGATATGATAGGAATTAGTTTTGAAAAAGATTTGATTTTTAAAATTACAATTAATGACTTGATTCCCAAGAAATCACAAGATATGATTCTAGAACTTAAAGTTTGAATCTTTCTTAACAAGCAAGTAACAAACTTGAAATTTTTGAATCAAAACATTAATTGTTATTGTTATTTTTGAAAATTTGATATAAAAATGAAAAAAATGTTTTTGAAAAATATTGTTGGAATTTTCGAAAATAACTAAGAAATTTGAAAAAGATTTGATTTTTGAAAAAGATTTTGAAAAAGATAAGATTTTCAAATTGAAAATTTGATTTGACTCATAAGAAACAACTTGATTTTAAAAATTTTTGAAAAAGTCAATCCAAATTTTCGAATTTGATGAGAGAAAAATGGAAAGATATTTTTTTTATTTTTGAATTTTTTTGACGAGAGAGAAAAACAAGAAAAATGATGCAATGCATGAGAATTTTAGATCAAAACATGTGATGCATGCAAGAATGCTATGAATGTCAAGATGAACACCAAGAACACTATGAAGATCATGATGAACACCAAGAACATATTTTTGAAAAATTTTTAATGCAAGGAAAACATGCAAGACACCAAACTTAGAATTCTTTAATGCTTAGACACTAAGAATTCAAGAATGCATATGAAAAACAAGAAAAGACACAAAACATGCAAATGCAAAGATCAAACAAGAAGACTTACCAAGAACAACTTGAAGATCATGAAGAACACTATGAATGTATGAGAATTTTCGAAAAATGCAAGATGTACATGCAAATGATACCAAACTTATAACATGACTCAAGACTCAAACAAGAAACACAAAAAATATTTTTGATTTTTATGATTTTCTAATTTTTTTGGATTTTTTCGAAAATTATATGAAAAAGAAAAAATAAGGATTCCAAAATTTTTAACATGAATTCCAGGAATCTTGCATTCTTAGTCTAAAGCTTCAGTCCAGGAATTAGACATGGCTCACTAGCCAGCCAAGCTTTCAATGAAAGCTTCGGTCCAAAACACTAGACATGGCCAATGGCCAGCCAAGCTTCAGAAAGATATCAGAATATACTGCTCATTACTTATCAAATATGTAACTTGCCTCTATGCTGATGGTTTGGAAGCCTCAGTCCAAAAGAATTTAGACATGACTTTACAGCCAGCCAGGCTTCACATGCTTCATGAAACACTAGAATTCATTCTTAAAAATTTTGAATAAAATTATAAAATTTTTGAAAACATTTTTATTTTAAGAAAATTTTTTTTTTCAAAAACAGGTGAGAAAATTTTGAAATATTTTTGAAAAAAATTTTTGAAAAGAAAACAAAAAGAAAATTACCTAATCTGAGCAACAAGATGAACCGTCAGTTGTCCAAACTCGAACAATCCCCGGCAACGGCGCCAAAAACTTGGTGTTGTTGCCGGATCAAACTTGGCACTGATGTTACCAGACCAAAAGCTTGTCGAAAACTCGAACAATCCCCGGCAACGGTGCCAAAAACTTGGTATGCGAAATTGCTACTCAGGTTGTGAATTGTTGTTCGAAATTGATTCCCTGGCAATGGAACCAAAAACGGATGCACAGGACCATGGTCTAAACATATCTTCACAACTTCGCATAACTAACCAGCAAGTGCACTGGGTCGTCCAAGTAATACCTTACGTGAGTAAGGGTCGAATCCCACGGAGATTGTTGGTATGAAGCAAGCTATGGTCACCTTGTAAATCTCAGTCAGGCGGATATAAAATACTAATGGAGTTTTCGAAAGTAATTAATAAGATAGGGATAGAAATACTTATGTAAATCACTGGTGAGAATTTCAGATAAGTGAATAGAGATGATTTCGTTCCTCTGAACCTCTGCTTTCCTGCTATCTTCATCCAATCGGTCTTACTCCTTTCCATGGCTGGCTTTATGTGATACATCACCATTGTCAATGGCTACTTTCGGTCTTCTCTCGGGAAAATGATCCAAATGCCCTGTCACGGCACGGCTAATCGTCTGGAGGCATCACCCTTGTCAATGGCTTCATCTTATCCTCTCAGTGAAAATGGTCAACGCACCCTGTCACGGCACGGCTATTCATCTGTCGGTTCTCGATCATGCTGGAATAGGATTTACTATCCTTTTGCGTCTGTCACTAACGCCCGGCACTCGCGAGTTTGAAGCTAGTCACAGTCATCCAATCATTGAATCCTACTCAGAATACCACATACAAGGTTTAGACCTTCCGGATTCTCTTGAATGCCGCCATCATTCTAGCTTACACCACGAAGATTCTGGTTAGGAGATCTAAGAGATACTCATTCAGTCTAAGGTAGAACGGAAGTAGTTGTCAGGCACGCGTTCATAGGGAATGATGATGATTGTCACGTTCATCACATTCAGATTGAAGTACGAATGAATATCTTAGAAGCGAAACAAGATGAATTGAATAGAAAATAGTAGTACTTTGCATTAATCTTTGAGGAACAGCAGAGCTCCACACCTTAATCTATGGAGTGTAGAAACTCTACCGTTAAAAATACATAAGTGAAAGTCCAGGCATGGCCGAGAGGCCAGCCCTCAAACGTGATCTAAGATAGCATACAACTGATCAAAGATACCTAATACAATAGTAAAAGGTCCTATTTATAATAAACTAGCTACTAGGGTTTACAAAAGTAAGTAATTGATGCATAAATCCACTTTCGGGGCCCACTTGGTGTGTGCTTGGGCTGAGCTTGAGTGTTGCACGTGTAGAGGTCCTTCTTGGAGTTGAACGCCAGTTTTTGTGCCAGTTTGGGCGTTCAACTCTGGTTTTGGATCCTTTTCTGGCGCTGGACGCCAGATTTGGGCAGAGAGCTGGCGTTGAACGCCAGTTTGCGTCGCCTATTCTTGGCCAAAGTATGGACTATTATACATTGATGGAAAGCCCTGGATGTCTACTTTCCAACGCAATTGGAAACGCGCCACTTCGAGCTCTGCAGCTCCAGAAAATCCACTTTGAGTGCAGGGAGGTCAGAATCCAACAGCATCAGCAGTCCTTCTTCAACCTCTGAATCTGATTTTTGCTCAAGTCCCTCAATTTCAGCCAGAAAATACCTGAAATCACAGAAAAATACACAAACTCATAGTGAAGTCCAGAAATGTGAATTTAACATAAAAACTAATGAAAACATCCCTAAAAGTAACTAGATCCTACTAAAAACATACTAAAAACAATGTCAAAAAGCGTATAAATTATCCGCTCATCAGTGTGAAAACATGCTTTTTAGACCTTAAAATAGCTATTTAATTCATCTTAATTCTATTCGATGCCTTGATATGTTTGTTGAGTGATTTCAGATTCATAAGGCAAGTATTGGATGGAAGAAGTGAAGAGAAAAGTATGCAAAGTGGAGAATTCATGGAAAAACAAGGATTTGGAGTGCTTAGAGCGATGCGCACGCGTGAAGAGGAGGTCGTCCAGGCGACGCGTACGTGTGACATGACGCGTACGCGTGACAAGAAAACGCCAGACGACGTGTACGCGTGGCCCATGCGTACGCGTCACAGCAGGCACGTGACCTCATTAAAGTGAAAATGTTGGGGTGATTTCTGAGTTTTCCAGACCCAAATCCAACTAATTCCAGAGACTATTTCATGCAGAATTCAAGATGGGTCAAAGGGGGAGCAATTAGTTTTAGGTTAGCATCATGTAGGCTATTTTTCTAGAGATTGAAGCTCTCTCTT